>NC_083833.1:3709476-5106976 GCF_015708825.2 Lethenteron reissneri | reverse complement strand
AGGCACCATGATGATAATGAGAGAGAGAAACGCAAACCCCACATATACAGCAGGCGTCAGGATCGGGATGGAACCCACGACCTCCTGTATACCAGGCGAGCTAGTTAACATCTCCTAGCCACCATGATGATAATGAGAGAGAGAAACGCAAACTCCACATATACAGCAGGTGTCAGGATGGAACCCACGACCTCCTGTGTACCAGGAGAGGTAGTTAACATCTCCTAGCCACCGCGATGATAATGAGTGAAAGACACGCAAACTCCAAATATACAGCAGGCGTTAGGATCGGAATCGAATCCACGACCTCGTCCATACCATGTTAACACGAGATGTTGCTGGGTGTAATCTCCAGAGAAACGTAGGGCAAAATTGTTCATTGTCATGCTTGCTTGCGATAAAAATTCCTCCTCCATCTCCTCCTCTGATTTGGCCGATTAACAAAATCAATCGGTGTACGTGCCCACGATGTGACAACTTGATTTGATAGGCTCGGGTGGTGGAGGGTTATCGTTAAGAAAGATAAAACGTGGACATGTATGTGTGTTGAGCTTCTTTCACACCGTGCGTAGCCAACCGCAATAATCGAAGGTGCAGGGGAAGGATTACAAACTAAACACGACATTTTTTTTTTTTACGAAAAGAGTTTTCAATCTAGATGATTTTAAAAGTGCATAGGCCCCAGTAGCTTCCTAATATCGGAAGGAAGAGCGTTCCAGACGGCCACAGAAGCGCATCTGAAAGCACGCGGCACATCGACCGTCTTTGTTCGATGACTAAGCCAAAAGCCGCTGCTACGAGGGTGAGCGGAGAGTTCGCGTAATGATGGTTCATGCCCCTTTGACGAGATCAGCGAAGTAAACATATTTAAACAACAACAACAACAACAAGAATAAACAATAACAACGCGCGATGATGCGCTGCTCAAAGCACAGCTTGAGGAAGGCACGACTGAGAACTCCGTACGTGCAGCGTGCCGACACGGCTGGGAGTCAGAATCGGAATCGTGATTTCGACCGGAGAAATCCGATGAGCCATGAAGCTCGTTGCAGTTCGCGTGACGATGGGGGTTTTTACGCCCTTTGACGAGATTGGCAAGGCATTGCGATTCGCCGTGCCTTGCACGCACGGGGTGTAACTCCGCAGGGAGAGCCACGGCGAATTGGATTGACGCGAGTTGGAGCTCGGCTCGCTCGCTCGCTCACTCGCAACGGCGGCTCGAATTTTAAACATTCGGAGCAGCGAGTCAGAATAGCCCCCCTCCTGCCACCTCTCCCCCCCCCCCTTCCCCCGTGTAATTGTGGCTACCATCGCAATCGCTTCCTTCGAAAGCTCGATCCCCGCAGCCACAGATTAATGACTTCTCTCTCCTTCACAAATAATCAATCAAATAGCGGCCCATTTATTGTGGATGGTTCTTTTTTTCCTTTCCAATCTCTCCTTTTGCATTTTCTAAATTATCTGAAAGCTTTTGTTTTTTTTTGAAAACGTGGACAGCAGTTCAATGCGAGCGAGTGGGGTGGAAGGATTGGTAAGACATCTTAAAAGGGAGCTTTATTGGTCGGATGATTAAACGTGAAACGTTCCTTCTCGATTGGGAGCACCACCTGTGACCCTACCTCGGTGTAAACCGCTCTTCATTAATAGACTAGATTCACATCGAGTTTAGACAATCCTGCACGGGTACTAAACTAAACGCTAGAAAATCTTGACTTAAAGCTTTCGTGACTGCAGGAATTCATATTCTTGGGTTTTTCGGTAAAGTCACGTAGATAGGTTAAAAGAACATAACAAAAAAAACTACGACGTTTCGATCGCAACACAAGCGGTCGTATTCAGGAAAAAGGGGGGTTAGCTTCCAAGGGAAACTGTTTATAAGGGTTTGAAATGGGCATAGCCTAAATGTCAGCAGCCAGTCTGTGAAGGATGTGATCCCTGACATGCAATACCCCGGCGTCTACAAACTAAGCTGTGTCTGCGGCAGTAGTTACATTGGGGAAACTAAGCGGCATGTCTCGGACCGTGTTCGTGAACATAAGGCAGATCTGAAACACGGTAGTAAGACCAACACATCGGCCGTGGCTGATCATTGTTTTAATGCGGTGGGCTCACACGAAATTGATTTCTCTAAGACGAAAGTACTTTGCAAGCCCACTGGCTATCAACGAAGATTCGTTCATGAAGCCATGCATATATATATATATAGACACAGACACAATTTCAACCGAGAAGATGGGATGCAAACTGAGCAATCATCGGAAGGACGTTATCAACCAATTTAAGTCATAATTGGCTATGATGTTCCCATCCTAACACCTTGCGATGTTAGTTGTGCTTTACGCCCATTTCAAACTGGCGCTTTCACAGGGTTCACATTAACACAGCCAGTTCGCGTGCCGACCCCTCGGTTGTGGCTCTGTGATCTCCAATTAACATGCTAATCTCCCATTAACATGCTAATCTGCCATTAATATGCACATTTTAAATCTAGATCTGAAGTTTTCGTGACTGCAGGGATCCATACTCTTTGGTTCTTTCGGTAAAGCCACATAGGTATAAAATAAAATAAATTAAATCACGACGTTTCGATCGCAACACATTATTTTATACCTACGTGAATTTACCAAAAGAACCAAAGAATATGCTAATTTTCACCTGGCAGCCCTTTTATTGGTGGAAACCCAACCACCGTCGCGTTGGCTGCCCACCACTCGCATTATCGTTGGCTGCTAACATTTGGGCTACACCCATTTCAAACCCTTATAAACAGTTTGCTTTGGAAGCTAACCCCCCTTTTCCTGAAGTCGACCGCTTGTGTTGCGATCGAAACGTCGTAGTTTATGTTTTGTTATTTTCTTTGAACCTATCTACGTGACTTTACCGAAAGACCCAAGAATATAAACGCTAGAATATGTTTTTTTTCATGTTACCAGGTAAGGCCCAATGAGCTTTATATATATTATTTTTTCAAAGCGTCCTGGCCACATATGACAGCTCAAGAAAGTGGCACTTCACGTGGAAATCTATGGCAGGTAAATACTGCACAACGCACGTTGGGTCTAAATGCGGAGGGGAAACTGTAAACCCCAATATATACAGCAGGCGTCAGGGTCAGGATCGAACCCACGACCTCCTGTATACCAGGCGAGGTAGTTAACATCTCGCTACCGTCGCGCCTCTGAACTAAACTCAGAGCCCCAGTTCACGGTGTTTGCCGATGTTTGGTGAAACCGTTTCCCATGTCTCCATGACATTCAATAGGGAAAATCGCCAATCAAATGCGAGTGAGTGAATGTGTGTTCTTGTATGAGAAGCGGTTAGCGTGCTGCCCTACAAACACGGCGAACCAAATTCGATTCCCACTCGGCCAACACCTGTGACGATCATCTTAACCAGTCCTGGGCATCCTCTAGGTAGACTCAGCCTCAAATGAGTACCTGGTGCGGTGTTAACATCGCCCCTTGGGAGACAAAAGTGACGGGACCTAGGTGCTGGCCACCTACCCCCTCGTGTTGCCCGGGGATGTCTTTGTTGTGCGGGGAGCGGTAGTGTCGTAGTCAGCGCACTGTGTTGCGATCCTAGAGGGGACCCGAGTTCGATTCCTGCTCACGACCAGCCAATCAAAGTGGCGGATATCTGAACCGGTCTTGGGCCTCCCGTAGTTCGACTCAGCTTCATGTTAGCACGTGGTGCAATGCTAAAAACAAGTATAACCCGTAAAAACAAAGTTTTTCACTATAAATCCTTTATATGCGTGGCGGCTAGAGTCCTCTCATCCTCTGGCTTGAGATGACTGCCACCTATGGGTCAGATGATTGCATTGCACCATTAAGCAATTGGTAATTAAATCTAATATTTTTGTCCTAAAAAGTGTAAAAGTTTGGAAAAAAATTTCACGAACATTATTTGTCACGCACAACGAGTCTGTGTGGAAAATGTCAGCTCGATTGGATCACGGGAAGTGGGTTAAAAAACGACCGAAAGATTTGCACGGTCGTAAGCAAGCAAGCGAATTTAATATAAAGGATTTAAAAACATCGCCACTCCTGAGACAAAAGGCAGCTGCCACGTGGTACTGGCCACTCATCCTCTCGTGCACGATTCCGGCATGCGTAGGTGCCGCTGCTCGCTAGCCGCACTTTCCCCAACAGTCTGTTAAAGGCTACACGGGGATTGTTTGTCTTTGTTGTTGAGCCGTCCGCTTTGTCAAGATGCAAGTCTGGCCCCCTGAGCAGTGCGGATCAATAAGTTGAACGATCGTGTGTCATTTGTAAATATATATATATATAATACAAAAACAAAGACAAAGATCCCCCGTATAGGCGCAAGTGCTGTTAGCGAGGAGCACCTATGAAGGCCGACACGGCACACGAGGGGGTGGGTGGTTAGCACCTCACCCGGCCGCCTTTGTCTCCCCAGTAGCGATCTTTACCACCCACCGCTCACAAAGCCAGTGTGCGCGTTTGAATGCATTGGTATCTCCGGCTTGCGTGCAAGATCCTCCATGGGTTGTGTGACCCCCTCCTCCTCCCCCCCCCATCACCTCTCCTCACTTCTCCTGACCACGATCTGTCTGCACTCCCGCTGACTCACCTCCCATCGCCCTAACCTCACCTTTACGCACATCTCAAAACGTCTACGATTATCGCGGTTGGCTACGTACGGTGCGCCGAACCATGCGCACGATCCGTGTCTGAGAGAGAGAGAGTCATTGCCTCGAACACGTGGCAGCTTCAGCAGCGTCGATTCGACGACGCATGAGCGCTGCCGATGAGACTATTAGCGCCGAATCCGATCCGGAGTTGCTTGCTGAACGTTTGCACTCCCTTCCCACAAAGCAGTCGGGCTGATGGGTTGTGTAATGAATACTTTTTATAGTTTTTTACCTGGAGTGACAGTTTTATGGAGACAGATTGTCCGCTTGTCTATCGAGTACTAATAATATAATCTATAAGTAATATGGCCTGTCTGACCCCTCTCACCCAATCAGCTCTCCTGACCATGATTTGTCTGCACACTCGCTCACTCACCTCACCTCCCTCTCACCTCACCTGTACACACATCTGAAAATAAGCATGCGTTGCGCATCTGCGATTCTTAGCGGTTGGCTACGTACGGTGCGAAAGAAGTTCAACGTGCATATATGCGATAAGTTATTTGCATCGGACTACTAATTATCGATTGGCCTCTGTTCACAATCACCAATCGCCGTCTCCTCCCCATCGCCCGGGTCAAAGTTCACGGTGGTCGCTCCCGTCTCTTCTGCTGTGCTCATAGTCTAGATTTGTTTTACTCTTCCACAGAAATTCTGTAGTGCAAGTTCCATGCCCGTGTTTTAATTTAAAATTCAGGTGTCAGATAATTTCCACTTGTACATAATACAGGTTTTTTTGGGTTATATCGCATAAATATATAAATGTATCGTTAAACCCGCCATCATCCGACACAGCAAATTAGTAAAGTTTGTCACGTAAACAGAACGTGGCCAATTCGTCACGAGTACAGCACTAGTGTGTAGTGTATAGTGTAGTGTGTAGTGTAGTGTATAGTGTAGTGTATAGTGTAGTGTATAGTAGTGTAGTGGAGAGTGTAGTATACTAGTACAGCACACCGGTGTGTTGGAGAGCCAGGCCACAACATTTACAATCTGAGTTCGACGTTTCGCCAGTAACTACAACGAGCTTCATCAGGCGACAGCCAGATTCGTGAAGCCCACCTGTTTCGTTGCTTATATAGAGGCGTAGATGTGGTGACCACGCTTGTGTGATCTTCTTGGGCGAAGTGGTGGGGGAGGGGGGATGAATGAATCGACGTACAAGCGCATTATGCGAGCCCACTGTTTTTGTACCAGCGCTAATCCCGATTGAAGTATGGTGGCCTACATAGGCATGCATTTAAACAACGCATTATTTGACGATTCGCTTCCGAGCGGCACTAAGTCTGTAGCTATCCGAACGGTGATTTCCACTTTGGTCAAACGCTGTGCCCACCGTGCTGTGTGCTCGCCACACGTACACAGCCTCGTCCTCACGGTTATTTATTTGCTCGTTACGCGAGCGCGCGGCCTCTGCCAAGAGGCTGGAGAGGAAGATCGTTATCCCGTGGGCGCAGTGCCCGCACGTACACCGCACGAAGACAAACATCTCCCCGTAAAGCCTCCACGGGCTGTCGCAGCACGCGAGGGAGCTGGGTGGCCAGCACCACTTGCTGTGCTCCCGAGTGCCCTCGGGTTTACACACCGCACGAGGTACTCGCTGGCGTGGCCCAAGGGCCGTTTCAGATATTCATTCAGCGATGTGGCTCGCGAGCTGGGAATCGAACTCGGCGCTCCGGAGTTCGGAGCGCAGCTGCAGAGCGGATATTGACGAGCGGGCAGCTTTCGCCGCTGTTACCGCCAACACGGAATTTTATTTATCCCCCCCCCACCCCACCCCGCCGTCTTTCCCTCCTGTCCCTTCAGAGGGCACCGTCTCTTGAACAAAGAAGACTCCTCTTGCACTTTGCAGTGGAGCGTGCGCGCGACACAGCCCCCCCTCCCCCCCCCCCTAAGTGCTTCTGGGCGAGTTCCCCACGTGAGAAGGACAGCGATTTGTTAGAACGGCCCTAACAATGCCCCCCCCCCCGCCCCCGTGTTGAAAAAAAAATCAAAGCCATTTTTCCCTCCCCGCACATTGGAGACGTTGCCGGTCGTCTCCCACTATAACAGCCCCCTGAGCCTGACGTGGAAATTCCACGTGTCAATGTCCAACGAGGCCCCGAGTGTATCCGGTTCCTCCAGGTTTTTTTTTAATCCTTTATATTAAGTTCGCTTGCTTGCTTGCGTGCTTGCGTGCTTGCTTGCGTGCTTACGACCGTGCAAACCTTTCGGTCGTTTTTTAACCCACTTCCCGTGATCCAATCGAGCTGACATTTTGCACACAGACTCGTTGTGCGAGACAATTAATGTTCGTGAAAAAAAATTCAAAATTTTTACACTGTTTAGGGAAAACAAATTAAATATTTAATTACCAATTGCTTAATAGTGGCAGACAATCATCTGACCCATAGGTGGCAGCCATCTCAAGCCAGAGGACGAGAGGACTCTAGCCGCCACGCATATAAAGGATTTATAGTGAAAAACTTTGTTTTTACGGGTTATACTTATTCCTCCTCCATATTGCTGAAGAATTGTGTCCTCCTGTAGAGGAGTGTGTTGACGCTCGGTCAGGCATTCGTGAGTGGACGAGGAATGATGTTACTGTATAACACGCGCGTGTGGGTACGCGTGCAGACAACGCTGTGTTAATATTCGCGTAAGCGAGGCCTGCACGTGTCAATCCACTGCTGGATGAACGCCTGCCCACTTTGTGCGGATCATGGACATTGTCTGACCCATACTTCGCCGTGCTGGTCAGTGTGCGTTGGTGAAGGCAGTGAGAGTGTGCATGGGTGGCAGAGAGGTATGGCACCACAAAGGAGTTTCCTCCGCTACTCGCTACTGCGCACAATGCACATTTCAGGCAAAAACTAATCAGCATATTGCCAGACTGGTGTTTTGCTTCCCACAATTGAGATTCATGATCTCTTTCGTAAAAGAGAGACCTATTTCCGTAGGCAAAAGTATTGTTAATGTGTTCAATTGTGTGTGATTGTTTTTTTCTGGTAAGTATTTATTAAATCATATTTTTACCCGCGGCAACACCATGGGTTTACTTCACTCGAAACGGTGAGAATTTACACCTTTAATTTTTTTTGTTTAAATCACCATTTGAACGAAAATAAATGTTCAGCCAAGCCCGACCTGTCAAATGTAAATTTACCGCGGTGGCGAGGATGTTAACTACCTCGCCAAGTATGCAGGTCGTGGGTTCGACCCTGACCCTAACTGCCCGACCAGAACTATAAGTGTTCTGATAGTGGCATTGTCTTTGTACTGATCGCCATTTGGCGTTCTCTGGTCTGACACCGGTGAGACTAGGCCCTAAAGAAGGTTGCCTCTGGTGCAGACCAATGAGTTTCAAAGACAACGCATCTATTATCATGTTCACCACAAGTACGTGTGGTTAATGCAGATATGGTTCCTTGCAAAAGGTTTCTTTTTGGTTTTGAACACCTTAACACCTGTTTTAGTGCCAGAAAGGGGAAAACCTATCCTTATTTTTTTCCATAAATCCACCTCCGTGGCTGGGAGAATGTTGAAGACGCAGGGGTTACCACCTGCGCGCCACGGTCCCAAGGTCTCCTTATCAAGAAGACATCGTTCCTACGCCCTCTCTTGCTTCACCTCCTCGCCAAAGTGTGGCCAGCCAGGCCACGCGATCTCCACGCCTCCCACGGTCACCGAGTCGCCAAACGCGCTCGCATCAGTCCAGAGGTCGCAACCGGGTACCCGATACCCGTACTCTACCCGATACCCGGCTACCCGTACCCGGCCAGGTACGGGTACCTGTTTGCGACCCTGGTGCGGCCGGGTACGAGTACGGGTAGGCCGTGAGTCACTGGTGAGTAATTTAGCATATTTATGGGAAATGCAGGAATGTGATTAGTACTGCATATGCATGTGCATTATGCAGGATTAACAGCATCAAAGGGAGCTGCAGTTGCTGCTGCTGCTGCTGCAGTTGCTGCTGCTGCTGCTGCAGTTTCTGCTGCTGCTGCAGTTGCTGCTGCTGCAGTTGCTGCTGCTGCAGTTGCTGCTGCTGCTGTAGTTGCTGCTGCTACTGCAGTTGCTGCCTTATCCATTTAATATAACACTATGTATTATTCTACCCACCCTAATGTGTATTACACTGCTATATATTTACTATACAATTACGACACCATACATTACTCTGCACACTGCACCATGCCAGTGAGTGGAACGCGGTCTGAAAGTCACCGTAAACGTGAACACAATCAGTTAAGATCCGAAATGGTTTATTACGTCCTTCCAATGATTGCTAAGCCAGAATCCATCTTCTCGGTTGAAATTGTCTCTGTGTTTGTATATGTGGATCGCCTCATGAACGAATCTCTCATGATAGCCAGATGGCTTGCAGAGAGTAACCGTTTGTCACTCATTTCGGGTAGGATATGGGTAGGGAACGGGTACCCGTACCCGGCCGGGTACGGGTACGGGTACCCATTTGCGACCCTGGTGCGGCCGGGTACGGGTAAGGAATCAAAACCCGTTTGCGACCTCTGCGCATCACCCGCCGAGGCCTCGCGCCTTCCTGTATTAATCGGCAAAAAATGTTTAATGCTGATCGGAAAATTCACGCCGCGACGTTTTGCATTTCTGAACGGCAGCTTCACCAGTGCGATGTGCGGTGTGGATCGAGCAAAACGGGATGCAAGGGCCCCGTCGTGTCGAGGTGTTTATCTCCCTGGCCTGGCACGCAAGGAGGTTTCGTGGGTTCGATCCGGGACCCTGATGATGCCTGCTATATATATCTGGGGTCCACGTGTTCTCTTTCTCTATTTTGTTTTACGATCAGTTAAACAAGAAGATGCTCGGTGTAGTCGGCACTTTGCTTCGTTCATTTTTTCGTAATTTTTTTTACTTTGCTTTATGTAAACCCCCACTCTCTCGCTCACTCTCTCGGTCACTCTCTCTCGCTCTCTCTCGTTCTGCACTCAGCCCTTCTCGCAGTCCGACGGCCTCCGACGGGTAGTTCATATCAGCATGCAGAGCTCCCCGTCATCTGCCACCGAGCACACGGCCTCCTCCATCGCCCACTGCTCCTTGAAGGCCGGCACGGCGTGGGTCATCGTGGTGGTTGCGTGGACTTTTTTCTGGGTTCCTCCTCTGGTGTTTACCCTCCTCCACATTTAGATACGACACGCGTTTAGATTATTCGGTTGCTACTTTGAATTCCCAGGTGTGGTGGTGGTGGTGATGATGGTGATGATTTTACTCAGCCACCTCGATGGTCAGCTATCATCACTTGTGGCCAGGTTGCCTCTAGAAAAAAAAACAAAGCGCCGATCGCTCAGCGGGCTTTACCCCCGGCAAATAACAGAGTTAATTAGCCATCATATTTGCGTAACGTGTTCACGCAGCTTGTGCCAATCCACTTCAGAATGAAAGCAAGCTACCCCCACGCCCCGCCGTGCAGTGTCATGGGTTTAGTATTTAACCATACTTCGCCGTGCTGGTAGAGGCGCGTTGGTTGAAGGCAGTGAGCACGCGAACGCGGATCGTGTGGGGGGGGGGTATATTGGGGGATGCCGAGCGCCGAAGCTTCAAATGTCAGCGGACGTGCGGTCAGTGGCTAACGAAGAGCGGCGAGGGGGGCGAGGAGGGGGGGGCAGGGAGGGGAGGGGGGGCAGGGAGGGGGGGCTCTCGATCGAAGCCCACGGAGGGAAGCACGCTGTGCATCGTCTCGCAGTCGTTTTCAGCTCAAGCTCAGCGAGGAGCGCCACCCTCCCCGCCCCCTCCTCGACCCGTGCTCGTTTCGTTTCCTTACTCGCTCGGCTACTGGCCGTCTGTGGAAAAAGAGCTTCAAAGATCATCAGATTCCTGCCAGGATAAATAAAGATTCCGACGATTCTGTTCCCGAGGCGAAATCACCCCCCCCCCCGCCGCTTCCTCGTTTCGCCGCCGAAACTTTCTTTTTTGACATTTTCTCAGACGTGCGTGTGTTTTTTTTTACAGCGTTAAATGTCACGCGCTCCGCCGTTGTTGTTGTTGCTGCTGTTGTTGTTTTTGTTGTTGCTTGCTGTGAGGGTGGAGGGGAGGGTTGGCAGGTTGGTGTACAGGGGAAGGGTGAGTGGATGTGAGGCCGCGATTACGTCCGGCGCTGTGTTAATCCGGAGCAGCGCCGTGCCTGGTATCGTTAACTGCCTCGCCTCGTGTACAGGAGGTCGTGGGTTCGGTCCCGACCCTCATGCCTGTATATTTGGAGTGTGCATGTCTCTCTCTCTCCGTGGGCGTGTGGTTTTGTATCAGGGTCCTCCGGTTTTTCCCCTCCGCATTTAGAATCAACATCCGTTTGGAGTAATTGGCTGCTATTAATTTCCCTGTGACGATAAGTCCACTTCGTTTCGCTGTTACGTGTGGCCAGGTCGCTTCTGAAAAATAGATACATAGCTCAGTGGGCCTTACCTGGTTAAAACCCCAAAAAATAGCTTAGTTTAAGTGCAAGCACGTATGCATGTTGAACTTCTTTCGCACCGTACGCAGCCAACTGTGCTAATCGAAGGAGCCATGTCGGTAACTCTTTTCCTAGCTGGTCACCGACTCCCCCCCCCCTGCACCATGGTAAATGAAAGTCATTAATCCACAGTCGGCGAATAATCAGCAAGAGTCATTGCTTCGCTTAGCCAATTGCATGGGGGGAGGGGTGGGTGGATTGGCGGGTGATGGGGGTTAGCAGTGGCAGATTATGGGGCCATCCATTTAGTAGGTACCCAAAAATCTGTCAAAACTTGACCCCTCCTACCCTCCCTGTATGCACGCGTACTTTTTACACCCCCCCCCCACTCCGTACGTACGCTTGACGCACCCATCCCCCCCGAATCCTATAGAACGGCCGATATTTAATCCACGCAGAAACGATCAAGGATTAATATATTAACGTGTTTAAGCAAAACAGATAGTCCACCACCGGACTATTTAACTCATTTGAAGGCCAATGTAGAAAAATTATTATCGAGGCTTCACCTCCCCCCCCCCCCACGTTTCCTATGCGTATGCACATTGTCAGTAGATCCCCCATACACAAGCGTACGCATTTGGGTGAACCCCCCCCCCCCCTCCATGCGTACGTACGAAATGGATGGCCCCTATCCTAGTAGCACTTTCAAGGGCCCCGCGCTAAATGCTTTCAAGCTATCAATTCCGGTTCAGTTATTCTGCACTTGCTCTATTACTCTAGTACTATACCGCCTTCGACTTTTACAAACAACCGGGTGTGTAAGGTTAGCGATTTTTCGTATTATCTGACTGTATAGCAAATGAAAATATACAATTACTTTACAATGCAAGTAAAACAAAAAATTTAGGGCCCCTTTATAACATACTAGCGGTAAGTACCCGGCGTTGCCCGGGCGAAAAAGGCAGACACACACATGGACTTACACACAGACATCGACCCACACACGTAGAAACACATCGACTTACACGCACACACACACATATGGACTCACACACACACACATAGACTTACCCACACATTAAGACTCACACATACACACGTCGACTCAACAACAACAACCGCCATTCGCCACTAAGTGGCGGTGACGTCACTACGACGCTTGTGCCAGGCTATGTGCACCTTGAGGCCACGTGAAGTGTCGAACGCCCGCTGGCAGGAGGTCACGGGGCAGACCCCGATGCCACAGGCTAAATGCACCGCACTAGCTTCATCCGGCACTTGAGGGTTGGTGGGTTACCCACTGGGCACTGGGAAGAGAAAACTTCATTGGCGTGAGATTCCCTCCCTTTGCCACTCAGGTGGGAAGGCGGTGGGAGCGACGTTCGTCGGCTTGGGCAGTGTCCGCGAGGAGACTTCGTGGCTCGGTGCCGAAACTGCACTCGTAATAAGTAACATTTAAAAATCCTTTTTTTAAAACACGCTTTAATGAAATGTACCGTACGAGTAATGGCAGAACTCCACGACTCCAGGAAGAGGCCCCGAAGCTTGCCATAACATAAGGGACCGTGGTGATTTACAACCACCGTGAGTTGAGCGTAGACAATTAGACCCAAGGCGAAACATAACATAAAAAAGATGGTTTAATTTTTTTTATGATAAAATATAGTATTGTCATCAGTATGACAAAAGTATACCAAGTTTGCAGTCGATACCACATTGGGAAGTGGGTTAAAATTGAGTTACAAGATTTGGGGATATGACAACAACAACGACAACAACAACAGGCAGAGTTAGTTCAATAAAAGCGTGTAAAAATGCCTGCTGCTCGCGCCAAGACGTTGTTATATAGAATTTGTTTTAAAAAATGTGAAATAATTGCGAGAAAATGCGGGAGATTTGGAGCCGTTCGAGCGACCACGCCGAGCTGACGTGAAGATGACGCGCGCGGCTTTGGGTGCCGCCTTTCTGCGCGTGCCGCTCACTCGCCACAAAGTTAAAGTTAAACAAATAAACAAAAAAAAAGCTGTAACTTAATTTGATCGTTCACATTTTACAAAGAGGAAATTATTCTCGGGAGTGAAGCGTTGCGAGGGGGGGAGAAGCGTAAAAAAGTCAGGATATGAATATCGTATTCTTGGTTCTTTCGGTAAAGTCACGTAGATAGAAAAGAAACATAATAAAATAAAATAAACATGACATTTTTTTTAAAGTAATAAAAACAAAAAACCCACGACGTTTCGATCGCAACACAAGCAGTCTTCATCAGGCGGAGATAAACATTTTTTTTTATTCTTTTTATTTTCTATCTACGTGACTTTACCGAAATAACCAAAGAATATGAATTCCCGCAGTCACGAAAGTTTTAAGTCAAAATATGAAATATCGATTTAAAACTTTCGAGACTCGGTCTCCTCGACAGACCTGTTCTCCGCCTGAGGACGGCTGCTTGCGTTGTGGCCGAAATGTCGTGAGAATTATTTTATTATGTTTTATTTTTATTATTTTATTATTTCCATTCTACGTGACTTTACCGAAAGAACCAAGAAGAGAAATATGAAATATCGGTTTTTGTTTTTAGGCGAGAAAGCAATGAAATGACAGAGTGGGGGGTGGGGGGGGAATTAAATAAATAAAATCACAAATCTTCTACGCGGCGGCGGCGTCGAATGGCAGAAATAAAAAGGTCGCCGCAGCCTCCTGACATTTTGCCGCCGGTTGCATAAAAGAGATCGCCTTTTGCGATGAGCGAGATCCATGGGGAAGGGTGGGGGGTGGTGGTGATTGCGACTGTGCGAGGCAATGGCGTCTCCTCATCCACCACCGTTGGTGGCGTTAAATAAATAAAAACACGAGCGACGTAGAGGCCTCCCGTTGGCAAATTTCATCCCGGGGGAATTCTTCTCAATGCATCTCAACCTGCTGCCACAACCTCCTTCTCCCCTGCCCTGTCCTCCACCATCTCCCCCACCATCACCTCCAACAGAATTATTTTATTATGTTTTATTTTTATAATTTTATTACTTCCCTTCTACGTGACTTTACCGAAAGAACCAAGAAGATCTACCCCACCATCTCCCCCACCATCTCCCCCAACATCTCCTCCGCCATCACCCCCACCATCTCCTCCACCATCTCCTCCACCATCTCCTCCACCATCTCCCCCACCATCTCCCTCACCATCTCCCCCACCATCTCCCCCACAATCGCCTCCACCATCACCCCCACCATCTCCCCCACAATCGCCTCCACCATCTCCTCCACCATCTCCTCCACCATCTCCCCCACCATCTCCCCCACCATCGCCTCCACCATCTCCCCCACTATCTCCTCGACCATCTCCCCCACCATCTCCTCCACCATCTCCTCCACCATCTCCTCCACCATCTCCTCCACCATCTCCCCCACCATCTCCCCCACCATCTCCCCCACCATCGCCCCCACCATCTCCCCCACCATCTCCCCCACCATCGCCCCCACCATCTCCCACACCATCGCCCCCACCATCTCCACCACCATCTCCCCCACCATCTCCCCCACCATCGCCCCCACCATCTCCCCCACCATCTCCCCCACCATCTCCCCCACTATCTCCCTCACCATCTCCCCCACCATCGCCCCCACCATCTCCCTCACCATCTCCCCCACCATCTCCTCCACCATCTCCCCCACCATCTCCCCCCAATCTCCCCCCCTCATCTCCCCCACCATCTCCCCCACCATCTCCCCCACCATCTCCCCCACCATCTCCCGCACCATCTCCTCCACCATCTCCCCCACCATCACCTCCACCATCTCCCCCACCATTTCCCCCACCATCTCCCCCACCATCGCCCCCACCATCTCCCCCACGATCTCCCCCACCATCTCCCCTACCATCTCCCCACCATCTCCCCCACCATCTCCCTCACCATCTCCTCCACCATCTCCCCCACCATCTCCCCCACCATCTCCCCCACCATCTCCCCAACCATCCCCCCCACCATCTCCCCCACCATCTCCTCCACCATCTCCCCCACCATCTCCCCCACCATCTCCCCCATCATCTCCCTCACCATCTCCTCCACCATCGCCTCCACCATCTCCCCCACCATCTCCCCCACCATCTCCCCCACCATCTCCCCCACCATCTCCCCTACCATCTCCCCACCATCTCCCCCACCATCTCCCTCACCATCTCCTCCACCATCTCCTCGACCATCTCCCCCACCATCTCCTCCACCATCTCTTCCACCATCTCCCCCACCATCTCTCCCACAATCGCCTCCACCATCTCCCCGACCAACCTCACCACCCCCACCCCCGCCACTCCCAGCCTTGCAGCTAAAGCCCGCCAGACCGCTCACATCCACCCCACTTGTTCCACCGCGTTAAGAAAAATAAATCAACTTGAATGTGCCGGGGAAGCTCTATAATAGCGGACGATAAAAATCAAATGGCAAGTCGGCGAGAAACGGTTTGAAGTGAGGGCGCGGTAATTTTTTTATCCGTGAACCCAAGATCTGTTGGGGCCGGTGGGATGATGGGAGACCACCACCCCCACCACCACCACCACCACCCCCGCCACCACCACCACCACCACCCCCGCCACCACCACCACCCCCGCCACCACCACCCCCACCACCAACACCACCCCCACCACCACCACCAACACCCCCACCACTACCACTACCACCACCCCCACCACCACCACCCCCACCACCACCCCCGCCACCCCCGCCACCACCACCCCCGCCACCCCCGCCACCACCACCCCCGCCACCACCGCCACCACCACCCCCGCCACCACCACCACCCCTACCACCACCACCACCACCACCCCTACCACCCTCACCACCACCACCACCTCCCCCGCCGCCTCACCCCGCCAGAGTGCGGGCGGTAGCGGCTGAGAGAGACGGGGAAGCCCAAGGAGTGTCTCGCCTTCAATGGATGTCACCCCGCGAGTGGCAAGGGAGGAAGGGCAAAACCGAAATTTAAAAAGAACCGTACATTTCTATTCGTTGCGTTGTTGTTGTTGTTTTGCTGCTTTTGTTTAATGGCATGGGCGAATCACACACACACACGTTGCCGATTGCGTTGGCTCGCGTACGCGAGCGATGAACACACCTCACTGCTTTCAGCACAATAGTGTAAATAAACGAATGAATAAGCGATCGGGTGAATTCTAAAAAAAAATCTCAATTTAGCAGCGTGTTCCTGGCTCCTGCAGAGATTGCTTTCCTTGATCAGCAAATGAATCTTTGCTTTCTCCCTCTCTCCCCTCTCCCGCTCCTTATTCTTCTCTCTCTCTCTGGCTCGCTCTTTTTTTAATTCCTTAAACGGCCAGTTCAATTATACCGCTACTCCGCTCAAAAGGCTTCTCCGTTAATTTGAGAGAATCATTCCGACGCCCTGCGAAGCGTAACTTTGGGTGTAATGAAGCCGCCGCTTCAAATAGGAGACGTTCATAATTGAAAAAAGGGAGGGGGAGGGAGGAGGGTGCGATTGTTGAATAAATTCATGACGAAGAGAGTGGACGCCACTTGCTACTCGGGTCGGGGGGGGGCAGGGGGGTTCGTGGGGGGCCCCGTGCTCAGCCTGACCCAAGTGAGCTCCTGAGTGGTACCTCATCATGGCGGATTTACCTCGAACTTTTTGGCTCGCCGTCGAACAAACGACGGTCACCCGCGTCGCGCGATTTCAGTATGCGCTTCTGCGGCCGTCTGGAACGCTCTTCCTTCCGATATTGGAAAGCCACTGGGAGCTATGCACTTGTAAATCATCCGGATTGAAAACACGTCTCTTTAAAACTTTTTTCTTGTTTAGTTTGCTGCCCTTCCTCCGCGCCTCCGATTAACACGGTTGGCTACATACCGTGGGAAATAACTTCAACATACACACGTAGTGCCAGTGATTCGGAGACGATGTTTGTAGGAGACACACCTTCTTTTATTTAGAACATTCACGGTCTCGTCTATGCACTCTCTACAGTCGCTTAGCCTGGCCTATAGACAACGCGAGCCGTCTCACACCGACGGCGCTGACTGAGACAGCCAACAGCTATTTAGCAGCGCAATGTCGGGTGAAGACGGCGGCGATGACGATGGCGACGAGGCTACAGCAACGACGAGACGAATCCAATCCCAGAACCGGCAGCCTCGAGCTCCCAGCTCTCGGCTCCTTTTATGCTCCCAGCGCGGCCTGGCCCCGCCGTGGCCGCGCCTCCCTTCTCGAACCTGCCAGCGGGTTCCAGCGGCCTCCAGACGGGGTCCGCCGTGACCCTTGCCCCAGTTCCTCCGCCCTGCCGCAGAGGTCGCAAACGGGCTTTGATTCCTTATCCGTACCCGTACCCGGCCGCACCAGGGTCGCAAACGGGTACCCGTACCCATACCCGGCCGTACCCATACCCTACCCGTACCCGGCCGGGTAAGGGTAGGGTACGGCTATCGGGTACCTGATTGCGACCTCTGGGATGAAGCCATGTTGCAGGCGCGGGTCGGTTGATTCTAGGAACTTGAATTGTGAGAAGAGACAAGACGTTGGGAAATGAGTGACAAACGGTGACTCACCAGTGACTCACCGTCTACCCGTACCCGTACCTGGCCGCACCAGGGTCGCAAACGGGTACCCGTACCTGTACCCGGCCGGGTACGGGTAGCCAGGTATCGGCTAGGGTACGGGTATCGGGTACCCGGTTGCGACCTCTGCCCTGCCGACACAAAGCCGTGCACACGCTCACAGGCGTGTGCGCTGTCTGTCCACCACAGTTGCCGCTACTGTCCATCAGCCGGCGCTGTTACACTACACTTACACGCCACTTCAACCCTGATGAAGTTTTTCAAAGCTGAATGGAGTTCGAAAGGACTCGCAAGCAAACGCCTCGTGAGAGACTCAAACGCAGAAGATCTTCCACGAAGCTCACGGTCCACCCCGAACCGCATCCGCTGCACCAACCACGGCGGATGCGGGAGACCTGATGCACAAATGGGAAAATTAAAAGTTGCGTGCGACTGTGGTCATCCAGAACAGACGCAGTAGAGGGTAAAGCGACGCAATGCCCCGATCCACAAATGCTGAAGGAGATGCACTCCACTCTGCTGCTCCTGACGCGGCTGTCTAGGCTTGACCACCTCAATGTGAGATCGCACTCGTTGCTCTGCATCCACATCAGCAGCCGTACGAACGAAGTGGAGAAGACCGCGGATTTACGTGGTCACCCTGGGCCCGAGCCGGCCCGTGTTTTGCGCTTTCCGTCCACGTATTGTGGTCTGGCATCACCGATTCAGTTGTTTTTGGCTCTGCACGTGTGAAAGAATAACGCTAAAAAAAATCTCATTCGCCAATTATTGGCTTAACAGATCAATATTATCAAGCAGCATGTGTTTAATATCGTCAAGCAGCATGTGTTAATAAGAATCCGTTTTGTGTTTGGACATCTTGACACCTGTTTCATTGCCAGAAAGTCTGAAAGCTTATTCTTGTTTTTTCATCATTCTTGATACTGGCAACAACAACAACAAAACGTTCCCATAGAGGTCCCATAGATGGAAAGAAGCTGGCTTGACAAAGTGACAAACAAAAGCAGAAGTCTTGCTAAGAGCGAGGCTGAATCGTCATCTCAGTAACGGCCGTGGCGATGAGGCGAGGGGAACTGTTCGGGGGGAGCATGCGACGATACCGTGAGGGGCTGGACAACTCGTGGATTACCGTTGAGATTGAGGGCAAGAGATCAAAAAGGGAGAGACGGAAATGGCTGGACAGCATTAGGGTGCCAGACGGATTGCTGAATTGCGGGGCCACGTGGGATGGTGAGGGCGTGGAGCAGTGGACTGATGATGGTTTGATCGATGTTGGTGGTGACGATGACGACGACGACGATTATGTTGAGATGGATTTATTCACAAGGGGCAGACGACGAGTGGAAAGTTCGCGAGATGCAAGAGACGGAAAGAGAGGGAGGGGTCCGAAGGCGTCACGTGACTGCCCGTGATGGTGATTCTTTTGGAAAGTTGCAGCGGGACGTATGAATATTTTATGTTCTTATTACATTTTATTGTGAAATCTGCGCAATTATAATCGCCGGAGGTTAAAACTGTGTAAATGTTAATATTACGGACAATTTCATTTTGAAATGAAGGTCTCGGTTTTTTTTTTTACTCCCCATCGCGAAGCATATTTTTTTTGTGTTCCGAATAATTTTTTTGGCTCGTTAAACGTCGATGCCACGCGCCTCGAACGCCGGGGAAAGCGGCGACGCTTAAACGGCGCTTCGCCACTGTAAAAAATATAAATATATAAATATTACTTATTTCATATATCCCTTGAAAGAATTTAAAGGGCGGAACAGAACCCCAATTTATTTATTTTTCAAAAAAATTATTTTGACTCGCTAAACTTTTTTTTATTTTACATCGGCGGGTCAAAACTTCTGGAGTCAATGGATCACCTCTTCTATTGCGCCATTCATCGCTCCGATTCGGTGTGCGCTGAGCGTGGTCTCTGGAGTGTCAATGCAACAGCGAGTGTTTTGCAACGCTTCTTCCCTTTAACCATATATAAAAATTACAAGGACGAATGCAGTCACGAAGGTGTGAGAGCAGATCTCCGTGCTGCAATAAACTGCCCTAACATTGCTTTCCCCCCCCCGCACCCCTCCGTGCCTGTGTTCGGATTTGTCATTGATGTGACTCTCAGGGCTGAACGAGGGACCAAGGTGGCAGGGCCATAGCTCAGCAGTGACAGCTTCCACGGAAACAATTCTTGCTCTCCCTCCCTCCCTCTATCTTTCTCACTCTCTGGATCGAGGTTCATGAGTTTATTGGTTCGGCAACGAGGAGAGGGGAGGGAGGGATACTGTAAATTCACATTCTGATTTGGACGGCAGGAATTCGAAGGACCCGGAGGAAACCCACGCGTAGCAAGGGTGAGAACATGCAAACTCCACACAGAAAGAAGGGCCTATGTTCAATTCCCGAGTCAGGCGTCTTTCTGCGTGGAGTTTGGATGTTCTCCCCCTGCTCTGAATGGGGTTACTCCGGGTTTTTTTGATTTCCTTCTTAGCTGCATACAAAAAAAATGCAATGCAATTGGTTTTTGGCCAAACGGACCATTGCTGAAAATGTTCCCGCAAATCACTCAATTTGGAGTTTCACACAGCAGCAGCAGCACCATCACCTCCCACCACGCCTACTGTGACATCGGCAGGAACCTCCTGCAAAATATTTCCTGAGACTCAGCGAGGCTCTCCTGGAAAAACAAGCGTCGTCGTCGTTGTCATGATGATAATAATGATAATAACAACGGTTACAACCCATACGCCAACGTCAGCCCGACGTTACATGTATATTGGGAGAGAGAACACCTCTCCTGGTTAAGGGGAGGGCTACATGTGGGGGGTTGGGGTGGAGATTTGCGTTGTAGATTTTGTGTTTAATTTGGGGGCAGTGAATTAACCGGAGCGATTTTTCGAGCGTTTAAAATAAATCCCAATGCATTGTTTAATTACCAATTTAGCGGGGTTTTTTTAGAGAGAAAGAGAAAACAAAGTTTAAACAATTACTGCTTTCCCACGTGGAACCGATGTTTTATCTCGCTCGGTCGGAGCCGCATTAATCCTGTGGCCAGCGCAAGTTGATTGGTAACGATCGAGGTGGGGGTGGGGTGGGGGATGGTGTTGTCCTCCCCCCCATCCAATTAGCGCGGTTGCCTATGTACGGTGCGAAATAAGTTCAACATACAGAGTACGTGCACACTGGGCTGGGTATTTCGGATCAAATTAATTTCCGTGCGTGCAGAGTCCGGAGTTCATTGGGCTCTCAGTGGTAAGATAAAAACAAAATTTAGTTTTTATTGGTAGATTTTTTTTTAAAGTGATCTGTTTACATTTTAACACGTAGGCTTTCGCGACCAATATTATTCATAATCAACGTTTTTTTGGGGTTTAGATCGCGTTATTTATAAATGTGTCGTAACCCTCCAAATTGTAAATGTTGTGGTTTCACGCTTCAACACACCGGTGGGCTAAAGCAACGAACTATTTGTCTTTTGTCAACGTGACACTTTTTTTACTGTTTGGCCGTGTCGGGTGGTGGAGGGTTACGACACATTTATAAATAACGCGATCTAAACCCAACAACATTTATTATGAACTGTTTACATTTGCTATACTTTTGCACTCTCATCGCCTATTTGTAGTGTCTGGGTTTTTAGTAACGTTCTGACCCGCCCCTACTGGGACATCTGTGAAGTAGAGATTGACGGCTCATCGGATTCTTTCCGGGACGAATAAAGATTCTGATTCCAATTCTGACTCCCAACCGTGCCGGCACGTAGGGAGCTCTCAGTCGTGCCTCCCTGCTGTTGGTGAGCAGCGCATCATAGCGCGTTGTTATTGTTGTTCTTGTTGTTGTTTATATATTTACCTTGTTGATCACGTCAAGGAGTATAAACCATCATCACGCGAACTCTGCGGTCATCCTCCCAGGCGCGGCTTTTCGCTCAGTCATCGAACAAAGACGGTGGCCACCGCGGCGCGCTTTCAGATGCGCTCCCGCGGCCGTCTGGAACGTTCTTGCCTTCCGATATTAGGAAGCCACTCGTGCACTTTTAAATCATCATCTAGACTGAAAACTAATTTCTTTAGAAATGCTTTTTGTGTTGAGTTCATTTCGTCCTTCCTTCGCACCTCCGATGAGCAGGGTCGGCTACGTACATTGCGACAGAAGTTCAACAAACATATCCTTAGGTTTTTTCGGTAAAGTCACGTAGGTAAAAAAAATAAAAGTAATAATAAAAGTAAAATAATAATATTTAACTTTTATTAATTTTAATTAAAATTAATAATAAAAGTAAAGGAATAATATTTTACTTTTTTTAATTTATTTTTTTACCTACGTGACTTTACCGAAAAAAACCTAAGAATATGAATCATTGCAGTCACGAAAGCTTCAAATCTAGAATTCAACAAACATGCATACATACATGTGTCCAGCCAGCACACACATGCTCCCTCTGTCACCGCGGATTTCTCTCACCGTTTACACAAAGTGCTGGCCTTGAATAACTGTTTCGAGTCCAGAGCTCAGATCTCATGCAGGTCAACAGTGAGAAGCCCTGCATTTTACTGGGCACTTTTAAGACCTCGTTGCTTGGAAGCGACAGATAAACACAGAGGCGTGGTGAAGAGTCGCGCAAACGACATCACTGCGATCACCGGCTCAAGTGCTGGGTTTCAATTCGCAAGCTCTGTGGCAATCGCCACGCGAATCTCTGCTGGGCCTCTCCGAGGTTGGCTCAGCTTCAAGTGACCGCCACCAACAACGACTGTGAAGGGGGCAGTCGACTGGCCTCGCGTTGATTCCACTTGACGTCCGACGTTTCGCTCTGCGTGCCAAAGCCCCCCAGCTGCCAGCTCCTATGGGAACTCGAATGCTGCAGAAGAAGTCTCCCAGGACGCCGATGAGCGCGCGGTTGCAACTCGACGACACTTCTGAGGGTTGTGCACCACCACCAGCAGCACCACAAAACCTTACACGGTAGATTGCGTGATTCCCTATTCACTATCACCTTTGTGCGCTCTCTCTCTCTCTCTGTCCGATAGATATAAACAGCACTTAGCCCCCAACTAGTACTGTGTGTGAAGATTACTTTTTTTTTTACGGATAGGATTTGTTGTGCGTTGACCCGTGCCAATTCGTTCTCTCTACATTTGAACTCTGCCTATTGCTGGCCATGGCGACTATTCACAAAACAAGGGCACCCTATCTTCTTGGTTCTTTCGGTAAAGTCACGTAGAATGGAAATAATAAAGTAATAAAAATAAAACATAATAAAATAATTCTCACGACGTTTCGGCCACAACGCAAGTTGTCTCCTCGACAGACTTGTTCTCCACCTGAGGACGACTACTTGCGTTGTGGCCGAAACGTCGTGAGAATTATTTTATTATGTTTTATATTTATTACTTTATTATTTCCATTCTACGTGACTTTACCGAAAGAACCAAGAAGGTGAATCCCTGCAGTCACGAAAGCTTTACATCGAAAAAGGGCACCCTAGTCCAGTCCTCGGACGCGCGCGACGCGTCTCGCATTATCCCCCTCCCTCCCCCCGCTAGGCGCATCGCTCCTCGGAGTTAGCGTGGCCCATAAAACAGAGGTGACCCCGTGAACCACGTGGTTAGACCCCATAAAGCCTTGCTGGTTCTTTACGATGCGGAGAACAGAGCGCGGCGGGCAGAGTAACTAAATAAATAATTATGCATCCCACCGAAGTTGACGAGTAAAAAAAGTGTCAATATGCAAGTTAATGATGTCCCCCCCCCCACCCCCCCCCCCTTCACGATTTTTACCCAGCGCGCTGGATTTGCCTAAATGTCCGAGACCTTTTGGGCTAAGTTGTTTTGCATTTCGGAGAGGGAGATTTTTCAACGGGTAGCGGAAACGCAAGCAAAATGCTTCGCAGGAATAAAGGGGGCCCGGCAAAAAAAGGAGTTGGGGGGGGGGCTCAGCAGTGCCGTGGGGTTGACGGCTATCAGCCCAGAGGCGCTGTCCTTGGTCGCTGGAATTGTCCACAAGCCATTAGTGACCGGCAGTAATGGACTACATTCATCACTGCCCCCTACCCAGTCCCCACATGCTAATAGTTCCATTATTATCGCGCACGAACCTGCCAGCAAGCCTCGCAGCGCCTCGGACAGCAATCACGGAGACACACCCACCCCACATCTTTTATTTAGTGCAGTCATTTTGACCCAAACAACAACAACAAAAACACACCACGTTGTATTGCGGTGTGTAGTAAAAAAAAGAAAAATTGGATTCGACGTAAGCTGAAAATGAATCGTTAGTCAATAACAAAAATAATAGTCATAATGCGGTAAGAATAATCTTGGCGCGTCCACACGTCAGTGCGAAGGCACACACACTGTGTGCGCGCCGACGTAGTGCTTTGCATGACCCTGATGCACATTCACCGCTGACAATTGGAATATTAACCTGGACCGAAAAGCCACAATGGGTTGGCTGAGCCACAAATTAACACGGCGTAGGGCCATTGCTGGCGCGAGCGTCGCATTAGCCGCGTGGCTTCATCGTATCGCCCTCAATGGGCCCTCGCTGATGGCAATTGCCTTGGCAGTGTGTGGCATTAAAATGGGCCCATCCGGCGAGAGTTTGTGCTGCTGTTTTCAAAACAAATTAATAATCTGCGGAGACAGGACAGAGTTCTGCTGAAATCGGATTTAACCCACAGCGCTACGTAGCAACGAATTGTGAGTTCAAGTGTGGTTTTGCTCTTTTTTGCGTTAAACGGTACCCCGCGTAGCCCATCATTTCAATGGTGGTCTCTTACCCAATTTGTTTAACAACCCCAATGAGACCCAGAAGGGTGAAACGTGGCACAGAGTTGTCTTGCCTCAACAGCTGCTGTTTGCCAGCAGCGGTGCGGAAATCCGCCAGGCTCCCTCGTGGACTAACACGCACTTTTTCTTTGCGGGGACGCCGATTGGCAGTCCTGGTTTCATTCGCGTGGTCTTTGTGATGTCGACGTCTGGTTCCGGCCGGGGATAGCGAAGCGTGCTGGCAGGCAGGCGGGCGGGCGTGTTGAGAACGTGCGTCAATGCGAAAATGCCGCCTTTGAATCTGCGCGCAAGCCTTTGAATCAAAAACTGGGAGAAGGGAAAAAAACGAGAGAAAAATCTACTTGTGATGGCAGGTCCCGGTTATTTTTCTTTTTCTTCTTCGTCATTTTGAAGAACTCAAAGGCGCCTTGGTATTTACATAGCGGCCGGCTCGGCTGAATGCGCGCGGTGGGAATGCGCTTAACATTTGAGCGGGCGCGTTATGAAACAGTTTGTTTGGCTTCGTTCATAAATCGTGTCAGAACATGACTGCAGGAAACCCGACGTTAATTTGAAAACCAAAATGCAATAGTGGAGGCTTACAAGGCCGTTGATGTATTGCTTTCATCGGCCAGGTGGCTCAGCAGGTAGAATCGAGCGTGCGAGCGAGAGACCGAAGCAGTGGCTCGCATCGGGAAGGTTTCGAGTTCAAATCCTGGTAATGGGTTGACTGAGCCCATGAAAGCTCGGACTTGATGACAACAATGAATTCGTAGCACGATGTTGGGGAGGCCGACAGTGATTGTCCTACGGATGTACTAAATCCCACCGTAGGAACGTGGAGTTTCCACCACTGGTTCGTGGCCCTATCAAGGAGATGAGTACTGCCTCGATGGTAATTTGTGCAATAAAAAAAACCGCTCCAACGTTTTGTTGACGAAATAAAAAAACAGGAATATATTGCTAAAACGTGCAAATCTAGTGAATCTCTTCACATACATGTGTTTAACAAATTGCATATACGGTACCGCTTTTAACGGTCATGTAAAAAAAATAATAGGCAGCGCTTTTATGATTTGTTTCAATCGAGCGATTACACGACACTTTTGATTCCAGAGTTGATTCGGAAGTGACTTTGTTCACTTATTTTCACTGTGGTGGATATAGCGACCTCTAGTGGGCCCCAGTAACGAAACAAATAAGCAAGAATTACGTCTCCATAGATCTGTCCCGACACCGTGAGAAAATTAACCCGTAAAAACAAAGTTTTTCACTATAAATCCTTTATATGCGTGGCGGCTAGAGTCCTCTCGTCCTCTGGCTTGAGATGGCTGCCACCTATGGGTCAGATGATTGCCTGCCACCATTAAGCAATTGGTAATTAAATATAATTGATTTTTTTCCTAAAAAGTGTAAAATTTTGGAACAAAAATTTTCACGAAAATAAATTGTCGCGCACAACGAGTCTGTGTGCAAAATGTCAGCTCGATTGGATCACGGGAAGTGGGTTAAAAAACTACCGAAAGATTTGCACGGTCGTAAGCGCGCAAGCAAGCAAGCACGCAAGCAAGCAAGCAAGTGAACTTAATATAAAGGATTTAAAAATACAAAGGAGGCATTTTCTGCACTTGCCTTCAGTGTGAGCGCGCAATTAGCAGCATCATTGGCTCAACGCAAGCAAAACTCGTGACCGATTTCAACGCACGATGTCTCACCAGCGGTCAGACTCGCTTGAACCAATGCTGGTGAATTGCCAGTTGTTATCGGCAAGCAGACCCTCCCTTTACGACATGGGTGCTACTGAATGAATATTACTGGTAGGAACCACCTGGTTCCATCAGCCCACAGGGGATTATTGTGTCCGTCCGTCCGTCGTGCATCCAAAAATGTGAGGGGTGGGGCTGGGTGGAGAGGGGAGGGTGGAAAGGGGCTGGGTGGGGAGGGTGGGTAGGGGTGGGGAGGGGCTGGGTAGGAGGGGAGGGTGGGGAGGGGCTGGGTGGGGGGGCTGGGTTGGGAGGGGCTGGTCACCCCGTGGTGCCCTTATAAAACTCAACGTTTAACCTACTCACGCCGGCTTGTGCCCGCCCTCACAGTCGGCCATATTTGCGGAATACACCACGCCGCCGTTGACCCTGGCCAGTGACTGAGCAACCCAACGTTCCTACCAGCTCCCTCCGCAAGGAATGTGTCTAGTTTCGAGTGGCCAGACAGCGTGCGCTGCTTATGACGCGTGAATTGATGCGCTGAAAATGCGACGCACGTGATTGAATGCGTGCATTGTGAGCGAGAAGAACCGATATATCAATCGACAAATCAGCGTCGTTAACGCCCCTAATAGTAGTAATAACGTGCACGCCCGCGTGTGTTCTCGCACACTCGTGCGACAGCGTGGGTCGTTAGGGACCGTCCATAAATGACGTCACGCGATTTTGGACGATTTTTGACCCCCCCCCCCCCCTCGTCACACGGCGTCACAAAAAGTCAGACCCCCCCCCCCTCAAATATGACGTCACAAAGCTCTGCACCCCACCTCCCCAAAAAAAACATATTTCCATTTAGAAAATAAAACATGCTTCAAATCGCTTTAAACTATTGTCATTGTAGTGCGTATTTAATGTGGCGCTGCACTCTGATGTTGTAGGAGAAAACATTTATTAAAAAGTCTATTTAATTAAGTAGAACGTGTTGTCTATATTTATTTAAAGTTGCGCATTTTTTAATGTGACGTCACATTTCTCAAATCTCCCCCCTCCCCTCGTCACAAATGTCTGACCCCCCCCCCCTCCTCCCCCCAGGTGCGTGACGTCATTTATGGACGGCCCCTTACGCGCGATTCGCTGAGCCTCTGTGTTCAATGTCCAGTGCCTGCGTCCACGCGAGTCGATCGAGACGTAAAACGTGACATGTTTGACCAGTCATCTTTCGCCGAGTGGTTGTGGCAAGCGCCACCCCCCAAGGGGTCTGATGTCCACACATCACCGCAATTGGGCACTTATTATGTAGTTCTAGATTTGAAGCTTTCGTGACTGCAAGGATTCATACTCTTAGTTCTTTCGGTAAAGTCACGTAGGACAGTTTGACCTGAAGACGGAAGCTTGTGTTGCCTCCGAGACGTCGTGATTTTTTTTTTATAAATTTTAATTTCATTTTTTTAACCTACGTGCCTTTACCGAAATAACTAAGAGTACTTATTATGTATGTTGCGGTCGAGTCGACCTACGGCAAGGCCTAGGGCCGCCTCAAATGATCGCCACTGATGCCGTCGGCCGCGAGACAAAGATCCCCCCTATAGCCTTAACAGACTGTAGGGGCAAGTGCTGTTAGCGAGCACCTATGAAGGGGGTGGGTGGCCAGCACCACGCCCGACCGCATTTGTCTTCCCAGTGGCGATGTTTACGCACCCCACCAGGTACTCATTTGAGGGCTGAGTCGACCTAGGGGAGGACCATGACCGGTTCAGACAATCGTCACTGGTGTTTGCCTTGAACCGGGATCGAACCCTGGATGCCAGGTTCGTAGCGCAGCGCGCTAACCGCTACACCACCGCTCCCCCACACGCACACACATCCGGAACAGTCCCTACGGTACGGACACATCTGGAGCGACCGCCCCGGGCCCCGCACTTTAGGGGTGGTGAGCGGGGGGGGAGCTGCGCTTCGACGCCGCGGGGTTCTCACACAGTGTGATTTGCCCCTGGCCCTGCACATCCCCCACCCACCCCCCACTATGGACGGACACTGCACGCATCTATCAGCTAACCCCCAATTGTGCGAAAGTTTGTTGTTTTTCTTGCGAAGCAGGAGCAAATATAAAATTCCCGGCGCCTCCCGGAAAGATTTACGGCCGCGCGGAAAAGAAACGATCATGAGTTGCTTACTACTCTCCTCCTCCACACGACGGCGCTTCGCTCGCTCTTGCCATTTATTTCGTGTCTGGGCCCATCGCATTCGCCGACTCTTCACTTTTTTGTTGGTCGCGTGCGCGGGGAGTGAGGGGGTGGTGCCTATTTGTTCATGGGCTTGAGTCCCAAGCCAGCAAGGCACACCGCACCGACACATCTGTCTGCCCTTTACCTACCAGCGGTCGCTCAAGTTAAAGTTCACGCCGAAGGTGACATCGGCAGTCCGTCGTCCGTAGCCGACCTTCCCGGCCCCGCGTGGAACCCTGTGCCGGTCAGAATCAGAGAATCGGAATATGTATTCATGCTGGAGAAATCCGATGAGCTGTAAAGCTCGATTTCACAGATGCCCAGCGGCAGTGCCGGATTAAGCTAGTGCGGGGCCTGTAGCATATGTTATGAAAGGGCCCTAAATAAAAACAAACACATGAATTGTAAAACACAAATTTGTGACTTGTATAGGAAAGTAATTGTATTTTTTCATTTGCTATACAGCCAGATGATACGACAAATCGCTAACCTTAAACACCCAGTCGTTCGTAAACGTTGAAGGCGGTATAGTACTATAGTAATAGAGCAAGTTCAGAATCACTGAACTGGAATTGATTGCTTGAAAGCATTTAGCGCGGGGCCCTTAAAAGTGCGGGGCCCGTAGCTACTACACGTGTTGTAGCTACTACACGTGTAGCTACGACACGTGTTGTAGCTACTACACGTGTAGCTACGACACGTGTTGTAGCTACTACACGTGTAGCTACTACACGTGTTGTAGCTACTACATGTGTAGCTACTACACGTGTTGTAGCTACTACATGTGTAGCTACTACACGTGCAGCTACTACACGTGTAGCTACTACGCGTGTAGCTACGACACGTGTTGTAGCTACTACGCGTGTAGCTACGACACGTGTTGTAGCTACTACACGTGTAGCTACTTGTGTTACGAGGATAATCCGGCACTGCACAGCGGAGAGAAACGCTCAGGAGTCGATCTGCCTCTGTAAGTGCGAGCCCTCGTCTCTGCACAGTCCTCACTCCGATGATGTGCATCCTCCGTCCTCCTCATTGGCCGTCCGACGTTTGCTCACCATGGTTTAAAAAAAAAGACTGATCCTTGGAGTCGCCGGCAATCCACCCGAGGCTGACGGCATCGATGCCGACTGCAGCTGTTGAGTGTTGCTCTTCGGCGCGGTTTTTTTGTTGTTGTTCATTCTTGCCTATGGCAGCAAATGTGCTCTGAAGCTAAATGCGAACGTCGAGGTCAGTTTGCCGCGACGAGAGAGCATCGGTGGAGTGTCTTCGCTGCTCTGGCCACGACTGAAGCAAGTGGTTCTCTTATTGGTTCTTTCGGTAAAGTCACGTAGAAGGGAAATAATAAAATAATAAAAATAAAACATAATAAAATACAATTCTCACGACGTTTCGGCCACAACGCAAGCAGCCGTCCTCATTGCGTTGTGGCCGAAACGTCGTGAGAATTGTATTTTATTACGTTTTATTTTTTTTATTTTATCATTTCCCTTCTACGTGACTTTACCGAAAGAACCAAGAAGATGAATCCCTGCAGTCGCGAAAGCTTTAAATCGAAATTCAAGTGGTTCTCGTTGAATGGCAACAATCGTCGGGGCTGTGAACTCGCGTCTTTCATTTTGTTGTTGTTGTTTCATTTACGAAGCAGACGTGCGCGTTGTCGTGTTTAGTAATCGATGAATTAGCGAGGCCCGTGACAACACGGGCCGCACTTATGAAGCAAGAATGGTTTCCGCGGGGCGAGAGCCGTGCGCTGTCTGGCTTTCCATGGCCGCGTTTTGGGTACAATCGTAAATCATCCTAAAGTAGATTTATAGCATCGAGTTAAGAACACGGTATTGTGTGAGTGTGTTTGTGTGTGTGTACACACAGTGTACACATACACACACACACCGTGCTAGTGGTGGTCGAAGTGGCCCAAGAACACCATGTGATATCTTAGCACACATTTCGCGCTTATTGATTCATTTTTCAATGCAGTCGCGCCTCCACCGGCAGCAGCAACAGCAGCAGCAGATGCGCTGCTGAGGCAGCGCCTCTCACGTCCGTACATGAAGATGAACTCCCTAAATTAAGGCCCGGCTTTCGGTGGGTGGAGAGGGGGGGGTGACCCCTTGACCCATGTCTCGTTCGCGTGCATTATTCACTCGTGGCTTTGCGCGTGCATTCCGATTGTCAACCGGTTACGTTAAAGCTGTGAACGAATAAATATATTTTTTTAAATTTGAGGGTAATAAGAACGATCGGTGGCCCATCGGTTAATAAGAACGATTTGTGTTCCACCACGGTGGCGGTGATTTGCTCTGATGAGGTGTTTGACCCGTGCGGCACGTTTGCAGGCCAGTTATCGAAGCGGATTTTTTAAAAAACATACCTTCATATTAAACGAAACAAAAAATCCTTGCCGCAAATTACTCATTTTTGAACGTTAAATCGAACGTCCAAATTCGTCGGTTAAATACAGGGTGCCTCTCAAAAAATGTTAACATTTATATGAGACTATCGATTAATGGAAAAAGAATGGATAATACACTGTAACATCTTCTTGGTTCTTTCGGTAAAGTCACGTAGAAGGGAATTAATAAAATAATAATTTTCTTTTTTTATTATTTTATTACTTCCCTTCTACGTGACTTTACCGAAAGAACCAAGAAGATGAATCCCTGCAGTCACGAAAGCTTTAAATCGAAAACACTGTAACATTATACCAAATGTATGTTAATAGCTTCAACAAAGTCAAAGAGTTTCCACTCGTTCGCCATCGTTGTCAACGCGTGGCCTAGAATCTTCTCCAGGTGGTCTCCAGAGCCCGGAGGAGGCTCATTAAGATTCTCACAAGTGTTAAAACATTTCGATTTAAAGCTTTCGTGACTGCAGGGATTCATCTTCTTGGTTCTTTCGGTAAAGACAGACCTGTTCTTCGCCTGAGGACGGCTGCTTGCGTTGTGTCCGAAACGTCGTGAGAATTATTTTATTATGTTTTATTTTTTTATTTTATTTTTTCCCTTCTACGTGACTTTACCGAAAGAATCAAGACGATACTGATAGGGTTTTTCCCCTTTTTTCTGGCAACAAAACTGACACCTTTTGCAAGGAATCATGCTTACATTAACCACAATACTTGCAGTCAAATACAAAAAAACACAATACTCTGATAATTTTTTTTTTGCATTTGACTGCAAGTATTGTGGTTAATGTAAGCATGATTCCTTGCAAAAGGTGTCAGTTTTGTTGCCAGAAAAAAAAGGGGGGGAAAACCCCTATTAGTATATTTTGGTACTGGCAAAGGAGGTCCCATAATCAAGAAGATGTTAAAATATTTTTTTAAGCACCCTTTATTCTGACCATTGTGTGTTTTTTTCATCTTCCCCTACGAGTTTTATCACTTTTTATTTCGGTTACGTGATCGGCGTCATTTTACGTCGCCAATGTCACCCGGGTTTCTCTAGCTCGCGGCTCATCAGCCACCGTTTGGTTCACACCGCTGCTACGAGGTCCCTCAGATCCTTGGACCGCTTTCTTCGAAGTGCGCCGAGGCCACGGCTCATTTTCAGGCAACGGAACGCTTTGTGCCTTTTGGTTGAAGTCCCGTCTTGATCACTCACCTCTTTAAGTTGGGCTACACCCGCTCGTTCTGGCCGTTTACCATGCAGCTTCTGTTCACCTTCTGGCTTTACATACACGGTGGCGCATTTGGTGGGATCTACGGATGAAATGCGTCACTTTACAAATGTTTATTATTATTATGTCAGAGAACTACATATGAAATCAAATCAATGGATCTCTTTATTCACGCGAGGGAGGCACTGGCCCTAAACGATTGTCAGCCACCAAACGACTTCTCAGGATAACGTCTCTATCCATTTACCAGCGGGGCACACGTTGTCTATGCTTGGGGCATAAAGTGCTCGTCGCAAAAACAAAATCTCAGAGCTGGAATTTCACCAAATTAAGCGAAAAACTGAATTCACCATGATGGGGTTTTTTGAGTGTCAGTCGTTGGGTGGCTGGGCTGATACCGTAAGCTCGCTGCACGCGAGAACCCAGTCCGCATCGCAAACAATCTCAACGCACGAGTCAACAACCCTGCCTTCAAATAATATATTTATAAATCGGTGACGTTTCGGGTACTGGGCCTTCCTCAGAGCACACGCGCAGTGGAAAGAAGTGACGACGCACACATACTGTAGCACGTGTGCGTCGCCGATTAATTTAAAATTTTACTTTTTTAAATCCTTTATATTAAGTTTACTTGCTTGCTTGCGCGCTTACGACCCTGAAAATCTTTCGGTCGTGTTTTAATCCACTTCCCGTGATCCAATCGAGCTGACATTTTGCACACAGACTCGTTGTGCGTGACAATTTATTTTCGTGAAAAATGTTTTCCATAACTTTACACTTTTTAGGAAAAAAACAATTATATTTAATTACCAATTGCTTAATGGTGGCAGGCAATCATCTGACCCATAGGTGGCAGCCATCTCAAGCCAGAGGACGAGAGGACTCTAGCCGCCACGCATATAAAGGATTTATAGTGAAAAACTTTGTTTTTACTGGTTAATTTTTTTAAGTACTATCGTTGACGAACGCGTTGAGTCCGTTGACAGCAGAAGCAGCATCACCACCAAATAATCAGTCTCATCGCGGACGGCTGAAACCTGCACTCAAAGCCGAGATCTGTTCAACGGCGAATCAGCACCACGACCCCCCCTCGATCCAATCGGCCGCCTCTCCGCAGTGTTTCTTGTCATCGGCCGACTGCGAAAGGAACTGCATTGATTGGCCACTGCCTCGCCTGCTGTTCACGATCGTAATGACGAGTGGCAGGTTGCTGCAGAGTGGCCTGAACTCTGTCACCACCAAAAAAAAATGGGAAACGTGAAGATGTCTTCATCTGCCGTCTCGCTTGCCCCGAGGCGCTCCATCACCCACAAATCGTCCGTCGGTACCCGTGCCGAGGGAGCCAGGGCAGCGTTATATCCACTAATGACACAGTCGTCACTTTGCCTATAGGGCCTCGGGAAATTCAAGGGCCAAACGAAAAAAACAATTGTTGACCGTGTTATTTTTTGTTAGTGTGATAAAAAAAAAATATGTAACCAAGATATATTCTTGCATGAATATATTTATGCGAGTCTTTTTGCCCGTCCAAGGACAGGTGTATTGCAGTAAATCTGAAACTTGCAAGCGAAAAGCAGAACGCGACGTGATATATTCATTGCATCCATTCGTGTGCAATTTGTAAGGGCGCGGTGACACAGACCTATTTCATTTAAAGGTTATAATCCCTTGTTCATCATGACGTCCTTTGTACTTTGATGTCTCAACAGCGTTACGGAGATCGCGTGACGTGAGGGTTCTGCCTTTGTAGTGAGGGTTGTAAGTTGACGCCGAGGAGGGGGGAGGAGGCGCCTCGCCCCCCCCCCCCCATGTGGAGTGTGGGGGGGGTGTCCATTTGGAGGACGTCACCTGTTCATGATTATTAATGAGGCGGGCTGTTCGATGTGGAGAGACGTCACCTGCTCATGATTATTAATGAGGTGGGGGGGGGGGGTCCATGTGGAGAACGTCACCTGTTCATGTTTATTAATGAGGACGGCTGGTCCACGTGGAGTGACGTCACGCGCGTTACACACAGACATTCTTGGGTAAATTATTTATATAGCACCGATAGGCGCAGTGTTTATACAAAGAGGCAGAGTCATTATTTAATTTATTATTTTCTCTTTCTACGTGACTTTACCGAAAGAACCAAAGAGTAATTCCTGCAGTCACGAAAGCTCCAAATCAAGTAAGGCAGATGTCAATGGGTTCTTATTCTCATAAGGCGAGATAAATTAACACCGGATATTAACTTTTCGAGATTATTTTCAGTGCAAAAAAATCGCAAATAACATCTTTAAATTCTGTTTCTTTAGTTTTTGCAACACTTAAGGGGGGGGTGTGGGTTGCTAGCACCACGCCCGGCCACCATTGTCTCCCCAAATGCTGGTACCCTTACACCCCCCTCCCATCCACGTATTTATTTGTGACCTATGGCTAAGTCGACCTAGGGGAGGCCCACAACCAATTAATGCACGTAGATGACACTGACACACGCATAGGTAACACACACATACACACACGTACACACTCGGGGTGAGTTGTCATCATCAAGCACGTGTATAGCGGCACACGGTGCAAAGCGTCCATCATCATCATCGCGTGCGTACATAGCCTGCATGCACAATGCGCACGGTGTGCATAGCGTGCATTGTGTCGAGCCGACATCATCACATTCTTTCGCGTTTAGTTTGGTGTCCTTCCCACGCACTTCCGATGTCGGCTACGCACGCTTCGAAAGAAGTACAACGTACACACATCGCATGCGTGCCGAGCCTACAGCGGAACACATGCGTAGCGTACACGGTGCAGAGCCTACATCATCGCATGAGTGCATAGCTTAGGGGCCGTTCATAAATGACGTCACGCACCTAGGGGGGGGGGAGGTCAGACATTTGTGACGATGTGTGACGAGGGGGGGGGGGGGTTTGAGAAATGTGACGTCACTTAAAAATGCGCAACTTTAAATAAATATAGACAACATGTTGTACTTAATTAAATAGACTTTGTAATAAATGTTTTCTCCTACAACATCAGAGTGCAGCGCTGATGTTGTAGGAGAAAACGCGATTTGAAGCATGCTTTTTTTCAAAATGGAAATATGTTTTTTTTAGGGGGGGGGCAGAGCTTTGTGACGTCATATTTGATGGGGGGGGGGGGTCTGACTTTTTATGACGCAGTGTGACGAGGCGGGGGGGGGGGTAAAAAATCGTTCAAAATCGCGTGACGTCATTTATGTACGGCCCCATACGTGGTGCATAGCCGACATCATGACATGAGTGCATAGCGCAGCTGGTGCACAGCTGATGTGGTACAGCGTGCATCCGCTCCGATCCATTGTCCCGAGGGAGGCTGCAGCAACAACAGCAGCAACAACAGAAGCAGCAGCAACAGCAGCAGCAACAGCAGCAGCAACAGCAGCAGCAACAATAGCATAAGCAGCAGCAGCAACAACAGCAGCAGCAGCAGCGTCCAGGTTTTGCCGCTGCTGGCCACGACGAGCCCAGCGCAAAAATAAAAAGAACAATTTGCTAAACCTTGCCCACAATATCTGGACTTGTCTTCATATAAATCAATGCATAGATTTCTGTTCACATGATTGTGGTTATGGTTGTACTTTATTACTCCCTAATCTCTGCCATTACATACAATGAAACAAGAAATGGTAAAAAAAACAGTAAAAACATAGCAATGTAATACAATACACTATTAGACATTATTGTAAAAAATAAATAAAAAGTCCATCCCATGTGTTAGTGAATTTTTTTTATATTTTAGCCAGGAAATAAGTTTTCAAATTTAGATTATTTTTTTTTCTGGGTTGGGACCCCCAGACACCCTAGAAGATTTGGTTTGTTTAATATTTGAAATCACCAACTCGTTCCCTTAAATTCTCACACCCTTCCAGAACTCCGAAGGGCTTCATGGAGCCTCCAGCTGACCACCAAGGGGCGGGAGTGGGGGTAGGGTAAACACATCCTGTCGTAGCCTCGCCCCTCGGTGTCTCCGCTCGTGCTGCCCCCGTGCGTGTGCTCACCCCGCCCCCCTCGCCCCCCTCGGCCCCCCTCGCCCCCCGCGCATTAATTATTCAGTGTTTACCAGAGGTGGGACAAAGTCATTGTTATGCAAGTCCAAGTCGAGTCTGAAGTCATCAAATTCATGACTCGAGTCTGACTCGAGTCCAAGTCACATGACTCGAGTCCACACCTCAGAGGTGGGACAAAGTCATTGTTATGCAAGTCCAAGTCGAGTCTGAAGTCATCAAATTCATGACTCGAGTCTGACTCGAGTCCAAGTCACATGACTCGAGTCCACACCTCTGGTGTTTACATCAGCGGCCGAGAGCCAAGGGGCCTGTTCCAATCCCACACACGCACGCAAACAAACAAACTTTAAGATTGATCTTCGTATTCTAGAGTGTAACAACTGATTTTTTTTATAACAAATAAATAGATAACACTTCTTACCGTCGATTTAAAGCTTTCGTGACTGCAGGGATTCATCTTCTTGGTTCTTTCGGTAAAGTCACGTAGAAGGGAAATAATAAAATAATAATAAAGAATTTAAATGTTGCATATTTTATTATATTATTATGTTTTATTTTTATTATTTTATTATTTCCCTTCTACGTGACTTTACCGAAAGAACCAAGAAGAATTCTTACCGTGTTTCTCGCCGCTTTCGTGCCTTGAGCAAAAAAAATCCCATCCGAATCACAACGGCTAATGCGAATAACCCAGCGCGTTTTGTTAAGAAGCTTAACGAACCAATTAAAATGATGCCGAAACGAAATTGCCAATATTTACCATGACTTTTTAACGGCCTGTTGTCCTTTCTGGGGCCACTCTTAATAAAGCCAACCGTGGCCCCGACATTAAATGCACGCCTGTAATATTCCGGCTAGGAGCTCGCCGTGCCGCCCCGGTTATTGTCCATAAAAAGTGTTTGTGATGGCAAATGATGTGCGGTTTGATGAACGCCCGCCGTTAAAGCCGCTCTTGCTGACATGGGCGCAGCATTCAAAACTCCTGCTGCTGTAATATTTGGAGTTTGTGCGTCTCGCTCCCTGTGGTCGCGTGGATTTTTCTTCGGGTCCTCTGTTTTTTTTCCCCCTCCACATTTAGAATCAACGTGCGTTCATAGCAAGGCCGTAGCCATGGAGTCAACATGGGGGGGACCAAATCTTCCAGTGGTCTGGGGGTCCCCGCCCCCCCAGAAAAAAAACTAAATTTGAAAATGAATTTCCTGCCTAAAATAAAAAAAATGCACTAACACATAGGATGGACTTTTACAATAATGTCTAATAGTGTATTGTATTACATTTCTCTGTTTTTTCTTTTTTACATTTTCTTGTTTCATTGTACAACCGTAACCACAATCATATAAACAGAAATCTATTTTATAGCAATATATTTTTATTTCAGCCTATTGATATATTATATAATTATATATATTATATATTATAATTACATCCTTGGTTCATAGTATTTGGCTTCTATAAATTTCCACCCTATAAGCCACTTCGTTGAGCTATCGTTTGTGGCCAAGTTGCTTCTGAAGAAGACCTATACGGTATAGCCCAGGGGGCCTTACCAGGTAAAGTAAAACATTGGTGAGTTTAGTTCATGTTGTCCGCACGCACTCTCCCCCGCTCGTGCCGGTGAATGCGATGGAACTAAGATGGTCCCCCGGTAGCATCACGCACTTTTGTTGGTGGAACTTTTCCCCCATGCTAGTCCTGGTTCGTATCATTAGTGGCTTTAGCATTATAATTAGGGCTAGGGATGAAGACTAGGGTTAGGGTGAAAACTAGAGTGATGGTTATGGTTGAGTAGAGAGTAGGGTTGAATTCATGGTTTCGGTTCGGATTGTACAAAGCAGTCACAGCCATGCAGTGAGGCCCACCCAGGTCCCTGTCGAAATAAACTGTGAACCAAACTAAAACATTTCGATTTAAAGCTTTCGTGACTGCAGGGATTCATCTTCTTGGTTCTTTCGGTAAAGTCACGTAGAATGGAAATAATAAAATAATAAAATAAACCAATAAAATAATTCTCACGACGTTTCGGCCACAACGCAAGCAGCCGTCCTCAGGTGAAGACCAGGTCTGTCGGGGATTCAGCGTCTGAAGACCTGGTCTTCACCTGAGCACGGCTGCTTGCGTTGTGGCCGAAACGTCGTGAGAATTATTTTATTATGTTTTATTTTATTATTTTATTATTTCCATTCTACGTGACTTTACCGAAAGAACCAAGAAGATAAACTAAAACAATGTTTTTATTATTTTACCAGATAAGGCCCACAGAGCTATGTAACTCTTTTTCAGAAGCGACTTGGCTATCACAAACGATAGCACTTCGAAGTGGCGGCTTACCATCACGTGGAAATGTATGACAATAGCCAAATGTTTCAAACGCGTGATGTTGATTCTAAATGTTTGGAGGGGAAAAGACCGGAGGACCCAGAGAAATATCTATGCGTACAAGGGGAGAGAGACACCTCAAACTTCAAATGTACAGCCGGCTTCGGGGTCGTGATTGAACCCTGAACCTCGTTCATACTAGGCGAGGTAGTTAACATCTCGCCACCGTGAAATGCGAGCCGGCATGAGAGAACATGTAATCCCACCCCCTCCCCCCCCCAACAAGGACTAATGAATAATGTTACCGACCAATGAATGAGTAACGGGTTTAATAACACATTTATATATTTACGTGATCTAACCCAAAAAAACAACATTGCAGATGATATTTGTCGCGAAAGCCTACTACCTGTTAAACCAACGAATGAGTGTTTATTCGCGTGGGTAGAACGCCGGAGCACGTGGAGAAAACCCACGCGTGTGAGGGAGGCAGCTATTAGACGCAGAAGGAACAGATGGAGTCTACACCCGGCTGTACCGCCCTCTGCTGGTAAAGCCAGGGTGTGGCACCCCCTCGACGCTCATTGGGAAGAGAGTCTGACGACACAATGCGTGCGAATATCCTGGAATATTGGTGCTCCTTAAAATATAAAAAGACATCTAATTTGTTTTTTTTATAACAAAGCAATCGTTATTTGTGTATATGTTTACATGCAAGTTCTTAGTTTTCAAGACCACTTTACAAACGTATCTGTGCAAATATTTCAGGCCATCTATTTGAACCCTGACATTGTCCTAACCAATGTAACGTCAACCCTTAAAATAAACCCAAACCATTAACCCTAAGAGAATCCAACACTCTCACCCTGAATCCCATACAAAACCCCAAAACCATAACCCTAACCCTAGTGATAATCCCTCAAATTAACCTCGACCCTTCCCCGAAATCCTAACTCAAAACCCCTAAACCGTGACCGTAATCCGTGACCGTAATCCCTGACCACAAACCTAAAAATATAACCGTTAAAACCACACTCCAAACCGTAATGCTAAATCCTAAACGTCAACACCCGTCACTGACCCTGAATTCTAACCCATGCACCCTTACATTTAACCCTTAACCCCAGTCAGAGGGAAACGAATGATCCGCTGGTGGGGACTGTTCCCTCGGGGTACAACACTCGGCAAGTTGATGTCTTCCTGGTCGGTTGGAGCGGTTGGTGGGGGCGGGAGGGGTGGGACTAATGGTATCTTGTGCCACATTGACCCGTTGGGGTGGGTAGAGAGACTTACACCTGGCCCGGTGAGAAGGTGCACCGCACCTGTGTGATACTGGCTGCAAAGGGGTTGATGAATCACGGGCGGATTCAAGCGCCGTGGCCGTTGCCAATATCCTGGCCGCACAGCGAGCCACCAATCACACTGCCGCGTATCGTAAACTTGATGAATAGGACTGGGCACGAGAACGGGCAGCTTCATGGCCTTTCCAGGAGTCTGAAACCTAATATATAATCCAATTTTATTTTTACATTTTATAATAGTTATTTATATATATACGCACGAACACACGTGCACTCGTTCGCGTGCACATTGCAAGGGGAGGTCAAAATATTTGGAGTCCAGGATATTAAAAGCATACGGCCATTAAGCATATTAAAAAGAGTAATCTGTCATATCAGTGCACTTATTGCATGGATCAGTATGATTAATACGGTGAGACTTGGCCTTCGAAATAAGCCTTGCATCTATTCATAGTATTGCTACGCGTGTAGGCCTAGAAGCGACTCGTGAGGGTCCTTTTCAAGGATTTGTTTTACAGTAGGGAACAATGTTGCTTCGCGAAATCCCAATTGAGTAATTTGCTGGTAATGTTGGTTAATACCAGTCACACTTTATAGTGGGATCTTTTTATAGCTATGGGAGGAAAGGGGAGAACGCGGGGATACCCTTGTAGCGGGATGTTAACTACCTCACCTGGTACACAGGAGGTCGAGGTGTTCGAGCCCGACCCTGACGCCAGCTGTATATTTGGAGAATGCGTATCGTGGTCGCGTGGATTTTTCTCCGGGTCCTCCGGTTTTTCCCTCCACGTTCAGAATCAACGATCACGTTTAGAGTATTTGGCAACTGCCGTAAATTTCGTCGTGATGATAAGCCACTGCGTTGAGCTACCATTCGTGGTCATGTCGCTTGCGAAAAAGAACTACGTAGCTAGGTGGGCCTTACGTGCGCGCATATAGTAGGCGCTGATTAAATATCGTCTTCTCAAGAAACGTGCAGCGGAAACCTAATCTGTGGATTAACCGAGTGAAAATTATTGTAATCAAAACCTGACAATCCTTCAAAGCACTTTTGGACCTCAGATGCCCTTTTAAATGTCCATGCAATTGAACCGTACGTTCACTCTCCAGCACACCGCTGTGCTGTGCTCGTAACGAATGGGCATGTTTTGTTCATGTCTCAAACCTTGTGTCTAACGACACATTTATAAGTACATGATGTAACCCAACAAGCTCCATTATGGATTATATTGGTCTCTAAAGCCTCCTACGTGTTCAAGTTATGAATCTTATCAACACCGCCTTTTGGCGTCTGCTGGTCTAACACCGTTTGAGACGAGGCTCAAAAGAAAGCTGTCTCTGGTGTGGACCAATCAGTTTCGAAGACAATGCATATCCGATCAGAGTATGTTTTTTGTTTGCATCCTGACCACAATTATTGTGGTTAATGCAGACATGATTCATTCTAATAAGTATAACCAGTAAAAACAAAGTTTTTCACTATAAATCCTTTATATGCGTGGCGGCTAGAGTCCTCTCGTCCTCTGGCTTGAGATGGCTGCCACCTATGGGTCAGATGAATGGCTGCCACCATTAAGCAATTGGTAATTAAATATTATTTATTTTTTCCTTAAAAGTGTAACATTTTGTTACAAAATTTTCACGAAAATACATTGTCACGCACAACGAGTCTGTGTGGAAAATGTCAGCTCGATTGGATCACGGGAAGTGTGTTAAAAAACGACAGAAAGATTTGCACGGTCGTAAGCAAGCAAGCACGCAAGCAAGCAAGCGAACTTAATATAAAGGATTTAAAAAAAGGTTTCAGTTTGGTGTTTTAACATCTTAACACAGCTGTTTTGTTGCCAGAATAAAAAGGGGAAAACCTATTCCCAACACCGCTGCTGTTTTGCACCTAATACTTTGTGTATGTGATGCATTCAACCCGCCTTTGTTGTGCTGATTCTACCAGGTTGTTCGCATCAGCTTGCCATTCAGAACCTGTCCATGGACAATGCAATTGTTTTTTAATTGTTTTTATTGTTGTTGCTGTAATCGTTTAACCAGGTCCCTATCAACAATGGCCATTCATTGTCCAATGGTAATCTTCTCCTGTGCCAAGCTTGAATTGAGTGTGTTGAGACATCTGCGGGAATGTATGTGCTCGTTCAAATTGGCACTCGTATACGTTATTTATGTTTACGTATTTGTTTACAGTGCCTTGCTTAGCTTTCCTATACTTTGCTATCGGTGTTTGTATTGTTTCGTTATTATAACTTTCTGATCCTTACTGGACGTCTGTGAAAAAAAATTGCTTCCATAGCTCATCAGATTCCTCCAGGATCAATTGAATAAAGATTCTGATTGTGACCAACGAGAAACCATCGCTACTTTTTGATTTTCACGTGCAGATGCATGTCTCACGCCGCCGTGAATAGAACAGCGCTGTTCAAACTTTTCCCAGGGCCAAAAATCGGACCCGCTAACTCATTTAATCTGGGGATGCAGCGACACCGCTCACACCTGCCATCAAATGTGGTCCCGTCATAGCTTTGACTGGAAAAGAAAAGAGTTGACAGTTTTCATTATGTTTGAACCATCAGTGCCAATAATATAGCAACGAGCAGCAAAATAAATAAACAGATGATGCATCTGCTTCATATTATCCCTGTCCCTTCGCATGAAACATGCAAACAATATTGTACATTTTGTATGCTTTCCATCAGCCACCAGGCCTTCTGGGAGTTGCATCATGAGCACGGTCGACTACGTACGGTGCGATAAAAGGTTCAACATACATATATACATACACACGAACATGTCAGCACCATTGGATTAATACAAGCAAAACTCTGGGACGGTTTGAACACAAAGTGTCTTATCAGCAGCTTGAACCAATGCTGGTGAACTTCCAGATGTTAGAGGCAAGGACCCTCCACTAAAGATATGGGTGCTACTTACAGTGAGGGAAAAAAGTATTTGATCCCCTGCTGATTTTGTACGTTTGCCCACTGACAAAGAAATGATCAGTCTATAATTTTAATGGTAGGTTTATTTGAACAGTGAGAGACAGAGTAACAACAAAAAAATCCAGAAAAACGCATGTCAAAAATGTTATAAATTGATTTGCATTTTAATGAGGGAAATAAGTATTTGAACCCTCTGCAAACAATGACTTAGTACTTGGTGTCAAAACCCTTGTTGGAAATCACAGAGGTCACACGTTTCTTGTAGTTGGCCACCAGGTTTGCACACATCTCAGGAGGGATTTTGTCCCACTCCTCTTTGCAGATCTTCTCCAAGTCATTAAGGTTTCGAGGCTGACGTTTGGCAACTCGAACCTTCAGCTCCCTCCACAGATTTTCTATGGGATTAAGGTCTGGAGACTGGCTAGGCCACTCCAGGACCTTAATGTGCTTCTTCTTGAGCCACTCTTTTGTTGCTATGGCCGTGTGTTTTGGGTCATTGTCATGCTGGAATACTTTTTTCCCTCATTGTAAATATTGTGATTGTGTTGTTTGGATGAGTGCCACGTGGGGTTTTCCCTTTTTCGGAATTTGACGCATTTATCGTTTGTCATTATTTTCCTTCCCTTCTAGAATGTTACTCTACGATGCAGTAAGAATGTCACTAAGGCAATGTAGTTAGACTTTTTAGAAAAAAAACTTGACTGTATCATTTGATAACCATTCCCCATTCTGATCAGTCTTTCCTCCAATTCTCTTCCGATGACGTAAGGGCACGCACGTCATCGGACATATACGTCATCGGAACGAAATCGGAAGAAAAAACTTCAACCTGAAGTTGCACCAATAAAGTTGCCTATCTACATAAAATGAACGTGAACCGCTCGCGCGTTCCGAGATTCAGCGCTGAACGGGACACCCCACCCTGCAACTTGCACACGTCTCGGAACGGGAAAGGGGTTAAAGATGACATTTAGATCTAAATATATCTAGAAACTCCTTCTCAAACTCACTGACAAAGCATGCCAGGCTTGCGAGCATCCCTGCCATACCGGACGACCCCCATCACCCCCCCGCCCGCCCCCCTCCGGGTTTGATACCGATGTAATGGGTTCCGGAGACACTTGTAGAGGTAACTTCTTTATTACAATCCAACACTCCAACAGTCCTGATACTCTGTTACAGCCTAGGTACACAGCCTAGGTACACAGCCTAGGTAGACAGCCTAGGTACACAGCCTAGGTACACAGCCTAGGTACACAGCCTAGGTACACAGCCTAGGTAGACAGCCTAGGTACACAGCCTAAGTACACAGCCTAGGTACACAGCCTAGGTACACAGCCTAGATACACTACTCTGGCTACGCTCTGGAACTCGCCCTCACAAGGACGTAGAGCCGGGAGTTCCAGAGTCCCACCACTGGCCCTCACAGCGTCCCAGGGTCCTGAGATGGCTGGTCTTGGGTCTTGAGCTACAACTGGCCTCGATCGTCCAGGGAGCTGCCCTTTTATACCTCGTCCCCAACGAGGGGTGGGGTTGTGTGCGCCCCCAGATATCCCACAGAGCACACACAGCCCACCCGTTGGTGGCGCCAAGGGGCTTAAGCGTCTGGGTTGCCTAGGGTCCCAGAGCCCCCAGCAGCCCCTCCCCTCTTATGTCACTACACCGACGATGGCGCTGACAGTGATGATGGAGATGAGCCATCGGAGTGGCGGATTAAAAAGAGCTTCCCTCTCCACCTCTCGGTTTGACCTCAATTACGTGCGATTGGGTGAGGCATTCCAATGTTTTCTTGCGCATATTAACCTCCAGAGAACCCACCACCGTCAATCCCTGGGCCCGCTCTGAGAATCGCCCGCATGGAGGGGCAATAAAGCATCGTAGATGGGAACACGGTCGCTGGAACGTTGATAACAAAGAGGGTCGGGTGGGGCTGGGGTGGGGGGGCAAGCAAAGTGAGTTGGGGTGGTTGGTGCGCACAGTGGGGGGGGGGGGGAGGGGGGGCGAACAGTCCTTCAAATAATGATTCCAGATGATACGATTCTTCGCTTTGATCCTCACGTGTGGATTGTTGATAGTCCAATTTTAACGTGACATCGTATTGACGGGCTCCTGCCGTGTTGTGTTGTCTTCTTGATGTGGTCTGGGACTGATTTATTGTTGTTTGTGGTGCCTTGCCCAAGCTTCGTAAATCGGACTTATATGAGTAATGAATTGATCATTTCTTCATATTTCGTCACTTGCTTACCGTTTTCTCCATCTTTGCACTCCCGTCGATTTTTTATCTTTTGCTGTTGTAACTTGCTGACCTGCCCCTATTGGACATCTGTTTAAAAAAAAGCTTCATAACTCATAGAATTCCTCCAGTATTCATCAATATTCTGATTCTGATATATCTATTTTTGATAGTATCTGCTGCTATGATAATGGTATTTTCCAGTTGAGCAAAAGCAATTTATGGTGCACGCTGCATACATGTCAACTGCATGTTTCATGCGTTCCACACACTTAACAATGCATGGCACGTGCTTGCGTACAGACTGTGTACGTTCTACCGACCTTGTTACATACCGCGTATGCATATCGCAGTTACCGTATTCTCTGGATTGTAGGACGCACTTTCTCCGCCCTGTATTTTAAAGGAAAAGTTTGGTTGTGCGACTCTTTGCATACCTTCTACTGCACGCTTTTCACATTTGTAGGTTGGTCCAAAAAATTTGACCCTGACGCCTGTATATTTGGAGTTTGCGTGTCCATCTCTCCGTGGTCGCGTGCATTTTTCTCCGGGTCCTCCGGTTTTTTTTTCCCCTCCACATTTAGAATCACGCGAGTGGGTGAAAGGGTGAGTGGGTGAATGGGTGTGTTAAAGTGCATGCGTGTGGGCAAAGGGTGAGTAGGTTAAATGGGTGGGAGGGTGAGCTGGTGAACGGCTGAACAGGTGAGCACGCAAGAAGGAAGACGTGCACAAACATTAAAAACGTGCCTTTATATTATTTTGAGTATTTGGCTGCTATATATTTCAACACGATGAGAAGCCACTTCGTTGAGCTATACTTTGTGAGAGAGAGGTCGCTTCTAAAGAAGAGCTGTACAGCTGAGCGGACCTTACCTGGTAAAATAAAATATCAAATAGTTCGTAGTTTAGTTTATTCATCTGTATGGTAAGAGTGTTGCCTACACCTATCACACGTGGGATTTCTTCAGGTGCTCCGATTTCCACCAACATGCTTACACACTTCACTAATGAAGTCGACCAATCATATTAACGTAGGACCACAGATCTTGGGCAATTGTTTCCGCCAGTTCTGACTGCCTTCCCACCAGCTTGCCTGTGGTTTCCAACGCCTCCGAATGCGTGGAAAACTGTTGTCGTTAGAAAATGTACAGAACACTATATTTATACATAAATTCATATTTAAATATACGTGTGACACATCTGTTTAAAAAAAAAGAAATAATACACACGGACCCCCCCAACCTTTTATTTTATTGAGGTCTTTACTCCACCTTCCCGGGTCAATTTTAATGAAAATTGTAAATCAATAAGAGGCCCGGTGGAATGCTCATTTGCTGTCTGCCTGGCTATCTTGCCAGCCTCAGGAGTCCTCACTGTGATTCTAAAGAAGTGATTTGTAATTTGCACGGAGTTAAACAAGCACACTCTTACCGCGTGCGTGCGCGCGCGTGTATGTGTGGCCGTGTTTTTGAAAGCGCTGTGACCGCAAATGGACAACGGCAATTATCGTTGTGTTATTTCATGAGTTACCTGGTCCTGAAGCACTCTGCCCCCCCCCCACCCACCCCCCCCATCACGCGGTGGTGAGATGTTAACTACATCGCCTGGTATACAGGAGGTAGTGGGTTCGATCCCGACTCTGACGCCTGTATATTTGGAGTTTGCATATTCTTAGGTTTTTTCGGTAAAGTCACGTCGGTAAAACATAAAAATTAATAAAAGTAAAATAAAATAATAAAAATAATAATAATAGTTTGCATGTCTTTCTCTCTCTCCGTGGTCGCCTGTATTTTTCTCCGGGTCCTCCGGTTTTTCCCTCCACATTTAGCATCAACATCACGCGTTTAGAGTATTGTCCCCTGTTATATTTCCATGTGATAAGCCGCCACTTAGTCACGCTATCATTTGTTGCGAGGTCGCTTCTGAAAAATTAACGTTATACCGCTCAGTGGGCCTTACCTGGCAAAATGAAAAATAGCGAGTTAAACAGTTATATATTATTTAACTCTGCAAATCGTTGCAGCCAAAGCAGAGAGACGTGAACAACAACTGCTCCTGCATCACAGCAGAGCCCATTCCTCAACACCACTTATCTTCCTCATTCTTTCCCTGGCGCTGCTTCCACACGATGGACATTGCCTCCCGAGAACAACATTGCTCAACAACAACAATAACAACAACAACAACCACCGTTCACTACCAAGTGGTGGTGACATCTCCGCCGCGCTTGTGGCATGCTGGGTGCACGCTTTGAGGCCACGTGAAGTGTCGAAAGCCCCGCTGGCAGGAGGTGACAGACACACAGCCCAGGTGCCATGGGTTTGACCGGCTGAGACGGCCGGCAGATGCACCAACATTGCTCAAAACACAGCACGCACTGGACTCCTTGTCGATTGTATCTTTGATAGCGCTGTTTGTTGCTTTGGCCGTTTGATGTCCCATTCTGTGCTTGGAGTACCGGGGGGGGAATTGGTTGGGAGTCACGATACCACTAGCAACGGTGTTAAAAAAACACAAACAAAGATCCTCCTTATAGCCTTAACAGACTGTTGGGACAAATGGTCATAGCAAGTAACACCTCTGAAGGCCGGCACGGTATACGAAGTGGTGGGTGGACAACTCCACACCCGACAGCCTTTGTCTCCCCAGTGGCGATGATTTTACACACCGCACCAGCTACTCATTTGAGGCTGAGTCGACCGAGAACCGGTTCAGATAGTGAATCGTCACCTGTGTTGGCCGTGAGCGGGAATCGAACTTTGGGGAGCCAAGGTTCGTAGCGCAGCGCGCTAACCGCTACGCCACCGCTCCCCAGACACACACACAGTTGAACACTTAGCAGGCTTTCGCGACCAATATCATCCATAATAGAGTGGGTTTTTTTTTATTAGATCGCGTAAATATATAAATGTGTCGTTAAACCCGCCACCACCCGACACAGCCTAACTAGTAAGGGTTCATCTTCTTGGTTCTTTCGGTAAAGTCACGTAGAAGGGAAATAATAAAATAATGAAAATAAAACATAATAAAATGATTATCACGACGTTTCGGCCACAACGCAAGCAGCCGTCTTTCCGACAGACCTGTTTCTTCACCTGAGGACGGCTTCTTGCGTTGTGGCCGTAACGTCGTGAGAATTATTTTATTATGTTTTATTTTATTATTTTATTATTTCCCTTCTACGTGACTTTACCGAAATAACCAAGAAGATGAATCCCTGCAGTCACGAAAGCTTTAAATAGTAAGGATTGTCACGTAAACAGAACGTGGTCAATTCGTCACAAGTACAGCACACCGGTGTGTTGGAGAGCCAAGCCACAACATTTACAATCCGAGTACGACGTTTCGCCAGTAATTACAACCAGCTTCATCAGGCGACAGCCAGATTTGTGGAGAAGTCCACCTGTTTCGTTCTTCATACAGAGGGGATAGATGTGGTGACCACATTTGTGCGTTCTCTCTTGATTTGCAGCTTTTCTGACTGCATGAATCCATGCTCTTTGGTTATTTCGGTAAAATCACGTGGGTATAAAATAAATAAATTGCGACGTTTCGTGCGTTCTTCTCGCGCGAAGTGGTGGTGGTGGAGGGGGGGGGGCGGTTAATGAGCCAACGCGCATTATGCGAGCCCATCGATCTTGTCCTTCCTACTCATTGCGTGACGCTCACACACACGCGCAGACATCTGACGCCGCATTTCAAACGTGCGACGTCGTAATGATTACAATGCCCACCGCACGCGTTTTTACACACGTGCGGGTCGACCGGCGAAAGCGTGTAATTAGTATGCATCATCGTTTATCTTCACGATCGATCAATTTACGCTCCCTTTAGTGGGTCCCCCCACCCCTCCCCCTTCCTGATGCGGTAACGGCAGCTGTCAGGACATTTCTGGCAACAACAACAACAACAAACAACAACAATAACAAAGGTCTCTGCCGGCACAGTCTTCACCACGGGCTGACACGCTCGTCTCTCACCGCGGAGTTTCACCGCAACGACGCTTCGGCCCTCCCTCCCTCCCTCCTTCTTTTTGTAATTTTTTTTTGGAGTGGGGAAGATCGCAGAAGCCCGGAGGTCGGCGAGGGGAGCAAATTCCGAGCCCATTACTTATTTTCCCCTCTCATTCTAATCGTTCACGCGATATCTCTTGAGGGCCTACCCACCCACCCCCCACTCCGCGCTGCATCTCACGGACAGAAATGAACTCGACATTCCGGCCACTGCGATCGCTTTTAAAGGTGAACGAAGAGGTCAACCGCTCGGAATGTCCCATGAATTATCACGCGGCGCGAGGAGAAGACCGCTTTCAATGGAGGGGGGGGGGGGGGGGTAGCTGCTTCGGACGAAACTCCTTCTTGAAGCCGTCATCGCCAGAGTCCGAACCCCTGCGAGGCAGAGATCCTCTTCCTGCAGCTCCTCTCTCCACACGGCTGCAAGAAAGAGACGGCCGTCTCATTAAATACGATGTACACGCGTGCGCGTGGACATGTGCCGAGTGGAACATGGAAAAAAGGGTTGTGCCACGCAAAAACGATGAGTGGGTCGGCGTGGAAGCCGATGCTGGTTGCGGAGATTAACGGTTCGAAATGTAGCGGTGGGCCCCGTTGTATAGCGCGGTGTGGATTAACCGTAGAGAGAGAAAAAAATCACGAAAATCCGTTTTGCTTCTCGGGTGGACGTCAAACGTCTCGGGACATCGTTGGCCAGAAATGTTGGAATTCAATGTCAAGTGCGTGAAGGGCGTCACAGGCCAGATTTGGCAAATGTTAAAATTACCCGCAGATTACACAAATGTAGAAAACAATCATTGTCCCACCTACTGCGAAAAGTTCGCAGGACCCTCCTGAAAAGCCCCGACATTCAGTGAGGCTTTCCTGGGTAAACAAGCATAACAACAACAATAATAATATTTTTAAAAACACGTGTTTTATTGAGCACTTATTTGAAAAAAAATAAACTGCACCATTTGTCTGCGACGTGCCTCTCATTGTTGGAAACGGCACGGTGAATTGCTTCCTCGGAAATTATATGCATTGCAGTTACGGTTATATAAACATCGCGCACGACAGAGCGCCGGGTAAATGTCGCGTAAACGGCGTGTTGGCATTTCTCGTGGACTCTCGCTTTACAAATTGAGGCGTTTCAACCTCACCGCATTGCACGCAAGAAAATAACAAGTATAACCCGTGAAAACAATATAAATCCTTTATATGCGTGGCGGCTAGAGTCCTCTCGTCCTCTTGCTTGAGATGGCTGCCACCTATGGGTCAGATGATTGCATTGCACCATTAAGCAATTGCCAATTAAATATAATATTTTTTGTCCTAAAAAGTGTAAAATTTTGGAGAAAAAAAATTCACGAACATGAATTGTCACGCGCAACGAGTCTGTGTGCAAAATGTCAGCTCGATTGGATCACGGGAAGTGGGTTAAAAAACGACCGAAAGATTTGCACGGTCGTAAGCAAGCAAGCGAACTTAATATAAAGGATTTAAAAACGGCTCTGGGCCCGTTCAGAGTGGACGCGTCCAACGCGCCCCGCCCGCTCGGGAAAGTGCCCATGTCGAATCATCTCGCAAATTACAGAGACGTCGACGATTACCCCACGGGGATAATTGCTCGTTCTCAACCTCCCTCTTCACCCCCGCCGCGTCTGCCGAGGATTCATCCGCGGCGAATTCGAGCCCGTCGCGTCCGTGGCACGGGACGGTCCACGTTTTCACGTAACCAAAGAGCCCCCCTTCCCCCCCCGGTACCCCTCTTGATCAGAACGTGTTCCGACTGCTGCGGGAGACGCGCAGTGCCGGGGTCGCTGGGTCGGTGTCGCAGTGGTCTCGGTGTCAGTGGCACAGTCATCGTGAGGTCGTTGTTGTTGTTCTTGCTGTGTCACAGTCATTCTGGTAACAGTGTCAGTGGCACATTCATTGTGAGATCGTTGTTGTTGTTGTTGTTCTTGCTGTGTCACAGTCGCTGTGGGAACAGTGGCAGTGGCACAGTGATCGTGAGATCGTTTGTTGTTGTTCTTGCTGTGTCACAGTCACTCTAGTAACAGTGGCAGTAGCACAGTCATCGTGAGGTCGTTGTTGTTGTTGTTCTTGCTGTGTCACAGTCGCCGTGGGAACAGTGGCAGTATCATATGTCCTGCAGTGTCAGTGTTACAGTCACTCTGGTAACAGTGGCAGTGGCACAGTCATTGTGAGGTCGTTGTTGTTGTTCTTGCTGTGTCACAGTCATTCTGGTAACAGTGGCAGTGGCACAGGTCCTGCAGTGTCAGTGTCACTGTGGTAACAGTATTACAATTCCTGCGGTGACTGTGTTACAGTCACCGTGGTTTTGTTCGCAGTCGCTGTGGGTGTCACGGTCACGAAAGCGATTCCGTCGGTCACTTCCATCGTGTACCATTCGCTGTGGTGCCATCGTCACGGTGGCTTTTGTGGTGGAGTCAGCCGTCGAGAGAGACACGTGGGCGGTGTTCATCAGCACTACGTGGAGGTGGGGTGGGGTGGCAAGTCACGTGTCCTGTGCCGGCGTCCGTTGTCTTTAATTGCGCCGGGTGAGTTGATGGGCTTTGACGGCGCGTGGCTTTCTCGGCAAGGTGACTTTTGCGGCGGGAGAGCGCGAGAGGCTGCTTGTGACGAGGAGGAGGAGGTGGAGGAGGGTGACCCCGGCTGTCGCTGGTTACGGAGTCGTGACCTCGCAGCGCTCACTGCCGGGAGCCGGCAGCACGTTTAAAGTGACGGAATGAAAGCCCTCCCCCTCCCCACCCCACCCTCAATTTTTTTTGTAATTTCAATTAAATGACGGGCGAATTGCTTCGGCCTGATTTCTTAAGTGGCTACGCGGTGGCCCCAGCGGCCGAGCGAGCTGGCTCTCGATTGGAAGGTCGCGCGAGTTCAAATCCGTGCTGGGGGATTGACTCGACCCATCATTCATATGGTGGTCAATACAATGAGTAACTAGCTATTTGCGTACAAGTCAACCGTGGTGGGCCTCTAGATAGACTCGCTCCTGCCATGGGAGTGCCCAATGTCCACCACGAACCGTGCAGGGCTGTAAACGGGATATCAGCACCAATGAATCGATGCTAATTCGAGCATCAAATCACTTTTTTTTGCTAATGGGTAGATTTTATTGTAACTGGTTGAACACGCTATTGCACGGACACAAAAGACAACGATCCCCTGTATAGTCTGTATAGGTTGCTGGGGCAAGTGCTGTTCGCGAGCACCTACGAAGGCCGGCAGGCACACGAGGGCGTGGGTGGCCGGCACCACGCCAGGCCGTCTTTGTCTTCCATCGTGGTGATATTTACACACAGCACCCGGATGCTTATTTTAGGCTGAGTCGACCTAGAGTAGGCCCAGCTCCGGTTCGGATGATCGTCACTGGCGTTGGCCGTGAGCGGGAATCGAACATAGGTGGCCGGGTCCGTAGCGCAGCGCGCTAACCGCTGCACTACCACTCCCCACGCTGACCGCTACACCATCACACATTCATACATACAAATGCACACTTACACCGTTTGCAAGTGCCATTCACGATATTTTATTCCGAAACACCGCTGCCTACCCCCCCCCCACATCACATTCGCGCATTTCGGTGGAAGAGTTGAAATGAATAAATTAAATATTCACGATCGAATTCCAGTTTCGGTATTTGGCAGCGCTGATGGGTCAGTGCACGAGACGCCGTGGCTGCTGCTGGGATCACAGTCATTAGAATTTAGAGGCATTGATGTAGAGCCATGTGCATGGGCTTGGTGATGTCCAAGAATCGCATTCGTTTTGCGCACCACGAGTGAAGCCACCCACGCACAGAGATGGAGAACCGTCGTGAGACGGACATCAGGACAACGGCAGTGCCGGATTAAGCTCGTGCGGGGCCTGTAACATATGGTATAAAGGGGCCCTAAATAAATACAAAAAACACACAATTATGAAATCACGAATTTTTTTACTCGCATAGGAAAGTAATTTCATTTGCTATACAGCCAGATAATACGACAAATCGCTCACCTTAAACACCCAGTCGTTCAGAAAAGCTGAAGGCAGTGTAGTACTTTAGTAATAAAGCAAGTGCAGAATCGCTGAAGCGGAATTGATAGCTGAAGGCATTTATCGCGGGGCCCTTGAAAGTGCGGGGCCCGTAGCTGCATATGTACATACTCGTGCTACGAGGATAATCCGGGACTGCTCCCAGCCCCCCGCAATGCGTAGTGGGTTACAGTCGGCCAACGTTTTGTGAGTGTGCGCACGTGTCTTGAGTGGGGAGAGGCGGTATCGCATTGGTTAGCGCACTGCAACTACGAACCCAGCGACCCGAGTTTGGTGCCCGCTTCGGGGCCAACGTCAGTGGCACACGGAGCCTCTCCCAGGTCGACTCAGCCTTAAACGACCACCCGTTGCAGTGTGTAAACAGCGGTATTCGGGGGGCAAAGGCGGAGCGGGCGTGTTGCTGGCCAACCTGTGCCGTGCCGGCCTACGGAGGTGCGCTGCTCGCTAACGGCACTTGTCCCCAACAACTCGGTTAAGGCGACACACGGGGGGGGGGGTTCTTTATCTTTGTCCATGAGCTGCCCAGGCGTGATTCTGAAGGGGCACGTGGGTGTTTCACACCAAGGCCGTCGCATCGGACGTGAAAAAAGAATTGTGTTTTAAATGAAATCTGTCGCCGGCTTTGACATAAACGTTACAAATCACGCGCTCCACCCCCCACCCCTTATTCAACGAAGGCTGCGCAAATTTCCGCAAAGCGTCACCTTCTGTCTGTCTCTCTCTCGCACGCGCGCGCGCTTAACCACTGGAGATCAGATGACTGTCAGGGCGCATTTAGTACTCACGGTCAAAAAAATGTCACTCTCGGCTCAGTCTCCCTCTCTCTGTCTCTCCTCTCTCTCTCTCCTCTCTCTCTTTGGGATATAATTCACTCCGTCGCTTTCGCTCGAGTGCGTCGTTTGCGTGACTCCCACTTAGCGGGGGCGGGGGGGGCTGGATCCTAGGCCTTCCCGAGGCACGGTCCGGTTGGAATGCCACGGTGGTGAGACGTTAACTACATCGCCTGGTATACAGGAGGTCGTGGGTTCCATGCCGACCCTGACGCCTGCTGTATTTTTGGAGTTTGCGTGTCTCTCACTATCATCATCAAGGTGGCTAGGAGATGTTGACTACCTTGCCTGGTATGCAGGAGGTCGTGGGTTCCATGCCGACCCTGACGCCTGCTGTATTTTTGGAGTTTGCGTGTCTCTCACTATCATCATCAAGGTGGCTAGGAGATGTTGACTACCTCGCCTGGTATGCAGGAGGTCGTGGGTTCCATGCCGACCCTGACGCCTGCTGTATTTTTGGAGTTTGCGTGTCTCTCACTATCATCATCAAGGTGGCTAGGAGATGTTGACTACCTCGCCTGGTATACAGGAGGTCGTGGGTTCCATGCCGACCCTGACGCCTGCTGTATTTTTGGAGTTTGCGTGTCTCTCACTATCATCACCATCACGGTGGCTAGGAGATGTTAACTACTGCACCTGGTATACAGGAGGTCGTGGGTTCAATCCCGACCCTGACGCCTGTTGTATATTTGGAGTTTGCGTGTCTCTCACTATCATCATCACTATGGCTAGGAGATGTTAACTACCTCGCCTGGTGTGCAGAAGGTCATGGGTTCGATGCTGACCCTTACGTCTGTATATTTGGAGTTTGCGTTTCTCTCTCCCCGTGGTTGCGTGGATCTTTCTCAAGGTCTTGCGGTTCTTTCCCTCCACATTCAGAATCAACATCACGTGCTCTCGAGGATTTGGCTGCCATACATTGCCACGTGATAAGCAGTCACTTCGTTGAGCTTTCATCTTTTTGGCCAGGTCACCGCGATCGGTTCGTGGAGCGCGAGGGGGGAACCGGACGCACGAGTCCGGAGTGCGCGGGGCGTCCACACAACTGCAGTCCACTCGGCGCACAATTGCATTTGCGGTGTTTCCTCCTATGATGCCAATCCCATAGGTTCCACTTCTGATTTACCGAGCAGTCGCCACGGAAAGGATCATCGCTGCGAAGGAGCGGTGGTGCAGCGGTTAGCGCTATGCTGCGCTACGAACCTGACGACCCGGGTTCGATTCTCGCTCACGGTCAACACCGGTGACGATTATCTGAACCGGTCCTGGGCCTCTCCCCAAGGTCGACTCAGCCTCAAATGAGTACCTGGTGTGGTGTGTAAACATCGCCACTAGGGAGACAAAGGCGGCCGGGCGTGGTGCTGGACACCCACCCCCTAGTGTGCCCTGTAGGCATTCATAGGTGCTCGCTGACAGCACTTGCCCTTACAGTCTGTTTAGGCTATTCGGGGGATCTTTGTCTTTGTGTGTAAACGTGTGTGTGTGTATTGGGAGCGGTAGTGCAGTGGTTAGCGCAGTGCGCTATGAACCCTGCGACGATCCAAGCACGACTCCTGTTCACAGTCAACATCGGTGACAAATATCTGAACGGGTCCTCGAAGTGAGTTCCTCGTGTGGCGTGTAAAGGGGAGACAAAGGTGGCTGCGCGTGGGGTGCCGGCCAACCCCCTCTGGCCAAAACAGATACTGAAGGAGTCACTCGCTGGCGCGTTGTTTTACGTGTCGGGTGGTGGAGGGTTCACGACACATTGATACTTACGCGATCTAACCCAAACAAAAAAAAACCCTTCATTACGAATAATATTGGTCGCGAAAGCCTACACGTGTTCACCTGAGATACTCCCTAACAGCTCTCGGCCCCAACAGCGTGCGCGAGGCTTACATGACGTCTGCTATAACTAATTACGTTTGGCTGGTGTTAGACTGATGGAGGTTTACAGAGTGAATGTGTGTGTGGGGGGGGGGCGCGAGAGGCTGTGAATAGATAAGGGCACGGATGGGAAAGCAGCACGGAGGGAAAGGTTGGGTGGGTGGGGAGGGTGAAGGGGAGGGGTGGGGGAGTGGGAAGGAGGGGGGGCCGGTGGAGGGGAGTGGGAAGCATTGGGGGGGGGGGGTCAGTGAAATTGGTGCGGCACGCGTTCGCAGACGTACGCGAGCGCGATTGGAACGGTGGGAAGCGAGGGAGGAGCGTCACGGCATCCGAGGAATCGAGCAGCCGAAGTCGCTTGAATCTTCTCTCTCCACCCCCCACCCCACCTGCTCCTCCCGGCGAGGGGAGAGAGAGGAGCTGCGGCCGTCGGAGAGAGCGAGCGAGCGAGAGGAGAGAGGAGAGAGAACGCGGGAGAGAAACAGAGCTGCGCTTTGCTGGTGTCTCGCTCGCCTCTGGCGGATGCCACCTTAGCCACGATTTGTAAGCCGTGGGGAGCGGAGCGAATCAGATTAATAATTCGCGAGTGAGATTCCGTGCTTGGAAAGTAGCGACAGAAAATAACCACCCCTCCTCCTCCCCCCACCTCCCATAAAACGTGCTCCATGGATTTTGGGGGCTGGAGATATCTGTAAGTTTGACGGCGATGTGCTCCGGATTGTTGTTATTGTTGTTGTGAGTAACATTGCGATTGTGACGTGACCTTGTGACGTTCAATGACCTTGCGAAGAGCCACGTTGTTGTTGTTGTTGTTGTTTTTTTTTATGTGCTGATATAGCGAGAGTAAGCTGTGTGCGCGCGCGCGCGTATGCGTGCGTGCGTGCGCCTCGAGGTGCACCTAGCCTGGCACGAGCGCCGTGGTGACGTCGCCGCCACTTAGTGGCGAGCTGCGGTTATGGTTGTTGTTGTTGTTGTTGTCTCTGCGTCTCAGTGTGTTTGCTGCTTGCATCATTCAGCGCGCGCCCGCGTCAAAGGCCGCGTCTTATTTTACGCAACGTTATCAGAGGCGCGTTTCAATTGCAGGTTACGTGCGTTTTGCTTAAATGTTGCCCGATGAAGCGAATGGTGATTGTCATTCATTAAGTAAATGCGCCACCATTTAAATTCCATTCCAATTATTTTTCGACTATAATTATTAAAGTGTTATTTGTTGTAGTTTCCTCCCCCCTACAAAATGTGGGAAACATTATCTACCAGTCTTCTTGGTTCTTTCGGTAAAGTCACGTAGAAGGGAAGTAACAAAATAACAAAAATAAAACATAATAAAATAAAATAATTCTCACGACGTTTCGGCCACAACGCAAGCAGCCATCCTCATGTGACGGCTGCTTGCGTTGTGGCCGAAACGTCGTGAGAATTATTTTATTTTATTATGTTTTATTTTTGTTATTTTGTTACTTCCCTTCTACGTGACTTTACCGAAAGAACCAAGAAGATGAATCCCTGCAGTCACGAAAGCTTTAAATCGAAAAATGATCTACCACTCTCTGTGTGTGTGGTTTAGTCAGCATGTGTGTATGTACACACCTCAACACTTTGGTCAATAACACCGTGGCCTCAACGGAAATATATAAAACAAGCGACGTTTCGGGCAACGGCGCTTCTTCATAGCAACATAGTGATGCGTAGCACTGCGCGTTTGTGAAAGTGAGTTTGTGTTCATCATGCGTGCTCGCTAACGGCACTTTGCCCCTCCCGTAGGCTGTGAAAGGCTACACGGGGGATCTTTCTCGTTGTGTGTGTGTTTTCAGAGAACGGGTCATATTGCGTCACTGGGTAGTAGATTAAGAGCCACTACTTTCATTGATTCCCAGCCGCTCATCTTTTAGATTTTTTCCCCCCAATTGCCCCACTCTGTTGCCAGCATATATACATTAACGATGGTGCATGCATGAATAGTCTACAGCTTTGTATGTATATGTGTATGTACGTCCTTTGTATGTGTGTGTGTCACATATGGTCGACTCAGCCTCAAATGAGTACCTGGTGCGATGTGTAAACAAAGGCAGCCGGGTGTGGTGTTGGCCACCCACCCCCTCGTGTGCCGTGCCGGCCTTCATAGGTGCTCGCTAACAGCACTTGCCCCTACAATCTGTTGAGGCTATACGGGGGAGGTTTGTCTTTGTGTCACATATGAGCGCGCCTGTATGTGAATGTGTGTGCTGGCCACCCACCCCCTCGTGTACCGTGCCGGTCTTCATAGGTGCTCGCTAACAGCACTTGCCCCAACAGTCTCTTCAGGCTAAACGGAGGAACACGTTGCTTCCTTGTAAAAGGTTTCAGTTTGGAGTTTTAACATCTTAACGCCTATTTTGTTGCCAGAAAAAAAGGGGAAAAAACCTATTCTCATATACGGAGGATCTTTGTCTTTGTAGAAATGTTCCTTTGCCGCGCCCCATGTGTTCGTGATCGCAAACGCTGACGACGCTGGGTCTGTGCTCGGGCGCAGGGTCTCTGTCTCTCAGAGCGAAAACAAAACGCAACTCGTCTGTCAATAACACGGTGCTACAAAGAACACGAGTCATATATATACGTCCATTTAATAGACATCGACACTGGGTGAATTACCAGAGAGTAAGACATCGCCGGGCAGTCAAATATGTGCAACGAAGAAGAGACACTGCCCGGCAAGTCACGTGCGCCTATTGTGTCCTGTTGTTGTTGCTGTTTTCGCTTACGCTTGCTAACGCAGTCTCACCAAATGTGTTGTCTCAGAGCCGCTCTCTGGCAGGCAGGCTCCGTAACTCAGCTCGGGTGTTTGTTCCTGCTCGCGTCGTCTGTTGATGGTGCTGGGGTTGGCGTATCGCGCAGTGATTGCTCTGGGTGACACCTCCGAACCCCTCTCGCAGTTGCACGGTTGCCGATAGCTGACAGTGCGGCAAACGAGTTGATCACCTACTCGTGCGGAATGTTATTTGCTCGTTGTGTTATTCTCTCGTACGCGTGCAGGTTTCCTCTGGGCACTCCGATTGCCTCTCCCATGTAAAGGGGAGCCGCAGTGGCGAAATGTTAACTACCTCGCCTGGTGTGCAGGAGGTCGTAGGTTCGATGCTGACCCTTACGCCTGTAATTTTGGAGTTTGCGTGTCTCTCTCTACCCGTGGTCGTGTCGATCTTTATCCGGGTCCTCCGGTTTTTCCCTCCACATTTTGAATGGACATCACGCGTTCAGTGTTTGACTGCTACAAATGTCCACGTGATAAGCCACTTCGTAGAGCTAGAATGTGTGGCTATATAGCTCAGTGAAACTCACCTGGTAAAATAAAATGAAAACGATTGTTGAGTTTAATTCACAGTCTAAAATCATTATTCGTGGATTTGCCTTTCGTCTCATCACGGAAGCTCACATACATCGCCGTGAAACCCGGAGCCGGCCGTGCGGAAACGCCACGATTACCGCGAGCGGCCCGGTGTCCCACCGATTATCTCGCTCGCCTGCCGAGGGAACGCATCTTCACCGGTTCGCTGGGTCAAATCCCATCTCCCGTCATTAAAGCCCGCGGGCGTTGATGGTGATTTCCATCATTTTGCCCATTTGCTCACACTGAGCCGGAGTCATTTGACGGGTCACCGAAAATTCCACTTGCGCCCCCGTCGTAAATCCGGGCGCGGGTCGCATCCATTAAAAAAATGTGTGTGAAACGCTCCTTAAATTTGCGTCTCGTTAATAGCCCCACCACGTGAGTCCCGTGGCTGCTTTCTAGGGCCCGGCTGACGCATTGGGCTTGTCACCGGCGTCAGCTGCCGCCGTGTTTTATGAGGATATGTCGGTGTTTTTTGCCCCCCCCCCCCCCACCTTCCCGAGGGGGCCCCTAGCCCAGAATAAGTCGAGGTTAGTTGTGCAGGTTGGTCCCTAATAAGCCTGATTCTGGACGTTTAGTGGCCTCTTGCGGGGCACTTAGTTGCGCGCGCGCGCGAGCATCGCTGCCGCGTATTAAAGTGCACCCCAAAAATAAATCACGAGTCACGAGACGATTGATTAAACAAAACGAATGAAATGCATCGCGGGCGAGCACGTGGAAAGCCACGTATAAAAATGTGCACTCTCGTAAATTGCTTTTCACGACGCACGATGGCCCCGCCCATCGGAAGGTTGCGATTGCGAATCCTGACTCTTGGGAGAGTTGAGTCAGCACCATCACATCCCTCCTCCAGAATCGATACAACGAATGCCACTTTGTCGAGCAGTCAACAGTGGTTGTCCCAATTGATGAGACTCGTCCCCTGCCATTGGAACGTGGGGAATTCCACCACTGGATCTGCACGGCGCCACGGTGGCGAGATGTTAACTACCTCGCCTGGTATACGAGTGGTCGTGGGTTCGATCCCGATCCCGACCCTGACACCTGTATATTTGGAGTTTGCATGTCTCTCTCCCAGCGATTGCGTGGATCTTTCTCTGGGTCCTCCGGTTTATCTCTCCACAGTTAGAAATGTGCGTTTAAAATATTTGGCTGCTATACATTTCCACAAATGCCACGTCGTTGAGCTATCATTTGTGGCCAGGTCGCTTCTGAAAATTTTCTCTATAGCTCAATGGGCCTTACCTGGTAAAGTACAACATAGTTTAGTTTTTTTTATTTAAGATAAGCAACAAAAGCCTCACTGGTCCCTTAAGCAGGAATTCACTTTTATGCGACGTAGCTCCCACAATAACGAAAATGTATTTTGATCGTTACTTTTACGAGTCCAATGGCGCACATACCTGCATTGCAAATGGGAGTGGTGGCGGATGGACCTCCAAGACACCCACTTGCTATGCAACGAGGATACCTGTAGGGGGCAGTAGAACAAGCAGGTGTTTGTCGATTTAAAGCTTTCGTGACTGCAGGGATTCATCTTCTTGGTTCTTTCGGTAAAGTCACGTAGAAGGGAAGTAATAAAATAATAAAAATAAAACATAATAAAATAATCCTCACGACGTTTCGGCCACAACGCAAGCAGCCGTCCTCAGGTGAAGACCAGGTATGTCTCCCCGACCAGGTCTGTCTCCCCGACAGACCTGGTCTTCACCTGAGGACGGCTGCTTACGTTGTGGCCGAAACGTCGTGAGAATTATTTTATTATGTTTTATTTTTATTATTTTATTACTTCCCTTCTACGTGACTTTACCGAAAGAACCAAGAACAAGTAGGTGTGTGGCCTAAGATGTCATTTACTTGAGCGGTCTGCTGTGGTCCACTTCGTTTTTCCTCTGGGTGCTTCCCATTCCTCTCACGCTAGAAAAAAACATTTTAAATAATTGTCCAAACTTGTGACTCTTATTCAAATGAAGAATGCAAATTAAAGGTGAAGGTGCAGACCTGGCAATGCCTTACTCACGCCACCGCTGGCAGAAGGACCTCCACCCGACGGAGCTCTAGAGAGAGACCCTTTAAGAGGTACTTAGGTCTACTCTACCACGCCGGCCAGACGTCTTGGCAAAGGCGGGAGGACCCACACTTGACCCCACCATTTGCTCCGATTAGCACGGTCGGCTGCGTACGATGCGAAAGCAGTTCATACATACATACGCTACGACACCACACACAACCTGCCAATCTACTCATACTCACTGATCCAGATTGGGTTAAATGATGACGTCACCGTGCTGCTGCTCTATTTAAGACCGGGAGCAAGTGGAGGGCTTCACCATTCTGGCAAATTGCCCGATGATGCTGGATGTAATTACCAGCGAAACATTATTCTCAAAAACTGCAAATGATGTTGATTCACTCTTCAACACACCGGTGGGCTAAAGTAGTGAACTATTTGTCTTTTGTAAATGTGACACATTTTTTTACTATTTGGCCGTGTCGGGTGATGGAGGGTTACCACACATTTATAAATAACGCGATCTCACCCAAAAACGTTTATTATGAATAATATCGGTCGCGAAAGCCTACATGTGTTAAACTGCCAATCTACTACCCGCGGTTGTACCCATTTGTACTTCTGGGCTTGCAGAGGTGGTTGGGGGATATTTAAGAAAGGTCCGCCGTTGTTGAACGACCGTACCGGGAGATTAAATTGAACTGGCGACCTCTGGAGTATAAGCCCCGTGCGATAACCAATGCACCATGGAAGCATCCAAATAATCGTCATACTTCTATTAAAACCAATCGATGCTTCGAGTTTCCTGCCTGGCTGCTGGTTGGGATCTTCTCCCCTTTGCCTGGTGTGCAGGAAGACATGGGTTCGATTCTGACCCTGACGACGCCTGTTGTTTTTTTGAAGTATGCGTGTCTCTTTCATTCTCTCTCTTTCCCCGTGGTCGCGTGGATTTTTCTCCGGGTCCTCCGGTTTTTCACTCCACATTGAGAAACGCGTGTTTTAGAGTAGAGTGTTTGCCTGCTATAAAATTCCACGTAATAAGCCACTTCATTGGGCTATCATTTGTGGCCAGGTCGCTTCTGAAAAAAGAGCCTATACAGCTCAGTGGGCCTTACCTGCTAAAATAAGAATCGTTTATATATTTTTTTATAGTTTCAGTTGAACAATAACTCTACTGTTAATGGATACGGGGCCGTTGCCTCTGTAACTCGCCGGGTAACCTGATAAATGGGACAAATAAAATTGAATTGAATTGGCGCAATAAGACGCTTGGAAAAAGACGCGTAATAACAACAACAGCAACAATTTTAGATAACTACACCAAAGAGATGGGAGTAACAAATACGGAAGAATGACGCAGTTTATTTGAAATCCTATTCACGTAATTCATTGACCAAAATGTTATTTTTAAATTCTAGAGAATATATGTAAAAAAAACTCACAATACATATTATAATAGAGGTTTGACGAATACGGTTGTAATAACTGGAGAAACGTCGTTCTCAGATTGTAAACGTTGTGGCTTGGCTCTCCAACACACCGGTTAGTGCTGTACTAGTATACTACACTATATACGACACTACTATACACTACACGATACACTACACTACTATACACTACACTATACACTACACGATACACTACACTACTATACACTACACTATACACTACACTATACACTACTATACACTACACTATACACTACACTATACACTACACTATACACTACACTATATACGACACTACTATACACTACACTATACACTACACTATGAAATATACTACTATACACTACACGATACACTACACTATACAATATACTACACTATACACTACTATACACAATACACTACATTATACACTAGTGCTGTCCTAGTATACTACACAACAATACACTATACACTACACTATACACTACACTACAATACACTACACTATACACTACACTATACACTACACTATACACTAGTGCTGTACTAGTGACGAATTGGCCACGTTTTGTTTACGTGACAACCCTTACTAGTTGGCTGTGTCGGGTGGTGGCGGGTTTTAACGACACATTTATATATTTACGCGATCTAAGCCCAAAAAAAACCTCTTATGGATGATATTGGTCGCGAAAGCCGACGTGTTAATACATATTATCTTGGCATTTTATTATTACATTTTTTTTAAAAGCAGATTGTTGCTCCGCGTCCATGAAGATTGTGAGAAGAGCGTGACAATGAAGAGTAGTCTCCTGTTTCCCGTTGCAGAACGACGGGTTCTCTGCTCGTTATATTATGAATCATTATTATTAGAAGAAGAATAAGTATTATTAATATTTGAATTGCTAAGCTATTTTAGAATCAGGACCCTGGCTGGCAGAGAGCGGCTCTGAGACAACATTTGATAAGACTGCGTTGGCAGTGGTGCGCAAGCGTTAACAACGACATGGAGAACAACAACAAACAACAACAACAACAAACCCAACGCATTGGTTGAAAATGTAACCAATAGGCAGGACGTGATTTTATTTAAATTTACTGCACAGATTATCAGAATATTAATTGCTACTGGGGGATGAATCCCATCAGCTACAAAGCTATTTTTTCACAGACGTCTCATCTGGGTAAACAGGGTCAGGACGTTACAACAAATATCGAGTGGCACCAGCTAAAATAAAATAAAATCAAACTTTTACTTTTAACCAGGTAAGGTCCACTGAGCAAAAAAGCGTTTTTAAATCCTTTATATTAAGTTCGATTGCTTGCGTGCTTGCTTGCTTGCTTACAACCCTGCAAATTTTCGGTCGTGTTTTAACCCACTTCCCGTGATCCAATCGAGCTGACAATTTGCACACAAACTCGTTGTGCGAGACAATAAATGTTCGTGAAAATTTTTTTCCTAAATTTTACACTGTTTAGGGAAAACAAATTAAATATTTAATTACCAATTGTTTAATACTGGCAGACAATAATCTGACCCATAGGTGGCAGCCATCTCAAGCCAGAGGACGAGAGGACTCTAGCCGCCACGCATATAAAGGATTTATAGTGAAAAACTTTGTTTTTATGGATTATACTTATTCAGAAGCGACCTGGCCATCACAAATGACGGCGCAACGAAGCGGCTTTCATCACGTGGGAATTTAGAGCAGCCAAACACTCTGAGCGCGTGATGCTGCTTCTAAACGTGGACGCAAAAAAAAACAGAAGACCCGGAGAAAATTACACACGACCACGGGAAGACAGAGAGAGTGAGAGAATTTGCGTGTCATCCGTGCGCAGGGGTCATGCTCATCTTCTCTGTATCGTTCCAATTTTAGTATATGTACTGCCGGAGCAAGAGTGAGAGAGAGAGAGAGGCATGCAAACTCCAAATATACAACAGGCGTCAGGGTCGGGATCGAACGCACAACCTCCTGTACACCAGGCGAGGGAGTTAACATCTCGCCACGAGCCAGCGACAACCCCCCCCCCCCCCCCACCGCTCGCTCCACACTGAACGTCAGCTCGACAGCGGTCGAGAAGCGGACGGAGGAGGTCGTGCGGATGTGTTGGGGGGGGGGGGGGTCTCTACTGGCTGCCGTGGCTCGCCTGTGCGATTGTGCCAGAGCCCTCCACCCTCCCACCACCCACCACTCCCACGAGAGTACTCTCAGCGCGAGATGACGCTTGTCCTGCCTCGGGGAGGAGTATTAACCTGCGGGGCGGCGTGGGGCTTACAGCCACGTGTGTCTGACATGGATCCCGTCTCATCATCCTCCTCTTTGGTCGGACGACTCGAATGGCCCCTCGTTTTTAATCAATGCGCGCGTCTTTCCTTCTTGCCCGCTCGCCGGCTCACCAGGTCGCCCTCCCAGCACCCACCTGCTCTGACACTCACCTGCTCTTACACTCACCTTCTCTGACACTCACCTGCTCTGACACTCACCTGCTCTTACACTCACCTGCTCTTACACTCACCTGCGCTTACACTCACCTGCTCTGACACTCACCTGCTCTGACACTCACCTGCTCTGACACACACCTGCTCTTACACTCACCTGCTCGTACACTCACCTGCTCTGACACTCACCTGCTCTGACACTCACCTGCTCTTACACTCACCTGCTCTTACACTCACCTGCTCTTACACTCACCTGCTTTGACACTCACCTGCTCTGACACTCACCTGCTATTACACTCACCTGCTCTGACACTCACCTGCTCTGACACTCACCTGCTCTGACACTCATCTGCTCTGACACTCACCTGCTCTTACACTCACCTGCTCTTACACTCACCTAATCTGACACTCACCTGCTCGTACACTCACCTGCTCTTACGCTCACCTGCTCTTACACTCACCTGCTCTGACACTCACCTGCTCTGACACTCACCTGCTCTGACACTCACCTGCTCTTACATTCACCTGCTCTGACACTCACCTGCTCTGACACTCACCTGCTCTTACACTCACCTAATCTGACACTCACCTGCTCGTACACTCACCTGCTCTTACGCTCACCTGCTCTTACACTCACCTGCTCTGACACTCACCTGCTCTTACACTCACCTGCTCTTACACTCACACTCTCTTACACTCACCTGCTCTGACACTCACCTGCACTTACACTCACCTGCTCTGACACTCACCTGCTCTGACACTCACCTGCTCTTACACTCACCTGCTCTTACACTCACCTGCTCTTACACTCACTCACCCATTCAAAAACGCAACCTTGATTTATCCTGGCGGAATCCCATGCGCTATAAAGCTCTTTTTTTCCACGGATGTCCACCAGGGGGGTGGGTCAGAAAATGTCAACAACAAACAGCACAAACACGCGGTAGGAGTGCAAAGTGGAGGAAAGGTAAACAAATCACACGAACAAACTGAAACTATTCTTATTTTACCAGGTGAAGCCCACTGAGCTATTAAATTATTTTTTCCGAAGCGACATGGCCACAAATGATAACTCGACGATGTGGCTTATCACGTGGACATTCATAGCAGCCAAATATTCTAAACAATATAAAGGCACGGTTTTTAATGTTTCTGCACGTCTTCCTTCTTGCGTGCTCGCCTGCTCAGCCGCTCACCGTCTCACCGCCTCACCCTCCCACCCATTTCACCCACTCACCCTTTGCCAACTCACATGCACTTTTACTCACCCATTCACCCTTTCACCCACTCGTATGCTCTTTCGCTCACCCATTCACCCACTCACTCCACTCGCCGATTCACTTCCCATCGATTCACGTGGCTCTTTCACTCCTACCGACTCAGTTACTCGCCGGATTCGCTAGTGCAGATGCAAATTGTCAGCCGAGCTGTTATCTTCCCCATGCGGCCCCCTTATCCACGCCGTGCGTTGAGGTGCTTCATTCCCCGTGCATTTTTTTCGTCTGCATGCATAATGTGAGACCAAGGCACGGAGAGAGATGCCTCGGTGGCCCGACAAAAGATTGCCCGTATAAGCTTTCAACAGACTGTTGGGGACAAGTGCTGTGAGCGAGTAGCACCTATGAAGGCCGGCACGGCACACGAGGGGGTGGGTGGCCAGCACCACGCCCGGCCGCCTTTGTCTCCCCAGTGGCGATGTTTACTACACACCGCACCAGGTGCACATTTGAGGCCGAGTCGAGTTAGGGGAGGTCCAGATAATCGCTATCACTGTGATTGGGAATCGAACTCAGATCGCTGGGTTCATAGCGCAGCGCGCCAACCACTACACCACCGCTCCCCACACACACACACACGTGGTGGTTATTCAGCGAATGGGCTATTTTTTTTAATACTCTAAATAGACCCCGACCCGAACATATACAGCGTCCTTGTTAATAAATCAAGTCCTGCTCCATATAAGTATGTATCGCACGTCTTAAAGGATTACTCGGGGAATACCATTATCTGGGAATTTTAATAGCCTATGGATCATACAAGATGGTTCAGACAACCCCCCCCCCCCACCCCTTGGGACTTTTGGGTGGAGGGGAAATAAATAATCATACAAACAGCAGCCAGGGATGTGCCAGTGTTTCTTGATTTAATTGGTACTCGGGTAGCCACCCACAAGTGTAGATGAACGTGGACGTGGTGGGTCACCGTAGCTTTAGGCTGCGGTGAGCGGGGTAACCAGCTCCACCGTGTTTGTTTGTTTTACGTCAGCCAACACACCGATTCCATTATAATATGATTCCTCACTATTCAGATTGGGATTTTTGTTTTGTTTCCAACCGTAGAGTTTGTCAATGGTTCTTCTGTGTCTGCGTTGTGGTCTTCTATCGTCCCCCGACTCTGTATTCTTTATCTTCTTGGTTCTTTCGGTAAAGTCACGTAGAAGGGAAGTAATAAAAGAATAAAAATAAAACATAATAAAATAATTCTCACGACGTTTCGGCCACAACGCAAGCAGCCGTCTTCAGGTGGAGAACAGGTCTGTCAAGTAGACAGAGTCTGTATTCTCTAGTACGACAAATCGCTAGCCATAAACACCCAGTCGTTCGTAAAGGTCGAAGGCGGTATAGTACTATGGTAATAGAGCAAGTGCAGAATCACTGAACCGGAATTGATAACTTGAAAGCATTTAGCGCGGGGCCCTTGAAAGTGCGTGGCCCGTAGCATATGCAGCTACTCGTGCTCCTACGATTATTCGGGACTTGTCGGAGGCCGCACGATAGACCACCAGAGGCTGCCAGAGACCCACGGGGCCTTACAATGAAGAACACTTCGCTCCGTCGGTCGTTATGGGTCGCGTGCCCCTCGCCCAGTAAAGCTGCTCAGTAAAGCCACAAGGGAGGCCGGACCACGTCTGATAAGTGCAGCGGGTCGGCCACACTGGTGTCACGCGTGTGCCTGGTAGCAAGAATGGGCTGGGTTCATTTCCAGACTCGGGCACCTTTCTTCGTGGACCTGGGTATTTTTTCACCTTGGCTTGTTTGAATGGTGGATTCTTTAAATGGGTTTTATCATTGGGTTTTTAATGGGGTTTTTTTATAGGTTTTTATTTCGGGTTTCACCCCATAGCTCGCACAACATCCAGTGTTGACTTGTTGTGTTGGCCAAAAGCGATGGAAACGCGAACGTGCGAATTACTCACTTGGGATTGCGCGTCACAACATCGCCTCCTACTGCGAACAATTGGCAAAGGACCCTCCTGAAATATGTGATTAAATTAAAATAAAAAGTAAGTCTTGAGAATCAGTCGGGCTTTCGTAATTAAATAAGCGCCGCAATAATCGTAATAATTTCGTATTCCCTCCCCCCCCACCCCCCCCCCCCACCTCCCCTTGAGTCGCATGGGCATATAATGTGCCCGGCTCGATTGGAGAGGGTGATGCAGGATTTGTGGAACACCGTTTTGTTAATTCCCCCACGTGCCTCGGTTTAAATTGCACAACCCCGGCCATCGATCGGGAATTGCGTAAATGGAGAGAATCTTAAATGCGTTGTGACTCCGGCGAGAGGGAGAGAAGCGGCGGGAATGAGAAATGGTCGTGCACGTTTCGAGATGTGTGCGCGTCGTCAACTTATAATTGATGTACCCAGGTTTTTTCGGTAAAGTCACGTAGGTAAAAAATGTTAATTAATAAATGTAAAATAAAAGCAAAATAAAAATCACGACGTTTCGGAAGCAACACAAGCCTCCGTCTTCAGGTTGGAACCGTCACAGCCACGACAGCTGTATCAAGTAAATGAGAGATATCTACACTATGGGAACCTCATTTGCCAGTAAAAATATGATAATTGGCTCTTTACCCTTCTATCTGGCAACAAAACTGACACCTTTTTTACAAGGAGTCATGTTTGCATAGACCGCAATACCTGCAGTCATAATACAAACAAAAGAACAGGACAGTGCACATTATCAGAGTTATGTTCTTTTGTTTGTATTATGACTGCAGGTATTGCGGTCTATGCAAACATGACTCCTTGTAAAAAAGGTGTCAGTTTTGTTGCCAGATAGAAGGGTAAAGAGCCAATTATTAAATGAGAGATCACAAGAAATACCACCCCGTATATATAATGGTTGAGGGGGGAAGGGCCAGGAACGGCACACTTCTTTATTAATATGGTAAGGTGAGGCTTAAGACTAAGAATAGACCGCATAACAAAGGACTGAGCCTTTGTTATGGAGAGGTGCGGTTTGTAACTAACACCTAGCATACATAACAAAAGTGTGCAAAAGAAAGCAAGTAAAACTAAAACTGGTAAAACAATAAACTGGCTGTCTATCAATAACCTGTAATAGTTGTCTGTCAAATAAGATGGTCCAAATAAGTGTAGTTACATCTTTTTTTGCATGGTTAATCACATCTTTCCAATGATTACTCAGTTTGTAACCCTCATTCACGGTTGAAATTATGTCTGTGTTTGTATATTTGTATGGCTTTACCGAAAAAACCTGGGAATATGAATCCTTGCAGTCACGAAAGCTTCAAATCTAGAATTATAATTTATGCTTTAGACCAGCCAGACGACACAATGGTTGAGCAGCTGGAAGATTGCGACGTTCATATCCTGCTTTGGGGGTCGACTAAACCCCATTATCCCACCAGAGTTGGTGAAATGAGTCCCACTTTGTGGATAAGTCAACAGTGGTTGTCCTTTGGTTTACGCCCGTCCCTGCCATGGTAATGTGGAATTTCCACCACTGACTGAAGGCTGTTAACAGGATATGAGTAGCATTTCCTCAATGCTCGTATGAACAAGAATTCACTTTTTTTAACTCCGGTATATAAACTATGCCCAAGCGTTGTGCGTTGCATTTGTTTACTTTGCGTTTAACCGCTCTTGGCTTTAAAACGATGACTGTTTAATCAAATCGCTGGTTCAAAGCCTGCATTGCGTCTGGGATGTTGTTGTAATTCAATTATCATGATGATCATGAGATGCTGAAGCAGCTTTCTATTTCTCTAAAACCACAGAAAAACCCTGCCAACACATTATCTGATCACGTTCCTCCCCCAAAACAAAAACAACCGTCGCTATATTACCGCTGCATTGCTCACGCGAATACAACAATGGCTTTATTTACTTATTTTTCCTAAATCCGCGTAATTGTGTCCGCTCGATTGCGATCTGCGTGGCGCGAATGAGACGAAGCGAGCGTTGTGGCGTAACCCAGGTCGCTCCTGCTGCTGCTGCTGCCGATACCGCCGATGCCGCGCGCACGCGTAACCGTGCGCGTGTCCGTGCGCGCGCGCGTGCGTCAGAGTTTGCCTCCGCGCGCGCTTCGCCTGTCGTCTTACATTCCGATCTCATTCGTCTCTCCCGGCTCGTGCGGCAGCACCACCTGCCACCCCCTCCTCTTCGTCCGCGCGATCACGGGGCCCGCGCGCGCGCGCCCGACCGCGCCGCGCGCGCTCGCTCGCTCGGTCACGCGGGACGGCCACACCCGAGAGCGCTCCACCACCAAACCCCCTGCAAACCCTCCACCCACCCACACCACGTGGTCGAGCGAGCAGCCCTATTTCCCTGGCGTTATTGCACACAAGTTAACAAATGTAAACGAAGAGCCAAAGGGATTTTCTTCACCGGAGCTCATAGGCCCGTGCACAGCCCGATAAGCCATTGGTGGAAATTCCACGTTGCTATGACCGGGGTGAATGTCTTGCCTACAGGATGACAACGCTTGACTTCCCTGCAAAGTGGTACTCATCTTTTCGACCACAGATACGATGATGGGATGAATTAATCCCTTGCACTCACAATCTTGGCAATTGCGAGACGCTCGTTCTGCAAGGCAATTTACATTCATAATAGCGCCGAAAGTCTACCGCATCTCCAGAAGCTTCACACGAACGTGAAGCAATTAAAATGAAGACATTTAAGCTCCATGCACATCAAACGAATTAATTATTAAGTCTTGACGTGAACAGGAGCAGAGTCTTAATAGCACGGATTTCACATGGAAGAGAATTCCAAAAAGCGGTAGCAGAAGGCGAGAAGGAGCGACCTCCCATGGAATGAAGGTTAACTGTGGCCTTTGTAAGAGGTGCTGCCGGCGGAATATAGTGAGATGAGAGGGGAGAGGTAGGAGAGTGCGTGGAGGGTAGTAGATTGACATGAGAGGGGAGAGGTAGGAGAATGCGTGGACGGGAGTAGAGTGAGATGAGAGGGAGACGTATGTAGGCAGGGGCAAGAGTATGATGGATTTGAAAAAAAGAATCACTGCAATCTTGAAATGTTTGTTTTTAGTGTAATTGACGAATATTTCGAGTTATTGTTGTTTGTTCAACACTGAAAACGCAGCATTAGCAGCGGCAAGCAGCATAACCACCAAGTAATGTGTTTATTTGCCCTACTGTATTCCATGAACCCTCATCAAGCCTGCGTTCGGGCGTTGAGAAGAAAGGCATTTGTGGTGAGCGAAACCGAGCTCCCGGGCAGAACGAGAGTGGAAAAATGGCCCAGATTAGCGAGAGCGGTTCGGGCCGTTTGGCCTTAATTAGAGCTTTCGCTTTTCGCTCGCTCCCTCTCTTTCTTCCTCTCGCCACGGGGATCAGAATAACTCAAGCGGCCGTGTCCCCGCTCACTCCGCCTCAAGCGAGGCCACTGTAATTACGAGGACAGCACCAACCACATCCCCCCCCCCCCGTTGCTCCATCCAGCCCCCCCCTCACACCCTCAAACAAATGAGGTGCTTCTTCAGCGTCAGCTGCTGGAGCCAGAGATAATGCCTAACGCCGGCCAGAGCCGGAAGAATCGTCCCGAGGGGACGCGGTGAATCCGAAATGCAAACTGTTACTCGAGTCGGGTTATTTACGCAACGCGTTTGTACATTGTCCGAGACGTCAATTTGGTTTTTTTTTTGTGTGTGACGGAAACACTTGCGTGTAACGTGTGGTTTTAGCCTAATTGCGTTGGGGGGGGGGGGGGGCTTTCTAATGAGTGCCAAGAGATAACCCTCTTGTAAGCTGACGAACTGTTTAACCGAAACAAATGACGAGCACGTGCTGTGTGTAAAGTGTGCGGTGGGAGCGGAGTCGGTTTTGCGACTTCGCACTGTGAGCCCAGCGGACGACCCGCTGCACTTATCAGACGTGGCCCGGCCTCCCTTGTGGCTTTACTGAGCAGCTTTACTGGGCGAGGGGTACGCGACCCATACGACCGACGGAGCGAAGTGTTCTTCATTGCAAGGCCCCGTGGGTCTCTGGCAGCCTCTGGTGGTCTATCGTGCGGCCTCCGACAAGTCCCGAATTATCGTAGGAGCACGAGTAGCTGCATATGCTACGGGCCACGCACTTTCAAGGGCCCCGCGCTAAATGCTTTCAAGCTATCAATTCCGGTTCAGTGATTCTGCACTTGCTCTATTACCATAGTACTATACCGCCTTCAACTTTTATGAACGACTAGGTGTATATATATATGCTTGGTTCTTTCGGTAAAGTCACGTAGAAGGGAAATAATACAATAATAAAAATACTAAACAATACAATTATCACGACGTTACGATTGCAACAAGCAATCGAAACGTTGCTCTCGGAGAGAGAGGGAGAGAATAACTCGGGAACGCCAGCCAGATGATGAGCCGGCACCAACAATTAGCCGGGGAAGGCCAGCCAGATGATGATCTGGCACCACCAATTAGCCGGAGAACGCCAGCCAGATGATGATCTGGCACCACCAATTAGCCGGGGAACGCCAGCCAGATGATGATCTAGCACCACCAATTAGCCCGGGAACGCCAGCCAGATGATGATCTGGCACCACCAATTAGCCGGGGAACGCCAGCCAGATGATGATCTGGCACCACCAATTAGCCGGGGAACGCCAGCCAGATGATGATCTGGCACCACCAATTAGCCGGGGAACGCCAGCCAGATGATGATCTGGCACCACCAATTAGCTGGGGAACGCCAACCAGATGATGATCTGGCACCACCAATTAGCCGGGGAACGCCAGCCAGATGATGATCTGGCACCACCAATTAGCCGGGGAACGCCAGCCAGATGATGATCTGGCACCACCAATTAGCCGGGGAACGCCAGCCAGATGATGATCTGGCACCACCAATTAGCTGGGGAACGCCAACCAGATGATGATCTGGCACCACCAATTAGCCGGGGAACGCCAGCCAGATGATGATCTGGCACCACCAATTAGCCGCGGAACGCCAGCCAGACGATTATTTGGCACCACCAAATATCCGCGAACGCCTGCCAGATGATGAACCGGCACCACCAATTAGCCGAGGAACGCCAGCCAGACGATGAGGCTGCACAACCAATTGCCCAAGCTCTGCGGTTCCCCTATACATGAAGCTAGTGCCCGTTAATTCATTGAGCGTTTACACGTGGGAGAAAAGCAAATTACAGCAGAACCCATGGAGGGGAAAGTTTCAAGCTTTCAGCAACAAATGTAGATGGCTCTCCTGAGCTTCCTTGTGTGCTTCCCCAGTGAGCAATGTTCGTGTAGCTAATCCCCTGAGAGGCTGAGAGCACCACTCAACACACGCACGGACGCACAGATTGGCGCACAGACAAAGATCCCCCGTATAGCCTTCACTGACTGTCGGGGCAAGTGCTGTTCGTGAAGCACCTGTTCGGACGGAAACGGCACACGATATTTTGGAATGTACCTATTTTCAATGAGAAAACGCGGTGTGCGTTTGTGTCTTTCCTTCACGTAAAGTCCCGGTTACAAAAGCAAAGTTTGTGGGGAATAACAGCCATTTTCTGTACTTTTGAGGCATGAGCAATTAGTAAATAACACTTACTACCCAGGAACAAAAATCGTGTTACATAGTGAATTAATTATCAAGCCGGTAGTTCCTCCTTTGTGGGGGGGGGGGGGGCAGCTCAATCACCCTGGTGATGTAATCGTTCTGAAGCCAACCCAATGTTGAGCCTGCATACTGTCAGCATGGCGTAGGGGTTGCCAACAATCCAGGATTGTCCTGGAGTCTCTACCGGCATTAGCATCGATATCCGCGGTGACTGTTGAAAGCAAGCCGGGAGATTTCAAAAGGATATTTAAAAATAAAATAATTCATTTAAAAAAACATCTCCCGGTCAGAATTGGCAACCCTAAGCATCATCATCCACGAGTGAAATGACGTGCTTCCTACTGTCTCTGTGCACCTCAAGAAACTTCTGAAGGAAGGAGGAGGCAGAGACAGGAGATGATGATGATGATGATGATAACAATGAATGTATATATAGCTTCGTTCATGCAAAACTGCATCTCACAACGCTGTACAAGACAACAGCAATAGAATAAGATGATCAATATCTTGCCCCTCGCAAGACAACACACAGCACACTCAAGATAGGGAATGCAAAACTGAGATAGTTCCTATTTCACGGAGCAGAGCATCGCAATTGTAACGACGATGCAACGGAACGTAGTTTTGTAAACAGACGTGGATGTTGATTTTGCACCGTTAGCAAGAGTGTTCCCATGCTTGCTGCCATCCAATATCAGTCTCTGCTCATGCAGTCGGCTGCCGCCTGTGGCTGTTATGCAAAATGAGACACATCGCCTCTCGCCTGCACATTCATTTGTCATCCGTAAAGGGACACATTTCTATAAAATAAAAATTAATAGTGGTAATTCATAACTCCCACTAAGTGTGCTCTTTGTTGTTTATGGATATCGCGCACGCGCACCATTTTAACCTACGCCGGGTCTGCGTTGTGTTTTTTTAACAAAACGAAATTAAAATAAAAGCAAAGGCTTAATTTATATTTAAAAATAAATAATAAGAAGAAATTTAAAACAAAAAATTCCTTCCAAACTAAAACTTTCAAAGCGAAACAGCATTTAAAAATAAAACACACACGCGCAAGAAACCTTTCTCAGTGAAATTAGTTTTTAACGGAAACAAATTGCATCATAATTTATCTTATTCTTTGGGTCTTTCGGCAAAGTCACGTAGATAGGTTTGTTTTTTGTTTTTTGTTATTTTCTTTCAACCTATCTACGTGACTCTATCGAAATACCCAAAGAATATGAATTACTGCAGTCACGAAAGCTTGAAGCCAAGATCATTTATCTTGTACAGCACCAAGAGAGACATTTGTGATGTGTGTTTTGTTTGCTTCAGCTCCCAGTAGGAGGCAGTGTGGCTCGTGCAATAACAACACGGGACAGACGGGGTTCTGTTGTTTATTCCCCATTGGGGGGGGGGGGGTGGGGTGATACCCATACCCATCTTCCCTTCCCGCAGACACAAAGATGCCCCCCGCCTAGGCTTAACAGACTTGGGGCAAGCGCTGTTAGCGAGCACCTATAAGGACCGCCGCACGGCACACGAGGGAGGCGCGGCTGTGGCCAACACCACACTCCTCGGCCGCCTTTGTCTCCCCATTTGAGGCTGAGTCGGCCCAAGCGTGGTTCAGATATAATTGTCACCGGTATTGGTTGATGGCCGTGAGCGGGAATCGAACTTGGGCCGTCGGGGTTCCGCAGGGCATGCACGCAAACCGCTCGCTGCACCGCACTCCTCGCAGACTCAGCACGGGAATTGATCTACAGCAGCGGTGCCCAACCTTTTTGGCACCAGTGACCGGTTTCGTGGAAGACAATTTTTTCACGGACCGGTGCGGGGTGGGGGTTCGTCATTGCGTCTTTCCCCCTTTTCAAAGAAGCTCTCCAGCGACGTTTGTTTTTTTACTCATGTTGGCTACTAGGGGGTTAGAGCTTGTGGGCTCACCAACACTGTGACTGAGACGAGTGCGCAGTGCGGGAAAGAGACGCGGATGGAAGTGGTGAAAAATAAAACAATGGGGGCGGGCCACGCGCGTACTCACTGCTCACCACTATACGGTGTGTAGAGTGTGTACACACACGGACTCACCGCTCACCACTACGCGGTGTGTAGAGTGTGTACACACACGGACTCACCGCTCACCACTATGCAGTGTGTAGAGTGTGTACACACACGGACTCACCGCTCACCACGATGCGGTGTGTAGAGTGTGTACACACACGGACTCACCGCTCACCACGATGCGGTGTGTAGAGTGTGTACACACACGGACTCACCGCTCACCACTATGCGGTGTGTAGAGTGTGTACACACACGGACTCACCGCTCACCACGATGCGGTGTGTAGAGTGTGTACACACACGGACTCACCGCTCACCACTATGCGGTGTGTAGAGTGTGTACACACACGGACTCACCGCTCACCACGATGCAGTGTGTAGAGTGTGTACACACGGACTCACCGCTCACCACGATGCGGTGTGTAGAGTGTGTACACACACGGACTCACCGCTCACCACGATGCGGTGTGTAGAGTGTGTACACACACGGACTCACCGCTCACCACTATGCGGTGTGTAGAGTGTGTACACACACGGACTCACCGCTCACCACGATGCAGTGTGTAGAGTGTGTACACACGGACTCACCGCTCACCACGATGCGGTGTGTAGAGTGTGTACACACACGGACTCACCGCTCACCACGATGCGGTGTGTAGAGTGTGTACACACACGGACTCACCGCTCACCACGATGCGGTGTGTAGAGTGTGTACACACACGGACTCACCGCTCACCACTATGCGGTGTGTAGAGTGTGTACACACACGGACTCACCGCTCACCACTACGCGGTGTGTAGAGTGTGTACACACACGGACTCACCGCTCACCACTACGCGGTTTGTAGAGTGTGTACACACACGGACTCACCGCTCACCACGATGCGGTGTGTAGAGTGTGTACACACACGGACTCACCGCTCACCACGATGCAGTGTGTAGAGTGTGTACACACACGGACTCACCGCTCACCACGATGCAGTGTGTAGAGTGTGTACACACACGGACTCACCGCTCACCACGATGCAGTGTGTAGAGTGTGTACACACACGGACTCACCGCTCACCACGATGCGGTGTGTAGAGTGTGTACACACACGGACTCACCGCTCACCACGATGCAGTGTGTAGAGTGTGTACACACACGGACTCACCGCTCACCACGATGCAGTGTGTAGAGTGTGTACACACACGGACTCACCGCTCACCACTATGCGGTGTGTAGAGTGTGTACACACACGGACTCACCGCTCACCACGATGCGGTGTGTAGAGTGTGTACACACACGGACTCACCGCTCACCACTATGCAGTGTGTAGAGTGTGTACACACACGGACTCACCGCTCACCACTATGCAGTGTGTAGAGTGTGTACACACACGGACTCACCGCTCACCACTATGCGGTGTGTAGAGTGTGTACACACACGGACTCACCGCTCACCACGATGCGGTGTGTAGAGTGTGTACACACACGGACTCACCGCTCACCACGATGCGGTGTGTAGAGTGTGTACACACACGGACTCACCGCTCACCACGATGCGGTGTGTAGAGTGTGTACACACACGGACTCACCGTTCACCACGATGCGGTGTGTAGAGTGTGTACACACACGGACTCACCGCTCACCACGATGCGGTGTGTAGAGTGTGTACACACACGGACTCACCGCTCACCACTATGCGGTGTGTAGAGTGTGTACACACACGGACTCACCGCTCACCACTACGCGGTGTGTAGAGTGTGTACACACACGGACTCACCGCTCACCACTACGCGGTTTGTAGAGTGTGTACACACACGGACTCACCGCTCACCACTATGCAATGTGTAGAGTGTGTACACACACGGACTCACCGCTCACCACTACGCGGTGTGTAGAGTGTGTACACACACGGACTCACCGCTCACCACTATGCAATGTGTAGAGTGTGTACACACACGGACTCACCGCTCACCACTACGCGGTGTGTAGAGTGTGTACACACACGGACTCACCGCTCACCACTACGCGGTTTGTAGAGTGTGTACACACACGGACTCACCGCTCACCACTATGCAATGTGTAGAGTGTGTACGCACACGGACTCACCGCTCACCACTACGCGGTTTGTAGAGTGTGTACACACACGGACTCACCGCTCACCACTATGCAATGTGTAGAGTGTGTACACACACGGACTCACCGCTCACCACTACGCGGTTTGTAGAGTGTGTACACACACGGACTCACCGCTCACCACTATGCGGTGTGTAGAGTGTGTACACACACGGACTCACCGCTCACCACTACGCGGTGTGTAGAGTGTGTACACACACGGACTCACCGCTCACCACGATGCGGTGTGTAGAGTGTGTACACACACGGACTCACCGCTCACCACTATGCGGTGTGTAGAGTGTGTACACACACGGACTCACCGCTCACCACTACGCGGTGTGTAGAGTGTGTACACACACGGACTCACCGCTCACCACTATGCAATGTGTAGAGTGTGTACACACACGGACTCACCGCTCACCACTATGCAATGTGTAGAGTGTGTACACACACGGACTCACCGCTCACCACTATGCAATGTGTAGAGTGTGTACACACACGGACTCACCGCTCACCACTATGCAATGTGTAGAGTGTGTACACACACGGAATCACCGCTCACCACGATGCGGTGTGTAGAGTGTGTACACACACGGACTCACCGCTCACCACTATGCGGTGTGTAGAGTGTGTACACACACGGACTCACCGCTCACCACTACGCGGTGTGTAGAGTGTGTACACACACGGACTCACCGCTCACCACTATGCGGTGTGTAGAGTGTGTACACACACGGACTCACCGCTCACCACTATGCGGTGTGTAGAGTGTGTACACACACGGACTCACCACTCACCACTATGCGGTGTGTAGAGTGTGTACACACACGGACTCACCACTCACCACGATGCGGTGTGTAGAGTGTGTACACACACGGACTCACCGCTCACCACGATGCGGTGTGTAGAGTGTGTACACACACGGACTCACCGCTCACCACGATGCGGTGTGTAGAGTGTGTACACACACGGAATCACCGCTCACCACGATGCGGTGTGTAGAGTGTGTACACACACGGAATCACCGCTCACCACTATGCAGTGTGTAGAGTGTGTACACACACGGACTCACCGCTCACCACTATGCGGTGTGTAGAGTGTGTACACACACGGACTCACCGCTCACCACTACGCGGTGTGTAGAGTGTGTACACACACGGACTCACCGCTCACCACTATGCAATGTGTAGAGTGTGTACACACACGGACTCACCGCTCACCACTATGCAATGTGTAGAGTGTGTACACACACGGACTCACCGCTCACCACTATGCAATGTGTAGAGTGTGTACACACACGGACTCACCGCTCACCACTATGCAATGTGTAGAGTGTGTACACACACGGAATCACCGCTCACCACGATGCGGTGTGTAGAGTGTGTACACACACGGACTCACCGCTCACCACTATGCGGTGTGTAGAGTGTGTACACACACGGACTCACCGCTCACCACTACGCGGTGTGTAGAGTGTGTACACACACGGACTCACCGCTCACCACGATGCGGTGTGTAGAGTGTGTACACACACGGACTCACCGCTCACCACTACGCGGTGTGTAGAGTGTGTACACACACGGACTCACCGCTCACCACTATGCGGTGTGTAGAGTGTGTACACACACGGACTCACCGCTCACCACGATGCGGTGTGTAGAGTGTGTACACACACGGACTCACCGCTCACCACGATGCGGTGTGTAGAGTGTGTACACACACGGACTCACCGCTCACCACTATGCAGTGTGTAGAGTGTGTACACACACGGACTCACCGCTCACCACTATGCGGTGTGTAGAGTGTGTACACACACGGACTCACCGCTCACCACGATGCGGTGTGTAGAGTGTGTACACACACGGACTCACCGCTCACCACTATGCGGTGTGTAGAGTGTGTACACACACGGACTCACCGCTCACCACGATGCGGTGTGTAGAGTGTGTACACACACGGAATCACCGCTCACCACGATGCGGTGTGTAGAGTGTGTACACACACGGACTCACCGCTCACCACTATGCGGTGTGTAGAGTGTGTACACACACGGACTCACCGCTCACCACTATGCGGTGTGTAGAGTGTGTACACACACGGACTCACCGCTCACCTCCTGCTGCTGTGCGGCCCGGTTCCTAACAGGCCACGGACCGCTACTGGCCCGTGGCCCGGGGGTTGGGGAACCCTTGCTCTACAGGACCCACGAAGCAAGGATCAAACTCTCCATCCCAATAAAATATGTGGGTAGACTCGATAAAATGCCTCGCGTGATCCAGCGGCGTGCAACGTTTATTTATGAGATTCAATCAATACCAATCGATATTAATTTGTAAAAAAAAAAAATTGCGCAGTTCACATAAGTGTAACAAAGCGCTCGTACACAAAAATGAAATAATCCAATATATATAATGTAATGCGTTTAAGTTGTACTGTACCGGTATCAGCTATCCAACCACAATGAAAACGAGGGTAGCGCGAGGTTAGGAAGGCGAGTCCTGAGTTCGGAATTTAAAAGATCCCACGGACGATTCCTCTCTCTCTCTTCTCTTACACGACACGGCATGGAGGGTTCTGCTTCGTCTTATTCTCCTCTCGTATGACTGATGTTACAGCGTGGTCCAGATGTCTTGTGACCCCCCCCCCCCCCCCATTTAATTATCTAAAACTTAATATAGATTTTTTTCAAAGTAGGTTTAATTTTTTAACAAAAAATAACATGCAAAGGAATAACATTTATTAGCAAATATATATTCGGGGACAATTCATTGGGGGGTCACCAGACATCTGGAACATCCTGCAGTCGCAGAACAACGGCTCCAATTTCGCTTGCGTTGTTACCCTGGAGACAGAGAGACGCAATCGACGCTTCGTCGCCGCGTCGATTGCATTGGCCGCGTCGATTTCTCACTCGACAGAGTGTGGGCCGCGCGCGAACGAGGCCGCTTGCCCTTCTGCCACTCCGTTGCCACTTGCGAGAAGGCGCAGAGACGCGACGACGTTTTGACACGGAGCCCCGAACGAACCCCGCAGTGAGTGGAAGGGTGGGCAAGGTGCAAGTCGGAGTGGCGCTCACGCGGGCACGGCCTTGACTGCGCCCAATCTTTGCGCGACTTTACGTAAACATATCTGGACTTATCTTTTTGGTTCTTTCCGTAAAGTAACGTAGAAGGGAAATAATAAAATAATAAAAATAAAACATTAAATAATTCTCACGACGTTTCGGCCACAACGCAAGCAGCCGTCCTCAGGTGAAGAACAGGTCTGTCAGAAAGACAGCGTCTGAATGAGCACCACCAAGCTTGGCAGCGTATATTTAAGCTGGGTTAGAGGGGGAAGGGCGCCTTGACAATGGAATTTGCATATCAATAGGAATTTAGCATATTCATTGAAAATGCAGATATATCCCATATAGGTCACTAATCCCATATCTGACGCTGTCTTTTCGACAGACCTGTTCTTCACATGAGGACGGCTGCTTGCTTGCGTTGTGGCCGAAACGTCGTGAGAATTATTTAATGTTTTATTTTAATTATTTTATTACTTCCCTTCTACGTGACTTTACCGAAATAACCAAGAAGATGAATCCCTGCAGTCACGAAAGCTTTAAATCGAAACATATCTGGATTTGTTAGAAAAAAAAACTCAGTGGACACGTACCGTGTCTAAAGGTTGTAGATTCGACAGCACTGTTTGTGCCCGTCTGTCGAATTTCTTTCGCACCGTACGTAGCCAACCGTACTAATCGGGGGCGCGGGGGACGGGCAATACACTAAACAGAAAAAAAAAACACTTCTATAGAAATTCGTTTTCAATCTCCTGTAGATTTAAAAGTGCATGGCTCCATTGGCTTCCTAATAGGCATCTCCGCCTCGTGCGGTTTCGCTTTGTGCGCACCCCCCCCCCCGCCCCCCCCCCCCCTTTTTTTTAATGGAATGCATCTGCCTCGTGAAAAGCGCGAGCGGGAGAAACCTGCATTTTGTACTCGCGGTCATTACGTGATCGCCGCCCTTGGACACTCAGATACGTCCCACCCATCTCGAGGGATTTGCCAGTTTTATAAAGGAAAAAAATAATATATATATGAGTCAAAAAATTTGACATTTGTGACAAAAGCCACGCGCGCAAAAGCTTCATCCGTGCGAATTCACGAGCGCGCGGCTGGACCCTCGCATTCATTTAAAGCCGCTTTTGCGATTCCGTGAGACTTATGAAGAAAGGGGGTCTTGCCCGGTGTCACAACATCCTTCACAATCCCATGGCATTTAGCGCGTGTTCTCTCGTGGCGCTTAATAGCGGGGGACGGGGGGGGGGGACCTCCTGTGACTGAACCAGCCGAAACGAGCGTGACGAGCTCGGGGAGTTGCGTGAACATTGAGCCCTGGCGTTGATTATGAGCCGCGGGAGGCCGCTATGCGATAGATATAAGGCGCGGTGGAGTATAATTTGTATGGCGTACTCTACCATTGTCTACTCTGCTGCCAGCCTTCACCAAGCCGTGCTGACCCAGCGTGGTGAAGTATGTCCAAACTCCACCACCCCGCCCCACACGGAGAAGATGGCTTGTTATAAGTGCACACAAGTGTGTTGATAACACTGATTAATTATACATAGCGTTCTCTCTGCTGCGAAGTAGGGCCAGTGCTCGGATCGTTGCCAATTGTAAGTTGTATATGTTTCGCGTTATATTGTTGTTCCGCTAACATCAACGGGTACACGTTGTAGCTACGGCAGATCTTTCGAAATTGCATAATGAAACATAACAGTGGGGGTGGGAGGGCGGTGAGATTTGTTGGTAGGTCCGTTTCCAAGATTGGTTTGAATAAAATGTCACGTTAAGTGTTCGTAGGACATGCTGCAATAATGCTACATGCCAAATCCCAACTTATTTTGACACGGACACTTTTTGTTGAAATAAAAACCACTCGCGTTGCATTACTTACTCTTGACTGAGATTCCATTAATGCAATGCAGACTGTGCCTCCTTAGTTCTGGGCGTTTAAATAACGAGTATTGGTGGGTTGGTGGTGGTGGGGGGGCGATTAGGGTTATATTTGGATGCGTAAATGGGAGCGTCATGGAAAATGTAATTCAGCAGTGTGTACCCAACGAAAAAAAAGAGGTTAATAGCTTGTAATGGTTGCATTGCGGAACGGGCTTTGCTGAAATGCATTCTTGTTCATTAGTGTGAATAGCTTTTAATTATTTCCCTTGGACACGCCGTGCTGACTGCCGTTTCTGTCGCGTTTAAGATTTTTTTTTAACAAAAATAAAAAAAAAGGTTTGCGTACGCGCAAAACAAAACTTAAAGGCGACGCAACAAATTCGACGCGGCCCAAGTAGTCTCGATGATATTCTTGGGTCTTTCAGTAAATAAAATAACAACAAAAAACTACGACGTTTCGATCGCAACACAAGCGGTCGTTTTTTTTCTCCGGATGACGATCGCTTGTGTTGCGGTCGAAACGTCGTAGTTTTTGTTATTTTCTTTCAACCTATCTACGTGACTTTACCGAAAGACCCAAGAATATGAATTCCTGCAGTCACGAAAGCTTTAAGAACAATCTTGAGTCTCGACGAGTCAGAGACTGCTGAGTCCGTGGGTTCAACTCCAACTTCTCTGCCATCCAATTGCGATGAGGCTGGGGGAGTGAGATTCTCTGAGTGCAGGGGATCAGGCAACCGGCGACTGCGAAGCCGTGGCATGTGACTCTTTAAAGAAAGCTTCACGACGTTACGTCCGCGTGTGTTCACGTGCATTGCGGCTCATGAAATATTGCGTTTTGTCCCAAATCTTCTTTGTTATTTTGATTTGCTGACTCCTCTATCTTAGTGCATGGAGCTTGGTCAGCAGGCTGAGACACAACACATCACTACCGTATGCATCGGATTGTAAGACCCCTCATTTCAACACAACGCAAACGTCACGGGGTGTGCGTCGTATGATCTGGCAGGCTGTCCATGAACAAGAAAACATCTTAAAGTGACTATGCGCAAACAGAAAAATTCAGGAAAAAACTGCAAAATCTTCAAAAAAAAGCACCGTGTACACCAACGCTGTGTGCAAAAATCCCAGTGGGATGCAAGTCAAACAACAACAACAACAACAGTCATAAGACAACTTATATTAAATCCATCATTCTTACTCCGTACTACAACAAACAAACATGGCCAAACCAAAAAACTTTTCGAAATCACCAAAATAAAGCCATAAGCAATGTAACAGTGTACATCTGCCAGTCACCTCAGTCAGCCAACCCATGGCACCTGCTGGGGTCTGTCCCGTGATCCTCCTGTCAGCAGCGAGCCTTCGACACTTCACGTGGCAGCCTCAAAGTGCACCTAGCCTGGCACAGGCGCCGCCGTGGTGACGTCACCGTCACTTCGTGGCGAATGGCGGACTATTGGTTATTATTGGAACGGAGATCGGTGTAACTTCTATTGACAGTCCAGAGCGTCTTTCGACATCTGTAGAATACGTTCTAACAACAATGTGGGTCTTCTTGGTTCTTTCGGTAAAGTCACGTAGAAGGGAAGTAATAAAATAATAAAAATAAAATATAATAAAATAAAATTATTTAATTTTGTGTTTTATTTTAAAATAAAATTATTTTATTATGTTTTATTTTTATTATTTTATTACTTCCCTTCTACGTGACTTTACCGAAAGAACCAAGAAGACCCACATTGTTGTTAGAACGTATTCTAAAATAAAATTATTTTATTATGTTTAATTTTTATTATTTTATTACTTCCCTTCTACGTGACTTTACCGAAAGAACCAAGAAGATGAATCCCTGCAGTCACGAAAGCTTTAAATCTAAACAATGTGGGTATTTATTTATTTATTTTACTAAATTCCAACTCTGAGAATTCGAGCCTATTGATTCGAATGCATCGTGCAGGCTCGGATTAAGGTTCTTGGAGGCCCGAATCACTTCTGTTTCGTGCGCCTTCAGTGATCACTTTCTACAAGTTGCTAGTGGTTTGTTGGTTATGATTGCTTCATGTTACTGCGATGCACAACAACGTTTCGTCTTCTCTCGCACTGCTCTCTGTTGAGAATGAGCATGTGCGAAAAACACCATTTGAAGATATTATTTAGCAAATTTTTGCAACGAACAAAAATCTCCAAACGTTCAACTCCGGTGTTAATTTATCTTCACCTTGTGAAAAAAATTGGCGTTCACATGACTCTTCCCATTCTTGTCTTTCGGTAAAGTCACATAGATAGGTTCAAAGATTTTACCAGAAGACCCAATAATATGAATTCCTGCAGTCACGAAAGCTTTAAGTCATGACTCTTCATCTTTGTATATAAACTGTGCCTATCCTTGCTATAGAAATATATTTATTCAGGAAAATATCTTTTAATTTTTTTCTCATCATACAAACAATACAAAACATGGTCCACATCTTTTTTTTTCGTAGGCCCTTTATTTTCCTGGACGCAGTGCCTATCGTAGCCTGTTAGACAATATCGCCTTGATTCTAGATTAGAAGTTTTCATGACTGCAAGGATTCATACTCTTTGGTTTTTTCGGTAAAGTCACGAAGATAAAAAATTAAAATAAATTAAATCACGACGTTTCAGTAATTTTGCTGTGACGGTTCCACCTTAAGACGGAAGATTGTGTTGCCTCCGAAACGTCGTGATTGAATTTATATAATTTTTTTACCTACGTGACTTTACCGAAAAAACTCATGAGTATAATATCGCCTTGGCATTGTGACAAACAGTATCGTAGCGCAGTGTGCGGGGATAGTGCTGCCCTCTGATGTGTAAATAAGTTTTTTTTAAGTACCACTTCAGTCCACTTTGGTTCTTTCGGTAAGTCACTTAGGTATAAAATAAAATAAACCAAAGAGTATGGATTACTGCAGTCACGAAAGCTTCAAATCAAGATTGCCACTTGAATATTGTTTTTTTCGGGAGAAGTCCCGTGAACAGAATATCTCGCACGTGCAGCAAATCGTCGTGCAAGCACAGAGTTGCACTCCTCGGCATAGAGGAGTTCGCAATCGATTCGTCACGTCACGATGCAGATAGCAGCAGCAGCAGAAGAAGAAGTTTTTGTTTTAGAACCATCCATCTTTTTCAAAGTCTCCAGATGCCGTCTTATTGTTCCCGTGTTTGTACACCACTTGTAGATGTAGTCGCCATTACAAGGCTCCTCGATTTAAAGCTTTCGTGACTGCAGGGATTCATCTTCTTGGTTCTTTCGGTAAAGTCACGTAGAAGGGAAATAGACGCTCCAAGCCTGGGGTGTGTCATTCAGACTGTCTTCTCGACAGACCTGTTCTTCACCTGAGGACGGCTGCTTGCGTTGTGGCCGAAACGTCGTGAGAATTATGTTATTATGTTTTATTTTTATTATTTTATTATTTCCATTCTACGTGACTTTACCGAAAGAACCAAGAAGAAGGCTCCTCTAGTTATCCAAATTGTCTTGTGAAGAGGAACAATTGAACGTAGCAAAGCGAAGTGATATATCACTGAACAATAAGAAAAAATATCACGTTAAAACTTTATAGTGGCTTGCCGTTCCCGTTCATTTTTATTGCCTTGTTAATCGTATGATCGTAAACTTTTCGATTCTTTTTTGTTATTCGCATCTTAACGGCAATTATCTTACATTGAACATTCCCTTTAAAGTAGTTTTGTTACCATATCATTGCTCCCATGTGTGTGTATATTTATTTCTTTTAATTAATTTTCTCTGTGATTATCATTTTCTTGTCATGTCAATTTTTTTCACATTACTTATATATTATTATTATTTTCTAAGTAAGTGGGGTTTTTTGTTTTGTTTTATCCGTGTAAGGGACTGGCTAATTGACGTGCAGCATTGTGGGACGCAATTGTAAAATGGAAAATGACGCAAAAAATTATTACCCGTTTCCCTCCCCACCATTATTTTCCTGTGCCGACCACTTCGGTGCGATTCCGTTTCCCCATGAAGGCGATGTCCGAAATTTCGCACGGTTGATGGCAACCTCTGGCGCAAGATCCCTGCCCCACGATTTGCAAATCGATAAAATTATCGCGGTGCCATAGCCCGTGGCGAGACGGCCACCGGCGCCGTTTGCTTGCCTGACGAGCGGGGCCACTGTGAGTCTCGGCCAGGCCGCGTGGAAGGGGACGCCGCTGGAACCCAACGGTTCTCCATCGGGGCCCCTGCCAGCACCACCAAGTTGCTGGGAGTTTGTCGGGCGGCCAACATGAACCACAGCTCCCGTTCGGCGCGGTTGGCGGCGTACGGTGTCGAAAGAGGTTGCACGCGTACATTACGACTGGATTTGTTGTTGTTGTTGTTAGGCTTTGTTTACCCAGGATAAAGCTTCACTCACCGAGGCTCAACGTTATTTTGCAGAGGAGGAGGGTTCTGCCAGTGTTCGCAGTATGGGGAGGCAAAGTTGCTGCTTTGCGTTATCCCAAATGAATAATTTGTGAGTAATTTTTCGCAGCGAAATATTTGACCAATATTAAGGTACATTTCAGAATCAGAATAAGAAAGGGTTTTAATCGCCATGAAAGTTCGCACAGACAAGGAATTTACTATGGCAGGAAGGTGCATACATTCAACATGTAGGAATCTTAAAACTTAAATAAGTGGTATACAGTCTAACTATACTAAACTTACAAAGTCTAACTAATACTAAGGGGCTAAAGAATCTAAAATTGATGGGGGGTGGGGAGGGGCGGGGTGGGAGAGCTATTTTTGCTATGGGAGAAAACTAGAGGAGCCAGAGGAAACCTATTCAGAACAGGGGGAGAACATACAAACATAGAATGGCGCCCAAGTCGGGAATCAAACCCAGGTCCTTACGCTGCACATCTCCTCACAGGCTGGAAGAAGTCTCGTCCCACCAGCCGTGCCTTGGCGAAAATTATATCTTGAGCGTTTAATTCGATTATCAGACAAGCGGCGGCTGCGCTAAGCGCACGCAAGCTCAGCAAAAAGTGTCGGCCCCCAACCAATTCGATGGGTGGTCCTGGGTGTATAAATGAGGTAGGAGTGAACCCAATATCAGCTCGAGTTCAAATCCCAACAAACGTAAAACGTGCATAACAGCGCTTTGTCGAACTTTCTCATCGCGATATTTTGTGTTTCTCGCTTTGCTCATCTCGCTTCATCCGTGTCCTTTATCTCCCATCTCTCTCTCGTGTCGCCAAAACCCTCGGACCTGAGTGCATCTCTCCTCTCTCATCACATTGCGTCGAGAACTCTCTGTCTTGTTGTCTACATTTCAACTCATCTCGCCGGGTCTCCATCCTCGTGCCTCCCATCTCCTCTGTCGTCTCGCTAGGAGTTCATGAATCAAAAGAAGCGGGGGGGGGAGGCTAAATTAATTTCTGTGAAGTCCCCCAAGGGTTAAACAAAACACCACCGCAATAGCAGACGATGGTTCCTCCAAGATCACTCCCCGCATGAAATGCCCTCTGATGCACTTGGCACACCACTGCCGAACACAATGAGCACCACACCATCCCCAATTATGAGGCTCTTGAGGATTCAAACGTTCACGATTCTGGCACGCAACGCGCGGTGATTTCATGGAAATAACGGAGTCATCACGGCGCGCCGATGGGCCATGAGTTGTTCTCTGGGTGGGGGGGGGGGGGGTGGAAGCCTCCCCCCCCCCCCCCCCACTGCTGGCCTCTCATTGGGGCCTCTGAGTGTTTGTGAGCCCTTGGGTGTCAGGGCCAGGCGGTCAGCACAAATGAAAACAGAATGTAAAAGTGCAGCCTTGGGTTTGAATTGCATTGAAGACTCGTAATAATGTTCAAGAAAAGAAGAAAAAACCCACGTGTCTACTTGCAAAGAAAAAATCACGGCAATTTTTGTTTTGTAGTTTTTCCTTTTTCTCAAATGACCAATTAACGCAGTGACAAATTCTCAGCCCGGAGCCGGCGGTGGAAATTCCGCAGTCCTATGGCAGGGCTTTGTCTAGAGAGGACAATCAATGTTGATTTCTCCACAAAGTGGTGCTCTATATAACGTATATAATTGTGAAGTATTTTTTTTTTTACCATTCACTTGAAAGGGTGTTCGTAATTCCCATCTTAATTGACATCGTTATGACACATGCAGCGCCTGTGTTTGAGATTTTAAAGGACTTATTGATAATCCAACTTTGAAGTCATGGTACTGTAATGCAGCCGCCCCAGCCCCTCTCTGTATGCCTGGTCATTCATCAGCAGTGAATAACTTTGGAGAAATAGAACAAGCCATCTGAGATGTAGCTCTGTGAGGTCTGCTTCCGTGTGCCTGTTGTCCAACGCGACAGGTCCGCACCGCCGTGCGAGAGATCCAAATTGTATTCTTCGTTTCGGGACGCGACGTCAATGGCTCGACAATCTGAATAACCTTGGGGGGGGGGGTGGCTGGCACGCTCCAAGACAAAATATACACAATTGTTAAATGTGACCAACCCGATAAAATCCCAACAACGGGCTCTGTAAGTAAGGATGAAGAATGCATACGATCTGTAGCAATGAGCAGTAACCGCCTCTACGGGGAGGGATTCCACATAACTTTGAGATCCTTCAACAAGCTCCGTGATAAGAAGGCTCAGCTAATCGAGTCTCTCACCTTTCTGAAGAGATGCCGCGACTCTAAGGTAATACATTATTTTGTCAAGGCGCTCTTCTTCCACCTCCAACTCAGCTTATATATAAGCTCCAAGCTTGGCAGTGTCTCATTCTTCACCTGAGGACGGCTGCTTGCGTTGTAGCCGAAACGTCGTGAGAATTATTTTATTATGTTTTATTTTTATTATTTTATTACTTCCCTTCTACGTGACTTTACCGAAAAAACCAAGAAGAAAAATGAGCAGTGTGTTTATTAACGGTGGGGAAGTGGGGGAGGGTTGGCTATGCACGTGGCCTGTAATCCAGCACTGTGGAGGCAACAAGAATTGGTGGATCACACAAGAGTTGTACATCTCCCTTCCCATGGAGGAGGTGGCATACCCTGACTCGCCAGGAGGATGCATTACAGTCTGTTTGGCATCGAGTGTTTCCCCCTCGCATGCATGGGTATTCACAAGATGCTCTGGCTTTCTCCCACAATACTCGTTCAATTGCATGCATGGGTATTCACAAGATGCTCTGGCTTTCTCCCACAATACTCGTTCAATTGGCCGATCAGACCTTAATATATAGAGGAGCGCAGAGCTTGGGCACTTGTTGGTGCCGGCTCAACCGTGCGGGCTGCCTCGCTGCTTGTCTGTGGATCTTCCCGCCTCCGAGTCGTTCGCTCTCCCGACGACAGTGAGCGGATACTTTTGCGTTGTTGTTGTTATTATTGCTGGAATGTTCCATGCGTTGGGAATGTGACGGGGCGTCACGGTGGCGAGATGTTCTTTACCTCACCTGGTATACAGGAGGTTCGATCCTGACCCTGTGTCTCTCTCCCCGTGGTCGCGTGGATTTTTCTGCGGGTCATCCGGGTTTTTCCCTCCACATTTAGAGTCAACGTCACGCGTTTAGGGTATTTGGCTGTCATAAATCTCCACGTGATAAGCCCACTTCGTTGAGTTATCCTTTGTGATGGCCACGTGTCTTACGAAAAAGAGCCACGTAGCTGAGTCGGGCCTTATCTGGTAGAAAAAAAAAGCGTCAACATATTTTTTTTTCTTAAATAAAACATTCGTCCGTGCAGCGGGGTGCACGTGGCGAACGAACAAAGGGGACCCCGCTTTGTGCGAAATTGTTCGTGCCTCCTCTTAGACTACCCCCGCGGCGCGCCCGTGGCGAAGTGATTCAGGAAAGTGGCACCGGTCCACCGTGCAACAGCCCAGCTCCGTGCCGCGTGCGAACCGATGGCGGGGGAGCGGCCCCCACCCCCACCGCCCCCCGATGTGGCCATTTCCCTGTGTCCGTGCCAGCGGGATGGTGCCCCCCACCATCCCCCCACCCTCCCCCCACCCTCCCCCCACCGCACTCCCAACTGGGCGGTAATTTTCTGCTCGGCTGGAGCTGGCCGTCGACACCGATTGTGCGACTGTCTAACGAGGATGGAGAGAGCTTTCGGGCTTCGTCGATTCCACTTGCTCGCTTGGCTTCTGAGGACCTTTTCGCTTGGCCCAGCCAGTTTGTATTTGTTGGCATTGCAGATGAGAAGCCCACACTTGCAATTGCCGTTGTCCTGCTCTCGTGGCTTTACGAATTTTACGAGGGAGCACTTGTTACATTGGCTTAGCCAATTCGTTTGGGGGGTTATTTTTTTTAACAACAATAGATAGATTTCGATTTAAAGCTTTCGTGACTGCAGGGATTCATCTTCTTGGTTCTGTCGGTAAAGTCACGTAGAATGGAAATAATAAAATAATAAAAATAAAACATAATAAAATAATAAAAATTAAACATAATAAAATAATAAAAATAAAACATTATAAAAAAGTTTTATTTTATTATGTTTTATTTTTATTATTTTATTATGTTTTATTTTATTATTTTATTATTTCCATTCTACGTGACTTTACCGAAAGAACCAAGAAGGACAATAGATAGTTAATCTATTTCACGCGTGCGTTGCGTGTTTGTTTAAGTCCGGGTTTCGTAGCCGTTGGAGTTGGAGCTCGTAAAATTGGGGTCACCGCTCGATGAATCATGGATCGTTAGCTTCCCAGGAGGGAGGTGGGGGACTGATGATAACAATGGATAGTTCCACTCGTCAGGGTCAATGATTTACCTTTGTCAAGCTCAAGATCATTTCATCGGGGACCATTGAATCGAGTCCATATCCCGGTACAATGCAATTCATTGTGCATTTACACAGCGTCCAAATGTCCACTGCATCTCAAGACAACTGTACAGCACAACGCTATGCGGATTAACGGATCCCCTATAAATGTGATCGTATCGCTCGCAAAAAATGTTGTTGAATAAAAATGGGTGTATTTGTATTGTACGGAGAAGCGTTCGGTCATAACCAGGGTGTGCAATAAGTATAACCCGTAAAAACAAAGTTTTTCACTATAAATCCTTTATATGAGTGGCGGCTAGAGTCCTCTCGTCCTCTGGCTTGAGATGGCTGCCACCTATGGGTCAGATGATTGTCTGCCAGTATTAAGCAATTGGTAATTAAATATTTAATTTGTTTTCCCTAAACAGTGTAAAATTTTGGAAAAAAATTTTCACGAACATTAATTGTCTCGCACAACGAGTCTGTGTGCAAAATGTCAGCTCGATTGGATCACGGGAAGTGGGTTAAAAAACGACCGAAAGATTTGCACGGTCCTAAGCAAGCAAGCAAGCAAGCGAACTTAATATAAAGGATTTAAAAATGGTATTCCTGGAGCCTAGACTTGAGCAGCAGCAGACAGCCATCAGCACAGATGGCTGGGCAAAGGGCGTTTGAGACCACGGGGGCAGCAGAGGACAATGCGCCATGGTGGCACGTTTCCCCACGTGCTTCGAATCTACATTTCATCGAATTCCTGCGCTTCGTCGACGTCAAGAATCTCCTCTTATGCGCGCACCGCCATCGTGTCCAGACACCGGCGTCGTCGTCTGTGTAACAGCGCACTTTTGGATCGAGATTGAAGCACTCGTTTTGTGAGAACTGCTTTCATGTGTTTCAGTGTTAGACGAGGACCTGTCGCTGACTTAGCGGTGGTGCGGGGACCACACTCTGAGAACCACTGCTCGAGGTGTTACGAACATGGGGTCGTCCTCGCAGCAGCAGCAGCCGCATTTTGGCTAAACCATCGAACAAAGACGGTCGCCGCATCGCGCGCTTTCCGATGCGCTTCTGCAGGCCGTCTGGAACGCTCTCCCTAACCGATATTCGTAAGCCACTGGGAGCCGTGCATTTTATCTAAATTTTTAAAACTCGTTTCTTGAGAACTGCTTTTTGTGTTGAGTTTCTTGTCCTTCCCACCGCACCTCCGATTAGCGCGTTTGGCTACGTACGGAGCGAAAGAAGTTCAACATACGTACATGCATACGAAGTCAACAACTGTTGGAATGCGAACAACCCCACCGTTGTAATGTTTCCAGAAGTTAAGATTGAGGGCAGTGGTTGCCAAGGAAGACGAGTAAATTCACACCATAAGCAAGATAGACGCAGGATACCCGAGGGACCATAAGACTTGTAACCCAATCCTGCAGACGGTCAGCAAACGGCGGCGTTGTGAATACACGCGGTTTTACGTTTTTAGCAACGGAGAGCTCTTGCCAATAACAGCGGGTAATCCAGAGGCATTTGCTTAACGGAGCTGTCCCTGCTGATTCGACCCAGAAGGCCGAAACCGGTCCGGAGTTCGCTTGCTAGACCAATTGCTGCTTGATCGTTTTGGCCTCGCAAGCCACTCAGCTGATTGCGCGAAGCGCACTTTCATTTATATTCGGAAAGACAGCGCGGAGTTTCTGCGTTCGAGGTATTCACTTGCACTTGAGAGGTAAGGCAGACAAGTCTCTGCGGCCAGAGCTGTAGACGTTTCTTCGAGAGGCAGTGAGAGGACCCGCGCAGCTCTGCCGTGCGAGGTTTTCTCCTCTTTTTTTCTTCTTGGTTCTTTCGGTAAAGTCACGTAGAAGGGAAATAATAAAATAATAAAAATTTAACATAATAAAATAATTCTCACGACGGTTCGGCCACAACGCAAGCATCCGTCCTCAAGTGAAGAACAGGTCTGTTGAAAAGACAGCGTCTGAAATTCAGACAGCGTCTGTCTTTCCGACAGACCTGTTTTTCACCTGAGGACGGCTGCTTGCGTTGTGGCCGAAACGTCGTGAGAATTATTTTATTATGTTCAATTTTTTTTATTTTATTATTTCCCTTCTACGTGACTTTACCGAAAGAACCAAGAAGATGAATCCTTGCAGTCACGAAAGCTTTAAATCGAAGTTTTCTCCTTTATTCGCGTTTGTCCGCCACGGCGCAGCGTGCTTTGCTGCTGCCTCAGTGTCCGCAAGGTAATGGGGCTAGCCTGATGAAACCACGCCAGCCTCCGCTGCGCGAAATGGTCACGATCATTGGCTGACTTACTCCGAGGTGACCTCACGTGCCACCTGGTAAGGTCACCTAGCCCCACTGACCTGGGAAGGCCCCACGTTCCATTGCGTCTCGTGAGACGCGTGCGGTGTACACCTGAGAGACACGTCGGAGGAACGATCGTTTAATACTGATAGGAACCTCCTGGTTCCACCAGCCTACAGGGGATTATTGTGTCCGTCCGTCCGTCGTGCATCCAAAAATGGGAGGGGTGGGGCTTGGTGGAGAGGGGAGGGTAGGGATGGCCTGGGTGGGGAGGGTAGGGCTGGGTGGGGGGTGGGAGGGGTGGGGCTGCGTGGGGAGGGGCTGGTCACCCCGTGGTGCCCTTATAAAACTCAACGTTTCACCTGCTCACGTCGGCTTGTGCCCGCCCTCACAGTCGGCCATATTTGCGGAATACACCACGCCGCCGTTGACCCTGGCCATTGACCGAGCAACCCAACGTTCCTACCAGCTTCCTCCGCAGGAATGTGTTTATCTCAACAATGCCCTGCGTTGTTAGAGGGTTATATGAATGCGGCTTTTGAATACGGTATTAATAGCAGATTATTAATGAAGGGTTATTAACAGATAAGTAGTATTCATAATCAAGGATGTTAGATCGCGTAATTATAAACGCGTCGTAACACTCCACCACCAGACACAGCCAATTAGTGAGGGATTTGTCACGTAAACAAAACGCCAATTAGTGACTACTTCAGCCCACCGGTGTGTTGGAAAGCAAATTGTAAATGTTGTAGATTTTGTAATTGGCTGTGTCGGGTGGTGGAGGGTTACAACACATTTATACTTACGCGATCTCAACCTTTATTATAAATTATATTTTTCTTCTTGGTTCTTTCGGTAAAGTCACGTAGAAGGAAAATAATACAATAAAAATAAAACATAATAAAATATTTTATTATTTAATTATATTATTATATTTTTTTCTTATTTTTATTTTTATATTATTATTTTCCTTCTACGTGACTTTACCGAAAGAACCAAGAAGATGAATCCCTGCAGTCACGAAAGCTTTAAATCGAAAATGAATTATATTGGTCGCGAAAGCCTATGTGTTAAACAGATACGTATTACTAGAAGTAGGGGAAAATGGGGGGGGGGGGGGGGGAGTGGTGGCACACTGGTTAGCGTATGACTCCTCGAACCCGGAGACCTCGCTTAGCTTCCCAGCCGCGGCTGACATCAGTGGCGAGTGACGCCTGAGCAAGTTCTGTGCTCCCGTTACACCGAGCCCGCATTCGTGACTGCGGTGACGTGTGGTCAAACAACTCCGCCGACTGACACGTGCTTCGATAGCACTCACCCTGGTGTGTAATCGATGTATTTATTTATAATTGTCTTCAATAGTGGGGTATGAGCAAAGGGTTGCACTGAGTGTCTGTTTCCAATCGCCTCCTGACCCCGCCGGCACCCACGCGGATTGCTAATGCTGCACTTCTCAACTGTCGACCGGCCCTGGGCTGTTCTGATGTCGGCAGAAAGGTCACGGATCCTTTGTTGTCACCCTCAATGAGCTCCCGCTGCTGCCTATAGGCTCATCGCCCCCCACCCTTACACCTCCCCACCCTCGTTTCGGTTCGGGTGAAGCTGCGCCAGGCTACGCCAAGATCTGTTCGTGCTGAATTTTTTTCCCGTACGTGGTTTTGGAACGGTATGGAAGTGGGATGTAAGCATGGGTGGAGTTTGCGTGGGGGGCACGGGGGGGGGGGCAACGCCTCCCCCCCTAAACTGGACGCCTGCTATGGTTTTACATCAAACCCGTTTCTTGCAGGGAGGGTCCTCGCCTATGACTATCAGGATATTCACCAGCACTGATTCAAGCGAGGCCGACTCTGCTGATGGGACAGAGATCGCAAAACCAGTCCAGAGTTAGGCTCGTGTTGAACCCAACGCTGCCAATAAGATGACCTCCTAGAATACTTTCATTGTGCGCGTCGAGGCAAATATGACAAGGGGAGGGGCGGGGTGGTTATTTATTTCTGATTTGTCAACCCAGTCCGGTTCGCTTCCCAGCGGTCCTGGAAACGACTGCCGCAAAAGACCCATGTCAACAGGTGAGGCCCACGGAGCTTTATAGATATTTTTTTCAAAAGCGAACTGGCCGCGAAATATAACTTATCACAAAGTGGCGCATCACGTGGAAATGTAAAGTTAAGTAGCCAAATACTGGGAATGCATGTTTCTAAATGTGGAGGGGGGGGGGATTGATTGCGTGAACTCCAAATATACAGCAGGCGTCAGGGTCGGGATCGAACCCACGACCTCCTGTATACCAGGCGAGGTGTTTAACATCTCCTAGCCACCGTGATGATGATGAGAGAGAGACACACACACACAAACTCCAAATATACAGCAGGCGTCAGTGTCAGGATCAAACCCACGACTTCCTGTATACCAGGTGAGGTAGTTAACATTTCCTAGCCACCGTGATGATGATGATGATGAGAGAGAGAGACACGCCAACTCCAAATATACAGCAGGCGTCAGGGTTGGGATCGAACCCACGACCTCCTGTATACCAGGCGAGGTGTTTAACATCTCCTAGCCACCGTGATGATGATGAGAGAGAGAGACACACACACGCCAACTCCAAATCTACAACAGCCGTCAGTGTCGGGATAGAACCCACGACCTCTTGTATACCAGGCGAGATGGTCATTATCTCTTATCCACCGTGGTGACCCCTGGCTGCCTCCACGCACCCAGCAGCTCTGAGCTGCGCGCCTCTCGTCCTGCCGGATGGGGGTGAAGGGGGGGGGGGGGGCGACCGCGTGGCTGCGGCGACTGTCGATGCGTCGGCAGGTGACGGCGCGCGCCGCTCGGTGGTGGGGAGCCGTTCGAGATCGATGGATCCGGCGCGCTCCCTCGCAGGAGGAGTCGATGGCGCGGCGCGGCGGTTTTGAGTTCGTACCAAACGCCCTGCGCCGGATTAAGCTGCGGGTTCTCAAGCGCGCTGTCCGTTTTAACAACAACAACAACAACAACAACCAAACAAACAGTAACAAAACAAAGGTCAACGGTTGCGGACAAATACGAGCGCACTGCATGCAGAGCCGCGTCTCGCGTTTGCCCACGCGCGGTCGCCATTAACGGGAGGCCGTGACCTGACGGGCGGGAGAGACGAGTGTTCGTCAAAGGGCTTGAGGCCGCCAAACCTCTTCGTCGTCACCTCGTCGGTCACGTCGTCACCGAAGGGGCAGGGCTGCCCCCAAAAGGGTGGGGGGGGGGAGATGGGAGAGAGAGATGGGGGGTGGGGTGGGGGGTGCAATTTGCCCCGGACCTCACACAATGTTGTTGTCGCAAATGAATAATGAGGACCTCGCCTGGCAATTTGGCACGGCATCCAGGAACCTCTGGGCAGCCCTGCAATGGGAGGGAGGGGGGGGAGGGGAGGGGCGCATTTAGGTGGCAGAAAGCAACGCAGCAGAATTGATACTCCGGCAATGGCTCGCTCACGTAAACCACTGCTTTCTTAATAGCTGATCAACAGTCGACGCCACTCGGTTGGAACTTGCTCCGTCATTTAAATCGGCCGTGCCGGATGATGTGCGGGGGGGTGGAGGGGGGGAGGGAAATGGTTTCGAACCGGCTAATTCGAGACCGCGAGTGGAGCGCGCTGACAATTACCACCGCCAGCGGTTTAGCGCGCGGCAGCGAAACAGATTTGACCGTTTTGCAACTCGAGCAGCTTGCGACGCAAACTAACGCAGGCGTCTCGCGCGTGACACCGGCGGCGCATTAGGAGGCTGCATTCGTCTGTTTTGACAGCAGCACGAGCTGGTTTGTGCCGTAACGCAAACGAACCCATCCCCCCATCCCACCCCCTCCAACGAGGAAGCCGCATTATTGAACTGACACTTTGAAGGGCCAATTACACACACGCACACAGGCCGCGCCGACTCGTTCTCGTGCAATTTCAGCCACGACAGCTTTTTCGGTAGTTTAAAACATAATAATAGTAGTAGTAATAAGGGGGCGATAATGGCGTTTTAAAAATGCACGTTAAACGTGCGAAATTGTTGTTTGCGAATCGCGGGACGCGTGGAGTTACGTAAATTGCCGTTTAAATTTCGATTTAAGCTTTCGTGGCAGCAGAGATTCATCTTCTTTCTAGATTTGAAGCTTTCGTGACTGCAAGGATTCATATTCTTGGTTCTTTCGGTAAAGTCACGTACACGTAGAAGGGAAGTAATAAAATAATAAAAATAAAACATAATAAAATTATTTTATTATGTTTTTATTTTATTTTATTACTTCCCTTCTACGTGACTTTACCGAAAGAACCAAGCAGATAAATTGCCGTTTGTTTACGCATCAAGTTACGAGTCCAGTGAGCGAGTCAGTCGGTCGACGTTTCCCCCCACCCCCCCCCTCTCCTCTCTCTTCTCTCATCCGTCAGTCGTCGCACGAAAATGATGAGACGGAGTGAACCCGCTACCACTCCCGGCCTTCATCCGGTCTTTTGTTTGGTCACGACGGTTGCTTCCTCGATGCCAGCGGTTCTCGAAGTGTCGTCCCCGGAACCACCAGCGAGGTCTGCGACGGTTCTCCAGTGACCGTCTTTGTCCGATGGTTGGCAGAGTTCGTAGCATCGATATCAGCGGTTCTGAAACCTTTTTTTTAGCCCACGGGCCACTCAGCCGGTGGGAACATTTCTGCGGAACCACACAGACCCCCCATCGCTGTGACAAAACGCATTCACTTCTCTGCCTTTATCTCTAAATACCAGCAATTCACAATGATTCATATTACGCAGTTGTAAGGTTAATTTTGTTTTAGAGGGGGGCATTTAGATGTTCAGGGTAAGTTTAATCGCGGTTGTTTACCTAGCTTCATTTTTTAAATGAAATCTCACCAGTAAAATATTGACGAATGTCCGAAACAAAATGGTCTAAAGGTTTCATATTCTTGGTTCTTTCGGTAAAGTCACGTAGAAGGGAAACAATAAAATAATTTAAAATAATTTATAAAATAATTTTAAATAATTAATTGTTTCCCTTGTACGCCACTTTACCGACATAATCAATATATGAATCCCTGCAGTCACGAAAGCTTTAAATAAAAATGTAGGTCTAAAGATGTTGGTTATGGTGCGGATCAACCCGCGCTTACATCACATCCCACAGACTACGTGGAGGACCGCAGATGACCACTGGTGGTGCGGGAACCACGACTTGAGAACCGCTGCTCTAGAAGCTACGAACTCCGGTCGTCCTTGCAGCGGCTATCGAACAAACGAGGTGGTCACTGCATCGCGCGCTTTCAGACGCGCTTCCGCGGTCGTTTAGAAAGCTCTTCCTTCCGATATTAGGAAGACACTGGCAAGCTATGCACTTTGATCTCATTTTGAGAACTTTTTCTTTAAAACTGATTTTTGTGTTTAATTTGCTGACCTTCCCCCGCACCTCCAATTATCACGGTGTGAAATAAATTCAACATACACCTCTCTTTTTGATTTAAAGCTTTCGTGACTGCAGGGATTCATATTCTTGGTTCTTTCGGTAAAGTCACGTAGAAGGGAAATAATAAAATAATATAATATAATATATATATTACTTTATTATTAAACAATATAAATATAAAATATATTATTGTATTATTTCCCTTCTACGTGACTTTACCGAAAGAACCAAGAATATACATCTCTCTCTCTCTAAATTCTTCTCTTTTTACACCATCAAATCTCTCTCGTGTGTAGACAGGACCCTACTTCTTACTACTTCCAACCACGTGGCATTGCAATGCCACTCATGATCATTTGTTGGTCTGCTTATTTTTACTTGCCCAAATCAAACGAGTCTCTGTCTCTCTCGTGCACCAAAGTCTCCCGCTGACCTATACCTTTTCAGCGTCTTATTTCTTGATTTGTTTTTTTCGTGGTCTCAATACTCCTACGGATGCTTCTCAGCCAGTTGGTATCTGCCCCCAGTCACTCACTCGAAGGGGGGGAAGCGTAAAGGTGCAGCCCTGCAATTGCTTGCTCACACAACTGCCACCGGAAGAGACTCCGCTAGAAGGAGCCTCTTGGTCAGGGGTAGGGAACCTTTTTCTGCCAAGGGCCATTTGGATATTTACAGCATCATTCGCGGGTCATACAAAATTATCAACTTAAAAATTAGCCTGTTATATGTGGTCACACGTTTAATTAACTCACCCCTAATGCGATGGCTGGAGCTGCTTCTCTTTGGCGAGGCGTGTGATGTTAGCTGGTGTTGATGATGTTGTTGCAACTCGCAACTGCTTTGCCAGGTTTGCTCCTAGATTTGTTGAATTTCGAGTCTCGCCTGCGGTTGCCTTGGCAGGGCCACACCAAATGATTTCGCGGGCCTCATACGGCCCGCGGGTCGGACGTTCCCCACCCCCTGCTCTAGGCGGTTATGTTCGGCCTACTCTTCCACGCTGGCCAAATGTCTCGGAAGAGGTGGGCATACCCACACTCTACTCCAACGCACGCGGCCTTCCGGTCAACTTGGCCGTGGCGAACCCCGTCATAGTGTACAGATGACCGGAGGAGGATTTAAGAAACTTGCACCATTCGCTCAGTGGTGAGAGCCACACGGGATTCAGAAGGGAGTCTCTTCCTATGCAGACCTGGTTGGTGTGTGTTTGGAGGGGTTGAGCGGGTGGGGGCTCCAAAGATCGCCCCGTATAGCCTTAACAGACTGTAGGGGCAAGTGCTGTTAGCGAGCACCTATGAAGGCCGGAACGGTGCACGAGGGGGTGGGTGGCCAGCACCACGCCCGACCGCCTTTGTCTCCCCAGTGGCGATGTTTACACACCGCACCAGGTACTCATTTGAGGCTGAGTCGACCTAGGGGGAGGCCCAGGACCGCTTCAGATAATCGTCACTGGTGTTGGCCGTGAGCGGGAATCGAACTCGGATCGCCGGGTTCATGGCGTAGCGTAGCGCAGCGTAGCGCTACCCGCAACACTGCACACCCACAAGCAGTCACAGCGGACGCTGGACTGAATTTCGATGCCGAGGGCCAGCCCAGCTACCTTCTTACACCCTCCCGGATCCACGCGGGCCTGCCCTCTGACCCCTCCCCCACCCCCCCCAAAAACAAAAAAATGTGCGCCCGGCAAAGAGGAGGATGCACCTGCCGTGAGTCCGGAGATCGATCGATCAATCGATCGTCGTTAGTAAGTCACGGTGCTGCCGTTTACCGCTCATCGCCCGCCCCGGCCGTCGTATTTCACCGCGCGGACACCGTTTTCGTTCCGTGTGCTTACGGGGGTGGCGGATTGGGGGGGTGGCTGGAGGGGGGTGGGGTGGGTGGGTTTCTTTGCTCGAGTGGCGCTGAGCGGAGTGTGTGTGGGGAGTAAGGCCGCAGGGATGGGGGAGTGGCAGGCCGGAGTGTGTGTGTGTGTGGGGGGGGGACGGTCTATGTGCTTTGGACTCTGGGATTTACGCTGACAGCTGGCGCACACACTCCGGAAATATGATTATTTTAGGGCCCCCTCTCCAGACGAACGATCGTGAACTCGTGCAGAGAGTGTCGGGGGTTATTGGCTAAAGCTGTGGCAAGAATGGTTTTGTTTATTTCGCTGTTTTGTCGTGCCGTAGAAATTTAGGGAGGGTACAGAGAGAGGGGGAGAGGAGAAGCTGGTGGAAAGGCTACGGTCTTATAAGCACAGCTTGTTGAAATCTGTGCAGAGACGCAAATGCCTCATCTTGCAATGATTATGTTTTTGTGGGTCATTGGAGTTTTGGTTGGGGGGGGTTATGAAGAAAACAAATCTGCGTTGTCGACCACTTCCAAGAAAATAATTTTTTAAATTATCAATTTACACAAAGAAAAAAAAACAAATTGAACATTCGTGAACCAACACTGCCCTGAACGGAAATATATATACGGTGCGTATACTGCAATAGGTGACATTTCGGGCAATGTCTCTCCATCATAGCACGCGTAAATTATCTCTGTCCCTGTACCAACGCGGTAGTCCAAAAAAAAACCCAACGCACTAAATAAATACATAATGTGGAGAAAGAATCCACATTTTGCCATTGGCACTGCCTGATAACGTTGTTTGGGGCAGTGGCTTGTATTCAGAGCAAGAGAGAGGGGCAGAGCGACTGACTGGCCCACCATCGACTGCCTTATCACACCCGGAGGTTCACACTTTACGGTGCAAGTACCTTGAATGGCTTTACTGGGAGCCCAATAATTTGTTATGGCTTCATTTGATTTTACAACCAATATGTAACACACCCCCCGTCGTTTTGATGCCCGTATTTTTATCCCCCCGCAGTCTTCCTCGCCAGTGAGATTCGTCATCTCGTCGTGAATGGCTCGCTGCGACAAAACAAAGCCCGTCTCAAATAGATGCTCGCTAACAACTCTTTATAAAAAAAAATACATAAGAGTCAAAGGGCTATCGTTGTTTTTGTAACAAACAAAAACACTCGCTTTGAGCATTTTTTTTATATCAAACAGAGCGGCAATGAACAAACGAGCATCAACACTGCCCAATCCTCGGGGTTATGTGAACCACAGAGATTTAGATTCGAGCCCCGATGAAGACAAGGAACCTCCCCCCCCCCCCGTGAATCTCACCAAGCCACGGCACTCGCGCCTGCGTTCAAGGCAGCCACCGATCGTGGCCCAAAGCCACTCGCGAGCCCACAACTGCAGACGTTCTGCCGAATGACAAAGACAAAGATCCCCCCCACCCCGTATAGCCTGGAACAGACGGTAGGGGCAAGTGCTGTTAGCGAGTAGCACCTATGAAGGCCGGGACGGCACACGAGGGGTTGGGTGGCCAACACCACGCCCGGCCGCCTTTGTCTCCCTCGTGGTGATGTTTACACATCGCACCAGGTACTCGTTTGAGGCTGAGTCGACCTAGGGGAGGCGCAGGACCGGTTCAGATATTCGCCACCTTCATTGGGTGGTCGTGAGCACACACACGCGAACGCGCGTGCACAACAAAGACAAATATTCCACCCCCCCCCCCCCGTGTAGCCTTAAGAGACTGTTGGGGCAAGTGCTGTTAGCGAGTAGCACCTACGAAGGCCGGCACGGCACACCGAGGAGGTGGGTGGCCAGCACCACGCCCGGCCGCCTTTGTCTCCCCAGCGGCGCAGTTGTTACACATCCCAGCAGGTACTCATTGTAGTTTGTTGTCCTTCCCCACACCTCCGATTAGGGCTGTTGGCTGCTACGGTGGACCTAGAGGAGACCCAGGGCCGATTCACACACACAGCAGGCTGACAGGCACACACGTGCACGCGTACGCTCCCTCTCACACGAACACGTAAGCCCTCTTAAATAGCCCTTCGCACCTTCCTCGAGCGAAATAGTTGCCCTGGATGTATTTACACAGCGCGGCGTGAATTGTTGGCACGACTGAGTCTGAAGCTGGTGTGTTGGGTTGGGTGGATAAGAGAAGCGGTTGATGGAGGGGGACCGCTGCTGCGTCGATGCGTGGGGGAAGGGAACCGGTGGGGGGGAGGGAGTGGTCACATGAGCCATCACCAGCTGCATAATTGATGCGCGATTTTCCCACTGCCTCTTTGTACCCTTTGTTTGTTTGAGCCTCGCCCCCCCCCCTCCCGGCTCAGCGGCATAAGCGGGGCTCAAACCGAAGGAACGAAGCGGCCACACGGACGGCAAAGTCGGCTCGCGAGGGCACGCGCGCCTTCTCGCGCAAGCTCCCCGCAAAGTTCGAGCAATTACCGAGTGCTCGAGTTCATTGCCTCCGGTCGCTCATTAAGGTTTCGGTTTTTTTTTTGCAGAGGGTATTTGGCTGGTGTACGTTGCCACGTGATAAGCCACTTCGTTGAGCCGTCATTTGTGGTCATGTCGCTTCTGAAAACAACAAGCTCAGTGGGCCTTACCTGGTAAAATAATAAAAAAAAGAGCTTTATTTTATCGTTATCGGTATTACCTTTTTTGTTCTCGCTGTTGTGAATTTTTTTTTCCGGATGTCCCAACCTGGCCTGGCCCTCCAACCCGAGCCGCTCTGCCCGTGGATTTAAACGCGACGCCAATCCAATCATTGGGGGGGGGGGGGGGTGGAGTGCACGAGTAAACAATGCCACCCATTGGAGCTGACGCTGGACTTTAGACCTGGCAGGGGGACAGAGCAGAGTCGAAGCCACGCGTAACGGCCAGCGGGCGATTCCTTCAGCGCCAGCGCTCGGGGACCCTGCCCGGCGAACGCGACGCTGGGACATCGGTTCACGCCACGTCAGCCTCTGGCAAGGGGGGTGGTGGTGGGAGAAACGAAGTTGTGGCGAGGTGCAGCCCGGGTGGGATGGTGGTGGAGGGTGGAAAACAAACGCCGCAAACATTTTAGCTCGCAAGTGACTCGGGCAAATTCGGAGGTGCCGCGGTTTCGGGACTGATGCGGCTGTTTGTGAGAAACGACGGGGCCTGGCTGCTGCCCGACGTGGCCACCCCCTCGCCTTGATCGCTTCGGACGCCCGTCGACTCTTCGTCGGAAGCGAGCTCGGTTTTGTTTTTTTTGTGCCACCGCGAAAACGCGGCGGAGCAGTGGGCACGTGGGATTTGTACCGTGCTGAGCCGGGAGAGAGCCCTTGTCGACTGGCAACTCACCATGTTCAACCTGAAGGCGTTCTGCCTGGACTACTGGCACTTCTTCTGCCCGCAGCCCAAGGGGGGCACGTACAAGAGGTATTCCCAGCGCGAATCTCTCCCTGCTCGACTCTGTGTGTGTATGTGTGTGGGGGGGGGGGGGGGGGAGAGACAAAGGCGGCCGGGCATCGTGCTGGTTACCCACCCCCCCCCCCCACCTTTGTGTGCTGTGCCGAAATTCACAGGTGCTCGCTAACAAGCACTTGCCCCAGCAGTTTGTTAAGGCTCTACGGGGGAACTTTATCTTTGTGCGTGTGAGTATGTGGGGAGTGGGCATGAGTTTGATTGCCGCTCACGGTCAACATCAGTGGCAGATATCAGAATCAGCACTGGGGAGACAAAGGCGGCCGGGCGTGGTTCTCCCGGTCACACCACCCTCTCGTGTGCCGCGTATGGTCAATATGTGCTACTCACTAACAGCGCAGCCCTTGCCCCAACAGCCTGAGTCGGCTACATGGGGGGGAGGGGGGGTCTTTGTCTTTTAGTGATTCTTGTTGTTGTATCTTACCAGGTAATGCCCACTGAGCGTCCTGGCCACAAATGATAGCTCAACGAAGTGGCTTATCACGTGGAAATGTAGAGCAGCTAAACACTCTAAATGCACGAGCACGGGGTGAGAGAACATCCTGACTGCAAATATACAGTAGGCGTTAGGGTCGAGATCGAACCCACGACCTCCTGTATAGCAGGCGTGGTAGTTAACATTTCGCCACCGCGACGCACCAACACGTGTATTAAGCACGGTGCATATCGGGATATCTGCTCTGTGGCCAGTTTGCATGCTTATTGATTTGGCTGTCAGCGGTATCTTCTGTGGAGAATCACCAAGGTCCCACTAGCTGCTGATACAAAGTGTCCCATTGCCGACCCCGCCAGCTGACCTCACCCTCGCTGTGGCTAGTAACGCCTCCCTCGCTCGTTAAATCAAGAGGCTGCTGTGCCCTCATTTGTTTTGTCAACGGGTGCTGAGACTCTGCGTGGCAGGTTTTGTGCGGTAGCTTTTTATTTTGTATGCATTTATAACGATAGTAACTGCGTTAATTCAGGTTTATAGTTCGACACCGGCAAAGCAACGCCATTGCCTCTAGATTATACACTGGTCAACACAATTTTTCTGGCATAAGGTATTCCAACGGTTTTAAAGGTAATTTTGGGGTGCTGATTCCAAATCTGGCATCAGTTCTTTGTCTATCACATCAGGTTTTTGAAATATCAAATATTGCATTTTCAATAAAAACTGCAGAATAAAAATATTAAATAAATGTGGATATCTACATACAATGATATTATAAACACACTATCCTAAAAATACAGCACCATATTTTAACACTAAAGCAGTCACTGACTCGCAACAACTTGCAATCATAAGTGACAGAGTTAATTTCGGGTAAAATCAATGAAAATGGGGTACGCCGATAGCATAAAAATGAGATGTGATAGAGCAAATCTGAGATCAGATTTGGAATCAGCACCCTGAAATTAGTCTAAAACAGCTATAAAAGTCCAGGCCAGAATTAATTTTTTATTTTTTGTTGACCAGTGTTACAGAAGTGTTCTTCGCTAATTTTCACAGGGGCGAGGTTAGGGGGGGGGGGGGGCACTTTCGCTGATAAGACATCACCAGTGTGAGCAGGGCCGCCGCACGTGTGAAACCATTAGGGGTTTGACAGCAGAACGATGATGATGATGGGGGAGGAGGTGGGGTGATTTCACTCTTTGTGTATTGTCGGGGGGGGGGGACGCACTAAAGACCACCCGTGGTCAGCAGTGGCCCGCGGGGCCTTGCATTGAAGAACACTGGTTTGGACGAATTCAAGCGCTTTAATGAATTTCTTGTGCAGTTTTAGGAAACACCGTGGTAGAGGATTGTAGGAGCGCTGGTAATTCTCCCACTCAGGCACATGGCCTCTCTGTAGAACGCCTAATAGACAGCTTCCTTATGATGATGATGATGGGGGATGTTTTGACATTCGTGTATTGTCGGAGGCCGTACGTTCAAGGGCCGCACTAAAGGCTGCCAGGGGCCGCTAGTGGCTGCATCACAAGGTGGCCGGGTGGCTCTGAGGTCAGAGTGTTCATTTGGCACTGCTGAGATTCGTGGGTTCGAATCCAGGCAGCCGCCTCTGATTAAGCCAGGCTCCCAAGTCTAGCAAGTTGATGGTCTCAGCCCGGTCGCTTATGACTCACACACAGACCCAAAGAGATACCCATAGATTAGATACCCATAGATACCCATAATAGATACCCATAAGATACCCATAGATTTTCACAAAGACTTCTAGACTCACATATACGGGGTTGTGATTCAACTGGGTTCTCTAGTGCAGTGAGTTGATGATCTCATCCTGGTCATTAATGACTAATAGAGACCCATAGACTCTCACAGGGACCCGTAGACTCTCACAGGGACCCGTAGACTCTCACAGGGACCCATATACTCTCACAGAGACCCGTACACTCACACAGAGACACATATACTTACATAGACTTACATGATTACCCGGGTTCTCTAGTCTAATGAGTGTATCGTCTCAGCCCGACCACCAATGACTGAACGACAACATCCTTCTCATTAAATTTGGTTCTGCACCTAATTAATTTCCATGTTCTGAGAATTAAAAATATTGTTTTTGATTGTCACGTGATAAACATGACTCTCCTGTGTGGCAGGGTGTGGAAGTGGTGCCCCCTCCTACGTAGACTAGAGGTCACTTGAGGTCAACTCTGAATTAGTTCTGTGAAATCCGCTTCTGTGGGCCATTATAAACTAAACTTTACTTTTTATTTTACCAGGTAAGGCGAACACTGAGCAAGCTATATAGTTATTTTGCAGAAGCGACCTGGCCACAAATTACATCTCAACGAAGTGGCTTGTCACGTGTCAATTTATAGCAGCCGAATACTCGAAACGCGCGAAGAAGTTGATTCTAAATGTGGAGGGGGGGGGGGGGGGAACCGGAGGACCAGGAGATAAATCCAAGCGACCACAGTGAGAACATTGAGAAAATGCAAACCCCAAATATACAGGCATCGTCAGGTGTTGGGATCGAACCCATGACCTCTTCTGTATCAGGACGAGGCAGTTAACATCTCGTCACCGTATTGCACCGTTCTGCGATGACGCCACATGAATATATTGTGCATGACAAGATAGCCAATAGCACAATTGGGATCAAATCGAGGGCAAATACGTGGATCCAGAATGCAATAAAAAGGCATTAATTAGATCGTGCTAAAAAAAACTGTTGGCTATTTTTGTTTAGTAAAATGTACGTTTTGTTTTTGCTGACAGATTTTCTGTCTTGAACAAGGTCCATCGGTTTCAACATCGACTGCTCATTTTGATCCAGATGTCCTCGTTAAATGACGCCTCTCATCGACACAACCATTCCACTCCCTTATTTCGTAATCTGTTTTCTTTTTGCGCGGGAGTTTTTGTGTGTGTGTGCGTATTTGTGTTGCCTTGTATGTGACAAAGCCCATAAGGGGGGCGGGGGGGGAGGAAATTGGCTTCTTGTAAACAACTACCAGGGCAAATTAAAACAATTATGTAAATTGGGGACACTTCCATTTTGCCGCGATGAAGTTTATATGTATGTCAATGATGCATCGGGTGTGACTGAAGCCGCAAACTGTTAATGAGGATATACCGAATTATCTGAGCTCGTTGTATCTGTCAGTGTCAGACTGACACAATTCCACTGCCCATGAATCGAACTCCGCGATGGTGAGACGTTATCTCCCTCGCCTTTTATGCGGGACGTTGTGAGTTCGGTCCTGACCCCGACGCCTGCTGTGTAGTTGGGGTTTGCGTGTTCTCCCCGTGGTCGCGTGGATTTTTCTCGGGGTCGTCAGGCATTTCCCTCCACGTTTCGAATCAACGTGCGTTTACATTGGCTGCTACTATACATTTCCCAAATGATATGTCACTTCGTTGATACGCCAATTCGTCGCTTCTGTAATAGAGCTGCATGGCTCAGTGAGCCTTAGCTGGTAAAATAAAATAAATCACACAAAGACAAAGACCTCCTCCCCCGTGTAGCCTACTCAGGCTGTTGCGGCAAGGGCTGTGCGATTAGTGGGTAGCACCTATGACGGCCGACGCGGCACACGAGAGGGTGGTGTGGCCGGAAAAACCACGCCGGCCCGCCTTTGTCTCCTCGGTGCTGATTCAGATATGTGCCACTGATGTTGGCCGTGAGCGGCAATCAATGCTCAGTCCCGCTGTCCGCGATGAGCATTCTCTAAATTCGATGTTGGTTGTGGAAGAGGGTTTAGGTACTGAGCGCCTCCTCGCCACACTATTATTTGTGTTGTTGTTGTTACCAGAAACGTGGCCGATGTCTTCATCACCGCTAACGGTGGGGGGGGGCGGAGGTAGGGGGGGTGGGGGGCATTTTGCCACGGTGGTGGCTGGCGGCGGTCGTTTTGCTTGTCTCGTTGAGGCGTCAATTTCGGACCCATTCGTCTCTGAAATTCGCTGAGCATTCAGTGACCTCCCCGTTGCCACGAACACAGGTTTTTTTTTATTGTATCCGCTACGGATTGGCAACGTGCGGCTGACCCACGGTGACATTTCATAAGCGCCGAGGTATTGCATAATCGTGTTTATGCTGATGCACGTGATTCAATTTCAACGCGTGCGTTCGCGCGACGTGTACGTTTGCGTTGATTGTACTCGCGCACGAACGTCTTTGTGTGTGTGTGCATGGGGTATACGGCGTATGAATGTGTCTTTGTGTGAATGAGCATGCACACACGCGCGTGTGGGTTTTGCGCCTTTGTGTGCATTAATGTGCTTGGCATTGCTTGCGTGCATGCGCGGAAAACTCCGCCACCCCGAGTTCAATTCCCACTGCAGACCCAACACCAGCGGCGAATACCTTGAACCTGTCACGGCTCTCGCCCTGAATGAGTACAACGGGGTGCGTCGCGTAAACGTCGACAAAACGGGAAGACAAAGGCGGACCCGGGGTGCGCTTCTGGCGACGCCGCCTGCTCGGTCTCAGCTACCGCTCAGCTGAACGGCACTTGCCTCCCACCCCCCCCCCCCCCCCATCATCCTACGTAGGCGCACACGTGTGATCTTTGTCTCGTGTGTACACGTGGTGGCTGCCCACGTGACCGCCGGGTCGCACCAGCGTGCGGCCGCGTGCTGCATCGTCAAGCGAGCGAGCTCGGCAGGAGAAGAAGAGGAGGAATGGTCTCTGCCCCATCTCTCGGTTGACGCCACGCGCCACCGTTTAACATGTTAATCGCGTGCCCCCCGCCGCCGCTCCCCCACCATCGTGGTCTATCACTCGAACCCGCGCGCGCACTCGCGCCCCCGGCAACTCCGCGGGCTCGGCTCGCGCAGCCCACGACCGAATTCGTGACCCCTCCCCCCCCCTCCCCGCTGTGGTAATTGCGTTCGTAGACAGAATTCCAAAAAGGCCTCGCGGCGGGGTTTTGTCGGCCGGCCGAGCGAGGGGGCGTGCGGCAGGGCTGAGCCCGCGAGTGCGCGCAGCGCCCAGCCCTTTTGTAGCGAGTGTTTGTTTGTTCTTATTCCAAACGCGCGCGCGCGCGAAAAAATAATAATGATAAAATAAAAATCACGGCAGAGAGCGGGCCACCCCTTTGTCCAGCGTTGCCACACGCGCCTGCGCCATCAAACTGCACGCGTAATGGCTTTGTAAAAAAATAAAAAAATAAAAGTGGTCTGCATTGTTCCCTGCGTGCTGTTGTGGGGGATAATATGTAATTTTTTTAGAGTGGAGTGGGGGGATGGGGGTGGTCAGGCCACCATAGGCTACGGGACCGCAATTCTTCTCGACGAGATTAACCGTGGGAATGAAATAGAAAGAAACAAATAATAACAAAATGAGCATAACCGGTGTTCCGTGTTCAATTTATATCCGAGCTGTAAAATGCTCGTCCGCCACCGTCGCCCATAAAGTGTTCGCGTAATTAGGGAATTTTTTTTTTGCAATTGTCTCAAATTGCTTTGCCATTCCCTGTCAGGTTTAGAATGTTGGATTTATTTGTAAGCGTGTGTTACCGTGAAATGTTTTTTTTCTTCTTCTCTTCAGCCGTTCCCTTCTTCCTGGCCTTAGTACAACATTTTACACGGACCCTATTAGTGGTTTGTAAATCACGCTGTCTGGACAGAAGAAAAAAACACATTAATATTTACTACGCTTACACACGTGGCGCCACGGTGGTTAGCGGCACTATGCCGACATGCAAATCCAGTGAGAGGTTTGATTCCGGATCATGGCTACCATCAGTCGTGAATGATATGCGAACCGGTTCTGGGCTTCCTCTAGGTTGGCTAAGCCTTAAATGAGCAGCTGGTATGGTGTCTCTCCAGTGCAGATGTTTGTACATCTGGAGAGACAAAGGCGGCCGGGCGTGATTCTGGTCACCCACCCGATTGTGTGCTGTTTTCACCTTAACCGGAGCTCGCGAACAGCACTTGCCCCAATATTCTGTGAAGGCTATATGGGGGATATTTGACTTTGTGTGTGTATCATTCTGTGCGTCTGTGCAGTCGTGCATGGTGCTAACCACACCAGCCTTTACCCAAATATTCTCTAAGGCCGTACGGGGAATATTTATCTTCGTATATGCACATGCTGAACATTTGCTTCGATTTTCACTGCGACAGACCATCATTTTGAGCCCCATGGAGTTCAAAGATGACTTCTGCCAATAGCGTCCGGGGGAGTCTAGCGGCACTGATTTAAAAGTCTGCACCTTGCTGATGAGAATCGATGAGGGTGGAGATGATAAATCGGTATTGCTCTGTTTAATCAAATGCCACTGGAAACCGTGAGCTGTAAGGAGGCTGGTCAGCTGTGAAGTCCGGAGGATTAAACGCTATTGACTTTTAGATATTTATCAACTCGTTCCTTGTTAATAAATCTCCTTCCAACAAAATGGCTCGGCTACACACCTTTGATGAGACATCATCGTTTTCAAGGTGAGCCGAGACGTGGAATGCGTTCTTAATTGCCCGTAGATATTATTTTCACGTGATCAGTATTCGTGGTGAACAAAATGATGAGATCCATTATTACGTAATGCCCTCTGTGAATCCACTTCTGGACGACGGTCCCATCCTCGTCACGCCGGTCATGGGAATTGACCATACTTTACCACCTTCTTGGTTCTTTCGGTAAAGTCACGTAGAAGGGAAATAATAAAATAATGAAATAAAACATAATAAAATAATTCTCACGACGTTTCGGCCACAACGCAAGCAGCCGTCCTCAGGTGAAGAACAGGTCTGTGTCTGAATGTCTTCTCGACAGACCTCTTCTTCACCTGAGGACGGCTGCTTGCGTTGTGGCCGAAGCGTCGTGAGAATAATTTTATTATGTTTTATTTTTATTATTTTATTATTTCCCTTCTACGTGACTTTACCGAAAGAACCAAGAAGATGAATCCCTGCAGTCACGAAAGCTTTAAATCGAAATATACTTTACCACGTTGATCAGTGCAGATTTGGTTAATGAAACGGGGGAGTGAGGTTGGGAGGATCCCAGGACCAATTCACATATCGCTTAGCACTGACATTAACCTTAATCGGGATTCGAACTCAGGACAACCGAGTTTCACGGCGCATCGTGTTAACCGCAGTGCCCACCGCGCCACCCTGCGCCCAGTATTACGTCGTATCTCATCGTCACACACTGTCCACTGCTGGATGGAAGGCCTCCCTCTGAGCCGTCGCCATCAACTCATAGTCTCACAATGTACCCGGTTACACGTGTCTCACGATGGCGAGATGTTAACTACCTCGCCAGGTATGCAGGACGTCGTGGGTTCGAACCCGACCCTGACACCTGCTGTATATTTGGAGTTTGCGTGTCTCTCACTATCATCATCATCATCACGGTGGCTAGGAGATGTTAACTACCTCCCCAGGTATGCAGGACGTCGTGGGTTCGAACCCGACCCTGACACCTGCTGTATATGTGGAGTTTGCGTGTCTCTCACTATCAACAGCATCACGATGGCGAGATGTTAACTACCTCGCCAGGTATGCAGGACGTCGTGGGTTCGAACCCGACCCTGACACTGTTGTATATGTGGAGTTTGCGTGTCTCTCACTATCAACAGCATCACGATGGCGAGATGTTAACTACCTCGCCAGGTATGCAGGACGTCGTGGGTTCGAACCGGAACCCGACCCTGACACTGCTGTATATTTTGAGCTTGCGTGTCTCTCACTATCATCAGCATCACGATGGCGAGATGTTAACTACCTCGCCAGGCATGCAGGACGTCGTGGGTTCGAACCCGACCCTGACACCTGCTGTATATTTTGAGTTTGCGTATCTCTCACTATCATCATCATCACGATGGCTAGGAGATGTTCACTACCTCGCCAGGTATGCAGGACGTCGTGGGTTCGAACCCGACTCTGACACCTGCTGTATCTTTGGAGTTTGCGGTGTCTCTCTTCCAGTGGTCGCGTGGATTTTTCTCAGGTGCCTCCGGTTTTTCCCTCCACATTTAGCAACGCGCCACTTAGACTGTTTGCCTGCAATACATTTCCACATTATAAGCCACTTCTTTGTGGCCGGGTCGCTTCCCAAAAAGAGCTAAACAGCTCAGTGGGACTAACCTGGTAAAACATTTTTCTTTTTAATACTTTTATAGATTAATACCTTTGCATAGCACGATTGTCTACGTACGGTGCGAAAGAAGTTCAACATACGCGTACCGTAACAATCCACGCAGCTGCAAGCACACGAGTTGATCTCAGTCGCAGCAGTGGACACGTAAACAACAACTGAATTGACATTCATACGACGGCGTCTAATTACAAACCCAATCGCATCTCCGGACCCAAAAAAAATGTCGTTCGATAGAAAAACCGTGAAAAAAAATGGTGCTCGTAAGTGTTGACTTGAAGAGCATTCCAGACGGCACGAGCGGCAGCCGAGAAATGGGGTGACCTCCCGTGGAACGAAGGTTGACTGGATGATGACGACGACGACGATGATGAGAGATGCTTAATTGTGACACCGTGATTGAGCATAGTATGAGCGGGGTTTAACGCGAGCCATTACGATTTCTCAGTCGCGCTAGTAGCTGCTTAATGCACTCGCGCGCACGCGTTCGCTCACTCTACGCGAACACACACGCGCGCGCTCGCTCCCATCTGTACCACCGGCCTATTTTTATGGGTCAAGTGGGGACATGCATAATGTACTCTTTAGACCCAGGGAGGGAGGGGGGGACACGGTCTGGAATTCTGCCGTAGAGAGCCGGCGCCGAGGCTTAAAGCCTCTCTCTCTCACTCTTCTGTTTTTCGTTGCTCGCCCCCGTCCATACTGCGCCTCCAGTGGCCGTAGCGAGGAACACGAGTCGCCTTGGCATTCACCACGACCTCAACAACGTTCATCGCCGCGTACTGTCGTCGCGTGAAGTCACGCCAACGCCCTCTGGAGTTCAAAAGAACTCGCAAATAAAACTCCTCGCGAAAAGACCCAAAGCAAGAGATACCCTGGGTTTGATCTTCCACGACGCTCACGGTCCACGTCCTGAACCGCATCAACTGTGCTTAGCGTGGAAGATGCGGATACCCGATGCACAAATGGTAAAAAATTCTAATCTCTCCATTGGTGTGCGACTGTGGTCATCCAGAACGGACAACGTCGTGTAACGTGTAATGACGCAAAGCCCCGATTCACAAACTACGGAAACGGAGGCATCACAGCAACAAGCACTGCTCCACTGCTCGTGACGAGGTTGTCTGGCTTGCCCACCTGGAATGTGAAATTGTCCTTGTTGCTCTGCATCGACATCAGCCGTATGATGAAGAAGAGGAAGAAGCAGAATCTATTTTTTACGCTATGATCCACCATCGAAAGCGGCTACTCGTAAACTAATGGCGAGGCCTCTGAGTAATTACCCAACGCCAGGTAGCGATTTCTCTTCGCAGAGCGTCCGCGCCGCCGCTCTTTGTTGCTTTGCCAGGTCCTGAACGTGACGCCAGCTCCTCCTGAGCCTCCGCTCCCACTGTGTGCCGTCCATCGTTAGTGCTGTCACGCACAAAGCTGCCCCCGTGTGGAGCAAGTGCCGTTAGCGAGTGGCACGCGATGGGGGTAAGTGGCCGAGACCGCACCCGGCCGCCTTTGTCTCCCGAGTGACGATGTTTACGCACCGTGCCAGGTGCTCGTTTGAAGGCTGAGTTGACCTCAGGGAAGGCCCAGAACCGGTTCAGATAAATATAATCGCCACCGATGTTGGCCGTGAACGGGAATCAAACCCGGGTCGCCAGGTTGTGTAGCGCAGCGCGCTAGCCGTTGTGCTACCACTTGTTTTTCAGTTGTTGTTTTTTTCAGTTTCATGTATTAGGTATAACCCTGTGAGCCATGCGGCTCTTGACTCGGGTGCAACCGCCGCAACAAAACAAAAACAAGAAACATCTTAAAGTGACTACACGCAACAGTGCTCGTTAGTTTGGGTGGCTGGCATCACGGTGCCGCAATGCATAACTCCACGAAAACGCCAGCCTACACACAAAGATCCCCCATATAGCCTTTAACAGACTGTCGGGGCAAGTGCAATTAGTGAGCACCGGCACGGCACACGAGGGGGTGGACGGGCATTACACCCGGCCACCTTTGTCTCCCCACTGCTGACACCCGATTCCCGCAGCACAGACGCATGTTGCATCTCACGTGAGCACCACGAGTCTCTCGCGAGTGTGAGAGTCTCGTGTTACGCGCGTGTGCGCGTCGCACACAAATAAAGACAAAGATCCCCCATATAATTCTAGATTTGAAGCTTTCGTGACTGCAAGGATTCATATTCTTAGGTTTTTTCGGTAAAGTCACGTAGGTAAAACATCAAAATTAATGAAAATAGAATAAAACAAAAATCACGACGTTTCGGAGGCAACACAAGTCTCCGTCACACGGTCCCACCTGATGACGGAGACTTGTGTTGCCTCCGAAACGTCGTGATTTTTGTTTTATTTTATTTTCATTAATTTTGATGTTTTACCTACGTGACTTTACCGAAAAAACCTAAGAATATCCCCCATATAGCCTCTAAAAGACTGTTGGACCACGTGCTGTTAGGGTGCAAACAAAAAAAAAGATCCCCCGTGTAGCCTGTAAGAGACTGTAGGGGTAAGTGCTGTTAGCGAGCACCTATGAAGGCCAGCACGACACACGAGGGGGTGGGTGGCCAACACCACGCCCGGCCGCCTTTGTCTCCCTCGTGGCGATGTGTATGCACCGCACCAGGTACTCATTTGAGGCTGAGCAAGAATGGGGTCGCGGGGTTCGTGGCGCAGCGCGCTAACCACTACACTACCGCTCCCAACAGGGAAAACACGCGCACAGACGCGCACACAAACAAAGACAAAGATCCCCCCGTATAGCACCCAATAGACCGGTGGGGCAGGTGCCGTTAGCGAGCACACAAGCACACGCACACACGCGCGCGCGGTTCATTTCGCAACAAACAAAACCCGCGCCACCGTCGCACGGCAGAGGTCGCAACCGGGTACCCGATACCCGTACCCTACCCGATACCCGGCTACCCGTACCCGGCTACGGGTACGGGTACCCGTTTGCGACCCTGGTGCGGCCGGGTACGGGTACGGGTAGGCCGTGAGTCACTGGTGAGTAACCGTGTGTCACTCACTTCCCAACGTCTTGTCTCTTCTCACAATTCAAGTTCCTAAAATCAACCCACCCGCGCCTGCAACATGGCTTCGTCCCAGAGGTCGCAATCAGGTACCCGATACCCGTACCATACCCGTACCCGGCCGGGTACCCGTTTGCGACCCTGGTGCGGCCGGGTACGGGTACGGGTAAGGAATCAAAACCCGTTTGCCACCTCTGCAGCACGGTAACTCGAGCCCCGAACCACGCTTCCACCCCCCACCCCCCACCCCCGGCACGGCGAGCGGTCGCACGCGTCGTGGATGCGGCTCTCGGGTTCACGACGCCGCTCGGGGAGTGTGGGTCATACGCAGTAGGCGGTCTTCTCGTGCCAGGCTTCTTCGCTCGTGCAATCGGCGTTTGTTGCCCCCCCCCCTCCTTCCTCCTCCATCCTTCTCCTCCCCCTTCCTTGCGATCGCGACGCTGCGAATCGATCTCGCGGCGTGCCAGTCGAAACGAAGGGCGCTGGCGGCTGCGTGTGTCTTCAAGCGGCGTTTCCCCGAACCCGCCGTCCGAACCTGTGCGTCAAATCGTCGCGACGCAGTTCGCCCTTTTGCGAACGGCGGCGTGGTGTGGTGTGTGGGGGGGGCTAAAGCGTCTGTAGCTCCCCCGCCGAGTCCGAGACGACGTTACCAGCACAGCGATGGAAGATCGGACCGATTCATTAGCGCCCGGCTCGGACTCAGTTGACCTCTCGCGAGTTCGAAGCCCTTCCGCCAACATTGGCAAGCAAGATGCGCGTCTCATACTCTGATGGTGCATTGTCTTTGAGTTGTGCGCCTTTTGGCGTCATCTGGTCCAACCCATGTGAGACTAGGCTCTAAGGAAAGCTGTCTCGGGTGTGGACCAATCAACTTCAAGGACAGTGCACATTATCAGAGTTATGTTCTTTTGTTTGTATTATGACTGCAGGTATTTCGGTCTATGCAAACATGACTCCTTGTAAAAAGGTGTCAGTTTTGTTGCCAGATAGAAGGGTAAAAAACCAATTATCAAGATGCGCGTCCTTAACTTGGTTAGAGGGCCCCAGGGTTGCCCGTTAACGGTCTCAAAGCCCAGGGATTAGTCACCCCCCCCCCCACGCTCTGGACTCGGTCAATTTCAGCGGCAGTGCATTGAGCCTCGCCTAAGACGGCCGCGCGGTTCTCTCATACCCGGGACACTAGACGGGGCTTTAAGTAACTGCCACGCATTTGCCGCGCGCAACAAAAAAAAAGTAATGCAAGAAGATTTATTAAGATGTATCCGTGAGCTCGCCGCGTCTTTTGGAGATGCTCGTTGTTACACACGGCTTCTCTCCAGCGGCGCGAACGCCACTGACAATTTTAGATTTTAGTTTTTATTATTTCTTATTCTTCTCACTCACTCACTCTCGGATTAAGACGGGATCGATCCCACTGGCCTATGGGATGGGATCGTTGTATAAATGTCACTAAAGTTCTGGGTCACGGTGGTGGTCCCTTGAGTGCCGACGATACTGCCCCTCCATCATCCCCCTCCCTGTTACAGCTCCTCGCAGCTAACGACACATTGAGATGCATCGGCATGCGCCGCAGCACGAACCAGACACTCGAAACCAACGGAGGGGGCATGAGAAACGCGGAGCGTGGTGTTTAACATTAATACCGTATTCGCTGGATTATAAAGATGCTCTGGGCAAATGAGACTCGCCGTAAACTTGTGGCCGGGCGTCTATAAGGTTGCACAAATCTGGTCACATGAATACAAAGATCTCTCGTTTCGCCTGAACAGACTGTAGGGGCAAGTGCTGTTAGCGAGTATCTATGAAGGCCGGCACGGTACACGAGGGGGTGGGGGGCCAGCACCACATCAGAGCGCCTTTGTCTCCGCGAGTGGCGATGTTGTTTACACACTGCACCAGGTACACATTCGAGGCTGAGTCGATCTAGGGGAGGCCCAGGACCGGTTCAGATAATCGTCACTGGTGTTGGCCGTGAAGTGGGTCTCTAACTCGTGTTGCCAGGTCCGTAGCGCAGTGCAGTAACCACTACGCCACCGGTCCACACGCATGCACACACCTAACGACGCACCCACAAATGTCCCTTTGAAATACTAGGGGTAGAACGTGTCTCGTAATGTGGAGAACACGGATATCATAATTGCACGTGAAATACATTTGCAAAGAGAAACGAAAAATCGTATCTAATGCATACATGGATAACCCTGATTTGTCATCATCGTCAGCATCAGCAGCAATGATCTATCCACTGCTCGATGGAGGCCTCCCCAAGCCGTCGGTATAACAGCGAACTACCGTCACGGCCGAGTGGACCGACACGAATTCTAACGACGCTCTTAAAAGTGGGCAGAAAGGCGAAATTCGTTTTAAAGATGCAGTCCAGGGCACGTGGAGTCAGAAAGTTGTAGGATGGGTTTTTTTTGTACCAATCTCTGAAGACCCCCCCCCCCCCCCTTCCTCCGCCTCGGCATCCCGCTACAACAATCTTTAAACCGCGACGGCCGGCAATGCTCATTAGGAGAGGCCAATTTGCACAACTTTGGCGGAGGCGGAGATATTATCTGCAGAGCCTCACGTTGTCAGTTCCTCGCGCGGGGTGCGGCGACGGGAGGCGATTTCAGAGTGGCAGTTTGTTACCTTGTTACCGCATTCGCAATGCCATGATTTCCTCTCCGCGTGCGATTAATTTGCAAGCCAACATTGTGCTCGCTGCTTTTTTTCATTTCAAGAATTATGCCTCATTCCGGCACTGAATTATTAACGCCGTCCTTGTGGGGGAATTAGAGAAGAAAAAAGTGGAGGGAAATTATCCAACAAAATAACATCCTACATTTTGGCTAGTGGTGGGTGGTCTTTATACATCGAAAATAATATTAGTTAAGGGATTTTTCCTTTTAGTCTGAATTTTAAGGAATGAGTAAGAGAGCGCTTTGGTATTGCCCTGCAAAGGTCAACAGACAATTCTATTTTTCCCCTTTCTATTATCAGCAGATGCCTCCCTGGCGCGTTGACGGCCAGCGCCACTAGACTCGCAATCCAGAGGGCATCAGGTTCGATTCCATCTGAAACAACGGGGTCTGAGCTTCTTAACCCATCCTAAATAGGTGGGATATCGATCTCTGGAGCTCCTTCTGTTCGATATTTAGAGGCCATTCCGCCAGCAGTAGTGCGAGCGAGCAGTTGCATGGCTGCGCCTTCACCTTTTCACCTGCTGTAAGTAATACTGTCTTAACGCGTACGCTTACGCGACCAATATTTATTCATAATAATGTTTGTTGGGTTAGATCACGTACGTATAGATGGGTCATGTCCCTCCACCACCCGACACAGCCCGATGATGCTCGCAAACTCGCCTGATGGTACTGGTTGATGTAATTGCCGGCGAGAAGTCGTACTCCTCAAATTGAACCTCATGGCGGTATACCCCGGGGTACTATAATGTTGTGATGCGGTCATTTTGAGTCGGTTGATGGTCGGCGATGCGGCAATCGATCTCGACGAGCTGTGCAGATAGCGGCGTTTGCACCAAATTCTGAACCGCGTTCATGAGGAGTAGCCGAATCGTTTCGATCGATTGAGAACAAACAGCGACGAGGACAAAACGAAGAATAATAATAATCCCCCAGCCGGCCATCACCGCCACCTCGTCTCGGAACTCCCGGGGATTTCCGCTGGCTCCAGGCATGGCTCAGCTGGGACGCACACACACACGCACACACACAGACACACACACACACAGACACACAGACACGCACGCGCAGACACACACAGACACACACACAGACACACACACAGACACACACACACGCGCAGACACACACACAGACACGCACGCACGCGCAGACACACACGCACGCGCAGACACACACACACAGACCACACACACACGCGCAGACACACACACAGACACACACGCACGCGCAGACACACACACAGACACACACGCACGCGCAGACACACACACAGACACACACGCACGCGCAGACACACACACAGACACACACGCACGCGCAGACACACACAGAGACACACGCACGCGCAGACACACACACAGACACACACACAGACACACACGCACGCGCAGACACACAGACACACACGCACGCGCAGACACACACAGAGACACACGCACGCGCAGACACACACACAGACACACACACAGACACACACGCACGCGCAGACATACACAGACACACACGCACGCGCAGACACACACACAGACACACACGCACGCGCAGACACACACACAGACACACACGCACGCGCAGACACACACGCATACAAACACACGCAGACACACACACACACGCACGCGCAGACACACACGCATACAAACAAACACAGACACACACACAGACACACACGCAGACACACACACGCGCAGACACACACGCATACAAGCACACGCAGACACACACACGCGCAGACACACACGCATACAAGCACACAAGCAGACACACACCGACACACGCGCAGACACACACGCATACAAACAAACACAGACACACACGCAGACACACACACGCGCAGACAGACACGCATACAAACACACGCAGACACGCGCACAGACACACGCGCAGACACGCACACAGACGCACACAAGCAGACACACACGCAGAGACACACGCGCGCAGACACACGCAGACACACGCGCAGCCACACACAAGCAGACACACACGCAGACGCACACGAGCAGACACACACGCAGACACACACGCGCGCAGACACACACGCAAACACACACGCATACACACACGCAGACACACGCGCACAGACACACGCGCAGACACACGCAGACACACACGCGTAAGCTTGGCAGAGCCACACACTCGGGTGCAAATCCCGCGATAAGGGGGCATCTTTATTGTGATGGAAATTCTCCGCCCGTTCTCGCTGCTGATGGGGCCACTCGTGGCTGGCTCTCTCTCGCATGCTCACAACTCTCCGTCTATCAGGTTTCGACACAGGGTCCTCTCGGCCGATAAGATAGACTGTGTTTGCTTCCTTGGGATATTTTTGTTGTCGTTGCTGTAGAGACTGAAGCATGGTCGGTTTTAATGAGTCCACCTGCGTTTGACTCACTGAAACGTTTCAAGTTGCATTGCCGGATTTTAATCTTAAGATGCTAATGTGTATCCCCTGCTTTTTTTTAATAGGTCCAGCTGTTTGAAATGTGCCTTGTTAACTGATTCGCAAGCGCTAATGGGGGAAACATTTGGGAAGTAAATTGATGTCTCGCTGAGGTGAAGTTAACTGCTCAGTTTAAAGGGTGAAAGAAGTAAACAAAATATTCTCCGTTTGGTTTAGCGAAACGATCGGGCAGCTTTATAAAAAAATAAAGAATGTACGTCCGCGTTAAGATTAAACTGTTCATTTCAAAAGGAAAAGTCAAATGTAATTGATGGTTTACCGAAATCTTGTCATCATAGCAAAATGTATTTTTTTTCACATCACTTGGCTGAGCTGCTAATGTCAGTGAGCGTTGATCAATCAGGGTTGAGGTTTAGTTAAAGACCTCTGCTAAAAACAAACAGCTCACATCGCAACTGAAGGGAAGATAAAAATGATAATGATAGCCTTTATCCAGCAATGCCTCACTGGATCTCAGGAACGAATTTTCCAGAGGGTGCTACTGTATTGGGATGTTTTGTTGTGAATGTCATCAATGAGATTTCGGCTTTGTGTTGGAGGAGGGAGCAGCATTCAACGAATAAACTTGCTCCGTTGTTCCAACTGGCGAGCCGGGATATAGAATTCAACTTGCTGCCTCTGGATTGAAAGTCCAGTGTTCGAGATGAAATAATTTACAACATTTTTAGCCCGCTGCCTTGATCAGGGATCAAACACAGCCGATCCGATATCTGCCGTGAAGAGGTGGCAGGTTCCAGGTAATCTCGGCGCGTGTTTCAGAGCCCATCTCTTGCGAAGTGGAAATCTTAGTTTGCGTGCGTGCCGTTCATATTTAGCTTTTATGTTACCCACATTTTTTTAAATTGGACATTTCAAACATTTGCATTCCTAATTGGCATGCAGATCAACCCACATGAGCAAATTGGTCCGAAATTATTTTCCCTGATACAAAAATCTAAAATTATCAAACGCATTATTATTTCTCCCCGCCCCCCCCCCTTTTCTGTTGTTTACAATTTTTATTTTATTCCATATTTGCTTGACAGAGGTGGAGGGGAGGAGGGGGTGGGTGGGGGTGGATTTGTTGCGGGATGAAAAAGAGTTAAGCCAATGAAAGCGAAGCGAGATTTCTTCGCTCGGGGCCCAGCTGGCTGGCAGGCTGCTCCATAATTACCAGCGAGTCCGCGGACATCAGCCATGGGGGGGGAGGTAAGCACGGGGTGAGGGGTGATGGCGCGACGAGACGGAGAAGCGACGTGGCGTGCGGCGATTACCGGCGTCCCGAATTTCGCCTCCCACCATCCCCCCGTGCAAGGATTGACCTATCGTGGCTCCTCGCATGCCGAGTTCTGAAAATTGCCCCGTCCCACCCGCGATTCCAGCCCCCTCCTCCCCCTTCCTCATTATGGGGACCCATCTGTAAGTCCCTGGACCTCATTAGCTTTCGGGAGAACAGCAAGGGGGCCCCTTTCATGAGCCGCATTAATCAAAACGCTCTTTTCGTGTGTGTGTGTGTGTAGCAGTGAGCGCTACGCTGCGCTACGAAACTGGCGACCCGCGTTCGATTCCCGCTCACGGCCAATCACCGGTGACGATTATCCGAACCGGTCCTGGGCCTCCGCTAGGTCGACTCAGCCTCAAAATGAGTACCTGGTGCGGTGTGTAAACGTCACCACTTGGGGGACAAAGGCGGCCGGGCGTGGTGTTACCCACCCACCACGTGTGCCGTGCCGGCCTTTATAGGCGCTACTCGCTAACAGCACTTGCCCCAACAGTTTGTTAAGGCTATACGGGGAATATGTATCTTTGGTGTCTCACGCCCTCTGCTAATCGGGCGGGCTTGGAGAGTCGGGGGGGGGTGACATATCTCGTTCAGCATGGGGGAGCTTTCAAAGAGCTGAACGAGCCGCTCCCTCCACCCTACCCTACCCCTCGAAGCACGTGAGCAGAGGCAGTGCGGCAGTCGAGCAAGTAGGTCGGTGACACTATTCGCGTGGCAATCCGGTGTAGATTGTTTATATACGGCGGGTGGCGTGGCAGTGCTGTGGTTCGCGTGCTGTTGCAGGTGGGCTCGGTGACCTGAGTTCTGACCCCTTGCCACGGCTATCAGCAGTTTTTTCAGTTTTCAGTTTCATTTAATTGGTATGGCCCTGTGAGCCATTCGGCTCTTGAATCGGGTGCAACCGCAACAAACAAAAAACTAAAACATGAACAAGAAAACATCTTAAAGTGACTATGCGCAAACAGAAAAATCCAGGAAAAAACTGCAAAGTCTTCGAGAAAAAAAGCACCGTACACCAACGCTGTGCAAAAATCCCAATGGGATGCAAGTCAAACAGCAACAACAACCACAAGACTTCTTAGATTAAAGCCATCATTCTAACTCCGTACTACAACAAACAAACATGACCAAACCAAAAAACTTTTCGAAATCACCTAAATAAAGCCATAAGCAATGTAACAGTGATCATAGGAATCATACATCGGAGCTGTGCATACAGTCATTGAAGTCGGAGGAGTTTCATGTCAGTTTCGGGACAATCTCATTAATTTTTCGATTTAAAGCTTTCGTGACTGCAGGGATTCATCTTCTTGGTTCTTTCAGTAAAGTCACGTAGAATTGAAATAATAAAATAATAAAAATAAAACATAATAAAATAACTCTCACGACGTTTTGGCCACAGAGTCTACTCGACAGACCTGCTCTCGACCTGAGGACGGCTGCTTGCGTTGTGGCCGAAACGTCATGAGAATTATTTTATGATGTTTTGTTTTTATTATTTTATTATTTCCATTCTACGTGACTTTACCGAAAGAACCAAGAAGATGAATCTCATTCATTTGCGGAGTTTTCGCTCTAATGGGTGCAAGCCGTAGCGCAGAGGGTTCACACGCTGCACTCTGAATCTTGCCGCCTCTGACTTTGATTCTTGGCCATGAGTGACATCAGTGGGCAAGTGACATCTAAACTGGCATCGCCCCCCCCCCCCCTCTCTTTTATCAACTTGCACTCAATCGTAACGGTGATGTGTGGTCGGAAAACCTCAAAGATCAACGCAGCATGGGGGAGCTTTCAACAAAGAGCTGTATATTATTATTTTAATCATCATTATTATTATTATCTTTGGGGCCGTCCATAAATGACGTCACGCGATTTTGGACGTTTTTTGACCCCCCCCCCCTCCCCCCCCATCGTCACACGGCGTCACAAAAAGTCAGACCCCCCCCCCTCAAATATGACGTCACAAAGCTCTGCCCCCCCTCCCAAAAAAATAACATGCTTCAAATCTCTTTTAACTATTGTCATTGTAGTGCATATTTAATGTGGCGCTGCACTCTGATGTTGTAGGAAAAAACATTTATTAAAAAGTCTAGTTAATTAAGTAGAACGTGTTGTCTATATTTATTTAAAGTTGCGCATTTTGATGTGACGTCACATTTCTCAACCACCCCCCCCTCGTCACATGACGTCACAAATGACCGACCCCCTCCCCCCCAGGTGCGTGACGTCATTTATGGACGGCCCCTTAAACAGGCACTACTTATTCAGTAACCGGCCACATGGTTCAGCGCTAGAGCGAGTGGCTCACAATATGGAGGTTGCGACTTCAAATCCTTGTTGGGAATTGACTCAGCCCATCATACCTCCGGGGTCGATACAATAGGTACCACTTTATCGTTGCCTACGTACGGTTGGCGACGTACGGTGCGAAAAAAATCCAACATACGCACATCCACATAGGAGTCCACAGTGGTTGTCCATTGGATAAAATCGCCCCCCGCCATGGGAATGTGGAATTTCCCACCATCTTGTGTACACATGAAACAATGGCTTCTTCCAGTAGTAGGTTCACCTCGGAAAGCCACTTGTTTCAGGAGGGTCCCGCTACATTGCAGTGTTCCGCCACCACCAATTACGATCTTGCCTATGGCAGGACACCGTGGAACTCCGTGCGAAACCCACGCAGATCCACCAGGAGAAGCGTCACAACCTCCACGAGAGGATTGCGCCCGAGTCAGGAGTCAAACCCAGCGACCGTCTCGCCGCGGCGCGAGCGTCACCAGCGCGCTGCACCAGAGAGCGCAAACCCCCGCGCGGAGATGATGCAACTGCAGCACGGAGCGGCGTTGTCTCCCCCGATCGAGGGCCTTTCGGCGGTGTTTGAACACAAATGCGCATCAGGCCCCCCCCCCACCATCCCAGCAATTACACAATCGAAAGCCCCCCCCCTCCACCCACCCACCTCTGCCAGGCTGCACTTTGCATCTCTCTCCATTCGTCTTGCAGCCCCCCGCTGCCGCCCCCCCCCCCCCCCCCCACACGCTGCGCATTAACGGGTTGTGCTTTGGGATGCTTCCCTGCTCCGTACATTTCTTCCGTTAGCCGCACGGCGATCCGTGATTGCTCCGGGGTGCGATGATGCGTGCGCGACAGCGTGCCGATCCCAAAGGGGTTTACAACAAAAACGAACCAAAAAAAATTCGCAAAAACGCGAAAACTCACGGAGCGCGCCGGTTAAGCTGGTGCTTGCGTAAACAACAACAACTGCACGTCAGAGACACCAGAAATAAAAGCACAACTGCTGACTTTATTTCTTGTTACATATATAAAAATTATTTTTTTTCCCCCGTCCCCTATAAGACGCGAGCTAGCTCCTGAACTTTCCACGCACCCATCAGCCTCTCAGGGCAAACAAACCCTAAGCACAATTTTTTTGCTTTGAGCAAAGACTGCCGGGTGGAGGAGTATCGTTTTGGTCGCAGGGGACTGGTGGCGTTTGTTTGGAAACGCACACAGGAGGGGCGGCAAGACCAATCGGTGCCATGGAGTGCAGAGTTGGACATCGCTCACAAGCGCCGAGGTTATTTGTCTTAACCCACTCCAGAGGCAAGGTTGAGTCTCATTCGCAAAGAGTGACGTGGGGCATTGCTCTGTCAGTCGCGGGCAATGATTGCTGCTGCTGCTGCGTGTGTGTGTATAATCCCATATTCTTTGGTTCTTTCGGTAAAGTCACGTCGGTATAAAATAAAACACTTCCGCTCCCCGTGATAACATACACTCATGGGCATTCATCATACGCGCACGCACACACGTGCACATCACGCAGTGAATTCGGGGCCGTCCATAAATGAAGTCAGGCAACTTGGGGGGGTGGGGTCAGACATTTGTGACGATGTGTGACGAGGGGAGGGGGGGGGTTTGGAAAATATGACGTCACATCAAAATGCGCAACTTTAAATAAATATAGACAACACCTTCTACTTAATTAAATAGACTTTTTAATAAATGTTTTCTCCTACAACATCAGAGTGCAGCGCCACATTAAATACGCACTACAATGACAATAGTTTAAAGCGATTTGAAGCATGTTTTATTTTGGGCGGGGGGGGGGCATAGCTTTGTGACGTCATATTTGAGGGGGGGGGGTCTGACTTTTTGTGACGCCGTGTGACGAAGGGGGGGGGGTAAAAAATCGTCCTAAATCGCGTGACGTCATTTATGGACGGCCCCTTAGTCGCTAGAGCCTGCTCCGTGTGAAGGGTCATATCAGTGAGCCGACAGGTTGCTCTCTCTACGGGCCAGGGAGAGGTTGCGTATGCATGTTGAAATATTAGAATTTCTTCGAGGGGGGCGGGTGGCCGGTGGAATATCTGAACGTCTGGCACAGCAGATGTACAGACCGCGGGCTCGTTCATTTGTGCACGGCGTGTCGAACAGAAGTTCGGTGTGAAAGTTCAAACTCGGTTACAAATTCGTGTTTTTTCTCTCTCTCTCTCGCTCGCTCCTATTCGCGTCAGCTGGTGCTACATTGGCAAACGACGAAAAACACAGGAACCCCCCCGCCCACCTCCCCCATTAATCCCCCCCTCCCTTCCCCCTTCGCACTTGACGGGCTCACAAGTGACGTCATCACATCTACCCCCTCTATTTAAGGAACGAAACAGGAGGACTTCTCCACAAATCTGGTTGCTGCCCCGCCTGATGATGCCGGTTGCAATTACGGGCGAAACGTCGTACACTCAGATTGTAAACGTTGTGGATTTGCTCTCCAACACACCGCTGTTGCTGATCTTGTCACGAATTGGCACGTTTTGTTTACGTGACAAACCATACGATTTAACGGCGTATATTTACGTGATCTAAGCCAAAAACAAACCTCTATTTTGGGAAACACAGAAGTTGGGTTCAACGGAGCCTGCTCCACGCTCGGTGTTGTTGAGTTCACCACTGAGACCGCTCTATATTATTCGAAGCATGACACATTTATTGGTACTAGAAAATTGACCGATACTCGTCGGTTGATATTTCTTGGAAAAAAAAGTCTTCGTTTTTCGTCCACTCTCCTTGTGTGCTGTTGTCAGCGGATAAACTGGGGAAAAAGGCGTCTTAATCTTAATCTCGTCACCTGCGCGCCCCAGTATAGGGGAAGGAATTAAAATAATGACAGGTAAAGCATTGTCATTTTCCTCTGCTCAAGCTGCGCACAAATTGGCAGCTTTCCTGGACAAGCGCCGTAAGATTCATGCCTTAAGTAAGATTGCCTTTAAATTGGAAGCTCCTTGCGTGTGGCAGGATTACTCCAGAAGAGTTGATTGAGTGGCCGCTGGCAGGGTAATGATGTCTAAAGTGGCCACTGGTCATGCAATAGCAATTTCTTAAGGAGCCGCGGAAGCTTTTGAAGAACGGCAAGTGCACAAAGGATCAGTGCGCACTCACTCGCAGTTCATCTTCATACTGAAATGTTTTCGCAGCCCCCTTTTGTCTCGATCCTCTGCTGGACGAAGGCCTCCTCCCTGTGGCGTGCAGGTTTGACCGTCCTTCGCCACGCTGGTCAGAGTTTGGTGGAAGGGCCCGTGACCAATTAGTCTGTTTCGTTCGGCCGATGTTAGCCGTGGCTGAGGATCGTACTCCGGTGGCCGAGTTCATGACCCGGCGCGATAACCGCTGCTCCACCGTGCCATTGGTGGAGGTGGTGGCGGGGTGTGGGGGTCTCGTAGTGGAATGATTTCTCTGTAATTCACTGTGCAGGGGTGAGGAGCTTCCGGCAGCAGTGATTGCAGGGAGGGAGGCCCGGTGCGTCACTGCTCTGTCACTTCGGCCGTGTCGGTGCGTAACGTTGGGGAGGGGGGGGGGTGGCGGGGGGGGCGGGGGGGGATGTCCATTAACCTCACACAGACAGCATGTGTGTGTGTTCTCCACCTCACCCTTTACAACCCCCACCGTGTGTTGCCATAATTAGTCTATCAATGCATCGCGCTCACCGTCACTTTAAAAAAAAATCAGTATTTTCCCCAAATACGTTCACATTGCGCGACCACCGGTGGCACGTTAAGAGGTCAAGTTTCCAGTCGGATTTCTCGCACAGCAGCATAACAACCTCTTCTTGGGAGAGAACAGGTCCACGGAAGGAAGTGGATATCGCAAAGATACCTCCAGGGTTGCTTTAAAGCAGGGGTGGGGAACGTTCGGCCCGCGGGCCTTATAAGGCCCGCGAAATAATTTGGTCTGGCCCTGCCAAGGCAACCGCAGGCGGGACTCGAAATTCAACAAATCTAGAAGCAAACCTGGAAAAGCAGTTGCGAGTAGCAGCAACATCATCAACACCAGCAGCTGACATCACACGCCTCGCCAAAGAGAAGCAGTTCCAGCCATCGCATTAGGGGTGAGTTAATTAAACGTTTGGCCAAAAATAACAGGCTAATTTTTAAGTTTATCATTTTGTATGGCCCGCGAATGATGTTAGAAATATCCAAATGGCCCTTGGCATAAAAGGTTCCCCCCCCCGGCTTTAAAGAAACCTCTGGTCCACACACACACACAGGGGACAGGAGAGGGCAGCACTTTCCCACCCGCTTTGCATATAAGAGCAATGCTCGTCGCATGACGGTCACACAGATGTCTGTCATTCTCGAAGCCGCGATTCTTAATTCTCAGAGCCAAATTGCTGCGAAAACAAAACCGAAGGCGATGCGCTTTTCTTGCGCGGTCCATCAGCTCCACTACACTTGAGGACACGGTTTAGTGGCAGGCGGCTGCCACGATTTGAACCCAGGATCTCACTGATGCCAGCTAAGCTCTCTGACCTCTGACCTCTTAGCCACCTGACCACCACCCCTCACCACCACTGTAACATCGTGCTGTCAGTGCTCACCTCTCTGGTGAGGAGGACAGCGAGCAGACCACTGGGGAGTCCCAGTGGTGAGATAAAATAATAGCTATAGATGTAGCTAGATAAGAGGGGAGATGCAGATGAGAGAGACACAGACGTAGTGAAACGAGAGAGATGTAAACCAGAGGAAAAGATGGAGTTAGATGTCAGCAGGGAGACACGGACAAGATCGGAATGAGCGAGGATTATTCGCTGTTTAATGTTAATTACACTCGTTAATGTTCCTTCGGATTTGAATTCGACCTGTTATCATCGTCCCACCCCCATCACAGTACTGTACTCCGAATCCAACCCTGAGCTGCTTGGGGCCACTAAACCCTTCGCTTGGTGTGCCTATGCATAGGCACCGCAGGTCAGTAGTGAGCGAGCCCACGGCAGCATGCTATGAACCTCTGGTCTCGCGCGCTTTCAACGCGGCGCTCATCATTGCAAGGCCCGCGCGATACTGGCGGCCCCTGGTGGCCTTTAGCGCAGCCCCTGACAATAAACAAATGTGAAAACACCCTTCCACCATCATCGTCGTGCTGTCAAACACCCAGAGGCTTCAAATGTGCGGTGGCCCTCACACTGATTATGTCTTATCGGCGCAGGGGGCCCTTTTCCTCTTAAAAAGAAACGGTGAAGAACGCCGCTTTAACGTTTCGGACAACTGGTAACGTAACAGACTGCTCTAAAACACAAACCCACGGCAGAAGCCGCGGCCAGTACCATCGTCTGGTGCCGGCGGACAGCGGTGGTAAATATTCCTGCAATGTAATCGGCGTACACCTTGTGATAAAATACTGTGCCGAGGAAATATTTTTTTTTCAAGCAACCGGGTTATTTATCGGATGCAAATGTATTTTTTTTTACCCAGCAGCAACAGCAGACGCTGTTTCGCACGCGTGCGTGAGTTTTCACCGTGACGAGCTTCCCCCCCCCCCCACCGCCGCCGAGCGATTCGGTGAGGTTATCGAGAAGCGTTTTGGTTTCGCGTGTCTTGCCGTCGGTGGTCCTCGCGCGAGAGGTTTGCGGGGCAAGATATTGATGCCAGCCGCAAACCCGCTTCAAGCGAATTGACATCACGTGGTTTGGGGGAGTGCGTGCCAGCAGAACCTGCCCTAGACCTTTGGGGGCCCTAAGCAAAATTTGGTTGGAGGCCCCTTTGATGTTTGATTTTTTTCACCCACTCGCTAGCAGTGACTCTAGGGGGGCCCTCTGCTGGCCACGGGGCCCTTTGCAATTGCAAGGGTCGCTTAGTGGCTGGGCCGGCTCTGCGTGCCAGACACGTGAAGGACGCCGCTACTGGGCAGTTGGAGGCAGTCGCCCTCAAAACAACGACGCTCACAGCAACGAGCGGAGCGCCGGGCGGTCAAAATGCAGCAAGTTGGCACAGTAGGGGGGCACAGCTGGTGCATCTGCCAGTCATCTCAGTCAGTCAACCCATGGTACCTGGGTCTGTCCCGTGACCTTCTGGATGACACTGTTAAATGTATGGTGAACTTCTTTCGCACCGTACGTAGTCAACCATGCTCATCCTGAGGTGCAGAGGAAGGACAACAAAGTAAACACACCGACAGGAGGAGAGGAGAAGCACCGAGCTGACATCAGAATCTTTATTGAGACTGCAGGAGGAATCCGATTAACTCTAAAGCTCTTTTCCACAGATGTCCAGTAGGGGGCGGATCAGAAAGTTACAACAAATATTTTGAAAAACACGATAGGAGTGCGAAGTATAGGAAAGGTAAACAAAATAAAAAACACGAACATTTTAAAACTAAAACTTAACAGTTTTTTTTATATTATTGGTTCTTTCGGTACAGTCACGTAGAAGGGAAATAATAAAATAATTAAAATATAAAAAATGTAAGTCTCACGACGTTTCGACTGCAATACAAGCAATCATCATCAGGTGATGATGATTGCTTTACCGAAAGAACCAAGAATATGAATCCCTGCAGTCACGAAAGCTTTAAATCGAATTTATTTATTTTTTAACAGGTAAAAATCTCACTGAGCTATTAGCGTCTTCTTCAGAAGCGACCTGGCCACAAATAGTCGCTCAACTTGAAGTGCCTTTATTGTGCAGTAATGTAATATAGCAGTAATGTAATATAGCAGTAATGTGGAAATGTATATGTATAGCAGTGTGGACATTTAAAGGAGCCGGGTGTTTTTTTTTCTCCTAAATCTGCGTAAGAATTTATTGAAGCCCTAGAATTCGTTCAAGCCAGCGTTCCTGGCGGTCCCTGGTGGCCTTTAGTGCGGCCCCTTACGTACGACCCTTGACAATGCACAAATGTGAAAACAGCACCCCATCATCATCATCATCGTGCTGTCAAAACCCAATGGTTTCAAACGTGTGGCGGCCCTCACACTGACAATGTTTTATCGGCGAAAGTGCCCCTCCCCCTCTGAAAATGAGTGAAGAACACTGGTTTAAACCATGAGCCAAAAGTTTTGGTCGATATCACTTGGGGTGGTCACTGCTAACATTGTCAACCATTGGCAGTGCCCACACCATGAGCACAAACACCCTACCTATTGTCATATTGTATCGATGGTTCATGTCCCATTAGTTTTTCTTTTTATAATGACATTCTCTGTTAAAGCATATTTCAGTGCCCTACTTTAACACAAATTTTTATCGTAAAAAAAGCTATTACGCTAAACTTGCTATCGTAAAAATGTGTAATCTAGATATGCAATTTTTTTCCAGAAAATCATTGGTAGCATCTGCCACCCTTGGTGGTACTGATAAGCCATTATTCCGTTCAATTGCTCAAGGGCCAATGGGTTTTGTGAGACTGACGTTCTTCGGCTGTTGCTGCAAGAAGATGGCACACGCGTTGACTTCACGGGGCATTGGTGTTTACACTACACACACACCACGCACTGATTCAAGGATAAGTAGACCTAGGGGAGACCCAAAACAAGGTCGCTTTTGTTCGCCATGGCCAGGAATCGAACTCGTTTTTCCGGCTTCGTGGCGTGCGCCACATGTCCACTATTCACTGTGCCCAGTGGTTATCAAAAGTCGATTACGAGCGGAAAGGGAAACCAAAAGAGGGTGCATTATGGCTTTGGTTATTACGCGCGAGGGTACATATTCATTTTTTTTTTTGGTTTATTTTCATCTCAGTTGTTTATTTCCAAAATCCAGTTGAGGTGACCGAAAGGGACGGGTCAAAGCAAGATGAGTCACCCACCAAAGGCAAAGGTGCCCCCGTGTAGCCTTCACAGACTGTTGGGGCAAGTGCTTTTAGCGAGTGCCTACAAAGGGCGGCACGGAACTCGAGTGAGTGGGTGGACAACACCACGCCCGGCCGCATTTTGACGTTTACACAGCGCACCAGGCGCTCATTTAAGGCTGAGTCGACGTCGGGGAGGACCCAGGACCGGTTCAAATGTCCGCCACTGTTATCGGTCGTGAGCGGGGATCGAACGACCGGTTGCTGGGTTTGTCGCGCTGTGGGCCGACGGACTCCGGGCACGGATACACTCGAGGGAGTTGGGGGGGGGCTGGCTCAGTGGGGGCCCTAAGAAAAAATATTTTTTGGGAACCCCCCCCCCCACCGACCCCAATCAAATTATAAACGATGACGACGTCTCGATGACGACGATGTATTGTAGGTAACAGAACCGTGGGGGGGGGGGGAAGAGAGATGTAGCGAGATGAGAAATGCAGAGAGAGAGATGTGGATTGTGTTTCATGTTAATTATCTACTTGCGTTGATTGGCCTTTGCGCTTGAGATAATATTTGGTTCGACCGTGTGGTTTTTTTTTCGTTCTCACGAATCCGTGTCCACTTCAGCCCTCTGGGGTCCCTTACTCGTTCGCTTTGCTCGCTTGAGCCTAGCGCAGCCCGTGAACTGCGAGGCCCGGGACAGGTGTGCCCTCTGCCACTGCACGCGCCTGGCCGACACGTTCAATGCGCCTGCGGTGTGCGGGACATAAGCGTGGCACGTCAGTAGAGAAGACACAACACAAATTGGACTCGTCTAGCGTTGTGTAAGTGCATCTAAATGCAGCTGCTGCTCAAGACGCCTTGCAGACAAATGGGATGTCTGTTTTCACGGTGAACTACCAACAACAATAATAATAATAAAATCCAGATGCAATCGGGGCTTATTCTGTCATGGAATAATTTCTGGAGCCATCAATCCCCCAGACTCTGCCCACCCCCCCCCCCCCCCCTTAATCCCCTCCCCCTCCCCCACCGCACCGCTGACTCACTGAATCAGATGCGCGCGAGGGCACATTTGCCTCGTCAGCGTTCGCCAAACTGGTGAACCTTGAAGATAAACTTGCCGCTGGTGTCAAAATATTATTACCGACGTTTTCGACCCGGCTATAGAAGTGTTGAAGGGCGGTTGAGCCTTCAGAAAAGTTTGTGGGGGGTGGGGGTCATTCGCCCCCCCCCCCCCCCCACAACGACCCAACGACGCTTCAGGTAGCATGTCCCGAGGCTGTGTTATGGAACGCAATTTAGTTTTGCGTCTTTCTCGGCTTTGAGCTCAATCTTCATATCTCGATCGACAAACGGGAACAGCACGCGTACCCGCCTGCATAAGTAAACGTCCACAGAGCTCGGGCAGCAGTCTTGAACGCCCATATCCGCGGGGCTATTGAGACGTTGCATTCTATTAACGTTCCCAGCGAATGCGTATCGTCCCGCACGTACTTACACACACTCGGGGCACGGCTGAGTGTGTAGCAATTGCACATTTATCATAATAGAGAGGGGGGGGATGGTTGGGTGAGATCGTGTAAATATGTAAATGTGTCATTAAACCCACCACCACCCGCCACCACCCGACACGGCTAACTAGTAAGGGTTGTCACGTAAACAGAAGGTGGCCAATTCAGTCACTAGCACAGCACTAACCGGTGTGTTGGAGAGCCAAGCCACAACATTTACAATCTGAGTACGACGTTTCGCCAGTAATTACAACCCAGCTTCATCAGGCGACAGCCAGATTTGTGGAGAAGTCCACCTGTTTCGGGTTTAACGACACGTTTATATATTTACGCGATCTAACCCCAACACAAAAAAACCCTCTATTATGGGTGATATTGGTCGCGAAAGCCCGACTACGTGTTAAACTGCCCATTTCTCCATCCATTTGCTTAGTGGTGCATGCACACGATTTGAATTTGCAGCGTTAAGTTCTTTTTTTTAAAACGTACTCTAAAGCATAATCTCGCCGAGTGGCTTCGATACTTTTTTTTTTTGCCTCGGTAAGCTTTAAGGTCGCAGTGGAACACTTAACGGCGAAATGTCCACGACGTTCGTCCCGTAAAGTAAAATAAAAGGAAGCACAGCTCTAGGAGGACACCCTGCCTCCGGCTAGCCGCCACGAGCAGCTGCGATGGGGGATCCCCGTCTCCGTGGGGTGACGTGAGGTCGGCAAGGGTCAGGTAGGCATCTCAGGTCTCACGGTCATTCGCTTCGTGTTGGAATCCCAAGTGGCGAGTTACACTACTGCTGCTGTTGTTGCGCGTGGGCCCGCCCATCGTCCAGCGCCCGTGGCGACGGCAGAAGCGAGGGTTTGTGGAATCCCGCACGCAGATGTTGCGAAGAGGCCCCTTTCCCCGTGGGCGTCGAGGTGCCTCTCACCCTGGCTGGGCACGAGAAGGCAGTACAACGAATGCGGATCGAGCGTTGCACCCTCACGCACGTGGGGTTTTCACGGGGTGCTCCGTTTGCCTCTCATTAACGATCGTTAATTGGCTGACAACACCGATATGTATTGTGGAGGACCGAGAAACTTGGCCAGTTATTGGCGCCTTTCCAGCTGGTCTGTGGTTTCTCGTGCCTGTGAGTCGCTCGCTCTCTCGCTCTCTTCTAGTTGATTGTCCTCAGGCCGGCCACCAATGACAGGACAAAAAAAAACCATCATTATATTTGGTTCCGCAATTACTTGCACTAAATTCGAGCTCTGGTAATTAACATTTCTCTGCAGCAGCAGCAGCAGCAGGGCAGTTGGGAAAGTGCTGCCCTCTCTGCGTTGATCAGAGGTCACTTTTGAAGGATTTTAGAAGCAGTTCTGCATCATCCGATTGCAATCAGGAGGCGGGTAGCCGCCGCATTGTGGGACGTCCCAATGAGTTTTTTTCGCCACGTAGCATGACTCTGATTGCACAATCAGGATACAATTGGGGGAGATATATTTTTTTATGAGAAAGCCAGCCACTGGAGCTATGCACTTTTAAATCCAGATTGAAAACTCATTTCTTTAGAACTGTTTTTTTGTGTTTCGATTTAAAGCTTTCGTGACTGCAGGGATTCATCTTCTTGGTTCTTTCGGTAAAGTCACGTAGAAAAAATAAAATGAAATGTAATTGTTTATTATATAATTTATTTAATTTTATGATTTCCCTTCTACGTGACTTTACCGAAAGAACCAAGAAGATGTTTTTTTGTGCTTAGTTTATTGTCCTTCCACCCCCACATCCGATGAGCACGGTTGGCTACGTACAGCGGAGAAATAAATTCAGCACACATATACGTGACCTCAGTTTCAGCTAATTACACATCCCAGACGGGGATGGACACATGCGAATTGTCCTATATTTATTAAGTAAAACCTTTGATTTAAAGCTTTCGTGACTGCAGGGATTCATATTCTTGGTTCTTTCGGTATTGTCACGTAGAAGGGAAATCATAAAATTAAATAAATTATATAATAAACAATTACATTTCATTATTTTATATTTTTATTATTTCCCTTCTACGTGACTTTACCGAAAGAACCAAGAGTAAGTAGAACCTCATCAAATGTGCCACATAGACACAGTCCTGCTTCCTGTGATTTAACCAATCAATGGTTGTCATCTTGCGTGTGACTGGCAAAGCCCTCTTGCCTATCGTTTTTTTACACAAACATATATCTTGAGATGTTGACTGCCTCACCTGGTATACATGAGGTCTGGTGCTCGATCGCGACCCTGACGCCTGTATATTGTTTGCATGTTCTCCACGTTGTCGTGTGGATTTTTCTCCCCACATTTAGAATCAACACGTGTTTGGATTATTTGGCTGCCTTAAATGTCCACGTGACGGTAAGCCACTTGGTTACGTGATCATTTGTGATAGCTAGGTAGCTTCTGAAAAAATATCGACATAACTCAGTGGGCCCTTACCTGGTAAAAATTAAAAATAATTTTAGTTTTTAGTAAATAGTTGCACTGGTTTTGAACACGTTTCCTCTGTTTTGTTTTCCACCGCTACCTACCACAGTATCACGTGAGGGTTATTCGTTTCATCGGGCCCTAACAAAAATCATGCAAACGATAAAAAAATAAAAAATAAAGTTTTTGTTGCGTCGCGTAAACAAGCCCACGCCGCCGTGATTCACTGAAAATTCCAAACCCACTTTAAAACTTCCCCAACTTTCAAGGAATTTGGATAGGATGCTTACCACTGGTAACAAACAGGGATAATGGGGCTATTGGCAGGTATTTAAGATGCAGCAAGGGTGGCACTTAGCGAGGCACTTAGGCGCAGATTGCAGGTTTGAAAGACGCTTGCCATCACGGAGCAAGCTGTTTGCAGCGAGCGGAGAAGTCACTTGAAGGACGGACCCGGTGCTTTGCCCGTCACTGATTTACGCTTCATTAAACGAGGCATTCGTTCATCCTTTTTTTTTTACACCCCTCTCTGTAAAAATAAAACCGCTGCGATTTTTTTTTCTTACAGGAAGATCTGAAAGGCTGTTAAATGACCCATTTATATTGACCCCCTCCCACCACACACCCAACCCCAGCGTGACCCCCATTTAAACAGATATTTGGATTAAATTTTTTTTTTAAAAACCCCAGCAAAAAACGTTCATGTATTTTTTTTCTTTGCGAAGTTTGCACCGTGGGGGGGGGGGGGGAGGGGGGGATGATACATTCGGCGACAAACGCCTTCCCGGCTATAAAGCCCCCTCCGTTGACATCTTCTGATTCGCAACCCCTTCAGCCGAGCAGAGCCGCTGGTGACTGCTGTAGGCTCGCGGGGTGATCTCGGCGCCGCTTTCGTCGCCTGTCCCCCCACCACCACCACCACCACATCCGCGGCGCAGGGAGACGTTTGCCCGGCGCAAGTCCCGTGGGCAACGGAGGGCCGCGACAGTCGCTTGACAGTTGCTGCTGTCACTGCTGGCGAGAACTGATAAAGATGAAACCGGTAAACAGTTTCGCCCTTCGATGCCGAAATTAAAATGCTGCCGACTCAGCCCCCTTCTGAGTTGGAGATGGTATCTGGGCACGCAACGAATGCTGTGATTCCGGTTATGTGTTGCTACTGAAGACACATTTTTTGTGTGCAAATATGTAATCAGTGCACATGGAGACGAACGCTTGCAGACGCAGTTAAGTACAAAGGTCCCCTGTTTAGCCCGTATCGCCTTATCGACTGCATAGACTGTTGGAGCATATCAAGGCCGTAGCCGATGGAGTCAACTTTGGGGGGAGACCAAATCTTCCAGGGGGTCTGGGGGTCGTCCCCCCCCCCCCCCAGAAAAAAAAATCTAAAGTTGAAAACGAATTTCCTGCCATTTCCTGCCTAAAATCTTTTAAAAAATCACTAACACATGGGATGGACTTTTTATTTATTTTTAACAATAATGTTTAATAGTGTATTGTATTGCTCTGATTTTTTTTCCTTTTTTGACCTTCTTGTTTCATCGTATATAATGGCAGAGATTAGGGATTCATAAAGTACAACCATAACCACAATCATATTAACAGAAATCTATTTTATAGCAATATATTGGGGGGGGGGGGCATTTTGAGAATATTTTAATAATTACGGCCTTGGAGAATATGTTGTTAGCGAGCACCTATAAAGGACGACGCGACACGCGCGGGTGTGAGTGGTCAGCACCACACCCACCCGCCCTTGTCTCCCCAAATGCAGACGCTTTCACGCACGTGCCAGGAGCTCATTTAGGGCTGAATCGACCTAGGTGAGGCCCAAGACCAATTCAAGTTTCCATCACCTCTGTTGGCTGTGAGCAAGACTCGAACCCGGGTCCGTAGCGCAGTGCGCTGACCACTGCCGCCACTGCTCCCCATTACGCCACTGACACAAAGACAAAGACCCCCCGTGTAGCCTTAACAGACCGTTGAGGCAAGTGCTATTAGCCAATAGCAGCTGTGAATACACACGCACTGCCAATGGGAGAATGCTTGGACCGACACACAGGCAATGTGGGGGACTGGTGGCTAGAGGGTACTTGCAACACTGGGTGAGGGGTCGTGCATGTGACTCGAGCGAGCGGGTCACGTCATTGTGAAACCAGTGTCGGACCTCCGATGTTCTGCGGCAGCACCTTGCGAGCCGGGGTCGAGTGAATGTGTTTGCTTTGCTCGGAGAAGCAACGCGTCTCTGATGGTTTCGTTCGAAATTATTTTCGCTGTCTTCATTGCCGTTGTCATCGGGCGACATCAGTTTGCTGCCGATTGATGGTCTCCCCAAGGCTGTTGCCATCCTTCGTGGTATTTGCGATGTAATTATAGCAGTGTGGCAACAAAAAAATTTGTTCATGGGTAGTAAGTGTTATTTTCTAATTGCTTATTCATCAAAAGTGCAGAAAATGGCTATTATTCCCGACAAATTTTGCTTTTGTGACCAGGACAGTGATATATTGAAATGTACATATTGTCAATGAGAAAACGTGGTGTGCATTTGTGTCATTCCTTCACGTAAAGTCCTGGTCACAAAAGCCACGTTTGCGGGGAATAATAACCGTTTTCTATACTTTTGAGGTATAAGTAATTAGAAAATAGCACTTACTACCCAGGAACAAACATCGTGTTACATATAATCCGCCTAGCACCCGCACCTCCGATGAGCAAGGTTGGCTAGGTACGGCGCGAAAGAAGTTCAACATACAGTACGTGAATAATAAAATAAGAAAAATTTTACGTAACAAAATAATTCTCACGACGTTTCGGCCACAACGCAAGCAGCCGTCCTCAGGTGGAGAACATGTCTGTCGAGAAGACAGAGTCTGAATGACACACCCCAGACTCTGTCTTCTCGACAGACCTGTTCTCCACCTGAGGACAGCTGCTTGCGTTGTGGCCGAAACGTCGTGAGAATTATTTTATTATGTTTCACTTTTATTATTTTATTATTTCCATTCTACGTGACTTTACCGAAAGCACCAAGAAGATGAATCTCTGCAGTCACGAAAGCTTTAAATCGAAAAATACAGTACGTACATCGCCACCACCACCACCACCACGCCAGCTGACCATACCTCTCCACTACCTCTCACCTCCCAGCCCCAGAGTCCCCCACCACCACCACCTTCCACTGCACTGCACCCACGGCCCACTGAGGGCAAGGCTTCTAATTATAGCTGCGATGCCGTTGCCTGGAAGCGGGACAAGGGGGGGGGGGGAGCTTTGTCGTCGCCTGTCACCGCTGGTGGCGCGGTCGTCATCGCCGTGACTTTGGCCGCGATGTGCACACTCGAACGGGTCTTCTCGGAATTCGTTCGCTCATTCGTTCGCTCGTTTGAGCCGCTTGCTTCCCGTGCCGTTTTTGGTGCGACCAGAGAGGGTTTGGAGGCTGTGGAGTGACGGGGTAAGGGGGGGTTGGGTCGCTTTTTGCGGCGCTGACCGGGTTACACCGGAACTCGGTCAGCGGCACAGAGAATTCACAGAATCCACCACCACGACGGGTCGAAGGTGCAGCCCTGCAATTGCATGTGGACGTCGCAGCTGGCGGAAGGACCCTTCGCTGCGGGGAGTTCTCGAGAAATTATTCCGGTGGAACGCGTTATGTCTATGGGACCTGTTGTTGTTGTTGTTGTTGCCAGTGTCAACATGCTCAAGAAATATAATAGGTAGAAATTTTACCCTTTCTGACAATACAACACGATGGTGTTTAAGATGTTCAGACAACAAATAGATGCCCTTTGCAAGGCGTCAAGACTGCATTAACCATTCTTTATCGCCAACTCGCTCCACGCTGGCCACGATGGTCTTGGAAGAGGTGATTCGATCACTATAAATATTGACAATCGCATTGACCACGCTGACTGCGGTGGGCATGGCGATGACTGCGGCGATTGTGATCGTCACCACTGCAATGATTTACTACGTCACGATCGCGGGTACATAGATAGTAAAATCACAACATAGATCGTGATCGCGGGCTCATTGATAGTACAATCATCACGTGGGTCGTGATCGCGGGTACGGCAACATAGACACGAGTGGCAGCGTTCCGCACTTGAGCCAATAATCGCATTTCGTTTCCGCCAGAGAGAGTCAAACATGCGCAGACCCCTGTATTTATTCGAGTTGTTAATTACGGCGGTAATCATGCTAATGTTATTGTCGCCTAGACCCATGCCGCTGATTAGGTAATGATTGATACCCCCGCCCGCCCACCCGCGCTGTTACATTTCGCCTGCCCCGATGGTCGTGGTGCGATGCTGAAGCACAGTCGGCTACGTACGCGCGAAAGAAGTCCAACGTGCGTGATGCACAAGTCGGCTGGATTTGCCCGTGCATTCCAGCCGATCACAAAGCTCGATTTAAAGCTTTCGTGAGTGCAGGGATTCATCTTGTTGGTTCTTTCGGTAAAGTCACGTAGAAGGAAAATAATCAAATAATAATAATATAACGTAATAAATAATATTTTTATTATTTTATTATTTTCCTTCTACGTGACTTTACCGAAAGAACCAAGAAGATAAAAGATCACAAAGTTGTCAATGACGTCAAGCACCTGGGGGGAGGGGGGGTCAGATATTTGTGACGATGTGTGACGAGGGGAGGGGGGCGTTTGAGAAACGTGACGTCACATCAAAATGCGCAACTTTAAATAAATATAGACAACACGTTTGACTTAATTAAATCGACTTTTTAACAAATGTTTTCTCCTACAACATCAGAGTGCAGCGCCACATTAAATACGCACTACAATGACAATAGTTTAAAGCGATTTGAAGCATGTTTTATTTTTTTTGGGGGGGGGGGGGGCAGAGCTTTGTGACGTCATATTTTGAGGGGGGTCTGACTTTTTGTGACGCCGTGTGACGAAGGGGGGGGGGGGTAAAAAATCGTCCAAAATCGCGTGACGTCATTTATGGACGGCCCCTTACCCCGTAGTCCTGTACAGGGACATTGAGTTTTCAGGTCCATACTGCGTACAGCCGTTTCTATACGGGCAAAACATTAAATATCTCTATTTTTTGTGTTTCTCCCGTCTGAAAGGAACGTTGTAGGATGAACGTTGAGATTTATACGGGCCACGGCGTGACCCAATAAGGTCTGAATCGGTCTGTAACAAGGTCGGGCACTGATAAGGGGTTGACGGGTACGCGATCCCGTAACATCCGGGTGATCAGAAATCCTCGGATTCATAACACGTGCACGGCTTGCATATGTATACAGTGCTGGTTTTCTAAATGATTTTAAAAGTATACAGTAGATGTGTGCCACCGCAGTAGTGCGTGGCAAAAGCTTAGAGAGAGAGATAGAAAAAGTTTCCAACGCGCAATCCTGATCCGGCATACCACACGAGGATTCAAGGCGGTTAAGAAAAAAATTCGTGTTACCACAGCAGAATTTGAGAAATATGTCTTCGTTTAGTTTTGTGTGCCCAGTAGTGCAGTGAGTGGTTCGTGGAGTTGGCACAGTAGAAGGTACAGCTTGGTGTGCATCGACCGGTCATCTCAGTCAGCTGACCCATGGCACCTGATGGGTCTGTCCCGATACCTCCTGCACCTAGCCTGACACAGTAGGGGGGTACAGCTGGTGGTGCATCTACCGGTCATCTCAGTCAGCAGACCCATGGCACCTGCTGGGTCTGTCCCGTGAACTCCTGCACCTCGCCTGGCACAGTAGGGGGTACAGCTGGTGGTGCATCTACTGGTAATCTCAGTCAGCCGACCCACGGCACCTGCTCGGTCTGTCCCGTGAACTCCTGCACATAGCATGGCACAGTAGGGGGTACAGCTGGTGGTGCCTCTACCGGTCATCTCAGTCAGCAGACCCATGGCACCTGCTGGGTCTGTCCAGGGACCTCCCTGTCAGCAGCGAGCCTTCAACACTTCACGTGGCAGCCTCAAAGTGCACCTAGCCTGGCACAGGCGTCGTGGTGGATGACGTCGCCGTCACCTAGTGGCGAATGGCGGTTGTATTCGTAGTGGTTTTTGCACTGCGCTATGAAACCCAGCCACCCGAGTTCGATTCCCGCTCATGGCCAACACCAGTGACGATTATTTGAACCGGTCCTGGGCCTCCCCTAGGTCGACTCAGCCTCGAATGAGTACCTGGTGCGGTGTAAACAACATCGCCACTAGGGAGACAAAGGCGGTCGGGCGTGGTGCTGGCCACCCACCCCGTCGTGTGCCGTGCCGGCCTTCATAGGCGGTGCTACTCGCTAACAGCACTTGCCCCAACGTCTGTTACAGGCTATACGGGGGGCGGGGATCTTTGCCTTGTGGCCATGGGTGACCGGATTGAGAGCATCAACCCGCCACACCTGAAAAACCGGTTTTCATCGCGGGCTGGCGAAACCCGGACGCGAACCCAAAGCGTCGGTCTAGTGGCGCCGACTCAAGGAATCTGACCTCGAATTAGCTCCCAGAAACCCACGCGATCACCTCCCAGGCGACTTGGGTTCCACGTTTCGGATTTATCCAAGGCTACTTTCCCCCTCCCCGAAACACCTCTTTTTTTTCTGGATATTCTTGAGCGTCGTAGAAGTTTATAAGTTTCGATTTAAAGCTTTCGTGACTGCAGGGAATCATCTTCTTGGTTCTTTCGGTAAAGTCACGTAGAAGGGAAGTAATCAAATAATAAAAATAAAACATAATAAAATAATTCTCACGACGTTTCGGCCACAACGCAAGCAGCCGTCCTCAGGTGAAAAACGAATTAGCACTATTCGCATTCCTGCATTTCCCATAAATATGCTAAATTCCTCTTCAAATGCAAATTCTTTTGTCAAGGCTCTCTTCCTCCTCCCTCACAGCTTAAATAGACACTCCAAGCCTAAGACGTGTCATTTAGACTCTGTCTTATCGACAGACATGTTCTTCACCTGAGGACGGCTGCTTGCGTTGTGGCCGAAACGTCGTGAGAATTATTTTAATATGTTTTATTTTTATTATTTTATTACTTCCCTTCTACGTGACTTTACCGAAAGAACCAAGAAGAAGTTTATAAGTGTGTCGTTTGTCCTTTCCACACGCGAGAGATAAACGCGTGCTGTTACACGCATTATCTGGCTGCGTGTTCGTCGGCTCGGCCTCAAACGGGTACCTGGTGCGGTGTTGCAGAGTAATTATCACCACGCAGGAGACAAAGGCGACCGGGCGAGGTGTTGGCCACCCACCCACCCCCTCGTGTGCCGTGCCGGCCTTCATAGGTGCTCGCTAACAGCACTTGCCCCAAGTTCGTTCAGGCTTATACGGTGGGGGTGGGGGGGATGTGTCACAGTGGGGAATTTTATCCGCTTTGCGTATCTCATTCCGGGGGATAGAGAGAAAAAAAGGTAAACATGAGTTCTTATAAGGAAGTTGCTGCTTCTACATATTTCTGTTGGCTGCCACGTTCAGAGTAACGACGTAACAATGAAGCGTATCGCTCGAGAGAGGGAAGGGGAGTCCATCCCGACAACGTCGACTGCTAGAAACTTTGTTTTGAGACTCGGGCGGCTTCGGGGGGTCCTCTTATTCAAATATTTGTGGCTCCATTTGGCCCTAATTCTACAACGCGAACCCGCTGAACGTGTTTACTCGTCCGCTCGTCGTTGCTGTGTGTGTGCCCGACGTCGAACACAAAATAGAAGAAGACAAAAAAAATAACCGGTAAAAACAAAGTTTTTAACTATAAATCCTTTATATGCGTGGCGGCTAGAGTCCTCTCGTCCTCTGGCTTGAGATGGCTGCCACCTATGGGTCAGATGATTGTCTGCCACCATTAAGCAATTGGTAAATAAATATTTTTAAAAAATTTCCCTAAAAAGTGAACATTTTTGGAAAAAATTTTCACGAAAATAAATTGTCACACACAACGAGTCTGTGTGCAAAATGTCAGCTCGATTGGATCACTGGAAGTGGGTTAAAAAAAACGACCGAAAGATTTGCACGGTCGTAAGCGCGCAAGCACGCAAGCAAGCAAGTGAACTTAATATAAAGGATTTGATAAAAAGCTATCCCTCGTAGAATATCGCTTTGTGGTTGTTGTTTTTAAAATATTTATTACGAACAAAAAAAGCGTTGCACCGCGGGCGACGGGTGGCAGGAACGCAATCCCCAACAAGTGTTTTCGCTTTGCTTCGTGGTTTCAATTCGTTTTTTGTTTGCATATTTTGGTTGGGGGGGGTGGAATTCTTCAAAACCTCATGAGGGTCACAGATTTGGCTGGGTCTGAATGTCTCTCTACCCACCAACGATCCACAACCCCCACCCCCGTAGCATGAACAGCCCAGCAAGCGCTCATTAAAGAGCACCTATCTACGAAGGCCGGAACGACACACGAAGCGGGGTGAGTGGGTGGCCAGGACTACGCCCGGCCGCCTTTGTCTCCCTCGTGCCGATGTCTACACAGCGTACCAGTGGGGGGGGGGGGAGTCCCAGGACCGGTTCAAAATTAACGTCACCGGTGCTGCCAGCGAGCGGGAATCGAACTCGTGTAGGCGGCAGCGCGCTGACCGCTACACCCCCCACCCCTACCCACCACCCTACCCACCACCCCTACCCGCCACCCCTACCGACCACCCCTACCCACCACCCTACCCACCACCCCTACCCACCACCCCTACCCCCCTAGTAGGGGGGTAGGGGTGGTGGATAGGGGTAGGGGGCCCCTAACCCTACCCACCATCCTACCCACCACCCTACCCACCACCCCTACCCGCCACCCCTACCCACCACCCTACCCGCCACCCCTACCCACCACCCCTACCCGCCACCCCTACCCACCACCCCTACCCACCTACCCCTACTCGCCACCCCTACCCGCCACCCCTACCCGCCACCCCTATCCACCACCCCTACTCGCCACCCCTACCCACCACCCCTACCCACCACCCCTACCCACCCACCATCATGCGCCACAATCCCCTCCGTGCCAGGGACACAAGACGTGCCCGCGTCTCGAGTACAGTGCAGCTGGCGACCCCGGGCGCGTTTGGTGGAACGCAGCCCGCAACCCCGACGCCGCCGACAGCCGCCGCTCGTTCACGTGATTGTGCATCGCCCATTGCCCATTGCGTGCCCTCAAAGGAGCAGCCCCAACGGCCCTTGGCCACGCTTCCTCATTTCCACCACTCCCCCCCCCCCACCACCATCATCACCACCCCCATACGCACGCAACGGGCTGTCGGCCAGCAGCCACCCGCGCTCATAGCACGACGACGAGGAACGGAGTCCTTCGCTTCTCGCGCGCGCGCGCGCGACGTGTTTCGCGTGGGGCGTCAGTGACGACCCCGGCGTTCCACAGCTCCGCGGGTTGTGCCGTCGTGGTGAAGGGCGGCTCTGTAACGAAGTCAATCGCCGAGCAGCTCGCTGCTTGCCCTGGTTGGGCGCGATCGGCGACGACGGGAGCGAAGGTGGCGCACGGGCTGTGTTTCATCTTGCCGCGTGCGTCGGCGATGCTATGGCAGGAGCCCGGAGCATGCTGCTCGACTGGACGTGCGACTGTCAGTGGATATTGGGTCTTATCCGCAAGACGCTATCGCCCAGGTAAAACAAAAAAGTGGTTATTGGAGCCGTTGCTCCCCCCTACCTCCTCCCTCCCTCCTTCCCTAAAGATTGCTTATCGGCGACCACCTTGGGTGGAAAATGCTAACAGAGTTTTTCTTGGACAATTTTATCGTCGGTTCACGAATGTGCGTGGTAGCAAAGTGAGTTGCGGTCGCTATGTATGAGAGAGGCGTTGTGAAATGTTGGTGTTTAATAGAGAAATAGATTTTTTTTGGAACTCTAAACGAAAACATGAATTGATTACGAAACGTTTATGGAATATGAAAATAAATAGGACATGTTTACGTGAAACAAAGCTTCGTCTTAAGGTGGACACAGCCGAGGGGTATATCCTCCGATTAGCACGGTTGGCTACGTACCGTGCGAAAGAAATTCAGCACACGTACTGGTGGAATTTACCATCCCAGGTGGTACAGACCAACCCTGTTGCCTCATGGGATAAAGGTGCTGGCAGCAGCTGCAAGACACATAAGAACCTCCTGCTGTGTTCGTGTCTTCAGTTACAAGTTAGCTCGTGACCTAGGCAGAACCTAGACCTGTAAGGTGGCTACCCGGTCAAAGATAAATTCATTCCATTTTCACCTTTGTTGTAAATAAGTGCAGTTTTCGTGTGTTCAGTCGTTAAACTCGGGGGCCATTTATGTCAGCGTAGAATTGTCTTATTTTCCTTATGTATATTTATATATGTATTCGGCCTGTGGCCACAGCATCTGTAATGCGCCGGTCTTCTCAAAACCTCCACTTCCATGCCTCTGCTCCCCAACTTGACCGAAGTGCACAGACCAACGTGAAATATGATCAGACAATCCTCGTGTTTGGCTTGGTGTGTGGGGAAAGCTTCGTCCAGCAGTGGATTGGCAAAATGCTGTAAAATATTTGTGATTTGTTCACTCTCTTTTAACAAAAACATGTTAATGCCCATGGCCTTGCGGAACCGCGGCGTTTGCCGCTCATTCGCAGATGGTTCACAGTTAACTACTGTGGGTGTGTAATTTAGCCAGAAATAAGTATAACCAGTAAAAACAAAGTTTTTCACTATAAATCCTTTATATGCGTGGCGGCTAGAGTCCTCTCGTCCTCTGGCTTGAGATGGCTGCCACCTATGGGTCAGATGATTTCATGGCAGCATTAACCAATTGGTAATTAAATATAATATTTTTGTCCTAAAAAGTGTAAAATTTTTGGAAAAAAAATTCACGAACATTAATTGACACGCAGAACGAGTCTGCGTGCAAAATGTCAGCTCGATTGGATCACGGGAAGTGGGTTAAAAAACGACCGAAAGATTTGCACGGTCCTAAGCAAGCAAGCGAACTTAATATAAAGGATTTTAAAAAAGGATACGCGATGTTTGCTTCGCAGTGGATGTTAAAGATGCCGCGAGATTATTCGCAAGAGTAGAGTGGGGCCATCGCGTGCCCACGTCGTGGTCCAAATGTACCAATGTAACTTAAATAAAATGTGCTGAATTTGAAACATAGCGAGCAAATCAGCGTTCTCAGCACATTGTGAAACCTTGGCAGGATCCTCCTGAAAAAAACGCAGGGTCAAGAGACTCAGTGAGGACTTTCATGGGTAAACAATCATGATTACTTTAAAATGAATGATAACACAAACGATGTCACCGTTTCGATTTAAGGCTTTCGTGACTGCAGGGATTCATCTTATTGGTTCTTTCGGTAAAGTCACGTAGAATGGAAATAATAAAATAATAAAAATTAAACATAATAAAATTATTCTCACGACGTTTCGGCCACAACACAAGCAGCCGTCCTCAGGTGAAGAACAGGTCTGTCAGAAAGACAGCGCCTGGTGGTGTTCATTCAGACGCTGTCTTTCTGACAGACCTGTTCTTCACCTGAGGACGGCTGCTTGCGTTGTGGCCGAAACATCATGAGAATTATTTTATGTTTTATTTTTATTATTTTATTATTTCCATTCTACGTGACTTTACCGAAAGAACCAAGAAGATGTCACCGTTTTGAATTCATTTGGGAAGGGTGGGGAGGGAGGTCGTGGGTGCGGGCCAGGGATTATTTGGTTGCTCATGGAAAGAACCGGGGGGGAGGGGGGGTGGGTTGTGAATGTTGATGTAATCCAGGAAGCTGTTTATTAGGCGTTCTACAGAGAGGCCATGTGAGTGAGTGGGAACATCACCAGCGCTCCTACAATTCTCTACTACGGCGTTTTCCTAAACCTTGCATAGGAATTAATAAAACCCCTAGAATTCGTTCAAAGCAGTGTTCTTCAATGTCCTTTAGTGCGTCTATAATACACAAATAGTGAAAACAACTCCCCCCCCCCCCCCCCATCATCATGCTGTCAAACCCCCAATGGTTTCAAACGTGTAGCGGCCCTTCTCACACTGACGATGTTTTATCGGCAAATGTGCCCCCCCCCACCTCGCCTCTGAAAATTAGTGAAGAACACTTCTCTAGCAAGTCAAGTCAGCTTTATTGATCACATATCCGTGCATACACATGTGGTACATGGCAGTGAGATGCTTTGCTCCCGTATCGCTCTCTCAGCTTGTGCAAATTAACAACAGCAATGTAAACAGCAGCAGTAATATTTAAAAATATATTAAAATGTAATAAAAAAAAAGCTAAGTAAAATCGCTGTGCAGATGATAAAAGTGACATGTGCATAGCAGAAGTGGGGTCCCCTGCGGGTGAGCTTTATAAATGATCTTGTTATGCAAAATGTTGCTATTTGGTTAATGTCTAGTGCAGTCGGTGATGGGGTGGGGTGGGATGTGAATGGGGGGTAGGGGGGAGCAAAATCTGGGGTTGGTGTGGTTTGGGCAAATATTGTGCGGGGCTCAGCTCAGCATCCTGGGGATAGAAGCTGTCTTTGAGGCGGTTGGTGGTAGCCGCAATGCTGATGTAGCCGGAGCTTTCTCTTGGATTGTTTCCTGATGAAAAGTTCGTGGCCCGGGTGGCTGGAATCGGCGATGATCTTTTGGACCTTAGCTATGCGCCTCTTGGTGTCGCGATCTCTCAGGGTGAGCTGCACGCCGCCTGTGAGCCGCTGGGTGGGGCAGCGTCACCCTCTGAAGCCTCTGCCGGTCTCGTTCGGTGCAGTTAACGTACCAGGTGGCGAAACCAACTCCACAGAGGTCTGTACAGGGAGGTCCAGATGTCTTGTGACCACCATGTAATGCTCTAAAACTTTATTTTTTTTGTAAGTAAGCTTTATTTCAAACAGAAATGAATGTGCAAAGTGGAAAAAAAATGGTCATTCGACATCTGGACCACTCTGTACAGTATTCCCTCAATATTCGCGAGGGGTACGTTCCGAAACTCGTGAATAGCAAATTTTGCGGATTAATGATCGGGTATTGAACTACTAAAAAACGATCTTTTTCACGAATTACCTGAATTAAATACGTAAATAAACGATTAAATACGTGAAAATTATCCCATCACTTTACTTCTCTGTCGGTGTGGCTGTGTGGAGTTCCAGATGCCATTCACGGATAGCCGCCGTCGCGGTCAGCAAGTTCGTGAATAACGAGGGCATACCGAGCCTCCTGCCACGTTCCTCCCATCACACACCGGGACCCCACTTCCCTTTGTGGCTCTAATTAGGCCCGCTAATTTGCATAATGCCCAGCCAGGTGGCCTGGCGGAAGAGCAGGCGACTCACAGTCGAAAGGCTGCCAATTCAAATCCTTGCTTGGGGGAGGGCGGGAGGGGTTGAGTCAACTCGGCACCATCATCATCATCATCCCTTCCCTCCGAGGTCGATAAAATCAGCAACACTTTTGTGGAGAAGTCCACGGCTGCTTGTGCTATGTCGAGATGCACCCGCCGCCACCGTAGGAATGTGGAATTTTCACGGCTGACTCGGGGCTGTGAACAGGGTGATGAGAACTGCCTCAATGTGCATTTTATACTTTGAACGTTTATTTGATTTTTGAAGAAAAGTTGTTTGGGAAATTTATAGGATGAAACTCAACTTTAATTTGCCCTCCCGTTCACTGACCCCCCCCCCCTCTCTGTCCACCCACAAGTATACATTGGGCAGACCACAGCCGTTTGGCATGTGATGTGTGGTGGGGTAAAGTGTGGGTTCTCCCACCTCTGTCTGGCCAATGTGGAAGAGGTCAGTGAAATGCCCTCCAGAGAGGGCTGCCTGAAGCCCCCTCTGGTGGCAGCTGTTCTGCAGGCAAGCAATTGCAGGGCTGCACCTTTATCTTTTTTTTCTTGCTTGTGTTTTTTTTATTACCTTTTTTAATTGTGAACAGGCCGGGGACTTTGCATGTCCTTTATATTTCGTCGTAAATAGATTGTGCATTTAGGACACCGTGAACATGAAACAAGGCGTTCGTTCGAAACAAAGCCACGCGTGGCTGGTTCTGTCCAATCAACAGTTACAATCGGAACGCCGCGTATATGAACGGCACGCGTTCGTTCATCAAGGGTACGCAGCATCAGCAATCTCCGTTCAAGAGATACACAATTTGGGGTTTGTTTTTTTGCTGTTGTTGTTGTTGAGAAAGAGTAAGGTACTCAACTTGTTCAAGGAAGAAAAAACTTCCACGCGGACATTTCGAGTCGAATAAGTGGATAGTGTTCCTCAGTGCGCAGCGTTTCTTTGATGTTACCCGCGGTTTGATTTTTTTTTTTGCTCGCGCTGAGGGTCAAAGCAATATAACGCTCCCTCGGTCTATTGAGTCTGAGTGCGGGTACGGTGTGTGTTACAGATGGTTGAGTTAGTGCGTAGATGTGCAGACAGAATGATAACACAGCAAAGTAAGAGCGGTGGAAGCTTAACCGTGTATTTGGACGTGCACCGAGACAGAGAGAGAGATTTAACAACACGCTGCATTATTGAGAGCCTGGCAAGACCCACTGCAAAGTGTAATCTTCCCACCAAACTGATGTTGTGACATGCCCATCCGTCCGTGTCAGCGGTGGGTGGCAGGGAGGAGGTCGTACGGATTATTGTTTATCGTGATTATCATCCTCACGCTTGCTTACCCTGAAAAGGCTTTTTTTCAGGAAGATCCTGCCAATTTCGTTTTTCAGTTGAGGGCGATTTTGATCACCGCAATCATTTGGAGAAGAAATACATTCCCAGCATTGGGATGTTTTGGTCAATAGCAGTTTTATTGCCCGATTTTTTTTGTTCAGCTATACGATGAAACCGTAGAGTTTAGAAGGATAACTAATTTTTATTTAACCAGGTAAAGCCAACTAAGCTATATAGTTCTTTTACAGAAGTGACTTGGCCCCAAATGATAGCTCAACGAAGTGGCTTATCGTGTGGACATTTAAAGCAGCCGAACACTCTACGTCGATTCTAAATGTGGAGGGAAACCCCGCGAGGAGAGAGAGAGAGAGACGCCGCAAACTCCAAATATACAGCAGCAGGCGTCAGGGTCGCGATCTAACCCACGACCTCCTGCGTACCAGGGCGAGCCAGTTGACATCTCCTAGCCACCGTGGCGCCCAAACTCTCACGCGTAAAGGTGTCCCCCGGGACCCCAGCGGTTCTAGCTGCGAGGCAACCACTGAGCGTCGCGGGGGGCTCAATGACGCATTGTGCGAGCGACGGAAGAGAAGGGGGGGGGGGCAGAGCGTGCGAGTAGCCTGCCGTGGAGGAGAGCGGCAGTCTCGAGCACTCTCCATTCGCCCCCCCCCCCTCACTCCCCGCTCACCGCTGCCGCCCGGCCGCCCCCCTTTCACTCGTTACTCGAGACGGGGTAACATTTTTGTAGACAAGCTTCCATAAACTAGAAGTCGATTGCAATCGGTGGATTGCTGTCCACCCCCTGCCCCCACCTCCCTCCTCTTTCCTTGCTGTGACAAGTTGGGCTGTGGTAGGAGGATGGGGGTCGCTGCGTATTTGCATTTATTGACACGTTTTGATTTTCTGGGAGCAGGAAATGAGCTGAGCATGCCTCCGTCAAATCGATCGGGCAGCCAAAGCCGCGGTTATTATTAGAATTAGGCCGTGGATTGCTGGCGTCCTTACCCCCCCCCCCCCCCCCGCCGACCTGACATTTGCTTAACCTCGTCACCGCGCGCTAAGCGATGGTTTAGCGTGACCGGTCACGTTTCGCCCAGCACCACCAGCGAGCAGGAGTGCTTATTAGGCGCCCGGTTTCTTCCGCCGTGAGCTTCAAGTGCGAGACTGATGAACAGATGCGTCAACACGGCTTAAGTGTGGCGTGCGCGCGCGTCTGCATTGAGTGGCATCGCAAGTGGGTTAGCGCGCCGCTCGAACGAACCCGCCGACCGGAGTTCGATTCGCCGCTCACGGCCAAGGGCCTTGCCGAGCTCGATTCAGCCTCAAACGAGGGTCCGCCGTGGCGTGTGGACATCGGCACTGGTGAGACAAAGCGACCGGGGCGTGGCGTTGTCCGCACTCGCCCTCTCGTGAGACCATCACAGTCAGCAGACCTATAGACCATGACAGTCAGCAGACCTGTAGACAACCACCAATCAGCAGACCTATAGACCATGACAGCCAGCAGACCTATAGACACCGGCCTTCACAGGTGCAACTCGCTAACGGCACTTGCCCCAACAGTTTGTTGCAGGCTAAACGGTCGGTGGGGGGGGGGAGGAGGATCTTTGTCTTTGTATCAAGCTGATCAACCTGCGCTCGGCTGCAGACAAAACTCTGGACCCTGAGTCGTACAGCGCTCAATGCAGATCGCTGAGTGTGATTCAGATGTCTGGTGACCCCCACAATGAATTGACCCCTAACATTTTTGTAAAACCTTTGCATATTTATTTCTGTTTAAATAAACCTTCCTTTTCAAAAAAATTACGTATAAAGTTTTTAGAGAATTAAATGGGGAGGCGGTCACAAGACATCTGGACCACCGCTGCACATTAGCCACGCGGCTCTCTATCTCCGCGATCGTCGCTCGCATCAGAGACAATCCGCGGTGGTCTCTCCGTGAGACGCCTCGCTCCGCGTGCGTTCGTCCAACTGCCCACGCGGACTCGACGTACGCGGTGTCAATTCGCGCCGCAGCAGCGGATACCCAAGCGGGGGGAGGGAAGGTGGAACCGAGGGGGAGTGAAAGGGAAGGGGGAGGCGGTGGACGCCATCAAGAACGCCGCGTCCACCCGGGGAAACGCACGGCCGCTCGCTGGGCCTCGCACCGACGGGGGCCGCCACCGACCAGAGCGATCACCGAAACCCACCGCGTCTCTCTCCAACCGAGCGTCCGTGTCGTTGCCGCCGCGGGTCGGGGCAACGGCTCACGCCGGCCCCGATCGGACCCCGATCGGACCCCGATCGTTGACTGCGTGCGTTGTTTGACCGCGCTCGGAGGTGATTGAGACACGCGCGTTTGCCCCAACAGCATTGTTTAAGGCTGCGGCTTCCATGCTTTTAATATATGAACCAACAAGATCTCCCCAGATCCTCTGGTACTGGTCTTTTAATCGTCCCAAAGGCCAGGACGAAAACCTACGGAGCAGCAGGCTGTTCCTTGCCTGTGGGACAGCCTGCCAGGGGATCTGAGGGCTTGAGAATCATTAAGCACTTTTAAAATAAATCTAAAAACTAACTTTTTTTTAATTGATTTTAATTAGGATTTTCTGAATGTGTTATTTTTATATGTCTTTGCTCGAAATGTGTTACAACTTCATTTAATTTAGCCTACAATTACACTTTATGCCTGTAAAGCACCATGTATTGCATTTTTTTGCACGAATAGTGCTATATAATAAAAGTTTGATTAATATATGGGGGGGGATATTTGCCTTTGGAGCGGTGGTGCAGCGGTTAGCGCGCTGTGCTATGAACCCGGCAACCCGAGTGCGAATCGGTTCTGGGTCTCCCCGAGGTCGACTCAGCCTCAAATGAGTACCTGGTGGAATGTGTAAACATCCCCACTGGGGAGCCAAAGGCGGCCAGGTATGGCGCTGGCCACCCACCCCCTCGTGTGCCGTGACGGCCTTCATAGGTGCTCGCTAACAGCACTTGCCCCAACAGTCTGGTAAGGCTACACGGGGGATCTTTGTCTGAAAGCAAGTACCAGGAGTTGGTACTCGGCCTGTACCTCTCTCAACGATAGCAGCGACTTCCCAACTCGTACCCGTCTTAGATTCATAGATAAAGAGATAGATGATAAGTCCAAGAAGCAAAATGTGAGTGCGCTCTGCTACATGGGAGCAAAAAATGCCCAGAGGCTTTATCTCATTTTCAGGCGAAGCTGTTAGCACTGACCCTAATCTGAAACACATGCTTTCAATAGGAAAGTGGGGGGGGGGGGGGGAGCGAGCGGTGGGGTGAGGAGAGAGGGGGGGGGCACGCGGCGGAGATTGAAATGCTTCGTCCGATGCGCACATTACTCATTCAGTCCGGGAGTCCATTCTCCTAATGCCCTATGTTACGCGTGCGTGCCCTCCTGTGTGTGTGTGAGTGAGGTTATGCGGGGAGCTGTCTTGTAGCGGCCAGCACACGTTGCTACGAAGCCGGCGACCTGAGTTCAATTCCCGCTCGCGGCCAACACCAGTGACGATTATTTGAACCGGTCCTGGGTCTCCCTTAGATCGACCCATCCTTAATTGAGTGCAGCATTGGGGACGCAAACGCGACCGGGCGTTGTGCTGGCCACCCACCCCCTCGTGTGCCGTGTCGGCCTTCGTAGGTGCTCGCTAACAGCGCTTGCCCCAACAACCTGTTGAGGCTACACGGGGGATGTTTGTCTTTGTGCTTGGGTGCTCCCTTTTACACCGTCCTCTTCCGCGGCTCCATTCCGTCTGAGCATTTACGCGTTGAAATTTACATCTGGAGGAGGAGGGGGGGGGCACATTACAAGCTCCACTCGGATGCGATAGTGACGGAGAGGGCAGCTTGGCAGTGGCGCTGGCACGGCGGTGTTCACGCGCTTAAAGCAACGTCAGCTTTCTGGATCGCGTCAGAATTTCGCGGCGTCACCGCTCAGATTACGTGGCTTCCTCGCCCCGCGCTCGTAACGCGCGTGCACACAGTTTCCCCCCGGCTGTCTCTACGGGGAGCGAGAGGGGGGGAAGAGTGCAAAGCATAGCGCGCCACTGAGATTAACATCGCGTAAACAAATCTTCGGGCCGAAAATGCATTTTTAGCCACATTTTTCGGAGGGCGCTCATCTTGACCCTCTTCTTCCATCTTCGTCGTCGTCTTAGAGCCGCGTGATTACCGCGGTGGTCAACGCAAGCGATTTACACCCCTTTTGCCGACCCACCCGCTGGATGAGTAACGCAATAATTAATTATTTCGACTTGTAATGCGGCGAACAGTGTTCGCTCGGAGGCACGGGCCATTAGTGGCGTGAAGAACCAAGCAGGAAGGCAGCAGCAGCCACGCGATGAGCCGGCACCAACAATTGCCCAAGATCTGCAGTCCTATACTGTATATATATTAAGGTGTTATCGACCAATACATGAGTGGTTACATATTGGGAGGAAACTGGAGCACCTGAAGAATGGTCCAGTATGGGCAGGGCCAGAAAGTTACAACAGCAATCGATACAAAAAACACGGCATGAGTGCAAAATAGAGCAAATGGAGAGAGCAAGTCAAGAAATGGAAAAAATATATATCTAAGTCCGGTTTCTAAAATAGAACTGCACGCTTGGGCAAGGCAGAAAAAAACAACAACAACATCAACAAAAACAGTCCAAGACCACATCAAGACAACAACAACAACAACACAGACCCACAATAAAATGGGCACATTGAATAAAAAAAGTAGATAGTTTATTTGAACCTATTTCTTTGAACCTATCTACCGAAAGACCCAAAGGATATGAATTCCTGCAGTCACGAAAGCTTTAAGTCAAGATGTGTCATGTAAACTTTCATGTAAATCCAAGTTCACCCTCTTGGTTACGAGAATATGAAGCAAAGTAATCGATCCCAGCACCGCCGACATGCATAATTCCGTTTGATTGTGAAGCAGCCAAACAAGCAACTCATTGGGTAGGTGGAGCAGCGGTCAGCCGCGCGCTGCGTTTAGACCATGTAGATTATTTCGCTGCTATAAATGTTGAAATGTTAAGCCACTTTGTTGAGCTGTCATTTTTGGCTTTTGAAAAAACACATTGTCCTGCGGAGGGAGCTGGTAGGAACGTTGGGTTGCTCGGTCAATGGCCAGGGTCAACGGCGGCGTGGTGTATTCCGCAAATACGCCCGACTGTGAGGGCGGGCACAAGCCGGCGTGAGTAGGTTAAACGTTGAGTTTTATAAGGGCACCACGGGGTGACCAGCCACTCCCCACCCAGCCCCACCCCTCCCACCCCCACCCAGCCCCACCCTCCCCACCTAGCCCCTCCTTGCTGTGGATGATTGCTTGTGTTTCAGTCGAAACGTCGTGAGAATTTTTATTGTTCAATATTTGTATTATTTTATTATTTCCCTTCTAGGTGACTTTACCGAAAGAACCATGAATACGAACCATATTTGTTCACCTTTTTAGTTACCCACAAGTAAAGTGTGGTTATGCAGAGAATGGCGTCTTGTAATAGGTGCCTGTTTGGTTTTTTTACATCTTACCACCCGTATTTTCAAGCCAGAGAGGGTAAACCCTTTTTTATCATTCAATATCGTGATTCTAGCTGAAAGCGTACCCAATAAGCCTCCTTGATTTTCTTCGTAGGCCGCCCGTGTTCGTTTGCGTAAGCGTGCTCGATGTCCTCGCGGAGAGTGCTGAGCCCATCGTATGTGATGCAATTACCCGGTTCTTCATGGAAACAAAACCTTGGGTTTAGCGACAGCGGCTGAGGAGTCAATGAAGTCCTAAAGCTCACTTCATTATCACACTCTCATCTCCCAACACACACACACAGATAATACTGGTAGGAACATCCTGGTTACACCAGCCCACAGGGGATTATTGTGTCCGTCCGTCGTGCATAAAAAAATGGGAGAGGTGGGGCTGGGTGGAGAGGGGAGGGTGGAGAGGGGCTAGGTGGGGAGGGTGGGAAGGGGAGGGGCCGGATGGGGAGGGGTTGGGTGGGGAGGGTGGGGCTGGGTGGGGGGTGGGAGGGGAGGGGCTGGGTGGGGAGGGGCTGGTCACCCCGTGGTGCCCTTATAAAACTCAATGTTTAACCTACTCACGCCGGCTTGTGCCTGCCCTCACAGACGGGCATATTTATGGAATACACCACGCCGCCGTTGACCCTGGCCATTGACCGAGCAACCCAACGTTCCTACCAGCTCCCTTCGCAGGAATGTGTTCGTGACAGGCAGAGTGAGCGAGTCGTGTGAAATTCTGAAGATTCTAGGATGACCATGAGAGACAGAGTTTTTGGGCACAGTCACATTCGAGTCTATCCCCATAACTCAAATAGAAATCTAGACACCTAAAATTTCTAATTAGGGCAACCCAAAACTACAAGCCTGGAGGGTTAATTAGTTTCAGTCGGAGGGCAGGGGTCATCCTAAAGTTTTAAATTGGACTAAAGTCTCGTGCTAAACACTTACCAATGCGCAATCCAAATCGTCGGTCGACCAAGTAATTTGCCTCCCGTGGGGTGTGACACCACGCGCTGGATAGAAAGCAGTTGAAGCTCCGGACCGTCTCTCTACCGGTCCGCACGTACCTCATTGTACGTGCGAATTATGGCACGGTTGGTTACGTGCGGTGCGAAAGAAGTTCAACTTACCTGCTCACATCGTTCGCGTACGATTTGCCCGGGAGCGAGGTTTTCATTCATCCTCCGTCCACACGCGCCCGCGTTCCACTCCGCGAGTCCTGGCCTCAGCGGACGAACACGGGGGGGGGGGGGGGGGCTCTGCTTTGCCTGCAGAGCAGTAAGAGCAACCACGCGCCACGGAAGAGCTCGTAGCTACGGCACATGAATACATTATGAGGTCGCACTCATTAAACACAAAGTGCTTGCCACAAATGAACCACAATACCTCGGTGATCTCGTCAAGGAACATAAACCATCACGCGGCTTTTGGCTGGCCATCGGACAAAGACGGTGATCACCGCGACGCACGCTTTCAGATGCGCTTCCGCGGCCGTCTGGAACGCTCTCCCTTCCGACATTAGGAAGCCACTGGAGCCATGCACTTTAAAATCCAGATTCAATTCTTTACAACTGATTTTACTGTTTAGTTTGTGGTCCTTTCCCCGCACCTCCGATTAGCACGGTTGGCTACGTACGGTGCGAAAGAAGTTCAACATACATACACGTGGCCATACAAAGCACTCAAAGCTGTCGCACATAGCCGGCCCAGGGTGTGTCGTTTTCGTACACAACCGGCTCAGGTTCATAAGCAACAGCACGCGTGACCAGACCTAGGCTCACAGCGACAGCACGCAGCCATCCCACACACAGTGTGTAGCTGTTGTAATGGGCAACACAGCAACTCATAGCCACTACGGGGGCTCAGAGATCGGCCGCGCGTGATGGACGCCCTCCTTAATCTCAGCCGCGCGTCTTTCGCCCGCGCGCGCGCGCATCTCTCAGAGCCCGGGTGCGGGCGGGCGAGCGGAGCGCGGAGATTAAATTTATTATTTCTCCCTTTTTCGTAGAGCCGTGTATATTTTTTTGCCGAGCAGTCATCCGGCGAGCCGCGCTGACCAAGGCCGTCGCGGTGAACTGCACGGAAGAGCACCGTGCGAGAGCAACGTTCATTTTCCGCCCCTCTGCCTCGGGGGGGGGGGGGGTTGAGCCCAGGACCCCTCCCGGTGGCCGTACATCGCCTTCGGCAGCTCCCCTCGGGCCACGTGGGCAGGTCCCCTGCAGTGATATTTCAAAGTGTCAGTCGCAGGCGTCTCTGCCGCGATGTTGACGAAGCACATCGCGAGCGCGCGACAAATGGTGAACGCCGGACGCTACCTCTCTACCGCACGGCATCTTGTCCCCATCCCTGTGGTCAGCGCCGAAGCTTTCTTGGGGAAGGAGAGGGGGGGGTGAGGTGAGGTGGGGGGCACAGGCTGAGGCGTGGATACCGTGCAGCAGAAGAATGCCGCGCCGGGAATGTCGGCGTTGCGTTTCGGCGGACGAAACGTGCTAAGTGCATAACGTGGAATAATTTCCTTGCGTCCCGATTACACAACATGAAACAGATGGGTTACGAGCGCGATGTTCACTCGAGGCGTGGACGTGTGATCTCACTCTCTCTGTCTCTCTGTATTGGGGCCTGGATCTTAGCATGCCAGTCAACGTGTTGTTGGGCCAATGTTGACATCTGCTTGTGGGGGGGGGGGGGGGGCAGGGGGGGGGAAGGGTGGTCTTGATTGGGGGGGGGCTTTACCAATGTGTTGAGAAGCACTGGTTTACCGTGCTGGAAATGAGTTTTAAAAAACGAAACAAACAAAACACCTGCGCTTGAAAGTGGTCGTTATGATCCTGGGTAGCGTCAGGGAGCAGGCGAATTCATATTGACAGCGTGTTTATTATGAGACTCCGTGCATAAGCACTTTAGGCTTAATCGATATCACGAATTTGCAAATGTTGTAAGACGTCTGGAAGCGAGTGGTTTGCATGACAGTTTGCATCAGGCTGTTTATTAACGCCTCCGTAGCCGGGAAAAGTGGCTCAGTGGTCAAGCGAGCGACTCGCAATCGGAAGGTCACGAGTTCAACTCCTGGTTGGCGGTTGACTCAACCCATTCACACATCTGGTCGATAACGTGAGCGCCACTTTTTGGGGACGTCAACAGTGGATGTTCTTTGGATAGACTCGTCCCTGTCATAGCAACGAGGAATTTCCACCACTGGCTCAAGGCTGTAAATAGAAGACGAGCGCCAATGCCTCGATGCTGACTTGGTCATGAAAAGTCGCTTTTGACTTTAATGAAGAAGAAAAAATAACGACCAACAAATGGAGACAACACCTTTTTTTATATTTATCAAACACGGCAATGTTTTTCAGCACGCTGTACAATTGACTTTCCAATCCAGCCATCGCCGGTAAAACAATTGGAATCTGGCCCAGAATGTATGAATCATTTAAATTATGCGCGCACCTTCATCCATTTAATTTACACGGGTCAAGGTGCGGGGCACTGATTAATCAGGAGCTGGAATTCTCTTAGCCAGAGTCGTCGTACTCCCCCTTCCCCCCAAAGAGATCTGTGCAGCCTCGGCGCTGTGATAAATAATGCATTCGTTGTGTCCGTTGCTGCCCGGTCTCGCCGAGGTCGTAGGGTCGGGCATAATCTCAGATAATCACGAGACGTACCGCTCGCTCGCTCGCTCGCTGCTGCTCGCTGCTGCTGCTATCCGCCGCCTTCTACCCCTAGTCTCGGCGATGCCTGCCACCAGCTTCGTGAGTAAACCGATTGCATTTCGATTTAAAGCTTTCGTGACTGCAGGGATTCATCTTCTTGGTTCTTTCGGTAAAGTCACGTAGAATTGAAATAATAAAAAATAAAACATAATAATATAATTCTCACGACGATTCGACTCCAGCCGTCCTCAGGTGAAGAACAGGTCTGTCGAGAAGACAGACCTATTATTTTATTATTTCCATTCTACGTGACTTTACTGAAAGAACCAAGAAGATGAACCGATTGTTTTAATTCAGTGTAGCGCGCACGCAAGCGTCGCCGCACATTGTTTTTGACTGATTAGCCGTCGCTCCTTGTCCGAGCGAGCGAGCGAGCGTGCCCCGTGTCCGCTTGTCCGAGCGTCATGGACAGGTGCGTGCGCGCGGCGGTGTTGGGGAGCGGTGGCGCAGCGGTTGACGCGCTTGCGAGTTCGATCCCCGCCCATGGCCAATAATAGTGGCGGATATCTGAACCGGTGTTGGGCCTCTCCTAGGTCAGCTCAGCCTTAACGGAGTGTCTGGTGTGGTGGGTAAACATCAGGACTGTGGAGACAAAGGTGGTTGGACATGGTGCTGGCTAGACCACCCCCGTAATTACGTGCTGTGCTGGCTTTAACAGGTGCTCGCTAACAGCACTTGGCGCGTCAGTCTGTAAGGCTATACGGGTGATGTACGTGCATATCGACTCTGGACTCGTGTGTGTCTGCTGAAACGATCACTCTCGAACCCAGGATAGCTTTCGTCTACCATTGACTCTCTCATAAATTGTGTTTCTGTTCGTGTCCGTGTGCATGATAAGAGTCAAAATAATACATCTGTTCAATAGATATAACGATTGGAAGCGCGTGCAAAGACACAATCACACATAGTGCCTCAGTGTACAACAATGCATGAGGCCAAATCGAGAATTACCGTGGGTTACATTTTGGCGCTATACACACCTGCATACGATAAGATTTTTCACTCGCATATAAATACATGGAAACATTAAATCATTGGGGTTGGTTTTTTTTCGAGATTCAATTTAACACGCACCAACAAAGACACACGCACACACACGCGTGTATTTAAATTGTACGACCAAGCGTTAGAAGTGTACGAACACTCGAGGCAAGAGCTAACATTTGTCAGCGTACGATAGGAAAAACCTTTGCCTGGCATTACATAACCCTCGCCGTAACCTTGAGTGGGTTTATCTCTGCACAGAGCGGGCGTGTAATTAATGCACATTAGCACATCTCTCCGTCCCAAATGCGGCTCCCTTGGAGTTCACTCCGTGAGCAGGAGGGGCTCTCTGCACGTTTTAAGGGACCGTGCATGGCTCCGCATTATTAGCACTCCAGTAATTTTCCCTCGGTCTCCCGCACTCGGCAGGCATCACTTAGAGGCTGAAGGCATAGGACGTCCCTAAACACCCCCACCCCACCGCACTCTCCCTCGCTCGCCTCCCCCCCCCCTTCCAACCCCCTCTCTCATCGTTCTCTCTCCATCTCGTTTTCCAACCACGGCGGAACACCACCTTGCATCTCGCGCCGCAGCTCCGCACGCGCGCGCACGCACGCGCCGATCCAGCGCGTCTCGCAAGCTTCTTGTCAATTTCCCCTCCGTAACAAGATTCTGAATCCTCCGTCCGGTGTCACCTTCGCGATTTCCACAACCAAACGTGGACCGATTTGAGCCTCTTGTCATTTCACGTTCGCATCCTCCCTTTATTATTTTTCTTTTCGTGCGCAGTGTTATTATTTTTTCTTCTCTTCATCTTTAAATATTCTCTCCTCTCCGATCGGCGCGTTTGTCGGTCGCGGTGTCACTGGAGGCTGCGCTACACCGGGGAAAGAGGGAGGAGGGGAGGGCTAGAGGGAGCAGTTAGGGGTGGCGGCGGCGGCTGCGGTGGCGGTGGCGGTGCGGGAGGGGTGGTGACACGGGGCGGTCGGGATGGATGTGACAACAAGGGACTACTTGAGATGGCGAACGGGGCCTGCGGAGCGGCGCGGCCGATGCTGAGCGGGCCCAGGGCGCGGGACGGGCGCGCAATCGATCTGCACGGCGGAGCCATGTGATGAGAGAGAGAGCGCGCCACTTGCGGAGCGGCGCTCGCTTTGGCCATGTGGTGCATCAGCTGTCGCTCTGAGAGGTCCTCTCTGGTTGAGAATGAGCCGTCCGACAGGTAGGCAGACGCTCGGCACACCTGACGGAGATACCCCCCCGCCGCCCCCGCCGCCGTCCCGCGCGCGCTTCGTGTTGATCGTCCACGCGCGTGGCCTCTGCTAGCTCATCGGATTCCTCCAGTATAAATATTCTGACTTGTGTGCGTTTGTTTTTTTATTCATGTGGCGGTGCAGTTCTTGTTTGTGGTTTGATTTTTTTTTTGTTAGGAGCAACCACACAGCTCGTAGCTTTCCCCCCAAGCTCAATGTTATGCTCCTTGGGTATAATTTGTTGTCTCTGGTTTTTGAGCCGCTGCTGGAAACGCCGTGTTTCTATGACGGTGGCGGGGGTCGGGGTGGGGTGGACACCAGTCGATTGCTGTAATCAGTTGCTTGCCGATGCTTCTGCTGCGTTCGCACAAGTAACGACCTGAACACGACCGTGATTATTTATGAACTATCGTTTTGTGTGCTCTACGAAGAAGGGTCATTACCCGAAACGTCGCCTGTTGTGTATATATTTATTACTGTGCATCATCATACATCGTCACTATCAGCCATGGTCAATCCTCTGCTGGATTAAGCCTACACACCGTCCCTCATTAACCTGTTTACATGCTATACAGTATATATTAAATTACTCCGTTACATTAGTTTCGTGCGTTATGTATGTATGCACACGAATGTATTTTAGCATGCGGCTTGCACATTCTATTTTATATTCATCTATTTTTCTGTTGTTCAGCATTTCTCACTGCTGTCTGCGGACACACAGACAGACTCACGTGTAAACACATTGAGTGAATGAAACTTCAGCTTGCATTTTGCGCTGCATAATATAGCGCGCGTGTGCGTGTGTCGGATGTGCAGCGCACCAGGTCAACTCATCTCAAATGAGTACCCGGTGCGGTGTGTAAATATCGCAACTAGGCAGAGAGGTCGTGGTGTTGGTCACCCACCCCCTCGTGTGCCTTGCCGGCCTTCATAGGTGCTCGCTAAGAGCCCTTGCTCTTACGGAATGTTCAGGCTATACGGGGGATCTTTGATTGTGCAATGCATGTGCCTCATTTTTTATGTTGAGTGTGCACAAGACACGCGTGTGTTAAATTGAGAGTGCAAATGCAGTGGGGAGGGGTGGTGTAGCGGTTAGCGCGACGCTGCTCTACGAACCCGGCGACCCGAGTTCGATTGCCCGCTCACGGCCAACATCAGTGACGATTATCTGAACCGGCCCTGGGCCTCCCCAAGGTCGACTCAGTCTCAAATGAGTACCTGGTGCGGTGTATAAACATCGTCACTGGGAAGAGAAAGGCTGCCAGGCGTGGTGTTGGTCACCCACCCGCTCGTGTGCCGAACCAGCCTTCCAAAGGTGCTCGCTAACAGCACTTGCCCCAACAGTCTGTTCAAGCTATACGGGGGATCTTTGTTGCGCTAAAACGCACGCGATTCGTGCTTAATGTTGAGTGTGCGCAAGACATGCCGTGCGTTAAATTGAGTGTGCAAATGCAGAAGCCCGTCATGTGTGTGATGAAGTCTAGGAAGGGCATTAACCCCGAGTATATACCTCAGCTGAGCCCAGCAATGCCCACGGGACCCTGCGTGCATACGTTTGGGCGTGCACGCATTTCGCTGCATGGCCCCGGATGTCGCGTTCAACCGCCCCCCTCCCCCTTCCTCGCGTTCAGAGGTCACCAGGTCACGTCCAGGCCTCATCTCGGCGTTTTGTGACCCGTAAAAGATCCCGTGTGTGAGGTTGCTTGCAAACAGCAGGTCGTGCGTCGCCTTGTTAGCGGCAGGAGCCATATATTTTAAAAGCTTATGATAATAATTAGTATTATTTTGTAAATATACTGTATTCCGTCACCAATGCAAATTGCATCTCGAAGCGCTTTAGAATCGCACGGAGACGCGAGGAACCACAGACAAGAGCCAGAACCGGCGCCAACAGTTGCCCAAGTTCTGCCATCCTATATTGTGATGTTTGGCCAACGCCATTAATGAGTGTTTAATATGTGTGCGAGAACACCAGGATTACCCCCAGAAAGTACCCACGAGTGTGTGAGGTGGGGTAGGGGGCAGTGGTGAGCGGGGGTTAAACGGCGATCGAAGTTTCCCTCCGTGAAATATCGCTGGCAGCGAATGCCCCGGACCCAAGTACAAAACGAGCGACGCTGCTGGGAAAACACGGCGCGGAGCAATGTTGGGAGCCGACGGCAAACCGTCTTCTTTTCTCGACGGCGAAGCTTCGAGGAGGCTGCGGTTGTGGCGGTGGCAGGCACCGTGTTTGTTTCGCGGGGGAGCGGTGAACCCCTCCCGGTCGCAAACTCCTCGCAGCGAGTGCCCCTTGCCTGGCCACGAACGTCCTCCTCCGCTTTCACTCGGGCTCCCATCTCTCTTTTCGCTCGTCCTGAAAAAGGACCTCCGCGTGGCATTTTTTGTCGTGTTCGCCCTCGAAAAAAAAAATCTGACGTGTTCTTAAATAACAAAAGACAAGACGAGAAACGGCTGCGGTGTGTCTGATCTAACACGAAACATTTTTAAATGCGCGACGGGGGAGGGGGCGAGAGAGAGAGAGAGAAACAGAAAAAATAAATACAACAAAGCGTCGAATAATAATCTCATCTCAATCTCAACAGAATACCCCCTCGGTCGCTCGCACCACCGCGGCCGCTCGTCCGATTATTTACAGGAACGCCGTGAGGCTCGCCGAGCCGCACAGCAGCCGAGGTCGCGGCCTTCGCCGCAGTCGACAGACGTTCGAATCGCGTGACCGTCCGCCCTTTAAACGGACGCGCGGGCCCGCGACCGCTCAAAGAGGAATGGACCGGCCGCCCGATCTTCCTCGGCCCCTGCCTCGCTCGCGACTGTCGCCTGGCACGGCCGCTGCATCTTAAGTAACCGCCGCTAGCGAGCCTTTTGTTTTTGAAGACGGCGTCGCCGCGAGGAGAGAGAGAGAGAGAAATAAAGTAGATGCACGCAAGCGTCCCGGCGGCGATGGCTCCAGTGAGACTTCGCACGTACACGCACGCGCACGGCCCCCCCCCCTCTCTCCCCCCCTTTGTCGATCCAATGCCGGATGAGGGTCCCCCCCCACCCAATGCCAGTCGTAGGGGTTGTTTTGACCATATTTCACCGCTGTGTGTTGGTGAAGTGTAGGGGGGGGCAGCCTAGACGTGGCATTAGACAAACACAGTGCAACGATGTATTTTCAGAACCAGAATATTTTATCACAATTTTTTTTTTATTCAGACTGGAGGAATCCGAAGAGCTATGAAGCTCTTTTTTTCACAGATGTCCAGTAGACGGCCGTGACCATTTTGCTCCACCGCTCGCTGCTGCCCGATAACGGAGGGCCGACGGCGTCGCATGGCAGTTCGGCCCTGATGAGATCAGGTGCATTGTGGGTTATTTGGCGCTTTCGTGATCCCTCCTCGATCGTGTTCGCATTAAACGCACGTGTCGCCTTTGCAGAAACGCCCTTTTACTCGAATTGCGGACGCACGTATTGCCCCTCAGAACAATGAGCCATTAGTCCGTAAAAGTAAATCAAAGCTGTCTGAGGTGACGAGAGTTGGTACTTGCTCACAAGCGTCTTTCATCTCCCCCCCTCCCCCCCGCCTCAAGCAAGGCATCGCTGCATTGATGCTCACACACGGCTGTGAACAAAAACAAAATGTTGTTGTTGATGCTTCTCCTTCGTTTCATCGAGCAGCCACCCACCCACAGGACCCACAGCGACGCCCAGTCCTGGCAGGCAACGGCCGTCGAGTTCCACCCCCTCGCTCGCGCTCGTGATCCGCGCTGATGCAGACAAAGCGGCGAAGCGTCACGGCGTAGATTTCCGCCGGCAGTCCTGGCCGCCCCGAGCTGGGCAGCGTGAGATACGGCTTCTTGAGCGCAAATGCACATTTAAGGACACCCCGCGGTGGCGAGACTGTTATCTCCCTCGCCCTTCTATGCAGGAGGCCGTGGGTTGTTCGGTGCCGACCCTGACGGCTGTAGATTTCGACTTTGCATGTTCACTCTTGCCGTGGTCGCGCTGGAGTTTTCTCCGGGTCCTGTGGTTTTTCCCTTCACATTTAGAATCAACGTGCGCCTTCAGAGTATCTGTCTGCTATAAATGTCCACGTGATGATAGGCCACTTCGTTGAGCATATCATTTGTGTGGCCAGGTCGCTTCTGAAAAAGATGCTCTCTAGCTCAGTGGGCCTTACCTGCTGGTAAAATAAAATGCAAAATTGTCCAGCTTAAATAGTTTAGTTTACATTGCAAGTACGCATCTTCAGCAAAGTCCACTCACCACCCGAGGCACTCCGATATTTGGGTGCGGACGTAGCGCTGGAGTGAAGCGGGCGGCACGGGCGGGTGAGGGCTCCGGTGCACGTGTGAGCTGTTACGTTGCGACGCTCACAGAAAAAAACCAACGAGATGATCCGAACGATGCAACCTCTTACGCCTGTCCCATGAGCAACAGCGAGCGCATCTGCCAGTCTTCTCGGCCAGCTTTACCCAAGGTGCAAGCGAGCCTGCGGCACTTGACGTGGCCTCGAACTTGCACTTGGTCTTGGCACGAGCTGTTGCGGTGACGTCACAGTCGTTCAGTGGAAAATGGCGGCCGCTGTTGTTGTCGTTGTGAGCATGGGGGCGAGGGGGCGAGCGGGCGGGCGGGCGAGTGAGTGCGGGTACAGCTCAGGCGACGGTGGACGAGTGAACCGAAGGAACAAGACAGAGGGGCTGGACTGCAATCGTAAATTCCCACCACTTCGCCTCCCACAAGCGTATTAATGCATCCGTCTTGCCCTGAGAGGATAAACCAATTGCTCTTGCCCTTCACTTTCAATTTAGAGGTCTGGACAGTTAGAAAATAGTTCAGGCAGCAAGAGATAGGCGGCTCACTCACACTCGCTCTAGCCTTTTCTTTTTTTTTCATCTGGAGAAATCCAATTACGGCTATTTTTAGCCAGTGGGTGTCAAAAATAAAATATAAACAAGCAAAGAACAACAACACCAACAACAATCTATTTTTTCCTGGACGGACGAATCACGTCCGTGTGCCGCACAAATCTCAGCCTGCTCCCCCCCCCCCCCATCTCCGAGGTACTTGTGTTTGAGAGAGGCGGTCATTCAAAATAACGCAGCGAGAGGGCAAACGTGTTTCCAAAGTCTGAACGAGCGGCAACGTTTCTCCCTGAAGACTGTTGGGGCAGTGGCGGCTCCTGCAAAATCTCTCAGGGGGGGGCAAATGTCTGGATGATTGATAAAGATAAGGTCCACCCATGCAATGGATAAATTAACAGCTTAAGCATGTAAAGGCAACTTCACTTCTTTAATATTAATGAAAAATAAAGTGACTCTTACAATACATCTTGTTTGTTTCTATACTCACTATTAATACAATCCACTCAAGTTTCTTTTATTAAAGATTCCACTAGGTGGCGACAAATTATAATGTTGGATGAAACGTGCTTACGTATGATGACGTAAGCACGTTAGGGGGAGCCCTCCCGGAAGCCATAGAGAATGCATTGCAGCGCCCCCCGGTCCGAAAAAAAAACATCTTTGAATGTAAGTCTATGGGGCCACTCGGGGCGATTCTCAGCCGGAGTGAAATCGCCCAAAAAGAGGCGGTACTCCACAGAACGTGACATGACGCTGATTGGACTATATCCAGAGGCACAGTGACGGCTAGCGTGACTCTGTGGTTGAATGACATTGGTGGTGCGTCGCCCAATCGCCCTAATGAAGAAACCGCCCCTGCTGTTGGGGCCAACGCTTGTTCATCGTGAGAGGCGATTCAATGTGGTGTGGCCAACGATGGGTCTTGTGTTTGTAGCCAACACCACGTAGATCGATGCGAATGCACCACACCAAGGATGCAGAGGCCAGTTTCGGACACCAAATGGCCACTGACGTTGTGCATCGTGGCACTACAACATGCACGACATATCAAAAGCTAAGACAAAGATCCTCCTATGACCATACAGACTTTTGGAGCAAGTGCTGTTAGTGAGCACAGTTAAACACATGTCACATCTCACAAACAAAGACACATACAAATTTCGATTTAAAGCTTTCGTGACTGCAGGGATTCATCTTCTTGGTTCTTTCGGTAAAGTCACGTGACTTTACCGAAAGAACCAAGAAGATGAAAGACACATACATTAACCCCCCCCCCTGCCGCTCCCTCTGGTCTTCGTACCTGATTGGTCGGCCTCGGCAAGGAAAGGTACAAGGTAAAAACAACGAGCCTACCTTGACCCTACCTTTTACCCTTCTCCCATACAAATTACCCAATTACAAGGTAATTAATGGGGTACTACTACACATGAACAAGGTTTATGACAGGTAAATGCTAGGCAGAGCGCTTCATTCACATAGAATACTCTCGATGATTCCAATTTTAATTGAAGGCCACGGACTGCGCCACGGAGCTTTTAGCGAGCGGTAAACAAGGTATTTACCGGGTAATATTTCCGCGCTACCTTTACCCTACCCTTTACCTTACCCCTTGGCATGTCGACACTTTACCATTTTACCCTTTAACCCGGTTAAAAGGGTAAATTACCTTACCTTGCCGAGGGCTACTGATTGGCTCACAAGTAAGGACATCACGTGTATCCCTCTGTTTTAGACCGAAACAAGGAGGAATACTCCACAACTCTGGCTGTCCGCCTGATGAGGATGGTTGTAATTGCCAGCGAAACGTCCGACTCAAATTGTAAATGCTGTGGGTTTGCTCTTCAGTACACCGTTGTGCTGTGCTCATGATGTTCCATTTACGTGACGCAACCTTGCAAGTTGGCCGTGTCGGGCGGTGGTGTGGATTTTACGACACATTTATATTCACGCGAACTAACCCGAAAACTTCGAGTGGATGATATTGCTCGCCAAAGCCTACGTGTTCAAAAGACACACACTCCACACGTACAGCTCGTGCTCGAAAAACTACGGGAATGATTATTTTGCATCAATCCATATTTTTTAGAGAGGGCCCCTTGCCTTGAAACATCTGGCAGTTCACCAGCATTTCTTCAAGCAGGACTGACTGCTGATGAGACACCGCGTGTCGAAACCGGTCCAGAGTTTGCTTGTGCCGAATCTGATTAGCACGGTTGGCTACGTGTGGTGCGAAAGAGTTTCAACATTGATACAAATCGATGCTGCTGAAATTATGCGCTCCCAGTAGGCCGCCATAAAATAATTTCATAGGCGGAGAGACATGGGTTGTGCAAATAATGATTTTACATGCGGAGAGACAGACATGCGAGGGAGACATTGTCTACTGGTCTACTTCGTCATCTGAAAAAATGAGACCATTTCAAATCGCCGAGCCGTCATCCGGGCACCGTCCGGCGTGCTCTTTGGAAGCAGACGAGCAGCGACTGCCGGCCTTGGCGTGGCCGCCCGAAACGTGTGTGGCTCCGCATGCTTAAAATCGCCTTGTGTCTTGGATGAGGAGTCGAGGCCTTTTACTGATTACCGATGCTGCTGCAGTCCACAGGCGCAGTGTAACGTGTCGCGTAATGAATTGCGAAGACGCCTAACAGTAAACGGAGCTTCGGCGCCACGACAGATGGGTTTCCTGGAATGCGGCGATGCAGCATCGCGTGGGTCTGAGTGCCGCGCGAGCGGTTTTGGGTATTTTGTGCATTATTTATCGCGTTGTCGTATTTTTACGAGCGTTGCGACTCCCCCCCCACCCCCCACCATCCCCGCATCTTCCACTGCGCTGACCTTAAATCAGACGCGAGGCTTCGGCTCCCGGCCGTGCGTTATCGTTCGTGACCGCGGTTCGCACTGGCTGCGTCCGCTGGCCGGACATTCCCGGCCAGTTGCACGACCCCCCCCCCCCCCCCGTCCTGGAAGGAAGAAAGAAAGAAAAACGTGATTCACACTCGGCGAGGTTTCCTCCACTTGTAAATCTACGGCTTTGCTCGTTGAGGCCGCGTCAGTTGCGGGATGCATCCATGATCCGGCCGGGTGGCTCAGCGGTGGAGCGAGCAGCTTATAAGTCAGAAGGTTGCGAGTTCAAATCCTGGTTGGGCATTGACTCCCGCATTGACTCCGGCTGGGGGTCAATAAAATAAGTACCACTTTATGGGGAAGCCAACAGCGGTTGTCTTATGGATAGACTCGGCCCTGCCATAGGAATGTGGAATCTTCGCCGGTGGCACAGGACTGTAAACTTGGAGATGAGCACCGCCTCCTCTCATATTTCGAGCATCAGATGACTTTGACTTGTTTTAGTTGCACACAAAGACAAACAAGACCAACATCCCCCGTGCAGCCTTAACAGACGGTTGGGAGCAAGCTCCGGCACACGAGGTGGTCGGTGTCCAGCACCACGCCCGGCCGCCTTTGTCTCCCCTGTGGCGATGTTTACACATACTGCACCAGCTACTCATTTTGAGGCTGAGTCGACCTCGGGGAGGCCCAGCTCCCGCTCAGATAATCGTCACTGGTGTTAGCCTCGAGCGGGATTCGAACTCGGGCCGCCAGATTCGTAGCGCAGCACGCCAACCGCTGCTCTGCCTTTTGTTTGCGCACTCAAGCGCACGCACAAACATCGAAAGTGCGATGCTGCATTTCCCCCCCTCTCCTCCTCCCCCCTCGCTCACGGAGCGTCCGGATATGATTGTGTGTCAAGACGCTGTACGCCTGGGGAGGAGGGTCATCCAGATGGGTGCCAGGGGGGTGTCGGGAATATGAACTAAATGTGGCGTAAAATTCGTTCCCATCATGGGCGGGAGGCGAGGGAGAGGAACGACCGCTCACAGGGAGAGGCAGCTGCCTTCTGTCTGGTCTCTGGCGCACGTGCACCGCGCCTGCTCCTACCTTGTACTCGCTGATGATGCGTGATGCCACTGCTGATAGAAATGGTCCCAGGAAAGCGCAACTCAATTGTAATTTGCCGGACGCTGCGATTCACCCGGCTGTGCCCTCCGGCACCGCTCTCTGAACCCTCGCTCCGGTGCGGTGCTCTCGGCGCCTCGGCGCTCATCGTGCCACGGTGGCGAGATGTTAACTACCTCGCCTGGTATACAGGAGGTTCGTGGGTTCGATCCCAACACCGACCCTGACGCCTGTATATGTGGAGTTTGCATTTTATGCCCCCCCATGATGGCACGGAATTTTCGTCGGGTCCCCAGTATTTCCCTCCACATTTAGAATGACCATGGGTTTCGGGTATCTGGCCGCGACTATAAACGTCCACATGACAAGCCACTGCGTGCGAGCTACAATTTGTGATGGCCGGGGCGGCTTCTTGAAAAAAATTGCCGTAGAGCTCAGTGGGGCCTTGCCTGGTAAAAAAAAAAAAAAATAGTCAAATAGCGCCACGGGTCGCGGCCGCCCTCCTGGAGGTTTAATGCCGACTTTCAAGGTCGTCTGGGGCGCCCGTCTGTCGCTCTCTCGCGCACACACGGAGTCACCCGTGGTCGCTTTCTTTTAATTTGGAGGACCAAAACAATCTCGTCTTTTTTTTTACTGCAGAAGACACGGCGTAGAATTCAGAAATAGCCACTGCAATTGACAGACCCCTTTTTGTTGTTGTCGTCCCGCGGTTCAAAACCAAACCTGTGCCGCGCGGGCGGCAAAAATGAACAAGCTGGTCAACTGGCCTCGTGTCTGCAATCTTCGGCGGGGTATGAAAACCTTGCCGATCACACTCAGCGGTCGTGGTTCAACTCCTCCTTACTCCACTCGCAGTTCGCTAAAGCACTGTGCGGAGGTGATCACGTGGCTCAGCGTCCATGGCGCCGAGCTAGCACTGACAGGGTACCTGAAGGTTGGATGCCGAGGTGGTGAGAATCAGACGCGGCGGCTTTGGTCATGCTGGAAGAATCCGATGAGCCGTGAAGCTCTTTTATCACAGATGTCCAGTAGGGGAACGGGTCAGGAAGTTTTGATTTAAAGCTTTCATGACTGCAGGGATTCATATTATTGGTTCTTTAGGTAAAGACACGTAGAAGGGAAACAATAAAATAATAAAAATATTAAACAATAAAATTCTCACGACGTTTCGACTGCAACATAAGCAATCATCATCATCAGGTGTGAAAAACACAGCAAGAAAATTTGAAAAAAGTGGCGTTTTTTTCTTAACGTCAGCACCACGGACAGCGGTTTGGCAGTTGTTCAGATGGACGAGTCCATCTATGTTCGCAAAAGAGGAGGGGGGAGAGGAAGAGAATGGAATGCGGTCTGAAAGTCACCGTCAGCGTGAACACAATCAATTAAGACCCGAAAGTTACAACACACAATACAAAAACACGATAGGAGTGCAAAGTATAAGAAAGTAAACAAATCACGAAACTAAAACTATTTTTTATTTTACCAGGTAAAGCACACTGAGCTATTAGCTTCTTTTCCCGAAGCGACCTGGCCACAACGAAGTGGCTTATGACGTGAAAAATGTATAGCAGCCAAATCATAGTCACCTGTAATTGAGACCGAGTTCTCAAGTGGCGACTGCATAACCTCTCTATCATTTGTTTTCTACGCTTAATTCGGCGAGCCCGGAGAATTTAAACTATCGATTGAATTGACACGTGACAAACATCCCATAGCAGAATAAATACGCAGCCGATACGCGTCTCACATCAGCGTCTCCACGTACAAATTAAAACTATTTCTTACACAACCCATTAACCGCACAGCCTTCTGGGGGATGTGCATCATTTCCCAAATCGTTGATTCCAGACAAGCAAACCTTCTGGCCCAGTTTCATCGGGTGGCTTCCTCGGGGTCTGGCAGATGTTAAGACAATGGGTTCTTAGTTGGATACAAAACTACATCATACATGTAGTCCACTTATTTATTTTTCTCGATATATTTTATTCCAGATGCCCCCCCCTCCCCCCTCTGCCGATGATGATTATGTTGAGTTATGTATCTCATAGCAGAGTGTGCGAGGGTTTAAACGGAGAAGTTTCACAAACAGATTTCAACTTTCACAGCCTCACGCGAAGCAAACGCAACGTCTGTCTTGGGATTTCCCGTTGGATTCTTTGCCTGGTGGCAGTAGTAGTGGTATAACAGTAACACCTCGATATACTCAGTTGATGCGTCCCTGGAGTTTCATTCGTACATATTGCAACTTCGTATAGTATAAATCACTTGTAACTTTAGTACGATTAGGGGGCGTTCCCAGCCTTAGGAACTTCCCGTTTCATACTGTTAACACTTCATAACTTACCATTCATATTGCAAACAACAAAGACAATTTATGTTGAAAATAATATGATATTTTACACTGTACCGTATTAAAAACTCACGTAAATAAAATAAACGCAGTGAAGAAACGTAACTTTCATTCTTATTAATATAGTACTGGAGATTGACAAGTATTATTTTGTAATGTCAGTGTTTATTTGTTGTATTTTTCTATTTTTTACATTAAAATAATGGCATTAAATCCAACGCTCATGAGACTAGAAGTCCGTCTATCAAGGGATCACTGTTCAATTACATGACGGCACATCGTGGGAGTTGGGAATGATAACTGTTGTACATTTAAAAACCACTCTGAAGCGCTCTTCCGATGATTCATTTACAACGGTGGAGTTGAATGGCTCTGCGACATAGATCATTGTACGGTTCTTTCCTAAATCTTGGTGGACTACACTTCTTTGTCGCTGATAAGCATGCATCACAATGTTTTTCTGGGGTTTTACCTCCAACCCTCTCCTCCCAAGGGACTGCTCAGAAACCATAAGGGCAGGGCTGGCATCCCTCCCACAGCAACCCCCCCCCCCCCCCACTTTCCACCACCCACTCACCGCCCCCCCCCCCCCCACTCTCAAATGAAATGTCCGATATTCAGCTGTAAATGAGGTGCTAAATCAAGTGGCTGTCAGCCACGCAAGCCCCATTATGCTCCCGATTATAGAGGACATCATCAGTCTGCTGCCTTCTGGCACAACAACAACAGCAACTACGACGACAACAACGACAACAACAACAACACCAACAACAAACAGCAATGTTGGCTCGCCGCGTTAAAATGCCAATGCAGCCGCAAATGCCACTCGCGCGCTTGATGGAAGAAAATTGGTCCCGAATTTTGATTTATGAATGCGTGCGTTTATTGAATGGTGTTTTGACCGATTAGCTTATTATTTGCCTCTAACCTTATCGGCTGACGCACGCCCGGTCTCGTTGAACTTCTTTCGCGCCGTACGTAGCCAACCATGCTCATCGGAGTCTCGTGAGCTGAGCAGGTTAGAGCCTAGATGGTCAGTCCTTGTATTTGGCAACCGCCACGCCACGTACAAGGCCTGTCGTGCCAACATGTGTTCGTCACTATTCACAATATTATCATCATTACAATTTACATCAGGCGCTCAGTCACTCGCTCGCGGGCTAAAGAAAAATAGTGGGAAGCAGTAGATAGAAATTTTACGACGCGTATATGACATACGTATTGCTCATATTTAACTCGTTTTTTTTTGTAGCGGACACGCTCATGAGTGCGTTGCTCCCGTCTGTTTGGGGGTTGTATTTATTATTGAACGTAATCTTCTTCCCCCCCCCCCCCCCCGGGACCAATGTAAATCCCGAGCGGAATCTAAAAATCCCGCGCGTCCGACGAAGTAATTAAGACGGAAAAAAAATGTGCCGATGCACAGTGTGTTGAGCGCACGGTGCAAATACTTTGTCCTGGGCAATTAATGCTCACTTCTGCGAGCCGCAGTGCAGCTGTTGGTTTTAATTATTTTTAAAAAATTGATGAATAAATTCGTCGAAATGAAATGTTCTATTTTTTACGGAAGCATTTAAAAGCAAGCGTGTATGTATGTTGAACTTGTTTCATACCGTACGCAGCCAACCACATGAATCAGAGGTGCGGGGGGAAGGACAACAAACTTAACACAAAAAGCAGTTCGAAAGAAATGCGTCTTCAGTCTAGTTTTATAAGTGCGTAGCTCCCAGCGGATCCCTAATATCGTAAGGAAGAGCATTCCAGACGGCCGCAGAAGCGCACCGACGGCCAGCCAGAAGCCGCTGCTACTAAGAGGGCGACCGGAGGTCACGTGATGAACCGTTGTGTGTGCGCGAGCGGTCCTTCGCGAACGTTGAAGCGTGGATGCACCGGGGAAAGGGAGTTCCAGACTGTGGGGGCAGCGGAGGAGAGTAACCGACTTCCCACTGAGCAAAGGTCGATTCGGGCGGCTTCAACGGAAGGTCCCGCCTGCCAGAGCGAAGTGTGAGATGAGAGATGTTGGCAAGCGGCGAGTCCACGGAGGACCTTGAAGGTGGTGAGAGGGTTCTTGAAATTAATCCAGGATTGAACCGTTTGGAGCCAGCGGTGGTGGGGGGGGGGGGGGGGGAATTGGAATTTTTCGGTGACTTGGTCTCATGTCGAGGGTGTAGAGCAGCAACCAATTGAAATCCCGGGTATGGGTTTGACAGGTGCAGGGAACAAGGACCCATGCCACGGCATAAGTGTCGTACAGGATAACAAAAATTAACAAGCGCTCATAACACACTCGTGCTGTCTCTGCTGTCTGTCCGTCCTCCTGTCCATGGTCTGTACGCAGCTGTTGCCGCTCTTGTCAGTTGAAACACGCGGTTGTTTTTGTCCACATCCTACCGTTCGGCAAAAACAAAAACCCGCAGCCCTTTAACCATCCGCACATATCGGCACGCGTGAAACCGGCAGCGCCGAGGGCTCGCGATGCCTCGGCTGGCGGCAACAACGCCGACGACTCTGGCCGGCGGCGGCGACGGCGACGATCGTGACCGGTGACCGTCGTTCCGCCCCCTCCCCCACCTCCCCACGTGCAGCGTGGAGGGCGAGACGGGAGCCTCCGTGGGCGTCGACCGGCAGGCCTCCGCTCACGGGCCCTCCGTCCCCGGGGCGCCGGCGCCGCAGGCCCACCACGCTCCTCCTCCTCACCCCCACCAGGCGCACGGCCCGCGGTCTGGCCAGGCCGAGGGGCCCGCGGGGCCGGAGCGGCACCCACCCCAGCTGCGGTCGTCGCCGCCGTCCTTCCACCACCCGTCGGCGGCGGCGGCGGCGTCGTCGCGGCGCCTCCGCCTGCAGCACGGCTGCTCCGTCAACTCGTCGTCGGCGTCGTCGTCGTCCGCCTCTGCGTCGTCCGCCTTCGCCAAGAAGCACGTGGAGGAGGAGGCGATCAAGCGCTCGCGCTCGCTGTCAGGCACCTACGAGCTCTCGGCCGACCTCCAGGACAAGCAGGTGAGCCGTCGCGGGCTCTGTCACCATCGCCGTCGTCGTCATCATTGTCGTTATCATCATTGTCACCATCGTTATCATCGCCATCATCATCGTCATCGCCATCATCATTGTTGTCATCATCGCCATCATCGTCGCCGTCATCATCATCGTCGCCGTCATCATCATCGACATCGTCGTCATTGCCATCGTCATCATTATCACCGTTGTAATCATCATCGTCATTGCCATCGCCATCATCATCACCGTCGTAATTATCGCCATCGTCATCATCGTCTTCATCATCGCTGTCGTCGTCATCGCCGTCGTCATCATGACCGTCGTCGTCATCGCCGTCATTATCATCGACATCATCGCCACCGTCATATTTATTAGGAAGCCACTAGAGCTATGGACTCTTAAATCCAGATTGAAAACTCATTTCTTCAGAGCCGCCTTTTGTGATTAGTTTGTTGTCCTTTCCCCCGCGCCTCCAATTAGCACGGTCGGCTACGTACGGTGCAAAAGATGCTGCTGAGCAGTGCCTTCTTGAAATTGATCTGCGATTGAGATTGGGAGCCGGTGGAGCCATCCGGGTGAATGGGGTGACGCGGTCTGGTTTGCGGACACGGGCGACAAATTTGTCGGCGGCATTTGCGATTGTCCCGAGTCTGGAGGGGTGAGTTGTCGCCGTCGAGGAGGCGTGGGTCATGGTCTCAGCAGCAGAAGCACGGAAGAGATGTTGTGCAGATGGTGTTGACGACGTCCTGCAGAGTTGAGGTTTGTGGGACTAGAAAGGAAGTTCGGGATGAATGGCACTACCAATTCTAGATTTGAAGCTTTCGTGACTGCAAGGATTCATACTCTTTGGTTCTTTCGTTAAAGTCACGTAGGTAAAAAAATGTAATAAAATAAATGTAGTTGTTTTCATTTATTTCATGATTTTTTTTACCGACGTGACTTTACCGACACTACCAATGTTTCAATTGCTCCCTGCCAGTGTAATGCCACGGCTTCAGAGCTAAACACTCGAATGGATTCTTTTATTGAAGGCGGACGTTTTTTTTTCGTCGGGCCGACGTGGAGCGCTTCAGTTTTTTTTGTTTTGTCGACACTCATCCAGAGGAAGTTGAAATCAATCCCCGAGATCGGGGCAGCATGCGGGGAGGGCCGTGGGTCGCCGCCGAGTTCATTGTGGCCGACCGGCGATGCAGAATACCCAGCCAGCAGGACGCAAACGGAGGTCCGCACGAACGCGTGCGGACCTCCGATCGTTCTTCCGCGTTGCCGCTGTGGGGGGGGGGAGGCCGTGCGCCCCCTCCCCCCCCATGCTCCCCCCCCCATCTCTATGATCCCCACGCTCTCACTCACTCTCTCTCACTCTCTCACTCTCTCACTCGCTCACTCACTCTCTCACTCTCTCTATCTCTCTCACACTCCTCTCACTCACTCTCTCACTCACTTTCTCACTCTCTCACTCACTCTCTCTCTCTCACTCTCTCTCTCTCTCTCACACTCCTCTCACTCACTCTCTCACTCACTTTCTCACTCACTCTCTCACTCACTCTCTCTCTCTCTCACTCTCTCTCACTCACACTCACTCTCACTCACTCTCTCACTCATTTTCTCACTCACTCTCTCACTCTCTCACTCATTCACTCTCTCTCACTCACTCTCTCACTCACTCACTCTCTCTCACTCACACTCTCTCACTCACTCTCTCACTCTCTCACTCACTCACTCTCACTCACTCTCTCTCTCTCAAACTCTCACTCTCTCACTCACTCACTCTCTCTCTCACTCTCTCTCTCTCTCTCACACTCACTCTCTCACTCATTCTCTCTCTCTCACTCTGTCCCCCGCACGTGGCAGGTGGAGATGCTCGAGAGGAAGTACGGCGGCCACTTCCTGACCAGCAGGGCGGCGTCCACCATCCAGTCGGCCTTCCGCCAGTACCAAATGAACAAGAACTTTGAGCGACTCCGCTGCTGCCTCTCCGAGAGCCGCCTGCCGCGCCGCCTCGCGCTCGCCTCCATGCGCTCGCAGCTCTCGCTCGAGGGGGCCGACGCGGGCGCCGGCGCCTCCCGCTCCTCCTTCGGCGAGGGCGAGCCGGCCTCGGCGTCGAAGGGGTCACCGCCCGGGCGGACGCGGCACGGCGGAGAGCCGGCGCCGCGCGACGGCGCAGGCATCGGCGCCGCGAGCGAGCAGCCGCCCCGGCTGCCCCCGACCGACTCGCGGGACGACGGCGACGCGGCGGCGGCGGGGGGGATGCACGGCGGCTTCGGGCTGGCGTCGGCGCTCGGCATGGACCTCTCGGCGCTGTCGGCGCTGTCGGCGCCGGACGACTTCGCCGACACCATCACGGAGCTGGAGGACGCCTTCTCGCGCCAGGTTAAGTCGCTCGCCGAGTCCATCGACGACGCGCTGGTGAGCCGCGGCTGCCTGCGGCTGGGCAACAACGCCCGCCGGTCGGAGACGCCTATCGCCCGGAGCCCGAGCGCCGCCGCCGCCGCCTGCCGGGCCGGTGCGGCGGACGACGGCGGCGGCGCCGCCCCGGGGTGCTCGGGGTCGAGGGGCGACGCCGCGCGCGAGGAGGCAGGTGCCGTCGCCGTTCCGCCCGCTCCGCCCGCTCCGTACGACGACGACGACGCCGACCCCGTGGCGTTCACGGCGGGGGACTTCCCGCTGCCGCCACCGCCGCCGCAGTTTTCTCCGCAGCAGAGCACGCAGGCGGAGGGTGACGAACCCATCACGGTCCCCCCAGAGGGGGGCCCGGACTCGACCCCGGCGCCGATCATCGTCGCGGCGGCGGACGCGAATGAAGCGGCGGCCTCTATCGGCAACACCGTGGTGACGGTGGTGGTCACCGATCAGCACGGTGGGCAGCTGCGGCAGCAGCAGCAGCAGGCGAGGGATGCTCGGAAGCATGACGCACGAGGGGGGGACGCGGGCGAACGGGGGCGCGCGCCGCGCGGAGCCCTGCGACCTGGTGCGCTGCTCGTCGGAGAGCCGCGAGGGCCCTTCGGCGGCGCGGCTCGGCGTCGGCCGGGGCCAGCAGAGGCGCGTCTCCTGCCCTGAGTGCGGCGGCGCCGGCGGACCGCCGGCGACGGGGCCGGGCTGCGCGCGGCTCCCCCTGCTGACGGTGGAGCCGGCGAGCGACAGCTCCCTGGACGCCGGGAGCGAGCGGGCGGAGAGGGTGGCGCTGAAGCGGCAGGACGCGCGTGACGACCAGGAGGGCAGCCCCACGCACGGTGGAGCGGCGAGGTCCCAGCAGCAGCGACGGCAGCAGCAGCAGCAGCAGCACCGGCAGGCGGCCGCGGATGACGTAGCGCCCATAGTCATCGTGAAGCGACGCACAGGTACCGCGAAGTCGGCTGTTTTGTCAACGAGTTGCCATTGCATGGTGAGGATGGTGGTGGTGGTGGTAGTGACAGTGATGATGAGAGTGATGATGATGACAATAATGGTCAGAATGATGATGGTGATGATGATGATGATGGTGGTGACAATGACGGCCAGGATGTTGATGCTGAAGATGACGATAACGATGGCAACGGCGATGATGATGTCACCACGTAGGCCGGCACACCGATGGGGGCCACCTGGGCGTGAACGGAGGCGGCGCGGTGAAGCCGACGGCTGCCCCCTGCGTGCCGTCGTCCTCCTCCGCCGCCGCCGGCAACGCCGCCGGCAACACCGGCACGCACCGCCGCGCCAGCCGCTCCGAGTCGGACTTCTCCGACGGCGAGGACGGCGAGAACGAGAGCGTCAACTCGGTGAACTCCAACTCAAACGAGACGGCCAACTGCAGCTCGGGCTCGTCGTCGCGCGACAGCCTCCGCGGGGAAGCCGCCGCGGCCGCCGCCGCGCTCAGCCGCCCCTCGTACCACCGGGAGACCCGGCACAGCTGGGACTCGCCCGCCTTCAGCAACGACACCCTGCGCAAGCGCCACTACCGCATCGGCCTCAACCTCTTCAACAAGTGCGTGACGGCGGCGGCGGTGGCGGCGTTAAGGGTCGCCAGGTCGAGCGTGCCGTGTTGCGCGCCGGTTAGGGTCGGGGGCCTGGGCGGGTGGGGCGGGGCTGTAACTTAGCGGCTTCGTGCGACGTGGGTTGTTCAGGACCGCCGTCTCGTGATTCACGTGCACTGCCGGCTCTTGGAATACCGAATTCGGAAGAAATTGCACTTCTTGTCGCTGTGGTTTGCCGACCCCCCTGGGTTAGTGTCAGGAGGGTGCAGCGTGTGAGGTGCCGGTTTACGGGGGTTAAGGGTCGGAGGTTGGCTATTTGGGGTTGGATCAGGGTGGGCGGTTCGGGCGTGAGCCTAAAGTCAGTGCCGTACTGAATGCGATGAGGCCGATGGCATCAACGGGGAGACAAAATGCTGCTGGCCCCACAACCTCGACCCACTGTGTGCTATGGTGGAATCAATCGGTGTTCACTAACTCTAGGTGCTCGGTTTGCAATAGCACGGTTGCCACAATGCGCAAGGAATCCAGTGACCCGAGTTCGATTCCCGCTCATGGCCAACACCAGTGAAGATTATCTGAACCGGTCCTGGGTCTCCCCGAGGTCGACTCAGCCTGAAATGATTACCTGGTGTGGTGTAAACATCGACACTGAGACAACGGCGGATGGGTGTGGTGCTGGCTACTCACCATCCTCCGTGTGCCGTGCCGGCCTTCATCGGTGCTCGCTAACAGCACTTTCCCCAAAAGTCTGTTAAAGGCTATACAGGGATATTTGTCTGTGTGCAGATCCGTTTCAGTGACTTCTGGCCCACAACAGTAAGAGGGTAGCGCTTTCTCAGCCACTCCATTGATGTCCAGAAGCATACGAGAGCAATGTTCGTCACATACCGGTCAAACTCATTCTTAATTGTCAGAGCTGAAAGTTAGCCAATATTGAGTGAAAAATAAATGCCTTTAGATTATTGTGCGTGTGTGTGTGTGGGGAGCGGTAGGGAGACAAAGGCAGCCAGGCGTTGTGCTGGCCACCCACCCCCTCGTGTGCTGTTCCGGCTTTCATAGGTGCTCGCTAACAGCACTTTCCCCAAAAGTCTGTTGAAGGCTATACGGGGTGGGGGGGGGGGTCTTTGTCTTTGCATGTTTGCGCAAGAACACACCAGACGAGCATAATTGTGGTTTGATGTTCACGCACGTGTGAAGCTTTATCGATATTAATCCAGATTGCACGCAAAGCGCTCGCCACAAATCAACCAAAAACCTTGCTGATCTCGTCAAGGATAAACTATCGCGTAACGGCTTTTGGATAACCATTGAAGAAAGACAGTCACCACGTCGTACGCTTTCAGGTGAGCTTCTGCGGCCATCTGCAATGCTCTTGGGAAGCCACTGGAGCTATGCACTTAAAAATCATATTCTTAGGTTTTTTTCGGTAAAGTCACGTAGGTAAAAAATTAAAATTAATAAAAGTTAAATTTAAATTAAATAAAAATCACGACGTTTCGGAGGCAACACAAGCTTCCGTCTTCAGGTGGAACACAAGCTTCCGTCTTCCACCTGAAGACAGAAGCTTGTGTTGCCTCCGAAACGTCGTGATTTTTATTTTATTTTTATTTTACTTTTATTAATTAAAACATTTTTTACCTACGTGACTTTACCGTAAAAAACCTAAGAATATGAATCCTTGCAGTCACGAAAGCTTCAAATCTAGAATCACTTTTAAATCATCAAGTTTGAAAACTCATTTCTTGATAACTGCTTTTAGCGTTTAGTTTGTTGTCCTTCCCCCGCACCTCAAATTAGCACGGTTGGCTACGTACGGTGCGAAAGAAGTTCAATATACATCCATGCACTACGACACTACTATACACTATATTCTACACTACTATACACTACACTAGTATAAACTACACTATGCACTACACTACTATACACTCCACTACTAAACAATACACTACACCTCAATACTACAATGAGACCACATTTTTTTCTACTGCTTTTTACGTTTAGTTTGTGCTTCCCCTGCACCTCCAATGAGCACGTCTGTCCACGTGCTGCGCGAAAGAGGTTCAATGTACGTACAAACATTCTGTGTACGAGCCGAGTGACCTTTGCCCACTGACCTCTGACCTCCCCCTCCCCCCTCCCCCCGGCGGGCGCAGGAAACCGGAGCGCGGGATCCAGTTTTTGATCGAGCGCGGCTTCGTGCCGGACATGCCGGTCGGGGTGGCGCACTTCCTCCTGCAGCGCAAGGGGCTGAGCCGCCAGATGATCGGGGAGTACCTAGGCAACCGGCAGAAGCAGTTCAATCACGACGTCCTCGAGTGAGCTTCCACACGGACGCACACACACGCATGCGCACGCGCGCGCGAAGCCTCATCTTTGCTTTGGCCTCCCGCCGTGCGTGTGATGTCGGGAGCGCATGTTGATGAAACGGATCGATTTGTTTGGGCGTCTGAAACGAGGCCAGGATGTTCCTATTCCACACTCCGGGGCCACAGTTCTGCCCATGGAAACGGGGTGGAGTGTTCCAGGTGTGTGGTGACACACGGTGGGGGGGGAGAGAGAAGCGCAGCGGAGTAAAGTTTTGGGCTCAAAAGGCCAGCAGTGTCAATTGTCGGCAACTGATGCCGGAGTCGTCTGACGTTAAAACGTTTTGTTTCGTCGCGTAAGTAAAAACAAACGAACGCGTATCTTTAGAAGACGTCAACCGTGAAACTCTCCCGATCCATGTGACCCCATTTTCTACCAATTGGAGCGCTGAAAATTCCCGTGTGACCTCGGTTCAGCCAATCAGCGATGCCAGTTCCAGAGATGTGAAGTTTAATGGTGAAGATGCTGCCATGGTTGCTATTTGTGAGCATTACCGTTCCAGAGGTCATAAATTTGATCTTAATTTCTCATAATGTTTTTACCAGGTAAGGCCCATTGAGCTGTATAGCTGTTTTTTTCAAAAGCGACTGGCCACAAATGATTGCTCATCAAAGTGGCCTGTCATCACGTGGAAATGTATAGCAGCCAAATACTCTGAACCGGAGGGGAAAACCTGTGCACCCGGAGAAAAATACATGCAATCATGGGGACGGAGAAAACGCAAACTCCAAATACACAGCAGGCGTCAGGGTCTGGATCGAACCCACGACCTCCTGTATACCAGGCGAGGTAGTTAATATACAGCAGGCGTCAGGGTCTGGATCGAACCCACGATCTCCTGTATACCAGGCGAGGTAGTTAATATACAGCAGGCGTCAGGGTCTGGATCGAACCCACGATCTCCTGTATACCAGGCGAGGTGGTTAATACACAGCAGGCGTCAGGGTCTGGATCAAACCCACGATCTCCTGTATACCAGGCGAGGTAGTTAATATACAGCAGGCGTCAGGGTCTGGATCGAACCCACGATCTCCTGTATACCAGGCGAGGTGGTTAATACACAGCAGGCGTCAGGGTCTGGATCAAACCCACGATCTCCTGTATACCAGGTGAGGTGGTTAACATCCCAGAGAAAAATCACTCAACAACGGTGCGAGTTTTTTAAATCTCCCCCCGCCCTTCCACGCCACCGCCTCTGTCCACCCAGCACAGTCGCTGCATCGCATTTAGTCCATGGTCGGCAGGTCACGTGTGGTGGGGTAAAGTGTGGGCACCCCTACCCCTTCCGAGCGACGTGAAAGAGTAGGCCAAAGCGCCCTCTTGAAGGGGCGCACTCTCGCAGGGCTGCACTTTCACCCCCTCCTCACGATTGGAACCTCAATTGCCAGTAGAAAATTATGATAATTGTTTTTTTACCCTTTTATCTGGCAACAAAACTGACACCTTTTTTACGAGGAGTCATGTTTGCATAGGCCACAATACCTGCAGTCATAATGCAAACAAAATAAAACATAACTCTGATAATGTATGAGTTGTGCGCCTTTTGGCGTCATCTGGTCCAACACCATGTGAGACTAGGCTCTAAGGAAAGCTGTCTCGAGTGTGGACCAATCAACTTCAAGGACAGTGCATACATTATCAGAGTTATGTTTTTTGTTTGCATTATGACTGCAGGTATTGTGGTCTATGCAAACATGACTAAAAAAGGTGCCAGTTTTGTTGCCAGATAAAAGGGTAAAAAAACAATTATCATACCTCCTCACGTTCCCATTAAACGCCCGTCCGTGCGCGTGCGCCCGTGCGTTTGTCCTGCCCAGCTGCGTGGTGGACGAGATGGACTTCTCCGCGATGGAGCTGGACGAGGCCCTGCGAAAGTTCCAGGCTCACATCCGTGTGCAGGGCGAGGCGCAGAAGGTGGAGCGGCTCATCGAGGCGTTCAGGTGACGACGGCGGAGCGCGCGGCCTGGGACGGGTTTGGGTTGCGAGGGTTTGGGTTGCGAGGGTTTGGGTTGCGAGCGTTTGGGTTGCGAGGGTTACGAGGGTTTGGGTTGCGAGGGTTTGGGTTGCGAGGGTTTGCGTTGCGAGCGTTTGGGTTGCGAGGGTTTGGGTTGCGAGGGTTTGGGTTGCGAGGGTTTGGGTTGCGAGGGTTTGGGTTGCGAGGGTTTGGGTTGCGAGGGTTTGGGTTGCGAGGGTTTGGGTTGCGAGGGTTTGGGTAGCGAAGGAAGGGGTTGCGAGGTTTTGGGTTGCGAGCGTTTGGAGTGCGAGGGTTGCGAGGGTTTTGGTTGCGAGGGGCCTCAGGGCTAACAGGAGGTGGAGTCGACAGTAACACCCAGATTTACGTGTCGCCCTTTTACGTTGTTTGGCAAATACATCGTCACTTTATGATTGACACCGCCAGCTGATTTGTGTCACATCACACCCCACACTTACATCTCTGACGGCATCGTCCGTCCTTTCTCGTGAGCCGTCCCCTCCACCACCTACCCCTGTAAATGGCTTTGATTTGCGTCGTTTCGATATCCGCCGTCGCACCCTTCAGGAACGCGTCCCCGGCGTGAACTGGGGTTGCGTAGTTTCAGGATTTTGTGTGTTGAGTTTGTTGTCCTTCCCCTGTGCACCTCCGACTAGCATGGTCGGCTATGTACGGTGCGAAAGAGGCTCAACACACACGTACATTGGAACACCTTCGACGTTTATTAATTGCTGTACGAATCCCCGCGTCGTCGCGCGCTTGTGACCGTCTGCCGTGTGCGTGTGTGTGTGCGTGTGTATGTGTGTGCATGTGTGTGCGCGTGCGCTATGAACCTGGCGACCCGGGTTCGATTCCCGCTCACGGCTAACACCAGTGACGATTATCTGAACCGGTCCTGGGCCTCCCCTAGGTCGACTCAGCCTTAAATGAGTACCTGGTGCGGTGTGTAAACATCGCCACTGGGGAGACAAAGGCGGTCGGGCGTGGTGCTGGCCACCCACCCCCTCGTGTACCGTTCCGGCCTTCATAGGTGCTCGCTAACAGCACTTGCCCCTACAGTCTGTTAAGGCTATACGGGGGATCTTTGTCTTTATCTTTGTGTGCGTGCGCCGCTCTCGCGATTGCAGCCAGCGCTACTGCCTGTGCAACCCGGACGTCGTGCAGCAGTACCACAACCCGGACACCATCTTCATCCTCGCCTTCGCCATCATCCTGCTCAACACCGACATGTACAGCCCCAACGTAAAGCCCGAGCGCAAGATGCGGCTCGACGACTTCGTGAAGAACCTGCGAGGTACGGCGGCGGCGGTGGCAACGGTGGTGGCGGCAGAGGAGGCCACGAGCTCAGGGTCACGTGGCTCCCCCCCCCCCTCCCCGTTGTTCAGTCGGGTCGCCCAGGACGATCAGGAGCACCACGGCCAAATTGTGCGGTCACGTAGCGATGGAATGCTTGAGCAACCGGTTGCACAGACAGCCACAAAGGTGATTCAGTTGCGTGCAACTGGTTGCTCAGGTGTGTAGCCGGTTTAGCGAGCCGGTTGCGCAACCGCTCACGACCGGGTTGCGGAGATGTCCACATACAAGCAACTCGGTTCGCGTTCCACCAAGTTGCACGCAACTGATCACCCCGGTGGCCCGGCGTTCGCATGGCCTCCGCAAAACTCTGCGTTGGGTGGGGCGTTGGGTAGCACGTGCTAAACCGTGCCGTTTTGTCCCACGCCACCCGGCACCGGGCCCAGGCGTGGACGATGGCGCCGACATCCCACGGGAGATCCTGGTCGGGATCTACGAGCGGATCCAGAAGCAGGAGCTGAGGACCAACGACGACCACGTCACGCAGGTCACCAAGGTGGAGAAGTCCATCGTCGGCAAGAAACCGGTAATGCCAGCGACGAGCCGTCCCTCCGTCCGGGGACATGGGGACGAAAACCATTAGACAATTTTTTTTATTTTCCCAGGTAAGGCCCACTGAGCTATATAATAATTAACTTTTTTCATAAGCGACCTGGCCACAAATGATAGCCGAACGAAGTGGCCGCTTATCATCACGTGAAAATGTATATCAGCTAAATACTCTGAACGCGCGGTGGTTCTAAATGTGGAGAGAAAAACCGGAGGGCCCGGAGAAAAATCCACACGGCCGCAGGGAGAACATGCAAACTCCAAGTGTACACGCGTCAGGGTTTGGTTCGAATCCACGACCTCCTGCATACCGGGCGAGGAAATTAACACCTTGCTACCGTGGCACCGGATCCCGCGACCCACGAGAAACGAGGGGGGACGCGGGGATACGTCGGTGCAGGAATGCACGGTGCAGAGGAACTTGCACACGAGGGCATGAGTACGGGGGAACCTGAGCACCAGGGAACACAAGGGTATGGCGATAGGCACGGGTATACAAGGATCTAGAGAAACAGGTACACGTGGGCATCAAGACGCAGGTACGGGCTGAGTCGACCAGGGACATACCTCGTATACTGGTTATGGTTCAGATGTGAAACGACAACTACCGTCGCCATTCGCCACTAAGTGATGGGGACACCAGCACATTGTTCCTTGTGCCAGACTAGGTGCACTTTGAGGCCACGTGAAGTGGCATAGGCCCGCTGGCAGGAGGTCACAGGACCTGTCCCAGGTATTATGGGTTAACTGACTGGGACGACGGGCAGATGGACCGCCTGCTCTCTCCACCGTGCCAACTCTTTGGCACGCACAATAAAAACAAATATCCCCCATGTAGCCTTAACAGGCTGTTGGGGCAAGTGCTGTTAGCGAGCAGCATCGATGAAGGCCAGCACGGCACACGAGGCGGTTGGTGGCCAGCACCACGCCAGAGCGAATCACGCGCGTGGCACGCACACACACGCGCGGGCACATACGCACACACACACACGCACACATTTATTGCAGAATTTCCTCTGGCATTTAATGGCCGAGTTTCCAGGGTCACCGCGCTTGCCTCTTTCGCAGCTCCAAGTGGGCGGAGATTATTTGGGAGGACGGTGGGGGGGGGTGGTGGCAATGCAATTCAGAGGGCTTGGCCCGAGACAAACGACCCTGGGCACCTACTCCACAATTTTGTGTGCACCAAGTTTGGCATTTAACGTAATCGTGTTCTCTTGGCTCCGGGCGAAAGATATTTGCAGCTCGGGGTGGTGGAGGGGGGGGGGGTTGCGCAAGGCTTGCGATGTTATTTTACTCACCTTTTTTCGCCCACGGCTTTTGTTCGTCTTCACGTGACAAGGCGATGAAAATGTAGATTCGAAACAATGTTGCAAACGTTTGCAAAGGAGTTCTAAACAGAACACGGCGATGTGCATTGGCACATGGTCGTGTCATGGCGTAAATATAAAACGATAATGATGATGATGATTTGTTGTTGAGAGACTGATTAGAAGATTATGAATTGCTGATGAGGCATTTAAATGAGAATACGTATCGCCTCCTGTAGCCACGAATCATCGATGAAATGTATACGCTGTCAGGACGAAAAGGAATCAATAAGAAGGAAATGTTTGCGTATTTTGGTTTGTTTTTAAGATCCAGGTAAATATTTTGTAGAACACTCCCTCTTCTTCAGACATCCCTCGTGGTCTCAACTAAGACGAAACGACGTTAACTTTCATAACTCTTACGAGTGAGGTCACGGGATAGTTAACGTCCACCGTGAATCAGACGAGCGCGCAGTGGTCGTGTTTTGACGGTTAAAATACCCGCAGTACTAAACCATTAAACTAAACTTTATATATTTTTATTTGACCAGGTAAGGCTCACTGTCGTCATACAGCTCCTTTGTCAGAAGCGACCTGGCCACACATGACCGCTCAACAAAGTGGCGGCCTGTCACCACGTGGAAATTTATAGCGGTCGCCAAATACTCTCTAAACGTCCCCCGCCACCCCTCGCTGCTGCGAAAAACGTGACACGACCTGAACAAGAAAGATGCTTCAGACTCAATGAGGCCTTTCCTGGGTACACAAGCGTAATATTATAATAGGGTTTTTCCCATTTTTTTCTGGAAACAAAACTAAAACCTTTTTTTACAAGGAATCATGTGTGCATTAACCACAATACTTGTGGTCAAAATGCAAAAAAAACACACTCTGATAATATATGCATTGTCCTTGAAACTGATTGGTCCACACCAGGGACGGCTTTCTTTTGAGCCTCATCTCAATTGGTGCTCAACCAGAGGACGCCAAAAAGCGTACAGCTCAAAGACAATGCACTATCAAAATACTGGCAAAGGAGGTCTAGTGATGTAGAAGCGTAATATTGCTTCGACGATTATCTCCCGTATTCGAGGACTCTACTCTTCCTGGGTTAATAAGTAAGTGCAGTAACGGCGATGACAAGGATGATGATTGTGCGGTGATGGTGCGGGTGACCGGCACTGTGCAGGCCCTGTCGCTGCCCCACCGCCGTCTCGTCTGCTACTGCCGTCTCTTCGAGGTTCCCGACCCAACCAAGCCGCAGAAGCTGGGGCTCCACCAGAGGGAGATCTTCCTCTTCAACGACCTCCTCGTGGTGCGCACGCGCGTGTGTGCGTCTGTCTGCGTGTGTGTGTGTGGGGAGCGGTAGTGTAGCAGTTAGCGCGCTGTGCTTCGAACCTGGCGACCTGGGTTCGATTCGCGCTCACGGCGAACACCCAGTGACGATTATCTGAACCGGTCCTGGGCCTCCCCTAGGTCGACTAAGCCTCAAATGAGTACCTGATGTGGTGTGTGTAAAATATCGCCACCTACCCCCTCGTGTTCGCAGCTGCAGGTGGTTTGATGGGGGGGGGGGGGGCGGAGGAGGGGGTCATCTCACACAGATCGTGCCGCCTTGTAAATCAGCATTTTCACGTCAGCCATCCGAGCTTAGCTCTCAGGAATAACATTAAAAACTCAATGGATGATCGATGCATGCCGTACCGAGGGCGAAAGAGCGCATTCTGGTGCTGAGGCCTATGGAAGTCATTTCAGAAGCAGCTCCCGCGAGGCTCTGCTGACCTGCGGGAGGTATGTCGGCGCATGTATCATCGGCTCGGGACTCGACTCTGCGAGTAGCAAAATTCATATATAGTTAGCGACAGTTCCATCTGTACAGGGATCGAGTATCATCCCTCCCCCCCACCCCACACGTGGTTTTCTCCGGGTACTCGTGAATGGCATTGGCCAAATCTACAAATATAGGATCACAGAGCTTGGGAAATTATTGGCGTCGGTTCTGGCTGCCCTCCCACTCGTGTGTGAATTCCCGCTCCTCCGAATAATTCCGTCTCACTCTGCGTCTTTGTCTGAGAGTGAGCGACAGCTCTGCACGTTCACCTATATTTAAAAAAATCGCGATTGTCTTGATCGATTGAAGCCGAACCCGAGTGCAATCATACAAAGGCGGTCTCAGTGACGCCTCGGTTTAGTTTCTTCCCGTGGGATTTCTCCTGCAGGTGACCAAGATTTTCCAGCGCAAGAAGAACGCGGTGATGTACAGCTTCCGCCAGTCCTTCTCGCTCTACGGGATGCAGGTCCACCTCTTCGAGAACCAGTGTGAGTGTGCGAGTGAGCGTGAGCAGGCCCCCCGCGTGAATGATTGACGCCCTGGCATATTCCACCACTTCGTGTTACATCTCCATCTATATTTATTGATTTAAACAGACATCAGTCCCACGACCTTCTGGGGGTGCATAACTTTAAGGGTACAGTAGAACCCCTCTTAACGACCACCCCTGTGACCGACTAATCGCTTAACGACGGACCTCCATAGAGCCCAATGTGTAGTGTATAGTGTAGTGTATAGTAGTGTAGTATGTAGTGTAGTGTATAGTAGTGTAGTGTATAGTAGTGTAGTGTATAGTGTAGTGTATAGTGTAGTGTATAGTAGTGCATAGTGTAGTGTATAGTTGTGTAGTATATAGTAGTGTAGAGTAGTGTAGTGTATAGTAGTGTATAGTAGTGTATAGTTTAGTGTATAGTAGTGCAGTGTATAGGAGGGTATAGTGTATAGTAGTGGAGTGTATAGTGTATAGTAGTGTATAGTAGTGTAGTGTATAGTAGTGTAGTATATGGTAGTGTAGTGTGTAGTAGTGTATAGTAGTGTAGTTTATAGTAGTGTAGTATATAGTAGTGCATAGTGTAGTGTATAGTGGGATAGTGTATAGTAGTGTATAGTGTAGTGTATAGTAGTGTAGTGTATAGTAGTGTATAGTAGTGCATAGTGTAGTGTATAGTGTAGTGTATAGTAGTGCATAGTGTAGTGTATAGTAGTGTAGTGCCTCCAAAGAGCCCAATGTGTTCGCTTACCGAACATTCCCCTGTTAAAAATGATCTGTTGTAGGTACAGTAAATATAAATTAATGGATTGATTAACCATGTTTTATCGTAATAGTGTGGATTTATAATGGTGTTAGTATTTTATGTATTAATATTCATTGTTTAAAATATTATAAAGTACGTTTTTTGTGTAACATTCCATGCTGTCGGAATGAATTAAGCTTTTAACAGGTATTCCCTATACTCGTTTAACGAACAATCACTTAACGACCTGTTTCACGGAACCAATAACTGTCGTTAAGAGGGCTTCTACTGTGTTGATAGTTCAACCTCTGTGTCATCCCCTGGGCACGCACCACCACTGGCTGAGCTTGCGTCCTGGTTGCAAATACAGAATCGTTGTCACTTTTCTGTATCGTACGGCCGATGGAGATGGAAAGTGACAGCTCTGGCATTGAGGTGGTTGAGCCAGGTAATTACGTCATGAAGAGTGGCGCAATTGCATCGCTCTGATGATTCCTCCTTCGTATTTGTGAATAGGCATTGTACTCTGCCAGAGAATTTTTTTTTGTTTATTTTTTTTTTTGCAACCAAGTTATCGCCACGGTTATTGTACGGGCGCGGTTTTTCACGGAACGACCGACCGCTTAGATTTTCTCAACCCTGTACTTTTACCGACCGACGCGTGCCGATATATCAAACGTGTGCCCTCTCGCGGGGTCGTCTCTTGCCGCCCAGTCTACCCCCACGGCATCAAGATCATGTCGGCGGTGCCGGGCGCCGAGACCAAGGTGCTGGCGCTGTTCAACGCCCCGAACCCGCAGGACCGCAAGAAGTTCGTGGACGACCTGAAGGAGTCGATCGCCGAGGTCCAGGAGATGGAGAAGCACCGCATCGAGAGTAAGTTGTCTGCGACGGGGGGACGCCCGTACACGCGTGCCCCCCTTGCACCCCCCCACCCACCCCCGGGGCCTTAGAGAGAGAGAGAGAACTCCCTGGGGGGTAGCGCAGATGTCGCACCGGCAGCTGTCTAGAATGGCTAAACACAAAAAAACTTCAAACTAAACTATTAAACTATTTTATTTTATATTCCCAGGTAAGGCCCACTGGTGCTATAAAGCTCTTTTTCAGAAGCGACCTGGCCACGCATGATAGCTCAACGAAGCGGCTTACCACGTGGAAATTTATAGCAGCCAAATACTCTCAATGTGGAGGGGAAAACAGGAGGACCCGGAGAAAAATCCACGCCACCACGGGGAGAGAGACGCCGCAAACTCCAAATATACAGGGACAAGGGTCGGGAACGAACCCACGATTGCCTACATACCAGGTGAGGGAGTCAAAATCTTTCCACTGTGGCGTATCGAACGCACGTTGGTTCTAAATGTTGGAGGGGGAAAAACGGAGGACGCGGAGAAAAATCCATCGCTTCCTTCTGCAAGATGCCCTAGTTGACACCAGACCAACAAAAGCTCTTGCAGAGTCTCATGAAGTGGCTCTCGGTCATACCTTGTTCAAGCTCATCCCCTTACTCTAGGTCAACCCCTTTAGGTCAAATATTCATCACCGATGTCGGCAGTGAGCGGGAATCGAACCCAGTTTACCAGGTTCGTAGCCCAGCGTGCCAAACTATTCCCCCGTGGCTCCCCACACACGCGCACACACACGCACACAAACGCACGCATGCACGAGTCTGTAAATCCAATTTTCTCAATTAGAAAAGTGCAACTAATAGTGAATTAGGGGAACCATCCATTAGCAGGCTTGGCATGCGACAGTGGCTGATCAATGCACCAACCGGCCTAAGCAGTCCTCCGCAGCTCCGTCTTTAAGGTCCCATCACGATTCATAAATGATTACCGCGCGTGCGTGCCAATAGATTTACCAACGACGGGAAGATGCGTGCGTTGCCTGTACAGAGGCTCCCGCCCGGCCTTGCACAGACCACCAGCACGGAAAAACTGCACGTGTGATCCACGTTCAGAAATCAGGAGTCACCTGGGCTGGGTGGTCCAGATGTCTTGTGACCCCCATTTCATTCTTTAAAACTCGTTATATTTCGAAAGTAAGGTTTATGTTTGAAACAGAAATGAATATGCAAAGGAAAACAAATGTTTGGGGTCAATTAATTAGGGCGGGGGGGGGGGGGGTCACAAGACATCTGGACCACCCTGTACAGTACAGTCATCATTGTTCACTGACAAGTGTGCGTATGTTATCGGAACGGAATCGGAACAGCGCTAAAGTAAAATAGCTTTACCGGTACGTCTTGGGCTACTGAAGTCATACCGAGGCTCCCGCAAAGCCACGAGGCCAGCGATCGCAGAGTGAGGTCGTGTCGCTAGCGGTTCTTCGCGGCGAATGCAGATGTCTTTAAGAGGCGCTCGCTAAATGGCGACTGTCAACGACGCTTCGTCAGACGGATGTTTTCCAAAAGCGACTCGCAGAAATATTTCACCCAGAGGAAACCACGCTAAGGCGGCTCGCGTGTGGATGTCACGGTGTTACTCATGCGTTTTCGTTTTTGTGTGCGCGTGCTGTGGAACAATTAGAAGCGTGTGTCATGCATGTCTCGTGTGTACCACGTGTGCGTGCGCGTGTTTTATGCACATATTGTGGACGTATGATACGCATGTATCATATACATGTCGTGTGTGCATCGTGTTGCGTGTGTGGGTTATATGCATGGATTGTCCGTACACACCACGCGCGTGCATTGTCGTAAATCGCGTGCGTACATCACACGCGTGAATCATCCTCGTGTATTGCGCATATACATCACACGCGCGCGCTAACCTCGTGTCTTGTGTGCGCATGTGTCGTGCGGCCTCATTACCACCCTCCCACCACCACCACCGCCGCCACAGCCGAGCTGGAGAAGCAGAAGGGCGTCGTGCGTGGGGGCGGCCAGGGCCAGGGCCGCTCGGGCAGCAAGAAGGAGAGCGGCGCTCGGTGCCGGGCCCGCGGCGCCAGCAACAACGGCGCGCTGGGGGGGCGGGCGAGCATGGACGACGGCTACGGCTACGCGGCCGGCGAGGGCCTCAAGCGCAGCACGCTCAGCAGCTCGCTGAGGGACCTCTCCGACGTGGGTACGTACCCTCGCCCGCCCGCACGTACCGCGGACTCGCGGGCTCACGTAAGGCGACATATCGCAGAGTAGCAGGGTCACCTGGGGACGTACCGCAGACTCGCAGGCTCACCTGGAGAAGTACCGAGGACTAATAGGCTCACCTGGGGACATACCGCAGGCTCGCACGGTCACCTGGAGAAGTAACGCGGACTAGTAGGCTCATCTGGGGACGTACCGTGGACTCGCAGGGTCACCTGGGGACGTACCGCAGACTCGCACGGTCACCTGGAGAAGTATCACAGACTCGCAGGTTACCTGGAGAAGTGTGACAGACTAGTAGGCTAACCTAGGAACGTACAGCAGACTCTTACGGTCACCTGGAGAAGTATCGCAGACTCGCAGGGTCACCTGGGGGACGTACCATGGACTCCCAGGGTCACGTGGGGACGTACCGTGGACTCGCAGGCTCACAGAGATCACGCAGGAAAGTTTCAAAACCAGCCTCGAGAAGTAGCCGCAATGTGGCTCCGACACACCTCCCAGAATTGTAACGAGGTAAATGACCAAAGTGTTGCACACGGCGAAGTGATGCAGCATCCTTCGTGCACACCTGGAATATTGTAGCGAGACAATTCACCAAGTGTTACACGCGTCGAACTGATCCTGCAACGCGTTCCTCAAATAATGCTGCGTGTGTGTGTGGCCTTAAATGACAAAAAAACAAAATAATCAGCGACGTTTCGGGCAATGGCCCTTCTCCGCAGCTCGTGTCCCCACTTGCCAACGTCACGTCGCCAAACAAATTCGATGCAGCAGCCCCCCTAATTGGTAATCGTGCGACGACGATGACGCCGTCGTACGATCGCAGCGGCCTGCCGAGGCAGGCTCGGCGAGCCGCGTCGCGTGAAGCGGCGAGTGCGCCCACGTGCGAGGTGAGGCAGGCCCGCTTGCAGGGCAATGGGACGGGTACCTGTGGGATAAGGGAGTCAGCGCAGCTAGCAGGATTGCCACCGGATCTACGCAGCTGAGTATTCTGCTCTCGAAAACTCGGCGAGTCTCTCCTTCGTGAATAGCCGGTGTCTCCCGCTGAATTATTGCCGCGGTTGTCAGGGCCTTTGATTTCCGTGTCGATTATTATTAAACGCTTATTGATCAGTGTCTGAAGCAATCGTGCTCAGTTCAATGTTTTTTTGAGCGGTCGATTAAATTGTTACTCTTTAAATGCGCCGCGTGTTCAGTGCAGCCTTGAGCCGGGTCCACCGCCTGGGCCATCAGTTGCGCACGTGGTTGCTTGCAACTGAATCGCTCGTGCCTCCGCAACTGGTTGCGAACGGCAGAGAGACCGACTCCGCTCTCGTGGCATCGGTCTGCTCGGCAGTTTGTGGCGATGTCCTCCTTCGCCGCGTGACAAAAATTTGCAAAGCTGCGATTGGTTGTTGCAATCCTGGTGTGAGTGGTGGAGCTAACCAGAAGTAGCAAAAAAACACTTCCTCGATGCGCAACTCTGCGCTAAGACACGGACAAAGCGGTTGTGGGGGCGATGATTGAGTTGCTTTGGGTTGGTCACAAGAAAATAACAAATGTGGCCACGAAACTTATTCGGCTCGGCCCTTGACTCGGCATGATTGAATTAAATCCCTCGACTGGGATTACACTCAGGGCAGAAACCATCGCCCATGTACTGACAAGCCAGTGGCCGTTTGCAGGGCCAGGTGCGAGTTACCCTGTGCCGCACAGGGACAGCTGCCACGGGGGGGGGGGCGGGTTCTCTTATTTTAACGAAGAGGTGTGACGATTCGATGGTGCTCCAAGAAACCCCCGGCGTATTAGGAGGGGCGACTCTGTCAAACGCAAAATCTGCAGGAAGGCCGATTTTTTGTTATTGTACCTCTGCAAAATATATGTATGTCTATCATCGTGTTGAAATTTATAGTAGCAGCAAAATACTCTTAAATTCACGTTGATTCTAAAGTGGAGGAAAAAACCAGAGGGCCCGGAGAAATCTCCACGCGATCACGGGGAGAGAGACACGCAAACTCCAAGTATACAGGTGTCAGGGTTGGGATCGAACCCATGACCTTCCGCATACCAGGCGAGGGAGATAACATCCAGCCTCCGCGCCATCCCCCTCTGTATCTGACTAAGAGCGACGGCGAGTAACAGCGTAAAGTTATTTTCAGCAACATTAATTCGGAAAGCATGTTGACATTGCGTCGAGTAAATCGACAAAACAACTCTTTGGGAATACTGTGGCTGTGACCGTGGCGGCTTATCGTAGGCGTGGGGTTCCATATCAGCAGTCGGAAAAGCAATTCCAAGTGGCCTTGTCAGCACTGAACGTCGTCGGCACGTCCGTGAAATTGCGTGTGAAATTATTCACTTCTGCCGCATTTAATGCAATCCCCGTCGCTGTCAAAACCTCTTTGCAGCTCCTGGATGTATAACGTGCTAATCTTACCGCAGGCGATATTTACATTAAACAAGAGCAGAGTCCCTTGCGTACTAATTCTGCACACACGCCCGTACTTAAGAAAGGGCACTTAAATTAATGTATTGTAATGTCTTATCGCTGTGATTAGATTAAAGGTGCATCATTCCCCCAAGTTAACATCTCATCACGTGGTTACATTTACATTTTTTATGCATTTTTGGGGTAAAAACAAACTTGCCTCTAAATTGAATCCTCTCGGTATCACGAGGTGGACAGTAATGAGCAAGGGGCCTTCAGTACGAATGGCCAGCGATTGGCTCGGGGTGTAATGACTGCTGCGGATCTGCGCACTCTGCAGTGTCTCTCTCCCCTTGGTGGCGTGGATTTTTTTCTGGGTCCTTCGGTTTTTTCCTCCACGTTAGAAACACGCGTTGAGAGTATTTGGCTGGTAGACAAGATAAGACGACACTTCGTTGAGCCATCACTTGTGGCCGGGTCGCTTATGACAAAGAGCTATACAGTGCTCAGTGGGCCTTACCTGGTAAAATAAACACATTGCTGCGGAGGGAGCTGGTAGGAACGTTGGGTTGCTCGGTCAATGGCCAGGGTCAACGGCGGCGTGGTGTATTACGCAAATATGCCCGACTGTGAGGGCGGGCACAAGCCGGCGTGAGTTGGTTAAACGTTGAGTTTTATAAGGGCACCACGGAGTGACCAGCCCCTCCCCACCCAGCCCCACCCTCCCCACCCAGCCCCTCCCCACCCTCCCCACCCAGCCCCTCCCCACCCTCTCCACCCAGCTCCACCCTCCCCTCCACACCCAGCCCCTCCCTGCACGACGGACGGACGGACACAATAATCCCCTGTGGGCTAGTGGAACCAGTGGGTTCCTACCAGTATAATAGTTTATAAGTACATTCGCACATTGCCGTAGCATTGGCTAAGGCCGCGGGCCAAGTGCTTTCAGGTGCGCTTCTGTGGCCGTCTGGAAAGCTCTTCCTTCCAAAATTAGGAAGCCACTGGAGCTATGCACTTCTACATCTAGATTGAAAACGAATTTCTTGAGAATCGATTTTTGTGTTTAGTTTGTTGTCCTACCCCCACCCGCACCTCCGATTAGCACGGTTGGCTACGTACGGTGCGAAAGAAGTCCCAACATACACACGTACAAGTGAGACTCATCGCGCCCTCTTGAGTTCTCGCTCGGTTATAGAAAAAATAAATTCGGCCTCTGTGGAGCTTCCTCATCGTTGCAAACGCAGAACCCCCCCCCCTACCCTTCGCTCTGCCGACAAGCGCCGTCAGCAACGCGCCAGCAACCGACAGACCACGCTGCTCCCCCGCTTTGAACGTGCCGTGCGTTTTACCCCCACGGTGCACGTGGGGCTATCGCGGGATGTGGCGAGGGCAACAGGTAACAAGCAGTGTTTCATTTTCCGTGACATCTCCCGAAAAAACCAGACGCCCAACCAACTTGTCAGCCGATCGAGAAAAATAACAAAAAAAAGCGCGTGGCAGTCCACGTGAAGGCCGCCGGAGTTTCCACTGATGTCGTCAAAATGATCTCCGAGCAAGCGAGTGGATTGTCGGTTCCATCGGCGGTGTCGCCGTTGGGTGGGCGTCCGGCCTCCGAGCGGTGCAGACCCCCGGCTCGTGCTCGTTTAATTCCGCCCCGTAATATTCCCGATTTAGAAAACGCGAAGCGCGCGCGGGTCAGGGGTCGGTGATGACTCTTTTCAAATAAGGGTTCGATTGAGATTTCAGGAGAAAAATCCAGCGATCCATTCGGGAAAGCCATTAAAGTTAATAAATAGATAGGAGTCGCTGAGCAATCCAATTTAGTGAGCGGGTCCCAGGATTAATTTATATTTTAATTTGGCTTATGCCGCCGCCGCTGTGGCCCTTAAACCCCATGCCAACCGGGTCTCTGACCCCCTCCAGACCTTCCCGTGTTCAACGTTTTTAATTTACGAGAGCTGGGACGGTGGGGCGTGGAAAAACGTCACGCCGTATTGTTGGAAGGCCAAGAACTTCGAGGCTAGAAACTGTGAAATTCATCGCGGGTCGTCTTTGCAGCTGTCCCTGTGAGTTCGTCAGCTAAATCGCACGGTGTCCATTCATTCACAAATATCCAAGAGAATTATTCACAATGAGAGGGTTTTTGAGTCGGTGCGACAGCCAAATTGACTGCTGTGTGCAAAGTGTGTGCATTACATGAAATTACTGAAAGTTTGCTCTTCCCATTAGCAGCCTGGTGAGACTGCCACATTTACATAATGCACCAGTGTTGAAAATGAATCAATTAGTAATAGCACAGATGTGTTAATTATTCAGCACATGACTCATGAATGAATTAATGGATAACCATGTCTGTTCGTTTATGGTCTTACATCTTTGCCGTTTAAGTATTTTACATTTAAACATTATTCATTAAGAGCAGAGCTGCACCGAGGAGCACCATTTAATATTTAGTCGACGCCGGATACATTATCGAGGTATTCTTCAATCTGGATTTGAAGCTGATCTGTATTTTTTTGCATTAAACTGCCGACTTTCTCTGTTCCTCTCCATCTCTCTGTCCCTCTCCTTGTTATTGTCTATTTCTCTCTGTCTCTTTGTCTTCCTATCCGTGTCTCTGTCTCAATCTCACGCTTTATATTCCTGCCAGCCTGTCTGTCTCCTCTGTAGTTTGCCACGTGTCTTCTCTGCCTGTCCACTCTGTCTCCCTCTCTCTCTCTCTGTCATCCTGTCTCTCTGTCCCTCTCCTTGTTACCTATCTCTCTCTGTCTCTTTGTCTTCACTTCTATGTCTGTATCAACCTCACCCTGTGTCCCTCGCTATATTCCTGTCTGCCTCCTTAGTTTGCCACGTGTCTTCTCCGCCTGTCCCTCTGTCTCCCTCTCACTTCATCTCTCTGCCTCTGTGCCTCTTCCCGTAGCTCTGAGCCATGACTTCTTCAGGTGGCAATAGCCAATCGTGTTGTCGGGCTCTTTGTCCCGGACTCAAATGTGAAAATGCCTACCAGAGTCTTTCCTTATACCCACCAGGTACTCCATCAAAGGCTCAGTCGATCCAGGAAAGGCACAGCACCGTTTAGATATTCATCACTGATGTTGGCCGTGAGTGGGAATTGAACTCGGGTCACCGGGTCCGTGATGCAATGCACTAACCACTGCACCACCGCTCCTCACTACAAAGACAAAGATAAAGATCCCCCGTATAGCCTTAACAGACTGTAGGGGCAAGTGCTGTTAGCGAGCACCTATGAAGGCCGCAACGGTACACGAGGGGGTGGGTGGCCAGCACCACGCCCGACCGCCTTTGTCTCCCTAGTGGTGATGTTTACACACCGCAGCAGGTACTCATTTGAGGCTGAGTCGACCTAGGAGAGGCCCAGGACCGGTTCAGATAATCGTCACTGGTGTTGGCCGTGAGCAGGAATTGAACTCGGGTCGCCAGGTTCATAGCGCAGCGCGCTAACCGCTACACTATCGCTCCCCACTACACAGACACACACACACGTGCACGTTGACACACACACACACTTGTCCGGGTACATACACACACGCACTATTGAAGGATTCCTCCTGTACGACCACGTCAGTTGTGTTCAGTGCTGTGGGTGCATCGCTTGAGTGTGTGTCGCCTACACGGAGCTGCAGAAGCTCTTTGCTTGTCGCGCTGCCATCCACTGAACAAAACAGGGAGGGAATTGCCCACAAAATACCGGACGCTTCGTGCCCAGGCAGCAAGCCTGCCTCGTACTCCTCCGCACCTTCTTTGCCACAACTCCCTTTGGTTTGTTTTTTGCTCAGGGGTTGCATTTTTTTCTCTGTGATGTTTCGGCTCCTTTGATTTCTTGCACTGTTATCACGGGGTCCATTGCTCGAAATGCAAGATCGTGGTTATGAATAATTCAACGGGTATTCTATTTTTTTTTATCGCTCTTTCTCAAAAAGCGGCTCCGAGCATCGATTTGTTTTTTATCGTGTAAAACAGTTGCCGCCGTCATTTGTCTCCGAAGTGGCGATGTCTACGCACCGCACCAGGTAAGTACTCATTTGAGGCCTAGTCGACCTAGGGGAGGCCCAGGACTGGTTCATATAAGCGTCACTGGTGTCGGCGGCCGTGAGCGGGATTCAGACTCTGGCCGCCGGGTTGTATGTATGTCTGTTGAACTTCTAGATTTGAAGTTTTCGTGACTGCAAGGATCTATACTCTTTGATTCTTTCAGTAAAGTCACGTAGGTGAAAATAAAAATAACTAAATTAAATCACGACGTTTCGGAGGCAACACAAGCTTCCGTCATCAGGTGGGACAACCACAGCAAAAACAAAAAAAATGACAGTAAAATTTTTTTTTGCTATGGTTGTCCCACCTGATGACGGAAGCTTGTGTTGAACTTCTTTGCCAATCGGAGGTGCGGAGGTTCAGAGCCCAGCGCGCTGACCACTACGCTGCCGCTGCTGCGCTACGAACGCGCTCACCGCGCACAGCATGAAACCTTCTGAAAGATGTTCCCTTCCTGAATAAGACGTCGCCGTGTCATCCAAAAGTGTTGAAGTTCCCAATCTCCCAGGATCCCGTTTCCTCTACGGCGTACGGTCTCGATTTGTGCGTGTTTATTTTTTGGTATCGGTGTATTGCCGCCTGGACGCTTGCGTCTCTGTGTCCCCTCGCGTGCGTGCGCGCTGTGTGCGTATGTACCGGGCCAGGCAAGCGTGGTCGCAGGGGGAGTGCCGGTTCCCTAGACAGCAACATCGAAGTAAGTAAGCGGCGGGATCGCTCGGCGACGTTTGGCCCTGCTTGGTGTGCCGCCTGCTGCTCGTGTTTGACTCGCGCGTGCACGCAGTCTCGGCCGTAAAGGGACGGGCTCCACCTTCCAGGGCGTCGGGCGAGAACAAATCTCGCGCTTAAAACCAGGACGGTCGCGCGATATAATTGAGTGACGTTTAATAAAGAAAAAAAGAAAAATTCAAAACGCACACCACATCAGTTAGTTTGCCCTTCAACCGCACCACCGATTAGGGCAGTTGGCTACGTACGGTGCGAACGAAGTTCAGCGTACGTGCGTGCATGCATGTAACTCGGCGCCCTTCACAATGGAATTGTCACGGAGCGCTTCACGAGTAAACTTAACGAATGCATCCGTAAAAATTTGAGTTACGCAAAAGGATAAAAGGTGTACGCAGTTCAAAATGTCGCAACTCCTTTCAACCTGCCATAATTTCTTCGTAATCTTAGTGTCACGATGTGAGGGGAGAGAATCACAGGCAAATAGACGCACAGTATTGTCTTCTACACCGTTTCAAGAAATACAATTCAAAATACAGAAAATATCTATCGGTCATCAATGATGGGTATGCACATAAGAACACTCAAACGTTATCAATTAAAGGGCTTTAAAAAAAATACCTCAGCATGCAGTAGCGGCATGCGTACAAGTTGAACATTTGATGTCTCGCGCCATATTTCTAACAACAACAACAACAAAATCCCCATCCATGTATCTGTGCTACTGAAAGCAGTTTCCTCTTCCGTACAACAACAATGCTCACGTCTCTTTCTTTAATTAAAGGTGCTCGAAGAATTCGATTTTGATGAACAGCGCCAGAGTCATGATCAGCCCCGCCGCCGAAATCCTTACAGCCGTGACTGTGTGGGCGCCTCGCGTGCGTGTGTGTGTGTCGTGTTTTATTTTACTTCTTGCCGTGGTGATGGTGTTGTGGCGTTGCTGTGGTCGTGATGGTTTGGTTATTTGCCATGGCTTGTGGACTGTGTGGCTTGTTGCTGCATGTCTGTGGCCCTCTGCATCGTAACACCGTGTGTCTTGGCTGCCTCCGCTCCCACCTGCCACAAGTGCCCACCTCTGCCCGGTTGCGTCGATCGGAGTGTCTCAGTTGTCGGGACGAAAAGATGATCCTCGTAGCCATCGTGATGTTTCGCGCCGATGGTCTTTTTGTACGTTTTATCCATTCGGTTTCTCGGTTACGTGAAGCAAATACTGCAACTTCATATTCTTGGTTCTTACGGTAAAGTCACTTAGAAGGGAAATAATAAAATAATACAAATTTTACAATTTTCTTGCTGTGGTTTTCACACCTGATGATGATTGATTGTGCAATCGAAACGTCGTGATATTTTTTATTGTTGTATTTTTATTAATGTATTATTTCCCTTCTACGTGACTTTACCGAAAGAACCAAGAATATGAATCCTTGCACTCACGAAAGCTTCAAATCTACCACACGAGTGCCGTCCGACCGCTGCTGGCTCACGTGGCGCGGCACGACCTCAGCAGTCGTGGCCGAGTCGTCGCTAGGAGCCAGTCTCTCAACGCAAAGTTGCTCTGCCGCCACGAGCGGAGAGTCCCGATTACGAATTCCTCCACTGCTCCTCCCCCAGTGGGAGTTTGTTTCAGCGCTGAAACCGGCCTGGGCAAAGTGTCCACGCTCGATCTGCCACGGCGAGCGGCGCAGATGTCGCTTCTTTTTCGCGAATCACGTCAAGTGGGTAAAGCTCTCGGCGCTGCCACCTGCCCGTATGCTCCGTCCTGTTTTCAGGCGGAGTGGATAATTTATGCCGGGGACTCCATTGTGTTGTTAATTTGCGTAGCCATGGGCAAGAGCTTGGGAGAAGTGTGTATCCCGTAATGTGCCGCTGGTCGGCCTCGCAAGGTCTAAACGGGGCCATGCCGCCCCTGATAATGAATTTCAGAATGAGTCACTCATGCGCTCGCACAACATTTTAAGTTGTGGGAGGGCTTGCAATGCCTCTTTTGTTCAAACGTCCCTGGACACTCCTTTGATATAAGTGAGGGCTTGTCAGTTCTAAATTAACATGAACTTTTTTTCTTGAGCACGAAAAATTCGTTTATTTTTGCTCTTAGGGAGAATGTTTAAATAGCGCCGCCTTGTATTTCATGAAACATAAAGGCAAGACAATGTTCACATAGACGTTCAATTTCTAAGTTGACTTTTCGATTTCTACAGCGATCGTAACTGATCGCAAAATTTAACAATGGCAGAACTCAATTGTGTCTGTGCACATATAAATAACAATATATTTCAGTTCATGGGTCGATTCACTTTTCAAAACCAGTCTGAGTTCTTATCTAAACATATTCACAAATACGAAAAGACAATCCACATATGATAATTATATACATGCACGTGTATATAATATAATGTGATCTATACACTGAGATAAACACAATACATATGCTAGGAGTGCGTGGAATATTCATATTTCCTCTGCATTTGGACAAATACCAGCCATATTTTTTGCATTTCGAGTCAGACAAATACTTAAAATGTAAGAAGTATATCTTTGTTATTGTTGATATTGCCATCCACTGAATGCGCATTATGTAGAATACCTTTTGAAAATTCCCATTCGTTTAAGAGCTCGTAGCCTGCTGATGATGCCCAGTGAAGAGGAAACTTGCAGTGGGCGGCCTCGTTTGAACAAACACTTCTGGGGAAGATTCACTGGGAAGGTGCTGGCGGATTGCGCATTATTTCCCATCGTGCAATTCAACGACACTTTTCACAAACTTTCAAACTTCCAGTGCATCGCGTTTGTGGTGGAAGCGTTTCACAAAATGTATAGATTGTGGTCAACATTCGGCCCTCTTTGCAAATCATTTTGACAAATCCTTTAAACCGACTTTGCACATGAAACGGACCGGATTGTCTAAACCATCACTCCGGCAAACCCAAGTCGGATGGGCAAACTGTGGTCAGGTGACCTCTACATTTCCGCAGTCCACGAGTCCGAACTCCCGGCCTGAGGCGAAGCTTCACCCTGGCAACTGCATTTGGAATAAATTCATTCAAGGGAGGGACAGCAGAGGCTTGCGAGAAAAGCATTTTTATTTCAATTTAATGACCAGCCGAGGCTGCACATCCGACTCATATCGCCGGCTGATTTACGCGCCACTTGCGTACAAACTTTATTGATTCATTCCCCCCCTCCCATGCCTCCTTGTTGAGAATGTAAATATGAGCGTACCATCGCGGCTCGCTGTGCAAACCCATAAACCGGTGGGAATTTCGGGGACGTTTTCTGGCAGTCTTTCAAAATGTAATAATTTTTTTTGTTTGGGATAAGAATGAGATCTGGGAGGGGGTGGGGGTGTTTTATTCTGCATGCGCCTTGTTTATCGATCGGTTAGCAATAACGTCACGTGCGACAAGCCGCCCGTTTTTGTGCCCCTAATTTGTGAGTGGCCCTAACACCTGTCCCACTCGACCCTGAGCTCGTTTGCACACTCCAGCGGTTCGATTCCCCACTGCGGCATCTGGCAATTCCGTTTCACTATTAAACACCTGACATTCCACACCAGCTCGGGTCACTGCGTTGACGTAACAGCCCAACTCCTAAAATGTTATGTTTAAATGTGAACAAAAAAATCCTGTTGTTTTTTTTCTTACTTATCATTCTGGTGTAATCTACAATGCATTCTAAATTTCCTGGCTATAACAACATTGAGGCAATTGAATAAGTGTTGCTTATTTGCAACAAAAAATCCCAAAATCAAGCTCCTAATTTTACAATGCTACCATTTTTAGTAAAACGATCATTAGGTGACATTTTACGCTTTCAATAAAGGCGGGATTATTTGAGAACAGTAATGAGATTTTTTTTTCTCGATAACGAGACGCAATTTGACAAACGCAGACCGCATCTCGCAAGCCGCTGTTTACAATTCGCCGAGACATCCCTCTCGTCGTGAGCGGAGGAGAGGGGAGCGCAACTCCATTTTGCAGACATGCCAGCACGGTCTGCTGAAGATGGTTTATGGAGCATGAGTTGTGGCTCGTGCTGCTGATACGTGCTTGCTACTGTCCTTGTGATGTATTTTTAATTCGCTGGCGCTCCCAGCCTCTCTCTGCTTGCTCTCTCTATTTGCCTGTTCACGTTCGTTTACTCATTCGCTCCGGCCTCATTGCCTCGTCTGGTTTTGGTGGTGGTTTGCTCCATTGTCTTGGACCTCCCGTTAACTGACCCCCCCATAACGGACCCCATAGTGAGCGCCTCACGCACCGCGTCTAACGGGCGTTACACGCATGCTGTAAAATTCAAGGCCTCGTTTTGAGCCGGGTCTAGCGGCAAACAGTTTCCGCAACCCGACGGCTGCACCCAGTGCACCACATCCAGTATGCCTCTCGCTGTGGGCTCTGACTACTACGTCACGTGCCGCTTACTCCGGTCTACCAACGACCCGGAAAATATCGAGTTAAGTGCCAAATAGATTGCTAAAACATAAGGATTGCATTGTCAGGGAATCTACAATGTACGTTGAACTTCTTTCGCACCGTACGTAGCCAACCGTGCTAATTGGAGGTGATTCACACTCTTCGTGTACCCTGCCTGCAGCCTGCCTGTTGTCCCAGCACAAACTCACCGTGTTGCCGTGGTGCGTTTTGGGTAAAAGCAAACATAAGCAGAGCTCCGTTCTGTGTCTCCACACGAACTAAAATGTGTGTTTGGTCCAGCGGCCTTCCGTTGGCTTTCCAGACGAAATTATCAAGCAGCATTTGCTTAAGGGAGCAAACTCTAGAACAGCGGTTTCGACTTTCTTGGCCTCATCAGCAGACTCAGGCTTGTTTAGTGCATGCTGCTGGATTACCAGATGTCATTGGCAAGAGCGTTCCATTTTACAAATACGGGACCCTATTCGATTCTAAAATGCCATATTACACACCAACTCGCTATGCGTTGCTGTGGAAAATTATAGGTAAAAGGAAATATAAACTGCTCTTCATTATTAATATAAACTGTTTTTTTTATATAAGGCAATAGGCCGATGGACTTAAACATAATTGCGTGATACGTGGAGACACACAGCGGAGTCTACTTGTGTTTGCTTTTATTCCCACCGTCATCTGCATGACAAGCCTCGGCTTCAAACCCTAAACACCTTGTCAACCGCACCGCCCCCTCCCCCCAACGTTGCGAGGAATCGGCTTTGCGACCAACCCGCTCGTCGCCCTTCTCCTCGCCGGCACCCGCTGCGCCCCGCACGACGGCTTGCGGCAGCGCGTTGCGGCGCTCCTGAGACGACATCTGTTGTGTCCCCCCTCGTCCCTCGTCCCTCGGCCCCCCACCCCTGACCCCTGAACCCCCCCCCCCCACACCTGTGGTCAGTTGCATAAAAATAATATCTGATGCGATGTAATTTTTTTTTCCGCCCGAGTTTACGATGTAAAAGAAGCGTGAAGCAAGGAGTAAATTTCGCTCGAGGAATTCGATGCAATTGGCTCATCGTTTTATTCCCAATCAGCATTCGCTGTCTGGTCGTGTGAGAATAACAATAACAATTTAGATTTTTAAAAAACTTATCCGCGTGTAAAAAAAAATCTAATTTCATTCATCATCAAGGTGTGGCCGCATGCTGTGCTAATTAAAAGCGGAAAGATTATTTCTCCTCTGGCTACCCTCTCGGCGAGTAACGCAGAACCCATTTAATGGGCATCGCTTTTTTTATTTTAAAGCCGCAGCTTTCGAAATCAAAACGCACGCGCGAGACCGCTGGGGCAAGGATCTGGTGCGATCTTCAACGAAAATCAACTTTTCCGTTGTGGTTCTTATCATCGTTGCCACGGCCGTGCGTTAACCCGATCGCTCGTAGAATCTCGAGCAGAATTACACAATGAGATACCTGCCTCAAATGTCGGCAGCTGTGCCCTGCTTTCTCAAACAGACCCTCCTCCTACCAACATGAGAATTCAGTTCTGGTCGCTCAGAGATGGCCAAAGAATCGCCATTATTTAAATAGGATCCACACCAAATTTCCAAACCCGTGTAAGACTCCTTGACTCATAACTTACGAGTCTTACTATCCCAACGTGTAAGGGGGCCTTATGCGGACGGGTGAAAGCCTTCAAATGCGCCCACAGAGTTGGCAGGCCCGGGGCTCCGTAGCGATGATGCTTCGGCGAGTCGCGAGGATTTGGACAGCGATGCCGAGGGCTGCGTCGGTGCCGTGACGGCTGTGCGTTGGTGTGCGTGCGCGCGCGTCTGTGCGTGCAACAGCAGGGCTCCATGCTGGGCAGTCCGCACATGGCTCGACGGGCCTACTCGGGCAGTGAAGGTGGCGGGCGGACTTCAATACGAGCTCAGCGGCCTTCCAGCCTGCAAATACAACCACTGCCGCAGCAGCAGATGCAGCCGCCGCAGCAGCAGCCGCAACAGCAGCAGCAGCAGCCGCAACAGCAGCAGCAGCCGCAACAGCAGCTGCAAGAGGTTCAGCAGCAGCAGCCACCGCCACTGCCGGTTGCCGTGCAGGTGGCACAAACATCGTCGAGCGGAACTACGACTCCCGTGCCAGGCTCCGCGTCGATCCTCGGCTCGCTGTTCAGCGGCAAGCGCGCCAAGACGCCCGTGCCGCAGGGCAATGTGCCGTCGTCATCGTCCTCTGCCAGGCACCACCATCACCACCACGGAGGAGGAGGACACCACCACCATCACCACCACCAGCAGGCGCAACAGCAGACGGTCCCAGCCTCGGTCTCGGCAGCGGTGACCACCGTGACGGTGGAGGTGACGCAGCAGCAACAGCAGCTGCAGCAGCAGCAGCAAATTCTGCAGCAGCAGCAGCAGCTGCAGCTGCACAAGTGCGACGTGGCGGTTGGTGCGGCCCAGGTGGCCGCGGGTCCCGGGGTGCTGGTGCCCATGGGCTCGGCTCCACCACCTCCGCCGCCACCGCCGCCTCCACCGCCGCTGCCGTTACCCCTGTCCCTGCCCGCTCCTCCTCCCACTCTTCCCTCGCAGCACCTGGTGCAGTACCACGGGCCGCCGCCTTCCCAAGCGCAGCTATCGACGTCGCCGCAGCCTGCGGTGCAGCAGCAGCAACAGCATCTGTGTCACCACCACCAGCACGCGCACGCGCACCACCACCGCCACCACCACCACCATCCGCCTCCGCCGCCACCTCCGCAACAGCAGCAGCACCACCACCACCACCACCCGCACCACCACGCCCACCACCACGCCCACCACCAGCAGCTGCAGCTGCAGCACGCGCTGCACCACCACCACGGACGGCACCACGCGATGCACGTGCACGCCGCCCACGCCGCTCACCCGGCGCTGCCGCAGCCGCAGCCGCCGCCGCTGCCCGTCGCGCCCAAACCAAAGGCCTCCTCTTCCAGCATCAGCACCACCGTGTAGGGGCCCCGCGCGTGGGCCCACGCCGCACGGCGCGGTCCGCCCGGAGCACCGGCGACGACTGGACGGAGCCCGTAGGGCCCTGTCCCCCATCCCTCCCCCACCAATCTCTCTCTTTAACCCTTTCCATCGCCTCAATGGCCTTCAAGCGATCGATGAGTGGTGGTAGTGGTGGTGCTGATGGTGGTTGGCAGAGGAAATTAGAGGTTTCGAGCGAGATGGTGATTAATGGGTTTATGTTGACAGCGGGTATTTTTTTTTGAGTGTGCGCGTGATGCCTGCTAAATGCTCTTCACCCGTTATGATTTTTTTGGGACCCGTTATATCATAGCGTACGCCACGGAATAATGAACTTTTCAAGCTCAGCACAGATGCCTGCAACAGCTTTTGCCGTTCTCAAACCTCGCAGGACTAAACAACAACAACAACAACAAAAAGACATCTGAAAAAAAACTATTTTAGTTTTAATGAATGGTAAAAAAAAACTGAACTAACGTACAATAATGGGAGATGCGTGGGTACACATCACAGGTACTTCTTCCCTGAATGTGTTCGTATGTTTCTGTTGCACTGTAACGCTTTTCGTTGCTCGCAGTAAATCTGCGTTCACTTTTTTTTTCTGTTGCACTATATTTGTTTCCGAAAGGGCCTGAAATTGATCTTGCAAACCCCTCCATCTCCGTGTAAGAAATTTTTAAACGATGTTAAACGTAGAGGACAAATTCACTCATCTGTGCGTAGCATACAAACGCTCAACAACATAACATGAACATATTCCGGTTTTAATTGAGCAAACGAGCCTGCGGACGGACGTGACGGAGACATTTAAGCCACGCGATATTTATTAAAAGCAAGTTGCTTTTTTGGTTTGTTGTAAAAATGGTACTACCGTTCGACGCGCGAGGTTTTTTTCTTTTGTTTGGGCCGAGAAGTGACGTCGGCAAAGAGCTAACTACAACGTCCTCTGAAAGCGAGGTTCAGCTTAGCGCCAGGGGATGGGGAAACCTGACGCTACAGATGCCGCGTGCGGCCCTCAAAGCGACCGCTTCGCGAGACGTTATTTATTAAGGGCCAGTCGTCTCGCGATTAACGCTGCTGCATTGGCGCCTCTTGGGATGTCGAGGTCTGTTTCTTGTCGTTGTTTTACCGAGCTCGAACAAAAACGTCTCTTCTCGTTACATTGGGTTGCCGACCTCCTGAGCGAGCGTGACCGTGAACATCCGCGTGCTGTGTACACGTCCGATGTGCACGCCAAGTGTAGGCGCACAACGGGCAACGCCGCGTGTGATTTCACCTCGTTTACGTACGTACGTTGAACTTCTTTCGCACCGCGCGTAGCTAACCGTGCTAATCGGAGGTGCGGGGTGAGGTGGACGCGAGCGGGGATTCGTTTCACGGGATGCCTCGTCGTGTCTGTCTTGATGCAAGGCCACGACGTCACGGCTACAGTTAAGTTTGACTTCATTTCCACCTCCGAGACGTTGGGACTGCCACGCGTCAAGCAGAGTGCGTGGGAGAATGCACCCCCCCCCCCCCCCACTAACACGAGCACCCCCCCCCCCCCCACCCCCTGACTCACTGCGTAAAGGATTTAAAAGAATGCCTTTGGGAAAAAAATTAAATGGAGAAATGCTGTGAAAAATATCTTCCATGTCCGTTCTTGGACACGCGGTGCTATGCACCGCTCTGTGAGATTTCCCAATGGATTCGTTTCATGGCGCGATACTGGTGGTACAATTGGAATTCATTTGGGGGAAAATGACCGACAAAGCAGCCTGCGATAGAAGGCGACCGACCTTAAATGTAAACTTCTAAACCTAAGTTTAAAGGTTCTTAAACAAATGAACAAACGTATTTAATTAATTTGAATCAATACATCAATAAGCGTTGGTCTGCTCGCCAAACATTTCTCGTTTCTGTACGTGGTGCAAACTCCACATTTCCTTGACGAGGACCAGTTTATCCATAGGATAAGGACCCTTGGCTTCCACACCCAGTGGTGCTCATTTGATGTCAATCCACCACTGAATGAAGGACACCCCCAACTCCGTGTTGATCATGGAGTTAAATTTCGATTTAAAGCTTTCGTGACTGCAGGGATTCATCTTCTTGGTTCTTTCGGTAAAGTCACGTAGAATGGAAATAATAAAATAATAATAAAAATAAAACATAATAAAATAATTCTCACGACGTTTCGGCCACAACGCAAGCAGCCGTCCTCAGGTGAAGAACAGGTCTGTGTGGCCGAAACGTCGTGAGAATTATTTTATTATGTTTAATTTTTATTATTTTATTATTTCCATTCTACGTGACTTTACCGAAAGAACCGAGAAGATCATGGAGTTGTCTGACCATACTTCACCACGCTGGTCAGTGCGGCTTGGTGAAGGAAAAGGCCCCAGTGCCGGTTCTGAACATCGTTCGCTATTGTTGGCAGCCGTGGAAGGGAATTCGAACTCGGGTCGCCGGGTTCATGGTGCGATGCGCAAACCACTGCGCCCCACCTCGCCACCCGCGAGTGGCAGTGGTGATCTCTTCAATGCCCCTTTTGCCATAACACCACATTTAGATGCCATCATATTGCGTTGCAATAGCTCAGGCTTTACTTTGTCAAAGACCTAAACAAGCGATTGTTTTTTTTTTGGTGGGGATTTCTCGATAGTGATTTTAAGCAAACGATTTTTTTTGCGAAATAAAATAACATGCAGTCCATCTGATAACGTGAGTACTTACGGCGCCATAGCATTGCCACGCCCGCGCGCACGCCAGCCACTGTTATGTTAAGGGATGGTTTGACTGAATTTGGGATCGCAGACTGCAGTGTGAGACATGGGTTGCAGCGTCGAGCGTGATGAGGATAGGGCATCAACCGCACGCTCAGCTGAGCCACCCACGTGGTTCATGAAGACGCCCGTCATTTGAAAGTCACGATGAGCCCCGTGCTCTTGAATGTAAACATAATCATCCACCAAGGGTGGAGCGGTCGCTCCCCCCCCCCTTTTTTTGTTGCTGATTAGTGGCCGTGGGGTCTGCCCCCTCTGGAGGGATTTCTCCCACGAGCAGTCTCGTTAATTTCCCTGGGGCGCCATCGATTGGTCCAAGTTGCCGGCAAAGTTCTGTTTAATCTTTGAGCAGCGAGGCATCTCTTCCCCCCCTCCCGCACGCAATCGCTCCGCACCCGCAAAAACCGCCGACTCTCCGCCCCCCCCACCCCGCCCGCCCGCACCATCCCATCGTTTAGTGCGGCTGCGGCGGAGATCGATAGGAAATTAAGCTGTCGCTACACATTTCCCTGCTTTAGAATGCAGCCCAAAGCAAGCCCGAGGGTAATGCGCCAGGACTCGTTCCCACCCCCCGACGAAACTAATGGACATATGTAAAAAAAAAGAGCTTCATAGCTTATCGGATTTCTCCAGGACAAGTAAATATTCTGAGACGTGGCCACGTTGGGCGTCGCTTCGCTGCGGCAGCACGTGTCGCCGTGCGGGGGCTCGCAACCCGGGCAAAGTGTGAGGAATGGCTCGAATTCAGATATCCGTGATGAAGTGCTTCATAGATCATCGGATTTTTTTTCCTCCAGGATTAACAAAGGTTCTGCATCGTAACGATTTAAGGAAGCCACGGGGCAGAGCGACATTGTGGACTCGGAGAGGAAGGATGCTGAAAAGTTGCTCCATTTTTTATCTTTAAATTAAAAAGAATTTGATCATCAATTGTTTCCATTTTTTTTATAAAGACTTAGCTCGCAGTGTAGGATATCTGTGGGTGTATCCGTTATACATGAGCGTCCACCGCAAAGGCAGATAACTACATCAGGCAACCTTAACTCACTGGTGGATTGAACATCACCTCTGAAGGTCCCACGTTGGGTTTATTCGATTTCACATTTGCCATCTCAAATACCGTGACTTAAGGACAACGGTTCTTTTGCAGATAACAGCGCCCCTAGTATAGTACCAGCGTCGATTGTTATCTTAATTGGAATTGAAATAAATAACTAAACGACCGGTCAGTGAATAGTTTTCGGGGTGAAGTGATTGAGAAAATCAGTAAGTCACCCTGCCTGTTGGTCTTCTTGTTTCGTTCCAAATTTGAGTAGCCATCGCACAGTCAATCGCGGGAGCCCTCTAGAGCCGAGCCAAATGCTGTACCATCGGCGAAGAGTTTTGGTGGAAGGAAGCGCATGCAGAATTATGTTCTGCCAGGCTGGCCGTGGGGGCTGGGATCCATCACCGGACAGATTTGACCTTGACCTTGACCAAGCCGCATGATGAAGGGAGGGAGGGGCAGGTTTCCTTTGCTCGCCGGCTCTGGTGGTTAAACGCGCCCCAAAACCCTGGCCAATTAAAGTGACTGCGGACTAATTGGAGTGCCCACTTTGAACAACAACGCAATGACAAAAAGGCACGCCTTTAAAAAAAAAATAACTGCACGGGAATTGACGGTGACGTTAATTAAACGTTTGAACGCATTTCGAGAAAGACCACTCACTTGCCTCCAGCAATCAGCCACGCGCAGTGCTATTAATCGTTTCCAGAGGCCGCTTGACACGGTGAGTATATAAAGTTTGGACGTGACTCGCGGGTTGTCTATATACAGTCCATGTATAATAAGGCATATGCACACATAATGTACAATTTATGGATATATACCATGCTTTATTTGCTATATATTACTGTACGGTGCTTTTCCATAAGCCGGCCCTATTATTTGTGATTATCTGTCAAAGAGGCTTACGAATGGACACGTTGGTTGGCACTTTTCAGGAGGTTACAAAACGACCGATCAAGACGAGCCGACGACGCGTACAGTCATTGGGTTTGTTTTTCAATAATGCAGGTTTTTGTTGGGTTAGATCGCGTAGATTAAAAAAATAAAAATGTGTCGTTAAAACCGCCACCACCCGACAAAGCCAATTAGTAAGGTTTGTAGCGTAAACAAAACGTGCCAATTCGTTACTAGTACAGCACACCGGTGTGTTTGAGAGTAAACACACACCATTTACGCGATCTAACCCACCAAAAAAAAACTCTCATTATGGACTATTTTTGTCGCGAAAGCCCACGTTTGTGATCAACTGCTTTTCGTTTGTTGCACCGACGCGAACAAATCGCCGCCAACTGCATGACAACGGAAATCGACCTGGCGATGCTTTGCGGCGTCGAAGCTGATTGCCGGCGGGCGGAGGAGAGGCTTAGGAGAGGTTTAGTTGAATAGTACGGAGGGAGTGGCGGATGAGTGCTCGGCATCGCCGCTCTCTCTGTGTGTTCACCTGTAAGGGCGGTGAAACGCAGCCCAGCGGTAGTTCGTTCGCGATGGCGAAATGGCAACTACCTCGCCTGGTATACAAGAAGGGTCGTGGGTTCGATCCCGATCCCGACCCCTGACGCCTGCTGCTGTATATTTCGAGTTTGCATGACTCTCTCTCTCTCTCCTCCCCGTGGTCGCGTATGATTTTTCTCCGGGTCCTACGGGGTTTCCTTCCACGTTTGGAAACGTGCAATTTAGAGTGGTCTGGCTGCTATAAATGTCCACGTGATAAGCCACTTCGTTGAGCTATCATTTGTGGCCCCAGTCGCTTCTGGAGAAGAGCTGTATAGCTCAGTGAGCCTTACCGAGTAAAATAAATTAAAGTATCTACATCATGGGACCTCCTTTTGTTGCCAGAAAAAAAGGGGAAAACCTATTTTCATAAATTCAAGCAGTCGGAATAGTATAGTTGAATAGTTTAATACTGCGGGTTTATGAGACTTCTAAACTCGACGACTTCCTAACTGCCCACTTCACGGCGCCCATTAACAATCCCGTGGCGCCATTCGTAAGAGTTTGGCCACTGTGTGCCGGCGACGTGGTCTAAAATTCGAAAATTGCACCGCAAATTTCTCAAAAATTATCGCCAACGGGGAAAACTTTATCACTCGGTGAGGTTTTCTTGGGTCGGCAAGCATAGTCATAACAATTATAACAAATATGATAATCATACAGAACCTCCTTGTGACCCGTCTGCTGAAATTGGCCAGGGTACTTTTATTTCATTGTCCAAGTGCCTCCGTGAATTGTAAGCGGGGGTCGGGGGGGGGGGAAAGTCTGCGGATTTGTGCGCGATGAGCATGCGGCATATATACATGCGTGCCCCATGGGTGCAATATATATATGCGGTTTAGGCATGTTGGTTCTTATTGACCTCGTCCAAAGTCATTCTGGTGCCTCATCGCCGACTCTGCGTTACGATGGACCCCGTACACGCTGTCACGTCTCTCTGCTGCCAGAATTACATTGGGAAGGCTGCCCGTGGAGGGAGAGAGAGGCTCTACGCCCAAGTCGCTGCCCTCTTCAAATACAATCGCGGGACAATGAGCACGGCTTAGTTTCTCACTTTATATTTTGTTGAAAAAGCTGCCGCCAAGGCTGGCTTTGAGTGGCGATTATCAGCGCAAGCGAGAGAGGCACGAGCTATGGCTGATATTATTGTGCACCGTATATTCCCGTAATCCCGAGAACAACACAAGTGTCACGAGGACACAACACAGCGAGATGGATGTGGAGTGCCAGCATTATTACACCCACCCCCACCCACCCCCATGGAACAGCATTTCCGGGACTGACCCAGGTTGATGAAAGAAGGGACGTGACCGCGTGAATTGGCGACAGACAAAGCCTTGAGTGACGTTTGTATACTGGAGGGACGCCGTCGTTGCTGCTGAGTAGGGCAGGCGAACGATCAGCGTCGTTTACATCTTTAACCCTCGCCTTTAAGAGGATGTTGTCACTTGCGGGCAGCTCACAAGCTGGACGTATTTTACGACTACCTTTTACAAAAGAGCTTCATAGCCCATCGGATTCCCACAGTATGAATACATACTTTGAATCTGATTGAACGAACGAAATTCCTAACCGCTGAACAGAATTAGTGATACAGTACTATGACCCGCGGTTGTCTGTCATGCATTCTGCGCCAACTCTCACGCTCCATGAATATGGAGAACTATTGTACCGCATTTGTTGTTATTTATAATTTGGCTCCCAATAATTTTAGAGGAGTTGAGCCTTCAGCAGGGGTGGGGGTACCCCCCCCCCCCTATGCTACGGAGCTGCAGGTGGGTCTCACCAGTGCATTGTGCTCGTATGGTTATGGATGTCTGTGTCCAACATCAGGACTATTTAACTATTTTTTCGCTAGACATCGAACAAAAGCGGCCACTGCATCGCGCCCTTTCAGGTGCGCTTCTGCGGCCGTCTGGAACGCTCTCCCTTCCGTTATTCGGAAGCCACCTGGGGCCATGCACTTTTAAATCATCCAGATTGAAAACTCATCTCTTTCGAACTGATTTTTTTGTGTTTAGTTTGTTCGTCCTTCCCCCGCACCTCCGATGAGCACGGTTGGCTACGTACGGTGTGAAATAAGTTCACCATACCGTATACAGGTACATACGACTCGGTTTTTTTTAATCCAATACAGGAGATTCGAGATTTTTCTATCAATTGTCGCCCCCTGCTGACCAGCGCGTGCATTCAACGTGCGCGCGACACGTGGCACGGAATCCGTGTTACAGGACCATGAATCTGGTGATGGTGTGCACCGCTGTCAAATTATTATCAGTGATGCACAAGAAAGGTAGCACGTTCGTCAATGTAAAATATAAATATAATGAGAGAAGTTTTGGGGCAATGGCCCTCCTTCATAGCACACACACAAAAAAAAAACAATTTGATGATTGATTGGTTGGAAAAAAAGTGACTTTGCGAAGATTATATGTATCTTGTTCGGTCACTTTATTTCGGGCAAGGCTCTTTGGGGCGTCATGTTAGTGAGGTGTTAAATACCTCGCCTGGTATACATGAGGTCGTGGGTCCATTCCCAACCCCTGACGCTTGTATATTTGGAGTTTGAATGTTCTCCCCGTGGTCTCGTGGATTTTGCTCCGCTCTTCCGGTTTTCCTTCCACATTCAGAATCAACATGCGTTTAGAAGTGTTTGCTGCTATAAATGTCCACGTGATAAGCTACTTCCTTGAGCTATCATTTGTGATCAGGTTACTTTGAAAAAGAGAGCTTTACCTGGGAAAATAAAAAATAGCTTAAATCAAAATAGTTTAATAGTTAAGAAGTTATTTGTCAGTGGTGACTCATTCGCCAATAACACGTAAATCATGTTTGTGCTATGAAGAAGGCGATCGTCTAAAACGTTGACTATTACTATGAATATCGCCCCCCCCCCCCCTCCACTTAAGGCCAAGGTAGTATTAACGAATGTTTTTTTTTTATGAACGGTACGTGTGGTACAATTCAGTTTATGTTTCCAGTTCTAAACTTGAGTTTGCAAAACCAAATCTTCGAATTATTTTTTACAACGTCTGGTTAGTCCTCTTTTTTATAAAGACCTTCCCCATGCCACTTGAGTCATGGGGGTTGTTTGGCCATACTTCGCCATTCTGGTCAGTGCGGTTTCGTGAAGGTTGGAGGAGGGGTGGGGATGGTGTTTTAAGGATCACTTCAGATATTACTCGCCACTGATGTTAGCCGTGACTCAAAAGTTCACCAGCAAAGTGGCGCGTTGCATTAATCCTGGGGGTGCGAGAGATAGCCGGATTGATTTTATAAAGTAAATCGAAACACAAATTAGGCACGTGCAACTGCTTGTTTCATCAAACCTATGTATTTTTTTTTTACGATTGACAACCAAAAGGGGCGCAAGGCTGCAGCAAATGTTAAGAACGTTTGCGCTAACAACTATGCCACTGATACTCTCATAGTTGCTACAATTGCAATTGTTCCAATTTTTTTTCATCTCGAAGCCGCGCACATCAACAGATATATCGGCCCCGTCTCTCCTTTCTTGAATAATAAGATCGGGTGCTTGAAACCGCACACCTACCCGGCATTTCGTTTCTGTGAAGAAGACGTCGTTAATGACAAGCGTGGTGAGACGTTTTCTTTCATTCGTGCCACTTGCTGGAAGGCTGGCCCTGGTACACCCAAGTGAACACAGAGTCCGTGCAGGTACCGTATTCTCTGGATTATAAGACGCACTCGAAAATAAGACGCGTTCCCTCCCCCCCTCCGCCTCCCCCCGACCAAAACGTGTGCCCGGTGTCAATAAACGTATACAAATCACGTCGTATAAACACACACACACAACTCTTCAATCATCATTCACAGCCTGTGCAACTTTTATTTTCAACTACAGAGGGGGGAGTAGTGCGCCTTAACATTGGTGAATACGGTCATTCACACTCGTAGCGTACTCGTATGGTGGTGGTGAGGATGATAGATGAAGCACACACATATTTTTGACATTTGCTTTTGGAGTTGAAAGACTGAAAAGCGTTCCTGGTTAGCCAACTTTGCATTTCATTATTATCATTACCAGCAAGTCCGTTTTCGAGTGGCACACATTCACCGCAAGCGCATAAACACCGTTGTCTTTTTATTGCAGGGACTGGACGGGTAATTCATCGGCTGAAAGATAAAATAATATTCTATTCGTATCCTACAACACGTGCATTATATAGCCTTCGTGTGTCGGGCCCTTTGTAGTGGTGGTTGGTGGTGTAGAAATTGTGGTAAATGTTTGCACCCCCCCTCTTCGAGACGATTAATAACCGTGACGTTACGTACGCGCAGTTGTGTCGATTTCCCCACGAAACGCAACTTAGTGTGTGCTGGCTGTCCATTGGTGAATATGTAAAACAATGTGAATTATCTCTCGAATAATAATAATACGAATAACAGCTCCTATCCACGGGATATTAAAAAAAAAACCTGCATTGCTTTAGTGCGATGCAATGATGTACATGTGTATGAGACTCACACGTGAATATGTACATGTGCATTTGTGTATACAATGTGTCTATATGGTGTACGTGAATATACCTACGTGTCGTTGCGACGATGCACACACACACACAAACGTCGTGTGTGCGTGTGTACAAATGCATGCGCATACATATACAGTTTGGACACATGTATCCACACCTCGCGTTGTACATATTTCCAGGATGCCTTTACGAACAACAACAAAAACCACTCCAGTAGAGAGATCTTGCGAGAGCTGACAATTTACAAACAAACACAAGGGCAGTGATTTTGACCGCACGCAACTTATTCGTACATCGCGAGCCAGTGTCCTTAAGAAGTTCAACGCGCATTTGTCATCCGTCAGTGTTTCTCTCTCACTCGCCAGACACCTTGAAAACCCAACTGAGCCGAAAGAAATTCCAGCCCTACCCCCACGACCCGCCTCCCTTGTCGAGTTGTCAGTGTCTCCTTGCCAGCGTGGGTCTCTCGTGCATGTAAGTGCTGTGTGTATAAGGGGGGGGGGGGGTGTTGTGTAAGGGGGGTCGTTCAATACACGTGGAATGTGAGTGCGAGTTGTATGTACATTTACCCGTAGGCTATAAATATATTTTTATGCAACGATAATGTCATCCGAATGCCAACCCTTGCCCACCATCACAACAAACAAACCCACTTGTGCGCGAGTTCGAAACGGTAGTCTAGCGGTTAGCACCCTTCGCTACGAACCCGGCGACCTGAGTTCGATTCTCGCTCACGGCCAACACCAGTGACGATTATCTGAACCGGTCCTGGGCTTCCCCTAGGTCGACTCAGCCTCAAATGACTACCTGGTGCGGGCCTCTCCACCCCTCGTGCGCCGTGCCGGCCTTCATAGGTGCTCGCGAACAGCACTTGCCCCTACAGTCTGTTAAAGGCTATACGGGGGATCTTTGTCTTTGAAGCCCTCCACGTGCCGTCCGTTGACACGTCACAAACGGAAGGGGCACGTGAGGACCGCGTGGCCACTCGTTTTAATCGACGACAATAAGTTAACCGGTGAAGTATATAACTCGTTATTTGTAAGGTGTGCCCGGCGTCATGAGACCAGTCCTCTTGTATCAACTATAAAGTGCTCAAACAAACCTGTGGGTTATAATATGCGTTATCTATTATATATGTGAGCGTGTGTAAATTGATAAACAGTAAATATATCTGCATGTGCATATATAAAGTTATACATGCATATACCAATATATGCATATATACTGGAAGTCTGTATATGACCAATGCTCGATATGCATATTTGCATATGAATACATGCATATATCAATATATGTATATATAAGTGGACCCTTGTACATAAAGCATATATGCACACACAGGATGAGACCAAGTTTTGTTTTGTCGTCGAGTTTTGGTGATGGGACAAGTGATGAACACGTGCTTTGTTACGTGAGTCGAATGTTCAACTTGTATATCGTATATACACCATAACCAACACCTCGGAAAAAATGTGTTCATAGACACTGCAATAGCGACAATACTCCGTATCCTATTCGTGTTGTCTCAAGTACAATTAACATGGCGCATTCCGAATTCATTATCTTGGTATTTAAACCTCAAACACGAGCGACTGATACCTTATTTTTCCCGCACGCAGTGTACAGTATAAGTATTATTATGATTATGGTTATTAATTATGATTTGTTTGTCTGTATATAAAGTACATAAATATACATACAAATATATGCCGAGTTAATTTAATAAATAATACAAAAGCAAAAAAACACACAAAACATAGGAATGAAACGGTGGCACGGATACAAAACAACGGCGAACATCGTCAGGAATGCGCAGGACATCGGCGCCGGTGTGGGCTGAACGATTATTGGAACCGAATTCGAGCCCGTCAGTTCCCAACTTTTGGCCCGTGTGTGCCCAGGGGTTGGGCCCTCCTCGTGCTGGGTCAGTGGGGGTGGTTAAAGCCTCGTGCGCGCGCGGGTTGCTGCGTTTCCTACCGGTCAGTAGAAACCCGAGCCGTGCCGTGCCCAAGACGTTGTTGGAACGGCCCCCAGCCACGTGCTCGTTTCTTATCCCAACGATGGGACTTGGGGGGGAGGGGAGTGGAAGACGTTGGGCTTTAAAGGGGCGACATGTTAAGCGTGAAACCAATAATAAACCATGCTACCAATTGAGGGTGTCTAAACAGTGTGTCCTTGTAAGTTGTACTGTAGTGAATTTACACGCCACACTCGCGCGCGCACACAGACACAATTTATGGCTCACCCTGGGTAATTATATCACAATTTGAAAAAATAAGAATAGGTTTTCATAGCTGTCAGCCCATACAATTTACCCGTAAACCTTGTACAGGCAAATTGAGTTTTCAGGGCCATACGGCGTACAATCCGGGGAAACATTTTTATTTTGTCTATTTGTTTGTGTTTCTCCCTTGTGATGAGACTTTGTAGGATGAACGTTGAGATTTTGAAGGGTGTCACACAAGGTCTGAATTGGTCTGTAATAAGGTAGGGCACTGCTCAGAGGTTGACAGGTATGGGTTTTACCCTTTCTGGCAATCAAACAGGTGTTACGATGTTCAAACACCAGATTTTTCATTTTGCAAGGAATCAAGTCTGCATTAACCACACGTACTCGTGGTGAACATGCAAACGAACATGCTCTGATAACATATGCATTGTCTTTGAAACTGATTGGCCTAGACCAGAGACAGCTTTCTTTATGGCCTAGTCTAACCAGTGTCAGGCCAGAGAACGCCAAAAGGCGAATAATAAAAAGACATGTCACGATTGTTAAACGACAACGGGCAAAACCGCTCCCAGCGGAACATAGAAGGGAAACAATAAAATAATAAAAATATAAAAAAAAATTATCACGACGTTTCGACTGCAACACAAGCAATCATCATCAGGTGTGAAATCCACAGCAAGAAAATTTGTGACTTTACCGAAAGAAGCAAGAATATAAATCCTTGCAGTCACGAAAGCTTTAAATCAGAAGGAATGAATGTTAGGCACGATTGGTACGTGACGAACGGACAAACGGCACGGGGCGTGCGACTCTTTGATTGACCAGCGGCAGCGGTCTCAAAGCGCCTCCGCCTAATGAAGTGACCACGTGGTTCGTTCCTTTCGACGGTAACAATGTAAAGGTGCAGCCCTGCAATTGCTCACGCAACTGGCGGTGGAAGGGCTTTCCACTAGAGAGAGCTCTAGAGCCGTATCTTCTACACATTCACGCTTAGCAGACGCGTTGGTGACGTTGGTAGCGTTCTGATGTTCTGACCCGCCCCTACTGGACATATTTGAAAAAGCGCTTTGAATCTCATAGGATTCCTCCGGTTTAAATAAATATTCGGATGCGGAGGTGGTCGTACCCACACTTGACCCCAGCACATGCAACCTGAAAAGAAACTGGGTATTTTTTTGGCCTACTCTTCCACGCTGGCCAAATGTTTCGCAAAAGGTGGGGGATACCCACACTTTACCCCCACCACATTCAACCTGCCCATCAACCAACTGATTATACTGGTAGGAACACACTGGTTCCACCAGCCCACAGGGGATTATTGTGTCCGTCCGTCGTGCAGGGAGGGGCTGGGTGTGGAGGGGCGGGGTGGGGTGGGGAGGAGAGGGTGGGAAGGGGCTGGGTAGGGAGGGTGGGGCTGGGTGGGGAGGAGTGGGGCTGGGTGGGGAGGGGCTGGTCACCCCGTGGTGCCCTTATAAAACTCAACGTTTAACCTACTCACGCCAGCTTGTGCCCGCCCTCACAGTCGGGCATATTTGCGGAATACACCACGCCGCCGTTGACCCTGGCCATTGACCGAGTAGCCCAACGTTCCTACCAGCTCCCTCCGCAGGAATGTGTTACTGCTGGGTGGACCGAGACTGAAGGGATTTCATCAGCTGTTTCAGCTCCGCGTCGCGAGATGGCAATCGTACCTGGCGACCTCTGAACTCTCGGTCCAATGGGCTCGCTATTTACTTCACAGCAGCTCCCTTCGGTTCTCAGTTAAAAACGGTTACAAATGTCGCACGCTTATTGCTCGACATTCCTAAACGTGCGCCAAACCGGTAACCGTTTTTTTTTACCGGTTTGTTTTATTCGGTTAACAGTTACGCAAAAGCGATTTCAACATACCTGGTTTATGTAGCCTAATGCAATGCGGTATCAATTGATGTTTTAGAATGATGTATTATCGTCAGGATGTTGCAATTTGCATTAACATTTCAGATATCGATACATCATCGCCGGCCATGATCTACCCACTGCTGGATGAAAGCCTCCCTCAACTTGTCACCATGCCCCATCGCAATGCGAGGATCCATCTCTCCCCAGACTGACGTGAGCTGAAACCTTCGCTCCATCTCCGTGGCGGTACTATTCTTGCAGGTTAAATTTCGATTTAAAGCTTTCGTGACTGCAGGGATTCATCTTCTTGGTTCTTTCGGTAAAGTCACGTAGAAGGGAAATAATAAAATAAAAAAATAAAACATAATAAAATAATTTTCACGACGTTTCATTCTTCACGTGAGGACGGCTGCTTGCGTTGTGGCCGAAACGTCGTGAGAATTATTTTATTATGTTTTATTTTTATTATTTTATTATTTCCCTTCTACGTGACTTTACCGAAAGAACCAAGAAGATTCTTGCAGGTTTTTGCTTTTCTTTCGTCAAAATACGAGCGAAGTAGTGACTTTGGACTGAATGAAATTACAACAAAAATTGGGGGGGGGGAAATACATTATTTTTGACCCCAGAATGAATCAATTTTGATGTGCTGGATGGCCTCTTACTGGGTAAGTGCGGGAAGAGCCTTGGTTGCGTAGGCAACCTTGCGCAAAACACATCGCATAATGGCAAGTTGGAAAATTACCTGATAAATATGCCACAGAATAAACGCGCTGGCTACATGTCTCATTCCTTCTCTGCACGTAAAAAAAAACAAGTACTGTATATTTTACACAACACATCAGCCGCACTGTCTGTCTTACCCTATGAGGCCCAATTTCTACGGAAAATTATGGAAGACGTCAACATAATCGTAATAAAATGAATATGTACCACCCCACAATAAAGTTAGAACAAATGTGTCTCCGTGTCTGTGTTTTGTCTCTCTCTCTCAAATTTTGCAATCTTTGGAAGAACGTAATCAACCAGGTAGGGTGTTGACTGTTGTGTTAGCCGACTCTCTGTGTTGTATTGCATTATATTTCTAAGTTTACTAGGTTTGTTTTCTCATGCATTCTTACCTGATGACGATTGCTTGTGTTGCAATCGAAACGTCGTATTATATTATTACATTTATTTTCTTTCTACGTGACTTTACCGAAAGAACCAAAGAGTAAAACTGGTGAAACTATCGCATTTTTAGACGCCACCTCCAACGGTTGCTTTAAAATCAGGCGGAAATGGATGTCTTATAATGCCGAGAATATAATTGCCTAATGTTTTGGACAATTACTGTTGAACAAACTCTGTTAAAGGGTCTTTATCCGGAATATCAGCTCATTGTGCATTGTATATATGTGTAACGAACTCTTTGGGTTTTTGAATGGCGACCTGGTAAGGAACTGTAATTTACGTCCAAGCTATTGCATGGGACATCAGCACAAATTAAACAAACTATAGGAGACCTTTCGGATAATGACCCTTCATTGGACAGGATAGACATTGTATGAGAAGGGCGCTCAGAAGAAGCTCCGATCGCACACAGTTGCTCATTAACCCCAACATGTGCTTTGGAGTTAAGGTTCAAGACGTCCCATTTAAATGTGTTCTGTTACAAGTCAAGCCTTCCTATGAAGCAACCCTGTAGCGTGACCTTGTTTAAAGGGGGGGGGCATACAAAAAACTAAGTGGAGGGGGGGGGGTTAGAGGCGGGGGGGGGGGTGGTGGTGGATACAGTGAATGTTAACCAAACGTTTATCAAATGTCAAACGCTAAATACACGCGAGCCTATTCTTGCTGATTCATCTAACCGAAGCAGACGGGCAGGTCTCTTTTTTATGATTTTGATGTTTGGAGAGCCACAAAAAATAACACCATCGCTTGCCAGTGTAAAAATGTTATCCCAACAATGTTTTGACTGTCTATAGACTCCGCTTTCAGATGAGCTTCTACGGCCTTCTGGAACGCTCTTCCTTCCGATATTAAGAAGCCACTGGTGCTGTGCACTTTTAAATCATCATCTAGATTGAAAACTATTTTTTTTAACTTATTTGTGTTTAGTTGTCTGCCCTTGCCCCGCACCTCCAATTAGCACGGTTGGCTACGTACGGTGCGAAAGAAGATCAAACACACGTACGGTATAGACAGGGTTACTGTCGTCGTGCAAATGGTGAGAACAATTCGATCTCCCGAAGCGGCAGTTAAAACTATAGGTAAGTTTCTTAAATCTGCCCGCCTCTGTATAACCACGACTGGTCGACGATGGGCGGCTGGTCGCGTGTGACGCGTGCGGTGGGGTCAATTGTGAATTACCCCCACTTCTCCCATGATGTTAAAACTTGAAATTCTGTACCCACTGATATATATATACAGGAGAAACAACTGCTGAAATAGGGGGTCGTCTGTGGTTGCCCCACCTGATGACGATTGCTTGTGTTGCGATCATAACGTCGTGATCTATTATTTTTCTACCTACGTGACTTTACCGAAAGAACCAAAGAGTATGGATTCCTGCAGTCACGAAAGCTTCACATCGAGATTGTATACAGGACTCCGTTATCAGTGCTTCGGTGTCCTACGGCCTGGACATCATCAGTTCACGTTCTTTGCCACGTGAGTATAATATGCCTTCTCTGGAAACGCTTACCCTGCCTCAGCCAAATTGAGACATTATGTCTTCGTGGCCTCTCACCTGACTCAAGGCTCGTTTTGTTTAAAATACCAGCGGCAGCCTCGAGTGACCACTGGGGGATGTTCATCATCAGCCACGATCCATCCTATACTGGCGGTTCCTCCTTCAACGGTCCTGTGATGCATCAAACAATCCCGCACCTTCTTAGTTCTTTCGATAAAGTCACGTAGAATGAAAATAACAAAATAATAAAAATAAATGCTTTATTATTTTACGTGACTTTACCGAAAGAACCAAGAAGATGAATCCCTGCAGTCACGAAAGCTTAAAATCAAAATCCCGCACCTGCACGCGAGCCGGTTTGATCGTATCACCTCTGCGGTGGATGTCCTCACAGGCGCGTTTTCTCCTTTTGCATGCAGCTTTGTCACTTAGCCAGGCGGTGGTGGCTATGCACGTGGCCTGTTTGATCCAGCACTGTGGTGGCGAGGGTTGGTGGGTCGCACAAACGTTGTGAAACTCCCTTCCCACGAGTCTCGAGGAGCCATACCCGGGCTCGCCAGGAGGTGGCGGTACAGCAAAATGTGGAATTGAGAATCGGAATCAGAAAGGGTTTTATTCGCCATGAAAGTTCGCACAGACAAGGAATTTACTATGGCAGGAAGGTGCATACATTCAACATGTAGGAATCTTAAAACTTAAATAAGTGGTATACAGTCTAATTATACTAAAGTTACAAAGTCTAACTAAGGGGCTAAAGTATGTAAACTTTTAAATTAGTATACAATATAAAATGTGAATTATCCGTAATATACAATCTTAAAATACAAAAATACAAATAGGGTAAAATGTTGTAAATATGGCAAGGTGTAATTTTGTAGATAAAATGTTATAGTAAGTGTAAAAGTCATTTTAAGCCCTTGGCCTTGTTGAAGTTGAAGAGGCCATCAGCGGATGGGAAGAAACTGTTTTTATGACGTGAGGTTTTGGTCCTGATGGACCGCAGCCTTCTGCCGGAGGGGAGTAGCTGGAACAGAGAGTGTCCAGGGTGAGAGGAATCGGCCACAATCTTCCTCGCTCGCCTCAGGGTCCTCCAGGTGTGAATGTCCCCCCCCCCCTCCCCATGCATGCGTGGGTTTTCTCCAGGTGCACCGGTTTCCTCCCAGATATAAACACGAATTAATTCACAACCTTACTATATATGTGTAGAGGTCCGCAGAGCTTGGGCAATTGCCAGTATCGACTCACCCGCCTGGCTGTTGCCTTGCCCGCTCGTTTGTGTTTCCTCCTCGCAACTCCGAGTTTTCCTCTCTCTCCTAGAGACTGAGCGCATACTGTGTGGCAGCGACGCGTCACAAGTTTAAAATATAATTATCGTCTTTAGCGTTGAGAAACAGCTATCGTCCATTTGAATGGTGTCTTGGAAACGTTTTCCAGAGTGATGAACTGCAGTACACGATACCAGTCGTGAGATCATGATATCCGCGGTTCATTTGATTGTGTAACTGACAGCACGTGCGTTGTGATCGTTGTCCATTGTAAGGCTATAATCATTTGAAAGATGTGTTGTTGGCAAGCGCATGAGCAGTGAACTTTAGTGGCATAATTTGTTTTATTAAAATGTTTGTTCGTGCTTGAAGTAAAGTTTAGTATAACATTTAATTAAAGTCAATAACAACAAGTTCAATGGAAGTACAAAGTTAGGGAAAACTGATATTGCGATAATCATCATATTGTGAGTTTAAATATTGCACCGTACCGTGGAATCCATATCTGTTTTAGGTTTAAATCACTTGGTAAATAGTGTTATGCCAGAAATGCTTGCCATTAATGAAAAAACATTATTTATGTATTTAGTATAAGGCCCCGTGGTGGAAAGTGCAGTTTCCAACTAATATTCGACATGTATGTCTGGACCGCTCTATTTATGTGCTATGAAGGGCCATTCCCCGAAACGTCGGCTATTATATATTTGTTTTCCTTGTAAGGCCACACACACACAGTGTTATTGACGATTGTGTTAAGTTTTTGTTGTTTTTATTATTTGCGCAACTACGATAAAAGAGGTCATTGCCCGAAACGTCGCTTGCTATTTCCTTTCCCACTTTTAAGGCAACAACGAACGGTGTTGTATCGATGAATGTGTCGTGGTTTTTAAATCCTTTATATTAAGTTCGCTTGCGTGCTTGCTTGCTTGCTTACGACCGTGCAAACCTTTCGGTCGTTTTTTAACCCACTTCCCGTGATCCAATCGAGCTGACATTTTCCACACATACTCGTTGTGCGTGACAATTAATGTTTGTGAAAAAATTTTCCAAAATTTTACACGTTTTAGGGATTTTTTTTAAAATATTTAATTACCAATTGCTTAATGGTGGCAGGCAATCATCTGACCCATAGGTGGCAGCCATCTCAAGCCAGAGGACGAGAGGACTCTAGCCAGCCACGCATATAAAGGATTTATAGTGAAAAACTTTGTTTTTACGGGTTAATTTTTTTGAAGTCTTTATCGACGCGTCAGCGTGGGACGCGCTATTAATAGAGCCGTCGAGAGCACGCCCCGTGACGGTTACAACAACACGTGGGCGGGCACGCGGTCACCCCCTCCCCTTCCCTCCCCCACGTGCGTGACGTCGGGCGCACGAGCCAATCAGAAGCGCGGATTTAGCCCTTTAAACAAGGGGGGCGGAGTCGTCGGTGTGCGTTTGAAACGTTGCTCGCTTTGGAACTACTTTTAAAAATAATGACGGCGTGCCTAAAAAAAAATACCTGACCCCCCCCGCCGCCGCACCCCTAGCATCGTTTGCATTCGAGCGCACGTCGCATATCGATTATATCTGGCAGCGGCGTGCTTTCGATGTTGGTATCCGTGCAAAAAAAATATAAACCGGTGAGTTGCGCTGTTTGAACGCGCGCGCACTACTTTCGATGCGCGCGAGGATACGCTCGGAGGCGGGTGGGTGTGCGCGGCGGAGGGGGTTGGGGCGGTTACCCCGTGGAAGGCGCAGCGCGGTTTTAGATTTTCCACAGTGACGTCACGCAGCGGCCATATTGCTAAAGGAGAGAAGCCCCCCTCACCCATCCACTTCTCACAGGGAATCCTGCCGTGACGTCACAAAGGACATCTTGCCAGAGGACACTTGAATTTTGAATGCCAGCCACCGAAAAAAATATACAATTTGAACACATTAATTTGTGATGCTGCTGCGTTGGCAGTGGACCACAAGCACAATTATATATATATATTTTTTAAAACAGCTCAACCATACCTGGCAACTCCCTATCAGTGCCTGTCTTATTACAGACCAATTCAGACATTATTGATCACCCCGTGTCTTTATAAATCTCAATGTTTATCCTACAAAGTCCCATCAGAAGAGAGAAACAAAAACAAATAGACAAAGCAAATTGCCCGTATTGAAACGGCGGTACGCCATATGGACCTGAAAACTAATTTTGAGTATTTTGAATGCCACTAAGTACTCAGATTATATCAATGCTGTGGATTTGCTCTCCAACACGCCGGTGTGCTGTACTAGTATTCTTAGGTTTTTTCGGTAAAGTCACGTAGAAAAATGTGAATCCTTGCAGTCATCCTTGCAGTCACGAAAGCTTCAAATCTGCTGTACTAGTGTTGAGTAGTAGATTGATGACGGGTTGTCACACTCGCCTCGGGAGGAGTGACGTCATGGCCCCTAGGGGTATTTAAGGAGGGACCGGGACGGGGAATATGAGCGGTGAGCGGTGGGGAGGTGGAGACTCAGGGTAAGAGAGACATAGCACCAGGCTAGGGGGGGCTACTTTACCCGGCTGGCCGAGTTGTATGAATCGTCGGTCAGCGCTGTGGGAAGAGCCCGTTAGCCTGGAATGCGTAGGGATTTCCCAGTACACTTTCCCCTGGGGAGATTTAGCTTAGCCCGTGACTTGGGTTCGCCCTTTCCAGAAAGCTATGCGAAAGCCCTTAATAGACCCCGTAATAACCCGTTTGGCGTCAGCCCCGACAAGATCTGCATTCGTGTCGTGTTTCACACCTCAACACTAGTAACGAATTGGCATGTTCTGTTTAGGAGCCGTCCATAAATGACGTCACGCGATTTTGGACGATTTTTGACCCCCTCCCCCCTCGTCACACGGCGTCACAAAAAGTCAGACCCCCCCCCCCCCCTCAAATATGACGTCACAAAGCTCTGCTCCCCCCCCCCCCAAAACCATATTTCCATTTTGAAAATAAAACGTGCTTAAAATCGCTTTAAACTATTGTCATTGTAGTGCGTATTTAATGTGGCGCTGCACTCTAATGTTATAGGAGTGTTGTTATAACAATTAGTGTTGGTATAACAATTATATATTTATTTAAAGTTGCTCATTTTTTGTGACGTCACATTTCTCACACACCCCCCTTGTCACACATTGTCACAAATGTCTGACCCCCCCCCAGGTGCGTGACGTCATTTATGGACGGCCCCTTACGTGAAAAACCTTACTAATTGGTTGTGTTGGGTGGTGGCGGGTTTAAGGACACATTTTTATGAACGCGATCTAACCCAAAAAAAATATTATGAATTTCCATGTACAAGAATACGGATAAGCCGTATGGGCTGACAGGTATGGCTCAACACATATCGTTCATAGCACTATGGCCTTAAAAGTAAATATATATAAATATAATAGAAGACGTTTTGGGCAATGACCCTGATTTTATTGCAAGCGCATTCCACGCGCTGTTATCCAGAACACGACCACTGTAGTGTACTTAATGAGGAAGCTTGATTAGTTGTGTTTTAGAAGTTTTCCTTTAAATGTGCAATTTAAAACACATTCCTGCGGAGGGAGCTGGAAGGAACGTTGGGTTGCTCGGTCAATGGCCAGGGTCAACGGCGGCGTGGTGTATTCCGCAAATATGCCCGACTGTGAGGGCGGGCACAAGCCGGCGTGAGTAGGTTAAACGTTGAGTTTTATAAGGGCACCACAGGGTGACCAGCCCCTCCCAACCCAGCCCCACCCCTCCCACCCCCACCCAGCCCCACCCTCCCCACCCAACCCCTCCCCACCCTCACCCAGCCCCTCCCCACCCAACCCCTCCCCACCCCACCCAGCCCCACCCTCCCCACCCAGCCCCTCCCCGCCCTCCCCTCCCTCCCCACCCATCCCTCCCTTCCCCACCCAGCCCCTCCCTCCCCACCCAGGCCCTCCCTGCACGACGGACACAATAATCCCATGTGGACTGGTGTAACCAGGAGGTTCCTATCAGTATAAAGTACTGATAGCTTAATTAACAACGACTGTTTTTGGGATGTTACATTGGACATATAGCACGTCTTGGAACAATAAAGTGAATTGCAAAGCTCGTAATTTATGCTAAATTCATCAGAAGGAAACTAACTAACCACTCCAATCAGAAACTAAGTTACCGAATCGATTTGGGAGCTTCGCAGACACTTGGGTATCGTTAATAAAGTACTTCTTAGGTAGACATTGTGTTATAGGTGTGAGCTGTGACGGTGGTCAAGATATGGCAATATTGCAATAGATAATTGAATATATCTGAGTGTTTCCCATATTATCTTATCTGACATGTCCACTCAGAAAAGTTAAGTAGGGACAAACTACAACGACATTTCATTACATTTCCCCCACCAATCTCATACATTTATTGCATATTGTTAACGCTCTCCTCTGTGGGGACATGTAGCTCCATCTTTATGAACTTTCAATCACCTGTTGAGAAGCAAATGCAATGTCAGTGCGGCGAATGGGTTATGTAAAAACTAATTATTTTATTTTGTAATGTGGACACGCCTATGAAGCAGACGTATTGTCTGCTCAACTGATGTATGTGCTATGACGAAGGGCCATTGCCCGAAACGTTGCCTCCTGCTTACACTTTATTTAGGCCAAATTGTTGACGAATATGTTGAGTAATGTTTTTTTTTAAATCCTTTATATTAAGTTCGCGTGCTTGCTTGCTTGCTTAGGACCGTGCAAATCTTTCGGTCGTTTTTTAACCCACTTCCCGTGATCCAATCGAGCTGACATTTTCCACACAGACTCGTTGTGCGTGACAATTAATTTTCGTGAAATTTTTTTTCCAAAATTTTACACTGTTTAGGGAAAACTAATTAAATATTTAATTACCAATTGCTTAATACTGGCAGACAATCATCTGACCCATAGATTGCAGCCATCTCAAGCCAGAGGACGAGAGAACTCTAGCCGCCACGCATATAAAGGATTTAGAGTGAAAAACTTTGTTTTTACGGGTTTACTTGTTTATGAATGAACCACCACCGGCCGTACCAACACACGCAGAGGTGAAAAACCCTCTGATCTGGCACGAGACCCTCGCCACGCTGTGGTGACGGTGGGCGTGACCGCGCCGTTGACCCCGCCCCCTGTCTTTATTGACCCCGCCTCCTCCCCCCGAGGCCCCGCCCCCCTCACCCAACAATGTCTTTTGTGTGTCCGCGTTGTTTGGGTCGCGGGGCCGCGGCTCCGCGCTGCCCGCCGCCCTCGGCCTGAGCACGGGAAGCGACGAGGAACAGCAACAACAACAACATCACGACCACCGACAACTTGGCCACCCGCAGCAGCCGAGAGAAGCAGGATAACGAGGAGGGAGTACGAGGAGCAGCAGGAGGAGGAGGTGGTGGTGGCGAGCAGCGAGCGACCATGGCGGTGACAGCGGCAGCGGCGGCGGCGGCGGCCTTCGATGAGTTCGTGGCGCCGCCGGAGTGCCCCGTGTTCGTGCCGACGTGGGAAGAGTTCTCCGACCCCATGGGCTACATCGCCAAGATTCGCCCGTCGGCCGAGAAGACGGGGATTTGCAAGATCCGTCCCCCGCCGGTGAGCCAAGTGCGGCCGCTGCTGTGCTGATCGCCGCCGCCGCCCCTCACCTCCCCCCTCACCACCCCCCTCCCCTACCCCAACCCCCCTCCCACTTCCCCGTGCCTCCATCGCTGCCTTGCCTCTGCGTACGTCCGTCGCCTTGTTGCCGTGTCCCCCCGCTCCTCCTCCTCTCTTGCCAGTCTCCCTCGCCGCGTACTCGGCCGTGCCGAGGAGGAGCGGCGGCGTCAAACATGGCGCCGCGCCGAACAAAAGCACGGGGGGGGCCGCGGCCTAGCACGGCCCCACGCCGCGGCCTTGCCTAGAGATCCCTGCGGGGCCGCGAGCGATGGCGCCGGTAGACCAAGGCAGGGGTGGGGGGGGGGTCGTAAGGTCTAGTTTGACACATCCATACCTGCTCCGTCGAGATGGTGGTGTTGTTGTGAATGGGCTACATGACGGGGATTGTAGTTGGCGATTCGGGCAGGGTGATTTAAAGAGCGGCGGTGTCTTGTGATTGTTGACAGCCGCAACTTTACAGCGCCCTCAGCGAGCGCCTCCGTCCGTTATCTGTCCATATCGGAGTTGTGTCAGTGGCGTTGTTTTGTTTTGCTTACAATGTCTTGCTGCATCGGTTGGGACGGGTCCGTTTGCGTTGAACCTTTAGTTTGTGACACGAGAGTGGTCTTTAATGAGCCGTGTGGTACACACACATTACTGTATATACTTGCAGCAAAATGGACTCCTGGCCCACCGAGATTCGGTTTTTGATATTAGCGAAATTGAGATTTTTTTTTTTTGCTTGAAGCCATTGCGGTGAGGGAATACTTGTTCGCTTCAAAACAAACCCCACCGGGTAAACTTTTGCCGCGAGGGCTGGCTTGTCTGCAGGCGGGTCATCGCCGGTGTTTTGTTTATGTTTTTGGTTCGTGTCGTCCCTCATTGTGAATCGCCTCCCCGTCGGGGGTTTTGCACTTGCCCCCCCCCCCCTTTGCATGATTCCACTTGTGTGCACGCACCAATGTTCCCCCCACGAACTTTTTCCTTTCAGTTCGTACGCACCTTAATAGCATACAACGTCCCCTTGTTAAGGAGGCCTGGGCTACACACAATAATGTCCAAAACCTGTCAGATCCCGTTCGATTAACGCCCTACGCCGTGTCGTTTTTGGACTATACTATACCCTAAAACGCTGGTCACTTTAGGTTATTGAATAGGGGAGACCATGATCATGTATATGCCAATCGCCACTAATGTTCGCCCTGGCCTGGAATCAAATTTAGTTTTTAAGGAATGCCGAAAGCAGTGCTTAAACCGCTGCCCCATTACGTATCCTTCATTAAAGCAAATGGCAATATTGAAACATATATCATGCACATACACACAATATATATGAAGAAACACTTGAGTGTAAGCGCATCATGTTGTGGAGAGAATCATTCCCCCCCCCCCCCCTTACAATTTTCAACCAAATATTCCAACTAATGGGGCGCCAAGGTGACTAAATGTTAAGTAACCTCATGTGGTATACAGGATATGTCGTGGGTTCGATCCTAACCCAGATGCCTGGTATATTTGGAGTTTGCATGCTCTCCCCATAGTCGAGTGGATTTTTCTCCGGACCCTCCGGTTTTTTCCCTCACATTTAGAAACATACTTTTAGGGTATTTGGCTGCTATACATTTCCACATGATAAGCCACTTCGTTGAGCTATCATGCGTGACAAGGTCGCTTCTGAAAAAGAGTAGTATAGCTCGGGGTGCCTTACCTGATGAAATAAAAAATTGTTTAAATGAGCACGTCAGATACAGTAATGCATCTTATTCCAAGAATTCCCATTAAATGTATTTTTCAATGACAGAAAATTTAAATACGTTTATACATTTTAATTGTTTTATATTCCGCTCAATATCTATTCCACGAAACGGTATTCTTTCTAAACATGTCATTTAGTGTATATATTTTCGTAATTTTTCGATTTAAAGCTTTCGTGACTGCAGGGATTCATCTTCTTGGTTCTTTCGGTAAAGTCACGTAGAAGGGAAGTAATAAAATAATAATTATGTTTTATTTTTATTATTTTATTACTTCCCTTCTACGTGACTTTACCGAAAGAACCAAGAAGATATTTTCGTAATGTTATAACCAGGTTTCGCTGTGGTGAACTTATCTCCAAAACCCCCTGCATTGCTGGCAAATGATAACCTCCGACACTCATCTTGACTCTCATTGCACTTTTTAAAAATATAACTGACGTGAAAATAAGTGTCGCAGTGAGCAACATGCAAGCAAGTATTCGTGCTGAGTGAAGTTACTTGCGACGTTTACCTTTATCTTGGGAACAGAAAAAGCAATACCCCAAGTGAAACAATCGTAAAGCTATGGGAGGGGCAGTTCCTTGTTATTTTTGGCGTTATTTGCAGATGCTCCTTTGAAACGTAATAGCTAAGTGTGTCCTTCAACAACAAACGCATTCCGCTCAGTCGCCTCCTGTGTGTAATAGGGAGGCTACCTTTTTTTCAAATACCGCGATAATCATTATTTACGAATATTAAGAATAAAAATATCTAATGTTGAAACCTTTTCCAGACAAATGAATAAAAATGCTCATAAGATCAGCAACCCTGATGGTTGCAAAAGCAATATAGCAAATATACTGATGCTCGTGTGCACGTGTAATTTAAGTTGTATTTAGAGCAATACAACTTACAATAAACATGCAAAAGTCACGACAAGATACACGCATGCAAATCAAACGCAACATGTATGTGATAACAGTGAGATATGTACATTGATCGTGATAAGCTGAACTGCAGTGTGCATTATTCAATTGCACGTTGGCTTAAATTACATTTACGAAATGCTCATAATGGCATGAGAGTAATGTAGGTTTGCGGTGAGTTTAGTACACGCGGGGTTTCAATGGCAGGGCCTGTGAGCTGTCATGCCACGTTTCTTGTCAACCAGATGTCCCCTCCTGCTAATTTGCACCCAGCGGGGATGCTTGCTGATGAGACCCATGCGTGGCCCTCTATCTGTGCTTGTGTTTTATGAAAATAAAGGGTGTTTTACGATATGGTGCAAATGGCATTTCTGCAGCCTGCCAGCCGAGCCAGCTCTTAACCACAAACAGCAAGATACATATACACTCTGTTTACCGTGGTTGCAGGACTTCCTCACGTGCCGGCATTGCGATGCCACATTGGGATGGATTAATTGGTTGTTGGTAGGGTTGTAGCAATATAGTCCGTTTTGCTAAATGTTGTTACGCTGTGATTATTGTTTCTCAAAACACTTTGTGACCTGACAAAATATTTCTGAAATATTAAGTCTTACTTAAATTCATTTATATTATCTATGAAATTACGACTTTACTACATGTTTTTTTCGGAGTAATTGATAGCATACTAATTATTTGACTTAATATTTGGGGTTAATTTAATTATTTTTTGTAACGTGTGCAGTTAATTTATTTATCTAAAGACTTGTGGCAGGCTTAGGTTGAGTAAACTACAGTTTAAAAATTAAGCATCCGTTTGGATCATATACTGTAAGTACATCAAAGCACAAAACAATGCAATAAAAAAACATGTAATACCATTACAAAGTTTTCGGAAACTGATATTGCGATTGTCATCCTATTTTGAAAATAAATATTGTATTAATATTAAATTATATCGCAGCGACCCTTGTCATTATTTATTTTCCACAGAGATAACTTTTATTTACTGGACACTTTTAGAGTTGATGTCTTATTAGAATGAATGGTCTTGTATCAGATGTAAATCCTAAAAGGTTAATATCAACATGCACACAAATTTAAAGGGCAGAAGTCGGAATTAACATGTCACGTGAAAATTGTACAAAAAAGCATAGGTGTTTTGTATAACTGGTTGTCATTTCCCTCAATTATTGTCTGATTTCAGTGCTTGTCAAGCTTTTTAAAGAAAACGTGCTGATTTTATGGGTGAAATGTGGCATCATGCACCCTCATTGGTGCAGAATCCCGTGTGGTCGGCATAGCATTTAAGGCTAATGACGCAAAACTCGCTGTGCATTTCTGGGTAAACTCTCCAGGAAACTCCCGTGATATAAACGATAAGGTATTTATCAAATTGGAACAAAACCCAAAATGTAGCCACTCTTGTTACCATTACGAGACTGTGCCTTCAGTGACTTCATCTGCACCGTGTTCATGAGCGTTTTGTTTGACATTGTCGCGATGCCATAGATTTTCTGGGGTGCTGTGCCCATGACCCTTACACAAATGCTTTGGCAGCTTTCTTGTGTTGTAAGCTGCACAACATGTCAGTCATAACCTGCTCTGTCTTCCCTGCCACTTTGTCCCCACTGGATTTGCTGACAGGCTCCTTTGTACGCACGTCCAGCCCGCTCTGGCCCTTCGTGGGTGAAGACGCATGCTGTGGATAATTTTTTGCTCCCTCCCTCTCCCCCGCCACCACGCAGGGTGCAGTGTTTTCTTACAGAAAATGCAATTTGTAAAATAATGTTCCGTGAATGTATGGTCAGTGTATGGAATTAGATTCTTGCACTGGTGTAATGCCATGTCGTGTTGCCTTTACTCGTGTTTATGGGACAGATTATGTCTGTGTAGACACACGATGCACACACTAAGAATGGCTTGCGTAATTGTTATACCATGCCGAATAGAAATCCCCTTTTTTACACTAGTTAATTTATTTGGAAGTTCAACCTGTATCAGGTTCCTAACAAATGTGGTTTATATAAGTAGGCCTGAAATTGAATGGATACAGAACTCAAATTTCAAGTTATTGTAGCAAGTACATTAAGAGAGGTTTTTAAGCTGAAACGTCATTCTGTTTTCTTTGTGATTGTGCCGCTGCGTATAATACATTTACCCTATGCCAATAATGACATGTTTGTTTGTGCAATTAATGCTGTGCAACTCTTTGTTTTATTATTTTAAAAATCTGAATAAATATTTGTGTTACTCAGTTTTGAAGAGAACTTAACGACAAGTCTTACATGCTTTATAATTGCTTCTAAATTCTTATGAAGGGTAGGAGGGGGAGAGATTAACCCCTTATATTTTTGAGTTTCATACATATGGGTGACAGGGTGCCTTTTTTGTGTGGAGTTTGTACGTTCTCCCTGTGTAGTGCGTGGATTTCCACAGGGTTCCCTGGTTTCTTCCCAAAGCTAATTAAAACATACAATTTAAGTTGGTCGAAAATGAATGTCTATATGAGTGAACTTATTTCGCACTATACGTAGCCAACTGTGCTAATTGGAGGTGCGAATTTAATTGTTACAAAATTACCTGCAAATACTCATTAGTGAAAGCTTGGCAGGACCCTCCTGAAAAAGGCTTGACTCAATGAGGCTTTCCTGAGTAATCAAGCATAATAATACTTAGGCTTATAGAGAAGAATGTCTTCTAGAGCATAACAGAATGTAGTGTGCAGCTATTTTTGTTAATTTAGAATTCATATTCTTGGGTTTTTTCGGTAAAGTCACGTAGGTAAAAAATTTAAATGAATAAAAGTAAAATAAAATAAAAATCACGACGTTTCGGAGGCAACACAAGCCTCCGTCTTCAGGTGGAACCGTCACAGCACGCTTGCTGCATCAAGTAAATGAGAAATTCCAAGAGATCCGACCCCGTATATATACTGGTTGAGGGGGGAGGAGCCAGGGCAGGTCCCTGGATAGGAGTTTTTTTTTATTATGGTAAGGTTGGTGCGGCTGAAGCTACGGCTAGTCTACATAGACGGAGGCTTGTGTTGCCTCCGAAACGTCGTGATTTTTATTTTATTTTACTTTTATTAATTTTAATTTTTTACCTATGTTACTTTACCGAAAAAACCCAAGAATATGAATCCTTGCAGTCACGAAAGCTTCAAATCTAGAATTAATTTAGAATTATAGGCAGAGTTTGTGCTAATTTACGGGGATTAGATGGGCTATGCTCTATAGGATAGATATGCTTGTTGCTTGCGTTATTCTAACTTTAAATTCTCCATGGGTTCCTCCAGCAGTTGCTCTGCCATCTACTCTGTGGGCTATTCTATGGAAAACCATATGCTTCCTGCATCACATTGGAAATTTTAAACATTTCTCACTCTCATCTACTTTGCTGTTTACGGAATGATTTGTTTGCATCCTACTTCCGGGCCACATTTGTATATTTTGCCTTGTATAAGTGCATTGCGTTTATTTTGCACCTAATACCATGCTTCAGTAACAAAAAACTGTCCTTTGAAAGTTGTGCACAAAGCATTCGGCTGATTAAACGTTATTTAAAGAAATTTTGGAACTCGTGCTTTCCAGTTTTCAGTCGAAAACACACTGCCTCTTGGATTAATTTGACCTCGTCATTGCCAGTATCTCTTACACATGGCTTCCTGGAATGTGGTCACGATGTTTTATACACAAATGAGCACTTGATGCGAAATATCATGGAAGTTTCTTGCTTTTTAAAGTTCACGTACAGAGATTGTTTTCTGTTTTCATAAGAATCGTATTCAATTATTTATATCTTAATATGGATTGCCTCTTCTGCTATAGTGGTTATGTTGATGTACATTTTATGAAAATATTGTACGTGCCATCCTGAAAGTAATTTATCATGCTTATATTCAATATATGTAGATTTGTTGTCTGCTACATTAAGGTACAAGAACGGTGAACTTTTAACCCCAGCAACTCTTAGGATTAGGACGCCTTGTAAGAGACCTGTCAACCACAAATCCGATAATAATTCTCCCGAGTTGCACACAAAAAAGTAATGCATTAAAGTAATGATCAGATGTTACCAATATGCAGTTGCTGACGCTCTAGGAGATTAGCACACAAGTCGATATATGTCAAAGCAACGAGAAAGGGTCTTTTCACGTCCAAATGCAAGCCAGAGTATGTCCAATGCCCACGAGGCTTTTGTGTGCACACATGGTTTGCTGCCGTGAAAATGGTCAAGCGTGCACCTGCTGGGAAAAAAACTAAAACTACTAAAGTTTTATTTAATTTTACCAGGTAAGGGCCACTGAGCTGCTATATAGCGCTTTTCTGAAGCGACCTGGCCACAAATGATAGCTCAACGAAGTGGCTTATCACGTGGAAATTTATAGCAGCCAAATACTCTAAACGCATGTTTATTAATTTGGAGGGAAAAAACCAGAGGACCCGGAGAAAAATCCATGCCACCACAGGGAGAACATGCAAACTCCAAATATACAGGTGTCGGGGTCGGGATCAAACCCACACACGCCTGCATACCAGGCAAGGTAGTTCACATATTTCACCACTACAGCGCCCCAGTGTGACGTTACCTCTGCCATCACGTATGTGATACGAAATAGATAAATTGGCTCTTGTAGTTTTGTCTGGGGTTGCTCTCCTAATTGGTTAGTTTTTTTTTATTTTGGTAACAAAACACACTCACTGTTGCACTGTTTGTTTGAAAGTCACAATTCTCATCTGAGATTGAAACAATAATATGAAAATCAAATCTAATATAAATGTCATGCACAGCTCTTGAATGTATGTGGGGAGGAAAATAACCGACATTTGATATGGAACATGTAATCTGATTATCACTATCTAATCTTACCAAATTCGCAAACAAACTTCACAAAGCAAAAAAAATATGTGACCGGTATTGGCCAAGTAAACATTCCCCTGCTATAATATTACCTGTAGGTTATTTTATTGGGATTACACACAGCAACATAATCCTCTACTGGACATACTTGGCTGGACCCTCTTGGAAAAGACTTGAGACTCGGTGTAGTTTCCCTGGGTAAATAGGCTGAATAATATTAATAATCATGCAGCATATGAACTCCATGATCCATGGACTTCCCTAGATAAAGGAAGACTGACTTCATATTTGCTGGTCATTTATGTATTTATATGTATGGGAGCTTTTTTCTAGTAGCAGGTATTAAAATAAGAATCGGTGTTAACCTTTCTGCCAATAAAACGGGCATTAAGATGTTCAAACACCAAATAGATAACGTTTGCAAGGAATCAAGTCTGCATTAACCACACGTACTCGTGGAAAAACATGCAAACAAACGTGCTCTGATAATGTGTTGTCTTTGAATATGGTATGTATGTATGTTGAACTTCTTTCGCACCGTACGTAGCGAACCAGTGCTAATTGAAGGTCCCCAATACACTGCATCCCCAGCCCTGCATTAGCTCCTGACACTTGACAATTCTCGCCGCGGAGTGCCGTTATTGGGTCCTCGTGTGTCGGGCGGCCATTCAGTCTTGTGTTGTCTGTGTGGTTGCTTTCAGGACTGGCAGCCACCGTTTGCTGTGGACGTGGACAAGTTTCGTTTCACGCCCAGGATTCAGCGGCTCAACGAGCTGGAGGTAAAGCACTACCAAAATCAGTTGTTTTCCAACTACCGGAGAAACATTAAGGCGGATCATTGCATATGGCAGCGCCCCAGTGTGACGTTACCATTCACGATGTTTATACCGATTTTTGGCAGGTAACCTTAATGTCTCTTCCAAGGTTGGATTTTATTTTGTTGCCTTGGTCAGAAAGGATCCTTCCAATTTTTACTTCGGATTTTCCAGATTATAAAATACTTTGGAATTTAAGAAGCATTCCAAACTTGTGGCCGGTGTCAATAAACTTATACAAATCTGGTCTCGCACACAATAGATTATAAGACCTACCTCCATTTTTTTTTTATAAATAGAGCATAACTAATTTGTGTATTATCCGGAGAAGACAGTATATGAAAGCAAGCTTTTTCACCCTATTATCTATTTTTAAGTTATTATTAGTTTATATTTTCACTGTTTTAAAACGAATTAAAGTGACGCATCAAAATCGGGCACTGTGTGTGATGTATTCGTCGTGGTCTGGCAAAACGTGCATCAGCTTACACACAAAACGCACAACACTCACTTAGCCTTTGGTGCTTGTCAAAATCATTGCAGCTCTTCTGCCGGTTTGGCAGTGGCCTTTGCCGCAGTGCGTTGATCCGCTGCACTGCATCTTGTTCACTCAGGCACAGACTCGGGTGAAGTTGAATTTCTTGGACCAAATCGCCAAGTTCTGGGAGCTGCAGGGCTCCACGTTGAAAATCCCCATCGTCGAGCGCAAGATCCTTGACCTCTACATGCTCAGCAAGGCAAGTGCGGACAGAGCTTTAAGAGACTCGGGTTGTTCCTTCCATGTCGAGCCTTATCGAAAAATTGCGTGCAACGTAAACGATGAAAATTGCCAATCTGTTGGCCGCACTTATCGAAATGTCCTAATAATAGGATAAAACTCCAGCCCTGGTATGTGTGTGTGTTTTTGTGTCTGTTCACACGTAGCACATGGTAACCGATGATCTCTGCTGCCGGTGCCATATGATGGTTTCCGCTGACCAATCGCATTGGAAAGTGCCGTGCGGTTTAATGTTGAGGCTTACCAGATCGGTTCAATTGTGGCCTAAAGTTGAACTGCATTCTATTATGAATTCCACACCTTTTGGAATTGAAAGATTATTGAAATAATCAATTTACAATTGTAAAGGAGACCTTGTCTTCTTGACGATCATTAATAAGAGTCGAATTGTTTTTGGGCCACTGCAAACCCTATCTCTTTCTGTGAATAAATGCATGTTTGTTTTTAAACTAGTATCCTTGTGATTTGTGCATACTGCATTGACTAATGACTGACAGTTCAGGTGGTATGCATGATAACTCACGTTGGGAATTCCCCTGTTGTGTGTGTGTGTATTATGTTGAACTTTTTTCGCACTGTACGTAGCCAACCGTGCTCATCGAAGGTGCAGGGGAATTTATGGTATTATTAGTTGTCCTAGGAATGCATAATTTCAATAATCTAAGTGAATGTTTTCAGGTCATTGCAGTTCACCACTTTCAGGTAGCGATTACCTTCACCTCAAAGAAAATACTGGACCGGTTGTGGTAGATGTCATTTCTAAGCCTGTTTCTAGTTGGAACTGGCACGAGGAGGACTATCCTGGGACAAGAGTTTTCCTACTTTATCAGTTGTCTATATATATATAAAAGGAAAATTTGTGAATGTGTGTCTGTTCGAAATGTTTAGCATACATCCCGACATGCAACAAATTTGAAATTTGGCAAGTGGGTAGTTTCCAGACTGTAGACAATGCAAAAAGTATAACAATAGACTTTCGTATTTTTTTGGGGGGGGTGGGGGGCGCAATAATAGATATATTTTGCAAGGCAAGTGAGCTATGACGTCACATTTGTGACGTCACCCGCATGCGGCAGCGTTACGCAGCGTGCTTGCTGACGTGACGCATCCCCCCCCCCCCCACTCTCCGCGAGTAAAGTGCCATATAAATGTGTTGCAGGTCTAAGGCGTTCTTCGCGCAGCATTGCTTTTTTATTTGAGTCGTTTGCTGCCGTACGCACCCTGAAAGTTGTGTGTGTCTGCAGCAAACGCGTGTATGTGTACCTATGGACGCACGCGTGCGCGTGTGTGGGGGGAGCGGTAGTGTAGTGGTTCGCGCGCTGTGCTACGAACCCGGCGACCCAAGTTCGATTCCCGCTCACGGCCACCATTGGTGACGATTATTTGAACCGGTCCTGAGCCGCCCCGAGGTCGACTCAGCCTCAAACGAGTAACTGGTGGGGTGTGTGAACATCGCCACTGGGGAGACAAAGGCGGCCGGGCGTGGTGAACCCAAGTCCCGGGCGAAGCCGGGTAGTAAAGCTAGTGTTGTATAAGACATTTAGTATCGCACATTGTTAATAACTGTGAAGTTTTCCAGCTTCATTTGGGAGTGAAGAAATGTGAACTTGTGATAACAGGTCATTTTCACCCTTACAGAAATATCCAGACATGTTAGCGTAATTTGTAGGATTCAAATGTGGTCTGTGTGTGACATTGTACGTGCCAGTCTTTTGAGCACCGTTGTTCGTGATCAGGTCTAAAAAGCGGTTAGAAGCAAATTTTATACCCAGCTCATTCAAAGATGCTTCAAACCTTCCCATTTACGTGGGTAAACCGAGCTAACTATGATGATTCTTTGGCTTTGAGAGGCAAGCTGGCTTTGTATGTATTATACATACGTAGAACTTCTTTCGCACCATACGTATCCATCCGTGTTAATCGAAGGTGCGGATTTTGTGCATTTTAGAGCCCCCATCTTAAAGTCTGCCGAGTATACTAACAACCCAAAGCTTGGGGAATCCTTCCTGGTGCTGAATGTACTCGGAAAAAAAACCTCCGTGCACCCACCCAACAACTTGCACACACGTGTGCAACGCGTAAACGTTGGTGCGCAGTCGTTAAGACCGGCACGGAGTTGTTGGCCATGCCACCAGCTCGTAACGCTGTCTCGTTAAAGTGACTGAGGTGGGTTGTTTGTGTCACTGGCCTTTGCAATGAATTCCAAGTATTCCAGGAGGAGGTAACCTAATATTTATGTTTTTTTTTGTGTATCCGTGCACATTAAGCTGTGCCCACCGGCAGTTTGCATTAATGTTTTACTTCAAGGCTACTTTAGAATATTTCTCATCCACAAATTGTTTAATGTTAACCTTCACGTTTAGACTATTAATGCGTAAACAATTTTCCCACTTTCAGCAGATATATTTGAGGTAATAATTCTTCGTATATTTTTTTTTCAAATGATCTTTCATGCACTTTATGACCGACTGAGCCAGTTTTCATGAAACATGGATGAAGAATATAAGTAATCTGTATAACTCTATCACGAGGAATGGCCATCTGCATTCTAGATTTAAATTTAACCTTTTCTTTTTGGTGTTTGAGCAACACTGAATTTAATGCTTAATTAAACTTTGACACCTATTGTTGATTTTATAACTTGATGGTCTACATTAATACCCCAATTTACGTCTCCCCCTTTTTACGTCGTTACTAATACCACTACCCGATATGTCGCCTCAACCCACGCTTACGTCGCTGACAGCATCATCCGTCCTTCTCGGATCCGTCTCCTCTCAGCCTTCAGCCTTCACCTACCCCGTACACGAACTACTTTGCATCGCGCATATAGAAATGGACTGTACTGTAGAGTACAATATATTATTTACGTACCGTATTTTGGTGATGTATTTTATCCTATACTCTTTCTTATTGCACCCTGTATAATTCGTGTTAAAGTTTACCGCTGTACACTCGCGTTGAGTACAGAAGTTTTAGTCATTTAATCTAATGTTGTGAGTACGTCTGGACGATTGTGCGCGTTTTAACACGCAGCTTCACCGCGCCCTCCGTTTTCTCTGCTTAGCTTCTCATGGAGAAATTGCTTTGATTTACGTCGTTTCGATATTCGTCGCACATTTCAGGAACGCATCCACGACATAAGGTGGTATATTGCTGTAGGTCATGTTTACTGGGCTCCCTCTAGTGGTCATCTCATGATATGAATACAGTAGAACCTCTGGTCACGAACGCTTCTGACCACGACCAAATCGGGTTCCGACCAAAAAATTCACAAAACTTTTGAATCTGGTCACGAACACAAACTCGGGTGGCGATCAAACACGGCCGCGGCCGATTTCCCCTTCCGCCCCGTTTTTTTTTGCAAGCACCAAATTTCCTGTTTGTTTACAAACAACAGCGACCCACGTGTGGCCGCTTGCTCAGTCTCGCTTAGTAAGATATTAATTTTGTGAGTGTAGTCATACCCCTCCCCCCTCATTGAAGCCGTTATTTAGAGAGCGAAAGCGCTGAGTACGTAAATCGCTAATATAAGAACCCGTTAATCTCTTCTCGCATCATTCATACGATGATGCGGTGAAGTAAATGTTCATACGATATTACGGCGAATGCTTCCAAAAACAATACTGTACCCAAATATTACTGTTAACTTACTTTCAATAGAAACATGAATTTCTCTTACGAATATTCTCTCTCTCTCTCTCTCAAAATCGACCGACTGATGTAGCAGACGAAACAATCATCTTATTGAACGATTCTAAACCTTGACGCGGCAATGTTAGTTTTCTCTGTTGTTCAAGGTTTTCTCAGTGTTATTCAATGTTTTTACATATAGTTTACTATTACACTGTAAATTCTATGGCATAATTAACTATTTTTGTGCTTAAAAATAAAAAAAACTATTTATATACAGTTCGTAGGAGTCTGGAACGGATTAATCGTATTTACATACAATCCACTGGGGAAATTAGGTTCTAGTCACGACCAAATCGGGTTGCGACCAAAGTTATGGAACGAATTATAGTCGTGACCAGAGGTGTTCTACTGTACTAAGTCACGAGTCAATCTGAGAAAAAGTAAATTTTCTAATTATCACCCAGTTTAAAATGTGAGAATCTTTGAATATTGGGTTACTTCTCAACAACATAATTCATCTCTCTGGGTGAGATGGTTGAATAAAGATGTGCGTTTGACCGCCGGCTATCTAATTCCTTTTTTTTGTTGCCGTTCCTGCTGGTATGCACTGTCAAATTTGTTGACGTTCAGGTTATATTGAGCATTGATGAATGTTTATCATGAGAGGTGGCTGGGTGAGCGAGGTAACGGCGCTGAACTGGCAATGCTGACAACCAGGGTTTGATTAAACCAGATCATCCTCAAGTACAGTTAATTGATGGTCTCAGTCTGGTCACCAATGACTGCCCAAAAATATTATCACAGGTTTGCTTGTGATCATAATTTGGTATAAATTCCAGCTCTTAAGAACTAGCACGGTTGGCTACGTCCGGTGCGAAAGAAGTTCTACATGCGTACGTAGACAATATCAACTTGACTGTCATGCAGTCAATCATCATGCGCGCCATTACCCAACATCAAGGGTCGAACTGCTCTGCGAGAGAAGTAGAATTTGTCTCGTGACATGACCCCGATCGCACAATCGGGATTAAATTGACGGAACAGTAGCAATTTTCTCAAACAAATATACAATATTAATACTCATCGTGCCTATTATGTTTGTTTCAGTTCATCCCATTATGCCATTTCTTTTTAATGCTTATGTTTGTGTCTTTTTGGCACCTCTTGCGAGGCATGATTTAAAGTTCACTCTCATTAGAAACACGAGACTCTGTGGGCATTGCTGAGTGTGTCAGGTGTGTCCAATACAGAGAACGGAGTGATTGATAGCATTACCATAAAATCACTATAATACACTTGGCTGGCCTCACCCATTTGTCTAATTGGATCCGTTTCATTTATCCGTCAATGGAAAATGGTACGACATGCACGTAAACAAAAGGATATGAATAACATTGGCCCCTCCATACATTTCGTCCTCGAGTCCCTGAACGCATGCGGTAAATTCACCACTAATGCCACTTGGCTGATACAAACAAGTTTGAAAAATACAACCCCTCAATACTGACTGAGGACATTTAAGGACACTACCCTAGAACATGTATTCTAGTTCTGTGTATTCAGCTTAAACCAAGTCTCTTGATTATTCGTATTCGAGCTCTTCGTGTAACCCTTGCGTATTTTTGCTCTCGTATGTGTACACAGGTGGTGTCGGAGGAAGGTGGCTTCGAGACGAGCTGCAAGGAGCGCAAGTGGTCGCGTGTAGCGGCCAAGATGGGATACCCGGCAGGGAAGGGAGCCGGATCACTGCTCCGCTCTCACTACGAGCGCATCCTGTACCCCTACGACCTCTTCCAGTCTGGAGTCAGCCTCTCCGTGAGTGTCACATACTCCGCGCGCCACTTCTGCTGCCCATTGTTTGGACGCCCGACAGGCGATAGATGAGCACTAAGCGCTGCCATTCATCATGATAGAAGTGCCGGGAAAGAAGTCTGTGCGCTGTGCTTTCGAAAAGAGGGCTTGCACTCGGGCCTCTTGAGGCGACACGGTGAAATGTTAAGTTCTGTCTATATAGCCGTTGTTGCAGACCTTAAATCTCAAGGACTTGTGTACATTGGGATGCACTGAACATATTTGAGCTTTTCAGTGCAGCAGCAATGCTGCCTTGTAGTTTTAATTGTGAAATTGATAGCTTTTGTGCATTCGGTTCCCAATAACCGCACAGCACACCCTGGGGTAGTCACTTTAAAAGCAAAACAATTCTGACATGGTGCAAATTATGCGGAGTTTAATTTCGTCCCTCGCTTCAATATTGTAGGATCCTAACCCCTTCGCCATGTCAGCTGCTCTAAATCAGAATTTTGCACGTGTTTTAACTTGCATCCTTTTCACTTAACCTTGACTAGTATTATATGCAAGTTACTGCACGCACGTACCTTCAGAAATCCCAAATCCTTTACAGTCTGTGAATACTTCATTTGCTATCACTTTCTTTGCATTGCTTTTCAGTAGAAATATTGAACTTTTGATGTGTGTGGGTTGTGACCATTTATTGCTAGGACCATGACTCCTCTCCCATGAGCTGTGTGTGGCCTTTGAGGTGTGAGCAGCAACGCGGCGTCAATAAAGCGAGGAACTAGGAATAAATCAGTATGCGCAACTCATCTTGGCGCATAGTCTTCTCAGTTCCTTCCTCATCGCTGCTTGGCCAAACGATGAAACAATGCTTTGCCAGTTCCGCGCTCGTTGAAAACCCCGTCGGTCAAGAACAGTCGTGCGTCAGGCAACCAGCAGGCGGAGATTTACAGGGTTAAGGCAGCGGTTCTCAACTTAATTGGCCGCTCGAACAAGATCACATGTCCACATGTCCAGATCACAGTGTCCCACGCCTCTGGTCAACACGGTGTCAGCAAGGCGATTTGTTTCACATTGTGCCGTAGTGTGTTTTGTCGCCACACATCGACGATGGCGTTCCCCTCTTACATTTCAAATTTCTCCTGCACGGTATCCATGCTGCAGTCTGTGACCCCGACGAGTTGAAAACCGCTGTGTTTTTAAGCGGTGGTTGTGAGGGGTCCCAGGCATCAGCGTTTTGAAAGGATATGTGCGTGTTGGGTTGTAGTGCACTGATGTGACATTGACGCTGTCGCCTCGCTTGTGCACTCAGACCCTCTTAACCCTCTCCAAGCAGAAAATCTCCCTCAGACTGGCAGTAGCTGAGTTTTGCACAAAAGAGGTATGTTGTGTATTTAAAATCCTAACGTAACTCTCAAGTTCTTTCTAGATTGCTAACACTTAACTCGGCAACTTGAACGCGAGGCTGAGGAATAATTCGGTGCTGTGACCCTTCCAGAGGCAGCCGTCTCCCGATGTTCCCTTCTCTTTGCACGGATCACAGTTAGGGCTGTGCCGACGGACCGGTTTTATCGTCGGTGGAATTTTGTGTAACGTTTATAATTGAACATGTGGACAAACAAAGCAATCGTGAGTGCGATTATGGCCGTATACTGTACAGCTTTGCAGTCTAATACGGTATTGAACTCTGCCCTGTTTTGCCAAAGCTTCAGCCGTAAAGGAAGGGGAGCAAGCATTTTTCAACGTTTAAGCACTTTCGCTTATCCTTGGTTTTAAACTTTAATGCCTTGTTTTAAAAATGCCAGCAGCGTTTCCTGTGCAATCGTGGAGAAGAAGCTTCAGCTTAGAATTAACTGTCACTTTTCTCGCCGAGTCCCTAGTTTTCTGTGACACCGGTTACGTGTATTTCATGAAGCGCGAATAAAAGCATTGCGCATGCTTCTTTTGTTGAGTTATTTTTATTTTAGTGGCGATGGTGGTGAGGCCTTGCAAAGGATTTGGAATGTTGAATTAACGACTAAGGCACATTTTATTTGCCTCCAACCAAGTGCATGTCGATTTATGCCTTAGAAAGTTAAATATTAAATCATATTCACTAACTTAATTACCCTGTTGAGGGAAGAAAAAATATTTACAAGCGCTCATCGTATCGTCGCTTGATGCCATTTAACTTCATATCACCTTAATATATTGTCGCAGCGAACTGTGAAGGTGACCCCTTGACATGTTAACGAGCCTTTTAACTTGAAGCCCTCTTCTTGCCGGCGTTTCTCAGACCTAGACAACGTGTGACTGCTGGACCGCATCGACGGCGCGGTGAAAAGTTTTTTTGTCGCTGTCTCCGTGCGCTGAAATGCGCGTGGGCCGCTCTGTGCTCTGTTTTCACTCAGGGGCTCTCCAAGCCGCAGTTTGAGAGCAACGACAAGGACAAGGAGTACAAGCCGCACAGCATCCCGCTCCGACAGTCATTACAGCCTCCCAAAACCGACAGCTATGGTCGCCGTGCCAAGAGGCTCAAGCAAGAGGTGCCTTCAGTCTAAACTTTACGCCCCGTACTCTTTGGTAACCGAGTTTGTTTCTCAGTCCGCTTGTCCTGGTGAGGGTCGCAGGGGGCAGCGTGTTGAGTAGGGAGGTCCAGACTTCCTTTCCCTGGCGACAGACTCCTAGCTCTACACTACTATGCACTGCACTACTACACTATACACTACTTTACATTACACACTACTTTACATTATACACTACTATCCACAGACTCGAGCTCTTCCTGGGGAATTCCCAGGTGTTCCCAGGCCAGCTGAGCGACATTGTCCTGCCAGCGTGTCCTGGGCTGGCCCCCCCAGGGTCTTTGCCCAGTTCAGGTGTACGCTTGACGTTGTGGGTGGTTCCTCAACACTTTAATCTAAGCCTCAAATAAATAACCTGTGCCCTTATGTCAAAAAACCTCCGTCTCGCAGCTTTTTTATATAGCGTCCTGAGTTTTTGGGAGGTTTAGCCTTTGCGATTAATTAGTGTGCGTGGCTCCTGCTAGGAAACCATAGTACCCGGAGAGAGAACACACAACACTTACAGCGGGGTAACCAAACTTAACACGGACCCCTCACCTGGCCACCCTCACAGCCCAAGCTGATGGGACTTGGTATTCCTAGGCAGTCTCCCCATCAAAGTACTGACCAGACTCAGCCTTTGCTAATCTCCTGATATCTAGCGAGGTCGGATATATTTCGGGCAAAATTTCTGATTGGTGATTCGTTTATTTGGTCATCGGCGATCTCATAGGTATTCTAGTCATTATCGTTGAGGTATTTAATAACATATTCTTAGGTTTTTTTGGTTAAGTCACGTAAGTAAAACATCAAAATAAAAATAAAATAAAAGTAAAAAATCACGACGTTTCGGAGGCAACACAAGTCTCCGTCATCAGGTGGGACCGTCACAGCCGTATTTAATAACATGGTCAGGGTATTTAAATTGGTGTGTATTATTTATATTGGTGCTCTGGCTGAAGATTATTATCATAAATGTATTGAAATCTATTAAGTATTTCTACCAGCCCAGGATTGGCCCAGTTTTGGTGTAAATTAAATACTATTTACTATTAACATAACAAGTTTTGTCCATTTTAATGAAGACAGGAACATGCTGTCATGTGTGTAATTGAAACTCGAGACTGGTAACTCGTCGCTTTTTATTTGTAATGTTTCAGATTATCGTTTATTACATACTGATGACTTGTTCTTCAGCTGTTTACAGAGTGGATTGCTTGGCTGAGACAAAAAAAAACATAGCCTCATTTCCTCCAACAACAACAAACAGTGACGAGTCCCGTTTGTTTGTACTCATTTTATGTTTCTGTTCAGACTGCATTGTAAAAAAGGGCAAATGTCTGTGCAAGCGGGTGTTGGATTCTTCCCCTTGAAATCACACCGCTCGTGGTTCCTGTGATCTGCCCCAGCTCTATTGACTGTAGATTCTGACGAAAGAAAGTCAATAGCCATCGGCGTTGTTATGGTGACGTTAACGGAAATTACTGCTGATGTAAGAAATTAATGACAACGTAAATAATGCTTCCTTCCTATGTTTATCTTTTCACGTAAAAAAATATTTTGCGCGCAGCCCATTGGCCTTCTCCGAGCGCATCATCAGTTCGATACAAGCAATCTCCGGACTGTTTTCGATATTCAGTGTCACATCAGTATATTCAGGCTTGCTTGAACCAATGAATATAAAATAATAATTTAAATAAGTCTTGTTGCATATCCTATTGACCTTCCAAGCCAATGTTAACCAGCAGCATTTTTTTTTACCCCCAATAACCCTGCCACCTTCTTTGCCCGTCTTGTGTCTTAGCATCATAGTAATGTTGGTAATCTTGGTATGTATGTTGAACTTCTTTCGCACCGTACATAACCAACCGCGCTTATCGGAGGTGAAGCTAATGCTGATGCGTGCCCCCGTGTTCCATGATTTTACTGTCGCCCAGCCGGACGTTGTAGATACAGAGATGCCCAAACTCCCGGAGCTGCGACGGATGCAAGCCTACTGCTCGGGCATGCGTGCCAGTGCTCATGTGAGCGCCAACAAGGACAAGCTTGTCAAGGTCAAAGGTAATTTGGGGAGTGTCCTGGCCATCATTTGAATTGGTTGCGATGTGAGACAGGTCACGACAGATTAGCAAAAAAGCATCTAAGCAGAATGTTTAATTTTAGGTTTTTTGGTCTCGGCAACATTCTCAGGACTGCTTATAAGACAAATAAAACAGTTTCTTGCTGCGCGCGTGCGTTGAATTTTTTCGAGGTTCCTCATCGATGACCGATCCTTGAAAAGGATTTCTTAGAAGATACTGTAAAAAAAATCAAATACTAATTACCTTGTGAACACACATCTAGGCTGTATGTCCTCTACTATTTGACGTGAGTTTGAAGCTTAATGAATAAAATAGACTTCAGTGACTTTCAGGCATGCCGAAGGAATGCGCCTGTGACATCACTGCACTGGTGACTTATTATAAAGTTCACTGGTCATGTCACAGTAAGCACCGTCTAGCCAAAACAATTATGCAACCATTAAATGCACTTGATGCGTTGTTTCCAGTGTTTAAAATTACACTGCTCAAGTTAACTATTTTTTCTACTTGTGTCTCCCATTTGGAGGCACATGCAAACGCCTTGAGTAACACGAGTACATTTAATTGAAAACTAATATTAGTGCACGATTATAATTTAATTAAGTCAGGCGACCCTCAACGAGTCTCAAAGACTCTTTTTCAGGAGGGTCCTGCTGGGTATTAAGGTAAATGGCACACGCGTGGTCTCTGTGCGGTCTACTGAGCTCCAATTCCAAGCGGCTGAATTAGAAGCGTGTGCGGCCGTGCCTGGCCAGACGTGTACGCGCTTCATTTTTTTTTCCAGTCTCTCGTACGAGAGCCCCACTTCTCCAGCTCCTCTCCATCTCTCAACCTTGTTTTTGTCCTCCATGTCTTTTAGAAAGGGATTGGGAATTTCGACAATAGATGATAGAATGTCAACCTCGAGATGGACTGGGAATAGATAGAAACATTATAGGTATTGTCCATCAGAGACTTTGTACATGTGGTCCAGATGAATGGTGAGCAGTTCCCAAACATGCTCTTGTACGCTAACATTTATGGGTTGAGGCCACAAAGGACGGCCGAGGAAAAGGTGGATTGACGATATTGGAGAGGACTGCACAGCGATGGGGCTCGCACCCGCAGAGGCACTTAGAACTTGCCAGGGACTCAAGGGGTTGGAGGTTGGTCTTGGACGGGCTGCCAGCACACAACGATCTTCTGGTTGTCACCTTACGCTTGTATGTATGTTGGATTTCTTTCGCACCGCACGTTGCCAACCATGCTAATAGGTGCAGGGGAAGGACAAGAAGTAAGATAATAATAATAATCCCCTCTTACAACCTTGCACTTCCTTATACTCACCAACTCCCCCCCCACTGCCCCTCCGCTTCCTCTCGGCAGAAGAGGCGCGGGCGGTGGGCTCGAGGACTGAGCGCGCCTCCGAGGTGGCAGCGGCGGCGGCGGTGAAGGCGGGACGCGGGGTGCTGCCCTGCCGCAGCCCCGACCCTGAGGTAGGTGGCGCGGCGGAGAGCGGCTCTGGCAACGGAGGGGACGGCAGGACTCGCATGCAGATGCGACAGCGGACCGGCGCGCTCTCCGCACAGTTCGTAAGTTTCACAAGCAACCCGAGCACAGACTCCTTCCTGCACAACCTGAGCCTTCCTCCTTCCAGCTGCTGCAGCCGAGGCGAGCACACCATCTCTCTCCCTTCTTCTGTCTCATCAGCACCTGCTTGTGGACAGCAAAGGACCGTGTGTGTGCCTGAGGCCACACGCTATTTGTGCGGGCTCCGGATATCCATTGATGTCGTTCACAACAGCAGCACATTTTGCGTTTGTGTTGGGCAAGCTTTGAAACATTTTCCCCAATTGCTGAGTTATGAGACTCTTTTGGGTAAAGTGTTACGATGGGAACTATGTTTCTGTGCAGAATTTGAGGGGATCCCTCTGTACAGTTCCACTGTAAATGCTCTTTCGGCAATGGAAAATTATCAATGGAAATGTGTGGCTTGCCAAGTTAAGTTGTCCACAAGTCAAAAATGCCTTTCACAAAGCGAATTCCACTCTTACATTTCAAAATGTTTGAGCTCAGCCACTGCAGCTAGTAAACAACACATGGGGTGCCATGCCATGTCCCCTGATTCGTGAGTTTTCTTGATTATATACTGATCATTGTCAGTTGTTTGCGGTCGCTTTGTGAACTGGATCCCATTTCTCTTTCCTCCACTCTATGGACAAGGTTGCCAATTTCAGTGTGGCTTTTTTTATTTAGGGTGAACACAGTTTGTCAAAAAGATGCGTCTCGTGTGAAATGTGGTCTTCAAGGGGTTATAGTTGTCCCACGTACTGATTTTGGTAACCTTGACCTGACATCCTTATTTCATCTCAAGAGCCGTCTCTCCTTGGCCATCGATTTCTTCGTGAGACTTCTTCCCTCTGGGCTTCCAGAATAACAGGACACTTTGTAACGTTTGTATTTTGCAAGGATTAGCGGCACGACTGTCTTCTCTCTCCCAAATTACACTTTATATGTGCAAATGCAACTTGTTATTGCACTTATGTACACCTTGATCATCAAATTAAAGGGTTTATATTTTTAGTTGTAATGTGTCAATAAGCTATCTTTTTCACACCGAGGCGGGATGCTCCCATGGTGTAATGGGTACTACACAATGCACTTGCAGTTTAGAGGTCGCCGGTTCGATTGCCATCTCCCAGCAATGCATTTTGAATAATGGTGCAAGTTTCTAAAATCGCTTCAGCCTCTTTCCACCCAGCGGTGTAATGGGTACTCCACAGTTAGTTGATTGCAGGTTGCAGAGCTGCAGTTGAAACAAACAATGCAGACATTTTATTAAAGCCCCCCCAAAACACCTCTTTTCACCCAGAAAGATAACTGTTAGATGACGTGTGGATGGGGCAAAGAGCATATACTTTCAAGACCTCTGGCCAGTTTGGAAGAGTAGACCAAAAGGACCTTTCGGAGGACTCTCAGGAGCTTCCTCCAGTCGAAGTTGTCCCGCCTGCATTGGCCCAAGGAATAAATTGCAGCGCTGCACCTTTCAGGTTAAGTCCTCATTGTGACGCTGATTAAGTGTTACGTGTGTGTGTGTGTGCGCTCGCGTGCATCGATTCAGATTGAGATGTACGTGTGCCTGGTGTGCGGACGCGGGGACGAGGAGGACAAGCTGCTGCTGTGCGACGGCTGTGATGACAGCTACCACACCTTCTGCCTCATCCCACCGCTGCAGGACGTGCCCAAGGGTGACTGGCGCTGCCCCAAGTGTGTGGCCGAGGTGTGGTCCCCCACGCATGGGCTTGTACCTAAAGCACGAGCCGTACGACCATAGGGATACCTGGTGCAGCAGGGAAAGAAAAAAAACACCCAACAGTGTTTTGTGTAAATGCTTACCCCGAGCTCTCGTACTCTGATGGTGCATTGTCTTTGAGTTGTGCGCCTTTTGGCGTCATCTGGTCCAACCCATGTGAGACGAGGCTCTAAGGAAAGCTGTCTCGGGTGTGGACCAATCAACTTCAAGGACAGTGCATACAGAGTTATGTTTTTTGTTTGCATTATGACTGCAGGTATTGTGGTCTATGCAAACATGACTCCTTGTAAAAAAGGTGTCGGTTTTGTTGCCATATAGAAGAGTAAAAAAACAATTATCAGTGTTTTTTGTATTTCGTGATATCGCATGCTAGTATCGTCATAATTGACCAACAATTTGTCAATTAGACAACTTTACAAGGATCTGCAGTCTCAAGAGGCAGCCTCTTCGCTGTGGGAGAGACTACCACTTGCGCATATGGTGATTTACAGCTACAATGGCACACACGAGTCGTGATACTGTCGGCAGCGTCATCTTTGTTCACGAAGAACAACAACAACAACCGCCATTCCCCACCGAGTGACGGTGACATCACCACGGCGCTTGTGCCAGGTTGTGTACTTTTAAGGCCATGTGAAGGACAGGGACAACATTAACACGCACTGAGATCTCATCAACAAATGAAAACCATTTAACATGTAGAGTGCGAGCATTTGTGTATAGTTCTTACATTAGAAAAAGTGCTATTCATGTTAGAGGTGCAATGGGTAGGAGCCTTCGAAAAAAACACTTAGAATGTACCTGCTGTCATCAGGTCTGAGAAGGTAAGCAGAAATAAGTGCTTGGATGGGTGACCACCATGCACAGTAAGTTATAATATACACTCGCAGGGTTTCCCATTACAGATTTGACCATTCATGCAAAAAAAATGAAGGAGTAGTTCGCTTATCTCAACCATTCGTGATTAGCGGCGAGGTTCCTGTACGGTATGCATCATGAAGTATAGTACCTTACTATAATTACACTCTGCTCACGATGATGCCGCCACAGAAGAATACGCATGCCATCATCATCCATAGTAAGTCATTGTATTTTTTTAACTGCATATATATATACTGGAAATGTCATTAACCGTATCTTTATTTTCAGGTTTACTTTTATGTGTCCAGTACAATAAAAATGTGTTTAAATATTTACATTGAACATGCAGTTATATTTAACACTAGAAAATATTAATTATATTTTAGGTAAAAAATATTCCCTGTTTCGTGTTTCGGTGAACGTAGGGGGACAAAACGAAAGGAGGGGGTGCCACATTACGAACCGTGAACCAAGCCATATTTTCGCCACGTGCCTTTGAGCTTGCAGGTCGTGAATTTGCCGAGTGCGACTATTTTCAGGAACGTTACCCCCATGATCGGCAAGGTTTTGGTGTGCATATATATAAGATATATGCACCATAGTTATGACGAAGAGCAATTGCCGAAAAGTCACCTATTATGTATACAGTAAATCCTTGGATTGCGAGTAACTTGGACTGCGAGTGTTTTACAAGACGAGCAAAATGTTTAAATAAATATGAATTTGATAAATGAGCGAGGTCTTGCAACGAGCAGTACGTGATCACGCTTTGTCTTCCGAGCGTCACATGATCACAACTGATATACGAGTGCTTTGATATACAAGTGCTTTGGATTAAAAACATGTTTCCGGAACGAATTATGCTCGCAATCCAAGGTTTTACTGTGTCTCTAGTTTTCATTTTTTTCCCAGTGTTATTTACGAATGCGTTGCGTTCATTGATGTGTTCCTGTATTATTACATGTGACCCCTTTTTGTGCTGCCCAACACCGGTCACAGACTAATACCCTCCCCGACGCGTGAATCTGATCGGCTCGCAGGAGTGCAGCAAACCCCAGGAGGCGTTTGGCTTTGAGCAGGCCACCAAGGAGTACACTCTGCAGACCTTCGGAGAGATGGCAGATGCCTTCAAGTCAGACTATTTCAGCATGCCCGTGCACGTACGTACCTGACCCTCGTAATCCGCACATTGCACGATATTTGGCTTCTGCTGTGGGTCAGGAGCTTTACAAAAATAATTAAGGCAACGCTTCCTCGCACTTCATATTTACGTGCTGTATTTGCGCTTCTTTTTGTACGTCTAAATATGGGGTGATGAATAATGGAAGCTTATGACCACATCACCTGGAACGTGTGCCCGATCTCATCAGATCTTGGGAGCTAAGCAGGCCTAAGCCTGGATAGTGATAGGATGGATGCCTACCATGCACACAACAAGTGTTGTTGATTGCTTTGTGGCTACATTGTGGGCAGCAGAGGGCAGTACAGCAAAACACGTTGTACAGTACTTTTGGCCAACATCTGTGCTCCCCACCATCAATCTGCACTGACCAAATTTGCTAATTATGGTCAGATAACCCCTACAATCTTTATGGTGTAGGAAAGCCCTCGCCATGAGTGGGGATTGAGTGCTGTACATGAGCAGTGACACTTTATACACACGTGTATTGATAAACACTTAGGAGATTGACTGCGGGAAGGTAATAGTGCTCGAGTGTGAGACTGCTAGCATTTGCAAGCATTCTGTAACGCTTCCCAAAATGCGTTTGTCCTAGAAATTATTTAATTGCAGACAATGATGTTCTGTTCCAATCCACACGAATGAGATGATATCACGCGACGCGTGACTTGCGGAGTTGACGTCATGCATGATGATGTCATCCGGAAGGGTGAGGGGAAGTGCGTGGGTTTCCGCTGCCAGGGTGCAATTGCCGAGGCGAATCGTTTTAGCACCGGTTTTGCCTTCAAGTATTGGGCAACGCTTTGATCAATGTGGCCAGTTTTATAAAGGGTGAGTCTCTTAATAGCCACAGAACTTTACTCGAGTTTCTTGGTTCTTTCGGTAAAGTTACGTACAAGAGAAATAATAAAATAATACAAATTAAACATAATAAGATACAATTCTCACGACGTTTCGGCCACAACGCAAGCAGCCGTCCTCAGGTAAAGAACAGGGCTGCCGACAGCTCTGTTCTTCTACGTGACTTTACCGAAAGAACCAAGAATATGAATCCATGCAGTCACGAAAGCTTTAAATGAAAACTTTGCTCGAGTTTCTTTCATATCGGATCATCTTGGTGAGTGTTTTTACACCCATCCGTTTTAAAACCGACAGACAGATGGACAAGGGACCTACCTGGATTGAAAAGCATAAAACGGGAACAAACAATGACACCTGTGCACGTTGGCTTGTACAACTGTCGCCGGGTTCACCCGACTGGAATCAGATGGTGCCCCCTGAGCTGGTGGAGAAAGAGTTCTGGCGGCTGGTCAGCACCATCGAGGAGGACGTGACGGTGGAGTACGGTGCCGACATCCACTCGGGCGAGTTTGGCAGCGGCTTTCCCGTGCGCGGAACCCGGCGGAAACTCACGCCAGAGGAGGAGGTAAGTGGCTGGCAGTCAACCTCGGTTGAAAGCGCACTCTCACCCGCAGACTTCACGGCAGACCTCCGATTAGCACGGTTGGCTACGTACGGTGTGAAAAGTTCAACACGCACACGTGTTGGTGAAGGAGATGTCTGCACTGCCGCAACTGATGCGAGCCGTGGCCAGGGAAATCAGGCCCAGGTCGCTGGGTTTAGAGCACAGTGCGCTAACCACTGCACCTAGTTTTACTATATTTTTATTTTACCCGTTAAGGCCAATTTTAGCTGTATAGCTCTTTTTCAGAAGCAACCAAGCCACACCATGATAGCTCAACGATGTGGCTTGCCATGTGTAAATGTGTAAATGTATAAGCAGCCAAGTTCAACATACATACATCTCCCGCTTCGCAAAATATACACTGTTGAGGCAATCGCTGCAGCCTGTTAAGGCTGGAATGACATAGGACATTGTAGTGGGGTGAGCATCACATGCAGAATGTCTACCTCCTGCAAATTTTTGGTCAAGGGAAAACCCAAGTCAGGCTCAGAAACACTTGATTCATGACCAGGATTCCAACTCGGCAGGCTAGGATTTTAGCATGGAGCAGAACAACGCTGTTCTTAAGATTAAAGGTGTAGCTCGATCCGTGAGGCTCAAATTCTTGAATTCACCATATAATGTTCGTTGGTTTACTTAGTGTCGCATTGATGCTTGATGTGGAATATTTTCATGTGTAAATGTACGTAACCAACGTCTTTGCATTTTGGCGAAGGAATATGCACGTGCTGGCTGGAACCTCAACAACATGCCAGTGCTGGCTGAGTCGGTCCTGGCGCAAATCAACGCCGACATCTCGGGCATGAAGGTGCCCTGGCTGTACGTGGGCATGTGCTTCTCTGCCTTCTGCTGGCATATTGAGGACCACTGGAGCTACTCCATCAACTACCTGCACTGGTCAGTACAGCGCATTGGGGCACCGCGGTGGTGAGATGTTAACTACCTCGACTGGTATGCAGGAGGTCATGGGTTCGATCCTGACCCTGACGCTGATATGTTTGGAGTTTGAATATTCTCCCTGCGGTCATGTGGATTTGTCTCCGGGTCCTCTGGTTTTTTCCCTCCATATTTAGAAACATGCGTTTATAGTATTTGGCTGCTATAAATTTCCACATTGAAAAACAACTTCATTGAGCTATCATTTGTGGCCAGTTCGCTTCTGAAAAATAGCTATGTAGCTCAAGTGGGTCTTACCTGGTGAAATAAAAATGGATTAGATTAGTTTTAGTTTGACATTGACATCGCGAAGAATGTGGCTTGAATTGAAAGACTTGCTTCCTCATGCCTACATACGGAATATCCATTTTAATTAATCATGCTGGGTTTAGTTACCTCATTGCTGGGATATGAAAGAAATTCTCATGACAACTTTGTAGGGTACATTTAATTGTATAACAGGGTTGAGTTTCAGATTTAAAAACAATCATGTCAGATCAAAGACAATTTCGTATCATTTTCAGATAATTTGCGGTACGTACACATTTAAATCTTCTTCGTGGGAATAATTACGGCATCACGCAATGCCACGTGAGACCACTTATGGCAGGAAAATTGCAGCAGAAGTGACGACATTTTAGAGACGTGACTTTAGGCTTTCAGATAAATCCAAAGCTAAAAACTCATATCACCAAAATTTGTATATCTTGGCCTGGTTTTCACATTGGTTCGATTAATCCAAAAATCGTGGACTCATCCCTCCTGCGTAGTTCTGTACACTAAATTCATAGACGTGTCACATACATTACAATTCCCATTCTCCCTTCAGTCTGATAGTCCTGAAAAATGAGCACGCCTCATAAATAATTAATAGGCTGGACTGCGTGACATGTTATATGGAAGCGCACTGCTGTGCGTCTACATGTTGCTACTAAACATCTCTGAACTACTGGACATCTGTGAAAAGAGCTTTATAGCTCATCGGATTCCTCCACTATAAATAAATATTCTGATTATGCAGGGGTGAGCCCAAGACGTGGTACGGCGTTCCTGCTCACGCGGCCGAAAGTCTCGAGGAGGTAATGAAGAAGCTGGCGCCGGAGCTGTTCGAGGCGCAGCCGGACCTGCTTCACCAGCTCGTCACCATCATGAACCCCAACCTGCTCATGGCCCACGGCGTTCCCGTACGCACTGCGCACGCACCCACCCACTGGCGCGCGGGCACACGGCTTTACAGAGAGACGCAGAACTGGATTTGAAGCTTTCGTGACTGCAAGGATTCATATTTTTGGGTTTTTTCGGTAAAGTCACGTGATACAGCGAGTGTGCTGTGACGGTTCCACCTGAAGACGGAGGCTTGTGTTGCCTCCGAAACGTCGTGATCTTTATCTTATTTTAATTTTTTACTTGCGTGACTTTACCGAAAAACCCAAAAATAAGACGCAGGACTGTTGTGAACCCTCGGAGATGGACATCTCGGCCTCCACAAGTTGATGTAATTTTTTTACGAAAATTAGTAGAACTAATATGTTTTTTTGTGTGGTAGAGGTGTAAAAGCAACAATTTGAAACGTGTTTATAATAGTGTTTTTTCAACCAATCCAAGGAGGCAATAGACGCTGTATGGATCACAGCGCCCCTGTCAGGATGTACGTGGATGGCACATTTGTTTGATGGTTTGTACTTTACCGCAGTTTAAATTTTTCCAAGTCTCGGACCTTCTATTTGTGGCAGGTATATGTCCATCTCCCAGTTATCCGCATGTTGTCAAGTGGCCTCCTTTGTTTGAGACTGCACATGGGCGTGCCGGAGCTGCTTGCACATCATGGCACGTAGGAACATCTACCACGGAGGAGTCACATTGGCTCGACTGCAGCAGGGCACTGAAGTGGTCGAGATGAGATGCGATGTAAGACACTTTGAAATTGCCGAGGCATTTGAGTGCCACGTAAATGCAGATCATCGTGATCTCTCGTGGTTGACTCTCCGCGTGTTTTGTTAGACCACCTCGGCTTGGTTTCACTGTCGCTTGTCTCCGCAGGTGGTGAGAACGAATCAGTGCGCCGGCGAGTTCGTCATCACGTTCCCGCGCTCGTACCACAGCGGATTCAATCAGGGCTACAACTTCGCTGAAGCGGTCAACTTTTGTACCGCTGACTGGGTACGTTATGTTTTTACTTTACATTTTTAAAAATGTATTCTTATATTTTTTTCCAGCAATGTACACTCATTGCCCTGCACACATCTTATCCATATTCTTTGGGTCTTTCGATAAACGCACACGTAGATAGAAAAATTATGAAAAAATAAATAATGAAATAGAATGAATAGGATAAATAAATAAGATAAAATATCACAACCACATTGTTTTAAACCTTCAATGCTAACTCAAGACCTTAATTTAAAATATGGCTACAAACCTGGATCTATAGCTAGATATTGATTACTGAGCTGGCTCCAGCAATTGCTATATATAATATTGTTTATTCATGTTTTTTCATGAATGTATGCTACCATCGTGTATAATGGTTAGCACAATGGACGTGCAATACAAAGCTTGCCGGTTAGATTTCTTTTCAAGGTACGGTAGTTGGAACAACGGGCAAGGCTCTTTTTATAAATTTTTAAATGAACTGGATCCCCCATACACCAAATATGCAGTCAGTGCTGTCGCGATGGCAGGGCACTCATTAATTAAATGTATTTTTTTTAGTAAAAACTCACCCGCACTAAAGAGAGCATCGCAATACTTTACAGTATAAATTAAACATAGGTTCTCCTACCTATAAAATCAAGACGCATATAAAAAATGTCAAAATGAGAGGACATATTCAAGGAAAAGCTGAAAGGACAAAATGAATCTTGCAGAGTTTTCCGAACTGTTCGGTGCTCGGAGCCAACGTGAGGGCCAGTGGAAGAGAGTTCCAGGTCTTACGCACCACACTCGAGAAGCCCTACCACCCAGCGGAGAATGAAACATTCGAGGTTGTGCTAACAGTGCCTGACCTGGGGAGCGCAAGGTATACAGGTAGTCCTCTACTTACGATGGAGATGCGTTACGACGACCCCATCGTAAGTCAAAAATATCGTAAGTCGAAGATGGCCTAGCCTACCCAGGAGTCTTAAAGAATGGTGATAACTTAGCAAAATAGAGCAATTTACAGTACTGTCCTGTATAAACTATATACTGTATATATTTATTAATTACAATACTGTATTGCACAGTATGATGTAAAGTAAAAAAAACAAGGTAAATTCTTAGCCTACCTATGTGAACTGCAATTTAATAGAAAGTTTTTCAGGAAACAATCCTATCTGCATCACACAAGGCGGGAGATGAGTACATCCCGGCAGCGTCCCAACGTACAGCATCGTACCTCGTACGCTGCTGGGTTTGCCTGCCGCGCGAAATAAAAAATATTTTACAATTTTCTTGTATCGCTATCGTAAGATCGAAATATCGTAAGTCGGACCATCGTAACTCGGCGACTATCTGTTTATTGCACTTGTGATTTCTGTTCACCAGCGTGAAAGAGTAGGCCAAAATACCCTCTGTAGAGGAACTCTTAGAACCCCATCTGTTTGTAGGCCCTTGCGCTAATAGTGGCAGAAGAAACTATTTGCAGGGCTGCAACTTTAGCTGTTCACGTTTCAATTAACCACACAGGGTGTGTCCCGCCGGTCGGTGTGTTTTTAATGACGTGTGCGCTTTCCTTGAGCTTTTGAATACAACTGCTGCGCACGCTCTCGCGTGTGTTCCCGTGGCAGCTGCCGACGGGGCGGCAGTGCGTGGAGCACTACCGCCGGCTGCACCGCTACTGCGTCTTCTCGCACGATGAGCTCATCTGCAAGATGGCGGCGGAGCCCGACGGGCTGGACCTCCCGATGGCCGCGTCCGTGCACAGGGACATGACGGTCATGATGGAGGAGGAGAGGCGGTTACGCAAGTCCGTGGAGCAGAGGGTATGCTTTTGCCGACAGGCACTGTCTACGAACAAAGCCACGCACTTTGACGACTGACCGCCCCCGCCCCACAAAGACAAAGATTCCCCCCCCCCCATAGCCTTAACAGACTGTTGGGGCAAGTGCTGGTAGCGGGTATCAGGCCGGCACGGCGCACGAGGGGGTGGGTGGCCAGCACCACGCCCGGCCACCTTTTTTCTCCCCAGTGGCGATGTTTACACATTGCACGAGGATCTCATTTGAGGCTGAATCGACCTGGGGGATTCCCTGGACCGGTACAGACAATCGTCACTGGTGTTGGCCGTGAGCGGGAATCGAACACGGTGCAGCGTGCTAACCGGTACACTGCCGCGCTGGTCACACGCACGCACATGTCGCAAATCATTCGTTATTCTTTGCGCTGCAAGGTGATGAGCAATGCAGAAAATAAGGTGATTGTCGACCTCGGGGAGGCCCACGACCGGTTCAGATAATCGTCACTGGTGTTGTCCGTGAACGGGAATTGAACTCTGACCACTGGGTTCGGAGCGCAACGCGCTACCCACTACCACCACACTGCTCACCACTTTTTACAACTGACCACCACCCCCCCCGACCTCATGCTCACCACCCCGCCCCACCAGCCACCAGCCACCAGCCACTGAGGTCCTTTGTATCACATCTGATTTTCCATCTGTGGTTGAACACAGGTTTTCAAGTGGTAGTGAGTTAATGCTTTCAGCCGGTCACAAAAGGACTGCTCAAAATTATCGCAATTTCATGAAATTAGATTCTTTACTTAAGTTTTGCAAAAGTGCAGCTGTGACAATTGAACTATTGGTTTGTTACTCTCCTATGCAAAGTGCAGTGGGGGGAATGTCCTGCCCTTTGCAAACATGTTATCACGTGAAATTGGGAATTTCACTTTCTTTTGTTACATTTCAGCTCTGAGAGTTAATATATTGGTTTTGACTGCTGTGGGATGAACATTTCTCTATATCGGGGGGGGGGGGGGGGGTTGCGGGCGGGGCTGTAATAACAGAGAGAAAAAGTTGTGAAATTTTTAAAGCTATTCTGCAAAATCTCATGCGGGCAGTTCGCCATCAGAGGGATTCCACTGCTCTGTGGGCATTTCAATGGATGTTTTGTCCCTTGATGTGAAGCTGATGGGGCGATTGAAATAAATTTGGGTAAAGACAAATAGCAACAAACACCAGAAACGCACAACTTACACAAATGTCAGCTCAAGTGGCATTTGATATGCCGCTCGCAAAAGTCAAAGCATTATTAAAGCAAATGTGACTCTTGAGCATTAATTACACAAAAAGTGATAGCAACCCTAAGAGTGACAATATTGTTCTGGTATTTTTGTTTCCATATAATTTCTATCACAAAGTTAATGTGACAATGCAATACATATTTGTAAGCCTCATTTTCTGATTGCCGAATTAAATATAAAGAAGAGTATGCAATGCTTAACCTGTGGTAGAGTGTATTTACCCACATCATTTAATGTATTCTTCCCCACTTGATTTTCCGTACACACTCGAGCTAGAGTTAAGCAACGTTAAATAACAACTGTAAGCGCTAAGACTTGTCTGTATGCTGAACTTCTTTCGCACTGTACGTAGCCGACCGCGCTTATCGGGGGTGCGGGAATGCTTGCTCGACCACCTCACTTTTACGCTCCAGCCGTTGGCGCGACAATTAACCCGATGTGCTGCTCCGTGGTGGCGCAGGGCACGTGCGATTCCGAGCGGGAGGCATTCGAGCTAATTCCCGACGACGAGCGGCAGTGCGACTTCTGCAAGACCACGTGCTTCCTGTCGGCGCTCACATGCTCCTGCAGCCCTACCCGCCTGGTGTGCCTTCATCACGCCGACGACCTGTGTCGCTGTCCGCCCCAGCGTCAGTGCCTACGGTACGCACGTAATCACGCACACGCGCGCATTCTTTCGCTCGTGACCATCTCTTCATGAAAGATTTTATTTCTACAGTTGTTTCAATGTCGAACTTCTTTTGCACCATACGCAGCCAACCGTGCTCATCGGAGGTGCGATCTGGAGGTGTGTTGTAAGCTGCGTCTCCTGCACGCGAAGCATTGCGATCTCACGATGAGTCTCGTTGAGTGTTGTTTTTTTTCTCTTCTCCACGCGGAGGATTTGGTGTCACCCGGAGTTGTGGGTGAGCAGCAGCGGCAGCGCCGCGTGTGAGCGCCTTGACGGAGGTTTTTACCCTGGCAGGTACCGCTACACCATGGAGGAGCTGCCCGACATGCTGGCCAAGCTGAAGGCGCGAGCCGACTGCTTTGACGACTGGGTGTCCCGCGTGAGGGCAGCGCTCCAGCCTGATGGCGACGACAACAAGAGAGGTGAGGTTTCTTGGTTCTTTCGGTAAAGTCACGTAGAAGGGAAATAATAAAATAATACAACATAATAAGATAATTCTCCCGACGTTTTGGCCACAACGCAAGCAGCCGTCCTCAGGTGAAGACCAGGTCTGTCGGGGAGACAGTGTCTGAATGAAACACCACCACGCTTGGAGCGTATATTTAAGTTGGGTTGGAAGGGAAGAGCGCCTTGACAAAATAATTTGCATATCAAGAGGAATTTTGCATATTTATGGGAAATGCTGATATGTGATTAGTACTACTTGTGAAATGCATAGGAGGTGGGCGGGGGGTTTCAAAGTCATATTATTTAAGAGAGGTGAGGTTTCTCTCGAACCGTTTTCAAATATGGGACCCGAACTGATGTTTCTTAGATGAGCGTTTTCATGCTGTCTGATATGCCATCGTGTGTTCCTACGTGGGTGACAAAAGTCATGCTATTTATATATCAGGAAAATAAATGTGGTTAGTCCTCGCTTAACGCGTGGTGTCCGCACTACAACGCGTTTTCGCTAAAATGCGGGTCAACCATTAGGGAACACTTTTCGCACAACACAGAACACGCCAATTAGAATGCGGAACGTGCACCATCAGAACGTGGAATGCGCACCGTTATAATGCAGTTTCTGAGCGGCCGACGAAGATCTACTTTCTTGAGCTGTCACGCGGTGGCATATCCCGAGTTAGTTATGTCTGGCCATCTTATTGTGTGTGCCTACATCGTATATCGCCAGACTTTATTGTTACATTATTAATGGGGAGATTGTTTTCGCTGAACGTGTTTTTCACTTTTGATTGACGCGTCGACCGCGTTAAACGAATTGCTGTACTTTCATGGCATTATTATATAGCGGTTTTGGTGATGCATTCTGTCCCAGAGAGTGGCTTTGCATCTCCGCAGAGTGGCATCTCGAAAGGTTAGCTTGTAGAGGGAGAAATCGAGTGGTTTTGTAACTGGATAATTGTGCAGCCATATCAATGCAGCAACAATGCCAATGCCCCGCCCATGCTCCTGGTGCTGCTGATTCACTTGGGCTATGCCCATCCCCAAACCTTTATAAACAATTTGCCTTTAGAGGCTAACCACTTTTCCTGATGACGACCACTTGTGTTGCGATCGAAACGTCGTGATATTTTTATTCACTTCGTTTTTTTTTTTCTATCTACGTGACTTTACCGAAGGAACTAAAGAATATGAATTCCTGCACTCACGAAAGTTTTAAGTCAAAATGTAGGTTTTTACAGCCAATATTATTATCTAACCTTCTTGTCAAACCTTCCACTGCCCGACATAACCGGATCAGGTGACACGGTTATGCTGACTTCATAGAATTTATTCTGACTTTCTGGTTTTCCCTGACGCATCTTGGCATGGTTTCAAGCGAAAACGTCATGTCCAATTGCTTAATTTGCTCGTGAGAATGCGTTGGACATCTCTGAAAAAGAGCTTTATAGCTTATCGGATTCCTCCAATATAAATAAATATTCTGATTCTCAACTTACGCCTAAACAAAAAGGCTATTCTTGGCGCGTTAAACGCTTGTATGCGTTTCATGCTTGCTGCTGTTCAATATGCGTTTCACTGCTCCCGTGTCCCGACAGAGCTGGCCGAGCTGAAGGCGTTGGTGTGCGAGTCACGCGAAAAGCGGTTCCGCGACACGGAGCTGCTGCAGCAGCTCTCCGCCGCCATCCGGGAGGCGGAGAAGTGCGCGGGCGTCGCTCAGCAGCTGCTGACGCGCAAGCCCCGTACCAGGCAAGTGCCCCAGCGCTCGCGTTTAACGACACGTGATGTTCGCCTGCTTGCCCTCGCGCTGAATCGGACCCATGCCAAACGTCGGGGTCCCCGGTTTGCAGAACGTGCATTCGCTCGGTGCACTCGCCGTAAAGCTGGGTCCACACCTGAGCAACCGGTTACACACCCAGGTTACATGCAACACGGTAGCTTTTATGTTGGACGTCTGTGCAACGAAGTTGTGAGCAGCTGCACAACCAGTTGCTTACACGAGAGGCAGACTCGAATTTAAAGCATCGATCTGTTTTGCGACTTGTAGCAATGTATTTCATCACCTGCACATTTTCAAACTGATTAGTTGTTGTGCTGCTTCATTAACTTGTTGAGAAATGTGGACAAAACAGTTTATGGCGATTTGCGCTATTTGTTTGCACACCTTATTGCTGTGGACCTGGCAATAGATACGATGCGCATACTATTTGCATTCAGATCATTAAACAAATTTCGTGTAATCTACTTGCATTAAAAGCATGTGCGGTGCATGCTTGTGTGGGCTGCTATGTGTTTAGGCTGCGTTCGGAAGCAAAGGTGCAGACACAGCTCACCGTGGAGGAGCTGCAGGCTTTCGTCGATCAGCTGTGCAGTCTTCCGTGCATCGTCACGCAGGCCAAGCAGGTTAAGGTAATTGTATGGGGCAAACAACTGTACCTATGTGTGCATAGACACAGACGTGTTTGTTATTCAATCTGAGAAAAAAAAATTACCCTATTTGCCTTCGATTCACCAACTACAAACGACCGTCTTGCTCTCGCTTGGAGCGCAGGATCTGCTGAACCGCGTGGAGAAGTTCCGCTCTGAGGCACGGGACGCCCTGGTGGAGCCGAGCCCGGACGCCGACAAGCTCGAGCGCCTCCTGGAGGAGTGCTCGGGCCTCGACGTTGAGCTGTCGGAGGCGCCGCGGCTGCGGCTGGCGCTGCAGCAGGCTCGCTGGCTGGCCCAGGTGCGGCGGGCCCTGTCCGCGCCCGAGCGGCCCACGCTGGGCCAGATGCGCAAGCTGATCGACTGCGGCGTGGGGCTGCCACCCCACCCGGCCGTCGAGAGGGCCATGGCCAGGCTGCAGGAGCTGCTAACCGTCTCCGAGCGCTGGGAAGAGAAGGCTAAGCTCTGCCTGCAGGCTCGGTGCGTGCCTGGGCGCGGTGCTCGGTGCAAGCGATTGATCCTTTTACCACCGATCATACTTTGTGTTTCGAAGCAATGGTGGATGCTGGTGTAGAATGATGGCATCTGCCGAGAAGGTGGAGCAGTCAAATGCGTTTTTACGCAGGAGGTGCTCGTTTGTGGAATTGGCATAGTCGTGAGAGGCGTTCATCCAGCAGTCGATTGATCGTCGTGGCTGATGGTGTAACGTAACATCTCGGTGTGGTTTTGTTGTAGCCTGCGGCATCCCGAAGGACAGCTCGTCCATGTCTGCGCGCGGTCGCTGGTGTAGCCGTGCTGTGTACGATGGCGTACGCGTATTAAGTACTTTTCTAAAGTCTTAATTCACAAAATGTCCTAAAAAGCATCGTTAATTTACTTGTGTATAATCATGTTTATCCTTGGTTTAGAGGCAGAGGAGAATCCAATTATGCGTGAACACTGTGAACATTTAATGGGTGCAACATGTTCCGTGTAATGACAATCTATAACATAAAAATCTTATTTATTTTAATGTTATATGTCAGGTTTAACTAAAAGCAGCTGGTTCGATTGTCGTTATTGATGTTAGAGCCATGTACATTAAATTGTTATTAAAACAAAGCCTTGTATATTGTGGTAGGTTTAAGCAAATTGTCTTTGTTTCATATTTTACTGCATAAAAAGGTACTATTTTATATGCAGATTGTTCACACTACACAATCTTATTTGATTCGGTATTTGTGGTTGTGGATTCTCTATGAAAGGACTTTTGTGCTATGAATGATTAAAACATGTTAATTTCTTTGTTGAAATATTATGTTCGTGCAACGTTTTGCAATTTCTTCTGCAATGCGATTATTTTTTGCTCTGATTTCTAATGAGCATCATTGCTTTTTAACACGTAGGCTTTCGCGACCAATGTTATTCATAATCAACGTTTTTGGGTTTAGATCGCGTTTATTTATAAATGTGTCGTAACCCTCCACCACCCGACACGGCCAATCAGTAAAAATGTGTCACGTTGACAAATAGTTCACTGCTTTAGCCCACCGGTGTGTTGAATTGTAAATTGTAAATGTTGTGGCTTCAACACACCGGTGGGCTAAAGCAGTGAACTATTTGTCATTGTCAACGTGACACATTTTTACTGATTGGCCGTGTCGGGTGGTGGAGGGTTACGACACATTTATAAATAAACGCGATCTAAACCCAAAAACGTTGATTATGAAGATCATTGCTTTTATCATTTTGGTGACCAGGTAAGTCATCTTGCACAAGACGTTGTGTCGAGTTCTCACCCGGTTAAACAAAATAAACTTGAAATCTAACTCTTTCTTCACCCGGCATTTGCAATCCTGTGACATTTCCAGACCTCGGCATTCATTGGCAACGCTAGAGGCGATCGTGCAGGAGGCAGAGAACATCCCTGCTTACCTGCCCAACATCCTGGCCCTGCAGGACGCCTTGCGACGTGCCAAGGAGTGGTCTGCTCGCGTCCAAGCAATCCAGGTGCGTCTCTATGCAACAGCAGTCACTATATTAACTCTCTCCCTACCGACTCTTTCAAATACACCTGCAGATTACAGTTGCACTTTGGACTTACATATTGGATGTAAGGGACCTAGCTGATCGTAATTAGGTCGTAATTATAATATATATTGGGACACACACACACACCCCCCCCCCAATATTAAAATATGCTCAAAATGTCCCCCCCCAATATATTGCTAATTAAAAAAGTTATTGCTATGCGATGTAAATAAAAACAATTTGCTTAACCTTGGCCACAATATCTGGACTTGTTTTCATGTCAATCAATGCATAGAGTTCTGTTTATATGATTGTGATTATGGTTTTACTTTATTAATCCCTAATCTCTGCGATTACATAAAATGAAACAGGAAATTATTTAAAAAAAAGTTAAAACCGAGTAATGTAATACAATACACTATTAGACATTGTAAAAAATAAATAAAAGTCATTCCATGTGTTAGTGAATTTTTGTTAAATATTTCAGGCAGGAAATTAGTTTTCAGATTTAGATATTTTTCTGGGTTGGGACTCCCATACCCCCTGGAAGATTTGGTCCCCCCCCCCCCAATGTTGACTCCATGGCTACGGCCTTGTGATGCACTCTTGGAATTACATTGAGAGACCGAAATTGGAACACTTGCAACACACTCAAGTTAATGACGCGCTACAAAATGTTGGGAAACGTTAGTTGGCTCGGAAGGGACACACTTCTCTTGAAGGGTTTGTGACAGCCGATGGTCAAGAATTACAACGGGATTGGCCATCAATGAATCGAACACATTCAAGAAGACGTCCACCCAGGTAATGGAACGATGAAATTGGTTGATGTACAGGTGCCATGGTTGTTGTTATATTGGAGGACCATGTGAGGGGTGGTGGATACTTTGGGAGGCCTTCATTTCGCAACATATTGACCCTGGCTAATGATGATGATAATGATTATAATAATAAAAACTATTTAATCTTAACTCTTTACATAAACTGCCAATTGTTTTGTATTGAGAGAGAGGCAGTCGTAGGCAGAAGAACAAGGGAAGGTCCTGAGCCTGGACTTAAATAGAAGCAATGAGTCTACAGCACGGGTGGCTGGGGAGCGAATCCCAAACCTTGGGGGCAGCGGAGGGGAATGAGCGACCTCCTGCTGATCAAAGGTTGACTGAGGGCTTTGACAAAAACGCCTTGGTGGCTGTTGCGGAGAAGTGTATGGAGTGGAGTAGAGTGAGATGAAAGGGGAAAGGTAGACTGGGACAAGTCCGTGAAGGATAACGAATGTTGTATGTTGAACTTCTTTTGCACCGTACATACCCAACCGTGCGAATCGGAGGTGCAATTTAGGCCGGTCAGTTTGATTGTTGCACTCGCAAGGGGTGATCGCAAGTCCCTCCACTGACTTTAAATGCCCCTCCCCCTGTGCTCACCCCATCCTGCCGTGCCCGCCTCACCCAGGCCGGTGAGCACCTGCCGTACGTGTCGATGCTGGAGAAGCTGGCGGCGCGGGGCCGGCCCGTCCCCGTGCGGCTGGACTCGCTGGCGCGCATGGAGGCACAGGTGGCGGGGGCGCTGGCGTGGCGCGACCGCACCGCACGCACCTTCCTCAAGAAGAACTCGGCCTACACACTCCTCGAGGTTGTGCCACGCACTTACCCGTTGAGGCCCGTGTGTGTGTGTGCGTGTACATATGTGTATCGGGAGCCGTAGTGCAGCGGTTGGCGCACTACGCTACGAACCCGGTGACCCCACCTGCTCATGGCCAACACGAGTGATGATTATCTGAACTGGTCCTGGGCCTCTCTGAGGTTGACCCCTCGTCAAATGAGTACCTGGCACTGTGTGTAAACATCACCACTGGGGAGACAAAGGTGTGTTGCTGGCCACCCATCCCCTCGTGTACCGTGCCAGCCTTTATGGGTCCTCGCTAACAGCACTTGCCCCCCCCCCCAACAGTCTGTTAAGGCTATATGGGGGATATTTGTCTTTGTACATATATGTGCACACCCCTCTATTAATCCATTACTTTTAGATGTGTCTCGAGACCATCTGACGGCAAGTCTTCACTAAAGCGCAAGCACTTTAGTGATGTCACCGTTTCCTTGTGGCAAATGGCGGATGTTGCTGTCCCCTGTGTGTTGGGCCCGAGCACTCCTCTCTTGCACCGTGCACTGCATCTCACGTACTTTCAGATGCGCTTCTGCGGCCGTCTGGAACGCTGTTTCTTCCGATATTGGGAAGCCACTGGAGCTATTCACTTTTAAATCTAGATTGAAAACTAATTTCTTTATAACTGCTTTTTGTGTTTAGTTTGTTGTCCTTCCCCACACCTCTGATTATCACGCTTGGCTACGTACGGTGCGAAAGAAGTTCTCCATACATACGTATTTTAGAGCAGTACTTGCCCCAACAGCTTGTGTAGGTTGCTCAGGCAATCTGTCTTTATTGGTACATCATGTGCGCGTGTGTATTATTATTATATGGGGAGCGGTAGTGTAGCGGTTAGTGTGCTGCGCTATGAACCTGGCGATCCAATTTCGATTCCCGCTCATGGCCAACACCATCTGAACCGGTCCTGGGCCTTCCCTAGGTCGACTCGGCCTCAAATGAGTTTTTTGCACGGTGTATCAACATCGCCACCAGGGAAGCGAAGGCAGCCAGGCGTGGTGCTGGCCTCCCACCCCTGCATGCGCCGTGCTGGCCTTCATAGGTGCTCGCTAACAGCACTTGCTCCAACAGTCTGTTCAGGCTATACGGGGATTTTTTATTATGTACCTTTGAGCGTGGGTTTTTTTCCCAGAAGCTCTTTTGCATGAGATATACCGTCTCATGTGTATTTGTTTAGTCGATATTTTTTAACTAATAAAATGTGTTCACAGTTATGAGTCACCATTAGCTTTTACAGTTCATCGATCACTGTTTCTCTTGACATTTGTGCCCTTTGCTATCCTTCTGCAGTTGTAAATTAGCAGGCGCACATTAACAGGCAAAGCATAGTTCCTGACATTAGCACTGACAGCAATCACATGAAGGCATCTCCAGCACGTTACGCTGCAAAGACTAATGGAGAAATTGGCGACAGTGGAAATTGTGTGTTTTTATTTATTTATTTGTCGGTACCAGCGCTAAGGCATAATTGCTTCAGCTTGTTGTTGAATGCGTTTAACCTGCGTGCACTCGTCCATGTCGCACCATTGCACATCTTGAATCGGTGGTCTAGACAAGGCCGAGAGCACTGTACACCCAGTGCGGTGGTCGCGTGACGTGCATGCGAGGCATCATCTGCGTGTTGACCTTCTTTCGCACCGTACGTAGCCAACCGTGCTAATCGGAGATGCGGGGGAAGGACAAGAAACTAAACACAAAAAAGCGCCGTGGGAGTCCTGCCGTTTGTGAGCACGTATTTACGCATTGTGGTACATTGCTGCTCTTGCAGGTGCTGAGCCCGCGCGCTGACATCGGCATGTACAGCAGCAGCAAGACCAAGCGCAAGAAGCTGAAGGAGATTGCGTCGGAAAAGGAGAGCAGTGCCTCTGGGCTGGGCGACAGCCTGGACGATGACAGCGACGAGCCTGTGCACCCCGCTGCCATCGTGAGCCACCCTGCCCGCCCCGCCACCTTAAACATTTCCGAACCCCCACGTCGGCCCTCGATGGTTCTGTGGGACGGGAGCAGAAGCGCGATCGTTGCAAGTTGGCCGTCGTCGTTTCGTGTTGACGTCCATAATAAGAACATGAATTGGCACGAGTTTACATTAATTTAAGATGTTTTGTCTATTGGTTTTTGTGCATCATTGTGGTCTGTATGGTGATGTGCTGTTACTGTACATCCTAACACTGAGCACAGTAAGTTATGGCAGTTATTAATTGATGGTGCTTTCCTCAAATGCCTCTATGCATATCCACTTGTGTGGATAAACAAAATTGGAACAAAACTATTTAGTGCGTTTCAGTGTTCACGTTGCAATGAAGATGTCACAAGCCAAAGTAACACTTTTTTTTTTTATTACCGAGGCAAACATCTAATCGCCGAACCTCTGCTTGAGCGAATGTTTGCGCGACTACTGTCAGTGTCTTTATTTATCTTAATTTCTTATCATTCGCCGCAGTGGCGAGATGTTAACTTCCTTGTAGGAGGTCATGGGTTCAATTCAGACTCTGACGCCTTCATATTTGGAGTTTGCATGTTCTCTTGTGGTCGTTTGGATTGTTCTCCGAGTCCTCCGGTTTTTCCCTTCACATTTAGAATCGACATGCTTTTAGAGTATTTGGTTTCCATAAATTTACACGTGATAAGTCACTTCATTGGCCTTTCAGTTGTGGCCAGCTCGCTTCGAAAAAAATAACTACATAGCTCAGTGGGCCTTACCTAGTAAGTAAAAAAAAATGCACGTTGTGGTCTTTTACATGCTTCACCTGAGGGCTCGCGTTTGCGGCACCTGCCCCCCCCCCCTCAGGTCGCCTCGTTCAAGGAGTCCCAGAGGCGTGAGCTGGAGTCGATGCGGAAGCTCCGAGCCATCAACCAAGCCAAGCCCAGGCCGGGCTCCGGCGACCTCATGCCAGGATCGGCCTCGGTTTCTGGTGGCAGTGGCGGCGGCACGTGCCTGGCCGGCGTGCTCCCCTCGGCCGAGGAGTGCCGCTACTGCGTATGTCGGCGCGGTGCGCAGGGCTCCATGCTGCAATGCCAGCTGTGCCGCGACTGGTTTCACTCGACGTGCGTAGCCCTGCCGCGCCCCGTCAGCCTCAAGAAGGGCCAGGCCGGCGCTACGGGAGGCGGCGGTGGCGGCACGAACAGAGGAAGGGCCGGTGGCGGCGGCTTGGCCACGTCGGTTGCACTGTCCTCGTTGACAGCCGGTGCCGGCTTGTACGGCAGCGGCGCGGGTTTCATCGGCGGGGGTGTCGGGTCGGGCGTGGCCAGCGGTAGCGCTAACAGCGCGGGTGCCAAGGAGCCGCGCTTCCTGTGCCCGCTGTGCCAGCGCTCGCGCCGTCCACGCCTAGAGACGATCCTGGCGCTGCTGGTGGCGCTGCAGAAGCTGCCAGTGAGGCTTCCGGAGGGTGAAGCGCTCCAGTGTCTGACAGAGCACGCCATGGCTTGGCAGGTGAGCAAGGGGTTTGCTCATATTTATAGTAATAATAGCTATACTGTCTCTGTGTGCTGAAAAGTCTCGTTGAATCCCAGGGCTCTATTCAAACAGTTCTCCCTGGGATATTTGTCTGGCTTATAATGAAGTGTTTTTGCACGTGTGAAGAAAGAGTGCCTGAAAATGTAATTTACAAACTGCACACGGGTAGAACGTGAATCAAATAGGAATTCATTGAGTGTCGAGTAATGATGGCTTGATGAATTAATCATTTCATAATGATCCCACTTCGAGAGACAAGGTACTATAATTTAACAACTTTCATTTTATGATGCTTCATTTTACAGAACAGCTTGCACAGAGTACTAAAACTCAATTATAATTCTACTGGTGAGAGAGATGTTGATGAACATGATGATTGCGGTAATGACCACACATAGCATTTGCGTTCTTAGCAATGAACTTCCTCCTAATTGCATCACTTATTCTTGCAATACTGTTGAGTATTTTAAAGTATATTCTTCCTTGAGCTTGAATTCACTGGGCCGTGCACTTAAATGTACCGAACAGAAGAAAAAAACGCTGATCTTTTCCACTGGGTATTTTTCTGGAGTGATGGTTTATGGTTTGGCCATATACATCATCCCGCACGGACTGCTGCCAACAGTTTCATCCACAGCCAAGTCAAGGACCGTGCTGTGAAACACTCGTATAATCCCCACGTTGATGGCTTCGAACTATCTATAAACATTCTCCTAAAGATTGGCCATGACCGTAAATGCATGCTGTGTGGATTATAGATGCAGCAGTTTCCAACCAAACGTAGCACGGGTTTTCACAGCCGCTTTGTAAATTAAACTTTGGTTTTTTTTTGGTTGGGCCCAGTGTTGAGCATTTCCTGCTCAATTTTTGCCACACGCCGCTGCGTGCATCTTCAAGGCATCACATTTTAATTGATCTTCTGAAGAATTATTGGGAGAAGTATAGCTCAATAGGCAGCCAGGTCTGGAAAACTCACTCGGAACAACCTAATGCTTCATTGATTAAATCCCGATGAGTTCCAACATCATGGCGGTGAATGGTTAATGGGGCAATGACATCACGGGGCGGTCACATGGTCAACTGATGGTTTGTTCTGCACTTGTTGCAGAGGTTTGCAGTTCGACTCGGACAGGCCGCCCTCGTTATTACTGCAGTGTATTAAAACCATAAGATACCTGCCGCCTGCTTCACAGTGGACGTTAAAGATCCCGTGGTGTCATTCGAAACGAGTAGGCCGTTGTGTGGCGGCGTTATGGTCCAAATTTCTCCAAATAAAAACTACCCGCGTGTTATGGGGTTTACACGTGGTAACATCACCCCCTCCTGTGAAGCCACTGCACGCTGTGAAACAGCGCTTTCGTGATAGCCTTGTACCGCACGAATGGCGCAAATACAAAATGTACTAAAATTATACTGAATAATTAATGTTTGCAAGGTGTGCCATGGTGTCCATTGTGTTGTTATAACCCTGGGCTCTGCGCCGCTCAGGACCGAGCGCGGCAGGCGTTGGCCACTCCGGAGCTCGCGTCGGCGCTCGCCAAGCTCTCCGTGCTGAGTCAGCGACTGGTGGAGCAGGCGGCGCGCGAGAAGACCGAGAAGATCATCCACGCGGAGCTGCAGAAGGCCGCCGCAAACCCCGAGCTACAGGCAGGGCATCCTCTCGCTCGCAATACTTGCCCGGGCTGGAAGGTTCTGGGCAAACTCTCAGAAGCTTTCACATTTTCTTTAAACATCAAAGTCAAAAGACAAACGTGGTTTCCTGCTCAAATAAGCATTGAGGCAATTAGTGCTTATTCTGTTTACAGCCCTGAGCCAGTGGTGAAAGATCCAATTTTTATGTTGGCTTCCTCACAAAGTGGTACTAATTTTATCGACCCGTGGGGTGCCACAGTGGTGAGATGTTAACTACCTCGCCTGGTATGCAGGAGGTCGTGGGTTCGATCATGACCCTGGCCTGGCGCCTGTATATTTGAAGTTTGCAAGTTCTTCCCGTTATAGCGTGGATTTTTCTCCAAGTTTCCCGGTTTTCCCCTCCACATTTAGAATTAACTTGCGTTTAGAGGATTTCACTGCTATAAATTTCCAGGCGATGACAAGCCACTTCGTTGAGCTATCATTTGTGGCCAAATCGCTTCTGAAAAAGAGCTGTGCAGCTCAGTGGTCCTCGCGTGGAAAAATTTAAGTAATTTTTGTTTGGTTTAGGACGGGGTTCGGCAACTTGCGGCTGTTATTTAAATTAAATCTTCAACATAATTTAATATGGCGGGGAATGGGTTACTGGAATGTCTTTGTGACAACAAAATGTACAACAGTCAAACTGTATTGTATTGTTAAGGGGGGGCGAAACTAAATAGACAGTTTATTCCATCACCTATTTTGTTTATTCAAGTCAAAATGTATTTGTCATCTGCTGTATACATGCTGCTGTGTTTGTGCACAAGTAGCCCTGCGTGTGTAATGCGGCTCTCGAACAATTTCGGTCAAAGACGAAAACGAACCGGCTCTACATTAAAAGGTTTGCTGACCCCTGGTTTAGTAGAATGACCGTGTTTTCTTTTTTGTGTGCCGTCTCCTCTTCGCACCGCAGAGCGTCCATCACGTGGCGTTCGGAAAGCTGGCCGCGGCGGCCGGCGTCATGGGGCGCTCGCCGAGAATGATGGCCAGGGACGTGGACGACGACGACGACGAAGACGACGACGATGACGACGACGACGACGATGAGGACACCGATTCGGACGAGGAGAGCGCGAGATACACGGGCCGATACCAGCCGAGTCATGGGAAGGTGAGCTCGCTGTCAGCTGCGAATCTGAGTACAAACGGGGAAACTCCTGTCTCGACCCCGAGGTGAACAAGGTTGGGCCTCCCAACAGATTTGTCTGACCATACGATGGACAGACAATACTAGAAGGTTATTTTGATGCGACTGTCAGAGGCCAAGTGATTTCTTGCATCAAACAAAGACGGTCACCGCATCGCGCTCTTTCAGATGGCGCTTCTGTGGCCATCTGGAATGCTGTTCACTCCAATATTGTGAAGCTACTGGGAGCTCTGCACTTTTAAATCATGTGGATTAAAAACTCCTTAATTTAGAACTGTTCTTTTTAGTTTAGTTTGTTCTCCTTTCCCGCACCTCCAATTAGCACGGTTGGCTACGTACGGTGTGAAAGCTGTTCAACAACATATACAACACATTCCTGCGGAGGGAGCTGGTAGGAACGTTGGGTTGCTCGGTCAATGGCCAGGGTCAACGGCAGCGTGGTGTATTCCGCAAATATGCCCGACTGTGAGGGCGGGCACAAGCCGGCGTAAGTATTTTAAACGTTGAGTTTTATAAGGGCACCACAGGGTGACAAGCCCCTCCCCACCCAGCCCCTCCCTCCCCACCCAGCCCCTCCCTGCACGACGGACGGACACAATAATCCCCTGTGGGCTGGTGTAACCAGGAGATTCCTACCAGTATTAACAGTCCTGAACCAGTGATACAAATTTCACATAATGAGAGCATGTGAAATTTGTATCAATTCTCTGTAGGATAACCAAAGTTGATTTCACTACAAAGTGGAAGTCATTCTATTGACCGGTCAATCCCGAAGGAGGATTTGCAATTTGCAAGCCGCTCGGCTCTATCGGCGAGCCACCTGTGGCTTAAATTATATATATGTGTAAACATAAATAAATATTAGTTTAAATAAATAATACATTCTCAAGAATAGTCGTGTTTATCATTGTAATACAACCTTCATCATCTCGCTGTGAAGTGTGAATATGTGTGTGGACACTGTGCGTTTGTTTGTGAATGCCATGAAAGTGATGCATGCTTTGTCGCGTGCTCACAAGTCCGTGTTTGAATGTGGCAATTCAAATGAAATAGCACGCGCAACTGTTCGTTATTGCCCACAAGTGTGCAGTGACATTTGCAGGACAAATCTTTCCTTCGTCCTCAAATTTATTTAATATTACATCCGAGTAAAGTGGTGTAAATTGCAGCACAAGAATAGTGTGCACCTTGAGTGATTAAACAAAGAATTGGGGATATTTTCCAATAAGCAACAAATTGCATGACCTTAAAATATATATTGACATGCCAATGCTATGGTTTGTGTACAAAATTATTTGGAATCGAACCTTATGGCAGGACCCCAGGGTCCCATAAGCCCCCGCCTCTCGCATAAATTGCGTTACGACGTCATTTTGTCTGTTGAAGGCGAACGATACGGCAATCTATTCCTCTCGACGAGCTGTACACGGTGCGCTAATCAAAGTTTCAAAGTTTTGTTTCGTCTGCGCATTCGTCCTCGCTGCGCTTTGACGACGTGACAACAGAATGATCCGCGCCAGGTGGGTCGCGGCATCTATGTGCGCGGTGAAACTGAGTCTTCAAAAATAAATTTATTAATTGCGTTTTTTTTTATTTACTTCCGTTTATTCGGGACCCCGGGGTCCCGCCATAAGGTTCAATTGCTCAAAGGTCCCTGCCTAAATTATTTTATGAGATGAAGCACCTATTTTGTCTGATATATATACTGCAGCTATAGAACTTTTTTTTTATCTCAACTGCATTGAAATCTTGCTTTGTGGGAGTTTATCCAAGAAGCATTTATAGCTGAGAAGCAGTCTCGTAACAAAGTCTTTGAGAAGGCTTTGAACTTACAACTTCCTGCTGAAAGGACAATAACATTATCCTGCACTTGCGTATGGTTTCCTCCTGTGTGCGTGTGTGCATCCACCAGTCTCCGAGCAACTTCTCCCTGGCCGAGATGAGGTTGCTGTGCGAAGAAGAGGTCCCCATGGAGACGGAGGAGTGTTATCCCCCACAGCATCACCACCACCATCACCACCATCACCACCACCAGTACCACCAGCAGCAGCAGCAGTACCAGCCATACCACCATCACCACCACCACCATCACCACCAGCAACAGCTCCAGCAGCAACAACAGCTGCAGCAGCAACAGTTGCAGCAACAGCAGCTGCAGCAACAACAGCTGCAGCAACAGCGCATGGTGACTGCGTCGTTTTGTTCGGAGCATGCCTACTCGTCAGCCTCCAAGTCTATACACCAGGGTAAGCAGCCGCATATGGGACCATGGGTTAGGCAGGAGGCGCATTACACGCAGAGCTGCTTGTACATGGACACAAATACAGCAGATCAACAGCAGATGACAACACACATTCTGACTTCAATAAACAAAATTGGTGATGGAATAAACTGCGTCTATTTATATTTTTCCCCCTTAGTTATACTTTAACAGCACAGTTTGATTGTATATTTTGTTGTCGCCAAGACATTCCATAGTGACCCATTCCGTGCCATATTTAATAAATGATCTTGACGTTAAATTACGTTGAAGATTATTTTTTTTTTTAAAGGCTGCCCACCTTGGCAGCCAAAGAGCCACAAGGGGGAAGCCAAAGAGCCAAAGCTGATGGTTTCCTACCCCCTGGTCGAGCTTCAGTGGCAGTGATGTGGCCGAGCAGCAATGGTTTCAACCCCGTAGCCACTCTGGTTATTATGTTGCCGGGCGTATTACCAACACACTTGCGCCATCTGCTTCAAGCAAGCAATTCCAGTGCTGCACCGTCACGTTTTGCCTTTGCGAATAATTTTCTGCATTGATCATCACCTTGCAGCGCAGTGAATAATGAATCATTTGCGCCGTGCGCGTGTGTGTGTGACCTGCGCGGTAGTGGACCGGTTAGCGCGCTGCACTACGAACCCAGCGACCCGTGTTCGATTCCCGCTCACGGCCAACACCAGTGACGATTGTCTGTACCGGTCTTGGGCCTCCCCCAGGTCGACTCGGCCTCAAATGAGTACCTGGTGCTGTGTGTAAACATCGCCACTGGGGAGACAAAGGCGGCCGGGCGTGGTGCTCGCCACCCACCAACCTCGTCTGCCATGCCGCCCTTCATCAGTGCTTGCTAACAGCATTTGCTCCTGCAGTCTGTTAAGGCTACACGGGGGCATCTTTGTTTATCTTTGTTTGTGGCCTGCGCCACCGTTTCGCAGGCATGAGCATGCCCCGGAAGCAGCCCCGCAAGTCGCCGCTGGTGCCGCGCTCGCTGGATTCGCCCGTGCTGCGCCTGTCGGAGGGGGCTCAGGCGCGGCTGGAGGAGCTGATCCTGGAGGGTGACCTGCTGGAGGTGAGCATGGACGAGAGCCTGCACCTCTGGAGGATTCTGCAGGCCACGCAGAACCCGCCGGGGGACGGCACCGCCCTCGGCCTCTTCCAGGTACGGTCCGATTCACTCGTGTTTATTTGCGCTCCTTTACCCAGAAGCCCTCGCTGAATCTAAACTTCTGGTTTCAGGAGGGTGCGTTGTGTAATCCCAGTTGAGTAATATTCAGGTTTTTTTTTAATCATTCGGGATTTTTGACCAATACAAATTGTACGTATGTGTGAAGTTCTTTCACACCGTACGTAGCCACCCGCGCTTATCAGATGGGCAGGGTTACGTTGTTACTGGTTTTAGCTAAACTCTGCTGCATAATGTCCCAGTTTGCATCTTGTATGTGAGAGTCTCTAGCTCTTTGGGTTATTGTAAGGTCTTAAACGTTTGCTTTTACCGAATGTGCTTTTAAGGTAATTGTGACATCGAATGAACCGTCCACTGGCTTTAAAGATTGGTTTAGTTTTCTAACTGTTGCCACTTGGCTATTAAGGTGTACCTCAATGAAGCCGTTCATGATTACTGCATACCATTACACTCATCTTGACATGTGACATCTCTATTGTGCCTTCCACTCAACTGGTTTTATGTTCAAGTGAAACATTTTCTAACTCAATTGTGCTGTGAAAGGGCCATTTGCCAAAACGTCGCCTATTATATATTATTGACCGTGTTATTGACGATTGTGACTTTTGTATTCAGATGTACTTAAAAAATTGCAAAGCGTGCAATCATCCTACTTTGAAACGGAAGTATCACCGATAACACTACAGTACTCGTGAAATTTGACCACTGATGAAGTTTCATCTGACGATTATAAACTACAGCAGCATCATTGTTGAGATTTCACAACACATCCTGTATTTTCTTCAACTCAATTTTAGAGAGGTTTTTTTTGGTGGGGGGGGGGTGGGGCTTCAATTATTAAAAAAAAAAATTACCAGGTAAGGCCCACTAAGCTTTAGCTCTTTTTCAGAAGCGACCTGGCCACAAATGATAGCTCAACGAATTGACTTGTCACGTGGAAATTTATCGCAGCCAAATGTTCGAAACGCGTGTTGATTTTAAATGTGGAGGGAAAAACCGGAGGACCCGGAGAAAAATCCACGCGACCACAGGGAGAGACACGCAAACTCAAAATATACAGCAGGTGTCAGGGGTCTGGATCGAACCCACGACCTCCTGCATACCAAGCAGAGGTCGCAAACGGGTTTTGATTCCTTACCCGTACCCGTACCCGGCCGCACCAGGGTCGCAAACGGGTACCCGTACCCGGCCGGGTATCGGGTAGGGTACGGGTATCGGGTACCCGGTTGCGACCTCTGATACCAAGCAACAAGGTAGTTAACATCCCGCCACCGTTTGCGCCCCAAGTTAATGCATCGCTGATTTTACAGACGGTGGGCCGGGAGGGCAAGCCAGTGAAAGCGCGGGCGAGGGACAAGGATCAGCTGGACAAGAAACGCAAGCGCAAGCTGGAGAAGGGCGAGTTGACGTTCGGCGGCGACGCCGCACCGCGCGACATCCTCAAAGCCGACAAGCCCAAGAAGAAGAAGCTCAAGGCGGTGGGCGACGGCAAGCGGGACGAGCCCAAAGCGGAGAGGCGCGGCGTCGAGCGGGCCGACAAGAAAGACAAGAAGCGCGCCAAGCAGCGCAAGATGAAGGAGGGTGCCGGCGCTGCCAAGGAGAGGAAGGCCAAGGCCGGCGGCCGCAAAGCGACGAGTCGAGACGACGACTCGGATGACGAGTACGCCGTGTGCGCGGCGGAAGACTGCCAGCGGCCCTGCGGAGATGAGGTGACTGTTACGATTTTGCCAATTGCATTGTATGTGTACATGTACCTGTGTTGAACTTGTTTCGCACCGTGCGTAGCTAACTGTGCTCATCGGAGGTGCGGGGAAAGAACAACATGAATGTCGATTTGTATCACCGTCATCACGATCTTCTGCCCATGGATCATGAGTTGTTATTAAAGCGGGTGTGGTGAGTTGATGGGTCTCAGCCTGGTCATCGGTGACTGCACAAACACACAAGGTCATATCGGTCATCATCATCACGATCCATGGGCAGATACCCCGTAGGTTGTCCCCTGCACATTTAGTCATTTGTTTCCACTTTCCTCTGTCTTGTGCCAATATGCTCGAGTAGTTAGTGCCGCATCTTTCTGGCACCAATCTCTCATGTCATCTGGCCATTCTCTGTTAGGTCTTCCTCTCTTTCCAGAGAGCATATATAGCGCGTCAGATTTACAGCTCCGTCTCAAGACGCCGTACCGACAGGGTGAGTTTATGCGCACCGTGTAGACCAGCGGTAACTATCGATTACATTTCTAATGATCACTGTTACGTTGTTTTTATAGCATTATTTTAGTGATTTCTAAAAAGGTTTAGTTTAGCCATATTTTAATGTTGCAGTTTAGCGTTATACCTAGAATTTAAATCTAGATTGTATTGTGATTGTTATTGTGATCTAACATCAAACTGGGATTTTTGCACATTTTTTGTACGCATCATAAACATTTGGTGCTTTTTCTGGAAGATTTAATTGTTTTTATAGAGGATGTTTAAATTTGCGTGCAATAAATTTTAAATGTATCTTGTAATTGTATTGTTTGTTGCGGTTGCACCCGAATCAAGAAGTCGAATGGCTCACAGGGTCAAACCAAATAAATGGAACTGAACTGAACTGAACACCAGGCACTGCGATCCATTTTGGTGAATCTATTAACAGCTCTGGGATTCCACCAGAATGCTTTGACAACCAATTGCCCGGATTTAATCCCGTGGTATACCATGGCCATGAAATACTAGTGCCATCTATTGGTACAAGCTTTTTATTTTTTAATTCTTAGTTGGGAATTTTTATTTGGCATCGGTTGTAATGAGAATTGTATGCTTTTATATAAGTGTTCTAATTTGTCCCTGGGATCCACAAATAATATTTTTCTAGCTGCCCGTGGATTGATATCCACATTGAGCAACGCCGAAGTCAACAGTGAAGTTTCTATGCTGTTGGTATCGCGGTCTAGGTGAACACGCCTCCCACATTAGCATGTTTCTAATCCAGTGAGTGTTGCTGCAATTGCAATTCCAGTTAAAGATACTGGTTACTGTTGAGTCTGCTCTGTTAACCAAGCTGTAATGCTCTGTGAGGGCTATTGATCCTGAAAGACAATTTATCAATGTTGTATTCTTATTGTGGTTTCTGAAGGTTGTGCGTTTAGGATTTTATTAATACAAATCGTAAGAAGTTATTAGAATCGATTTAGCTCTGAATTAGGGACGATTTTTCGCATTTAAAGAGTCAGTATTTTTGGATAATTTACATTATGTAATCATTCTGCATGTCTTTATGCTAACAAAAGTGATGTCAACCTGTACCACGTGACCCCACTTTTGGTTGGAAAAGCACAAAGTGGCGTAATATATGAACCTGTGACGTCAATCTTTCTGATCAATCCGCATAAAAAACGTTATTCATATCCTTACAAATTTTGTTCCTTGGCCAGATTTTTTATATTTTTGAATCAAACCAAACGTCGGGAGCACATCTCTCCTCCAAAATAACAACTCTAGCGATCTACTTTGAATAAAAGACAAAATTATTCAGGGATTTGCTATGGATTTGCTATATTTGCTATGGTTGCAGTCGGTGTAACTCATCTGTGTCCTTCTGCTTCCCCGGCGGCCCAGGTGAACTGGGTGCAGTGCGACGGGGGCTGCGACGGCTGGTTCCACCAGGTGTGCGTTGGCGTATCGACCGAGATGGCCGAGAAAGAGGACTACATCTGCTTGCGCTGCACACGCAGGAGACCCATTCACGCAGCGCAGAGCACGGGCTAGCCCTGACCCCACCTCCCCCCCCAGCAGCACCAGTGTTTGGGCACCCCCCACCGACACACACAGCTCGCTCCCGATCGCTCTTTTCGCTCACTCGCATGGCCAGCACGTGTTCCCCCAACTCTGACGCCTTCAAGCTCCCAGGACGAACAAAAACGGGGGGCCCGTGTTGACGTTGCGGAAAAAGCAAGCGGCTCTTGGTCTTCCGGAAGGACGTGTGTGTACATTGGGGGTGCACCTTGGAATGTAGGAGGAGGAAGCTGGCCCTTGTCTCTGTGAAGTACACTTTTAAGCAAGGCACAATGGCATTTTGAGTATAGGCCAAATTGAAATGACTGAAAGGATGGCCTTCAAGGTGAAGGGGGATTGATGGCAGTTTGCTTGTTCCTTGAGTGTTCTTTATAGGTTAATGTGTAGGAGGTGGCAACGCTGAGTTGGGTAGGTTAGATTTGTCTGTACATTGAAGTGTAAAAAGAAGACACAGAAATCTTGCAACAGAGCTCAATGGACCGGATGGGCATGATCATCATTTTTTCAAGATTTAACCTTCAAGTCCAGCACAAGGGGGGTTGGTGGGACCCTCCCTCACCCCACACCCATCCCCCCCCTCCCCCCTGTTGGCCCTGTGGACCTCGGTTATTAATTTTCACAATGCTGAAGTATTTTTTTAAAATTGTTAATAACAGTGTTCACGTGGAAATGCAGCAAAGCCACGGGGATGTTCTCAGTCGCCGGACTTTGGGATGAGACTGACCACACTTTTGTCAAAGAGCATTTGATTTGTTAATAAATACAAAAAAATGTCGGTCAACAAAACACCTTGTTGAGCAAGGGAAAAGGGGATTTTTTTTTCCCTCATTTCCTGAAAAGTCTGTTTAAAATAAGTGTTAACTTTTTTAAAAGCTTGTATATTTAGCTACAGAATCTTCCTGCACATGTTACGTTGTCAGATTTAACTTTCCTTATTTTTGTGTTTCCCTCAACCCCCCCCCCCCCCCGTTTCTTTTCTCTCGCTCCGTGTGTGTTCTATTTTGTTTCATGTTTTTTGGCAGTTAAATTTATCCGATGTCAAATTTAATTTATACAAATGTTAGCATATTCTCTTCGACGACTTTGGGTTTTGCGACCTCCCCGTTTTTTTCAGCGGCGTGTATATAGTCGTTTTTGAGGCGCGTGCCCCATCCTAACCCCCCCCACCCCTCCAGACCGTCTCCATTGTGGAATCACTTTATTTCCGTGCAAGCTTTGTCTTTAGAGTAAAAAAAATGTGTGCAGAACGGACTCGCTGTTAGTTTTATGCTCGAGTAAAGCGGTAGGAAATAAACGTGTTAGACGGTTAACGCTGAAAATTGTCCCTTTGACTCGCGCGTTGTCTGTCGTTACCAGTATGAGGACGGAGTTAACTTTGCGCTTGAGTTGTGTTAATTTTGTTGCTCGTAAACATTTATCAAAACATCCGATTTACCACGCAGGGCTGTGTGATATCTGTAACTTTCCCCAAGCCCCACCCAGTTAGCATCATGTTTGTTCATACATTCATTTGGATGTAACGTTTTGTGACGCTGGCTGAAAAAGTTTAAAGAGCCACTTTTCAACAAAATTGCCTTTCGTGTTTTAATGTTCCCAAAGGGTGGTACCCAGTCGGCAAAGCCGACTCGGTTTGATTTCAAGTTTCTCACTTTCCCGGTCTGATACGGCTGCCTTATTGATGCGATGAGGGCCTCCATGTTTCTAAGAACCCAGGCCTCTTAAAATTCACCATCAAAAAATTACAGTGTGTTCTTGTGGTCTGCATGGCCCATACCAGGTGTGCGGGGGGGGGGTGTTGGTCATGCAGCCTTTCAATGCCATCGTTTACAGAGCCACACCCAGACTTCCACATGTGGCAGTTTCCGAAGTAACATTTTTCACTCGAGCTGCTAAACACATGGTATTTAGTGTTTACGCTTAACACCATATATGCGTGAGAACGTGCGCATAGGTGCACGTGCTACTGTACTTCAGGCCGAAACACTTGAGAGTGGTGGATTTAATACCTGGATGACTACTTGGAGTGGAAATTGGAACTTGTCACTGGCTGCCCTAGTTTGACTCAAATCAAAAAGTCAAAGTGATTTCCTGCTTAAATAAGCATCGAGCCGGTGTAGGAAATTCCCAATTCCTTCAGCAAGCTAGTCTTCATAGAACGGCCTCTGTTGATTCCAGCACAGTGGTGGACATTGTATCGACCCCAGAGGGATCATGGGATGAGTCAACCCAAAACCAGGACTTGAAACTCGAAATTTTCCGTTTGCGAGCCACTCATTTCTCAGCTGAGCCATCTTACTCGGCTGTCGTGAAATTGGTTTCTGGCATCGTGGCAACATCAAATCTATGGAGACAAAGGCGGTAGGGGAGCTGGTTTGCTGGCCATACGACCCAATTGCCGTATTATTCTGGCCTCAATTTGCGTGCACAATGCAGCACTAGCACCAGTTCGTTGCAGACTTTGTGAAGTCTACATGTACAGGATTGATGTTTTTACAGTACTGTACTTAGGAACTACACGCATATTTAGGAAGTGACGTCCGGTGTGCCTTAAGCTGGCCAAGCCGACGGATGCTAAATTTATATTCACACTTTTTTTTGTTGTGGTCTCTTTCCGTGCCATACCTAAGCCAGTAAGGCAACTTCATAACAAGTGCTGTGCAGCGCTTGCCTCGGTAAGAGATTATAGCAAGTCACTGCAAAATTCACAAATACGTTTTATTTATGCGCGAAATGTCTCACACACACACACACTGTGGAACCGTTTGATTCAAGAAGGTTGAGCATTTTCATTAACTTGCTTTACACCACGATAACAAATCTGCCACACCGGTTTCCTCTATTTTTGTTAGTCTCAAGCAAAGTGGGTGAGCGCGCGCGCGTCTGTGTGTGTGTGGCGTGTGCGTAAAACTCCAGCCAGCAACGTGGACCTCAAAAAAAAAATTGCGTAAATTCCTGTAGCGCACGGTGAGACCGCCGCTCGCCACGCACAGCCGAGGGCCACCGACTTCGCGGGCGGGGCCGGGACCTGTGGTGGAGGGGGGGGGACGTGAGCCCGAGAGCCCTCTCGATCGTCACCAGTTTCTCGCTCGCCACAGCCTCGGAACACAAACGTCGGTGCGCGCACACCGCCGCCTCCCGCCGCCCTCCACCCCAGCCGTTTGCCGCTCGGCCAGAGACACCCACCGCCTGCCTCCACCCTGGCGATGGTGGCTAAAGATGCCACCGGCTGCTCTTCAGGAGCCAAGCGCTCTTTGGATGCGCCGGACACGCAGCCGGTGCAACTGCGTAAGGAGCCGGAGGTAAGGCGCTCTGCGGACACTGCGGAGACGGTTTTTGATCTATCTACCGTCGCTGGCTTCCTCCGTGTTTTTTTTCTTCCGTTCTCGACCGTTTTGGGTTTTTTTCAAAAATGTCACCCCGCCTGAGGTGTGGTTCTTTTTTGGCGCACGCCTGTTCGGATAACTTTAAAGGTAAATTTGAACATTACACTGAATAATTGTGATCCACGAATAGTTTGATGGGTTCAGAGGGACTTTTCGCGCGACGACATCGATTGTATTCTTGGCTTTAGCAGCTTTGGCGAAATCGCGCTTTTTTGTTATTGTTGCTGTATGGAATCTGCCGTAGATGTTTAGCTGCATGATGTGCAGTGATGGTCTGATCGAGATGTTGACTTGGCCCTTATAAGGGCCGTTAACAGAGTTGTTGATGTTGCTCTTCAGACTCGGAGGGCGATTGGCGTTCAATCGCCTATTTAATGGCAGTCGCAGTGTTTTTACGCGTTATGGAAACACCGTGAGAAGTTGTCGCGTTCCTCCTCCCCAGACGTTAGATCATGAGTATCATTGTAAACAAAATCTAAACTGCTGACAGTTTACATGTTAAGCTGGTGTTTTGATGCCTGCCATTTCATTAAGGTTTACATGGGTTGTAGTTACAGTACGCATCTAGTAATTTCAAACGTCCCACACACAATACAGAAATCCGAGACAGGGTTAATTGGGTTTTTGGATTAATATTTAGGCCAATAGTGAAAAGCTTATTTAAATGTTATTGAAGTAAAAAACAAACGATATTCTCAGCCTAGTTGACCTCATGTTGAATAAAGCTACCTTGTAACAGCATCGTTTCTAGGCTGTGTAGTGCGTGATGTATAGAAGTTCGGGTGGGGGGTTGGGCGGTGGTTTGAGAAATTGTGTTTTGAAAAAACATCTGGCTGGGTGACGCAAATTAAGACGCAATGCAAGTGTAGCGTTCAATTAACGCCGGTGCCAGGTTTCACGACGCAGGGTCCGTGACCGTGAACGCAGTTGTCATTCCGAGGCCGCGTTCATTCCCGAATTCCCCATCCCGTCGTTAATGCCTCCTCCCCCCTTCTTTGATGGGTCAATGAGGTAAAGCGCCACTTGCCCCGAGGCTTGTGTCACCTTTTATGGGAAGTGAGTTGCGATTATTCACAAAAATAATTATACACACACACACGCCCAAAAAATGCATCGTCTCCGAACCTTCACCATAGGAATGTGGAATTAACCCCCAGTGGCTCCGTGCAACTTAATCGCTCCGCTCAAATGTAGGAAGAGCGCTGGCCATTACTGACTCGACGTCTGCACGAACTCGCACACTTCCTGAACGAGCGCACACTGCGTGGATTGTACGACGGCGAGAGCACGTAACGGGGGAGGTTTTCTTTCGGCGTTTACATAAATTGCATAATTCGCGTGACGAACTCCACGCTTGGAGCCGCGCACACACACACAAAACCAAGGCGACAACACCTAAAGCCCCCTCTCGTAGCCTCTTGGCACCGGGACCCCTGGCGTCAGGTGCTTTTAGTTTATAGGAGCTGAGTTTACCGGACACGCGTGAAAGCCCGTGCTTAATAATACAAGGGTGCTCTGTTTCATAGCAAACCCCTGAACAGAACACTTTGTTACCGAATGTTCATAACCAAGGAGGGAGATTGCTAATGATTAAAAGGTTTACTCTTCCAAGTGTTACTGGATAACTTAACTCCTGAAACCATCTGCGTGGTTGACTTGTCGTTAGCAGTGTCGGTAGTGAGACATTGACGCAGCATTGTAATCGCAGGGGAATTCTAATCATTCAAAATATGCACTTCGCGATTTTAATTTGGTGACTTTCAACCACGTGTTGTGTACCCAACATGCCTACAGAGAGATTTCGCTTGTGAATATTACCTGCGGTGACATGCATCAGACACGTAGACAGTGACAAAGATAATTTAAGAAAGAAAAATTCGCTTGTGTTGCGATCGAAACGTCGTGATCTATTAATTTTCTATCTACGTGACTTTACCGAAATAACCAAAGAGTATAGATTCCTGCAGTCACGAAAGCTTCAAATCAAGACGTCATTTAATAAAAAAAATTAAAGTATAGACCACGGCTGTTGATGCTGATAAGTGTAGACTAATTGCGCGGTGTTCATTTCACTTATGGCAGGCAGGTAGAGATCGCGCTGACGAAGTGACTACATCTAATGTGGCTAAATCTCCGAGGGCTGGAGTTGGAACTTTCTGTCCCACGACTGTAGTGACAGCATTGCTGTGATACGCATAGCTACACGCCAGGCCACAGGAACGCTGCTCACTCTGCCTCTGAATGCCATTTCTGCCATGATCCAAAAGTTTTCCAGCTCGCCTGCCACCACCCTCCGAGCACAGTTCAACCACAGTGTGCGGTTTGAAATGTGAACTCTGCAGCGCGTGGGGAGCGTAATCCCAGAACAAGTGCGACACCGCTGAATTATTTCGGTTCGGTGGAGATTGCCCCACGATATGGCACGGATAAAAAAAAAACATCAGGCTCGCCTTTGTTGACGCTTTTATGGCCATATATGGGCAAGCGTTTGGTCAAGTGAAAGTAGTCACTTCCTCGACGCTTCTACCCAGGACTTTAATTGAAGTCGCCCCTGATTATGGCTGGGAGGAAGGGGGGGGGCGTAAAAACCGTGACGATACCGCGCGTCGTCTGCTTCACAGTGCGTGTTAAAGATCCCCCTGACGTTGTTCACAAGAGGAAGCTCAGAGGGCGCCACGGTGGCGAGACGTTAACTTCCTCGCCTGGTATGGAGGAGGCTGTGGATTCGATTCCGACCCTGACGCCTGATTATTTGGAGTTTTCGTGTCTATCTCCCCGTGGTCACGTGGAATTTTCTCCCAATCCTCCGGGTTACTCCTCCACATTTAGAATCAACGTGCGTTTTAGAGTATTTAGCTGCAATACATTTCCACGTGATAAGCCCCTTGAGTTATCATTTGTAACTAAGTTGCTTCTGAAAAAGAGCGATATTGCTCAGTTGGCCTTACTTGGTAAAATAAAATTACTTTAGTTTTAATGTGCCGGTGTCAACGCCAGTACCGTCAAGAGCGTGGGGGCAGGGGGTGCCTCGCCCCTCCCCCCCTCTCCGCGGTGGTCAAAGCTCCGAGTTGGGTCCCTCTTGACAAACACCATAAGACATGTCTTCAACAAGTGTAAAATAACAAAAACGTGTTTAAAACCCCACTTAAATGTATTTTTTTTATGAAAATGCTTCCATTTACGTTACACGTTTTATTTTTATTTAACGAGAGTAGCAACGTTGGGCGACCGTGCGAGACAAATCAAATATTGGAGCCCCGCCTGATCGATTGCTGCACCCCCCCTGAGCTGATAATGTCGTCACCACGCGACTGGTCAGAGCCCATATTTTCCAAATTCTAAAACGTTACACACATTACTCAGTTGGGATTCATAACAACCCTCCACCACCCGACACAGCCAGTAAGGTTTGTCACGTAAACAATGGTGTGTTGGAGAGTCAATACACAACATTTACAATTTGAGTAGAATGTTTCGCTGTTAATTACATCCAGCATCGTTGCAATAATCGCCCCCTACTGGCAGACTAAAGCCCCATGTTACCCTTGCTGATACTCTCCTGGTCTCGAGTTCTCCTGGGTAAACAAATTCGACTTGAACTTGTCTTGAAATGGCAAATGTCCCCATGGTGTCCAATTGCTCCCGAGTAAAGCCGTAGATACACTGTGCATGTAATTCACATCCGATTAGCACACATACGGTGCGAAAGAAGTCCAACATACATGTAATGTAAATTGTGAAAACATGCGGCCGGGCGTAGTGCTGGCCATCAACCCCCTCGAGTGCCGTACCAGTCTTCATAGCTGCTCGCCAAGAGCAATTACCCCAACAGTCTGTTAAGGGGCCATCCTCAATGACGTCACGCACCTGGGAGGGGGGGGTCAGACATTTGTGACGATGTGTGACGAGGGGGGGGGGGGTTGAGAAATGTGAAGTCACATCAAAATGCGCAACTTTAAATACATATAGACATCACGTTCTACTTAAATATACTTTTTAATAAATGTTTTCTCCTGCAACATCAGAGTGCAGCGCCACATTAAATACGCACTACAATGACAATAGCTTAAAGCGATTTGAAACATGTTTTTTTTTGGGGGGGGGCAGAGCTTTGTGACGTCATATTTTAGGGGGGTCTGACTTTTTGTGACGCAGTGTGACGATGGGGGGGGGGGTCAAAAATCGTCCAAAATCGCGTGGCGTCATTTATGGACGGCCCCTAAGGTTTTATGGGGGTCTTTGGGGTCGTCCATAAATGACGTCACGCGATTTTGGACGATTTTTGACCCCCCCCCTCGTCACAAATCGTCACAAATGTCTGACCCCCCCTAGGTGCGTGACGTCATTTATGGACGGCCCCTTTGTTTGTAGCCCGGTGGATTGAGCCATGAGCCCAAACATGGCTTATTGGAACCAGCTGGGGTGGTGAATACTTCCCATGATTTTCTTCAAGCATTTTATCTGCACATTACCTAAAGACGTACGATAGCAAGGTTAACGCGGTAGTTTTTGTTAACGACATACATTTCGTTAGGGAAAGGTACCATATTTTTTCTTAATCGAAAATAAAATTTCGTATTTGTGTATGTCGAACTTCTCACCGTACATATCCCGCCGTGCTAATTTTGAGAAGAGAAAAAAGTTACGTGAAACCATCCTTGGCAAATATAGCAAAAAAAAATTAGCCGTGTCTACAAAACAGCGTAATTCTACTAAGGATTTCTGGCCATCGTGGATACCGCTCACGAATGGATAATGGTTGCAACGTCACACCAGGTGGGTACCGTTCAACTCCCTTGGCTCGTGGACTTAACAGCAGCAGCAGCAGGGGCCCCATTTGTGAGACCATGATTTTAAACCCCTTTTCAGGGTCAACTCAGTTCCATCAACATTATCATCATTGCCCAATGAGGTTGCGCCACTTGCTGCAAAATCAACATTTGTCTCATGCAGGAACCCAGCAAACGTGGGTAGATATAATTGGAATCCCAAATAACGGGGACTGAGACGAGAGTTTTAGAGTACGTACTATATTACTGGCTTCGCATTGAAACGTCAACGTTTATCAGTTGCACACTTTAAAAAAAAATAACTTAAGTGCACAGCTTAATCTGTATCCTCATTCCCTCCAAAAATTGTGGCTTTTGGGGTTTTTTGTTCTACTTCCTCTCTCCATCTTCCGAGAATTTGGCTGCTGAGCAACTGCCGCTTGGAGCCTCGCTCCACACCAGGGCACGGTGGCCTGTGTCCTGTAAATGTGCTCATACAATTATAGGAATGTAGGGTACGATAGTATGGGATTGTTTTAAGGTGGGCGTATATTGTACAGGGGACGTCCATAAGTGACGTCACGCACCTGGGGGGGGGGGTCAGACATTTGTGACGATGTGTGATGAGGGGGGGAGGGTTTGAGAAATGTGACGTGACATCAAAATGCGCAACTTTAAATAAATATATAATTGTTTTAACAACACTAATTGTTATAACAACACTCCTACAACATCGGAGTGCAGCGCCACATTAAATGCGCACTTCAATGACAATAGTTTAAAGCGATTTGAAGCATGTTTTATTGGAAATATGGTTGGGGGGGGGGGCAGAGCTTTGTGACGTCATATTTGAGGGGGGGTCTGACTTTTTGTGACGCCGTGTGATGAGAGGGGGGGGTGGGCAAAAATCGTCCAAAATCGCGTGACGTCATTTATGGACGGCCCCACAGGCAGTCCTTGACGTACGCGGTCGATGCGTTCTTGGAAAAGCGCGCGTATCTCAAAATCGCGTATGTCAAAAACAAGTTTCCCATAAGAAATCAAGGTAAAGAAGGGAGTTAGGGGATTTCACTCACACTCGCAGACACGATCGCCCATATTATCCTCGCCTATGTCTATGCAATACACGTACACACGATATAATACTTTAAATGAAAAAGAAAATCACGCAAACTCAAACATACTTCCTAGAAAATTTAAATTAAAATAAAGAAATACAGTACGACTTATTCGTGGTTATTTCGGTAAAATCACGTAGAAGGGAAATAATAAAAGAATTAAAATAAACATAATAATAAAAAGACATAATAAAAATACTTTTATTTTATAATTTTTTTATTTTATTTGATTATTTCCCTTCTACATGACTTTACCGAAAGAACCAAGAATATGAATCTCTGCAGTCACGAAAGCTCTAAATCGAAACAGTACGACTTGTAGCTCCACCGGAGTCGCGTTGTGGAGACAAAGCGAAAAGTGCCGATGTCCACGTGGCAAAATGCTGTCGACTGGAGCACATTCGTTATCGTACCGCACTGGCTGCTAACAATGCCATTGGGTCACGGTTCCAGACTGTGGGGGACGGGGGGGGGGGCTTGTATCGCATTGCGGACGACGTTATTCCTAAAATTCCGTCGCGTATGTCAACAAAATGTCTCAATACAAAGGTTGCGTTTTTTCAAAATGGCGTACCACGAAATCGCGTAAACCGAGGATTGCCTGTACTTTAGTGCCTGATATCAGAAGATTAGTGCTGCATACAACTGAATTTGTCAATGTGATTTTCTAACTTCATTGTTACCCATGTATCGATAGTTGCATTTTAATGTGCAATTTGATTGTCTTGGTGTGATCCTGGGACTGTTGTTTGCTGTTGTTTGCTGCCTTACCCAAGCTTAGGATTTGGTATACTTAGGCAATTTGAGGCAAGGCTTCGGTGGTACGGCCATGTGATGCAAAGTGAAGAGTCATCAGTGGCCAAGACTGCCATGCGTATTGAGCCAGAGGGCCGCCGTCCACGCGGACGTCCGAAGAAGCGATGGATGGATCGAATAAAGCAAGACATAAAGACGGTCAACGCATCCCCTGAAGATGCCCTGGACCGAGCCAAATGGAGAAGACAATGCCGAAAAGCGGACCCTGCGCCACAGCGGGAACAACGCTAGGAAGAAGAGGCAATTTGAACTTATATACGTTATCTATGTCATTTATTTAGCTTTAGTGATTTTCTTACATTTCCTATACTTTGCACTGCTATCGGGTTTTTGTATTGTTTGTTGTTTTGACTTTCTGACCCGCCCCTACTGGACATTTGTAAACAAAAAAAAGAGCGTCATAACTCTTCGGATTTCTCCGGGATAATTACAGATTGTCGTTATGATCCTGAAACCCTACTCTAGGCCAGCCCGGAAAATATACTGAGAAATGTAGCGCCTTGTGTGTGTATGGCCTGTGCGTGTGTGGTGTATGTATGTATGGGTCGTGTGTGGGTGTAACATGGATGAGTTTTGAATTAGAACAAATTTTGATGTGTTTAGATTCTTTATTCAACGTGTCTTTGTGCCAACTAAGTGACGACATCCAATACCACATGATGCCACTTTTGGCAGGAAAGGCATGGAAGTGACATCATTTCCTGTGATGTCATAATTTCGGCTACATCCAAAGCAAAAAAATATGTATTCACATCATCCGAAATGTAATATCTAGCCCGACGCGTGTGCAGTGTGTGGCGTATGTATGGCATGTGTGATAATTATAGAAAGTGTATGCTTGGGTTGTGTGTAGCTTAGTGCCGGATTATCCTCGTATCAAAAGTAGCATATGCTACGGGCCCCGCACTTTCAAGGGCCCCACGCTCAATGCTTTCAAGCTATCAATTCCGGTTCAGTGTTTCTGCACTTGCTCTATTACTATAGTACTATACTGCCTTCAACTTTTATGAACGACTGGGTGTTTAAGCTTAGCGATTTGTCGTATTATCTGGCTGTATAGCAGATGAAAAATACAATAACTTTACTATGCAAGTAAAAAAAACGTGTTTTAATATTTACGTGTTTTTTTTATGAAGGGCCCCTTCATAACATATGCTACAGGCCCCGCACTAACTTCATCCGGCACTGGTGTAGCTTATGTATTGGCTCAGGCATGGCTGTTCAGGGTATTTTGCTCCCTGTGCTCAGTTCCACACTGATCATCATCGTTTCTGTATTGCACACTTTTTTCACACTTGAAGGAGGATTGCACTCGAACCGTATTCATTGTTGGGTTAAGTCACGTGGTCGTTTTATGCCAAACGTCTTGCGCATTAACCCTCCACCACCCGACTTCAATGGACCTAACCAGGTCTCCGGAAACCCAAACACAGACATGGGTCTTTGTTATTGACAGCGACATTCTACTTCAGGGGTCGGGAACCTTTTTGACTGGGAGAGCCATAAAAGCCAAATATTTCTAAATATATTTCATTGAGAGCCATATAGTATTTTTAACGTATAATAAACTAAATATGTCTTACTTTTAATGCGACTTCTGGTGCTGCGTGGTTTTGCTGATGGCCTCTGGTTCATACTTGGTGAGGTTGAGCTTCATGCAGGCGTGACCCGTGAAATTTATCTTCAAAACTAATTTCTGTTTACTTTAACATGACAGTATTATTAAGCAATATCACAAGTATTTTAAAATCAGTTCCAAACTGATTTTTTTTTTCAACTCAAAATTGTCTGGGAGCCATATGCCGTCACTGGAAGAGCCATATATGGCTCGCGAGCCATAGGTTCCCGACCGCTGTTCTACTTGTTAAGCAATACAGTAGTAACTGTGTGGTGCCGGTCTGAGTCAGACGTCCTGCACCGCAGCATGGTTACGTGTCGATACGGCTGAAACTGAGTGGCAAGACTTGCCACTTTCCGCTTTGCCTTTTTAAATTATATATGTCACACCGAGGGGGGAGGGAGGGGGGTTCCCACCCCCGCCCCCCTTCTGCAAGTTGCACCACTGCGGTTATAATTGCCCCAGTGGCGGATAAAGGATGCAGATGCAGCGATCGGATAAGAAACTGCACACAAAAATCTGTAAAAGCCGCTCGCTCTACCGTGCACGCACACTGTTTTACAATTACACAATTACACCGAAACACAGATTCCTCATTAGGGGGGGGGGGAACAGCACGCATTAACTAAACTTTTCATTTTACCAGGTAAGGCCCCACTGAGCTATGTAGCTCATTTACAGAAGCACCTGGCCACAAATGATGGCTCAACGGAAGTGGCTTTGTGAACGTGGAACTTTATAGCAACCAAATACTCCTAAACCCATGCTTTTAAACGTGGAGGGAAAAACCGGAGGACCCGGAGAAAAATCCACGCAAAATCCACGTAACCACGGGCTTCAGTAAGGATCGGGATCCAACCCACGACCTCCTGTATAACACATAAGGTAGTTAACCATGATGGTCACAAGACCACGCAAATGTGATACGACTAGACCCGTACCAGAGGTCGCAAACGGGTTTTGATTCCTTACCCGTACTCGTACCCGGCCGCACCAGGGTCGCAAACGGCTACCCGTACCCATACCCGGCCGGGTACGGGTAGCCGTTCCCTACCCGTACCCTACCCGAAATGAGTGACAAATGGTTACTCACCATTAACTCACGGACTACCCGTACCCGTACTCGGCCGCACCAGGGTCGCAAACGGCTACCCGTACCCGTACCCGGCCGGGTACGGGTAGCCGGGTATCGGGTAGGGTACGGGTATCGGGTACCCGGTTGCGACCTCTGCCCCGTACCCGGCAACTATACAAAAACCCGATAGCAGTAACTCTTCACAGTTTCAATAATTTCCACCTGTGGAGGTCACTGGGTCCATCCGTGTCTTGGTGGCAGTGGCCTCAGATTCTCTCGCAGTGTCATGTTTGTGCTGTTGGCTTGCTGCCCTTGATATTCCAATTGCCTCTGTCGCTTCACTCCTTTGGTCCATCTTTTTCCTAATGGATAACGCCTCTACAGTTAACAATCAAGACGAATTAAACTCTCCGGTACAATTCTACTGACAAAACGCTGGTGCCCCCTTTAAACACAAGGTCACGCTACAGGTTTGTGACGCCCCTGCCACGTTACCACTTCTCCCTAGCTCGTCCACTTTACGGTTTTGTGCAGTCCATTTATATTTGTCGGTAAGACTTTCCAATTTCGTACGTGAACACCTTCGATTGGACATTGCCACCCTGCAATATCCTGTGACTGAAACCCCTGCCCACGGTCTTGGGCTGTGATTGTCCTTGCAACAGTGCCGCTTAGCTCAATGGGGCCTTACCGGCAGAAGCAAAAGTATGACTGAGTCTGTGAGACTATTTAACTCTACAGACCTCTATGTAACATTACGGATCTCTATGTAACTCTATGTAACTCTATGTAGCTGCGGTGTCCTGTAACTGCCGCCGCTAGCCGACGATCTTGGGCTGCGATCGTCCTTGTAACGGTGCTGCTTTTGAGCTCAATGGGGCCTTAGCTGCTGAAACAAAGTCTGGGTCAAACGCTTCGCGCATCTCATATGCCAACGCCTTAATCCGTGTCAAAGATCTACACAAACACATTTTTCTTTTTTTTGTTCACGCTTAAGCACATTAAACAATGCGAACGGAGCGGTACCGAAATCAACAAAAGGCGCGATTGTTCGATGTCGATTCTTGGCAGAATTTCGCCTCGAATGCCACGCCGTGCGCTGGAACTAACTTGTTTATCTTTCTTGCGCGAGTTTTCACGCTTGCCACGTCCTTGGCTGTATTTTGCCCCTGTGTTTTTTTCTTCTTCACTTTCTTCTTCACCTTCTTCAAAAGAAATTGCGCAAAGTAAAAGTTTAAATACCGGAAAAGTGCATTAATGGGTTCATTGTTTCCTGGCCATTTTCTGCTTGTGAGAGTGCGGGCCATTTCGCATCGGTGTTCAGTTGAAGGCGCCACGAGTATTCTCCGTGCACACACGCCGGGTTGTGTGGTGAGCCGGAGTTCGTATGGAACCCCCCGCCCTGGCTGGGCCCCGACTCACAACTCTCTCTCTCTCTGTGTCTTTGCTGACTTTTAACGTAGACATTTCCTAAATTTACAAACGAATTGAGAGCGCTGGTGAGCACAACGTTACGGACCACAGGGAGCCATTAGGATTGGCTTATGTGGGACAATCTCTGCGATGTTTTCGACAATAATTGTAGCGGTGATTAAAATCAAGTGAGTGAGATAATTATTGGAGGTAAAAAAAAAAATACCATTTTGTACATCGTTGATGACTACGAGTCTGGTACCGATAACCATATGGTGACGGTTATTGTGGTGGATGTTATGGTGGTGTTCGTAATGATGGTGAGGACTGATCCATAATATAGGTTTTTTGGGTTAGATCGCATAAATATAAACATGTCGTTAAACCCGCCACCACCCGACACAGCCAATTAGTAATGTTTGTCATATAAACAGAACGTGGAGAGCAAATCCACAACATTTACAATCTGAGCACAACGTTTCGCCAGTAATTTCAACTAGCATCATCAGGCGGACAGTCAGATTTGAGATTTGACAGCCACTGGCTGTGTGCGTCCCGTTGTTCCAACCCAGTACATTGGCTGTGCCTCTGTGTAGCGGTAAAAAAAAATGTAATTTAAAAGTACTAGGCTGTATATTTGGTTTATTTACATCTGTTTTTTTTTGCAGTTTATGATTTGTATTTAAGACACATTAATCGTTTGTCCTGTTTGCAGTAATTTTTTTGCATGTTTCAGTGTAAATACTCAGTTTTTGTTTTTGCTCTTGTAAGTTTTCACAATGCCACCCTGCAATGTGCTGTAGCTACCGCCACTGCACACAGTCTTAGGCTGTGGTCGTCCTTGTAACGCGAGGCTGCTTAGACTGTGTCTGTGGGTCTCTGGGCAACGCTACGGCTTTCTACGTAACTCTAAGTAACTGAAATGTCCTGTAGCCGCTGACACTGCAACAGAGCTAAATGACTTAAAACTTTCGTGACTGCAGGAAGTCATATTCTTTGTTCTTTCGGTAAAGTCACGTAGATAGAAAATAAAAAAATATATAAATTAAAATTTAAAATATATCATTTTTTTATTTACTTTTTTTTTTCTATCTTCGTGAATGTACCGAAAGAACCAAGAATATGCAACAGAGCTGCCTAACTCAGTGGGGCCTGGCCAGCTGGAAGTCAAGTCGTGTCTAATGGCGGTGTCCGTCCCCATCAGGAGCCAAGCAGCAAGCGCGTCAGACCCCAAAGCCGCTCGTCCTTCGCCAGCCTCATCTCGCCCATGCGCTCGGCTGCACGGACGCTCGGAAAGCCCCTCCAGGTACCGCCTCGCCAGGCAGCGCTGCGGCCTCGTGGGGTGACCGCTTCCTCTAGCAAAAAAATAAAAAAAAAATCTATATTTTTTATTCTACCAGGTAAAGTCCCACTGAGCGATATAGTTATTTTTTCCAAAGCGACCTGACCCTCACAAGTGATCGCCCGACGAAGTGGCTCATCGCGTGGAAATGTAGAGCGGCCAAACACTCCTAAACGCACGTTGATTCTAAACGTGAAGGGAAAAAACCGGGGAGAGAAACATGTAAACTCCAAACATACAGCAGACGTCAGGGTCAGGATTGAACTCACAACCTCTTGTATAACAGACACGTCGACCACCGCGTCGTCCCAAAGCGGCGACATGGCTGAGCCGTACCGCACGTCTACCAATTGTTGTAGCGGCCCTCCCGGTTAATGCCGAGTTAGTTGGTTGGAAAGACACAAGCCGTCTGCTTCACTCTGGGCGTTATTGATCCAGAGATATTATTTGGAAAAGAGTCGGCTGTGTGTGCCGGTGCCCCGGTTCAAATATGCCAAATTTGAAAATGTACGCAAATTACCCCATCGGGTAAAGCCAAATAGCAACATCGCCCCCCTCCTTTTGTGAAACTGCTGCACAACATACCCGTGGGATGTGAAACATAGTGCAATCGGGAGAGCCTCGCACGATAATAATTGCGCAAAATACAGAACTGCACAAAAGCGTTGACTTGATTTGTGCCAGCGTTCCATCTCAAAGCAGGATTGCTCCGACACTTGTGGTAACGCACCATACACTGTTCCTTGATGTGTAGCACTCCCTATTAACCAGAAGTCACCAACCCTTGACGATGGCTCCCCGTGTCTCTGTCTCTCTCTCTCTCTCTGCCTGTCCATTGTCCTTCACGCCACCTTTCCCCCGTGCAGCGTTCTGCCAGTGTCCGGTTTGGGGAAGGCCCGAGCCAGCAGCCGTCTACCGGCTCTCGCAGGCTCGCGGCCCGTGTCAGTGCAGAGGCGAGGGCTGGGCCTTCGGCCGCCAAGCGTCACGACGGCCGGCTCTGGTGCGAGACGTTCACGGACGCGGCCGCCTGCCAGCAACTGAGTGCCCACGAGCTGAAGCGTCAGGAGGTGCGTCCCCCAGCACTTTGCCCTGCGAGGACTTGACACAGCAAGCCGAGTGCTCCTTCCTGTCTCTCGTTTATTTGTGTATCATCATTATTATTTTTAATAATTATTCACCCAGGGAAGCCTTGCTGAGTTTCAAGACGCTTTCTTCAGGAGGGTCCCGCTAAAGTTTGACGACGATTGCTGTTGATGCCAATTGAATAATTTAAGTGTGATTTTTCAAATTTGGACCATGACTCCGGCACAGCACACGTGACTTTCTCTTCCTTCAGGTAACGTCGGAGGATGTCTTAAGCATCCACTGTGAAACAGGCGGCGCATATTCGTGCGTTTGATGTAACCTGCGCAGTATTAACCAGTGCGGCCACGGGGCTCCAACCGCTAACCTCTGCAGCAAGCCGCAAACACGCGAAGCCTCTGCTCGGCCAATGAGACCCTCTTTCTCTCATCCGGACACTCCTCCGCTGAGGCTCAAGACTCATTCGGGAGGCTCGTGCTTTGAGTGTTGGTCAACTTCTTTGTCCAGTACTTTTGTGCGGTGAAGAAAACCACGGTGCGAAGTGGGGTGAGGAGGAGGGTGCCGGATGGGAATACCCGCACGGTAGAAGAGTTGATGCTTAGAATTCGCACGAGCAGTTAGTCAAACCTACGCCTGTGTACTGGCCTCCCGTTGGCATCTTATTCGTAGCCCTACAGACTGGGAGTGCCACGTAGCTTCTTTGTGATGCACCAAACACAACCCTGCCGTCACGACGCTGGCTTACGGGTGTGCACAGCCACTAGCAGCTGCATCTACGCGGACAATGCATCATGCAAAGCCAGTTCTATAATCACCTGCAGTGTTGGCAACTGGCCTTGGCATTTGACCTAATTGACGCGTCACGTATATGTCCTATGTAGTCCTGTAGCAGTTGTCGTTAAGTAATAGTAGTGGTATTCTTTATTTAACCAGGTGGTTTTTATATACAGGCCCGTTGAGACACATGATACTTTTGTCTCTTTTGTAAGGGTGACCTGGGCTTTTGTGTGTTGCCAAATGTATGAGTCCGGTTTGTCTGTTTCAGGTCATCTTTGAGCTTTTCCGTGGAGAGCATGACCTCATTAAAGACCTGCAAGTTGCCAAGAAGGTATGGTTTTATGAAAATATTATTTCTCCCCAAAACACAACTGCATTCTTCACGACAGCCATGAATTAAAGAGAAGGTCAGCAATCGTGTTATTTAACGACAGGGACCGCAACAGTTTATGCAGAGGCTCAAAGCTACCTACCGCATACCATGGACCCTTTACATGACAACATTAAGGACAAAGATGAGAAATTGGAAGTGGGAGGTGCGGGTGAGGAGGGTGAGGGCAGGAGGGATGCACGGGAGAGGGGAGAGAGCAGAATACAGCTGCACAGCTCTGGACCAGCGAGGCCGAGTACATGCCACTGGATATCTGCAGAAAAAGAGCTTCATAGCTCATCGGATTCATCCAGTATAAATACACATTCTAATGGGGATGTAGCAAACTGGGGCAAATCCGGCCTCAAGGTGTTTTTGGGGGGTCTGGGACCCGTGACCAATAAATCCCATGGGCAACTCAGGGAGCCCATCCAGCAACGAGTCCTAGGGGGCGGCAAGGGCAGCATCAATGGCTTTTAGAGAGGTCTTCAGGGGCAATCCAGACCCACCGCCAATAATCCCCATGGGCGACAAAGTGACAGCGGAGGCGGAATGGGGAATGCGGGGAAACATTTTCTGTAGCTCAGCCCCAGAGAGTTCTGGCTGCAATTGTGCCTGGATTGTGGATGTACGTATGTATGCTGAACTTCTTTCACACCGTACGTAGCCAACCGTGCTAATCGGAGGTGCGGGGGAAGGACAATAAAACTAAACACAACAACAAGCAGTTCTGTGCATGTGTAGTCCGTTTAGTGAACGCGTGGTGCGAAGATTCCACCACGGAACAGAAATGACCGACTCACTGCTGTCACCGCAGGCCTACCACGACCCCATGCTGACCCTGGCCATCATGACAGAAGAGGAACTCGCGCAAATCTTCGGCTCTCTTGACTCGTTCATCCCTCTGCATGAAGGTGCGTGCCCGTGAATGGTCGTTGCCTCTGTACATCTCTCCACGCAGAAAACGCCCGAGGTTATTCTGCAGCGGGGCAACGAGGCGGCCCGTGTGGCCAGGCTCGACAAGTGAAAGAGAAAAAAATACAGACCTGAACACGTGTATGTTTATGCAGCCGATATTGTTATTCATAATTGATGCATTCGGGTTAGGCCATGTACAAAGGTGTGTGTCCATGAATGGTCGTGCCTCCACACATTACTCCACACAGAATATGACCCGAGTTTATTCCTAAGTATTGCAAAAGGGTGGCCAGCCTGAGGTTGTGAGTTCTCACCGAGGTTAGGATTGTACCGAATTTTTTATCATCATTATTGCCATTGTCATCATTTTTATTGTAACGACACCGAACACACTTTGTGCTCGGAGCCTTTTTATTTTGGCACAGCACCAACTCTGGGCCCGGCTTCTTGCTTCTCGGTTGAAGCTCGAACCCTCTCCCGAACATCCTCTCTCATTGTGCTCTCGCCTTTTATCCCTCTCGAGCCCCTTCTCTCGAAACTTCTCTCATTGGCTTTTTTCCCCAGCCAATCCCCGTCCTTCCCCCTTAACGGTTCTAAACCGTCGCCTCAACTTCCAACCTCCGTTTCCTGCCCATTTCGGTTTGAACCTCTCCTCCATTCCCTTCAAACCTTGCCTCTCGACCAATCACCATGGAGGCCTCTCTGCACTAATAGGAGGCCTTTAGCTACTTCCTGTCTGTTTGAATGGACATTTGCTTCAGGTGGGTGCTCTAGAATCTCGGTCATTACATTATCATCATAGTCGTCTTAATTGATCATCGTCATCATAGTTGTCATCGTTATAATCGATGGCGTGATCATCGCAATCACCTGGTGACGCTGCACCGCTCATTGGGAAGTCCAAAGAAATGTTTAGATATGGCTAGACGGGTCATTAGAATGTGAAATTTTGCCTTCTGGTTTAGGATTTCCAGATGAGCGCTCCGCTCAAGTCAAGTTCAAGTCAAGTTCATTTATTAGGTATAGCCCTGTGAGCCATTCGGCTCTTGAATCAGGTGCAACCGCAACAAACAAAAAACAAAAACATGAACAAAAAACATCTTAAAGTGAATATGTGACTGAGTGCAAACAGAAAATCCAAGAAAAGACAGCAAAATATTGCAGAAAAAACACCGTACACCAACGCTGTGTGCAAAAATCTCAGTGGGATGCAAGTCAAACAACCAACAACCACAAGACAACTTAGATTAAGGCCATCAGTCTAACTCTCGATACCCAATTCATTATTTGGGGGGTGGGGGGGGGGGGGTGCTGACTCACCGTGAAAAGTGGCCGATCTCGCCAGATCTCGGAGGCTAAGTAAGGGTTGGGCCTAGGTGGTAATTGTGTTGGAGACCACCTTGGACTCGCTGGTGTTTGTAGCCGGAGGTAAGGGAGTACATTTGGTATTCGCGCCATTCTCATGTCGCAAAGGCAGATGTGACAGTTGAGCAATCTTGTTCCATCTGTGCAGAGGATTGGGTGCGTGTTATTGCTTCGTATGCGTGGGTTCTGCGGGGAACCGTTTCCTCCCACATAAAGCCAAATGCTTATTAATAGATTTGGTCAAATTTCCAATTCCAATCGGCATATGCAGTTTCCACCGTCTCGTCGTTTGTCCCATTACACGACCTCCGATTGACCTCGAGTGGACCCCCTCTTCCTCATCAAACCCCGTGTGGTCTCTCGAACCAGACACGGTGGACGTTGCTTCTCTGTCACCGCTCCGCTCGTCTGGAATTCACTCCTCACTATCACCGCACATCGGCGTCAGTATTGGCCGTTTGTCGCGAGATGTTACAAACAGTCGACATGTTAACTACCTAACATCTCGGCTCTGTGGTGGCGAGATGTTAGCTACCTCACCTGGTATACACGAGGTCGTGGGTTCGATCCCGACCCTGACATCCGTATATTTGGAGTTTGCAAGTTATCCACGTGGTCGGGTGGATTTTTCTTTGGGTCCTCCGGTTTTTCTCTCCACATTTAGAAACACAGATTTAGAGCACAACTTTTGTCTGCTGTACATTTCTACACGATAAACCACTTCGTTGAGCTATCATTTGTGGCCAGGTCGCTTCTGAAAAATAGCTATATAGCTCAATTGAGCCTTACCAGTTAAAATAAAAGTACTTTAGTATGTCATAATCTGAACACTCCTCTCTTTAATTTATGTTTTCGCACCTCCGAATGCCCATTTAAGTTCAAAGTGTGCGTGTTACAGGTCTAACAACGAATGGCTGAATCCCAACGAAGGGATGTTCCTGTCAAAAAGAGATGCTCTCTCACGTGTGTTCGTTGTCGTTTATTCTCCGTTGGGGGCGACGCTGCCAATGGGGCCTCGTGTAGATCTCGTGCGGCGGCTGGATGGAGCTCGCCAGGCGGACGGCTCCATTCACCACGTGGGACCTCTGCTGCTGGACTGGGTGAGTCAGAGTCAACATCCGCGCAGCGACGGCTTTTGTTTTTTGGTATAGCCATCGAATAAACTCGGTCGCTGCATCACGCGCTTTCAAGTGTGTTTCTGCGGCCGTCTGGAATGCTCTTACTTCTGACATTAGGAAGCCACTTGAGCTATGGCACTTTCAAATCTAGGTTGAAAACGAATTTCTTTAGAACTAATTTTTGCGCTTAGTTTGTTGTCCTTTCCCGCACTTCAGATGAGCACATTTGGCTATGTACGGTGCAAAAGAAGTTCAACATACATACATTCAGGGCCCACGTGGTCAGGCTTCACTCGTGAAAAAATATTTTCAAAACCTCAATAATTATCTGATGGCATACGTTGCAAAGGTGTGTGTCCGTGAATGCCGATGCCCCCGTACGTCTCTCCACGCAGAATACGGCCAAGTTTATTCCTACGTATCACAGCAGGCTGGGGCCAGCCCAAAGTCGTGAGCTCGAATCCTAGCCAGGATTGGCCCAGCCACATCATCATCATCATCCTAATCATCGTTTTTATCATCATCATCATCCATGTTATCGTACGCGGCCTCACTCCAAAAACAAGACAACGATGAATCGACACTTATCTGCTCACTAAAAATTTCACTGCATGCGCTTCCCCTCCCCTACCTCTCTCTCAACCTCTCTTTCTCTCGCCCATCCTCGCGGGCCACAGCTCCCCTGTCTCAGCGCCTACGTCGGCTACTGCGGGAACCAGCTGGCGGCCAAGGCGCTGCTCGACCGCAAGAAGCAGGACCCGCGGGTTCAGGACTTCCTGCAGCGGTGCCTCGAGTCGCCGTTCAGCCGCCGCCTGGAGCTGTGGAGCTTCCTGGACGTGCCGCGCTCGCGCCTCGTCAAGTACCCGCTGCTGCTGCGCGAGATCCTGCGCCTCACGCCCAGCGAGCACGCCGATGCCGCGCCGCTGACACGCGCTGTGAGCTCCCGAACCTTGTTGCACCTCGCCAGCGGGATTTCTCCATCCTCTTCCATTCGTCCCCAACGGACGCGTTCCCCAGCCCCCTCCTCGCCCAGCTTTGCAGGGAGCGGGGATGAGCGCAGACTGAGGCGTGGATACTGTGCAGGAGAAATGTTTCATGTTGGGGCGCCTCGGTGGCGAGATGTTGTCCCCTTCGCCTGGTATGCAGGAGGTCGTGGGTTCGATCCCGATCCTGACGCCTGCTGTATATTTGGAGTTTGCGGTGTCTCTCTCCCTGTGGTCGCGTGGATTTTTCTCCGGGTCCTTCGGTTTTTCCCTCCACATTTATCATCGACATGCGTTCAGAGTATTTGCCTGCTAATATAAATCCCCGCACACGATAAGCCACTGTGTTGAGCTATCATTTGTGGCCCGGTCTCTTCTGAAAAAGGAGCTACGTAGCTCAGTGGGCCCTTACCTGGTGCTGTAAATAAAAAAAAGTTTAGTGAATGTGCATGCGGAATATCGGCACCATGGCGCGGCGGCAAAACACGCTGGTGTGCACAACGTGAACTTGAGGCGGGGGATCTCAGGGGCTTGGATGGGGGCCCACCCAAGCCCCCACGAACTTACCCCCCAGCCGCAGGATGGGGTTCTGCCGTACCAATAACTTTCAAAGCCCCTGCCCTACACTTACAGCAAATAGCCTTGCCCAGAACCCGACCTTAACTCGAGGTCACCAGGGACCACACACCACGCATGTAGTGCATCGGCCAGTCATCTCAGTCAGTCAACCCATGGCACCTGAGTCTGTCCCGTGACCTCCTGTCAGCGGGCGTTCGACGCTTCACGTGGCCTTAAAGTGCACATAGCCTGACACAAGCGCCGTGGTGACGTAACTGCCACTTAGTCCCGAATGGCGGTTGTTGTTCTTGTTGATTGCGGTGCAATGCACGAATGCTCACGCCTGCCGCCTTTGCCTGTCTTATTCCTGTTCAGATTCAAAAACAAAGTTTGTACTCGTTTTGTTCGGCGTTAGCGATGCATGTCCCTTGGCACGTGCGCACGCTCGATCGCTCCCGTTCTTGCCTCCCCACCCAGCTCCCCCCCCCCATCTCCACGCCATTCTGCACTCTTACACGTTTGAATTTTCCACACTCTTGTACGTACGCACGTAGAACTTATTTCGCACCGTACGCAGCCGGGCATGCTAATAGGAAATGTGAAGAAGGACAACAAACTAAACACCAAAAACAGGTCTAAACAAATGAGTTTTCAATCTCGATTTTAAAAGTGCATCGCTCCGGTGGCTTCCTAATATCGGAAGGAAGAGAGCGTTCCAGACGGCCGCAGAAGCGCATCTGAAAGCGCGCAACGCGGTGACCGCCTTTGTTCGATGGGCAGCCAAAAGCCGCTGCGAGGATGACCGGAGTTTGCGTGATGATGAATGCCCCTTGACGAGATCTCAGCAAGTTATTGTAGTTCATCTGTGCCAAGAACTTTGCGTGTATCGAGTGCGACCTGATATGCTCGCTCCATTACGGGCGCCTTTCAAACGCACACCGTCATCGTCGTCCGTTGTCGCCGTGCCCCGCCTGCGCTCGCAGCTGGACGTAATGCAGGGCATCCTGGGCGAGATGAACACGCGGGCGGGGGAGTCGGAGTGCCGCCACTACATGGGGCTGCTCGAGTACGTGGACCCGCGGCACAGAGACCCCCTCATCGCCGCCGCTCGCTCGCTCTGCTGCCACTGGAGAGCTGCGCAACCACCGCGGGCAGGTGAGCTTGCAGAGCCTCGCCGGCAGCGTCGTCATCGTCGTCGTCATCATGACAGGCAACTTCACAATCGTCGTCGTCACAATCATTACGCCTGTAACAATTAATCATGATCATTGTAATAGCCATCGTCATCATAATCATCGTCGTCGTCACAATCATTAAGCCTGTAACAATTAATCATGATCATTGTAATAGCCATCGTCATCATAGTCATCATCGTCGTCGTCACAATCATTACGCCAGTAACAATTGATCATGATCATTGTAATAGCCATCGTCATCATAGTCATCATCGTCGTCGTCACAATCATTACGCCTATAACAATTAATCATGATCATTGTAATAGCCATCGTCATCATAGTCACAATGGTCGTCGTCACAATCATTACGCCTGTAACAATGTATCATGATCATTGTAATAGCCATCGTCATCATAGTCATCATCGTTATCGTCACAATCATTACGCCTGTAACAATGTATCATGATCATTGTAATAGCCATCGTCATCATAGTCATCATCGTCGTCGTCACAATCATTACGCCTGTAACAATTAATCATGATCATTGTAATAGCCATCGTCATCATAGTCATCATCGTCATCGTCACAATCATTACGCCTGTAACAATGTATCATAATCATTGTAATAGCCATCGTCATCATAGTCATCATCGTTATCGTCACAATCATTACGCCTGTAACAATTAATCATGATCATTGTAATAGCCATCGTCATCATAGTCATCATCGTCGTCGTCACAATCATTACGCCTGTAACAATGTATCATGATCATTGTAATAGCCATCGTCATCATAGTCATCATCGTCGTCGTCACAATGATTACAACTGTAACAATTCATCATCATCATCATCGTAATAGACATCGTCGCAAGTCATCATCGTCACCGTCACAATCATTTCGCCCGCAACAATCCATCATCGACGTGATTGTCCACGGACAAATGTCTCCTCAAGCCACCTTTCACGATCCGACAGTGTAATAATCCACCGAGCACTTGCCTACACACATCATGAATCCCATCATTAGAATGATCGTCAGGGCATACATTCTCACCTGATATTTTATGGAACACTGCTAGCCTGGCTTGAAGTGGGGATTACCGGCGTAAGGCACTACCACTACACTACACACGAGCTGACTTCACCGCTCCATTTCCTCAGTGCACAACCTCTCCGGACGAGTTTCGTCCTTTGGCTTCCGCTCCGTTGTTACTCTTGACCATCGGCCTTCTCCTAGCCACGGCGTGTCCTGCGTGTGTAAGCATCGATTTTGAATTGATTTTCATCGATGATGTGAAGTATCATTACGTGCCTCATCATCATGAATCCCATCGTGAGCATGATCGTCCAGGGCATACATTCTCACCTGATATTTTATGGAACACTGCTAGCCTGGCTTGAAGTGGGGATTACCGGCGTAAGGCACTACCACTAGAGTACGAGTTACGCCTTTCTATAAACAATACCATATTATTGTTCCTTATACAACCATGCCCTATAGTCATGTAATAATAATATACCATAATACCGTATCACAAGTGTGAAATAATACGAGCTGGAGGTTACGTGCCATAACAATTGCCGGATCACCATTCCGGACTGTTCCGGCTGAAACTCTTCACTCTGACTTCCACGTACTCCCTCCCCACCCTCATCCCTTATTCCTCCCTCCCCTACCCGGCGCTGCGAGCAGAAGCTGCACGTGTTCCTGCTGGACGGGGTGCTGGTCATCACGAGGCCCGGTTACCGCAACGGAGCGCCCAGCTTCCAGGTCTACCGCCAGCCGGTCCCCACGGCGGAGCTCTGCGTGCAGGACCTGCCGGATGGGACCTCCTTCATCAGGGGCCCCTTTGGGCCGGCGGAGCGAGGCAAGCCCTAATCACCCCCCCCCCCCCCCCCCCCCACCACCTGATCGGGGTTTAATCGCAAGTCCTCTGGCACCTATTTGAGCCGATGCCTCAGCGGTCGGGCGGGTGGCTGGCAATCGGGAGGTTGCGAGTTCTAATCCTGCTTGGGGGGGTTGACTTGGCCTCATCATCTCGCTGGGGGGTCATTAAAGTGAGTACCACTTTGTGGGGACGTCAACAGTGGTTGTCCTACGGAGATACTCGCTCCCGTCATGGGAATGTCAAATTTGTATCACTGATTCAGGGCTGTAAAGAAAAGATAACAACCGCATTTTTGCTGTTTGTTGTAAAGGTCTGGGGTTCGGGCCCAGTGGCCACCCTAGTTAAACCTGCAGGTGTGTTCCTACTGTAAAAAATGTGCCGTCTGCTTCACAATGGACATTAAGAACCCGTGATGTTATTCTAAGAAGGCTAGGCCATGTGTACCAGCGTCATAATCCAAATTTGTAAAAAAAAATAATTACCCAAGTGGGAAAACATATATTCGCCCCTACTCTGAAAAGTATCAGGACACCTCTGGAAAGAAGCCTTGGTGAGCCTTTCCCAGGCAAACAAATGTTGCGAAAACAACAACAATAATAACAATAACAGTACTCGCGATTGTGACGCGGTAAGCCTCGCTAACAATCGCACCGGCGCTCTCAACCGTGAACGCACGCACGCACACGCAGGCAAGCACGCGTTCCGCGTCGGCTTCTCCTCCGCGGCACGGGGCCGCATGCACAACCTGCTTGCCGACAGCGCCTTCAACAAGCAGCAGTGGCTCGGCTGCCTGCGCGCGGCGGCGAGCCGTGCCGCGCCAGCCTCCGTCGCCCTTCCCGCTCCACCGACGATGGCGACGCCGCCGACGCCGCCGACGATGGCGACGATGGCTAGACTGCAGAGCTTCGAGGATGACAGCGACATGGAGCTGAGTTCGCAGGTCGGACGGGACGGCTACGCCAGCTGCTCCGACAGCGAGTCGGACGCAGGCTCCACCATGGACACGAGCGAGTGGGAGAAGGAGGGCGGGTCCCGATGGACGGAGGTGGACAGCGTGCCCGCGTTCTGGAATGCGACGCGATGCGAGGATTTTGATGAGCAGCCATCCACGGCCCCACACGGGGAGTAAAATGAATGTAGTTTTGTGTGTGTGTGTTTTTATTGTATATTTCAGTCCAAGGGCGGTTATCCGTTTTGTTGGGCTGCATATTGGGCAGAGGTCGCAAACGGGTTTTTATTCCTTACCCGTACCCATACCCGGCCGCACCAGGGTCGCAAACGGGTACCCGTACACGTACCCGGCCGTACCCGTAACCTAGGGTACGGGTATCGGGTACCTGATTGCGACCTCTGGGATGAAGCCATGTTGCAGGTGCGGGTGGGTTGATTCTAGGAACTTCAATTGTGAGAAGAGACAAGACGTTGGGAAATGAGTGACAAACAGTTACTCACCAGTGACTCACCGTCTACCTGTACCCAGCTGCACCAGGGTCGCAAACGGGTACCCGTACACGTACCCGGCCGGGTACGGGTAGCCGGGTATCGGGTAGGGTACGGGTATCGGGTACCCTGTTGCGACCTCTGATATTGGGTATTTCTTCTCTCACACGTTTGCCGCGCACTACAACGGAGAATCGTCTGGAGTTCAATTGGAAATGTGGATAATGATGTGAATCACGATGACGTCTAAAACTCCTGAAGATGCCCGCAGTAGTGCGTGGCGGAAGCCTCAGAGGAAAAATGTTCAACACGTCGCCCAAAACAAAAGTTGGATTACCAGCGGCTGCGAAAGCATGTGTGTTAAATTGTAATTTTCGGTGTTATATTTTTTACTTTCTCTAAGTTCAAGCCAATATATTCCCATACAATTGCTTACTTATGATCGTATCTTCATGGGGTCATTGTCAATGTTATCGTATCTTCATACTTGACCCAATTACCATACTTTGTTGACTCAAATAAATGTTTATGGCAAGGCAGACGTTGTCTTGGCACGTACAGACGAAGCAAGCTTGTAGAAAGGGGCAATTGTAATATTTCTAGTTGCAGCCTAAACGAACACGTTTCCTTTTCATATTGAGTCACTGCCATTGACACCACTTGGAGCATAGGTTTACATGTGCACACAACCACACTGCAGCTCTTATTTGCTTATAACACAGTCCAGAAATTGCCAGCTAGTGCCCGGATAAATTGCGTGCTCGCTGAATGTGAGGAATTCGGGGCAGTTCACATTTTCAGTTGTGAGGGTTCTGTGAACAGCAGTGACAGAGGTAATGAGCCAAGACGTTTAAAATGTTTCCAAATACCACTGTGCATGGCATCTGCTTGAGCAATACTCCTTTTATTATTTATATTTCGTATATGTTGGTAGTATCATTCATTCATTTTGTTCTGTTACAAATCAGTTGCCATCCTCGCTTGGAAAGGAAATGTTAACGGAACTTTGTCAATATGTGCGGCTCTCAGAAGATGTTTTTTCTTAAAACGTGTATAATTTTTTTTAGGATCAGTTCACAAATTGCTTGCGGTTATTAATGTTCGTCGTTTTTAGCCGTGTCACCAATGTATGTACAGTGTTATGTTGGAGTTAGCTTTTGGCACGTGTTAGGATATTCACGGAGCGCGTTGTGGTTATTGGTCGTTATCGTCTCTGCAATCCCAGTTATTCCCGTGTATGATTCCTGGCAGTGTACATTTTGTGGTAGCTGGGATAAGGATTCCACAAGGTCGACCGTGTATAATAGGGGTAAATAGTAGGGATGAATTTCACATTTTAAAATGTCAGATTTTAAAGGTTCATTCAGATGTAGTTCGAATCAATCTAACGTGTCTTTGTGCTCACAAAAGTCACATCACCCGATCATGCTTCCCTGGCAGCACTTTTTGGAAGGAAAATAACAGATGTGATGTCACTTCCTGTAACATCACGCAGTTCGTATAAATGGGAGAAAAAATATATTATCATATTGTGTAAAATGGCGTATTTCCAGGCGCAATTTTTTGATTATTTCTGGAATAATCTGAAAATAGGGAACACGTTCCTGGCACATAGTACTACTATCTTGTGACGCAAGTGCTGAAAGCCAAAACATCTGGGTGTGGGGGTAATGCCTCCAACTCAGATTGAACATGTCATACTGGCCACGTGTCGAGCTAGATAACAGCGTTTGTGCCAACGGTTTAATCGGGGTGAAAATAAGCTATTGTGTTGTAATATACTGTATTAAAGCTTTTCCTCACTTTTATAATAATTCAAATTTCATCTATGGTTGCACAGCTCCAAATCGTTGAGCAGAAAATAAAGTCTTCTTTTGTAATCAAATTGAATTGCTTCTCTTATTTTTAAATCCTTTATATTAAGTTCGCTTGCGTGCTTGCTTGCTTGCTTAGGACCGTGCAATTCTTTCGGTCGTTTTTTAACCAACTTCCCGTGATCCAATCGAGCTGACATTTTCCACACAGACTCGTTGTGCCAGACAATTATTGTTCGTGAAAAAAAAATTCCCAAAATGTTACACTTTTTCGGCAAATAAAATATTTTACATATATTCAAATAGAACGCATTCATGGCTTTGGCTGAACGTCAGAGTGTAAGAGCCCAGAGCGTAACCCCTCCACAGGCCGTGGCGGAGTAGCGCCCTCGCTTCCCATCTTTCGGTAAAGTCACGTATAAAGATAAAATAATAAATTAAATTATAGCATACGACGTTTCCATTGCAACACAAGCAATCATCATCAGGTATAAATGAAATAGCAACAAAAATTTAACCAGAAAACTATAGACAGACATATAAGCAGATATCACCAAGATACATAGAGAGAGAGCAACACATAGGCACACAGAGACAGAGTGTCTCTGTGACGAGGACTTAATTAGACAGAGGGAGGCGGGGGCAGAGAGAGGGAGGGGTTAGAGAAAATTAGCATGTCAATGGGTAGGACGACGGGTGGTAAAGTAAGCAAGCTTGAAAATTAGGAGAACGGGAAAGAGACACATTAAATTAAAAAACCTAGCAAAATATCGAAATGTAATGTAATGCAACACAGAGAGTCGGTCAACACACAATTAACGCATAGCCTGGTCGATTACGTATTTCAAAGATTGCTAAGTTATAATTTAAGTGTGAAAATTCCAAAGAGAGAAAAAACACAAAACACGAGGAACGGAGACACACAGACAGAGCAGAACATAAGAACGACAAAAAACGAGTAGAGACAGAAAAAGTACACTAAATACACAGGCAGAGAGAGAAAACAAAAAACGCAGAGAGGGAAAAAGATAAACTTAAAACTTCCCCGTAGAAGAGGTTCAATCTTAATTTTGGAGCTTTCGTGACTGCAGGAATTACTCTTTGGTTCTTTCGGTAAAGTCACGTATAAAGAAAAAATAATAAATTAAATAATAGCATACGACGTAGGTAAAAAATAATATAAATAAAAGAATAATAAATGAAAAGAAATCAGTGATTTAATTGTCTTATTTTAATAATAGAAATAAAATAATAATAAATGAAAATAAATCCGTTATTTAATTGATGTATTTTCATTTATTATTATTTAGAAATAAAATAATCAATGGAAATAAATCAGTGATTTAATTTAGGGAAAATGTCAAAACTGGGTGGTTTTTAACTTTTGCCGACAAAACTGGGTGCACCCTGGGTGGCCAAAAACTTGAGTTTTGGACACTCAGGGTGCACCCAGTTTTGACATTTGTCAAATACACTTGATAATTGTATACTAGCACAGTGTGCCAGCACCCCATTCATCCAAACACTTGGTATTTGTATACTGGCACACTGTGCCAGTATACATATGGCAAGTAAGTGTTACTGTAGTAGCGAGCTGGCACACTGTGCCAGTATACAAACGGCAAGTTAGGGTATGTTCGCGAGCTGTGTTACTGTAGTTGCAAGCTGGCACACTGTGCCAGTATACATATGGCAAGTAAGTGTTACTGTAGTAGCGAGCTGGCACACTGTGCCAGTATGCAAACGGGAAGTTGTGGTGCAAGGTATGGAACATGAGCCACGAGAAACATAATTTGGAACGCTCTAAATCTGTGGCGACATATGGATGAATAACGCAAGGACCTAAACGTGTACAAAATGATACATTAAATCGTACACCTTCTTCACCCAGTTTTGACATTTGTCCACATTGAACATCACCCAGTTTTGTCATATCAAAAAGCACCACCCTGTTTTGCCTGTCGTTTTCCAAGACCACACAGTTTTGACATTTGGGATCCAGTTTTGTCGGCAAAAGTTAAAAACCACCCAGTTTTGACATTTTCCCTTTAATTTATTTATTTTCATTGATTATATTTTATTATTATTTATCTACGTGACTTTACCGACACAACCTAAGAGTATGAATCCTTGCAGTCACGAAAGCTTCAAATCTAGAATGCATCATCATCGTCGTCGTGGTGTTTGTTGTGATTATTATTGCCATTCATCATCATCGTCTTGTGCTATCTATCAGCTCCACACAGCACTGTGTGTTTATGTGGTGACTAGCAGCTTTACACACCGCTGTGTGTGTTTATAGGAGGGTAGCAGCGTCTTGTGTTTTCTAGCAGCTCCACACAGCACTGTGTTTATAGGAGGGTAGCTGCGTCTTGTGCTATCTCGCAGCTCCACACCACTGTGTGTGTTTATAGGAGTTTGGCTGTGTTTTGTGTTATCTAGCAGCTTTACACACACTACTGTGTGTGTGTCTTGTGCTATCTAGCAGCTCCTCACTGTGTGTGTTTATAGGAGGGAGGCTGCGTCTTGTGCTATCTAGCAGCTCCATACAGCACTGTGTGTGTGTTTGTGTTAATTAGCAGCTTTACACAGCAGTGTGTGTGTGTTTGTGTTAACTAGCAGCTCCATACAACACTGTGTGTGTGTTTGTGCTATCTAGCAGCTTTACACAGTACTGTGTGTGTGTGTTTGTGCTATCTAGCAGCTCCTCACTGTGTGTGTGTTTATAGGAGAGTGGCTACATCTTGTTCTATCTAGCAGCTCCACACACACCACTGTGTTTGTGTGCTATCTAGTAGCTCTTCACTGTGTCTGTGTATAGGATTGTGGCTGCATCTTGTGCTATCTAGCAGCTCCACACAGCACCGTGTGGCTGTGTTTGTGTGCTATCTAGCAGCTCCACACTGTGTGTGTTTGTGTTATCTAGCAGCTCCTCACTGTATGTGTGTGTGCTATCTAGCAGCTCTTCACTGTGTGTGTGTCTTGTGTTATCTAACAGCTCCACACAGCAGTGTGTGTGTATAGGATTGTGGCTACGTCTTGTGCTATCTAGCAGCTCCACACAGCAGTGTGTTTGTGTTAACGAGCAGCTCCACACAGCACTGTGTGTGTGTGTGTGCTATCTAGCAGCTCCTCACTGTGTGTGTTTGTGTTATCTAACAGCTCCACACACCACTGTGTGTGTGTGTGTTTGTGTGCCATCTAGCAGCTCCTCACTGTGTGTGTGTGTGTGTGCTATCTAGCAGCTCCACACAGCACTGTGTGTGTGTTTGTGCCATCTAGCAGCGCCTCACTGTGTGTTTATAGGAGGGTGGCTGTGTCTTGTGCCATCTAGCAGCTCCTCACTGTGTGTGTGTGTGTGTGCTATCTAGCAGCTCCACACAGCACTGCGTGTGTGTTTGTGCCATCTAGCAGCTCCTCACTGTGTGTTTGTGTGTTAACTAGCAGCTCCTCACTGTGTGTGTGAGTGTTAACTAGCAGCTTCACACACCACTGTGTGTGTGGCTTGTGCCATCTAGCAGCTCCTCACTGTTTGTGTGCTATCTAGCAGCTCCACACAGCACAGTGTGTGTTTGTTTATAGGATTGTGGCTGCGTCTTGTGCCATCTAGCAGCTCGGTGCGTGCGTGAGCGGCAGGGGAGCGGTGGCGCAGCAGTTGACAGCTGCCTCCGTGCCGAGTTCGATTCCCGATCGCGATCGACGACGACGAATCATTCAACAGGTCCTGAGCATAGCCCCCCTTATCTCCCCTAGATCGACTACCTTGCTGGCGTGTAAACACCAGCATTGGGGATACAAAGGCGGTCGGGCGTGGGTTGCTGTTGCCACTCTAAACCAGCCCCCTTACCCCTCGTGTGCCGCCGTGCCGGACTTAATAGGTGCTCGCTAACAGCACTTTGCCCCAGCAGTGTGCTGAGGCTACACGGGGGACCTTTGTGTTGTTGTGTTAAGGCGAGTTGAGGCGTCTTTAGACTACGGGGGGTCGTCTAGTCAAGGTAATGCGTCGATTGTAGAAGCATTAACTACAGCTAGATACTACAACTACTACTACAACTACTACCACCACCACCACTACTACCACTACTACCGCCACCACGCGGGCATTGATCTGTAACTTGCGATATACAAATAGCGGTACAGTGCACTGTAGTTGCACTGTAGTTACAGTGCACTAGTTACACAAGTTACAGTGTAGTTACAGTGCACTGTAGTTACACTGTAGGAGCGGTGGCGCAGTGCTTGGCTCGCGGTGTTGTGGGCCTGCTCCTAGTGGTGGTTAACATCGGTGGTGAGTGGTGTTAGTGGTGGTTAACATCGGTGGTGAGTGGTGTTAGTGGTGGTTAACATCGGTGGTGAGTGGTGCTAGTGGTGGTTAACATCGGTGGTGAGTGGTGTTAGTGGTGGTTAACATCAGTGGTGAGTGGTGTTAGTGGTGGTTAACATCAGTGGTGAGTGGTGTTAGTGGTGGTTAACATCGGTGGTGAGTGGTGTTAGTGGTGGTTAACATCGGTGGTGAGTGGTGCTAGTGGTGGTTAACATCAGTGGTGAGTGGTGTTAGTGGTGGTTAACATCGGTGGTGAGTGGTGTTAGTGGTGGTTAACATCAGTGGTGAGTTGTGTTAGTGGTGGTTAACATCGGTGGTGAGTGGTGTTAGTGGTGGTTAACATCAGTGGTGAGTGGTGTTAGTGGTGGTTAACATCGGTGGTGAGTGGTGTTAGTGGTGGTTAACATCGGTGGTGAGTGGTGTTAGTCGTAGTTAACATCAGTGGTGAGTGGCGTTAGTCGTGGTTAACATCGGTGGTGAGTGGTGTTAGTCGTGGTTAACATCAGTGGTGAGTGGTGTTAGTGGTGGTTAATATCGGTGGTGAGTGGTGTTAGTGGTGGTTAACATCGGTGGTGAGTGGTGTTAGTGGTGGTTAATATCGGTGGTGAGTGGTGTTAGTGGGGGTTAACATCAGTGGTGAGTGGTGTTAGTGGTGGTTAACATCAGTGGTGAGTGGTGTTAGTGGTGGTTAATATCGGTGGTGAGTGGTGTTAGTGGTGGTTAACATCGGTGGTGAGTGGTGTTAGTGGTGGTTAACATCGGTGGTGAGTGGTGTTAGTGGGGGTTAACATCAGTGGTGAGTGGTGTTAGTGGTGGTTAACATCAGTGGTGAGTGGTGTTAGTGGTGGTTAACATCGGTGGTGAGTGGTGTTAGTGGTGGTTAACATCGGTGGTGAGTGGTGTTAGTGGGGGTTAACATCAGTGGTGAGTGGTGTTAGTGGTGGTTAACATCGGTGGTGAGTGGTGTTAGTGGTGGTTAATATCGGTGGTGAGTGGTGTTAGTGGGGGTTAACATCAGTGGTGAGTGGTGTTAGTGGTGGTTAACATCAGTGGTGAGTGGTGTTAGTCGTAGTTAACCTCAGTGGTGAGTGGCGTTAGTCGTGGTTAACATAAGTGGTGAGTGGTGTTAGTGGTGGTTAACATCGGTGGTGAGTGGTGTTAGTGGTGGTTAACATCGGTGGTGAGTGGTGCTAGTGGTGGTTAACATCAGTGGTGAGTGGTGTTAGTGGTGGTTAACATCGGTGGTGAGTGGTGTTAGTGGTGGTTAACATCAGTGGTGAGTGGTGTTAGTCGTAGTTAACCTCAGTGGTGAGTGGCGTTAGTCGTGGTTAACATAAGTGGTGAGTGGTGTTAGTGGTGGTTAACATCGGTGGGGAGTGGTGTTAGTCGTGGTTAATATCGGTGGTGAGTGGTGTTAGTGGTGGTTAACATCGGTGGTGAGTGGCGTTAGTCGTGGTTAATATCGGTGGTGAGTGGCGTTAGTCGTGGTTAACATAAGTGGTGAGTGGTGTTAGTGGTGGTTAACATCGGTGGTGAGTGGTGTTAGTCGTGGTTAATATCGGTGGTGAGTGGTGTTAGTGGTGGTTAACATCGGTGGTGAGTGGTGTTAGTCGTGGTTAACATCGGTGGTGAGTGATGTTAGGCGTGGTTAACATCGGTGGTGAGTGGTGTTAGTCGTGGTTAACGTCAGTGGTGAGTGGTGTTAGTGGTGGTTAACATCGGTGGTGAGTGGTGTTAGTCGTGGTTAACGTCAGTGGTGAGTGGTGTTGGTGGTGGTTAACATCGGTGTTGAGTGGTATTAGTGGTGTTTAACATCGGTGGTGAGTGGTGTTGTCCGTGGTTAACATCGGTGGTGATGTTAGCCGTGGTGTGGTAACCCCTGTAAACTGACGCGGATTGTGGAAGCCCTCACGCTGCAGTGAATTCACACCGTGGCTATGAATTCAATGTTATTTGTGCACGTATTGTTCTGGGATTGCATAACATCGTCTGGTATGCTGTAATAATGCTCAATAATCTCCTGCTGGATGATGATGATGATGCCACAATCAATCTGCGCTTGAGCTGATCCTGTCGTCCCGTCTCCTCCATCACCAGTATAGGGCATCATTCCTTGCTTGGACAAGGAGTTTTCACTGATTATTCCATCACGAGGTGAAGTGGATAACAGGACAAGCTTAGGTCTACTTTAACAATAAACCATTTTGGACATTTAAGTGTCTAAAATAAGAATCGTATATTTAGCTCGTGTTGTGAGGCTACTTTGTTTTTCATACTGTTAGAGAGTAGTGAATTGTCTTTCAAAGAGTAGTAGTTGTAGTTACGTAATGTATTCTTTGCACGTGGTTTATTTTTTCCCCGGGAGATAGAAACAAAAACAAATTTTTCGATTTAAAGCTTTCGTGACTGCAGGGATTCATCTTCTTGGTTCTTTCAGACGCTGTCTTTCCGACAGACCTGTTCTTCACCTGAGAACGGCTGCTTGCGTTGTGGCCGAAACGTCGTGAGAATTGTATATTATTTTTATTATTTCCCTTCTACGTGACTTTATTGAAAGAACCAAGAAGATAAAAACTAATTTGTCTTGCTATGTGTATACGTGAAGGGGGAGAAAGAAGCCGCAATGAAGTTACGCGTGCGACACGGAGGAAACACTCAACTCCTGGAAATAGCCAACGAGGGCGCCACGCTGGGACAACTGCAGCGACAAATACGTGACACCCTCCTGCCCAGCTTTCACATCGGGTAAAGACGATTTGCCACGGGATCCTTACGTCAAAGCCCACTGGTTGTGGCGATGTTTTCTGATGTGTACGTAAGAGATTATAAATGTAATCAACTTGGAATGGAAGCACACCTACCTATTCAGTAACCAAGAAAATATTTGCGTTGCTTGGTTGACTTTTCATACTCTGTTTTTTTTGTAAAGTCACGTAGGTAAAAAATCAAATAAATGAAAACAACTAAATTAAATCACGACGTTGCGCCCGAAATGTCGTGATTTAATTTAGTTTTCATTTATTTTATTTTTTACCTACGTGACTTTACCGAAAAAACCAAATGGTATGAATCCTTGCAGTCATGAAAGTTTCAAATCTAGAATTGGTTTACTTGTTTTGTCCTTTGTTCTCATAAATTGCAGTTGTGTTATGATGCCAGTATCGTTGGTTGCTGGCTGCTTTCAGAGAGGATCTGAGGTTCAAACAATCGTAACGCTCTTCCGACACATGTGCTTCCCAGACAAGATGCGGCATTTGGGATATCGCTGAATAGAAAAGACATGCTCAGTGATTGGGAGACACCTCTTCAAGAGTACGGCATCGTCTCTGGAGACCTTGTTTGGATTCTTCAAGCGGAAGGTGGTTCCACATCGACATCCCCGCTTTGGCCATTATTTGAGGAGTTTTTGGAGAGACGCATTTCATTATATTCCTGCGTGTACTGTCTGCTGTGACATGAATTGGAACATTCTCATTGACGATAAAATTTTATCACAAGCGAAAAGTTTGGAATTGCATTTGGAGACAGGGACACGTTGATTACGTGTGCATGTTAATGACATTAAAACTTAAGAAAGTGGGTTTGGGCAGGTTACCTTGCAAGATGTTAACTCCCTCGCCTGCTGTACAGGATGGCGTAGGTTTGATCCCGACCCTGACGGCTGTATATTTGGAGTTTGCATATTCACTCCGTAGTCGCGTGGATTTTTCTCCCGGGTCCTCCAGTTTTTCCCTCCACGCTTAGAATCAACACGCGTTTAGAGTATTTGGCTGCTATAAATGTCCACATGATAAGCCACTTCGTTGAGCTACGATTTGTGGGCAGGTAGCTTCTGAAAAAGAGCTTCATGTAGCTCTGTCGGCCTTACCTGGTACAACAAAAATAGTTTAGTTTAGATAGGGCGATGGCTGATGGTTGAGAATGATAATGGCTTTGCAGCCAAGGAATGGAACGTGTCCTAGAGAAAAGTACACTGAGGAGATGGAGCAATGAAATCTGCTCGTGTGGAAATCCTAGGTGGGTTATTGCAGCATCGGGTTGTGTAAGATGGTGACAACTTGGGGGAAGCCTTCAACAGTGGGTTGGTCATGGCTAATGTTTACGGAGGATCATCGTATATCATGAAAACTCTATTTTTCTCAAAGAAACACCATCTGTTGTGGATATTAAGATCCCAAAACTAAAGTTTAATCGATATACTTTGTGTCATGGCCACATTTGTGTTTTGCTGTTTCCGGCAGTTAATTAACCCACTGAAAAGCACATATGTTAAATGTGAGGTATTCTATTCCCAGTGAAATTTACCCTATTTAAAAAAAGACTGAAGTTACATTTTGTAGCATCCCACGTATTAATCGATGGTGTAGTCTTGATAGTGCAGCTTGAACCTTCCTGATGCCCTATCAGTGATGGCGACACTACATGGAAAGTACAGCCCCAAATTAAACAACGGTGATAGTGTTGTAGAACACCACTGCATGCACAGCACTGTTTGTCATTTGTCCAGGCTCGGCTGCAACGTGCAGCGCTGGTGCAACTTCCTCAAGAGCCCGCGATGATCATGCTCATGCCCAGACGAGCAGACTCCATGGAAATGCACCCACCGCCTCCCCTGCGTCAGTGGCAACGCCTTCGGGGAGTCAAGCGCATCAAAGCAAAGGCACCGTGATCACTCAAAAAATCTTGCCGTCATCGCACCAGGAAACGTCCGCAAGCGGTGCCAATGAAAATGACGATGCTGGTTCCTCAACGCGAGTGTCTCCGGCTACCGGTCCCCCTCCGCCGCCTCTCATCATGCTCTGCAGCGAGTCGGAGGGCGGCCGCGTCCCTGAAGTGCTCGAGAGGGAGTACGAGCAGGCGGGCGTAACGAGCCCGTGCGATGCACTCACGGTGGCTCTGCATGTGCTGATGATTGAAGCCGGATTTGCAGCTGCCGCACAGGTTCATTTTACCTCTGATTAGCCATTTAACCTCGCGTTTGTATGTCAATTAAAACCTTGGATTGCGAGCATAATTCGTTCCGGAAACGTGTTTGTAATCCAAAGCACTCGTATATCAGTTGTGATCACGTGACGCTCGGCAGACAAAGCGTATGCACGTACTACTCGTATTGCAAGACCTCGCTCGTTTATCAAAGTAATATTTATTCTACATTTTTGCTCGTCTTGCACAACACTCGCAGACCAAGTTACTCGCAATCCAAGGTTTTACTTTACTGTCGAACTTTTTTTCTCACCGTACGTAGCCAGCAGTGCTAATCGGTGGTGCGGTGGGAATGACATGTCAATTATATTTTCATTTATTTTGATTTTTTTTTTATCCATCTGGCCTGGTGGCTCTGAGGTAGAGCCAGCAGCTTTCAGTGCAAGTTCAAGCCTTGGTTGGGGATTCACTTGGCCCATCATCCCTGTTTAGGGTCGATAGAATGAGTACCACTTTGTGGGGAAGACAACAGTGGTTGTCCTGGATAGAATTGCACCATCACAGGAATGGGTCATTCCCACCAATAGCATCGGGGCTGTAAACAGGAGATCAGCGCCAACTCAATGCTCATTATGCATGAAATCACTTCAAATTTTTTCGTGGATTTAAAACTTATAGAATACTGATTTTAAACAACCTATCATTTCATTTTTTTCATATAAGTTTTTTTTAAAGTTTATGGTATTTCCTGTATTGTGTGTGTTTTAGCATTTTTACTCAAACTTACTCTTGATATGAGATTGGACATCATTGTTAGGTTGATTATTTTAAACGATTCAAAAGCTTGATTTCGTGCTCCAATCACCCGTTGAATGCATTGCTGATTTTATTCACGTTATGACAAAGCGTTCAATAATAATGAGTTTAATTTTGGTTCCGTACGTGATATTCTTATTCTCTTTGTCACAACAAGGATCAGGCAGAGTGCCATCAGGCACAAGCAAGTCTCCCGAGTTGCCTGCCTCGAGGCTGGAGAAGGCCCGGGGTATACACATTAAGGTACAGCCACCCTCTCTGCCATGGTGCCACCTGTAACCTCACCTGCATCCCCATGGGCCAAGCTCTGGTAGTTAATGGTGAGTATCATTTCACATAAAAAATAATGGAATCAATTGTATGCACATTCTGCAGCTTATGCTAAAAAAAGTTTTAAACGTTTAAAAATAAATGTACGCACGCTTTTTTCTTTTCGCAATGACACTGGCAATAATGTAACATGTTCAAGGGTGCATTCATCTTTAATGACATTTCTCGTTTAGCATGATGCTGCTGTGCCTTAGTAGAATGGTTAGCACACTGGACTGTCAATTCAGAGGTCACTGGCTTAATCTCTCGGCCGTGGCAACCCAGTATTATAAATGGGTGGTATACCAACGGTGATCAGCAGGCCTCATGTGGTGGGTAAAATGGATACTCCCATGTCTTCCAATACGCCTGGCCAGCGTGCAATAATAGGCCATATATCTTTGTAGGTAAAAAAGAGAAAAATTTAATCACGAAGTTTCGGAAGCAACACAAGCAACCGTCGTGATTTAATTTATTTTCTCTTTTTTACCTACGTGACTTTACCGAAACAACCAAAGAGTATGGACCCTTGCAGTCACGAAAACTTCAAATCTAGAATTAGGCCATATATCCTCAAGAGCAGCGATCCCTAGGGACCGGTTTCGTGGAAGACAATTTTTTCACAGACCGGGTGGGGGGGGGGTCATCATTGGGTCTTTCCCCGTTTTCAAAGAAGCTCTCCAGCGACGTTTGTTTTTTACTAATGTTGGCTAAGGGTTAGCAGCTTGTGGGCTTACCAAAACTGACACTGAGACAAGTGCGCAGTGCGGGAAAGAGACGCGGACGGAAGTGGTGAATAATAAAACAATGGGGGCGGGCCACTCGCGGACTCACCGCTCTCACCTCCTGCTGCTGTGCGGCCCGGTTCCTAACAGGCCACGGACCCCTGATCTAGAGGGGGTCTCTCTTGCGTTCTCCCTCTAGTGGATTCCCTTCTGCTAGCAGGGGCTTGATGAAGCAATTGCAGGGCTGACCCCTTTCCTTTTTTCACGACCGAATTGCAAAATTTACCCAACCTGTGAAGTGACTTTTTTATTTAATTTTATTCTTAACGACGACACTACCGCTCTGCTGCTCGTTTACCTAACTTCAGCGTTGTGCTATTTCTCGACTGTGTGGGTGCGTTGGTGATTTTTCTCGTGTTTTTCCTGCAGGCTGCGTGAACGCGTCGGGAACAACATTAAGCATAAGCGCACTCAAGTTGATGCCAACGTCGTATGTTCTCGGCAAAGGCGCAGGTAAATTCCGTGGAAGTGGAGCGCGTAAGATTGTTGCATATGCTCCTGTTCAGACTCGAGATTGGGTGGAGGTTCACAGGTTGAATGAGTGACGGGTGAAAGGGATACGGGAGTTGAGTCGCAAGCGGACGGTAGAGTCGGTTAAGAAGGTGGAGTCGACAGTTAAGATGATTTAAGACACAGTTCAGACCGAGTCCATTGCACGAGTTGAAGGAGAAAGGATGGAGGATGCAGAGTAAATAGTTATTTAGAAGTTATGTACAAGTTAAAGATAAAATATTGTTAGCAATACATGGTGATGGTTGTGTGATGTTTTACCTGTTTATTTGTTTTACAGACGTGTGTGTACATTATTTCTAGATGTTAGAATTAGCTTCTTTTTTATCCATGTTCCACATTACACTCCCATATCGCATGCCAAGTTTGAAAGGCTGTAACATACGGTGTCTTAATTCGCAGCCAATTCCCATTTACATATTCGTTAAAATCAGGGCTATAACATATCCACAAAGGGCATGCTTGCATTTTGAACAATTTTGAAATTCATTGGTTTTTCCGCTCGTAAATTTGAGTCTCAACGTTTTATTGGCATACTGTCCTGAACTTGCTTGAACATTTCAAGTAAATGGTTATAAATGTTTCTTTTCACTCGCTCGTTGAGAAGAATGCACCTTTCGTGGCATGTGCCTAGAGATGATGTGCAGTATGTGTGTCATACTGTGTGTAATATGTATGTGGGAAACGGTAGTGTAACGGTTAGTGCGCTGCCCTACAAACCTGACAACCTTAGTTTAATTCCCGCTCACAGCCAACACCAGTGACAATTATCTCAACTCGTACTGGGCCTCCCCTAGGTCGACTCAGCCTCAAATGAGTACCTGGTGCATTGTGTAATCATCGTCACTAAGGAGACAAAGGCGGCCGAGTGTGCCGTGCGGGCATTCGTGTAGGTACTCACCGCTAACAGCACTTGCCCCAACAGTTTATTAAATGCTATACGGGGGATCTTTGTTTGTGTGTGTATATATGTGTAATATGTGGCCTTGTTAAGGGTGTCTGTCCCAACCTTTCACAAATCCACGTGCACTGACTTCACGTGTGATTGCGTGCGCCTGTGTGTCCATGCGTTTGTCTCCGCAGCCCCAGCAAAGGAGGCCTCGCACGCCTACAAATCTCTTTCTCTGCTCTCCCGCACCTTTAAGGACCACGTAGCATACCCAGCCTTGGCACTCATGAGACAAGGTACAGTCTAATGGCCTATCATGTTTACAAAGGACATACGTCGGTATACGACCGCTTTGGAATACGTCGAAATTGGTATACGTCGTGTTTTGACGAGGAAAAATGTCTTGGGATACGACGTCTTGCTTGGGATACGACGCGCTTGCTAGAACTTGTATGGGTCGGGATGAGTCATCGTGTACCCGCGTAGACCCCGTTCACGAGTCCTCCCCTTCCTCACCACCATCCTCGTAGGCTATCAACTCCTCTCAGCAAGGTGAAGTGATGTTAAATAGTATTTTTATTTCAATTTGTTTTAATTTATGTATGCATTTTAGTAATAAGTAGTGTCTAAATTATTTTATACAACCCCATTAATGTATAATTTGCCATATAAAATATAATTTCTTATACTCTGGAACGGATTATTTCCTTTCCCTTTATTTCTTATGGGAAGAATTCGTTTGGTGTCCGTCATTTTCGGTATAAGTCCTACCTTCTGGAACTAATTGACGACGTATACTGAGGTACCACTGTATAAGGATGGGCGATGGAGGGGGAAAAAAATCCCATTCAAGACAAACGGCAGGAAGTAGACCTTAGCAAATGACATCTCAAATGTGTGGGTATTCTTGCTCTCCGGTTTCACTACAGATTAAATAATAAGAAATGTGTCAGATGTTGAAAGCAGCAGGACCATTGTGAATATACGCCCTGATTCTCGAGTTTTTTTTTTTGGTACAAGATGATGACTTGTAGTTCTGAAAGGAAGCGGAGATGATGATGATGAATTGCCCGTGGCTCTCATTTCCGTGGTCTATAGCGCTGGGGCTGCCATGTGCTGTGGGCCTCCTGGCGCTGCCCGTGGAGCTGCAGTTGCAGGTGCTGCGCCTGCTCCCCATCCCGGCAGTGCTCGCCGCTGCGCAGGCGTGCCGTGCCCTGTGCCTGCTTGGCGCGGACCCGTCGCTGTGGCGCGCGCTCTACATGCGAGACTTCCACCGTACGAACTCTCTCGCTTCTCTCTGCGTGCGGCGTGGACCTGCTGAACTTTGGGCAACTCGAATGAAAAGCCCCCGTGCCGCAGCTGCCTGCGAGGTCGCATCGAAGTCCCGCTTTTTTGATTCGCAAACGCGTGGAAATTATCCAGATTGCGGTGAATAGATGCTTTTACATCAAATCTTTGTGCATTTGGCGTGTGTACCGTTCTTATAGCGCAAGGCATATCGCGAAGACGTTATGTTTCACAGAGTCTGTAGTAGGGGGCGATGATTGCTGTGTGGAGCGGCAGTGCAGCGGTTAGCGCTCTGCGAACCCGTCGGCCCGAGTTAGATTCCTGCTCACGGCCAACACCAGTGACGATTATCTGAACCAATCCCGGACCTCCCCTAGGTCGACTCGGCCTCAAATAAGCACATCACCACTAGGGAGACAAAGGCAGCTGGGCGTGGTGCTGGACCCCCCCCCGTAGTCGTGTACTGTGCCAGGTGCTCATGAACAGCACTTTCTCCAACAGTCTGTTCAGACGATACGGGGGATCTTTGGCTTTTTTGTGATCGGAGTAAACTCGTGCACATGCTGAATTTATCTATCGGGAGTTTATCCACCTAACCCACCAATGTCGAGAAAAAAAGATTGCAGTTGTACTTGTAAATATCAGTAATCAAAGAATCACAACAATACTCTTTTAGAGGAGGACCAACGTTTTTACAGGGAGATTGCAAACACCACAGAAAATAATTATTTTCATAGTGGAGTCTTTTTTTGGTTTTTACACCCCCTTCAACACACGCAGCACATTTGTGTGTTTTGCGGTGGAAGGTTTTTGCCTTCCCTCAACCTCCTCAGTCCTAACACGAGTTGAATATTTAACAGGAGGCTAGCAACACATGAGATGTCGGACTTCGATTTACACTACTCATTCGTCATGTCTTTCCCCAGACCGTGCCAACTTGTACTCTTCCACGCTTGGTCTCTTAACCCCAGATAGGTCTCCTCTTGTCCACTCGGCACAGACCCTTCATGTTGTCCTGAAGGCTAAAATTAAATCGATTTTTTTTTTATCGTAACCATATTACTAATAGTTGCATTCATTCACTACAGCCATACATGTGAGTGTGATGTGGTAAGAGGGGGTGTCGTTCCGTCACACTCCAACTTTTATTTAGCTCCGCAAAACGACTCCATCGTTTGTCACCCAAGCATAAGTAAAGGTACTGAATTCAAACGTGTACATTGGAAACTTTGCCTCCTCCCTCTCATCCTAAGGTGGATTTTTTCCATTGTTTTCCTAGTACGTTGCCCTTGTAGATTCTTTGGGTCAACATCGTTTAGGCCTGCTATCTTTCTACTTTGGTGGTTATCTACAATTGAGATCCCTTGGAAAACAACTTCTAAATCTCATGAAATTGTCTGTCGAGCAACAAACGTGTAATTTTAGGAATCGAACATAGGGAACATTACATCACAACAGTGTACTATTTCGAATTGCATCACGGGATCCTTAACGGCAACTGAAGCCGCGGACATTGTGAAGCAGAGGGCACGGATTTATGATTCGTCAAACCACAGTATTAACCAGGGTGGCGATGGGGCTCAAGCCACAAACCTCTGCAATAACCGGTAAAAAGCGTTGCTGCTTGCCCCTTGTATGTAATTTACATGGATAATTTAATGGTTTGATTTTGTTTTTCAGAATCCAGAATTGACAAGCCGGGCACAGACTGGAAAAAGGTATTATCATGCTCTGTTCTCTTCTATAAACATTGACTCAACCCTTGGCATCATAGTATTTACATTGCGATAGAGGTTCATATCTGTTTACTTCAAATTCTTACACAAGCTGTGTGTGTTGGTCTCTGTTAAATGGTTTTGGGTTTGTAGACGTTAATTGTGCTCTGAAATATCGGTGTGAACCATGGCCATAAGATCTAAATGTGTCTGTACTTGCATCTGTGTTGTGTGTATGTGTGCTTATATCTGCTAAAGTGCGTGTGCAAAGTGTGAAATGTGTGCATTCCCTTCCTTCACCTAATATATTCACAGCAGTTGTCAAACTTAAGTCTTTTTGTTGCACAGCAACATCACCACTGAATTCGTTCATTAACATTTTGCTTCTGTTTGTGAATACATGAATGTTACAATTACCATGTTCGTTAGTAAACATGGAGACCCCTTGAGAGAGCTTGTGAGTATGAGCGCACGGCACTTATAACCTCGATGAACTTCATCCGAGCGGCATCGACATCGTATCATCCGTGTTGACGTGTCGTGTGAAACAGCTCTACATCGAGCAGTACCAGCTGAAGACACGGGCACAGCGCGAATGGCAAAGCGCGTTCATGCAACCATGGCCCGTGCAAGATCCAATTCCGCTTGTACCAAACCATCCCAGGCCTCTCTACCCCCCCGGTATCATCGGGGGTGCCTACGACGTCTGGCCCGACTTCGGGCTCCCAGGCGGCCCTGTGGGTCCGCTGTTGCAGAGGCCACCGCCGCGCTGGAGGTTTGACCCCACCGACCCCTCGGGGTCTCGCCGACCTCGATTCAATCCTGGCCCTGGGTTTGGGGGATTCTTTCTGCGCTAACAGCTGTGGCTGACTATAGGACATCCGGGGTGCATAGTTTTTTTTCTTTCATGTTTGCTTTTTTGTTTCAACAGCCGAAATCTATTGTTGCACTAAAAACATTTGCGTGTATAAAACCTGCAATACTCTGTAGCGTTCCAAATACCTAAGGGACTGCTGGCGCTGGTGTAGAACTACAGGCTCTGAATGCTTGTCCCAACGTCATCGTAACAAGCGCTGCCGTATAAATGAAAAATATACACGGGAATATGCTAATTATTTAGGCATTAACTCTTCTGAACAATAGCCTTTGCCTGAAACAACATTGGCTTGTTTGATTATTATTTTTTGATTGTAAGACAGGCACTGTGTTCTTTGGCACTTTTTGTAAAGTAGCTGTTTCGTGGCCTTGTGTGTGCAGAAGCTGGTTTCTGTCCCATCGGGTGACATCAATGATATTTTCATTGTACTCTATTGTGCTTTGTATTATTACACGGTCAGCAATAGAAACGTGACGGCCGATGTATAACTGCTTTCCATTTTACTTTTGTAAAGAACTACAGAATGTGTGAGATATACTGCAGAATATCTATGGGTTTAACACTTTTATGTTTAAATGCTGGAATCCGAGTGTAAGACAGTAATTAAAAATGTGTGTCATGTCTTTTGTGAAATGTGTTGCTCTTCCAACTTTCTAGTGAGCTGAAATAATCATATGATCATAGGTTTTTCCTCCTTTTTTCTGGCAACAAAACATGTGTTAAGATGTTAAAACACCAAACTAAAACCGTTTACAGAGAACCATGTCTGCATTAACCACAATGCTTGTGGTCAGAATGCAAACAAAAAACATACTCTGATAACGAACAATGCATATATTATCAGAGTATGTTTTTTGTTTGCATTCTGACCACAAGCATTGTGGTCAATGCAGACATGATTCCTTGTAAAAGTTTTCAGTCTTAACACCTGTTTTGTTGCCAGAAAAAAGGGAAAATCCTATTATCATATTTTGGTACTGGCAAAGGAGGTCCCATGATAAAATAATCATAATTTGTGTATCATTAAAACGCTTGTACACGTGATACATTACTTTGTTTGGTTGGCTGTATCGAGATGTTTGTGTATTTCACAACGCACATTTGGTCAAATTATTACGTGGCCTAACCCAAAATTTGATTGCGAATCATTTTTGTCACGAAAACCTATGCCCTCAAGTAACAATGTGTGAGTTTTCTTAAACGGCCACAATTTTAAATGGCAAGGTGTGTTTGAAACAGTGCACGCTGAATTAAGGGATGGGAAGAAATCCCCAAAAATACAAAATGGGTTAAGACAAAGTTCTTTCACTTTCTCGTTAATGTATAAAACGCGTCATTTATGTAAGCACCCCACCTGTTGAGCCAATAAATGGTTAAATTGCAACATACCATTGTCACCTCTAATTTGTTACCTCACCAACAACCACCAATTGGTTAATTCTTATGCAATTTGAACTTGTATAGTTTTTTTTCTATAGGTAAAGGAGCGCTACGGTGGCAAGATCGCTGGGTATGCAGGGAGTCGTGGGTATGCAGGGAGTCGTGGGTTCGATCGCGACCCCGACGCCCGTATATTTAGAGGTTGCGTGTCTCTCGCCATTGTCGTAGATTTTTTTTTTCTCCAAGTCCGCCGGTTTATTTCCCTACACATTTAGAGTCAACGTGCGTTTGGAGTTTTGCTGCAATAAATGTCCACATGTTAAGCGACTTCGTTGAGCTATCATTTGTGACCAGGTCGCTTCTGAAAAAGAACCTAATAGCTCCGTTGGGCTTTACCTGGTAAAATCGTTTTTTTTGTCGTGATTTTCTTACCTTTCCAATACTTGGCACTCCTATCGTGTTTCTCTGCATTGCTTACTGTTGTAACTTTCTGACCCGCCCCTACCGGACGTCTGTGAAAAGAGCTTCATAGCTCATCGGATTCCTCCCAGTATAAGTAAACATTTTTATTCTTAAGTCTGTATTATAAAAAAAATGCTTACTGTGGCCAATGCCCGCAGAATTGAACCAGCGACAGAATTCCACAGCGAGCATCCTTTTTATGCGTTGTGCTGCAATTTCTGGGAAGCCAGAAGGCCGAATTCTTATCATTGCCTTGCTGTGTTGTTTGATGGGGGGAGGAGGGGGGGGCACATGGGGAAGGTTGGGCAAACACGTGTGTGGTTAGCCTTGGAAGCCCAGAGTGGAGCTGAGTACGCCACATCAAACCCACATCCCGCGCGTGGTAAGAGCTCTCTGTTTTTGTATTCTCCACGCGAAAGCAGCAGTCTAGAGAATGTGTATAGATATGTGCCTGAGTGACTGATGACAAGTGTTTTGTATACTTGATTGCCGTGCGTAGCAGTACTATGCAGTATCTGTAGGACACTTGGTGGGATCTGTTTGGTTGTAAGCGACATTACTTTGAAGTAAAGGGACAATGTATTCAACTGTTTCTGTGATACTCTTTTCGGTGAAGTCACGTGGGTAGAAAATAATAGATCACGACGTTTCGATTGCAACACAAGCGACCGTCATCAGGTGATGCAATCGCAGCAGGCAAACTGCTGAAACAGGAGGGAGAGCTTCCGTGACAAGAGGCTTTTTTTTAAATCCTTTATATTAAGTTCGCGTGCTTGCTTAGGACTGTGCAAATCTTTCGGTCGTTTTTTAACCCACTTCCCGTGATCCAATCGAGCTGACATTTTCCACACAGACTCGTTGTGCGTGACAATGTTTGTGAAAATTTTTTTCTAAAATGTTATACTTTTTAGGACCAATAATATATTTAATTACCAATTGCTTTATGGTGCCATGCAATCATCTGACCCATAGGTGGCAGCCATCTCAAGCCAGAGGACGAGAGGACTCTAGCCGCCACGCATATGAAGGATTTATAGTGAAAAACTTTGTTTTTACGGGTTATACTTGTATAGGTATATATTAACTTTTTTCTACCTCCGTGACTTTACCGAAAGAACCAAACTGTGGATTCCTGCAGTCACGAAAGCTTCAAATCCAGATTGTTTCTGTGATATTCTTGGTTCTTTCGGTTAAGTCACGTAGAAGGGAAATAATAAAAATGAAACAATAAAATTCTCACGACGTTTCGGCCACAACGCAAGCACCCATCCTCAGGTGAAGAAACTGAGCTGTCGGAAAGACAGCGTCCTAATGAACACTGCTAAGCTTGGCAGCGTATTTTAAGCTGGGTGGGAGGAGGAGAGAGCCTTGACAAAGGAGTTAACATCAACAGAGGAATTTAGCATATTAATGACATGCAGATATGGGGTTAGTCCTTGCGGAATGTGTAAGCGGTGAAGGGGTCAAAAAGTCATGCTAGTGTATTATGCAGGATTAGCAGTAATAAAGGGAAGGAAAGTTTTATAATAAAGAACTGCAGCAGCCAAACCACAGCTTGATACGTGTTCATTAGGACGCTGTCTTTCCGATGGCTCAGTTTCTTCACCTGAGGACGGCTGCTTGCGTTGTGGCCGAAACGTCGTGAGAATTTTATTTTTTATTTTTATTATTTCCCTTCTACGTGACTTTACCGAAAGAACCAAGAATATGCATCCCTCCAGTCACGAAAGCTTTTAATCGAAATTGTTTCTGTGATGTTGCGTTTCCTGTTGAAACTACTCAAACTTTGAACACTAACACATTGTCGACTGCTTATCTTGAGCTGTTGTGTGTGCGCCAACCTCTTAGGGAAAATATTGCCATGGGGCCCAATGGATATTGGATCAAATGCGTATTCTCTGCGGGATTCCTGCTGATCTGCATCATTGTTGCACCGGCTAATGCAGGTACATACCAGCAGGACCTTATTAAACTTGCCTTCAGGCACAGGAGTGCTTTGAAACTTCAAATCCACGCTTGTGAAATACATAAGAGCGTGCCTGCCAATTTTTCCCTTGAGTATTTCGATGTTTTGCACACATATACAATGTTTTCGAAACTTGCATTATTTTTTTTATGATGGTTATGAGTCTGCCTGTTGAATTTTTTCGTTTATAATTGTATTAGATTCTGCACACAAGGTCTTATGCGGCTCCATAGTGTAAAGCCTTGACTCCTGAATTGCGAGGCGGTGCCACTTATTTTGGGTGTGCAGACATCCTCATGTTAACATTGCAGAACAGTTGTCATTGTATGGCCGTCCGTTTCAGTTTTATTCAGTAAGTTATTGGTTACGGTTTGAATGCCAGCGAACTAATCGTGATTGCAAGCAATTTTCTAGGTTAACATGAAAGATTCGAACGAAACTTCGTGGAAGGTTTAGCGTAACTAATGTGGAATAAACTAAGGCGGAGGGGAAGTTTGCAATCGGTGGGACACGTTGCAAGATAGAGGGTAGCTTACTGAATCGGGCATTGATTGCAATTTGATTTCATGGAAATGTAGGAGTTGTTGACTTGTACAGTTAGCATTGCTGATAACTGACCGGTGGAATCGTAACACTTTGGTATTTAATGAGCACATGAATGCAGCTGCATCTCAAGGCGCTGGACATGAAGTAGGATGTGCATCACAGGAGTCGAGCAACATATGGGAGAGATGTATTTTGTGTAACATTAGAAAGCTGTTTCATATACATGCATTAGGGGGTCGGTCATTGGCAGAAAAGGAGGCGGCCTTAAGTCTTGACTTGAATGGGCACAGGTACGATCAGGAGAAGTGCATTCCAGCAGAGGATGAGCAACTCACCAATGAGCAGAGGTTCACCGAATTTTAGTGTATTTGATTCGTTATACAGATGGTCCTGTTTAGCCAATCGCCCTGCTGGTTTACAAGGGAGATGGGTGGTGCGTGAGTACAGCAGCAACAAAAAGGCAAGGACATCGATAGAAGTGAGAGTTTTGACAGAGTGACCTGGTTACTGGAGTGGTGAGCACATGATGGGAAGTATAGTGTGATGAGAGGGGAGAAGTTGGTGGGGAGGAGGGGGGAGTCTGTGGATGATTTTGGATTGACTGGAGTCTGGAGAGGATCGGAGGATTGGATTGATGTGGTTTCTGCTATGAGTGATGGCCTTCTGGATAATTTTCAGTTTGGAGGTGAGAGATTGGGGGACGGCCATTGAGGAGGGGTCAAGGTGAGAGTGATACGTTACACTAGTCTAGGAAGTAGCGACTGCAGGAAATGTTGTGCATATTCAAGCTGATTTGTTATTGTCAAGTTGTGATCACTTGCTAAAGTCCACCCTGCGTGGGTCACATTTAACATTGTTTTACTTGTTTTGCAGCTCCTAGCCTTGACACAACATTTCAAACTTCATCTACAGAAGAAGAGAGCTTGACCCCACTTCACGCCACACCTCCGCTTTTCAACACTATGGGTACTTATTGAGTAAAGCCCTCCAACGTCAACCGGCTACCCATGAATTAAGTAGCACGGTCGTTTAATTCTACTCGCTTGACAATGGAACAATGGTCCGGTTTTCGTAGCCCCCTTGTGATGAACGAGACAATCTGATGATGGCAAGTGGGCAGAAGCACCCTCCTGGTGTTGTGGCCCCCTGCACTAGAAATTACCGTGTGTTCTCCACCACACAGCGCCTCCGCAAAGCTTACACGGGTGCCGTAGGGTGAGATGAACGTATTGGCTATACACCGGTGGTGCGTGATGTAAAAAAGACGAAAAAAGCTACATTTTCGCAATTATTAATTTTTCCGCAATTCGCAACCCCCGGTCAGAAATTCTTGTGAGGTCGTTGCGTCCAAAATCAGTTTCCGTGATGTTCGGAGCAGTCGTAAGACGAATGTTAAGAGCAGCTGAACACGAAGATTAACATTCTGTTGTGAGTCCCCGTATGGAACCCAGCCTGATGAGGATTGGCTCCGTGTTACAAAGGCAGATTTGACTCGTGCCCGAGAACTTGGTCGGACAGTTCCTCGATTCAATTGTGGAATCATTTCTTGTGCGGACGTTGGCATCGGAAGATCATTTACTCGTGGTGTCACACATTCGAATGCGAAAGCAGCTGCTCAATCTAAATGCAGCTTCTGATGAAGAGTCTGCAGCTCGCTCAAGGACAACGGTGACATCGTTGCTGGAGATTGAACTCAGGACATTATACATACATTTGAAGCAAGCACTCGACCACTGAGCTACATCCCTACCGTTGGACCTCAGATTCATCATGAAAAATGAATCGTGAAGATGTGACATTAACGTGTCCTGACAGCCATGATCATTTTGAGCGACAACAGTTGTATCTGAACTTGTGTGACATCGAGAAAGCAGTTTTTTTTTAATATACATTAGGGGGTTGGTCATAGGCAGAAAAGAAGACGGCCCTTGAGTCTTGATTTGAATGGGCACAGGAACGATGAGCAGAAGTGAATTCCAGCAGAGAATTAGTAACCAACCAACGAGCAGAGGCTAACCGAGTTTGAGTTGATTTGATGCGCTTCACAGATGGTCCCGTTTAGGCAATCGCCCTGCTATTTTACGAGGGAAATCAGTGGTGTGCGAGTACATTTACAACAAATAGACAAGGGCATCGATAAAAAAGTGAGAGTGAGTTTTAACAGAGTGACCTGGTTACTGGAGTGGCGAGCACATGGTGGGAAGTCGAGTGTGATGAGAGGGGAGTTGGCGGGCAGGAGGGGGGAGTCTGGAGGATTTTGGATTGACTGGAGTCAGTAGAGAGGATCTGAGGATTGGGTTGATGTGGTTTCTTCTATGAGTGATGGCCTTCTGGATAATTTGCAGTTTGGAGGTGAGAGATTGGGGGAAGGTGAGAGTGACGACAAGTTTCACTAGTCTAGGAAATAGCAAATGCAGGAAATATTGTGCATATTCAGGCTGATTTCTTGTTGTCATTTGTGATCACTAAAATCAAACCTGCGTTGGCCACATTTTTATATTGTTTTAAACTTGTTTTGCAGTTCCTCACCTTGGCACAACATTTCAAACTTCACCTCCAGAACAAGAGAGCTTGACCCCACCTCAATCCATACCTCCGCTTTTCAACACTATGGGTACTTATTGAGTAAAGCCCTCCAACCTCTACCGACTATCCATCAATTAAGTAACACGGTTGCTGAATTCTACTCGCTGGACAATGGAACAATGACTCCGTTTCGTAGCCCCCTTGTGGTGAACGAGACAACCTGCTGAAGGCAGGCTGGCAAGAAGCACCCTCTTGGTGTTGTGGCCCCGTGCACGAGAATTGACCGTTCTACACCCCACGGCACCGCCACAAAGTTTACACGGGTTCCGTAGGATTCCACATCTAATGTTAGCTTTGGCAGGTGGTCTTGTTAGGGTCAAATGACCGTATTGGCTGTACACTGGTGGTGTGCAGTATTGAAAAAACGAAATCTTCGCAATTATTAATTTTCCCACGATTCGCAACCCCGGTCAGAAAATCTTGCTGGGTGGTGGTGCGTCAAAATCAGTTCTCGTGATGATGTTCGAAGCTTCACAGTCTGTTGCCGTATAGCAGCACTCAGCCTGATGACGATTGGCTGCACCGTGTTCCTCAACTCACATCTGGAATCATTTCTCGTGCGGATGGTGGCATCAAAAGATCACGACTCAGTTTTCAGTTTAATTTATTTGGTATAGCCCTGTGAGCCATTCGGCTCTTGAATCTGGTGCAACCGCAACAAACAAAAACATGAACAAGAAACATCTTAAAGTGACTATGCGCAAACAGAAAAATCCAGGAAAAACCCCAGCAAAGTCTTCCAGAAAAAGCACCGTGTATCAATGCTGTGTGCAAAAATCCAAGTAGTATGCAAGTTAAACAATAACAACCATAAGACAATTTAGATTAAAGTTATCAGTCTTAACTCTGTACTACAACAAACAAATATAGCTAAACCAAAACGACTCGTGGTGTTACACGTCCCGAATGGGAAGGCAGCTGCTGGATCTAAGGCACAACTTCTGATGTAGAGTCCTTCAGCTCACTCAAGGGCAACAGTGGCATCGTCAGACTGTTTTACGAGGACCGCTGTGTTATGCTGCACCGGTGTACCGCCAATACGTCCAAATATTCTGGGGCAGTGATGCGGCCTTTGGGTAAACAACGCTTGCGGCTTGTTGCAGAGGATCGCCGTTCTGGCCAGCGGTTGGTCGAGAGGGCCCAGGTTAACACTCTGGATGTGTTAACTGAAAATGGACGCCTGTCTGCCTTGCGGTGGATGTCAAATATCCCATGATGTTTTTTTTTTAATGGAGTAGGCCATGTGTGCCAATGTCATGGTCCAATTTGGCAATTAAGCAAAAAAACTTGGAAATTGCTAAATTCGGAAAACCAATAGTATATCCTCCTACTGGCCATGTTGCTATTGGCCTGCCAATAGGCAAGCCAGTGCTGTGTTCACCTTCGCCCACACAGGGATAACTACTATTGGGGATCCCCATGGCTAAAATACAGAGTGCTTCAAAATTTGTTTAACACTTATATGGGACTATCGTTTTAAAATGGAAAAAATTAACCCGTAAAAGCAAAGTTTTTCACTATAAATCCTTTATATGCGTGTTCAATGGGCCACAACCCAGCCCACATTGGTCTTTGAAACGGGCGGCTAGAGTCCTCTCGTCCTCTGGCTTGAGATGGCTGCCACCTATGGGTCAGATGATTGCCTGCCACCATTAAGCAATTGATAATTAAATATAAAAAAAATTTTACCTAAACATGTAAAATTTTGGAAAAAAATTTTCAGGAAAATAAATTGTCACGCACAACGAGTCTGTGTGCAAAATGTCAGCTCGATTGGATCACGGGAAGTGGGTTAAAAAACGACCGAAAGATTTGCACGGTCGTAAGCACGCAAGCAAGTGAACTTAATATAAAGGATTTAAAAAGAACGGATTAATACGCTGTAACATGATAACAAATGTAATGTAAATAGCTTCAACAAGTCAAAGAGTCTCCACTTGATCGCCATCGTTGTCAACACGTGCCTGGAATCTTCTCCAGGTGGTCTCCAGAGCCCGAAGGCACATGTCTTGTGGTGTTGTTGAAAATTCTCAGAAGTGTTAAAACAAAATTAAGCACCCTGTATTACATCTTGGCATTGGGATGAGTGAGATGAGATGTGATGTTAGGTGCTCTGAGTTGAGGTATTTGAAACCCCTATAAATGCAAATCATGATTCTATAGTTGGTCCTTGTGAGGAATGCTGCTTGCTGAGACTGTGTGATTGATTTTGGAATATTACAATAACCTTATGCCTTGTGTGTATTTCACACTTGATTTTTGGTTTCGGCCACAGTAAACATCTGACCGAAAGAACCAAACAATATGACCAAATGTGTGCTCTTGAGAACCCTCCACTGTCTGACACAGCCAAACAAATTACATTTCCACGTGTACAATCCTCACAAGCAAATGTAGCAACGGGATATGATGTTTAATTTCTAACGATGTCGAACATTACCATAGCAAGATCCAGTAAGGTCGTAAAGTTGATGAGTATTCATGGTGTGCCTGCTTCCAACATTCTGCATTTGCCATCGAGCGGTGTAACTTGTGTACGTTACAATTGGAAACCCCTAACGGTACTCTTCTGCCTGTCTTTTTTTGCAAAAGATGTTGCACCGAACGTACAACAAACTCCAACAATAATTGTGCCTCCCCGTCCGTCTCCCGGCAAGACTCCAAAAGGTGAGAGGGCTCGAGAATGAAGCGCTGCTGGAAATGGGTCTGCCTTAAGGGCACCACCCCGACTATGCAGAGCACAAACTCTTAGGTTTTTTCGGTAAAGTCACGTAGGTAAAAATAAAATAAAATAAATAATAATAGAAATAAAACAATAATAATAAATAATAATAACCATTTATTATATTATTTTATCTTTTCTATTATTTTTATTTTTACCTACGTGACTTTACCGAAAAAACCTAAAAGTATGAATCCTTGCAGTCATGAAAGCTTCAAATCTAGAATTATGCAGAGCACAGCTTGCTGCAAAATCATTTGAAATATCCAGACAGATTTGTTTAAGACTGGAACCAGAGGGACTGTGTAAACTTGCATTGGCAATATTGCACAAGTGCACAAAACAAAGTCAACACATTTGCCCATAACACCACCCTGAATAGGAAATATATATATAAGGGAAATTTGTGAATATGTGTGTCTGGTCGAAATGTTTAGCATACTTCCCAACACGCACTGTACGTAGCCAACCGTGCTCATCGAATGTGCGGGAGAATTGATGGTATTATTAGTCGTCCTAGGAATGCATAATTTCAATAATCTAAGTGAATGTTTTCAGGTCATTGCAGTTCACCACTTTCAGGTAGCGATTACCTTCACCTCAAAGAAAATACTGGACCGGTTGTGGTAGATGTCATTTCTAAGCCTGTTTCTAGTTGGAACTGGCACGAGGAGGACTATCCTGGACAAGAGTTGCCTTACTTCATCAGTTGTCTATATATATAAAAGGGAAAGTTGTGAATATGTGTGTCTGTTCGAAATGTTTGGCATACTTCCCAACATGCAACAGACTTGAAATTTGGCATGTGTGTAGCTTCCAGACTGTACACAATACAAAAAGTATAAAAATAGACTTTTGTATGTGGGGGGGGGGGGGGGTGCAATAATGGATATATTTTGCACGGCAAGTGAGCGGTGACGTCACATCTGTGATGTCACCCGCATGCGGCAGCGTCACGCAGTGTGCCCTGCTGACGTCACGCACCCCCCACCCTCCGCGTAGGCGGTGTATTAATCCAAGACAACAATCCAAGTCCCGGGCGAAGCCGGATAGTAAAGCTAGTCAAGAATATAACAGGTTACATTGTGGGCAAAGACTCCTATTCATTCTAGATTTGAAGTTTTCGTGACTGCAGGGATCCATACTCTTTGGTTCTTTCGGTAAAGTCACGTACGTATAAAATAAAATACATTTATACCTACGTGACTTTACCTAAAGAACCAAAAAGTATACTCTTCATCTTCTTGGTTCTTTCGGTAAAGTCACGTAGAAGGGAAGTAATAAAATAATAAAAATGAAAAATAATAAAAAAAAATTCTCACAACGTTTTTTTTATTATGTTTTATTTTTATTATTTTATTACTTCCCTTCTACGTGACTTTACCGAAAGAACCAAGAAGATGAATCACTGCAGTCACGAAAGCTTTAAATCGAAAGTATACTCTTCTTCATATAGTATTCTGGGGTTATTTCCATTTGGGCCACAATTACCCCTAAACAGGCCCTCCTGGAACATAAGAACATATTGGCACGGAGACACCAATTATGCTAGCCTCTCGTTCATAAGAACATATTGGCACGGAGACACCAATTATGCTAGCCTCTCGTTCATAAGAACATATTGGCACGGAGACACCAATTATGCTAGCCTCTCGTTCATAAGAACATATTGGCACGGAGACACCAATTATGCTAGCCTCTCGTTCATAAGAACATATTGGCACGGAGACACCAATTATGTTAGCCTCTCGTTCATAAGAACATATTGGCACGGAGACACCAATTATGCTAGCCTCTCGTTCATAAGAACATATTGGCACGGAGACACCAATTATGCTAGCCTCTCGTTCATAAGAACATATTGGCACGGAGACACCAATTATGCTAGCCTCTCGTTCATAAGAACATATTGGCACGGAGACACCAATTATGATAGCCTCTCGTTCATAAGAACATATTGGTACGGAGACACCAATTATGCTAGCCTCTCGTTCATAAGAACATATTGGCACGGAGACACTAATTATGCTAGCCTCTCGTTCATAAGAACATATTGGCACGGAGACACCAATTATGCTAGCCTCTCGTTCATAAGAACATATTGGCACGGAGACACCAATTATGCTAGCCTCTCGTTCATAAGAACATATTGGCACGGAGACACCAATTATGCTAGCCTCTCGTTCATAAGAACATATTGGCACGGAGACACCAATTATGCTAGCCTCTCGTTCATAAGAACATATTGGCACGGAGACACCAATTATGCTAGCCTCTCGTTCATAAGAACATATTGGCACGGAGACACCAATTATGCTAGCCTCTCGTTCATAAGAACATATTGGCACGGAGACACCAATTATGTTAGCCTCTCGTTCATAAGAACATATTGGCACGGAGACACCAATTATGCTAGCCTCACGTTCATAAGAACATATTGGCACGGAGACACCAATTATGCTAGCCTCTCGTTCATAAGAACATATTGGCACGGAGACACCAATTATGCTAGCCTCTCGTTCATAAGAACATATTGGCACGGAGACACCAATTATGCTAGCCTCTCGTTCATAAGAACATATTGGCACGGAGACACCATTATGTTAGCCTCTCGTTCATAAGAACATATTGGCACGGAGACACCAATTATGCTAGCCTCACGTTCATAAGAACATATTGGCACGGAGACACCAATTATGCTAGCCTCTCGTTCATAAGAACATATTGGCACGGAGACACCAATTATGCTAGCCTCTCGTTCATAAGAACATATTGGCACGGAGACACCAATTATGCTAGCCTCTCGTTCATAAGAACATATTGGCACGGAGACACCAATTATGCTAGCCTCACGTTCATAAGAACATATTGGCACGGAGACACCAATTATGCTAGCCTCTCGTTCATAAGAACATATTGGCACGGAGACACCAATTATGCTAGCCTCTCGTTCATAAGAACATATTGGCACGGAGACACCAATTATGCTAGCCTCTCGTTCACAGGTGCATTTCTGGTACCTGTGATTTTAAAACTCGCTGTGAAGAAGCTGAAGCTGAATGACTCTAGATATGGGGTTTTTTTTCGCACTGGAAGAATCGTTCCATTTGAATGCTTTGTGTCATTTCCAGGCTCATGCTCCACTCCACCCGACCTGCCTCACTCGGACGTCGTGAGTGGGTGGAGCGAGGACATCTACAGGGAGGGGCATTTGGTCACATACGCCTGCCAGAGTGGCTTCACTGACATTCAGGCGCGCCGCTTCTCCATTGTGTGCGAAAGTGATAACGACTCTCCGGGCAAACTGCGCTGGAGCAGCCCGTACTTCCTGTGTCAAAGTGAGCAGGGCCAACAGTGCCTGCCCACTCACCCAACCACCCACTCATGTAGCTGCCTACCCACTTGCCCACTCACCCACCTACCCACTCATGTAGCTGCCTACCCACTTGCCCACTCACCTGCCCCCTCACCTACCCACCCACTCATGTAGCTGCCTTCCCACTTGCCCACTCACCTGCCCCCTCACCTACCCACTCATGTAGCTAACTACCCACTTCCCCACTCACCTGCCCACCCACCCACCCACTCATGTAGCTGCCTTCCCACTTGCCCACTCACCCACCTACCCACTCATGTAGCTGCCTACCCACTTCCTCACTCACCTGCCCACTCACTCACTCACCCACCCACTCATGTAGCTGCCTTCCCAATTCCCCACTCACCCACCCACTCATGTAGCTACCTACTCACTTCCCCACTCACCTGCCCACTCACTCACCCACCCACTCATGTTGCTACCTACTCACTTCCCCACTCACTTGCCCACTCACCCGCCCACCCACTCATGTAGCTGCCTTCCCAATTCCCCACTCACCCACCCACTCATGTAGCTACCTACTCACTTCCCCACTCACCTGCCCACTCACTCACCCACCCACTCATGTAGCTGCCTTCCCACTTGCCCACTCACCCACCTACCCTACCCACTCATGTAGCTGCCTACTCACTTCCCCACTCACTTGCCCACTCACCCGCCCACCCACTCATGTAGCTGCCTTCCCAATTCCCCATTTACCCACCCACTCATGTAGCTACCTACTCACTTCCCCACTCACCTGCCCACTCACCCGCCCACCCACTCATGTCGCTACCTACCCACTTCCCCACTCACCTGCCCACTCACCCAGCCACTCATGTAGCTGCCTTCCCAATTCCCCACTCACCCACCCACTCATGTAGCTACCTACCCACTTCCCCACTCACCTGCCCACTCACTCACCCACCCACTCATGTTGCTACCTACTCACTTCCCCACTCACTTGCCCACTCACCCGCCCACCCACTCATGTAGCTGCCTTCCCAATTCCCCATTTACCCACCCACTCATGTAGCTGCCTACCCACTTCCCCACTCACCTGCCCACTCACTCACCCACCCACTCATGTTGCTACCTACTCACTTCCCCACTCACTTGCCCACTCACCCGCCCACCCACTCATGTAGCTGCCTTCCCAATTCCCCACTCACCCACCCACTCATGTAGCTACCTACTCACTTCCCCACTCACCTGCCCACTCACTCACCCACCCACTCATGTAGCTGCCTTCCCACTTGCCCACTCACCCACCTACCCACTCATGTAGCTGCCTACCCACTTCCTCACTCACCTGCCCACTCACTCACCCACCCACTCATGTAGCTGCCTTCCCAATTCCCCACTCACCCACCCACTCATGTAGCTACCTACTCACTTCCCCACTCACCTGCCCACTCACTCACCCACCCACTCATGTAGCTGCCTACCCACTTCCTCACTCACCTGCCCACTCACTCACCCACCCACTCATGTAGCTGCCTTCCCAATTCCCCACTCACCCACCCACTCATGTAGCTACCTACTCACTTCCCCACTCACCTGCCCACTCACTCACCCACCCACTCATGTAGCTGCCTTCCCACTTGCCCACTCACCCACCTACCCTACCCACTCATGTAGCTACCTACTCACTTCCCCACTCACTTGCCCACTCACCCGCCCACCCACTCATGTAGCTGCCTTCCCAATTCCCCATTTACCCACCCACTCATGTAGCTACCTACTCACTTCCCCACTCACCTGCCCACTCACCCGCCCACCCACTCATGTCGCTACCTACCCACTTCCCCACTCACCTGCCCACTCACCCAGCCACTCATGTAGCTGCCTTCCCAATTCCCCACTCACCCACCCACTCATGTAGCTACCTACCCACTTCCCCACTCACCTGCCCACTCACTCACCCACCCACTCATGTTGCTACCTACTCACTTCCCCACTCACTTGCCCACTCACCCGCCCACCCACTCATGTAGCTGCCTTCCCAATTCCCCACTCACCCACCCACTCATGTAGCTACCTACTCACTTCCCCACTCACCTGCCCACTCACCCGCCCACCCACTCATGTCGCTACCTACCCACTTCCCCACTCACCTGCCCACTCACCCAGCCACTCATGTAGCTGCCTTCCCAATTCCCCACTCACCCACCCACTCATGTAGCTACCTACTCACTTCCCCACTCACCTGCCCACTCACTCACCCACCCACTCATGTAGCTGCCTTCCCACTTGCCCACTCACCCACCTACCCACTCATGTAGCTACCTACTCACTTCCCCACTCACCTGCCCACTCACTCACCCACCCACTCATGTAGCTGCCTTCCCACTTGCCCACTCACTCACCTACCCACTCATGTTGCTACCTACTCACTTCCCCACTCACTTGCCCACTCACCCGCCCACCCACTCATGTAGCTGCCTTCCCAATTCCCCACTCACCCACCCACTCATGTAGCTACCTACTCACTTCCCCACTCACCTGCCCACTCACCCGCCCACCCACTCATGTCGCTACCTACCCACTTCCCCACTCACCTGCCCACTCACCCAGCCACTCATGTAGCTGCCTTCCCAATTCCCCACTCACCCACCCACTCATGTAGCTACCTACTCACTTCCCCACTCACCTGCCCACTCACTCACCCACCCACTCATGTAGCTGCCTTCCCACTTGCCCACTCACCCACCTACCCACTCATGTTGCTACCTACTCACTTCCCCACTCACCTGCCCACTCACTCACCCACCCACTCATGTAGCTGCCTTCCCACTTGCCCACTCACCCACCTACCCACTCATGTAGCTACCTACTCACTTCCCCACTCACCTGCCCACTCACTCACCCACCCACTCATGTAGCTGCCTTCCCACTTGCCCACTCACCCACCCACCCACTCATGTAGCTACCTACTCACTTCCCCACTCACTTGCCCACTCACCCGCCCACCCACTCATGTCGCTACCTACCCACTTCCCCACTCACCTGCCCACTCACCCAGCCACTCATGTAGCTGCCTTCCCAATTCCCCACTCACCCACCCACTCATGTAGCTACCTACTCACTTCCCCACTCATCTGCCCACTCACCCGCCCACCCACTCATGTCGCTACCTACCCACTTCCCCACTCACCTGCCCACTCATCCAGCCACTCATGTAGCTGCCGACGCACTTTTCCACTTGCCCAACCACCTGCCCACACAAAGTTGCATTACTTACTTCCCCACTCTCCTCCGCACTCAGGAAGTGTTTGCTCACCATCTACACTCACCTACCCATTCGTGTACCTGCCTATTCACCTGCCTACTCGACAGCCTGCTCTACTGCCCACCTCTCAGTGCTCCTCCTGGGAGTTTGTTTCTCAAGGTTGTGATGATGTATGAGTGGGCAGTGCGAATATTGATGAAGTTATCAGCTGTCTCCTCTAGGTTTCCCTCCTTTGTTTGTGTTGCAGTCACTTGTGGGCGTCCGGAGAACCCTGCCAACGGGTTTGTGGAGGGACAATTTTACACCTTTGGGTCCACAGTCACATTCAAGTGTCGGAGAGGGTGAGTGCAGACACAGGAAGGCTGTTTTCAAAACTCTTTACGGGCTCGCCCCTGCCTATGTTTCCCCTCTGATTTAAGTTTGTTCCCCTCCCCGGGTTCTCCGTTCATCTTTTCTAGGCTCTGCTCTCCACCCCAAAAGGTAAACTTAAAACCATCGGTGGACAAGCTTTCTCATGCACAGCCCCTGCAGTCTGGGAGTAGCCTCTCACTCCACATTGGACATATCAACTCCATCATGTGATTTCAAATCTGAACTAAATGCATTTTTATTCATCCAGGCATACTGCTGAAAGATAGGCAATCACATTTTAGATTTGAAGCTTTCGTGACTGCAAGGATTCATACTCTTAGTTCTTTCGGTAAAGTCACGTAGGTAAAAAAATGAAATTAAAATTGTTTTATTTTTATTAATTTTTATTTCATTTTTTTACCTACGTGACTTTACCGAAAGAACTAAGAGTATAGGCAATCACATTTTGGACATTGGACCGATTGGTACAAATTGGTCGTAACTTTTTGGTTACTCCACCACCGGCCCCTCCTGGCTTGGTTGGAAAGTTGGGATTGCGCTCTGCTGTGTTAGACCTCGTGGACTAATTTATTCGTCGCAATAACCTTTTCTGTTGTTTGTGTTTTTTGTTTCGGTGCCATCTCCTTGTTTATGCTTTTATTTTATTTTGCTTGGCAGTGGGGTTTTCATTTGCTTTGTAGTGGCTGTATATGGGATTTGGTCCTCATAGTATAGAATTAGTGTACACTTTTTTTTTCTTCTTGGTTCTTTCGGTAAAGTCACGTAGAAGGGAAGTAATAAAATAATAAAAATAAAACATAATAAAATAATTCTCACGACGTTTCGGCCACAACGCAAGCAGCCATCCTCAGGTGAAGAATAAACACCACCAAGCTTGGAGCGTATAATTAAGCTCGGTTGGAGGGGGGGGGAGGTGAGAAGAAGAGAGCCTAGACAAAATAATTTGCATATCAAATTAAAATTTAATGTACACTGTTATGGTATGCTATTAGCATGAATCAGGCTATATAATTAACGCATTATTAATAAGGTTAATTTCGGCTTCGGCTCAGCTGTCATTGTACACGAGAACGCCTAATTATCCGTGATAATGTCGGGGATCAATTCCGCAGATCCTATTAGCTGCAGGGTTATCCACGACTTTACTCCACCTATCCGCAGCAAGAATAGGGCCACTGATAATAGGGGTTTGTGGCGACCCAACAGCTCCTGTGAATAATAGGAGCTGTGTCGTGATAGGGTAACTAATGAGAGGATTTCTCTTGTAATTATGCATTCAGGTAGGAGGGATGGCATAGTGGCAAGCACTCGCTGACCGAAAGAACCTAAAGAGTATGATGCACCGTCATCATGAGGCCTACTTTGCCAGTACCAAAATATAATAATAGGGGTTTTCCCTTTTTTTCTGGCGACAAAACTGAAACCTCTTGCAAGGGATCATGTTTACATTAACCACAATACTTGCAGTCAGAATGCAAAAAAAATAACACTCTTGATAATTCATGCATTGTCCTTGAAACTGATTGGTCCACACCAGAGACAGCTTTCCTTAGAGCCTAGTCTCATACGTTGTTCGACCAGATAACGCCAAAAGGTGCACAGTTCAAAGACAACGCACTATCAGAGTAATGAGGGCTCGGGGTAAGCATCTACATCATGAAATGTGCGCCTGTTGGCGTCATCTGGTCGAATACCGTATGAGACTACGCTCTAAGGAAAGCTGTCTCTGGTGTGGACCAATCAGTTTCAAGGACAATGCATTAATTATCAGTGTTCTTTTTTTGTTTGCATTCTGATTGCAAGTATTGTGGTTGATGTAAACATGATCCATTGCAAAAGCTTTCAGTTTTGTCGCCAGAAAAAAAGGTGAAAAATCCTATTATTATAGTATCATGTACATTATCGATGCAAACGGTACCTTAACTGAGCCTCATTTAGGTCAGCTCTGCCTAAACTAGCAATCTGCGTCATTGCATCAGTGCCAGCAATGAGGAGAAAAGAGAAGATGACTCCCTTCCAGTAGGTTGTTGGGGGGTGAACATTGCCTTATGGGTGGGCATTAACCATTCTGACACCACCAAAAGATGTTACTTTACCCTTTAGTGGTGGGCTGATGGTCCCACTGATTCGCGCTTTCCTGGGGGAAACAAATGATACATTCAAGTCGAAAAATCGAAGTGATTTCCTACTCAAGTAAGCATTGAGCATTGGAGGTAGCATTCATATCTTGTTTAGAGTCCTGAGTCGGTGGTGGAAATTCCACATTCTCATGGTGGGCGGAAGGGGGCAAGTCTCTCCGTAGCTCAGCTACTGTTGACTTCCCCAGAAAAGTGGTACTCATTTTATTGACCCCAGAGGGTTGATGGGCTGAGTCAACCCCCAACTAGGATGCAAACTGGCAACTTACCACTTGCGAACTGCCAGCTCTACTGCTGAGCCACAAGGCTTCATTGCTCATCACAATGTGTGGCCTCCAAATGTGTATATGAAACCATGTTGGTAAGCCTGGTGTTGATGTTGAATTAACTCCTTTTTTTATTGAAACGACTGAAGATACTTCGTGTTTGGAGCGAACAATTCCACATGTCAAGATGACGGAAATTGGGATAACTTAGTTCCGGAGTGCCGAGGTAAGAATTTTAATCTTTCTTAACAGAAATATTTTATGTGCACCTGTGTTGAATCCAAAATAGTTGTTTTTCTCCTATTGACAACCTCATAAAGAGTGTCTCACTCCCTGATCAGCTTATACTGTACATATCGTAAATGTGACAATTTATCGATTGTAATGCTCACAACATTCAGAGGCGTGGGAAACCAGCACAAGCGAGAAGGCAGCCAGAACCGGTGCCAACAATTTCCCAAGCTCTGCAGTCCTATAATAATAATATCGTATTTTGGGATGTTTGACCAACTCCATTAATGTAGTGCTTTTGTCTTGCACTTTGGTTTCAGAGGTGCAGTGTGAGAGGCCCCCATGGGTCGAGCACGGAGAGGCGGTGTTCAACATCGATGACAACAAAACTATTACATATAACTGTCAGCCAGGCTTCATTCTGGACGGCAATTCTACCTTCCAGTGTCCTCGATAATGGCACATGGGGCCCGAAAAATCTTCCTTACTGCAGACGTAATGCCTACATTTCCTTGAACGATCCAACTGACATTATGGACCTTTGAATTTTTTTTAATGCATGTACATATATTTCGCTAAACCGGCGGTTGTCAACCTGTTGCTGTTGTAAGATCATTGGAACTCACACCTCCCACGCCCCTCACCCTCAACAACCCCCCCACCCGCTCTCAGGTCCCAAGGTCTCCCCTTCCCCCCAGGCTACTACAGCCAAAACGCAGAGAGATCACGTGTCCATGCTTTTAGTCAAAATGTTGTAAGGAATTTGTTTCGTGTCATGCATTCGCATGTTTTGTTGCAGCAACACGGCACTGATGTTGCCCATCCGCATTGGACACTTTCTCATGCACAGTATCCATGCCGCAGCCTGTGTGTGTGTCCCCCACCCCCTATTGAACCCACGGATTGAGAACCACTGCTATTATCAGTGGGGTAGAAGGCAAATCTTAATTTTCTGAGTAGAGCGGGTGAGCGGAGAACACTCGTCATTCTTTTATTGTTGTATTTGTTTATTTTTACCAATTACATGACATTCAATTTAGATGATGACATACGAAGATATTTCCACTTGGCACTTTACAACTAGCAGTTCACCACCCTGAATGCCCCACCCCAGAAAATAACATCGCAGAGTTACTTCTGAATTCACTCACGCGGGCTCTTTGCCAACTCATGGGGCACACTTTTTAACGCCGCAAAAATGGTTTACTGCGTCGCAGATTAATGATTGTAAATATGAAATAATCAAAATTAAGTAAAAAACACTAAAAAATTATTTTTCTGTGTGTGTGTGCAGCCGTTAGACACCAGGCCACGACCATGAACTTGCTACACTTAGGAACCCAGATTAATTATTGGTGACTACCCGGATGTAAACTCAGGTCTTAGCAATACGAGCTCAGTGCCTGACCCTTGAGCGACTCAGACCCCTCATATCATTTATTTTTGAATGAATGAATGAATGGCTGCGACTGTTGAAAATCCAGAACAACTTCACCTCAACCCAACTCTGATCTCCTCACCATCTCATCAACGTTTAAAGTGCACACATCATTTACTTAGCCACGTTTGAATTTGTATTAAATTTAAGTAGCAAAAATAGTCTTTGTATTATAAATTGACTTGATATATCCCAGGTCTTCCTTGCAAAAGAGGCAATGTATCATGTATCTCAACAAGCCAGTTATGTACTCTCTTAGTTAAACAAAGGATACACCTACTACAATTACGAGAAAGTGTTTGCCACCGTTAATGCCACTGTTAATGTGCTTCTGCAAATGCTATTCGTTAGAAAGCGTGTCATTTTCATGAAAATTAATGGCGAGCGTTTACTTTCTGTCCCATCACGCGCACGCACGCACACACGTCCCGCACCCCAGCCCTTCACATGTGCAAGCATCCGCCCCCCATTGCCAACGCCATGCAGTTGTGGAGCACTCAGCAGAGCTACGAGCTGGGCACGAACGTGCGCTACCGCTGCAACCCGGGCTACACAGTGTCGCGCGACTCGTCCTACTTCATCGTGTGCGTCAACATCGACGGTCTGGCCAAGTGGACCCCGCAGAAGCTCAAGTGCCAGCGTGAGTAGCCGCCACGCGCTGCTGCTGCTGCTGCGTCGTCCGGAATGGTCACTCGCGTCGCTCTCGCACAGGGGACGTCGCCCGGCTCGTCGGAGGGACGACTCCGCTCCGCTGTCGTTGCGCGACTGGTTCGCGCACGCACGCTATCTGTCGGAGAGTGACTGAATGTTGCGTGATTTTCTTCGGCACCGTACGTAGCCAACCGTGCGTGCTAATCGGAGGTGCGAGGGGAGGACGACGACGAACTCCTCTTTTGAGAGCTGAATTCGAGGGATGAGTTATGTGACCCGTGAGCTCGGCTGTCCAAAGGGTGACTCGCACACACTTCGAGCCACACATCGGAGGGTGACTTTCACAGTGGGCGAATCGTGTGGTCACCTGATACTTGCACTCATCTGTTGGATGGTTGACTCACTCTCGCTGCTGGTGGCCCATCAGATGGTGAGTAGCCACGTGACCTGTGTACTCAACTGTCAGCAGGTGATTGAACATTTAGTTATCTGCCAGAGGGCGACTCGTGGAGCTGCTGTGTCAGAGGATGCCCCATGTGCCCGTGCATCGGCAGTCGCAAAGGGAATCGCATTGTTACCCTCTATCACTGTGTGATGTCAGGTGACAACTATGTTGAGTGGCGAGCGTGTCAAAGCGACGAGCATGCTATTTAAAGGAAAGGTCCTCAACGTTTTCACGACGTCCATCCTCATTTAACTGCTGTTAATTTTCACGTGTTTTTCAGCGAAACAGTGCAGCTTCCCAGGAGAAATTGAAAATGGGTATTTTAATGGAACGGATTTCATGTATGGAGCATATATCGTATATCACTGTAACCACGGGTGAGAGACACTGCTAATTACTTATTAAATGTATATTCCTCCCTTTTCAAAGTTTACTCCGATACAACTTTCATAAAATGTGACTTAAAAATCGACCAAAAAATGCCTAGGTCTACATTGAGTGCCAGTGTTTATGTACAATGGATAAACAAAGTGTGCGATATGTTTTTCAAGATACAAAGTTAGGTGTTATTAAAATCTTAACGGATTCACCACGTTACCATTTCGACATGGCACGCACGTTTCCTAAGAAATAAAGCATAATCACTTTGTGTAAATATCGCTGTGTAACCGTTTACAGAGAGGAAGCATACAGTACATTATATGAATAAGCAAAGCAAACAATTAAACACGATTAATGCTTTCATTACACAAATTCAGTATTTTATAAAAACTCATAAGTTGTTATTTGTTATTTTTTTTTAATTCCAGATATATTATGGGAGAAAGGCAAATGACAAGAGAGTGCATGGCTGATGGAAATTGGTTACCAAACTCTCCTGTGTGTGAACGTAAGTGCATCCAGTACATCTTGCGCACACTTACCAATTCAGATGTTCTGCTTTTAAACCTTTCCCGTTCTGATGACGTATGTGTCTACGTTATCAGTTTTTCTTCCGATTCCATTCCGATGATGTTCCGATGACGTACATGTACGTCATCGAACTGAAAGAAAGAAAAAATAACTTTATTGGTACCGAAACTCCCACAAGGCCATGCAGGAGAGCGTGTGGCACAGTTTGGCACCAGCTATCATTCTCCTCGGTGAATACAGTGTCTTTAAAAACAATGGCGCTAGGCCTTTCTAAATAAATTAACGCTAACCGCTCGCGTGTTTCGAGATTCATCGGCGAACGGGACACACCACCCTGAAACTTGCAAATGTCTCGGAACGGGAAAGGGTTCATTTTGAAGGCAGAGTTGTGGCACATTGATCGGGGCGCTGCGATTATGATCCTAGCAACCATGAGTTCAATTCTCAATTCCCAGCTGTGACTAACATCAGCGGTGAGCGATATCCAACCCCAACCCCATTCCACCACCCCAGTGTGTGTTGTCACCACAACGTGGCACCGACATTTCCTTCGCACGTTCGAGATTTCTCTCGCACAGTGGTGTGGTGCAGCCTGCAACCCCAGGGGCACAACTGACGGGTTGAGAACCGCATCAATAAATGACTGATGTATGCATTCATATCCCATCAGGCATGGAAACGAGCAGCTCTACATTTAGTCAGAGCGAGTCGGTACGAAAAGTCACGTTACTTACTGGAGCTGATCACCCCCCCCCCCTCTGTTTTCCTCCTTCGCCCATATGCAGCCGTGCAGTGCCCAGAGCCTCTTGAAATCCGTCACGGGACCATCAGCGTTCCCAGCAGCCTGATATTCGACAGCGTCATCCGGTATCGCTGCAACGGCAAAATGCAGCTGATGGGTCCCAGCCTGCGCACATGCCAAGCGGACAGCACGTGGAGTGACCGCGAGCCCATATGCATGGGTGCTGCCCTTTCTCATCGCCACAGCCATCATCATCAGTGTCACGGTCATCGTCTGCATTATCATCATCACCATCACCACCACCAGCATCAGCATCGTCATCATCTGTGTGAGAACTATCATCGGCGTTGTCATCATCATGATCTTCATTGCCACGGTCATCATCAGCATTGTCATCATCATCACCACCACCATTAAAATCATAAACATCAGTATCAGTCATCATCAGCAGTCATCATTGCCATCAACATCATCACTGTCACAGCCGTCATCACCGTCAACATCATCAAAATCCTCATAACAGTCATCTCAGCATTGTCATCGCTATCAAGATGATCATCATCAATTTCACAGTCATCGCCAATGACATTATCACCATTAATATCATTATTATCACAGTCATCATCAGCATTGTTATCATCTCTATCAACATTGTCATCAGTGTCATGGTTGGTCATCGTTGGCATTGTCACTTTCACCATCATTACCATCACACAATCATGAGGAACACAGTCATCTTCAGTAGTCTTGTAATCATTGTTATCATCATGGTTATCAGCATCACTGGTAATCATCATTTTACACCATAATCGCCATCAAAATTATCTTCACAAGTATCATATTCGTTAGAATTATCATCGCCATCACACTTCTCACCATCAGTATAAGGTATCTTATCAGTAAAAATAATATAATCATGACATGTATTCTATTGTCGTCGCTAATACTGGGTAATGCAGTCACGAATTATACGAAGCCGTGAGCCATCGTCACCCACGATCATGGCGCGGGTGGCGCATGTAACAGCATCGCCTTTTGTTGCAGCTGTTCTCTGCCCACCTCTTAAGAATATCGAGAATGGAAAGTGGCTGGGCGGGGAAGGCACCGACAGTGTTGTGAGGTTTAGCTGCAACGAAGGGTACGAGCACTTCCAACAATCACCGTGGAGCGGGTCTCTTGCCAGTTTCACTCCATCAAACTGCACTTTGCCTGACTACTTTGTTGTAGCACTGAACTCTGGATTGAACAAAGTCGAGTCAAAGTTTTTTTTCCTGCTTTAGTGAACATGAAGCTGGTGCTCATTTTCTATTCACTGCCCAGTCCCTGTTGACTTACCCCCAAATTAGTCATATTTTATCGACCCCAGAGGGAAGATGGGCTGAGTCAACCCGCAACAAAGATTTGAACTCCTTTCATCTGCGCAATGCATGTGAAGAGGAGTCGAGAATGGTTTGAAGCACTTCTTTAATTCACCAATGCACAGCTACACTCGTTCCACAACCAACCTCGAACACCCCCCCGTCCCACAGCGCCCTTTAAATCATCTCCAATACACATCCCCGTCTGGCACGCCTTGGTCCGGGTGACGTCGTGATTTGCGTGGTGCGTGTGTGTGAGGGTGGCTCGCAGAGCCACTACATATGTATTTAAGGACCATTACAAACAAATGTAAAGTGTTTTTTTTAAATAGGCAACACTGATGACAACGTCGCCATTATTGGCTATGCCTTTACATATGAAATACGCAAAACAAGTTTTGTATTGAATGTATCATTCTGTGTAGGTCGCCTAAAATGTGAATACAGTATTGTCAAACTCTTTGATTTTTTCAGTAAAGTCACGTAGGTAAAAAAGAAAATAAATGAACACAACTAAATTATTTAAAATAAATGAAAACAACTAAATTATTTAATTTATTTTTATTTTATTTTTTATCTACGTGACTTTACCGACAAAAACCAAAGAGTATGGACCCTTGCAGTCACGAAAGCTTCAAATCTCGAAGTATTTCGATTTAAAGCTTTCGTGACTGCAGGGATTCATCTTCTTGGTTCTTTCGGTAGAGTCACGTAGAAGGGAAGTAATACAATAATAAAAATAAAACATAATAAAATAAAATAATTCTCACGACGTTTCGGCTACAACGCAAGCAGCCGTCTTCACCTGAAGACGACGTTTCGGCTACAACGCAAGCAGCCGTCTTCACCTGAAGACGGCTGCTTGCGTTGTAGCCGAAACGTCGTGAGAATTATTTTATTTTATTATGTTTTATTTTTATTATTTTATTATTTCCTTTCTACGTGACTTTACCGAAAGAACCAAGAAGATCTCGAAGTATTGTCAAAGCTATTCAATATCTAATCGTGTTTATTCTTCTTCAGTTTTTTGCTGGCTGGGCAGGATACAATCACTTGCCTTCCGAATGGGCAGTGGTCAGGATATCCACCCACTTGTCAGCGTGAGTGCCAACATTGTTCATGTGCCCCATGCGCTGGTGTTAACACCAGTGGCATCACATTGCCCTGAACACACGAACGTCAATGAACACATACACGACATCCATAGCACTAAGAGATGGTGCGAAGCAGTAGGTGGGAGCCATACATTATTGCCAGATATCGATATTCTTGTTCAGTGTATTTATAAATAAGTGGGACAAAAACCTGTTTTTACCAGTGGCACACCACGGGAAGGAGATTGAGTCAAGGATATAATAATGTGAATGTTTAGGTCCTTGTTGTGTGTACATTGGTGTGTCCATTCTCATCAAGGGGCATAAACCTTCACGCGAACTCTGGTCATCCTCGTAGCAGCGGCTTTTGGCTGGCCATCGAACAAAGATGGTCACCGCATTGCGTGCTTTCAGACGCGCTTCTGTGGCCGTCTGGAACGCTCCTCCTTCCGAAATTGGAAGCCACTGGAGCTATGCACTTTCAAAGCTAGATTAAAAAACAATTTCATTAGGACTGCTTTTTGTTTCATGTTTGTTATCCTTCCTCCGCACCTCCGATTAGCACGGTTAGCTACGTATGGTGCGAAAGAAGTTCAACATACGTGCATTAGTAATATATAATGTAGCCTGCATAGGGAGGTGTTTGTTTTGATATTTTTGATCTAATGTGCAAACTATAGATAGTTTAAAATAGTTTTTTTTAGCAAACGGTTAACCGGAACTGCATCTTCCGAGGACCATTACCTATTCAGCCACCAGCTCTTCAATTGGTCTTGAGTTAACCTGTACCGCACCCGAAATTCATTCATCTTCACTCCCTGGGTTAATACAGAGAAGTAAGGGTACGTTCGTTATGTCATTGGATGCAGTTACAGATTTCCCTTAGAAGAAAGCACGTGTTTTAGGACAAGACCAGAACGCGTGCTGTTAAGTCACGACGTGCGTGCGTTGCGTGCGTGCGTGCCATCGGCAACGTACAAATGGACCCGCAAAAAAAATATGCCGTCCTCCCGTTGACAGCTGTGTGCCCTCCACCGACCCTGGACCGATATGCCGCCATACCTCAGATCATCAGAGACAAGCAGTACTTCACAGTTGGAGAGAGAGTGGAGTTTCACTGCGGCGGAGGCTATCGCGATTGGTCCTACACCCTCGTGTGCAACAAGTGGCATAGGTGGCAGCAGGTGGAAAAGCACTTCTTACATCCCTCGGGATGGAAATGCGTGGGTGAGATGTTTCAGTTTACTCTTCTTTTCAGTGAATTGCGAGCGCTTTGTTCACGGTGTGGCGGTGATGCACGCGGTCATTGTTTCTGCAACGTATTTCCCGGCTGTCGACCGTGTAACGCAACAAAAGTGGACGTGATTCGGGTTGTGCGTGAGCACGCAGAGGCGAGGGACATGCCTCGTTCATGAAAAGACTAGAAGAGTTTAAGTAAATGAAGTTAAAATCGGATGACGTCATCATCGTTGTCATCATGACATTGGGGAATTGCCACCAATGGCTCCAGGCCACCAACATATATTTGCACTTCCATTGGGGGTGCCGTGGTGGCGAGATGTTAACTACCTCGCCTGGTATGAAAGAGGTGGTGGGTTCGGTCCCGACCCTGACGCCTGTATATTTGGAGTTTGCGTGTTCTCCCTGTGGTCACGTGGATTTATCTCTGCGTCCTCCGGTTTTTCTCTCCACATTTACAATCAAATTCTTAGGTTTTTTCGGTAAAGTCACGTAGGTAAAACATCAAAATTAATAAAATAAATAAATAAAATAAAATATTAATTTTGATGTTTTACCTACGTGACTTTACCGAAAAAACCTAAGAATATGAATCATTGCAGTCACGAAAGCTTCAAATCTAGAATTTACAATCAACATGCGGTTTAGAGTATAATTGGCTGCCATACATTTCCACATGATCAGCCACTTCATTGGGCTACCATTTGTGATAGCCATGTTGCTTCTGAAAAAGAGTAAAATAAAAAAGCTTTTTTTCGCTTGAGTATTGGGACCAATTTCAAAGTAACGTTTTACGTTTGAACATGTATCACTCGCCATTCCTCCGGCTGCAGGTGCCGTGGCCGAGCACTCTGCGCGTGTGTGACTTTGTGTTACTTTGCTGCAGCGGATTCGCAGTTTGAACCGCGTGGCTGACCCCCGGTTCGTACCAGTGCTATTAAAAAAAAGAGTAGGCCGTGCACTGCGTGCTGAGCTCATGATACAAATTGGCAAAGACATAAAAAAATATATTCATGTAAATTACTTATCTTGGAGAAGGCACGAGGGCTACATCCCCCCCCCCTACCCCCCCCCCCCCCCCCCCCCCCACTGTGAAAGCACTGCAGTGTATCTACTTGTCTGTGAAACAAAGCATCTTCGTGACAGCCCTTGTCCTATAATAATGGCCTAATGCCGCATTTTTCTTAAATTCATGTGAAATTTGAAAGGTACTGTATTCTGAATGATCAACTCGCGTACTTCTGAATCATCAACTTCGATTAATTTTATTATGTTGGCTAAATGCCCACTTCTTTTGGGGTTTTCTGTTTCACAGCATTCTGTTACAGGCCAAAGCCAAACTTAAATGCAGTTATTGCAAGGAGCTACGAACACATAGACTTTTACCCCGTCGGTAAGTATGCTTATTTTGATTGCAAGCTTGGATATACTTCCGAAGCCTATGGATACTACATGGAATGTGCAGTCGACAAAGGAGGTGAAACTTACTGGAAGCCCTACAAAAAAGCACGCTGTATTGCTGGTATGTAACATCAGCACTGACAACATTAACCTCACAACCTTCAACACTCTTTACACTTCGAATATTCATTGTACATTGTGGCCCCAAAAGTGAAGGCACATAGGGTGATAATATGTATTTTAACATGTTCAAACCGACTTCCATTTACATTAACGCCTGCATGAATTACCCTTTGAAATGAATGTAGCTTTGTTTTACTACATTACTGGTTGTAACCTTTAAAGATTCATCAGTTATGTTTTGTTGTCTGAATTCACTCGGGGGTTCTTGGTCGACATTTGTAAACAGCAAATTCGAGGTGACCACACAGGAAGAAGAAAAGTAGACATTAATAACGATACCAGATCAAATGTTAACTTAAATAATAGACCATTAAAAGGTTTTGATGCCAGTATTGAAATACATTAAATAACCCGACGTGTCCTGACGTTTTGTACTTGATACTGCTCACACGCTCACACGTGACCTCTCATCCCCAATGAGAGCCGCTTGTCCTTCATATACCATAGTGTGCATTAATACAAACCCTGCCCATTTTTTCTAGTGCGTATAAAGCAGCGCTCTCTGTCACCTATCATAATGTAAAACAAGTAAACCCGTAAAAACAAAGTTTTTCACTATAAATCCTTTATATGCGTGGCATCGGGGCGGCGAGAATCCTCTCGTCCTCTGGCTTGAGATGGCTGCCACCTATGGGTCAGATGATTGTCTGGCAGCATTAAACAATTAGTAATTAAATATTTTTTTAAAAATTCCCTAAACAGTTTAAACTTTTTGAAAAAAATTTTCACGAAAATGCATTGTCACGCACAACGAGTCTGTGTGCAAAATGTCAGCTCGATTGGATCACGGGAAGTGGGTTAAAAAACGACCGAAAGATTTGCACGGTCCTAAGCAAGCAAGCGAACTTAATATAAAGGATTTAAAAAGGCAATTGTTTGGATGAAATGTCAACGTCGTCCGTTTCACTTGTGGCAATAAATAATAAAATTGCGCCACCCTTCCGGGGGTGGAGGATTGAGACTGATTCGCCCGGCTCATTTGTGATTTGGACATGTTTCGCTGAAAATATGGGGAAAGGCTATGGAATTCAAATCAAAGTGCAAGGTGCACTTGTGTTGCGGTCGTGAGTTTAAACTAATTTTGTTATTTGTGTGTTCAGGCAGAAGATGGTACTGAAAAGGTGCTCGCAAGTGTCCGCCGATCAGAGCTCTGCGATGGGGACTTTGATCGCATACGATGTTCATCTCTGGTCACAATGTTTTTTTTTTAATGACATTGTATTGCGTGGCGTCATTTACTGATCATTTCTGTATTGGAATAAAATCAAATAAAATCTGCATGTCAACCAGCTCGTTCCATGTGTGGCAGTGTTATTCCCTTGGGATAAATTGCAATGCCTCCCGTTATGAGAAGTGCCTCAATATGAAACAAATTAAAGACCTAATGAGCGGCAGCACGGTGCAGTGGTCACGTCAACTAGCCCAAGAAGACATCCATCGCGGAGATGGAGTGACAACATCGGCTCGTTTGAAGGGGCTGGGTAGACTATTCCCATGGCGTGACCGTGAGAGACGGTGACAGCTTAGGGAGTTCCTAATCAATGGGATTGATCCATTGCTGATGGTGCTGGAAATGTCAATGCACATCAAGGTGCAATTCTGCATGTCAGTGTTGATTGTGCCGTGCGGTTTGAATATTCCCGCGCGTAAATTGTGACCGCTGATCCCATAACCCTCGTGCGACGGGAGTAATTTGCTTCGGGCGGCCTATATGCAAATGTTTCTGGATGTCGACTTGTAATTGGCTAGAGTCGCCTCTGACAGTGCCCTCTTGGCTCCACCCCCCTTTGTCTGGCTCTGTGGGTGGGGTTTGAATCGACCAATGGGAAGCCGACCTACCCCCTCCCATTGAATTACACCTGCCAAGTTGAGTCTCTTGAACGATTCAATTCCAATCGATTATAATGTAGTGTATAAGAAAGTGACTTCAATCGACCGCTTTTGTTTTACTTGTGCATAGTTTATTGGTTTGTTGTATTCTAAAATAAGCGGGTTGGGGGGTGTTGAAGGTTTTTTAAATGCACTTTTTGTATACAACAGACCAGCCTGCCACTGCCCAGTTAACATGCTAAACGTTGGGCCAATGTTGAGCCCAACGTTCCACAGTTGGACTGGGTGACTGTAATAGCTCAGCTTATTGGAATGTTAATAGCTCAGCTTATTGGAGAGTATATTGAGTACATTGATTATATTGATGTATTTTATATTTCGTTTTTTCACATCGGTTTATTGTATGGAAGTAGGGTAGTTGCAGTTTTTTAGCGTCAATATGCTAAATTCCTCTGTTGATATGTAAACTCCTTTGTCAAGGCACTCTGCTCCTCCCACCCAGCTTAAATATACGCTGCCAAGCTTAGCAGTGTTCATTACGACGCTGTTTTTCAGACAGCTCTGTTCTTCACCTGAGGACGGCTGCTAGTGTTGTGACCGAAACGTCGTGAGAATTTTATTTTATTATGTTTTATTTTATTATTTCCCTTCTACGTGACTTGACCGAAAGAACCAAGAAGATGGGTGAATGTACCTTTATGGACCACTTTAGGCATTGTACTGCGCCCACAACAGTTGGTGGAGTTCAGCGCGAGGCGACGTTTATTTCCTTTGTTTTACCTCCCTGAACTGGAGGTGGAAATTCCACATTCCTGCGGCTTGCGGGAGACTACGTAGGATCGCAGCACGCCTAGCGATCCAGTTCCGCGGAGGCGAGGGACGGCTGGTGGATCGCACCGTTGTTGTGAAACTTCCCTTCCAGTGGGGGTTCGAGAAAGGAAGGATCCATGATCAGGCTCGCCATTTAGATCTTACGGGTCAGGGTCGCTCAATCAGCGGGTTTACCTAACTTCTATATTTGCTATAAAATATCACGAAGAAAATATGCATGAATGTCCGAAACTAAAGGCGTAAAACGTTGCCATTATTTTAGGATCAACCTCCGCTCGCATTGCAATCCCGCGGAGCAGCTGGAGGGACCGGTTTGTGCGATTTCGCGTCTATGCGGCTAAGCAATGTCGACCCAAAATTCGCTCTATGCGGTTTGAATTCACTCCATAAGCGGCGATGCGGTCGTACGAGGCACAACGGTACGCAATGTGTGTGTGTGCAGTACTCTATGCGTTACTCGGCAGGCAGCCGTTTCACAGAGATACACAGATATACAAAACTACACAGATAAATACATACACAAGTACATACAGAGAAACAACATTGTGTGTGTGTCCTGTATGCGCTACTCGGTAGGCAGCCGTCTAACAGAGATACACATATATACAAAGATAGACAGAGATATACATACACAGGTACATACAGAGACAACATTGTGTGTGTGTGTGCTCTATGCGCTACTCGCTTCGTACAGCCCGTTGTCTTTTTTATCCTTTATATTAAGTTCACTTGCTTGCTTGCGCGCTTACGACCGTGCAAATCTTTCGGTCGTGTTTTAACCCACTTCCCGTGATCCAATCGAGCTGATATTTTCCACACAGACTCGTGCGTGACAATAAATTTTCGTGAAATTTTTTTTTACAAAATTGTACACTTTTTAGGATTTTTTTTTCTATTTTATTACCAATTGCTTAATGGTGCCAGGCAATCATCTGACCCATAGGTGGCAGCCATCTCAAGCCAGATGACGAGAGGACTCTAGCCGCCACGCATATAAAGGATTTATAGTGAATAACTTTGTTTTTACGGGTTAATTTTTTTGAAGCCATCGACCGCATAAAGCGAGGAAAACCTGTAATTAAATTGTCACTATGAATGTCAGCTCGCTTCCCTCCGCCACCCACCCGGTCCAAGACAATTAGCCCCAATTAGTCGCTCGCTCGCAAACATCTCAACGGTACATCAAAGATAAAGTACTGCACGAATATTCAATTTGTCATTCGTAGCGAGCCTTGCACGTCTATCCTGCACAGTGCACGTACGCATGTGTTTATATGCGTGTGTACTACGCATGTTGTTGATCAGGGTGTCTGAAAATGAATATACCAAAAAGACCATTATTGTTATTCGAGATCCTGACGTACATTTAATATGACTACGTGTAATAGACGTTAAGTTTTAGTTTTTTAAATGTGTTATGGTATTAATTAGATGTTCTCGTTTAATTTGAAGCTAATTTCATTAGGTTTGTTTTCTACCTGATGACGATTGTTTGTGTTGCAATCGAAACGTCGTGTTGTATTATTTAATTGTTTTTTTTTTCTACGTAACTTTACCGAAAGAACCAAAGAGTAGATGTTCTCGATTTATGAATAAACTTCTACATGTCCATCATTCACTATAATAAATCATTCACTATACTCAATTCATTACAATCACTCATTCACTATAATCGATCATTCACTATAATTGATCATTCACTATAATCAATATAATTAGGCGCATACTCTGAGGACATATTTTTACAACATAGCATCAACGATACGATGTTTAATTTATTCAAGGTCCCTTGCTTTACTAGTGTAGACTTTAATGTGTTTATTTTTTAACTCAGAGACTTAAAAAATCGAATTGTGTTCATTCGGGTGAACTGGCGGATTTTGTTATAAATCAGAAAACTGGGTTTCTCCTGAAACAAAAAGTACTAATCAATATAAAACGCACAAGTCTAATGCATATATGTATATAAAATTTATGTCAGTATTTTGAATACCAATACAACTGTTCAAATTCTGGGATCTTTCGGTAAAGTCACATAGATAGGTTCAAAGAAAATAACAAAACATAACAAAAACTACGATGTTTCGATCGCAACACAAGCGGTCGTCTTCAGGAAATGGGGGGTTAGCTTCCAAGGCAAACTGTTTATAAGGGTTCGAAATTGGTGTAGCCAGCCCTCTGATTGGTGGAAACCCAACCACTGTCGGGTTGGCTGCCCACCACTTACATTATCATTGGCTGCTGACATTTGGGCTACGCCCATTTCGAACCCTTATAAACAGTTTGCTTTGGAAGCTAACCCTCCTTTTCCTGAAGACGACCGCTTGTGTTGCGATCGAAACGTCGTAGTTTTTTTATATGTTTTCTTTTTTTCATTGAACCTATCTACGTGACTTTACCGAAAGACCCAAGAATATGAATTCCTGCAGTCACGAAAGGTTTAAGTCCAAACTGTCCAACTTTATTTTTGGTAAATTCATTTTCGGACACCCTCTACATATTGCTGGCATGTAAGTTGCACTCTCAACCACTGTTCAAACGTTGACCCAACGTTCATATTTCATAGTGCATCCATAAAGATGCTAGCTTATTGTACTCCATATTCATAGAATCCTACGAACAGATGTATAGATGTATAGTGTAAATATATACAACGTTTGATGCATTGTCACTCGGGTAAAGTAAGGTGAGATGGGATCTGATGCGCGCAAAATAATTCGCGTTGAGACGTTCCGAAGGGTAATTAGATAAAGTTGATGTGCATGTGAGGTGGATTGCCGTGGCATCGCAGTACGGTGAGTGATGAGCGATTGCGTTTGAAGAGCCTTATCTCGAAGAGTGAAGTGGCCACGAAGAGACATTGCCCAGAGTACCATGGGGTGTGAAATCCTGCACTGCATTGTGACTCAGTTACTTCCCATGTTGTAAATCTGTGGAGCCAGGGATTTAGTTATGTACTGTACGTTGAACTTTTTTTGCGCCAGACATAGTCCCAACCGTGCAAATTGGAGGTCTTTATTTTTCATTTTTTTTCGTAAAAGCACAGTTCTGCCCACTAATTTTTTTTTATTTGGTTTGGGTTCGTGTCTCAATGTTTGACAAGGGCTTAGATCCATAAAACAAACTGATTGTATCAGTAGCGAACGGTTCAACATCCAATGTGCCTCATTTCCTGTAAACCAGTCGTGTTTAAATTCGAGGTTGCCAGCGCAGTGATCAACGTCACAATTCAAAGTTTGAAAAGTTGGAAATGATGACAAGGAGACTATTAAACGTTTGGTTGATCATGGTTTTTTTTTATAAGTGCTACCAACGTCGCATATATGTGCCAACTACATACTACATACATTGTCGAGGGGTCACACTGCACAGTTCACTCCGTCAGCGAGGTTTCGTGCAATCTTATAAGCCCGAGTCCAATACTCGGATGGGTGACAGCCGCCAAGGCTACGTTCCTCTGCTATTGGTGACGTTAAATCGTTTTTAGATTATGTATTTATACTGGAGGAATCCGATGAGCTATTAAGCAATTTTTCACAGATGTCCAGTCGGGGAGGGTAAGGACGTTACACCAACAAGCAATACTAATTCCCTCTGGCAAAACAAGAATTTAAAAAAATCGAGCGACAAAACTGCTGAATGGAGCCGGCGAGGAATCACCCCCAGTGAGGAGCTCGCATCTGGCAACAACTCAAAATGGCTCACATGGCGGAGCCTAAACAGACTGAGACTGGGTTTCGGCAGATGCAACTCTCTCATGAAACCACAGGGCTTCTGCGCAACCGAACAATGTGCTTGGTCAAAAGCAAACCATGGATCATCTTCCGAGATGCCCTGCAGCACCACAATGCACTCCTCAAGATTTGGCAATGCCAACACCAGAAGCAGTGGCCTGTGCAGAATATTGGGAAAATACTAGATGGGTTGGGCAGGAGATACGACAAGGAAGAAGGTGCCAGAAGGATGTGACACTATCCTGAGCATATTGGCACAACAAGGCAGAGGAACGTGGAGACAAATGACACTGGACACCTCCTGGCTATCTCGCCATGGATCGTGATGGTGATGATGCAGCCTCAAACCTGGCACCTGGACATGCAAGTTCCAATTACGCTCAGCGTCCCATCCGATACGAAGCCACTTACTGTGCTGAACGGATTTTCGCAAGTGACTGGTGACAAAACGTTTTACCGGTGCTGTCCTTAAACAATGCGTTACATATACATTCTGGAGACACGGCGAAGTTAGACCTGATATGTTTCGCACTGGGTACCGTAATTCCAATCGTGGCTGTGTTTTTTAAAATATTCAATATGACCCAAGAGTTGAGCGTGAGCGAGTTTTATCTGCTTTTAATACAATAGACCCCCTCTTAACAACGGTAATTGGTTCCACGAATCCAGCCGTGAACTAATTTGGTCGTTAAGCGAGTATAGCAAGTGCACGTTAAAGGCTTAATTCGTTCTGATAGCATCACCCAAAAACATACTTTATAAACACATATGAAAATAAATAAGGTTAATCAATATTCATGTTTATTGTACCTACAACAGCCCGTCGTTAACAGGAGAATAGTGCATATATAGGCACGGGATGGGTGGGGAAGGGTTGTCGAGTAAAAAAATTTGCATGTCAATGAGATTTAAATCTTGAGTCTTGACTTAAAGCTTTCGTGGCTACCTACGTGACTTTACCGAACGAACCAAAGAGTATAGATTCCTGCAGTCACGAAAGCTTCAAATCAAGGAGAATAATGGTCCGGTAAGCGAACACATTGGGCTCTATGGAGGCCCGTTGTGAAACGATTAGTCGTTAACAGGGTTGGTTTTAACAGGGGTTCTACTCTACACTCGTAGACACCACTACTATACACTACACTATACACTACTATACACTACATGTTGGCTTCTATGGAGGCCCATCACAGGGGTGTTCGTTAAGAGGGGTTCTACTGTATCATCGTCACCTCGTCTCACCTCTCTTCATGTTAATAGATGGAATGTGGTTAAACATCCAAAGATCTGCAGCTCATTTGGAAATGGGAACTTTTGAAACGGCATTCGCCGTGACACACAGCCATCGTCTTTGTCCGTCCGTACGGCTGATGCAGATGCTGAGCGACAGCTCCAATGCCCCAGTCACGCCAGCAGACTACCGCGAGACAGCGGAGTGGTGGTTATCGCCGTTATGTCTCCTTCGTAGATTTGTCGATCGGGGCATTGGCGTCGCTATGTCCTAGTACGGTCTGTTCTGGATGACCGCACTGCTACTGGAGAGTTTTTAATGTTTCTATTGGCGCATCAGGTGTCCGCATCTGCCATGGTTTGTGTGGATGCGGTTTGGGGTGGACTCTGAGCTTTACGGAAGATCATAAGCCAGGGATCTTCTGCGTTGGGTCACACCAATCTACGTGACCCCCTACGCATTTCACAAGTAGCACTAATCGCATTTCTGCATTTCCCATAAATATGCTAAATTCCTCTTGATATGCAAATTATTTTGTCAAGACGCTCTTCGCCCCTCCATCCCAACATAAATAGTCGATTCAAGCCTGGGGCTCCTTGACAGACCTGTTCTTCACCTGAAGACGGCTGCTTGCGTTGTGGCCGAAACGTCGTGAGAATTATTTTATTATGTTTTATTTTTATTATTTTATTAATTTCTTTCTACGTGACTTTACCGAAAGAACCAAGAAGATGAATCCCTGCAGTCACGAAAGCTTTAAATCGAAATTCAATCTACGTGACTTTACCGATAGAACCAAGAATATGAATTCCTGCAGTCAGGAAAGTTTTAAGTAAAAACATGTTAGTGAATTATTTAGCCATTTTCTGTACTTTTGAGGCATAAGCAATTGGAAAATAACACTTACTACCCAGGAACAAATAATATATATTTTTGTTACACAGTGATCCGTCGTACTTCCGATTAACACGGTTGGCTCCGTACGGTGCGAACGAAGTTCAACGTCTCTGTGCGGACCTCGCCCCGCACATTCAACTTAGATGCTCGCTTCTCCCGCGCCGCTGGAGGGCGACACTCGGCAGTGAAGTCCCTCGGCCACAGGGCGTTGTGGATTCGTGGGGCTTCTTCTCAGTGCGGCTGCGTCTCTGTGAAGAAGACGCGGAGCGGCGTCATCATCACGTGGAGCGTGGCTCGTGCCGTGGCAACACGCGAGGAGCGGGCAAGAGGAGACAGGGCGGACAAAGACTTTTGACTTTTAAACAACTTTTATTGCCGCCAACAGCAACAGCACTGAAGGCGATTCCGATATGAAATACACAGTCACCAGCAAACAAATAAAACAACCGCTATGCACTGCGCACAACACGAAATAAAAGCCACGTGGTTGGTGGTGGTGGTCATCGTGCACGCCACGGTGACGAGCGAGCGCTTCAGAAGGTGAACACGAGGGTGCCGTCCACGCTGGTGCAGAGGGTTTTTCCGGTTCTCCAGCGTTCGAAGAAGACGTGCACATCGCCGACATGTGTGTGGTACATGGCGTGCTCCAGCCGGAGCCGCGCCTTAAGCAGGCCTCTGAACACTGGAAGCACAAAGCAGCCATCAGTGAGAGAGAGAGAGGCAGAAGAGGAAAGGAAGGGTTGGGAGTATGGAGTCGAGCACGGGAAGGGCCGTTACAGGGTGGACGGGAGAGGGAGTTTCAGACAGAGGGGGCGGCAGAGAAGCAATCTCACATTCAGTGGGGATTGACTGAGGCTTAAACAGAGGATGCTGGAGCGGAGAGCAATGGGCAGTGGAGTGGAGCGAGGTGAGAGGGGAGAAGACGGGGAGTGAAGTGGAGCAAGGGAGAGGGGAGGGAGAGAGGAAAGCACGAAGAGTAGAGTGGAGTGAGGGGAGAGAGCGGAGAGCACAGCGAGTGGGAGTGGAGCAAAGGAGAGGGGAGTGAGGGAGAGAACACGGAGAGTGGAGTGAGCTACCCGTCGGAGGCCGTCAGACTGCGAGAAGGGCTGCGTGCAGAACGAGAGAGAGTGAGCGAGAGGTGGGGGTTTACATGAAGCAAAGTTATTATAAAAAAAAATACGAAATGATGAAAGAAGCAAAGTGCCGAATACACCGATCATCTTGTTTCCACTGATCGTAAAAAAGGAGAGAGAGGACAGGACGGGGATGAGAGGGAAGCGATGTGAGAGAAAAGAGACAGGTGGTGTCTGAAGTTTTCTCGCTGTGATTTTCATGATGGGTTTTCACGTGTAAAGTTATGTGTTGCCTTTTTGAGGCCATTTTTGTTACTGATAAATCGTGCTTTTTAGTCGTATTTTACTGTAAAAATCACATTGTCAGTTACTTTTAAATGTTTTTAATGTTGTACATTTCTGGATAAGTCAGTTTGGTCCCAATTAACGCCGGTGTAACCCTTGCCAATCCACTGCTGGATGAAGTCACAGGGGTTATTCGACCATACTTCACTGGTTTCAAGCGTTTTAATGGGTCAAAGGTTCGATTCTATTGGCTTGGTAATATTTCACGGTGGGTTTTTTTGACGGCTCTGGTTGTATTTTGTTGTGAAAATGTTTTAGCTTTTCTGTGGTTGTTCAAAATTACCATCTTACTGTTGCCACGCAACTTTTACAGTTTTAGTGGCAGAATTCGCTGCAGTTTTACATAAACCCATGTCTTACAGCTGAAATGTGTTGAAAAGCCGGTTTATCTGAATTTAATGGACAGAAAACATTTTAATTGGACAACAGCGCCCTCTAGTGGCGAACAGCGCCCCCTAGTGGTCACAACAGCGCCCCCTAACGGTCTATTTTAGCAGGATAAAAAAAGTTCCCCCTCCTCTCAATTTACGGCACAGTTTGTCTCTTCCTTACACTCACAGCAGATTCTACCCCAACATCGCACCTTGGTTTCCATCTCCTTTGCATTTGACACTGGTCTCCACCACCATCACATTCTGGGTTCTTTTCAGCAACATCACCCACATCTTGTTCACTTGCCCTTTCCGCACATCCACCGTCTCTCTTGTTTTTTTTCCAGTATATTTGGCAGCTTTTGCCTCTGCCAGGATTTTAACGTTGCACCTCCAAACCTCCGGGGATGCCTTTCAACCCTTTAAGCCACCGTGTCCTCACACAAACGACTCTCAGCCACATAATCGCAGAGTTTGTAAATAATCAACACACTCACCCCTCGGGGATTCGAACCCAGGTCTCGACTTTTCAAAGGCAACTGCGTATTCCACTACACTACGGGAGCTGACTTGATTCAGTCAATGTTCTGGTTATTATATCATCGTCGTTTTTAACACTGCTTCAGATGTATTTTTTACGTAAAATGTACAAATAAACATACATATACGTTTGTAAAATGTCCTTTGCTTTCATCATTTAATTAGCTAAATAAAAGTTGGATTTGAACCCAGTACCCCATGACTCGCAGTCCGCGTTCCTCCCCACTCCGTCACTGAACGCTTGTGACGTCAACACGCTCCACATGGTATCGTGACTGCACTTCGCGGACACGTGTGATGATGTTTTAACCAAATATAAATGTGACCATCACTTGTGTTGACGGCATCACGCGAAAGGAACATAATTACGTCTGTCGTTATGTAATGTGTAAGTCACTTGGTAAAAAGTTAAGTATGGGATCCGAACCTAGGCAAACCACTTCAAAGGCAGCTGTGCCATCCATTATAGCAGGAGGTTTTGGTGATGGGTGGAAATATTCTGGCTATTAAGTCATTGTCGTTTTTAATTTGTTGCATAAAAAATAAAGTGTATGAAACATTTGCCCATGATTCTTGTCCTACATTCTTCATCGAACTTAACAAACGGGCAGCTTTGTTCATAGGTGAAAGGGGGGATTTGAACCCAGACTCCTAAAACCATGCAGCCACTCACACTCCCCCTTGGCTACGATGCATCTCTGCAGATAACCCGTGCCGCTCCTGCAGGTGACATCAGTCACAGACTTTGGCGTGACCAAAAATATCTCCAAAATCCTTAACAAACATAAGATCCAAGTCCGATTCAGTACAGTACATAAAATCCGTGATCTAATTCCATCTTTGAGGATGTCATCCCTGACTTGCAATACCCTGGAGTCTATAAACTGATTTGCAGCTGTGGTGACTGTTACATTGGGGAAACGAAATGTCATGTCTCTGATCGTGTCCGCGAGCACAAGTCTGATTTGAAACACGGCAAAATTGAGTCTTCTGCCGTTGCCGATCATTGCTACAACGCGGTGGGCTCTCATGATATTATATTCTTAGTTTTTTTCGGTAAAGTCACGTAGGTAAAACATTAAAATTAATGAAAGTAAAATAAAATAAAAAATCACGTTTCGGAGGCAACACAAGCTTCCGTCTTCAGGTGGAACCGTCACAGCCACGACAGCTGTATCAAGTAAATGAGAGATTGCAAGAGCTACCACTCCGTATACATAATGGTTGGAGAGGGGGGAAGGGCCAGGTACGGCACACTTTTTATTCATATGGTAAGGTGAGGCTTAAGAGGGTGAGCCTTTGTTATGGAGAGGTACGGTTTGTGCCTAAACCTGGCTTCAAATCTAGAATCTCATGATATTGTTTTTTCCGAGACTAAGGTGCTCTGCAAACCCTCTGGCTACCATCAAAGGTTTGTACACGAAGCCATTCAGATATACAAACACAGACATAATTTCAACCGTGATGATGGGTACAAACTTAGTAATCATTGCAAAGATGTTATTAACCATGCAAAAAAGATATAACTACACATTTTTGGACCATCTTATCTGACAGGCACTATTTTACTTTACCGAGTGTTAACATCCCCAGCGTTAAACGATACTCTCTTTATTGTCAGCCAACACTGATATAAACATGGGATTTTCGTTTTCTTTTCTATCATGTGCATCTACAATGACTTGCGCACAAACACGTCCACGTCGCCCACAAGTACCTCGTCCCCTCTTTTAGCCCCGCCCCCCCCCCCCTCCTGATACGTTCCATTCATTGGCTACCACATTCTGATAAGCTCCTCCCCCCTCTCCTCCTCCTGAACTTGTATTTAAGAGCTTGCATCTTGAATCCCTGCCTCACTTGATACAGTAAATCTGGCTGTGACGGTCCCACCTGATGACGGAGACTTGTGTTGTCTCCGAAACGTCGTGAGTTTATTATTTTATTTTTATTAATTTTAATTTCATTTTTTACCTACGTGACTTTACCAAAATAACTAAGAGTCTTCCTAGCGTTGTTCCCGCTGTGGCGCAGGGTCCGCTTTTCGGCATTGTCTTCTCTATTTGGCTCGGTCCAGGGCATCTTCAGGGGATGCGTTGACCGTCTTCATGTCTTCCTTTATTCGGTCCATCCATCGCTTCTTCGGACGTCCGCGTGGACGGCGGCCCTCTGGCTCAAATAACTAAGAGTAACAATTAGATAAAGTTGATGTGGCAGCGCAGGACGGTGAGGAATGGCGATCGCGTGGGGAGGGCCTCATCCAGAAGAGCGAATTCGCCATGAAGAGACATTGCCAAGAGCACCGTTGGGTGTGAAATCCTCCACTGCGTGTGAACTCGCTCCACACTCTGCATCAGTTACTTCCCACAGTGTAATTCTGTGAAGCGGGGATATAGTTAAGAGGCTTTATTTTCCAATTTGTAGTACAAGCGTAGTTGTAACTCTTCAAATAAATTGTTTATTTGGTTTCGACTTGTGTCCCAATGTTTGAGAAGGGCATAGATCCATAAAACAAACTGGCCCACGAGTTGGGGGTGAGCGAGTGCTGTCCTAGTGGAAAGAGCTGTGCTATCGATATTATTATGGTCGTTATCAACAGCAGTGTGACCTCATCTCACCTTTGTTAATGGTTAGATGGAATGCGGTTAAACATCGTCAGAAGCTGCAGCGCATTTGCAAATGGAACTTTTAAACGGCGTCCGTCGTGGAACACTCATCACACAGGTAGACCCTTTAATTTTAAAATATTAAGATGCTATATTATAGCCATTATTTGTTTTTACATACAAATACGCATACATGTATTCTTCCAGTGTGTGTATGCTATTACCACGCCCTATTTTGACATGTTATATGTATTCATTGTGTGTCGTTTTGCATGGAGCTGCGGCACGGTGGTTAGCACTGTGCAACGAACCGGGCGACTCGAGTCGATTCCCGCTCACGGACACCAGTGACGTTTTTCTGAACCGGTTATAGGCCTCCACTTGGTTAACTCAGCCTCAAATGAGTACCTGATGCGGTGTAGAAGCATCGCCACTCGGGAGACAAAAGCGACCGGGCGTGGTGCTGGCCATCCACCCTTTCGTGTGCCGTGCCGGCCTTCATAGGTTCTCGATAACAGCGCTTTCCCCAAAGGTCTGTTAAGGCTACACAGGCGATCTTTGTCTTTGTGTTGCAGTACGAGATGGGGACTGGCACAGGGCGCACGATCTTTGGGAGCGGGATGCTTCCTGCACGCCTCATGCAGTGCCTGTGCGTGCTCATTTTCATCCCTCGCCTCGGTGCTGGTGAGTAATCCGTCGACATTCTCCTGCCTGTAAAGGGCGCTTTGCACAAAACTGAAACTAAATACAATATTTATTATCTCTTTATATTAATAGGAACTGCTAGTACCTTACGATTCCAGTGGCGATTTTAGATTAGCGAACACTGAAGGTTTGGTGGTTGCTGGAGGTCGTTTAAAATCAGAGGCAAATATATTTTTGTAGTTGCGCTTCCTTGAATTTGGAACTCCGTCTCAAGTCGCATCAGGGTTACAGCGGGGGACAGTGAAAACTTTGGTTCGAATTTCAAAACGTATTTACTTGAATTAGCTGATCAGCTGGATCGGCCAATGGTTTTTATTTGTCAGTTTTTTTATTTTAAGGATGCATGGGATGTTTGCAATAAGAGTGCTATCTATATGAGGCAACCTGCATTTTATTGTATCTGTTATTTTGACAATAACCATATTCAAATGTATGCTATTGCAAGCGTGTATTTTGACCATGGTGATAATTACGTACCATACACAAGAAGCCTGGCAGCGTCAGATTTTGGAGATGTTACATAGTTTCTTAATAACAGGAGGTCTCGTTCTTTCTTGTGTACTCTGCGCAATCTAGACCCCATGGGCTGCATTGCTCCTCAGATTGAGAATGCCAATTTTGATGGCAGCAGTGGGAGTGTCGCGATTGGCAGCAAAGTTACCTACGCATGCAAACCTGGGTGAGTTCATGTGCAAAGTCACACCTGTAAACCCACCACTTGTCTCTTTCTCTCTCCACACCATGACAGCCACGTCGAACATTCCATACATTAGGCAATGCACTGTTGGTAAATTCACAAACGCAAAGGTGCAGCCCTGCAAATGCTCGCTCACTCCACTGTTGACAGAAGGGCCTCCGCTAGATGGGCGCTCTAGCGAGCTCCTCTCGGGTATTTTTGGGCAACTCTTTCACACTGCAAAGATTTTTTTTTTCAAAGACATAGCCAGTATACTTTATTCCACACCCACAAGCGTTTTGCCTTTCGACTGTAGTGAACTCATTCATACCGTTGGGTATACGGAGGTGGCGGGGTATTTAAGAAACGTGTTAACCCTTCAACCTTTCATATGCAGATTTCTTCTGGTGGGCCAGAATACGCTGACATGCATTTCAAATGCGGAATGGTCAGACAGTGAACCAGAATGTCAAGGTAAGGCAAAATGTATATGGTCCTTTAAGTTAAAATCGATTTTATTTACATATTTTACGAAGCAGGGCCATTACCTGAACTGTTGCCTATTACATGTATTTTTCGTTTCAAGGTAACAGTGTTCTTGACAAAAAAAGGCTGTTGGACCAAATGACACCAAAAGGCACACTTTTGGTGTCATCTGGTCCAACACCATGTGAGACTAGGCTCTAAGAAAAGCTGTCTCGGGTATGGACCAATCAATTTCAAGGACAGTGCATACATTATCAGAGTTGTGTTTTTTGTTTGCATTCCGACCGCAGGTATTGTGGTCAATGCAAACATGACTCCTTGAAAAAAAGGTGTCAGTTTTGTTGCCAGATAAAAGGGTGAAAAACCAATTATCATAGAATTTCACATTCAGGTAGTCAAGCCAGACAACCGCGACAACCCCTATCACTACCCCAACCACCCCTCCTTAACCACTCCCAACTGTTCTACTGTCAACATAACTACACCTCCACCACCAACACCACTATTGCGTGTTGAACTTCTTTCGCACCATACGTAGCCCATCGGAGGTGCAGGGGGAGGACAACTAAATACAAGCAGTTCTAAAGAAATTCGTTTTCGATGTAATAATAATAACCCCACACTTTACTTTCAACCATGATCATCGTATGTACAATTGTGTAATTATTGTAAAGCACTCTTACAATAAGGTGCAGCATACATCTGTAAAATATAAAGAGAGGAGAATAGTGATGGGTGAACGTGCATGATGGGGCAAGAGGTGCCAAATCGTAAGCGAGTTGACGAACGGCTGCAATTTACTCTGCTCAATCCGTGTTAGCCACTGTTGTAGTCACGGGTTTCTGTTTTTCATTCCTGTTGCTGAACGCCCCCCTCTATCGTTCCCATTCCGTTGTAACGTGCACCGATGCCCACTTTATTGAGGGCGATATTGGCAAGTAAAAGAATGATCGATTGATTGACCAAATCTCCCCCATTATTCAGGAGCGATACCTGCGACAGGGCCCCAAGATGTTCCACAGCAGAATCTCCGGTGCATCGGAATCAGCAAGCGCTCCAAACTGGATAGTTTGCCAGTTTAACACGTAGGATTTTGCACGTGAAGGGCTCGCATGTGACGTCATCACAGCTACCCCCTCTATTTAAGGAACGAAACAAGAGGATTTCTCCACAAATCTGGCTGTCCGCGTGATGACGCTAGTTGTAATTACTGGCGAAACGTCGTACTCAGATCGTAAATGTTGTGGATTTGCTCTCCAACACACCGGTGTGCTGTACTAGTAACGAATTGGCATGTTCTGTTTAGGTGATAAACCTTACTAATTGGCTGCGTTGGGTGGTGGGGGGTTAACGACACATTTATATTCATGCCATCTCACCCAAAATCCCTATATTATGGATAGTTGGTGGGTTTTTTTCTCATTGCCTCGATTGCAAGAGTCTAGAGCAGTGGTTCTCAGATTCAGATTGTGGTCTGCGGGGGCTGTCATGCAAATGCACAGGGTGATCCGGACAATGACAATGTTTATTCCTTTTGTTTCGGACATTAATTAGGATTTTACTCATGATATTTCATTAAAAAAACATAAAGTTCGGTAAACTACCCCTATTAAACTTCCTTAACCCTAACATCTAAATGACCCCCCCCCCCCTGAAAAAGGTTACCTTATAGGTACGTTTAAAATAAAAGTGTTTATATTGCGGTAATATGAATAATTTTATCTTCCTGGTATTTCGAGAGTGAATTGAATGCGTTTTGTCAACAGCGGTGGTGGGTGGGGGGAGTCTGTGTGGTTCCGTGGAAACATAAGCTGTTCTTGTTGGGGGTACCCTCCCGTTCTGTCCAGCGTTCTGCGAGAAACCTTTGCCACACGGGAACGCACAGGTGTCTCCGCAATACAGCCGCAGGGAGCTGTACTATATCAACCAGTACGCGCACTTCACCTGCAACAAGGACTTTGTGTCCCCATCCAACGGCTTCTACATGACCTGCATGAGGAGTGAAAATGGCTCCGCTCATTGGGTGCAAGAATCCAACCTCACGTGTACAGGTAAGCCATACGGCCATGCCTGGTTCGAAGCGGGTGATATGTATAAGGCAACACACCAACACCAATCTTTGTGTGGACGAATACGCAAGACGAGCTCTCTTGAGTCTTCAGATCACTTCCAATGCAGGGCTCATTGTGCACTTTATATTTGTAGTGCTGAACTTTACGTAGACAACTTCTTTTTCCGTCGTCACTTTTTATTACAAAACTCTTTACATTCCACAACCGTGACTTCAGAGCGGTCTCTGCTCGCTCGCCACGCTCCGCTTGCCTCGCTCGCTCCGCTCCCTCCGTCTCTCTCTCCGTCTCTCTCTCCCCGACTCTCCTCTCTGCTTCAACTGTCTCTGCTTTGACTCTCTCGCTCTCTCTCGGCTTCTCAGTCTCACTCCGACTGGCTCTCTCTCTTGGCGTCTCCATCTCACTCCGACTGTCGCTCTCTCTGTCTCTCATATCTTCTCTCGTTCCTGTTCCACTGCTCGCCTATTCTATCCCTATCTTCTTCTTGTTCCTGCTCCACTGCTAGCCTATTATATCCCTCATATCTTCTTGTTCCTGCTCCACTGCTTCTCCCCCACTGTCTCCGTCCAACTCCCAGCAACCACTCCCCGTCCCTCTCTCAGGCCCCTCTCTCACGCCCCCCGTATATATCCCCGTCCTCATTAATTACCAATTCAATAAACGGCGTCCCCACCGACGCCTCGCGTCCGTGGCTTCCGCCGTTATCGTCCCCATCTCCAGACCTGCTGGCGCCACCTTGCCCCTGACAACAACAACCGGCCAATCACTGCCCTGCATCTTATAACCACTTAACGAACCGCCTCCCTCCGGCCTTTATCCTCCCAGCAACACCTGTTTGCCCGGACGTGACCCCACTCTCCATAACACACACGTGTTTCCAATTCCCCCTCTTGGCGCGCGTTAATCCACTACATGTTTATAACTCAGGCTCGGAACATTATCATCATCCTTGACATCATTATAACCAGCAACAGCCATAACAGAATTATTAACAACCGCATCAGTAGATGCAATATGCATCTTGCCTTCTTTTCTCAACCCCCTTTGTTTGGCAGGAGCTGAGCTAATTAGCTAGAATGTCCTCTCTCACCATCAAGAGAGCACTGTTGTTATTTAATCATATCCATGCTCCCACCCCAACAGGGGGCAAATTGAAAATGTTAAGCCCCACGGCATATGGGGTGGTAGCTGAGTGGGGTCTGCACCTTCAACCTGTCATGTATTAGGCAGTCATCGCCGTGGTGACGAGATGTTAACTCCCTTTCCTAGTATGCAGGAAGTCGTGGTTAAATTCCGACCCTGACGCCTGTATATTTGGAGTTTGCATGTTCTCTCCGTGATTGCATGAATGTTTTTCCGGGTCCTCTTGTTTTTCCTTCCACATTTGGAATAAAAATGCATTTAGAGTATGTATTTGGCTGCTATACATTTCCACATAAGCCACTACATTGAGCTATTATTTGTGGCCAGGTCACTTCTGAAAAAAGCTATATGACTCAGTGGTCCTTATCTGGTAAGTCCCTGATCTTCCATTTAATGGAGGAAATTTCCACACCATCTTCCATGCGTTGTTGTTGTTGGGACACAATTGAGAGTGCACCCCCCACTATCGTGCACCCCCCACTGTGTACGTGGCATAGAGAAACCAGGCTGTGTTCCTTAATCAGGTCTTCAATAAGGTTCTTTCTTTGGGGGAAAATAAAGTAAAGGTCCATGAGTGGAATTTACAAGAGCGGACAGCCTTAACAAAATCAAGTTCGCCCGCTGCCACCATGTAACAGGTGACCTCACCCCCCATTGCCGAGTATGGAAGAGAATGATAGCATATTAGAAGAAATGGTGCCGCTGTCTGTCACTTATCTCCTGCCAAGTAGAAAGCTGCAATAAATAATTGCAAGTGTGTCACTCAAGCAAGCGACATTTAGACGTTGTAAATAACAAATACTGTACAGGAAACTGGCTGTCCTCGATTTCACTTGAGCAGCGGTGCTTATGCACGAGTCGAATTGTGCAAGTCATTTGGTACTGGACATGGACATCTGTGGAAAAGTGCTTCATAGCTCATCGGATTTCTACAGGATAAATACAAAATCCGATTCTGGTACTCAGGCCTCGGGACCGATGCAACAATCATTACAGTGGTCCATCGGTTAACGATACTAATTGGTTCCTACGAAAACTATTGCTAAAATATGAAATGATCGTAAATCGAATAAACCTAGCTGAAATATTTAAACACCACAACTTTTATAAATAAACGTTATAAGAACATATTAAAGCATTACTATTAATAAACATGTATAAATATAATATCGTAAACAGATCGTTGATCATAAATGTTATCGTTAATTGAAACAATGGGACCCTATGGAAGGCGGATCGTTAATCGAAATATCGGTAATCGATGGTATCGTAAACCGAGGGACCACTGTACACAAATTGCTCGCATTATGAATGTAAGTTGTCGTCATGTCAGTCGATCCCTCTGCCCCCATGGCTCTGACTGAGCAGTCCTATTGAAGTGACTTCAGACACAGGGCAATGCACTGCTAAAAAAAGCATAAAGGGCTGATTCAAACATCACTCGCCACTGATGTTAGCCGTGGCCGGGAATTGAAATAAGGTCATGGCGTTTGCGGCACAGTGTGTAAAGCACTATATCGCCGCTCTACCCAACTAAACGATGCGATTTATATGTACAGTGATACCTCGGTTCACGAACGCTTCTGTTCACGAACAACTCGGTTCACGAACAGAAAAGTTCATAAAAATATGCTCCGGTTCACGAACTCCACTTCGGTTCACGAACAGGAGCCGCGGCCATTTTAATGCTATTTCCAGGCTGTCACATGGTCGTGACATCCTGTAGGAAGATCGTGGAGAGAAGAAGAGACACAGAAATACGTACTGTGAGTACTGTGAAGACAATTTCAGTGACTTTTTGCTTTTTGGTGTGCTTTTTAGCACATAGAGTACTGTACTGTACTACTGTACTGTACAATACTGTACTTACTGTATTGTACAGTTCACCCGTTTGAGTGCTTACTGAAGTCATCTCAAGCAAGGTTAGTGTTCTCTCTTTATACATTACTATACTGTACAGTACTAATGTGTATTGTAATTTGTTTCATATTTTTGTGCTTCAAAAATAAAAAAAAAGGTCAGAATGGATTAACCGGATTTACATTGAACCCTATGGGAAAATGTGCCTCAGTTCACGACCAATTCGGTTCGCGACCAGAGTCAGTTCACGAATTAAGTTCGTGAACCGAGGTATCACTGTATATAAAGTATTACGTGTTTAAATGGTGTTGATCCTTTACATGTTATTAGCATGCACAGTATATGCTGAGCTTCTGTTATCTGTACCTGATAGCATCACATGACCATTCGGGAAGACCTGGTTAAACGAATACACAATTTAGGATTTGAGTTCACAAACTGCTCATTGGACTTGTTAATGATGATGCTGCACCATTTGATTTATCTCACCAGCTACTCTGTGCACGATGTTTGAAGAATTAATGCATGGCTCTTTCGAAGGAAGCAACAAAATCGGAGACTCCGTCAGATTCAAGTGTGATGAGCGGTGAGAGACACACACACACATGGTATTGTTAAGATCGGGCCCAGGCGGGTAAAACTTGAAGGTCACTCTAGAGAAGCCACATGGTGGCGGCATGACAGTGAAACGCAAGTACCTCTAAGCTCTCTCACCTTGTTTTTGTATATCATTACTCGCTTATTATTGAGTCTACCAATACTTATACAAAATAATTGTATATGTGGTACACTATGGAAAGGGAGAGGAAGAGCCAAGAATATAATGTAGATGTAGTGACATCTTGGATGTTACCGAGTGGTGCCGGCCCTAGAGAGGCATGGCGTGCGATGTACTCGCATTGCGGACATCACTTATGGAGTGACATCGTGGATGTCACTGGGTAATGCCGGCTCTCGTGAAGCACGGCGTGTGATGTATTGCCATCGCGGACACCCCGTATATGTGGGTGTAGTACCAGCCCTGGAGGGGGCTCTGTGAGCGCTGAGTGACAGCGCCAAGTGGCACCACACTCCGCGTGTAGTGCTGCCCCCTACAGGGTAGGGTGTGAGATTGCAGGCCACGGGAACGAGGTTACTGTGGGCCATGGCACTCCTGGTTGACCCCGAAGGACACGTGACCAGTAAAGTCAACATGGCGCCCCAGGTGGGGGCTAGGGGGTGGTCACGTGTCGGGGGAAAGATCTTACGAGAAGGGGCGAGAAACGACAAGAGGTTTCTCGAAGGTGGTCGTGGCCAAGGGCGCTGGACCTGGACCCAAGCCGAGGTCCGGTCCGTTGTAGCTAACTCCCAGTGTGTTAGTGTAGTTTAGCCTGGTGGTCCACCACCATAGGCTGTTATCTGGTAAAGGGGCAGTTAATGTTTTGGTACGAATTAATGTGTTGCCTCCAAGAAGTACGTCTGCGACTCAGTTGAATCCACTACATATACAAAAAGAAAGATGGGTGGGGAAAGGGAGTCAAGAATGGGAAATAATAGGAAAAGGATGGAAAAGGAACTGAAAAAATGGACCAATGGGTGCAGGAGAGGTAAGGAGGAAATGGTAGCTACATAAGGGGCCTCGGACGCTTCTTCACAGAGCAGTTTTGTTTTTGCAGGGGGTGGGAAGAGAGGAGGGATGGAGTTGGGTTGGGTCACACATACGTTACGTATGTGTGACCCAACCCAATAATACATTGGAGCGTTTGTTCACATGACAACTTTATTAATTGGTTAGGCTGGGTGGGTGAGGGTTTACAGCACACATTTTACACACGCGATCTAATCCAACAATCTATTTTGAAGCACTTTTCAGTGTTGCTGGTTTATAAAAATGATGGTCAAACCAAGTATATTTTAATATGAAACTGTTATATACAAATAACATGGCTGTACCTTGTGTTTAATATGTTATGATCAATATGGTACACTACAATGTTGCGTAGATCACCTCGTAGTTGATTTGTGTAGATGTGGCAAAATCTGTGCAAGTAAAGGAGCATGCCAGATGTTAACTACCTTACCTGGTATGCAGGAGGTCGTGGGTTCGATCCCAACCCTGATGCCTGTATATTTGGAGTTTGCATGTTCTCCCCGTGGTGACAAGGATTTTTCTCCGGGTCTTCCGTTTTTTCTTTCCGCATGTTGAAACATGCATTTAGAGTATTTGGTTGCTATACATTTCCACATGATAGGCCACTTTGTTAAGCTATCATTTGTGGACTGGTCGCTTCATAAAACGAGCTATACAGCTCAGTGGGCCTGACCTGGTGAAATAACAATAGTTTAGTTCGTTTGTACAACTTATAAGCATCCTTGTGTTTGAACATGGTGTTATTAACATTCCGTGACTAGCACAGAATTCCAATAACATCTCACCGTTCGGGTTCAGATCAGGGGAGGGAGGGCATTCCTCCCAATCATGCCTCTCCACATATCTCCATATAAGCGCACAACTTTATCTATCTGTGATGAACACTGCACTTTCCGTCGTTTTCATGCAGGGGGCGCTGCAAACCTACGTGCCCCCTGCATGAACGACGGTGAAGGTACGCGGTAGAGCTGTATGCACGTGCTAGCATTGACGTTGAACCAAAGTGAATGTTGACATCTCTGTCGTGTCCCCCAAGTTTTTTGTTGGTTGGAAGTTACGAACTCACCTGTCTGAAAAGTGGAAAATGGACAGGAGATGCTCCTACTTGCCAGCGTGAGTGATGCTGCACTTTCACCAAGTACCTGCCACATTATTCACTTCCTTTCCCGATGCACAGGGAATATGACGTTATTTTAGAAATTGAAGTACGTCAAATCTGAAGGCCTAAGTCACCAAGGAGCCCTTCGAATGACCTTCTTTATGGCAACCCCAGATTACAGTTTTTGATAATTGGAAAGTGTACGAAGTCTCTGAGTTTAATGTCTCGGTTAATTAATGGTTCTGACTGGTGTATCTGAAACAACTTAGATATAAATCAGCTGAAAGATCCCCGAAGTTTAATCAGATCTAGTCTCCATTTCTCTATATCCCACTGTGCCCCAGTAAATATCTAACTTTGGACCAACATAGGTCCAACGGTCCAACCATGTTCCAATGTTGCTCCAACGTTGTATGTTTGCAGGTGCCTAACCTAAATGCCATATTCACAATAGAGTTTTTTGGATTGGATCGCAGTAAATATAAGTGTCATTAAACCCGCCTCCACCCGTGAGAAACAGCAAACAATAAACCCGCAATATGCAAGGCTCTCCTGCACACCATTCCCTCGTTATTCACGAACTTGCTATCCATGATTTTGGCTATCCGCAAATCGCATTTGGAACTCTACACGGCTGCATCGAGAGAAAGTGATGAATGAAATAAAGTAATGAGAGAGAATGTGATGCGATAAAGTGATCAGATAAAGTGATGATGCGTAGCATCATAATGTAAGGTAAGTTGATTTATAAACTATAATTTAATACATTAATATTTATTTGTAATTACTTTATTATTATTTTGTCCCCTTTATTATGATAATTTTCATGTATAGCTTATGGATGTATTTATTTAAGGTAATTTATTAAATAGATAGGTTTTCGTAAGGCCAATATCATCCCCGAAATGTTCTCTTCACGAGCATCTCTGGAACGTATCCCTCGCAAATAACGAGGGAATACTGTATTGATTTCATTTGTACACTGAGGTGACTTAATTTTTTTAATGGAAAGAACTTCGTGGAGCGATGTTAAGTTGTTCTACTGCATTTGTGAAGTGCCAAGCAGAATAAAACGTCAGTTTTTACTGGCCCCTCTGTTTCAACTGACAGACGACGATGGAAGCATCCGCTATCATTGTTTCAAGCAGAAGCTTGAAGGCATAGACTGTTTCGACGACCATAAGGGTGGACTCCCCAGTTAACACAGAACGCTGAGCCAGCGTTGGCCCAACATTCTATGTTAACTCGGTCTGAGCCTGGCTCCGTACCTATAAGTTGCGTTTGAACACGTTTCTCTTCAATTTGCGGCATGTATGTCCATTGCAAATTGTGTTATCCTTTTAGGATTTGAAGGTTTCGAATCCTTGATTAAAATTCACGTTTCAACTTCATGCAGGTGCGACTACACGTGTGAATTCGCCATCATGTTGGTCCTTAAGTTGCCCTCCTACGAGTCGGCCTCTGTCGACCACAAAGGCAAACAACGAATGGTTAGTGGGAATGTATAACACGATCGTGAATGTTCCCGGCAAGTGCAGCTTCAATGCTCACAGATTGCAATTCCGTACCAGCCGCTTGCTGGAGAACAAGGCAGCTTGTGCAACAGCAGCAGCCTGGTTTCAGAAGCCTATGGCCATACACGCCCTCCATCATCGCCAAGTCCCATTAGGCCTGTAGAAGGCTGACCCATATCATGCAAGGGCTCTGAAAACAGAGAAAGCTTCTTAAACCAGACAAGTCTGCTGAATCCAGGCAATACCTACTATAATCTCCCAGGAATCTCCTTAACGCTCGTGACGTCACTCCACATCAGCCCCCATTATTAATATCCATGAGCAGGTGACGTCCTTTCAAATGCACATTCCCTCCACCCCTCATTAATAATCATGCGCAAGTGACGTCACTCCACATCGAACAGCCACCTTCATTACTAATAATGAGCAGGTGACATCCTCGAAATGGACACCCCCCCCCCCCCCCATTATTATTAGCTACTATCATAAGCCAACAATGTCTGTGTGCAACGATCGTGACGTCACTCCATGTCGACCAGCCCCCTCATTAATAATCATGAACAGGTTACGTCCTCCACATGGACCCCCCTCATTAATAATCATGAGCAGGTTACGTCACTCCACATCGAACAGCCCCCCTCATTAATAATCATAAACAGGCGTCGTCCTCCACATGGACCCCCCTTATTAATAATAATTAGCAGATGATGTCACTCCACTACAAAGGCAGAACCCTCATGTCACACGATCTCCGTAGCACTATTGAGACATCAAAGTAAAAAGGACGTCATGGTGAACAAAAAGTGTAGATCAAGACAAGACTTCTGAAACCAGAGGTTTTTGAAACTGGCGTTGTGTGTGCAATTGCACGTTTTCTGATGATGCTGCTGCTGCTTCACAAGCCGCCTGTTCTACAGCAAGCGGTTTGCTAGAGTGACAGTTACCATCGTGTTACGTTCCCACTGATAAATAATTCGTTATTTGTCTCTGTAGTCCACGAAGATGAGGATGGTGACGTGCAGAAGTAATTAGCAATAATACGATAAAGTTATACAAATGTGTAATTATTGTTGTTATATGACAAAGGTGCTACGGTTCTCAGGTGCAGAAGCCTAAATGCCTTCTTTGCTTTTCTTGTGCAGCATTTTGTGCTGGTCAGCCAAAACCACAAAATGCAATGATTTCTACAAATCATCAGCATAAGGAAAAGTATGCCATTGGCTCTTCAATTACATTCCAGTGCCTTCCGAGATACAGAGCAATTAATGCTGGGTATGACTTCAACGTGTCCTGCCGGGAGGATATAAGCAGAGGGGTCCAGTGGTTACCAGAAAACACCTGCATTTACGGTGAGTTTTGTACACAAGCACAGCCTTGCGTATTTTTACGTCCATCTCCCTCAGTTTAATTGTAGTCGAGTTCGGGTCACAGCCAAATGTATCATCCTTCACGTCTCCTCAAATCACTGCGTTGGACAAAATAAGACTACTTGATATGTGAATCCTCTGGAGCATTTTACCCACAGTAAACATGCAACGTTGGTTCATGTTGAACCAAAATTGATCCATGGTTATTGGGTAACTGAATATATATTAATACTTAAGTCTAAACTATTTTAAACGTTAAAAGTGAACAATGGAAGGTTATTGAGAAGCTATGTGTAGTTTACCAAACGGAAATGCACAACTAAGGTATATATTTATAAAAAATTAAAAAATACATGGTTCAATATTCGCGACTCGTTTTTATAACTTTTTTGTTGTTGAATGTTCTCCTTGCATCCGTTAGGTTTCTAATCAACATGACCGAACGTGCTATCAAATGTGGAAGTATTTATTTTAAATGTTTGTTGTTCCTGCATCTCTGGCAATTGTGTCAGATGGATGGGGAAAAAACTGCTTCTGGCATGAATATAATTAATGCTATTAAAATAATATGGAAATAATTACAATAATTAAATGTATATTTATTAAATAACTTTGCTCATAGTAAATTATTATAATTATTAAATTACTAATTAAATTATTATAATTAAACACCAATGTTTATAATTAAATTGCCCGTTAGCCGTGGTGGCTTTATTTTTTGTTAAGAACTGAATTTACCACTCATGTTCGTCAGCTAGCTCGCTATACACGTGTCCCATTTTTACATTTGTAGTGTTGTAAAGGACGGACTCCTTTATGGCACACACTGTTTATTATCTTAATACACAGTCCCTATCACACAAAGGGGTATATGGTCCCCTCACCCGTTACCCTGAGGAGACACAGCCTCCGGACCTTGCAGGCTATCTAATCTCCCTGCTATTCCAGCATCCTCTGGCTGGACCTAGGGGATCTCTCCCCGACCACTGGTTACACTGAGCCCGAGCCCTGACAAGGGCTGGAGGGCTTGGTCCTGGGTCCTAGATGTCTTCGGCCGACTTGGGTCTTCGTGTAGCAGAACTGGCCAAGAGCTCTCAGCGCTCTGGCTTTTATACCTGTTCGTGGCCGGGTTGTCCAATCCCCGGCCACCTTGTGGGACCGTCCGATTGGTCCTTCCCAATCTGGCGTTTGGATCCTACCTCGCCCCCTTTGACCCTGACCGTTTGATTGAGCGGGAAAACCTTGTTTACGATCCGCTCTCACAGTTTGCGAACAGCGAGTAGTTAACACCACTACACATTTACCGGTTGATGCTGATATTTTCTTTCCCATTATTCTTACAGCTGAATGCGAACAAAATGTTTCAATAAAAAATGGACACGTTATAAGTGGTTTGGTAAAAGGACTACACTTTACCATCGGTTATTCTTTAATAATCAAATGCAATTACAACTCTAAAACAAAACTAAATCAAACCGCATTTATAAAAAAATGCTGTCAAGACAGCAATGGATTCGTTTTCTGGAAGAATGTCAATGAAGATGAGTGTTAAAATCGTAAGTACGCTGGAGTGACGGACACAATTCCAAGGGTTGTTTGTTAGCAGTCAGCTACACACCTCCTGTTGATAGCTTCGGTAATACATCTTTTGTACCAGATATTAATTTCTGTATTTTATGTACCGTGCCAAATCTGACTCGGATGTTTTGTTTTTTCAAACATCTGGCTAGTTTATCAGGTGTGTATCGGATTAACTGGACTTGTGGCAAATGCTATATTGAGCAAAACAGGACGAATGATCAGCACGAGACTAAAAGAACACCAAATAAATATCACATGCTCCCAAATACAACTGTCAGGAGTAGTAAAACATGCGTGCTAACAAGGACACTCAATTGATTTTGATAATGTTGAAGTCCTGTGCAAAACTAGCTACTACCGAAATAAATAAATAAATAACTGTTCTGATAGCTACCGACTTAGTGCTGCATGGAAGCGAATAATCAAACAATACATTGTTTAAATGCATGCCTATACAGGCCACCATACTTCAATAGGGATTACTCTTGGTACGGCTATTTTAATACACAAATGGACAGGAAGGACAAGATCAATGGGCCCGCATAATGTACATGCATAAGTACATTGACTCAAGAGCGCAGAAGTGTGGTCACCACATTTATCCCTCTATTTAAGAACAAAACAGGAGGATTTCTACACAAATCTGTCTGTCGCCTCGTAATGCTCGTTGTAATTACTGGCGAAACATCGTACTCAAATGGTAAATGTTAGTGGGTTTACTCTCCAACACTCCGGGGTGCTGTACTAGTAAAGAATTTGCATGTTTTGTTTACATGACAAACCTCACTAATTGGCTGTTTCGGGTGGTGGCAGGTTTAACGACACATTTATATTTATGCGATCTAACCCAAAAAAAAACTATTATGGGTACCCAATTTTACAAAAAACATTAAAATGCACCTTGCAATATACATTATTACGACCCTATCGTTCGGTATATTGTAAAATATATTGTCCAGTGTTCACTTGGTAATTTGTGCGTGTCATGTGTGAAGAACCGTGAAGTACAACGTGTTTCATGACACAAGTTAATCAATGTTCTCATAATAAAAGTCACTGAAGCCATTATTTGTACCACTGTTAATATCAATGATATATTTCAGACTGGAGAAGAAGATGAATGAAGCATTGGTCCTGGGTGATATGACCCTTACACAAACGTATCAGTGCGTTCTCACCATTCGTGTGGTCTCTTGGCCTCCCCAACATTTTGAACTGTGACACTGATTCATGGCCGTGTTCAAATGTAGCGGTTAAAAATTTGCGTGCAAATGCTGTAACTGAAAAGTATATGCATTAATTTTAGCGTTGGGATAAGGGAATTAGGGATTAGCTAATTTCGTAACCTGAATCTGATAAAAAAAAAATGGGTACATCCTGCGGGCCTGCTGCTGGAAGTGGGATCCCCCCGTCGTTCTGTTCAAGATCGTCATCGTCACCATCTCGTCGTCGTCACCATCTCCTCATCATCATCTCCGTCTTCACCATCCCGAGGTGCTGTTAGACAGCCTACCAACTGTTCTAAGTAGTGCCGCCGACAATAGACGGTCTTAATAATAATAATAGTGTGCACCCACGTAGGGTGTTGTGTGTTATCCCGATGGTGCTTGTTTAATAAAATAAGTACCTCCAAGTATTACTGTCTCCGATCTGCGTCACTACACATGTGTAGTGAGCGACTTCTGAGACACGTCGAGTAGAAGGCTTCTTATTTATTCTAAGCACACGGGGCGATACACTTCTTAACGCAGCTACACATAGGCAATCCTAACACACAGTCCATCTCCGGCATACGCTAGCTGTCCGACTAGTGTAGCGGTGGCGACGGAGAGGGTCTTGCAGAAGAACAGCCACGTGGTCGGAGACGAAGAGATGACGACGGGCAGTGACGCAGCCAGGACCCCGGACCCGCTAACAGCCCCGAACCTCTGGTTCGGTCCCCCTTATATCTGCCCGACGCGGCCGAGCTCCACCTCTGGCAACGCCCCCTTTCCAGAAAATTCGGGCTGGTTCCCGGAGCTTCTCGACTGACTCCGCCCTTCACCTTTACCCCAGATACGCCCTCCTTATAATAAAGCATTATGTAATGCAGCCATAACCGTAATTACCCCTCCAGGCCGGCAGGTGTCACCCTGTCATTACACACGTATCAATGATAAATATTTGATGTATTCAAGTAAAACATGCAAATACTTATTTTTTTTCTAATATTTGCAAAACTACATATTAACCTCTTGAATTTGTGATCATATACAAATTAGAAAATATTTAGTTGAAAACTAATTATTACACAATGTGTTGATGCTAAATAAGCGACACCATTAATATAAATAAGGAAATATTGACAATTAAATTTTCATCCCAAACTAATTTTTGTAAAAACAAAATCGAGTCTTATTTATATTTACGTCGAGGCGATTGACGTAGCTTACAAATCGGTGACATAATGGTTTGATGTAGTTGACAGGGGCGGGTGTACAAGGAAAGAAGAATGAGTGACAGCAATAGAGGGGTGCTTAAGGGATCATGGAAGGGTCGGGGAGGGACGGGAAGGAGTGGACTAGGCGAGGGGAGGGAAGAGGAAGAGAATGGGCGATGGAGGAGAGGTGAGACTTCAAGACAGGAACGGAAGGAGGTTAAGGATGGGGAGGGCTTAATGTACAGATGCAGTGTTGAGTCTATGGGCAGTGTTGCGTCTATGGGCAGTGTTGAGTCTATGGGCAGTGTTGAGGCTGTGGGCAGTGTTATGTCAATGGGCAATGTTGAGTCTATGGACAGTGTTGCGTCTATGGGCAGTGTTGAGTCTATGGGCACTGCTGCTCAATGTACAAGGATGTTGATTCCAGTGGGGGGGGGGGGGGGGGGTGCAAGGACAAAGAAGGGCCAGAGAGAGAAGATTGGGAACGAAGAGGAGGTGGGGCAAGGCCATGGCAAGATTTAAAGACGAGCAACAGCGGCAATAAACGGGAAGCCAGTGGAGTTGCAGGGCGAGACCATTCTGGCTCCAGGAGCCACCTGTGCCTCTTACTCATAAAACAAGTGCGACCTGACTTAGACTTCTCCACATGCACCCTGAGAGCGTAGCAGCATCAGGCCACTATCCGCGTCAAATCAGGGCTTCAGACTAAAATAATTATTTAATTTTACCTCTTAGCTATAAGCTCTTTTTCAGAGTGGCTCATATTATCACGTGGTAATTTATAGTAGCGAACAAAAAACCTAAATGCATGTTTCCAAATGTGGAAGGCAAAACCGGAGGCGCAACCCAGAGTGAGAGAGAGAACACTCGAACTCCAAATATACAACAGGTATCGTTAGGGTCGGGATCGAACCCTTGACCTCCTGCGTACCAGGCGAGGTAGATCACATCTTTGTACCATGGAACTCCACGAAACATAAAGAAGGGCGAATAAGTTTTCATCAATACCTTGCTGTTATCGTCAACGAGCGTATACCATCACGCGAACTCTGGTCATCCTTGCAGCGGCTTTTGGCTAAGTCATCGGAACAAAGTCACCGCATCACGTGCTTTCAGATGTGCTTCTGAAGGCTTTCAGATGCGTCTGGAACGCTCTTTCATCTGATATTAGGAAGCCAGTGGAATAATGCACTTTCTAGATTGAAAACGCGTTTCGTTCAAACTGCTTTTTGTGTTCAGTTTTTTTTACCTCCCCCATCACCTCCGATTAGCACGGTTGGCTACGTACGGTGCAAAAGAAGTTCAACATACATATGTAGTAAGTTCGAGGAGACGATGTCGAAGTTGAGGCACACTCTGTTTATTAACTCCGGGACAGGTACAATAGTTGAAGGGGTATCGGCCCCTTCACCCGTACTATGGGAAACCCACCCTAGTCCTAAGCCCTCTGTCCTGTTCCCCAGTCCTCCTCTACTGGGCTACGGGAGGCTGACTGATCTGGCCCTGGCAAGCACAGATCTCGGCACCAGCTAACCAGCCTTGCCCTGATAAGGGCAGCGGTCTGGAAGCTCTTGGGCCGCGCCACTGGCTTACCCGGCTCGGCCCTTATAAGGACGGCGAGACCGGGGAGTCCCAGGGCCTAATCTCCGAGTCTTGGATCTTCACTGGTCAGCTTCGTGTCGAACTCAACTCGAGCTCTTTGGGTCTCCACCTTTTATAGGGATCGCCTCCGAGGGCTGGGGGCGTGGGCAATAACTGATGCGGACGTCGGTGTGACCACCCGTGTATGTGAGTGCCGACAGCCCTGTGTTTTTTGTCCGCCGTTTCTCCCGTAATAACCCCTACACATACAAACTCCCTGCTCTCGAAATCATCATCGGCATGAAATCAACGTGGGATTATAAAATGTCGTGGTGTGAGATTGCAGCAAAGAAGCTGTAGTTCTCCATCCCCCCCTGCCCCCGGACACCTCGTAAAAGGGGTGATGTGGCCACAAGCAAATCAAACAGCCTTGCAGGTCAGAAATGTCAAGTCTGCTGATTACAGAGGCTCACACGGGATATGAGAAAGAGTGTCTCAGGCGGCAAACGGGAGAGGCCAAGGACAGTGGGTGATGGCTTGACCGGAGGTCTCTGAAGAAAATCCATCGCGTTAACCAGGGCGACCGGAGGAAGTGTTACCGCAAGGAACTCATCCTCATCCTTGTGAAAACCCGATTTTGCCAGCAGGTGCAACTACAACATTTAAGGGCTGGGGGTGGTGGAAGCGGGGGAGGTATGTGGGGTTGAAACATCATCACTCGATGTTCGACTGTATGAAATATTACTTGGAGTGTATCTTAATAATATACGCCTTTTGGCGTCATCTGGTCCAATACCAATTGAGACTAGGCTCTAAGAAAAGCCGTCTCGGGTGTGAACTAATCAATTTCAAGGACAGTGCATATCATTATCAGAGTTGTCTCTTTTTGTTTGCATTTTGACTACTTGTGTTGTGGATATTACAAACATGATCCCTTGTATAAAGGTGTCAGTTTTGGTGCCAGATAAAAGGGTAAAAACCTCGATTTTAAGCTTTCGTGACTGCAGGGATTCATCTTCTTGGTTCTTTCGGTAAAGTCACGTAGAAGGGAAGTACCTGAGGACGGCTGCTTGCGTTGTGGCCGAAACGTCGTGAGAATTATATTATTTTATTACGTTTTGTTTTTATTATTTTATTACTTCCCTTCTGAGTGACTTTACCGAAAGAACCAAGAAAAGGGTAAAAACCTGTTACTGCTAATATGAAAACATTTTATAAAATGCACAACCAATGTGTGAGCACACAAGCGGTCGAGTGACCAACATTGTAGCTGCATGAGGTTTTTTGCCTTTCTTTTTTTAAATGCACAACTTAACCAACCGAACTTTGGGCCATTGCACAATTTTACCGCGATGGCAGTAACTGGATGGTTCTGTTTATTTTGTACCCGAATTGCAAAATCATAACAATTTTCGCAATTCCGTGCCGAAAAAAAGTGGCGAAGTGACGGCCAAAATAGCTGCACGAGTCAGGGCCTTGGAGTTGCCTTACAGCCCACAAACGTCATACTTCATATAGGCAGGCCTGCCTGAATGTATGTTTTTGTTAATCTTCTTTCGCACCGTACGTAGCCCACCGTGCTTATCGGAGGATACCGTTTTCCCAAAACCTTGGTACTGTTTCCTTTAAACGTATTTTACATTTGAGCCAAGCACGTCGCTTTGCAACGCGAGTTTGTTTTTGTATGCGCTTCTTTGTGTTGGGAACGCGTCTATTTGCTGTTTCCGATGTGGGGGTGCGGCTGTAGTAGGGAGTTATTAAATTAGCCGGGGCATGGTGGCGCATACCTGTGATCCCAGAGATTTTGGAGGAGAGAGTTGTGCAGATAAACATATTGACTTGTGCAACACTAAATCCACTGAACCGTGGCTAAAAATGTTTTTGTTATAGCAGGTGGGTTCCATGAAGCCATACGTGCAGACCGTGGAGTGCCACGCCTCTCGATACGCATATAGGCATTCTCCACGTGAGTGCAGTGGACGTAAGAGTGTGAAGGTCAGAGACCAGTATAAAGGTATCCATCGATTTAAAAAGAAAATCAGCTCGTGTGCAGGTGCTACAGGTCGATTGTTACGTCACACGGCCGTGAGAGATGATGTCAGCTTTTTGGGAGACCTTCATCCAGCAGTGGATGAAGGCCTCCCAAAAATGTCTGCTGAGGAATAGATGAGAGCGGAATCTTCACTCAAACACCTGGCTCGAGGTGTGCGTGAATTTTCGACTGGATTGCTCAATTACATCATTCACAACACAGGAACGGGTTGTCTCTCCCTTTGTCAAGAGAAACGTGCGTGAAAGGGGATTGTTGATCAACGTGTGAAATAAGCAGTGGCGCGCAGCACCCCCGGTTAATTGGTGCTTGTGAAAAGCGGCTGGTGCAGTTGGGATAATGAGACCTGGGTTGAGAATCATTCACCGCCGTGGTGTCGACGCCGCTAATTTCGCTCAGCCAGAGATGGGACAAGGTCGGATGTGCCACGTGCCGTCGAGCGTTTTGGGTTTTTTTTATTGCAAGCTCGTTGCAAAGAGCAAGCCACCCAGAGGCGTGGCCTAGGAGCTCCCAAAATTAAATGCGGACACTCTCGCAACGGTACGGGATCCTACACAGCGGGGAATTTGCGAATAACTTTCGTTTCGAATGTTATTACCGGGGATGGAGGAGGGGGGGCTTGTTAAGTAGTAATAATAAATACAATTTAATGAATGCCAAAACTGGGCCAATCCTGGACTGGTAGGGAAATAAATGTAACGCGCAGTAGGCTTTTCGTGACCAATATTATTGATGGTCAATTTTGTTGGGTTAGGATCGTGTCGGGTGTAGGTGGCTGCACGACACATTTACATTACGCGTTCTAACCCCCCAAAAAAACCCCGTTATTGTGAATGGCAGGAAGCACTCGTCGTTTTCAAGAAATGCATAAAAATGATATCCAGCCAGGATACCAATATAAATAAGGTACACCCATCTTAATACCAACCACGCGATTAAATACCTTGACGATATTTACTATAGATTACCTACTGGATTGCCAATGACCACGTAAACGAATCGCCAATTTCAAATGTTGCCCTGCATTGATCCAACCTTGTTATATACGAGGAGATAAGCAAGGTTGATTTCTGGTTAGTACATCTCTCCCCACCGCGGCGCTAATGGTCGCGGCTCCTCGTTGAGATGATGCTTTTGTGTTTACTTCTGAGCTTGTCACTGTTGACAATCTCGGGGCTTGCCTGTTACCTGAAATCATAACATTTGCAGTCACAATGCGCACGCTGAGCTGAGCTGCATTGGCTTCGGGGTGCCGCACGAATACGTTATACCAGCGGTCGGGAACCTATGGCTCGCGAGCCATATATGGTTCTTCCGGTGACGGCATATGGCTCCCAGAAAATTTTGAGTTGGAAAAAGTAATAATAATAAAAAATCAGTTTGGAACTGATTTTAAAATACTTGTGATATTGTTTAATAATACTGTGTCATTTTAAGGTAAACAGAAATTAGTTTTGAAGATAAATTTCACGGGTCACGCCTGCACGAAGCTCAACCTCACCACGTATGAACCAGACTACAAGGCCATCAGCAAAACCACGCAGCACCAGAAGTCGCATTAAAAGTAAGACATATTTAATTTATTATACGTTAAAAATACTATATGGCTCTCAATGAAATATATTTAGAAATATTTGGCTTTTATGGCTCTCCCAGTCAAAAAGGTTCCCGACCCCTGCGTTATACGGTCGCACTCATTGTGCTTGCCACAAATGAACCACAATACATTGCTCTGATCTCGTCAAGAAGCATAAACCATCACACGCGAACTCCGTTCATCCTGGCAGAAGTCGCTTTTGGCTGGCCATCGAACAAAGACGGTCACCGCATCGCGCGCTTCCAGATGTGCTTTTGCGGTCGTCTGGAACGCCCTTTCATACGATATTCGGAAGCCATTGGGAGCTATACATTTACAAATCTAAATCGCAAACTCATTTTTTTAGGACTGATTTTGTCTTTAGTTTATTGTCTTTCCCCCACACCTCAGATTGGCACGGTTGGTTACGTACGGTGCGAAACAAGTTACACACACACACACATTGTTTGTGTGCTCGGTACAAACCTCCGCCCCTCTCCCGTCATTAATGCTCCCACGGCTGCCTCAGCAAAGGTCAGTAAAGGTCACACTCACTTCGTAAAGGTAGATGCAACCTACAAAACAAATTTTCCGCATCCTCCGGATTATGAACAAAAACAGAGGGGAGATGAGGGGGGTGGTGGAGGGGGGGGTAGAATGGGGGACAAAAGGCGACGAGGGTAACTCTTATTGTGTAGCGAGTGAAAAACAAGCACGCATATGCATGGCGTGCTCCGTGTTGGGCTGGTGTATTGTGTCCGTCCGTCGTGCATCCAAAAATGGGAGGGGTGGAGCTGGGTGGAGAGCGGAGGGTGGGGAGGTGCTGGGTGGGGAGGATGGGGAGGGGCTGGGTGGGGAGGGTGGGGCTGGGTGGAGAGGGTGGGGAGGGGCTGGGTAGGGAGGGTGGGGAGGGGCTGGGTGGGGAGGGTAGGGCTGTGTGGGGGGTGAGAGGGGTGGGGCTGGGTGGGGAGGGGCTGGTCACCCCGTGGTGCCCTTATAAAACTCAACGTTTAACCTACTCACGCCGGCTTGTGCCCGCCCTCACAGTCGGGCATATTTGCGGAATACACCACGCCGCCGTTGACCCTGGCCATTGACCGAGCAACCCAACGTTCCTACCAGCTCCCTCCGCAGGAATGTGTTTTAGAGCAGTGGTTCTTAAACTTGACTACAGCCTTCACCCCCTTAGGTTCTCAGAAAAGACATCCCGCTAGTGCCTCCACTTTTTGGGTTTCCTTTGTGGCAACGTCTTGTCAAATCTAACGACTCACTGTAGATTAATCTATGCATGTGTGGTGCAGTGAAGTGTGGGTATCGTGTATGCATTTATGTAGAACTACTTTCGCACCGTACATAGCCGACCAAGCTCATCGGTGGGCTAAAAAAAAAGCAGTTTTATAGAAATACTTTTCAATCTAGATTTAAACGTGCATAGCACCACTGGCTTCCTAATATCAGGACGAAGAGCGTTCCAGACGGCCGCAGTAACACATCTGAAAGCGCGCGATAGTGACCTTCTTTGTTCGTGGGCTAGCTAAAAGCTTCTGCGAGGAAGACCAGAGTTCGCGTGATGGTTAATATTCCTTGACGAGACTCTTACCTCTTACAAAACGTCTGGTCAAGCATGAAAGAGTGGGGCAAAATACCCCCTGAGATGGGCTCTAACAGTGCTCCCTCTACGCGAAGGCCCTCCTGCAAGCAGTGGCGTGAGGAAGCAGTTACAGAGCTGCGCCTGTGCCTTTTTTAAAGAATGAAATCAACAACTTCATAATGACTTTAATAAGCACTCTCTATAAATAAGCACACCAGTCACGTGCCAGTGCCCTCATTAAGGCGCTAAGGAAATTCACTTTAAAGTGGGCTGTGTGTGTGTGCCGACGTCATGGTCTGAACCATTACTCGCAAATTACTATGCTTAATCGGAAAAAAAACAATTGCCCCCCTCCCCCCCCCCATGCAGACAGACTAATGAACTCCTTGTAGGTTGGTGCTCTGTTGTTCACGTTATGTCGCACGGGTACAGCTACCATCAGGAGCATCCCTGGGGATAGTTGGTTCGTTCGTTTCTCAGTCCGCTTGTCCCGGTGGGGGTCGCGGCGACAGCGTGTTGAGTAGTGACGGTCCCAGACCTCCCTTTCCCTGGTGACAGACTCCAGCACTACATTACTATACACTACTACACTACACTATACACTACTATACACTATAATACACTTCAATACCATACACTACTACACTATACATTACTATACACTACACGAAACACTACTATACACTACAATACCATACACTACTACACTATACATTACTATACACTACTACACTACACTATACTGTACACTACTATACACTATAATACACTTCAATACCATACACTACTACACTATACATTACTATACACTACTACACTACACGAAACACTACTATACACTACAATACCATACACCACTACACTATACATTACTATACACCACTACACTACACTATACACTACTATATACTACACTACGATACAATACATTACTATACACTATACATTACTATAATACACTATACACTCCACTATACACTACTACACGTTCCACTACACTGCAATACACAACACTACTATACAAAACATTACTATACACTACTATACGTTACTATAATATACTACTACACAATACACTACTACACTGTACACTACACTACTATACATTAGTATACGCTACACTAAAAACTACTCTCTACACTACAATATGCCGACTCTAGTTCTTCCTGAGTAATTCCCAGGCGTTCCCAAGCGACATCGTCCCGCCAGCGTGACCTCGGGCATCTTCACCCACTGGATAGTGTCCTTCACTCCTTTTCAGAGGGGGGGGCACTTTCGCCGATAAGACATCATCAGTGTGTGGGGGCCGTCACACATTTAAACCCATTGGGGGCTTGACAGCAGCACGCTGATGATGATGGGTGGGGTGTTTTCACAATTTGTGTTGTCGGGGGTGGGGGGCACACTACAGGCCACCAAGGGGCCGCCAGTGGCCCGCGGACTTTGCGACAAAGAACACCGCCGGGGGGTTAACAAAAACCTGTGCGATATAAATGAACCTTGTGGCGGGACCCCGGGGTCCCGAATAAACGGAAGTCAAAATCGTAATTAGTTCATTTATTTTTGGCCACTCCGTCCCACCGCGCACATAAACGCCGTGACCCACCTGGCGCGGATCGTTCGGTTGTCGTGTCGTCCAAGCGCAGCAGCGAGGACGAATGCGCAGAAGAAACAAAACTTTGATTAGCGCATCGTGTAGAGCTCGTCGAGAGGAATAGGTTGCCGCGTTGTTCGCCTTCAACAGACATAAAATGACGTCGCAACGCAGTTTATGCGAGAGCCGGGGGCTTATGGGACCCCGGGGTCCCGCCATAAGGTTCAAATGTAAGTTGTTATACATTGTTATTGTTGTCGATTCAAACTCGTGTTGGGCAGCTCGATGGAACAGCAACCCTAAGTGCGGTAGGTGCAAGAGCTATGTTTGCTTTTCTGGTTATCCCGACTTTTGCACAGTTTGTTCCTTCGTTCAAGATGAATGGTGCAGGTGATCGTGATAAGGATGTGGATTTGATTATTATAATCAAAACACATTTTGTGAGCCATTACCAGGGATTTAAATTGCTCACTTCACAATTTTCAGGAACACTGCTGAGCCTGGCTTGGAGTAAGCATTATCAGCTAACACACTACCATTAGAGAACAAAGCACGCCCGTCCATTTTTTTATTACTGTCCCTTACGTTCCTATAAGGAAAAAATAATAATAGATTAATGAAGTGTGACAAAATAATTACTGCAGCAGCGTTCCGGCTGAAATTAGGTACTATTGCTCATCAGAACGATCTATTCACCTCGCAGTCGGGTTTGTGCACGGCTCAAATCAGACAATTGACGAGGCAAGATGGGAGGGGAGGGGCGGTGTGTAATTTCTACACACTCATCTGCGTGTGGTAATTACGTGCAATCTACCAATGAACGTAGCTTCACCAGTTCCACTTGGCGCAGGAAGTTCCGGCGAATGAGCCTGTTGCACCCTCCTCAGCGGTGGCCCAGGAGCCTGCCCTCTGTTGTGAGGCCCCGGGGAGGGGGCTTGGGGGTAAATCGGCCTCGCACAAAGAGGGCAGTCAGCCCACACCAGGCCTGTGGGAGCTGCAATCCGTGGTATTTTGCCCCAGGCCTCCAGGAACCCCTGGCCTGCCACTGGTTGTGGCTGTGCAACCAGTGGCAAGACTGAGAGGTGGGTGGGTGGCAGCCTGGAGAGGCCTTCATCCAGCAGTGGCGTGACCGTGGTCTGATCACAACGAACTGGTGGCTGCACCGAGATAATGCATCTTCTGTATTTGATTCATGTAGAGTGCACGGAATTTTTTTTATGATGTCGAATATTTCCGTTTCTTTCCTTAAGGAAACTCGGCAAAGATTCAAGATCTTGCTAGGGATTTAAATAGAAGATTGTTTATGGTTTTAATATCCTTGAGGCAGCCTTGAAAAGGGGATCAGTCTAAGTTCATAATGCAGATTTATGCCTTTTCAAATACACTTCTAAATGTTACGGGGGAAAACCCAAGAGATTTTGGCAGACTTTGGAATTCCTCAAAAAATGTATAAATGTGAGTGTCATTTATGCAAACATTTGAACAAAATCCAATTAATGGTCACAAACAAACCTTGCAATTGTCACTTTACTGCTGTAGTTTAAACCCACAAACACAAAACAATTGATCCCCTGTGTAGCCTTACAGACTATTGGGGGGAATAACTGTTAGCAAGCGCCTCAAAGCCAGCACAGCACACGAGGAGGTGGTGTGGCCAACGTTGGACTCGATCATCTTTGTGTTCCCAGGACTGGTCTTCACACGCCTGGCACAGTATTCCTGGAAGCCCAAGGGCAGGCTGCCTTTTGTCTTTCCAGGGCCTGATGTTTACACACCGCACCAGGTATTCATTTAAGGCTGAGTCGACTTAGGCTAGGACCCAGGACCGATTCAGATAATGGTCACCGCTGTTGGACCGTGAGCGAGTATCAAAACACGGATCGCCGGGTTCGTAGCACATCGCACTAACCGCTTGCACGACTAAATTCCGCGCTAACCACACACACGCGGGCTTTTACCGACAGCGGTAACTATGCATCAGTGCCGTTTGTCGTTTGGGTGACATCTAAACACCAAAGGCACGGTGAGTCACACAGCTTCGGGTCACACTGGGTTCACACACACACACACACAGAGAGAGGGTCAGCGGAGACGGGCCAGCGTGGACCTCAAAACACTTGTTTACCGTTCCAATAAAAAAAATTGAGCCACATCAAAAGAAAAAAAAACGGGTGTAAAAATATAACTTCACCGAGGTGGCGGCGGCGGCACGACGGCACGACGGTGATGACGCGGGGCCGCACAGGTGGACGACGCGACGAGGGAATCAGCGGAGGGAGAAAAGACACGGCCCCACGAACGACGAACGGTTTCGTGGACACGACTTGCCGGACACTCGCACTCAGGCACAGTTAAATCAGTGCCGGGTGGCTCCGGCGGTAGAGCGAGCGGCTCTCAAATCGGAATGTTGCGAGGTTCAAATCCAGTTTTTTTATGGGTGGGGTTGACTCGGCCCATCATCCCCCCCCCCCCTCGGGGTCGAGAGAATAGGTACCACTTTGTGGGGAAGTCAACAGGAGTTGTCCTACGGTTAGACTCGTCCGTGCCACAGGAGAGGGGAGTTTGCACCGATGGCTCAGGGATGTAAATGGAAGATGCCCCCGACTCGATGATAATTTCAGCAAAAAACTCATAATGCAGTGTGGGAGCCTAAATAAAGAAATAAAGGCTGATGGCAGCATCTGGCAAAATACGACCACCATGGGTTTGAGACTCCGTGCAGACATCATTGTGGAATTGGACTTGTAATAAAGCCCGCAGAGAGGGTTTGATCTCAGTAACTAAAAAAAAACATGTAATCAGGCGAGACCCGATTGACACGACTCCCTGAACCTGGCAAAATGAAAAGATGAAAGAATAAGAAAAACCTCAAATAAGGAAGCAAGAGCCCCCAAAATATAGGGAATGCAAATGGAGCAAAAGTGCAGAAACACTACGCCGATAAAACATTTAAGACATGCTTATAGAGTTGTAACTTTAAAAGGTTAAAAAAATGTAAACTGCGAGTGATGGAATCATTCAAATGAATATATATGCTTGAAGTGACTGCTATAGCCGTCTGCAAGATCATCTTCATTCTTGCAGCAATGTATTCTCAGCATTGCGTTTGAAAGTATTTTGTAACGAGGAGTCTCAAAGCATGTCGCATATACAAATGAGCAGAAATGCACCACTGGCACTGCAATTAGCTCACTGGGAAACAAGTCAATCAAACACAGCAATAATACTCAAAATGTACACCAACTTCCAAGGAGTATGTTACGTCAAGCTTTTACAACAGTACCTCTTGAATAAGTATTGCTTAACTTTATGGTAACAACGACAAAACAAACTCTTGCACATTCCCTCGTCTATTTAATATCGCCTTAAAACTGTTAAGAAACATAAAAAATGCAAGCAGCAGCAGCATCATAACCCACCATCTCAGCCTACATCACTGGCGCGTCCAAACACGCGCAATCTGTGCAGGGCCTTACCGTGCTCTAACTGGCAAGGCGCCGATAAGGGATGCGTATACGTGGCCGATATGCAAACGATGAAATCCAAACGCTGCCCCAAGCCTCCTGCGCAGTATACGACTCGCGCAAAAAAACACATCTTCACGCATTCGTCAATAACACCGTGGCCTTAAAAGAATACACATACACAGCACATGATTTTAGATTTGTGTCTTTCCCCCGCACCTCCGATTAGCATGGTTGGCTACGTACGGTGCGAAAAAAGTTGAACATCTACACAAATACATGAAATGTCCCCTATTATATTTGTTTCTTTCACGGTCACAATGTTATTGATGAATGTATTGGGTTTGTTTTGCATTGTCAATTTGTGCTTGTGCACCGCTGCCAACGCAAGCGGCGGCGGCGGCATCACCAAATAATCAGTGTACAATACGTTACTCGGGATCATACCTGCTACGTTATAGCTGCAGCACACTTTGTGGCACCACACAGCAAACGCATACAACAACAACAAACACCAGCATGTGAATGTTAATTGAAAATTCACGCTGGCGTTAGAAACGACCGTAATAGTATCCTAAAATAAACAGCAATTGTAGACACGCAACAAATGTAGAAAAACAAATCTAAGTTAACCGTGTACAAAATTGATGAGAGTTAAATGAGCCACTTTAGAACGCATATCGGCAGCACGCCTCAACCCAATGCAATCTGCCTCTACAGGTACGCGTGGACACGGCTCGGATTGGGCAGATCCAACCCTCTGCTGGAGTTAAAATTCCACACAAGGGATGGATTTTTTTCAGATACTGATTATTATTTTTTTGTCTTATCCATTGCATTGGCAGGCACACGCAAACCGACGCACTTTTGTAATAATTGGCACGTGGACAGGCAGGATTGATGAACGTAGAATGGCGACAAAGAGGAAGCACGGAGGAGTTTGGGGGTCAGGTTGGGTGGAAACTGACTTCTCGAGTTCAGGGGGGCAGAATCACAAATGATCAACTCCGCAATAACTGGTGAAGCAAGTTGAAATATAATTTAAATATAAATATTATCCGGTCGGTGGAGGCTGTGCATGCTTGTGGAGGCGAGGGTTGGTGAATCGCGAAAATGTTGTGAAACTCCCTTCCCCTGGGCGTCGAGGAGGTGCCGTACCGTGGCTCGCAAGGAGAACGCGACACTGAAAAATTAACCAGTAAAAACTAAGTTTTTCACTAAATCCTTTATATGCGTGGCGGCTAGAGTCCTCTCGTCCTCTGGCTTGAGATGGCTGCCACCTATGGGTCAGATTGTCTGCCACCATTAAGCAATTGGTAATTAAATGTGTAATTTTTTTCCCCTAAACAGTGTAAAATTTTGGAAATTTTTTTAAGGAAAATTAATTGTCACGCACAACGAGTCTGTGTGCAAAATGTCAGCTCGATTGGATCATGGGAAGTGGGTTAAAAAACGACCGAAAGATTTGCACGGTCGTAAGCAAGCAAGTGAACTTAATATAAAGGATTTAAAAAAAAGGTGAAACTCCCTTTTTTCGTCTGTATGGGATAGAGCGTTTCCCCCTCGCACGCGTGGCTTTTCCCCAGGGACTCTCCGGCTTCCTCCATCATGTAAACGCTCATGAATTAGCTGTTAACGCCTTAAAATATCGAGGACCGCAGAGCTTTGGCAATCGTTTGTGCCAGCTCATCGCGTGGCCGCCTTCCCGCGTGTCTGTGGTTTCCCTGCGCCTCCAGAGTCGTCCTCTCATTCTATGAGACTTAGCGAACGTCGTGCGGCACATCACAGGTTGACATTATTATTACTGTATTATTATTATTATTTGATAACCCGTCAATAATGCCATCACTGCACCGTTGTGCACTGCCCAGTGCAGAGACTGGTGGGTAAATGCGTCCACCGCCGAAGTTGACAAATGGTTATCGTCGGTTATCCATTTAGAACGGGTTATCCATTTACACCCGCAAAACGTTAAGAATGAGTGGGCTTGGGGCAAGACATTTTGGCAGAAGGGATGACGGGCCAACACGGTCGAGAATCATGATGAGGGGGCAGCCAAGGAAATGGAACGCGTCCCAGGAGACGTCCACCGTGGAGACGAAATGACGAGATTAGCTCATGCGCAGGCGCTGGGTGGATTGTTAACACTGCACGATCGTGAGAGATGGCGGCGGGCTTGTGGGGTTGGCCTTCATCCAGCAGTGAATTGACCAGGGCTGGAAGAGCATAAACCATCACGGGAACTCCGGTCATCCTCGCAGCGGATTTTGGCAAGCCATCGAACAAAGACGGTTACTGCATCGTGCGCTTTCAGATATGCTTCTGCGGCCGTCTGGAACGCTCTTCCTTCCGACATTAAGAAACTACTGGAACTATACATTTTTAAATCTGGATTGAAAACCCATATCTTTAGAATTGCTTTTTGTGTTTAGTTTGTTGTCCTTCCCCCGCACCTCCAATTAGCACGGTTGGCGACGTACGGTGCGAAAGAAGTTCAACGTACATGCATGTGTAATAACAGCCATAGAGGGTTCACGTGGAGATTGGCTTGCCGGTCCTGCTTTGTAGCCAATAAGGGTTGAGACAGGGAACATGGCCTCTGCGTGATCGCGGCATGTTAGCAGGGGGGAATGGCCTGGCCATTCGGGGCCCCAGCTAATGGGGAGCCGGATCAGAGGCGTGGTCCCGGGATTGACAGGGAACCATCGAGAACGGTCAATGCTGTCTACGGAGGATTGGCTGGGGGGTACCACGTGACGAAGGGATTAAGAGAGAGAGAGAACGATCGAGAGCAGACTGGGGAACTACAAGAGCAAGAGCCACGCGCGTACGGGGGCTCTGGGTGCCACGTGCGCGGTGGGGACTTGGTGTGAAGTCTGCCCTCTCTCCGTTGTCTGCCAGCAACGGAGAGTGTGTGAGTAAAGTGTATTGTGGAAGTGGAAATAAAAAGGACCGATTCCGAAGCCGTCTCAGAAGGATTATTACACACGCATACATGACGACGAGGACGCGAAAGGGTAATAAATCACTGTAGGCGTTTAACGTCTGCAACCAGCCGGAGAAAAAAAAAAATCTGAACAGGGAGGGCCTAATACATCAACACGGACGAGACGGCTCAATTACGCTCAGCGCGAACTCGCACAACGCACGTCTCAGCGACGGGTAAAGCAACCTGCACGAAGCTCGATGCACGCACAGTGCTCACAGCAGCGGGGTAGGGATGTCTCTCCTGCCCTCCCATCTCAAAGACGAAGGGTGAGAGACAAAAGATTTTCTTCGTGGCCTCATTAAGCAATCTCCCCAAGATTTGAATCTGTCACACGCAGCTTTGACTCGACTATAAACTACGCAGTGAATTGGTACGCGAGTAAACAATGCCACCCACTGTTATCCCGCGGAAAAAGCCGCTGATGCTGAAAACAGTGCCAGCCTTGGCAACCAGCACCAGCACTCTGGAGCTCACGCCTGGTCTACAAGGTAAAGGTGTAGCCCTGCAATTGCTGGCTCACGTCACTGCTGGTGGATGGGCCTGTGCTAGAGAGGCCCTCCGTGTAGGATATTTTTGTCCACTCTTCCACCTTCACGGAGGTGGGAAAACCCCCACAATGTATACCCACCACTCGCAATCTGCCCATCGACCAACTGTGGTGCTACCATTTATAGTGTAAAAGGATGGATAGAGGTGGCGGTGGGGGGACGTTGGGACAGGAGGTAGAAATTGAGAAACCTGCCCCATTGTTTTGACTTTGCGTCGGGAGTTCAAAGTGAACCGGCGACCTCTGGAGTGCGAGTCAAGGGTGCGAATCGTGACACCACGAACTCATGAAGACAAGTGCTCTCCGGATGACTCTTCAGTGTGCTTTTATTTTTTTACGTGGGGGTTAATAAAAACCATTATTTTCTAAGCAAAGCCTCAACGAGTCTCAGGACTCTTTCGAGAGGGACCTGCTTTGATTGGCTAGTCAATTGTTTTGTGCGTCGGAAGAGAGTGAAGTACCCGGAAAAAATCCCAACACTCCAAAAATGCAGATGTCAACAACCTACTTACTAGGAATAGGTTTTTACCCTTTCAACTGGTACAAAAACTGACACCTTTATACAAGGCATCATGTTTGCAATAACCACAACACAAGCAGTCAAAATGCAAACAAAAAGAAACAACTCTAATGATGATAATGATATGCACTGTCCTTGAATTTTGACTGCTTGTGTTGTGGTTATTGCAAACATGATGCCTTGTATAAAGGTGTCAGTTTTTGTACCAGTTGAAAGGGTAAAACCTATTACTATATTTTGCCACTGGTAAAGGAGGTCTCATAGTGTAAACCTACTTACTCTATTGCTCTCTTAAAACTCACCTAATTTGGTCCTCCTCGAGTAATAAAAAAGACGTAGGGTTACAGTAGTTAAAACACAACTACAAACTGAGTAAATAAAGCAATGTTATGCAACTGCATTTGCTGTGACATTAATAACGGTGAAGCAATTCCACTAAATCCGAGCTCCGAGCTAAAATTACAACATCGGTTTCACTCTTATTCAACGATCCTCACTCTCGTATGCAGAGCGAGTGGGACAATGCTTCCCCCCCTCTATTTGTGCGTTCAGTAGTCACTGGATGGGAATCTCTGAGGTTGCACCGCAATGCCCTCTTTTGTGGGGCCATTCCACCCCACGAAGGGCTGAAATGCACTGCGAGAGATCCGAATGGATTTTTCGTCTCTCGTGATGCCAATAGCCCAGTCGGGATCAGATTGGAGGAAAATTACGGGAAAAAAAATATAATGGTGCAGCAATCGTATAATTGCCATCTTAAAATTAGCAACTGTTCATTAGCTAGCGTTTATCACACTCCATTCCGCTCTACTCCTAGCTTTCATTATTTTTTACCAGGTATCTGATATGTTTAAAGATGCAACTTGCATTTTAATTAATTATATTCTCGCGCCTGATGGCAATATGATTCGGGAGCTAAATACCAATGTTGAGGTCTGCTAACAGCAAAGAAAGGGCTTCAGGAGAGTGTGTAGTTTTAAAATTCCTCCTCTGTTGAACTAAAAATACAATTATTTTTTATTTTATCAGGTAAGGCCCACTGAGCTATACAGCTATTTTCCAGAAGCGACCTGACCACAAGTGATCGCTGAATGAAGTGGCTTATCATGTGGAATTTAGAGAAGCGCCTCTCTAAACGCATGTTGAGTCTAAATGTGGAGGGAAAAACCAGAGGACCCCGGATAAAAATCCACGCGACCACGGGGAGAACAAGCAAACTCCAAATATACAGGAGTCAGGGTCGGGATCGAACTCACAACCTCCTGCATACCAGGCGAGGTAGTTAACATCTCGCCACCATGGCGACATCGACGTCATTAATCTTAAGGAATGCTCTCGTTAAACGTGGGGCCCCGGACTCGGACACTTCAACACTGGCGGTGACCGCAGGTCTCATCTCTTCCCCGCAGCCGAAGCAACGGACCCGGCCAAGAATCCGACCTCTTTAACGACCACTGGCTCACACTTCCCATCTCCTCCTCCTCCTCCGTACTGCTTCCCAAGTACATTCCTTGTCGTTGAACATAAACACTGACGCAGACTGCAATGTTCACGACGTTATTCAGTCATTACTGATGTGTCTATAAATTCCGTGGTCTGTGCAAGACACACCTTTTAAGACTTGCCTTCCCACAAAATAAAATCGTTAAGTAAAAACAGTCTCGCTTTACTTTTAATTTACCATGCGATTCGTTACAATTTACTCTGCTCTCAGTCGATGTTCAACGCCGAGGTCGTGACGAGTTTATTTTCTCATCCCTGTTGCTCTGTGACCCCCCCCCCCCCACCAGCACCGCTAACGTGCACTGATGCCGACTTTATTGAGGGCGATATTGGCACATCAAAAAATACATATTTGGTTATTTATTTTATAAGTGTTACAACTATGTTACCAAATACCAATTAATTATTTTGTACTTGTTAGAATCATGAGATGCAAACGTTACATTACAAAAAAAAAACTCCAGAGTGGGTTATGAATCCAGGACACCAGTCTAAAACAATACCCATTGGGCTCTGGCCTCATCTCATGAGAAGAGAGGGGAAGAGGGGGTGGTATTTTACATGTTTTATCCCAGTGTAGCTTTTAACAGACTGTTGGGGCAAGTGCTGTTAGCGAGCACCTATGAAGGCCGGCCCCAGCACACGAGGGGGTGGGTGGCCAACACCACGCCCGGTCGCCTTTGTCTCCCCAGTGCTAATATTATACACACCACACCAGGTACTCTTTTCTTTTCGAAACTGCCTCTGGTGTTTAGCTTGTTGTAATTCCCCTGGCACTACCAATTCGCACGCTTGGCCACGTACGGTGTGAAAAAAGTTCAACATACAGAGAGTATACGAGGCCTGAATTGACCTCGGGGGGGGGGGGGGAGGGACACACCCAGGACTGGTGCAAACATTCGCCACTGCTACCGGTCGTGAGCGGGAATGGAAATCGGGTCACCGGGTTGGCAGCATGGTGCAGCGAGATAAGCGGGCGCACCGCCGCGTGCGTCAGGTTTCCGTCTTATTCCGTTATGGTCACCGACCGCCGTCCCGCTTTCGCCGGTACGGCTGCGGTTTCAGAAATTCCCGTCCACCATAATTTGCGAAGGGGGGTGGGGTTGGGGCGGGGGGGGCTTGTGATGAATCTCTCACCGTGAGAACATCGCCAAGAGCAGCAGCAGCAGCACGCATTCGACAATTACCCGTGCCGACTGTGCCGGGGGCGCGTAAAATGCAATCAAGAGGCGATATCTCTACGAGGCCAAGGGCAGATCGGTGCCGACAACTGGGAGAGGCATAGCCAATTCTGTGTCGCTGTACGGCTCTGCGATGCGTTTTCTAGGTTGTACCCACACGTTGCGTGGCCCGAAGTCTGGCGCCTTGTGTGTGCGTGCGCAATTTGTCACTTGTAATTTCTCTCGCGAGCCTCTCTCAGCGCCAGCTTGAGCCACTTCAATGGGTGGACCCCTGAGCGTGAACGATGGGAGTGGGGGGACGCCCGCCCGCCCGCCCGCCCGCCCGGGCCACACTCATGCGATTACAATTCCACGCCACACACACACACACCAGTTAGAAATAGCCTCACGGAAAGAACACGCCGCCCAAAGAAAGCCACCTCATCATGCTTTGCTATGGAAACATTACGGGCAGAAACAAATGTAAAGCAGAAATGCAATCGGTGCCTCTACCATCTTAGCAGTGCACGGCATTGCTTTTTGCATTGAAATATGTGGGGGGGGGGGTCCCATATTTTATATGGAATGCTCATTTTCCAATGGAAATCTGGTAATCCATCAGCATATGTTCAACAAGCCTGACTCTGCTGATGAGACCAAGAAGGTCGAGGCCGGTGCAGTTTGCCTGTTTAAGCGAAAAATGCTTGATGATGTTTGGTCGAGAGAGCCAATAGTCAGATGGGCCTGCTTATTATTTTGTTCATGTGTGGAGGCACAGAACAGAGGAGTTCTGCTCGTATTTGCTTTTGCCCAACGAACAAGCGGCTGTTGCAGCAGACGCTCGCGTGATTGCGTGTGCCCGAAGCTGCGTGACACAACTTCGAAGCTTCGTTAATGAGCAGGGAGGGAAACAAAGGATTCACGATCACGGTACAGGGCGGCGATGTGGCACTCCCGCGACGTCACCCTGACGCCACTCTTGGAACCCACAGCCTGGGTTGAGTATCCACAAGACGAGAGAGCAATATCTTATTTTGAGTTGCATCTTCAACTTCATTTCCATCGGGGGGGGGGTGAGGAACGGGAAGCCACGACTCCCTGGGAATCCAACCACAGCATGAGCGATGAGTCCAGCGGCAGAAGGCGACAGGAACGTTGGCGGGGCAACGATGTGACACGTGTGCGTTTGCGATCGGCGTCATCGTCTCCGTCGTGTGCGGTTGAGCGTCGGCACCCACGCTCCGCGCCCTGCCAAGAGACACGACGAGACACGACGAGACTCAACTCCCAGAAAGGGGGATGACGGCACGCAAATGCTCACCTGCGGACGGTGTGATCTACAACCCTTAGGGTGGAGCGGTACCATATGGCTGCTGTGCATACACGCCCTGAAGAAGGGAAGTCGAGTTTAAAGTCTTTCGAAAGCGATGACTGCCGTGTCGCGCCTACAGCCTGTTTAATCTCGTGCACACACTCATGTGTTTCTGTGCAGCATTATTTTGTTTTAACAGGTAAAGGCCATCGAGCTTAATAGCTTGTTTTCAGAAGCCAGCTGGCCACAGATGATAACTCAACGAAGTGGCTTAACACGTGGAATTGTATAGCAGCCAAATACTCTAAACGCATGTTTCTGAATGTGGAGGGAAAAACCGGAGGGACCCAGAGCAAAATCCACGTGATCACCACAGGGAGAGAGACATGCACACTGCAAATATACAGCAGAGCAAGGCCGTAATTGTAATATTTATTGGGGAGGGGACACATCCCCCAATATTCAAATATGCTCAAAATGTCCCCCCCAATATATTGCTATAATCAATATTTTAAAAAATGCTATGCTATGTAAATAAAAACAACAATTTGCTTAACCTTGGCCACAATATCTGGACTTGTCTTCATATAACAATGTATAGATTTCTGTTTATATAATTGTGGTTATGGTTGTACTTTATTAATCCCTAATCTCTGCCGTTACAGCCATTGAAAGAAGAAAAGGTAAAAAAGAAAAGGCAGAGAAATGTAATACAATACACTATTAGACATTATTGTAAAAAATAAATAAAAAGTCCATCCCATGTGTTAGTGATTTTTTTTTTTAGGCAGGAAATTAGTTTTCAAATTTAGATTTTTTTTCTTGGGGGGGGGGGGGGGGCCCTAGACGCCCTGGAAGATTTGGTCTCCTCCAATGTTGACTCCATGGCTATGGCCTTGCAGCAGACGTTTGAGTCGGGATCACACCCACGACCTCTTTCATACCAGGCGGGGGAGTTAACATCTCGCCACCGTGGCGCTGAGCTCCCTACGCCGTCATCTTTGTACTGAAGTCCTCTTCGAGACTCAACCTGCATGTGCGAGACTCCTTTTTGCGTGTAAGGCTACTGGAGTAAACACAACCGCACAAAATAGACGGAATTTTTTTTTTGTTTACAAAAAATAAACGTTGTCTCCACTCCTTTTTACAAAGCTGCCCACAGTCTGTATGCACGTACGTTAAACAAGCGTGGAAACGGGTAAAGACCGATTTATTAAATAAAGACTCCTCGCTCTGATCTCGAGAGTGGGCAAAAGAAGAGGGAGAGAGAGATAAGAAAGATAAGAGAGAGAGAGAGGAGAGAGAGACGGCAGGAGTGTATGCAACCGGTGGTAAGATGAACAAACCGTCGCTGTATCAACTGAAGGGGAGTGAACCTTCCTAAAGGGAGCCAGCAAGTCCTGCGAGAGGGCCCGAAATGATCAAGTCTGGGTATGTTTGTATATATGTTGAACTTCTTTCGCACCGCACGTAGCCAACCGTGCTAATCGTAGGTGCTGGGGGCCATTGCTTCTCTGGCTTCTGCTCCTGATGTCTGGGATTCTCGTCGACCTTCAACCTTGTCCGGTTGCCACCTCTGCTACTGCCCTTGGGTCAAGTCATGACTGAAGACCCCATTTCCTGTCACGTGCATTGAACTGCAAAAAACAATTCCCCTGTGAAGCGCCTGGAGATGCGGTGGCATTTAGATGCTACGACAAGAGGTTTTACCCTTTCTGGCAATAAAAACCAGGCGTTATGATGGTAAAACACCGAACAGAATCTCTTTGTCAAGGAATCCTGTCTGCATTAGCCACGCGTACTTGTGGTGAACGTGCAAATAAAAAAATGCCGCTGTATGAATGTGAATTGTATTGTATAGAATAGAATATCAACGTAGGTGTCTTATGCACTTGGCTACTGGCCTCTGCATTGGGGCGGTATGCACACCACGAGCTGGTAATTATATCGGCCGCTGTGGTAATTATATCGGCCGCTGTGGTTTGTGGTGCAGTGACTCCACATGACAGCCAAAGTTGCCGAGTCCATCACCGGAGGCATGTCTGCCGAATAACAAGAACACCGCTTTTAGTGGTTCCCACGACGTTTTTTTTGTCCCGTGGGGATGCTATCGGTGTCATGTCACCCGACACACGTTGGAGAACGGCCCACAGGGGTGCATGTCACACAGCTACCTCTGAAATCCCTTCAAGTGACCGCTGTCCCACACAGTAGAGGACAGCACTGATTGCGCGCTCTGCCACACAGGGTACCCGTTCATCACACGGCATTTTTCATACGGAGCACCGGAATTTCGCCAAATTAAGTGCAGAAACAAATGTATCGTGATGATTTCGTTTGTGCAGTCATTGGTAAACTGGCTGAGACCATAAACTCGCTACACTTGAGAACTACTGTTCGATCACAGGTGGCTGCCTGAATTTTAACCTATGACCTCAGTGGCTGCCAGCTCAGCGCTCTGCTCTCTGTGCCACCCAGCAACCTCCTCGTGCTCAATAGTTGTTGCCCCAAGGGAAAGGTTGGCCCTCTGCCATAGGAATGTTGAATTTCCACAACTGGCTTACGAACGCCTACTGGAGATGACTCAGCAATTGGGAGAAAACGTATGAATCATAGTCCCGCACTATGAAATCACCGCAGACTCTGTCCATGAAACACAGTACCATGTGCTAGCCTTGCACTATCTAAACCACTGGTACTTAACCTTTACTGCAGCCTCGCATCCCTTGGTTCTCAAAAGTAAAAAAATGTACAATGTTAATAAATACGTAGGTTTTGACGAAACAAAGTTGGTTGTACTTACGTGCCTGTGCTTAATTTGTGTTTTCGATTATTTACCTTCTAAAAAATAATCTGGCTATGTCTTGCACTTTCTAAAGCTCTTAAGACAGAAACAGGAGGATATCTCCACAATTCTGGCTGTCGCCTGATGGTGCTGGTTGTAATTACCGGCGAAATGTCGTACTCGAATTGTAAATGTTGTGGGTTTACTCTCCAACACACTGGTGTGCTTAACTCGTAACCAATTGGCTTGTTTTTGTTTACATGACAAACCTTACTAATTGGCTGTGTCGAGTTGTGGCGGGTTTAACGACAACGTTTATATTTACGCGATCTAACCCAAAAAAACCTCTATTATGGAGAACACTGGCCGTGAAAGCCTACTATGTGTTAAACCAAACTGTACCTGCTTTAACAATTCCCAAACACTTGACACCTGCGCTCGGCATTCACGTAGGCCTGGCCTCAGACCGCACCACCACATCCTGACGAGCCACAACTTGTTGCCGCCGCTGCTGCTGCTGAAACCGCCGGCCAAAATTGGACAAATCTCTCAACGCAAACACTTCCCCGCGGTGTTTCTTTCTGGCGGAATAATAATAATCGTGACTGGTTTTGTACCTCTCAAGAGACTTATGAAATCGGCTCTGCTTGGGATTCTGGACAGTGAGTCAACGATGTTCGTTGAGTACAGTGAACAGGCGTGTAGAGTTACACGGAGTAACCGATTCACATTAATTATGACCATGTGACCTATACGGTGATTAGTGTGTGCACGAGAGAAGAGATGATTATAATTTTTGGAAATGCCTTAAACATTTTATGTTGATGTTATATTTTGACGAAATGGGGCCAACAACATTTTACAAAGCAAATAGCAAAATAAAACCGAGAAATATCGCAAAATGAGATGGTAAAAATGAGAGGAATTGGACAATTTTTCTTGAATCCAGTTGGAAACCCAAATCTTGACAATCCATTTCAAAGGGTGATATTTGTATAATTTGTGACGTCGCATTGGCATAGCCTATCACAAACGTCTTGTTCTGTCTCCCATCGGCCAAAATAAAACATGCCCATATCAATTGCATAAATAACAAAGTAGCTAATCTAATTTACATTTATAAAGAAAGTGTCTTCACTCGAGGCACATGGAATGATTTAGTTGGCAGTGGCTGTGCTCAACGGATTGAGGAATGAGTGGCAGCAATAGAAGGGTGCTGAGGGATCACGAAAGGGCAGGGGAGGGATGGGAAGGAGTGGAGGGGCAAGGGCAACAAAGAGGAAAATAATGGGTTATGGAGGACAGATGAGGCTTTAAAAGAAGACTGGAAGGAGGTTAAGGAGGGGGACTGCCTTAATGTACAGGGGCAGTGTTGAGTCTATGCGAAGTGTTGAGTCTATGAGGAATGCTGAGTCTATGGGCAGTGTTGAGTCTATGGGCAGTGCTGAGTCTTTGGGCAGTGTTGAGTCTATGGACAGTGTTGAGTCTATAGACAGTGTTGAGTGTATGGGCAGTGTTGAGTCTATGGGCAGTGTTGAGTCTATGAGCAGTGCTGAGTCTATGGGCAGTGCTGAGTCTACGGTGCAGTGTTGAGTATATGGGCAATGTTGAGTCTACGGTGCAGTGTTGAGTCTATGGGCAGTGTTGAGTCTATGGGGCAGTGTTGAATCTATGGGCAGTGTTGAGTCTATGGGGCAGTGTTGAGTCTATGAGCAGTGTTGAGTCTATGAGCAGTGGTGAGCAGTGGTGAGTCTATGGGCAGTGCTGAGTCTATGGGCAGTGCTGAGTCTATGGGCAGTGCTGAGTCTATGGGCAGTGCTGCTTAATGCTCGGGGGAAGATTATTCCAGTGGAGGGGTTCAAGGAGGGAGAAGGACCGAAAGGGGGACTGGGCACAGGAAGAATGAGAGACAGAGAGAGGATTGGGAATGAAGACGACGAGAGGAGGGGACGTGGAATGAGATGAGAAAGGCGAGATGAGGTGGGTCAAAGCCATGGAGAGATTTAAAGACCAAGATCACCCATATGGCCTTAACAGACCGTTGGGACGCGGAAGGAGAGCGTGGCTGCGAGGGGGCATGGCTGGGAGGGGGCAGGGGGGGGGGTTGTGGGTGGAGGGGGGGCTATCATCAGCGTACCTGCCCCGGGGGGGGGGGGGGGGGTAGCCGTAGCACCATCACACGAGGCCACAGTCCTTGAGGTTGTTCTTGATGATGACGTCAGTGACGGCGTCGAACACGAACTGCACGTTCTGCGTGTCGGTAGCGCACGTCAGGTGCGTGTACACCTCCTTGCTGTCGCTCCGCCGGTTCAGGTTCTCAAACTGCGCCTGGATGTAGGAGGATGTCTCGTGGAACGAGTTCCCTCCTGCGCGGCAAAACGGTGGGCGCCGGGGGAAATAAATAAGTGATGCGCGCGCCGCAAACACGGCCACAGCGGACAGGGATATTGGTAACGGTGGCGAGGTGACAAAGCATCGGGGTTACCGGCAACAGAGGCACAACCACACACACAATCAACAGGGATATGGGCAACAGTTGTACAACAAGAACCACCAGGACGACGTCAACAAACAACCAATGGAGCTCTAAGTGACCGTGACGCAACCACAAATACAACCACCACCAGGACAATCGTCAACCAAAACACAACCACAGGTTTCATGGCCATTCGCAGCCAAAAAATAAATGCAACCACCAAGGAAGGACTTTCAACCACAGCGTAACCACAACTCTCTGGGCTGTTGGTTACCAGGCAATAGAAAGCAGCCACAACCACCAGGGCTCTTCATGTCGGTGATGATTATGTTGGCAATAATAGTGACGATGTAACTGAAATCGGTGTTGGTGGTGGTGTTGGTGGCGGTGTTGGTCATGCAGCATCAAGATTAGCCTCTGTGGAGGAGGCTCATGAAGGATGCTGTTGGGCAGTTGGAGGCAGTCGCCGTCCAACAACAACGGAGGGTGGAGGAGCGACGCTCACAACAACGAGCGGAGTGCCGTGCAGATAAAATGCAGCAAGTTGGCACAGTAGGGAGCACAGTTGGTGCATATGCAAGTCATCTCACTCAGTCAACCCATGGCACCTGGGTCTGTCCCGTGATCTGTCAGGCAAGCCTTCGACACTTCACGTGACTTTGCAGTGCACACCTGACCTGGCACAAGCGCCGTGGTGACATCACCGCCACTTAGTGGCCAATGGCGTCTGCTGTTATTGTTGGTGTGCATGATACTGACGTTGTGATATTGGCGGAGTCGATCATGTGTATGAAGTAATGTGGGTGACATTGATGTCGTAAGTGATGTTGATTGATATTAGCAATAGCAGGAACGTGTGCACAGTGGGCGTTGCACAGTGGGCGTTGCCTGCTTCAAATTCACTCTCACTCAAGAGGCAAAGAGCCTCCGGCACATATAGCAGCTGCAGCTGACAATGAGGGGTACACTGAACTGATGAAACCAGTATACAAATGCCCCGTCATCCTTCTGTTACCTAAATTGACTTAAATGCCATCAACATGTAAACACTCATTAATTGGTTGAAAACATCTTGGAATGTAGAGGATCGGAGAGCTTGGGCAACAGTTGGTAATGCCGGCTCACTGCCGGACTGCTGCCTTCCAGCTTTGCCCATGGTTTCTCACCGATTTTGAGATTAGCATGAACGACGACGATATATAAAACTAAACCATTTTTGTTATCAATATAAGCACAGCTCTATTTAACTGGTAGCTACCACAGGGCTATGTGCAGAGCGTGTAACAGTGGTAAAGTGATCTGGACACACAAAGCTTGCAAGAATGTTCATGTTTTGCTGTTGGCATCCTCTTTATGTATGCGTTTACACATATATATGTATGCTTCTCCCCTCCCACTGCTCACCTCTTTATTTTAATTTTCATACGTGTACGTCATAACAAAAACTGATGACGTATGCGTACGTCATCGGAATGGGTTAAATGAGCGCATCATCAACCCTTAAAACAATGACACCTTCACAACAGCGCTGTGCGGTGCCAGCCGCCCGGTTCTTTGGGGCCCTTGGGCACCGTGCGCTCGCTCGCTGTCACATGGTACAAATACATCCCGAGGGAAAATACAATAAGGTGCGTGGTCCGCCTGTACAGGGAAAGGGGGTTGGGGAAAAGAATGTTTCGTGAGGCAGGGAGGAGAGATAGAAGCATGCGCACGGAGTAATTGAAAATGATGAAGGTGCGCGGCAAGCTGGGCTATTGTGTTTGGAACAGGTGGAAGACCAAATTCCCTCAAGGTGTCAATCACAATTGAGCGAGCCCAACCCAGCCAGCTTCCTATAAATATGACCCCCCCCCACCACACAATAGAGGTGGAGGGTGAATATAGGAAGGCTCGACCCATAAGCATCGCTGCTCTGGAGCGTTATCCAGCAGTGGAGAAGAGCGGTCCAAGGGAACAGCCAAGTCTAGATTTTAAGCTTTCGTGACTGCAAGGATTCATATTCTTAGGTTGTTTCGGTAAAGTCACGTAGGTAAAATTTTTAATTTAAATTAATAAAAGTAAAATAAAATAAAAATAAAAATCACGACGTTTCGATTGCAACACAAGCAATCATCATCAGGTATAAATGCAATAGCAACAACAATTCTAACCAGAAAAACTATAGACAGACATATAAGCAGACAGATATCACCAAGATACATAGAGAGTAACACAGGTACAGAGAGGGAGATCGTCTCTGTTGAGTGGCCTTAAATAGGCAGAGGGGGCAGGGGCAGAGAGATGGAGGGGGTTAGATAAAAAATTGACTTTACCGAAACAACCTAAGAATAGGAACAGCCAAGCTTGAGTCTGTAAGTAGCAGCTCGGCAGGACTATGGGCTGTGCGGTTAGAGCGTTGATATTAAAATAAATACATTTTTCGTGGTGCGCCAGGATCTGCGTTGACAGTCCCTGTGTGCAATTTCAGTGGGGATGGAGAGCAGTGACGGGCAAGGACATTCGGCAGGGGGGGAGGGGAGAGGAGCCACTCAATGGTGGGAAGGAGCCAGCAGACGCCTGGCTCACTTCCTCTGCTCTGCTGACGGTGTCAGGCCGGTGGTGGCCCACGACGCGCGGGGAGTCGGGCTTCACCTGGAGTCGGGTTTCTTGTGAATGCAGCCCAAAGCGGGTGGTAAACGCCATCTCTAAGGCTAAAAGTGTTTTTATTTAAGGGCGTGTGAGTGTTCGGGAACGCGTTGGCTTAGGTGTGAGTGTCGGGATAAAGGGGTCATAATGTAACATATTGTGAGTGTTAACCTTGGTGTGCTAGAGATGCGCTACTGCGTGAGAAATTGGCAGGGTGGCTTGTCTAAAAATTAGACCGACCAACCTACCCTGTTGAATAGCCTCCGTGAATGGCCTCGATTGCTCTCGCTAGACTCGACCCACAATATACGCGCGAGTGACCTGGCTGACAAAAAAATATAATGGTGACGCCGATTAAAGGCGAGCCTGGCCAGAGACTAAGCGTCAGCACTCGCTCAGCGGCCGTGATCGACGGCGTGGGCGCTTGCGCAGTACCCGTGTACTCGGGGAAGCAAGTGGTGATGGGGTTGTTCTTGATCTTCTCCTTGAACAGGTCCTTCTTGTTGAGGAAGAGGATGATGGAGGTGTCCGTGAACCACTTGTTGTTGCAAATGCTGTCGAACAGCTTCATGCTCTCGTGCATGCGGTTCTACGAGGGAATCGTTCGCACAAGCGACACGCACACTGTTTAACACGCAGCATTTCACGACCAATATTATTCATAATAACGTTTTTTTTTGGATTAGATCGCGTAAATATAAAATGTGTCGTTAACACACCACCACCTGACCCACAGCCCATTCTAAAGGTTTGTAAAAAAACGTGCCAATTAGCGACTACTTCAGCACACCCGTGTGTTAACAATTTGAGTACGACGTTTTGCCGGTGACTGCTACTGGCTTCATCAGGCGATTTGCTTGAATTGTAAAGAAGCCTTCCTGTTATCTATCTTAGAGTAAAAGGTGATGCCATCACTGTGAGCTTATCAGGTGCAAAGACCAGAGGGGGGGGGGGGGGTTAATGTAATCATATCAATTACAATGGATTATGGTAATATGAGAATAAGCAGTACACACTATACTCTCTCACACGCCAATGTCTTTTATCTTTTTTACATTTTACCTTTTTTCACGGTTGTGATGAGTGACATACTCCCGACGGTAAACGCACCGCCCGGCGTTGCAGGTGGCGCATGTCCTTATTTGCGGGCCTCATTGTTGGTGCGGTTTTTAATTATTTCGCGACAGGGTTTTGGCCGTTTCCTTTTTTTTTTAATAAAACACGCGAGGGGCGTGGGGGAGATTTAAAAAATGTATGTTAGGCTTGCTTAGGTTTCCTGTAAAGAAGGTTTTTCTTTTTCTAAACTCCAGTGCTTGCGACCCACCACCACACTCCAATACAAAGCAACTCCTTCCACGCCGCACCCACCCGATGACTGTTATAAACACGTCCCGTGTGAACGCTGTTTGCCTTAATAGCGCCGATTCAAATTAAGACTGAGATATTAATTGCGCGTGCATGCACACGCTTTCCACGTGACACAGATAGAGTACTCCGTTTTCCTGCCAGACAAATACATACACTCACTAAGGGAGTTGGCCAAAACATCCCAATATAGGATCACAGAGCTTGGGCAATTGTTGACGCCTGTTCTGGCTGCCTTCCCCGCCCGTCTGTGGTTTCCCACGCCCGAACCGTTCCCTCCGAGGGCGAACGAAGAACGCATTACAAACTCTACAATTGCTCAATTATTACTCAGCTCCGCGGACACCTTTGTCATTTTGGCCTCAAGTGACACCCCATTCTGTGTGGTGCTGTCGGGGAGAGGGAGGGGGACCCACCATCTCTTCGTCCTCTGCCAGGACCAAGTCGTAGGCGCTGAGAGCCACGCAGAAGATGATGGCGGTGACGCCCTCGAAGCAGTGGATCCACTTCTTACGCTCGGACCGCTGGCCACCGACGTCAAACATCCTTCACGGCACAGCACAGTGACACACGGCTCAGTGACACGGCCCAGTAACACAAGGCTTGACACGGCACAATAACACACGGTTCAATAACAGAACAGTAACACACGGCTTGACACGGCACAATAACACACGGTTCAATAACAGAACAGTGACACACGGCTTGACACAGCACGGTAAAAGAGTACAGTAACATACGACTCAATAATACACGGCTTGACACAGCACAACAAGGCACGGAGAGTGAGCGCCTTGGCCGGCCTTTGTCTTTCTGTAAATCAAGGCCGTAGCCACGGAGTCAACATTGGGGGGACCAAATCTTCCAGTGGGTGTGGGGGTCCCTAGCAGAAAAAAAAATCTTAATTTGAAAACTCATTTCCTGCCATTTCCTGCCTAAAATATTAAAAAATTCACTAACACATAGGATGGACTTTGTATTTATTTTTTGCAATAATGTCTAATAGTGTATTGTATGACATTGCTCTGTTTTTTTGACCTTTTCTTGTTTCATTGTATGTAATGGCAGAGATTAAGTATTAATAAAGTACAACCATAACCACAATCCTATAAACAGAAATCTCTTCTATAGCAATATATTGGGGGGGACATTTTGAGTATATTTGAATATTGGGGAGGATGTGTCTCCCACAACATTTATTATAATTACGGCCTTGCCATATTTCCCATAAATATGCTAAATTCCTTTTGATATGCAAATTCCTTTGTCAATGCGCCCAGCTTATATATATGCTCCAAGCTCGTGTGCTGTTTCATTCAGACTCTGTCGCCTCGACGGACCTGGTTTTCACCTGAGGACGGCTGCTTGCGTTGTGGCCGAAACGTCGTGAGAATTGTTTTATTATGTTTTATTTTTATTATTTTATTACTTCCCTTCTACGTGACTTTACCGAAAGAACCAAGAAGATATGGCCTTGCTGTAAATCCATACTATTACCACTCCCCCCCACCGCCCCGACTCATAAATCAACAACACAAGCTCATTTACACCCACATTCACGAAAAAGCTTTGACAATTATCCTTTGTTTTTCAGGGTTGGAATATTTCTAAAGGTTCGCAGCGTAACGACATGGGGCTTGGGCTCAGTTCTCGTTTCGGACATTACTCTGCGAGTACGTTTAGGAAAGATCCTGTTTTTTTGGACGGCCAACGGTGGATTGGCATGCGTACACTGTTCAGCAAAAAAAAAAATCCTCTTCCAGATCCAAAGTGAATTTGCCCTCGGTTTTCAATGCATCCCCAAACATGGGCACACGGAGCCAAAACAAGTCACACGGTGCCAACGCTCTTGTGTTTTGGCGCACACAATTAAAACCACCTGTCCATATCGTCTCGAGAATATATCGTAAGGAAAGAAAAAAAAAGTGTCGAAGTTGTGAGGGGAAAAAATAAAAAGCGAGAACACATTTCGGCTAAAGGTTGTAGGCCGGAGTGCGTGGGCTGTGTGTATTTGTGTGTACACGTGGACAGGCATTATAGTGGTTAAACATTGCGCTATAAACCCAGAGACTTGAGTTGGATACCCTGCTCAAAACCAATAAGTGGCAATATCAGAACCGATCCTGGGCCTTCCCTGGGTCGGCTCAGCCTCAAACGAGTACCTGGTGTGGTGTGTGAACATTGCCACTTGGAAGACAAAGGGCAGCCTGGCGTCGTGCCGGCCTTCATAGGTGCTGGCTAACGGCACTCTGTCCCAACCGTCTGTTCAAGCTATATGGGAGATCTTTCTCTTTGTGTACGAATGTGCATGCACATGTGGTCACATATGTATGCTTTTGTGCACTTGCAACGTGCTTGTGCTGTGCACACGTGTGTGTTTGTGCGTGCATCCGTGTGCTTGTGTGCGCGCACATGCGTAGGGAGAAATGTTACATGAATCGTGGTGGTATTTTGCCCATACTGCACCACGCTGGCTTAGTGTGGTTTGGCTAAGGGGGAAAATGGCACCACCGGTTCTGATATAACCCACCACCGATGTCTGCCGTGGCCGGGAATCGAACTCGGGTCACCAGGATCAATCGCGCAGCGCGCTAAACCACTGCGCCACCGTTTCCACCATTAACCCCTAATCACCTAAATTAAATTTCCCAGTTATCTGACTCAGTTCATTCCTAGACCAAAACAAACCAAAGCGAGCACTTAAAATGCTGCATCGACGTTATCGCAGGCAGCACAAAGGAAGCAAATGAATGGTGCCAACGAAATAATCAGTTCAAGTGCTGATCCAATCTTAACAGCTGCCCGATGACAGTTATTGTCTCATCCGTCCCGAGAGATCAAATTACAACATCTCTCGTCGTATATCTGTGGGTTTATATGCCAATGGATATGTGTGGTAGCATGTGGCGCACATACATTCTCCAGGGTTACTGTGGGTGATGAGGTCAGGTGACCCAGAAGAATAATACAATTATTAGAGCACAGTGCCGGCACGGCTCATATGCTGGGATTTTCAACATATGTTTTAGCCACCTGTTATTATTATCATTGGCGAGATGTTAACTACCTCGCCTGGTATATAGGAGGTCGGAGGTTCTATTCCGACCCTGATACCTGTATATTTGGAGTTTGCATGTTTTCCCCGTGGTCACGTGGATTTTTCTACGGGTCCTCCGGTTTTTCACTCCACATTTAGAATCAACATCTAGAATCAACATCACACGTTTACAGTATTTGGCTGCAATACATTTCCACATAAGCCACTTGCTTGAGCTATCGTTTGTGGCCAGGTCAGTTCATTAAAAGAGCTATAGTGTCCAGTGGGCCTTACCTAATAAAATAAAAAAGTATATCGTTTTTATAGAGTCTCAAGACACATTTACAGGAGGGTCCTGCTAAGTTAAGGGAGGGGGGGGGGCGACGGTGCTATGTGCAATCCCAGTTTGAGTAATTTGCAGATGTTTTTGTTGAGCAATGGGGATTTTTTTGGCCAATACCAGATATGTTGTACTTTTTTTTTAGCTATGGGAGGAAACTCTAGAAATCAGGAGGGGGGTAACCGCATTCGGAACAGGACTAGGACATATGAACTCCATAGAGAAAGAGGCACCCAAGTAGGGAATTTAACTCGGGCCCTTTTTGCTGTGAGGCACAAGTGTTTCCACTGCACAACCCCTGCTGTCCAAAACCTGTCGATTATGGTGGTCTCAGCTCACCCTCCAACAATGCCTGCTCATAAAAAAACACATCGGATTGATTTGGCTTAATTTCTGTTATTCAGCACTGTTAATTAAACGTTTCCATCTGATATTCAACATTTTTGTTACGTGGCCTTCAGCAAGAATCCCTGCATAAGCTGTCCTTTACTCTATATGTGGCACTTAACCAGCAATGGTTCAAGCAAGCCTGACTCTTCTGGTGAGACACTGGCTGTCAAAACCGGTCAGGACTTTACTTCCATTGAACCAATGCTGCTGATAATGAGATGCACTTGCAGAGGGGCCGTGCGGTTCGATGGGCTGTGCAAACGATACATTCCGTTATTATACGGAGAGGAAAATATGAGAGGGGGGCTTATTTATTTTGGAAATGGCACATTAAAAAACCGAAACTGAAGTGACTCGAGAAGTAGTTCTGCGACGTCAACTTGCGCAGCCGTTCCCTGTAACGCGAGGTGGCGCGTCTCTAGCTGCTGAGTGTCCCAAATGGAAAATGGATGCATCTGATGGCATGATTGCAAGAGCACCATAATTGGAAAATTCCGTGTGTTTGTGTGAGGCCCCCAGGCACGGGCAGGAGTGGGGAGAGTGGTGGTTGGGGGGGGGCGAGGTTGGGTTGGCTGCTTGGGGCTGCTGGCACAAATCCGGCTGAAGTCAGTGTCAAGTTATGGCTCGCGTCTGTGCCCAGCGTTAATGAAAACCAAATATAAGATGTTTGTTCTCGTCCACGTTCTACCAGCCACACCTTCCAGAGCTAATAATTAAAACAAAAAAAAATAAAAAAAACAGATGCCACCGTCTGCAAGCGGGAGTTGTAACTCTACAAATATTGACGTAGCCAAGGGAACTCACACAACTGAAATATTCAGAGGTTAACTTGCTCGTTTTTACGCACTTGTGAATGAGCGTGTGTGTGTCCATTCACGTGCGTGTGTGGTAATGCGAGCAATAGCGTAGCGGTTAGCGTGGTGCGCTACGAACCCGACGACCCGAGTTCGATTCCCGCTGTGATGATTATGTGAACAGGTCCTGAGCCTTCCCCCTAGGACGACTCAGCCTCAAATAGGTACCTGGTGCGGTGTGTAAACATTGCCACTAGGGAGACAAAGGCGGCCAGATGTGGTGCTTGCCCCCCCCCCCCTACCGTGTGCTGTGCCGGCCTTCGTAGGTGTTCGCAAATAGCACTTGTCCCATCAGTCTGTTCAGGCTATGTCGGGGATATTTGTCTTTACCTTTGTATGCACTTGAGTAGTGGTCAGCAGACTGCCCCCCTATGAAAACCTGGCAGCCTGAATTCAATTCCCACTCACAGCCAACATCGGTGACGAATATCTGAACCAGTCCAGGGCCTCCCCTAGATCGACTCGCCCTTTTTAAATGAGTACCTGGGTGTGGCGTGTGCAAACATCACTACTCGGGGAGACAAACACGGCCGGGCATGGTCCTGGCCACATCACCCCACTTTGGAGGCCTGGTTGGCCTCCATAGATACTCACTAATAGCTCATCCCCGAACAGTCTGTTAAAGGCGCGAGGGGGGCGGGGAAGGACGGGTGATAGTGGGGTGAATGTTTATCTAATTTCTTTCACTATTTGAACTGTGCGCATACCACTCGCCTATGTTGTTTGCTGCTACCCACTTGAAGTGCAGGCTCTTGAAGATGAAGTGTGTCTCCACGATGCCCGTGGTCTTGACGCGCGTGCGCAGCACGTCCTGCTGAGTGGGCACGTAGTCGGCCCGCGAGATCCGAGCCACGTCGTTCAGGTAGCTGCACCGGTTAGCACAATACACAGCTTACTCACGCACACAAAGATCCCCCGTATAGCCTTAGCAGACTGTTGAGGGAAGGTGCTGTTAGCGAGCACCGATAAAGGCCGGCTCGGCACACGAGGTGGCGGGTGGCCAGCACCACGCCTGACCGCCTTTGTCTCACCAGTAGCGATGCTTACACACCGTACCAGGTACTCATTAGAGACTGAGTCGACCAAGGGAAGGCCTTGGAGCCCGTTTCAGATAAACGTCAGTGGTGTTGGCCATGAGCGGGAAACAAACTCGGGTCGTCGAGTTAATAGCGCATTGCGTTAACCAATGCACTACTGGCACAGATACAACCCTACCCATCGCTGTCATCCTGCCAAAAAATTCATATTTTGAATTGTACACCGTTTTGATAATTATTCGTCAACGGCTGTCGAAGGTCAGCGACTCAGTGCCCACGTGACTGTTAATTTGTCGGCAAATAATCCAGGTGTCTGTGGCCGCACCGGTGTGGCGAGCCACTGGTACAAAACTGGCTGAAATAAAACCATCCGCATCGTTGGTATCCACACCACGAACACGGCCATCACAAAGGCGCCTCTGTTTCACGGACGAGTAAAGGGGTACCAGGTCGTTTCAAAGTCAGGGGGTGCTGTTGCTTACGTGGCTTTATCCAATTAGCGAGCACTTTTCAAATTGTGGCACACAACGCTTATACTCTCTTCCGAACGGTCACTACCCCAAAATCCAGCTTCCTGAATTTAACAAGAGAACAGGGCAGGGGAGGCACGGGGAGGCACGGAGGGAATCCCTGTGCGAGTGGAGCGAGGTGGGGTGAGGTGGGGCGAGGTGGTGCAAGGTGGGGCGAGGTGGAGCGAGGTGGAGCGAGGTGGAGCAAGGTGGAGCAAGGTGGAGTGAGGTGAGGTGAGGTGGAGCAAGGTGGAGCGAGGTGGAGCGAGGTGGAGCGAGGTGGAGCGAGGTGGAGCAAGGTGGAGCAAGGTGGAGCGAGGTGGAGCAAGGTGGTGCGAGGTGGAGTGAGGTGGAGCGAGGTGGAGCAAGGTGGAGCGAGGTGGAGCAAGGTGGAGCAGGGTGGAGCGAGGTGGAGCGAGGTGGAGCGAGGTGGAGTGAGGTGGGACAAGGTGGAGCGGGACGGCGCTCACTAAGCGGCGGAGTCGTTGAGCTGGTACTCGCGAGAGCGGCCGAAGCATGCCTGCACGCCAGGGTCCGCCCACAGCCGCTGCACCACGGCCGCCAACTCCGGCGACAAGACGCCCTCCTCCTGCGCATCCACCAGCGCCAGCAGCCTCCTAGCGTCCTCCTGCAGGCCACAGAGTAGCAGCAGCATTAGCGGTAGCAGTAGCAGCAGTAGCAGCAACAGCACAGACAGCAACGTGGTCACATGTTGGGACAGCACGGGCTCTTTCAACGACTCGTTGATTTGTTGACCGATGTCAATATTAAAAAGATTCCCACAATTGTATTTCTATTGTGCTCTCAAGGGACGAAAAATCCATTCGGATCTCTCGCAGAGCTGTGCGAGAACGGTCCACGGAAGAAGATATAATTACTTTCGAAATGTATTTCTGGTCACCTCTTTATCCATACTAGATGGCTGCACTTTTCCACTCACCCTGGTCTGATGAGACTATTTTGGTGTGATTGGTAACAGATGATGATTAATAAGAGTCCCAATACTCTTTTCAGAAGGCTTTTCCCAAGTTTTCGCAGTATAGTAAGAGGAAAAGCTGCTATGCGTCATTCCAAATTGAGAAATTTGCACATTACTTGTTCGCATTTGGATGTTTGGCCAATAACAGTGACAATATATGGTTATTTTAACGATCAGCATCAGCGTCCGATGGCGAGACCGGGTGAACTCACCGCGCAGGCCGGGTCAGCGAACGACACCTTGAGGCTGGCCATAGCTCGCACGATGGCCACGATGGACTGGATGGTGTTGCTGAACACCACGGCGGCGTACTGGCGGCACTCCTCAGGCGAGTAGCCAGCCTCGTGGATGATCCTGTTCACAACAAGGGGTGCGCAAGCACAACGGGAACACAGTTTTTCTCACAGGTTGTTTGGGGGGATAGGGGGGGGCAAGTGCTGGGGCGCCATGGTGGCGAGATGTTAACTACCTCGCGTGGTATACAGGAGTCTTCTTGGTTCTTTCGGTAAAGTCACGTAGAAGGGAAATAATAAAAATAAAACATTATAAAATAAAATAATTCTCACGACGAGGACGGCTGCTTGCGTTGTGGCCGAAACGTCGTGAGAATTATTTTATTTTATTATGTTTTATTTTTATTATTTTATTATTTCCCTTCTACGTGACTTTACCGAAATAACCAAGAAGATGAATCCCTGCAGTCACGAAAGCTTTAAATCGAAATTTGGTATACAGGAGGTCGTGGGATCTATCCCAACCCTGACGCCTGGTGTATATTCGGAGTTTGCGTGTCTCCCTCCCCGTGGCCGCGTGGATTTTTCTACGGGTCCTCCGGTTGTTCCCTCCACATTTAGAATCGTGTTTGGCTGCTAGAAATGTCCACGTGACTTGTGGCCAGGTCACTCCTGAAAAGGAGCTATATAGCTCCGTGGGGCTTTATCCGGTAAAATAAAATAAATAGTTCAGTGTAGTTGTTAGCGAGCACCTATGAAGGCAGGCATGCCATGCAAGGGCGGTGGTGTAATCAGAACCACGCCCGGCCACCTTGTCTCCCCCTCCTGCGATGTTTTTAAACACACTGCACCAGATGCTCATTTGGGACTGTGTCGGCCTAGGTGAGGCCTCAACCGGATTAGATATTCGCCACTGAAGGTTGGCCGTGAGTGGGAATCAAACTCAGGTTCGCGGGTTCTGAGTGTAGTGTGCTAACCGCTGCGCCATCGCTCGCCACATGTGCATGTATGCAAAAAAAAATACAAATATCCCCTGTATAGTTTAACAGACTGTTGGGACAAGTGCTGTTAGTGAGTACCATTTGAAAGTCAGCACGGTACACGCGGGGGTGCGTGGCTAGCACCACGCCTGACCGCCTTTGTCTCCACAGTGGAGATGTTTTACACACCGCACCAGGTACTCATTTGAGGCTGAGTAGACCTAGGGGAGGCCCAGGACCGGTTCAGATAATCGTCACTGGGTGTTGGTCGTGAGCGGGAATCGAACTCGGGTCGCCGGCTTCGTAGCGTAGTGCGCTAACCGCCGCTACACCACTCCCTGTAAACATGATCCCACCCAAAACACAAGTTACGTTCTCAGCAGTGTGACTCACACACAACTTTGTTCACCACCCCGCCCCATCCATACCAAAACGGTCTCGACAGAATGCTATTTTTTGTGTACGGCTATTGCCTGGGAAATATTACGACTATTTATATGTCCGTCTGAGGAGGCATCCCGTATTCTCAGAAGAGAAAAAAAGGAAAAAACCCCAAAACCAATCACCGTGGAGTGAAACTTTCCACACACCCTGCCAATGCTCACTCTCTGAACTGCGAGTCGGAAAAAAAACCCACCCTTTTTTTTTAATACTTCGTAAAAAAAAATTCAACATTGAACCTGCGCAGCCGGGATTCGAACGCTGTTCGAATTAAGCGATTCTCGAAAGAAAAAAATGTGCAGCCCTGAAATTCCCTGTTAACACCTCTGCTGGCCCCACGTGAGACGAAACACGATGGAGCCGGGAGATATATTCCTGCGGCCGGTTCACGTGGTTTTTATTTCATTGACCCGTTTCAACACAAAACGAGCGCGGAAACGGGTAAAGACCAATTGATCAAATAAAGACCCCTCGCTCTGATCTAGAGAGTGGGGGAAAGAAGAGGGAGGGAGAGAGAGAGTAGAGAGAAGAGAGAGGGGAGAGAGAGAGAGTGATGGCAGGAGTGTATGCAACTGGGGTAAGATGACCAAACCGTCGCTGGATCAACTGAAGGGGAGTGAACCTTCCTAAAGACAGCCAGCAAGCCCTGCGAGAGGGCCCGAAATGTTCAAGTCCGGGTGTGTGTGTGTATATACGTTGAACTTCTTCCGCACCGTACGTAGCTAACCGTGCTAATCGTAGGTGCAGGGAAAGGACAATAAACTAAACACACAAAGCAGTTCTCAAGAAATTAGTTTTCAATTTGGATGATTTAAAAGTGCACAGCTCCAGTGGCTTCCGAATATCGGAAGGAAGAGCATTCCAGACGGCCACAGTGGCGCATCTGAAAGCGCGTGACCACCGTTTTCGTTCAATGGCCAGCCAAAAGCTGCCGCAGCGAGGATGACCGGAGTCCGCTTGATGGTTTATGCTCCTTGATGAGATCAGCAAGGTACCGTGGTTCGTTTTAGCGTCGTCAAATGCTCAGGGCTTCGTGCGGTGCTCCAGTCTGGTGATATTGCGCTACTGTTATTTGGGGAGCGCAAGCATTTCATGGGAAAGCAGCCTTTTGAAGTCTAACTTGGGGGGCTCGCTTTTTCAGATCCTCACACGCCGCAGGGTGCTGCTGCCTGCAGGGCAATGGTAGGATGGCCAATGGAGCGTGCAAACCAATATGACAATAATTTACACCTATAAACCACGTTTCACCCAGAGGTCCCAAAGCACTGCACATAGCTAAAGGCAAGTAAGTCAATAACTAAACGAAATTCTAAAACCTAATATAAGCACGCAGGTTCATAATTTAACCAAAGATACAAATACCTCCCCCCCCCACACACACACTTCCAAACACATAACCATATTATCAGGAGAAAAGGCCTTAAGAAAATAAATCTTAATTGCGGGATTTAAATAAACCGAGGGACACATTGAAGGGAGCTGCGACCTTGGCACACACAATAGCTCACACTCAGACGACAAAGCTTCTGCGGAACATAGTTGATTTTGCGGTAAAATGTTTAATTAATAAGCTCATAATCATGATCATCACCAGCCATGGTCAATGCACGGCTGCATGAAGGTCTCCCCATGCAAGTGTCTGTCGTGGAAGGTTCTCTAACCATACTTCACCACGCTGCTTAGTGTCGGTTGGTGAAGGATTTTTGTCCTGGGAGCGGATTATTTAATCGCTCACCCCTGATTTAAGCCATGGCTGGGAATTAAACTCAGCCAGCTAGATTTTGAATCAGGCCCACTAACCTTTACGCCACCGCAGCCTCATTGTATGTGTAACCAGATGTAAATTCCGTGGAAACAAAACACGGCCTTCACACCCAAATGCACACACAAGACAAAGATCTCCCATATAGCCTTAACAGACTGTTGGGACAAGTGCTGTTAGCGAGTAGCACCTATGAAGCCCAGCACACACACGAGAGGATGGGTGGCCAGCACCACGCCTGGCGGCCTTTGTTTAACTAGTAGCGTTTACACACCGCACCAGGTATTCATTTGTAGTTGAGTCGACCTAGGGGAGTCCCACGACCAGTTTAGATAATTGTCACTAGTGGTGGCGGGAATCGAACTCGGGTCGCTGGGTTCGTAGCGCAGCACGCTAACTGCTACACTACCGCTCTCCATAAAACACACGCACACACAAGCACATACATGCCACTCATGCACGAAGAGGCCATCGTTGGCTACGATGGTAGTGGTGACGATATGTGTGATGGTGTTAATGATGGTGCGGGTAGCACTCACTTCATCTGCTTGACGATGGTGCTCTTCCCAGACTCACCAGCACCTGTGGGCACAGCACACATGCACGCACACAGAGTTAGTCACTGGTGATGGTAGTGGTCACGACCCGGACACCACCACCTCGCCTGGGAATACTGTCTGAATAAGATCTTTCAACTATCTCTCAGCCGCTCACACAATTCAGCCTGGTTAAACCCAGGATGGATTGTAGGCAGGCCCACCAGACTGTTTCAAGCCAGCACAGGTGAAAGACCCAACGCAGAAGATCCTCTGGGTTTGATCTTCCACGAAGCTCATGGTCCACCCTAAACCGCATCCGTACAAACCATGGCAGATGGTGATACCTGATGCACAAATGTGAAATTAAAAACTCCAGTAGTGTGAGATTTGTGACCATCCACAACAGAACCATACAACATATAATGAATGACGCAATGCCCCCATCCACAAATATAAAAGAGATATCGCAGCGATAAACTACTCCTCTGCTCTTGGCGCGGTTATCAGGGCTTGCCAAGAGGTCTGGTATGTGTGGTGGAAGAGTAGGCCATGTGGAGTGACGTCAGCCGCTAATAATTATGAATGGTGGGGGGGGGGGGTGTCCATTTGGAGGACGTCACCTTATAATGATTATTAATGAGGGGGGCTGGTCGATGTGGAGTGACGTCACCTGCTCATGATTATTAATGAGGGGGGAGGATGCTCCATGTGGAGGATGTAACCTGTTCATGATTATGAATGAGGGGGGCTGGTCAACGTGGAGTAACGTCACGAGCGTTGCACACAGACATTCTTGGCTCATAGTAGGTAATAATGGGGGGGGGGGGTCCATTTGGAGGACGTCACCTGCTTATGATTATTAATGAGGGGGGCTGTTCGATGTGGAGTGACGTCACCTGCTCATGATTATTAGTGAGGGGGGGAGCACTCCATATTGAGTGACGTCACCCGCTCATGATTATTAATGAGGGGTGGGGTGTCCATTTCGAGAACGTCATCTGCTCATGAATATTAATGAAGGGGACTGGTCGATGTGGAGTGACGTCACAAGCGTTAAGGACAGACAGTCCTGGGTGATTATAGTAGGTATTTAAAATTGATAAACTACTCCCCTATGGTCTACACTTGATAAAAAAATTATTATAACATAAAATCCTCAGCCCTTATGTCTACTTTGGCTTTTTAAAGAACATGTAGCATGTTGTTATTTTGGACGCTTTTGCGGTGAAAACAAATGGTTTCACAAATGAATTTTTTTACCGTGTCCTCATTCTCCATTTCATCTTCATGCTGTGCGCTCAACAATAAAAGTCCCAGCGATTTCCCCTGCTCCTAAAACGAGCATCGAGGCATTGCTCATCCCCTGTTTAGAGCCCTGCAAGAGCCAGTGGTGGAAATTCCACATTCCTATGACAGGGGCGAATCTCTTCCATAAGACAACCACTGTAGACTTCCCCACGAAGCGGTACTTATTTTATTGACCCCAGAGGAAGGGATGATGAGGTGGATGATTATGTCACCCCCCCTACCCCGGCTAACCGCACCACAACCAGGAGTCAAACTTGCAACACTTCTGATTGCGAGCCGCTCGCTCAACCGCCGAGAAACCTGCCCGTGCCGGCAGCCTGCCCGCCCCATTCTGCTCAGAATCACATTTTTGCAAAACGCTGCACAGCCAACTCTCTCCTGGGGTCTTGCCGCAGGTGGCTTTCTCTACTCACCCACGTCTGAGAATCTGTATTCAGTGCTCATTTCAGCCTTAAAGAGTGTGGAACACTGTACTGGGTACTATTCCAGGACACCACATCCACCTCGCCTTGCCCTAAACCTGCTCATTTGACGATTTTGTCCTAAACCTGTTCATATGACGACAGAATTACTATTTAGGATACAATAATCACATTTTATTATAAGTAGGCGTAGCTTGCACTTGAGTGGTAGCGCCTTATGCCAATCTTCTAATTTTCCTTCTTTCATACGGCTGATCTAGATACAGAGCAACAACTACAATTTCACATTCAGGTGGTCAAGCCAGATAACTGCGTCAGGAGCAGGGAAGCGTATCGCTGTAATGTCTCCTTCGTATTCATGGATCGGGCATTGCGTCGTTATACGTTGCACGGCGGTCTGTCCTCATGCCGATAATCCCTACTTGAAGCCAGTTCAGAGGCATTCCGGAACATATCGACTGAGAATTTCTGCCTTGTCTGTATTCATATATTCACAGTGCAATCCCAGGAAGGGGTTTTAACTGACAGACTTACATAGATGGGTAGAGCCGATGTCTGCCAATCAACTGCTGAAAGTGTTCATCCGTTCACACATACAGCACTTGTGTCAATCCACTGCTGGATGAGGGCTTCCCCACGCCTTGAGGTGGCCATGCTTCTGCATGCTGGTCGGTGTGGGTGGCGAAGGTGGGATGCATAGACACTGGAGTGTCGGAGTAGGTTACAACAAATTATTATTCTGCACTGTCCTCTGCCGTCGATGGCGAAGCCTCGCAACATGATGACAACCCGGTTGTCCACTGTGGCTACCCATTCAAGCACTATCCAGGATAAGCCCCTGCTTAGCTTCTGAGATCTGATGAGATCGGGAGCATTCCCGGGTGATTTGGTCACAGGCACAAATCAGAACTGCTTTTTGTGTTTGGTTTTGTTGTCCTTCCCCCACATCCTCCGATGAGCACGGTTGGCTACGTACGGTGCGAAAGAAGTTCAACATACGTACACAGGTACAGAACAGTACAGGGGCATGAGAGCAAACAGGAATGAAACAATTAAACCCGTCATGATCTCAGTGGCGAACACAACAGGAGTGGTGCTGGCCAGCCAAACCCACCCACCCAACTCATTTCTTGATCACTTATTTTTGTGTTTAGCTTGTTGTCTTTCCCCCACCTCCTCCGTTTAGCACGGTTGGCTACGTACGGTGTGAAAGAAGTCCAACATACGTACAGATCAGTAATCTAAACATTAAAGCAAGGCCTCAAAGTTTAGCACACTTACGTACATTCCCGTGAATAAATCTCGCTGCTCGTTTCGTCGGAGTCTAGAAAAGCTCGGGGGAGGGGCCTCACGTTCGCACATATCCCACGCAACTAAACGTGCAGAAGGATTTATAATAACGTTTTTAAACAACAGTAAAACTAAACATCTAAAATAGCGCAACGAGAGTGCACCGAATAAAAAAAGATGAGGCTCAGCCTGCGAGCACGAGCCCACCAATTTTGGAAAAGGACAACGGCAGAGTTTGGTTATGCCGACTTAGACACAGAATATGCAACGTTATTGTGAGCAACGCAACTTCGTGGCTCACGCACGAGTGCTCATGATTGTGCGGACAGATTAAAGAATTGGGACACGTAGGCTTTCGCGAACAATATTATGCCGCAAAATCTCCCGATGACGCCGGATGTAATGACCGGCGAGAAGATGTACAAATCGCTTTAAACTATTGTCATTTTTCGATTTAAAGCTTTCGTGACTGCAGGGATTCATCTTCTTGGTTCTTTCGGTAAAGTCACGTAGAAGGGAAGTAATAAAATAATAAAAATAAAACATAATAAAATAAAATAATTCTCACGACGTTTCGGCCACAACGCAAGCAGCCGTCTTCAGGTGAAGAATGAGACACTGCCAAGCTAGGAGCTTATATATAAGCTGAGTTGGAGGTGGAAGAGCGCCTTAACAAAAAGAATGTGCATATCAAGAGGAATTTAGCATATTCATGTCATTGTAGTGCGTATTTAATGTGGCGCTGCACTCTGATGTTGTAGGAGAAAACATGTATTAAAAAGTCTATTTAATTAAGTAGAACGTGTTGTATATATTTATTTAAAGTTGCGCATTTTGATGTGACGTCACATTTCTTAAACACCCCCCCCCCCCCTTGTCACACATGTCTGACCCCCCTCCCCCCAGGTGCGTGACGTAATTTATGGACGGCCCCTTTGCAGCTGTATCTATCATCGAAAACAGGCAGATGGCTCAGGCGATTAACAAAAACACCAGTGTTAGAGCATTCGGCTGGTACAGCCAGCTCACATCCCAGGTAGAAATGCATATACATACGCATGCAGCCACGCATTATTAATCTGAGATTATCATTTGCAGTGAGTACACAGTCTCAGCCCGGTCCCCAGCTTCGGAATAACAATAATATATATTTGTCGTGCCGTAATCCACATCCCAGGTAGAAATACATATACATACGCATGCAGCCACGCATTATTAATCTGAGATTATCATTTGCAGTGAGTACACAGTCTCAGCCCGGTCCCCAGCTTCTGAATAAAAATAATATATATTTGTCGTGCCGTAATCCAGAAACGATAATAAGAAGAATAACAAAAATTGCGGAAATGTTGACCGCGTGGAAGATGTGGCTCTTTTTAAAGTACTCGGGAAGTAGTTCTGTGAAGTTATCTTTCTCCAAAATGTGGTGGTACACCCCCCTTAATGTCCCTCTCTCCCCCATAGAATCTGCATCGTTCCTCTTCCCGTATGAATTCACACACACATACAGTCCCAAGGCTAACCGTATCTTGATAAGTGGTCACGCTTTATACGCCGTATAACATTAGCATCTTATAAATATGAATTTGAATTTATAAGACAACTGATACATTTGTGTGATGATGCAACTGCAAATTGACCCAGTGAGGAATTCATTGACTGTTCAATGCACATTTCAGCCAGCTAGCCAGGCTCCCTGGATAAGCACGTGCAGCTTACCACGCACGCACGCCCCAGGACATGCATCCGTGCGTGTGTCTAAGAGTTGATTACTTGAAATTCAAGTAACTTAATGCAAACGTTTCCTTTCAGGTTGCCAGTCTGAAATTAAATTACACCGAATTAGACACCGTACAAGACAGATGAGGGGGAAGAAATTAGAAAAATAATTGTGTTATTTATAAAGGACAAAATTGTTAGCCAAATTACAGTGCATACAAAATACAGTCCCGTATTCTTCACATTATTAAGTTGCTCTGGAGAGTAAAAATTCCCACCAAACTTTTGATGTCATTTTAAAAAAAAAGTGTGTTTAATAATCCGGACTATATGGTTTTATTGAGAGCCATCTTTTAAACGCACAAACTAAATGTAGCGAATTGCAATAAACCTTTTTTTATTTATTAAAGACACAAGAAGTATGTTGGAATTTATTTCAAGGACGATTACCAGATCAGGCAGGTAAGAGGCAATGGGGGGAAAAAGCAGAACATGTGATCAAATGCAGACAAAATGGCTTTAAGCAGATATGAAATCATGAACATTAAAACACCGTCCCCAGAGTTCAGCTGACATTCTCTCAGAGCTTCCCTTCGCACAGCCGAACAGGACACTAGCACGTGTCAGACTCTTCCTCGTGTGATAAGCAACGACAAGGAAACACTTTGAACATTCAAGTTTTGGTTGTCAAAGTTCCTTCAGACCAGCGATGGGAACCACGTGTCAGAGCAGCCAAAGACTTCCTGTTATACGGTCCAACACTTCATATGGCTCGTGACAGTATAAAGATTAGCAGCACTAATCGGGTATCAATTCGAGAATAGTTTGAGGCTGGAAACGTCCCTGTGTTTCTGATTTGAATGTGATCATTCACTTATTGTCATTGAAATGGCATTTCGCGGAGATAGTGGTGACTGTGGTATGTGTCTGTGTGTGTCTGATAATGTGGGGAGCGGTAGTGTAGTGGTTAGCGTGCTGCGCTAAGAAACCGCGGTGACCCGAGTTCGATTCCCGCTCATGGCCAACACCAATGACTTCTAGATTTGAAGCTTTCGTGACTGCAAGGATTCATATTCTTAGGTTTTTTCGGTAAAGTCACGTAGGTAAAACATCAAAATTAGCTAATCCGGCTGTGACGGTCCCATCTGATGACAGAGACTTGTGTTGCCTCCGAAACGTCGTGATTTTTGTTTTATTTTATTTTTATTAATTTTGATGTTTTACCTACGTGACTTTACCGAAAAAACCTAAGAATATGAACACCAATGACGATTATCTCAACCGGTCCTGGGACTCCTCCCCTAGGTCGACTCAGCCTCAAATGAGTACCTGGTGTGGTGTGTAAACATCGACAAAGGCAGCCGGGCGTGGTGTTGGCCACCCACCCCCTCTTTGTCCTTAACAATGTGCGGAGCGTCAAATGCGTTAGAATGTCCTATTGTTTCCCATTTGTATTTCTTTCAAACACAGTTTGCTGAACACGGTGCCCAAAGGCCCAAAACATCGAGCGACCGACAACAAACAGCACCGCCAAGGTTGTGATAGATAAAAAGTTAACGCATTTATTAACTTGAGCAAGGTTATACAAAAAATAACATTCCAAAGTGGAGCTGCATGAGGCAGGAAGCAGAAAATGTTGTAACCCGCATTGTGGCGAGTGGCTGAGTGAATGGAATGAGTGATTTGGTGGGTGAGTCAGCAGCTGAGAGTCTGTAGCCGAGTGTCTTGCTGTGACCTTCAGTGTGGTTGCACGTATGTATGTTGACCTACATTCGTACCGCACGAAGCCAACATTGCTAATCAGACAACAACAATTGTTAGAACACCCACGGTGCGGATGAGTCTGCCTGGGTGGAATGACGGGGAGTGCACGGGAGCAGTAACCATGTTAGTAGCAAAAGAAGAGTGATAAGAATATGACTGACTTTTGCGGGCGGGTGCCCGGGGGTGAATCGGTGATTGCTGGGTCATCAATTAAACCAACGGCTTCACATTAATCGCTATGGGGTGCAGCGAGGCAGGAGGAACTGGGTGATCCAACCCATTTCTGACAACAGTGCTTCAATTTGAGCCAAAATTGTCCCCTGTATGTATACCCAACTTCGTTAGCACCATACGTAGCCAACCGTGCTAATCGGAGGTGCGGGGAAAGGATAACAAACCGAACACAAAAATGTGTTCTAAACAAATGAGTGTTCAACCTAGATTTAAAAGTGCATAGCTCCAGTGGCTTCCTAATATCGGAAGGAAGAGCGTTCCAGACGGTCGCAGAAGCGCATCTTTAAGCGCGCGATGCGGTGACCATCTTTGTTCGATGGCGAGCCAAAATCCGCTACAAGGATGGCCAGAGTTCGCGTGATGGTTTATGCTCCTTGACCAGATCAGCAAGGTATTGTGATTGAACTGTGGCAAGCACTTGGTGTGGAATGAGTGCGACCTCATAATGTATTCGTTTGGCAACCTGGAAGCCAACGCAGCTCCGTACAGTAGTCATACTTATGCAGTTATTTGGCTCTTTACCGATTTAGTTCTCGGTAAGGTAAAGCTTTCCCACTCTGGCTCTAAAATGGTGAAACATCCAGGCAGGGAGGCAGCCCGGCAACCATGCAAAGAGAGATGGACATAGGGAAGCACACATTGAGATATATAAACAGCAATGTAGCGGGGATATACAGACAGAGAAGAATACAGGCGGGCAAGCAGATAGTACACGCACAGAGGGGAATGCACGCGTGAAAGCAGACAGCCACACAGAAGGACAGGAAAATAATCGGAGGAAAAGAGAAGACGGACAGTCACCGTTTATCGCGGTTGCCTACGTATGGCGCGAAAGAAGTTCAATAGACATACATACAACGAACAAATAAAACAGTGCCACAGAAACGTGCCAGACAGCGCAGTAAATAAACAGCCTTTGTGAGATCAGCCTTCATCTCTCGGTTACGACGAATGGAGCACGACATGCCGTCAAAACCTAAAAAAGGAAGCTGTCATTATCACGGGCCGCATGTGTTTTGAGCAGCCTCAATCGGGCCTAATTGAAGACGCTGCGCAGATGCAATACATTCAAAATTGGGAGTGAAATAGATATTTAGTGTACAGCAGTAATTACTGTCATTTTTTATCCGTAATAGCCAATATCAGAAGTAGGTGTTCGCCTGCAGTATAATCATTAGCACGGCAATGGAATATGTATACATAGCAAAAGGAAAGCCCTAGCGGAGTTTCACAACACTGTTTTTAGGGAGAGTTCTGTATTGCGATATTTAGGCAAAATCCAGTCGAGAGCTATTTTGCATGTAGAAAAAAAACTCAAGGCCCTGAGAGAAACCCTTTGCAGATGAGGGAATAACATCCAGGACAGGGGTCGGGAAACCAAAATAACAAGAAGAGACATTTTTTTGGGTAAAAATATAATAATCAGCAGGGAGCGATATCTAACACCGGTGACGGTCAAGCCACTTTGACCAGCGTAGTGAAGTATGGTTACGTATGTATGTATATTGAGCTTCTTTTGCACCATACGTAACTAACCACGCTAATTGGAGGTTAATCGGTTAAAAAAAACAACCTTGAAAGACAGCGAGGGGAAGCCTTCAACCAGTAGAAGACTCAGAAAGAATGAGTTTTGCATCGAAAAAATGAGTCTGTTTACATCTACAATAGTACAGGCAAACTTCATCTATTCAACCGAATGTCAAGGTCTCCTTTGCTAAAAGCGTAAACAGTATTATTTTATTATTATTATTGCTGCTGCTGTATTTGTTTACCCAGCAACGTTTTGACAGGAGGGTGTCATGTTGCCGCATATCATCCCAATTGAGTGATTATCAGGTATTGTTTCAGCACTGGGATGTCTGGCCAATACCAAGTTACATTGTATTTGTTTGTGGGGGTTTTGTTAGTTAAAGAGTGAAACCACAGAACCTGACGGAAACCGATACTGAACAAGGGGGAGGATCTTCTTGGTTCTTTCGGTAAAGTCACGTAGAAAGGAAATAATAAAATAATAAAAATAAAACATAATAAAATAAAATTCTCACACGTGAGAATTTTATTTTATTATGTTTTATTATGTTCTACTTTACCGAAAGAACCAAGAAGATGGATGTCTGCAGTCACGAAAGCTTTAAATCGAAATTTAAGGGGGAGGATCATAGAAACTCCACGCAGCAAGGTGCCCGGGTCGGGATTTGAACCCAGGGATTTCTCGCTGCGAGGGGGGGGGAAAGTGTTACAACTGCGCTACCCTGCCACCAAAATAAGGAAGAAAGAGAAGCTGGCCTGTATATTAGAGAATGGTTCAAGGTTCATTGCGTAACACTGCTCTACGCATTTGCATGCAGACAAGCGTAAGGACGAGTCAAGGCTGTGGCTGGATAAACGCAAAGCGTGTCACTGATTTTTTGTTAGCGAACGTAACTTTGCGTCCTTCGCTCGCCGACTAATCTCATGCTATGTAGATATTTTTCGTACTGTATGTCCACACCAATAGCACGTGGTCCGTCACATCGAAACAGAATGACGGATTGGGACAAAGAACCCAACAACCACAACGTGTAACGCGACCGTGGATTGGGTTTTAAAAATTCCTCAATGTTCTCCCGCTGCGGATTAGTACGACACACGAGAGCCAATGTTATCGAGGTGCCCAATAGGCCTGCATTGTTCTTGAAATTGCATAACCATGAATTCCCCAGAAAATTGCTGTGCAGTGGAGCACTAACTGCATGACGTTGAATCCACGGTACAGTTCATGCGAGCGCTGTGCAGCTCTGCGGACTGCGTGTCGTTCGGCACAACGTCCGACGTTTCACTCCACGTGCTCAGTAGGCCGCCCCGGATGCCGTGGAGTGGTTTATTATGAAAACAAACGTACTAATTGTAGCCGTGTTGTTGTTGTTTTTTGTTTCAAAGCACAGAAGGAGAGAAGCATGCGCTCCTCTGTGGACCATTTAGTCCACACGAAACTTTTCCACAGGTCCTCGAAGTGGCGCCAACACTGCCGACGCTGGCGGATGGACCCACAATGGCCAAAAGCAGCCAGGCAACAGCCCACAACAGACAACGGGGTCAACCGACTATGACAACCAACAGCTAACTCTGGATGATTGAACGGCCGTAGGGAAGAAAAAAAAGCTGAGCGTCAACAGCAAACAGCGAGCAAAACACCACTCGCAGAATAAACAAAGAACTGACGGAGAAAGAAACCAACACCAAACTGAAAAAGAGCTCGTGCCACACAGCGACTGAAAGAGCCCTCTTATTTGCCCTCATTTGTCCTCGTAACTCTCAACATCCTCGTGTCACACCTCAGACAGTGGTCCCACATCCCTGTATTTCACGGGGACAGGACGTTACGTTGTTCTCGTGCTCTAACCGACTTCAAGTGGCACTCATCTCGATTTGTGTTCTTAAGCCAGTAGAGGGGAAAAGGCATGTAAAGGGTGCGGCTCTGAATTTGCTTGCTAATGTTACATTAATAAATGGTCGCGAGAGATGGAGATGGCTTTTGGAGGCCTTCATCCATCTGTATCGATCTCGTTGAGGAGCTCATTACACACAAAGTGCTTGCCACAATTGAATCACAATACCTTGCTGATCTGGTCAAGGAGCGTAAATCATCACGTGAACTCCGGCCACCCTCATAGCGGAATTGGCAAGACATCGAACAAAGACGGTCACCGAATCGCACGCTTACAGATGTGCTTCTGCGGCCGTCTGGAACGCTCCTCCTTCTGATATTAGGATGCCACTGGAGTTATGCACTTTTAAATCTAGATTTAAAACTAATTTCTTGAGAACTGCTTTTTTGTATTTAGTTTGTTGTTCTTCCCCCGTACATCAGATTAGCACGGATGGCTACCTACCTACGGTGCGAAATAAGTTCAACATACATAAATAATTTTTCTATTCTTTGGGTATTTCGGTAAAGTCACGTAGATAGGTTCAAAGAAAATAACAATAAAGTACGACGTTTCGATCGCAACACAAGCGGTCGTAGTTTTTTGTTATTTTCTTTGAACCTATGTATGTGAATTTACCGAAATACCCAAAGAATATGAATTCCTGCAGTCACGAAATCTTTAAGTCAAGACATACATCATTGTTTATGGTTGACAATGATGATGAAGATGAAAAGATAGGTGATGAATCGGCTATGGCCAAGATTTAAACTCATATCTCTTACAATAAAGAACCACGCATCTCCACCAACTGATCCACAACGCTACGGTGTACTGTGCAATGCTTGATCTCAATGTTGTTGTTGTTGTGATTTGCGGCGGCACTGTATTCTTGTCATCATACGTCAAGTTTATTTGATTTGGCATTGTTCACTTTAACCTCAATATACCTACGTTTCAACCTCAACGTCCTCACACGCCCCCGTATATCAAATTCCATTAAATTCCACCACGCCTAACACTGCATAATTAAACAACTCTTATTTTTTCCTCCATCAAGCCCAGCTTTCACCTCCACCCACACAAATCTCTTCCACGCGGTTTCTAAATCACGCACCCGATCCATTCCTACTCAGGATGTCGTTTGAATTATCATCACAATATTTATCGTCCGACCTTGGTGGGCCACACAAGTTAAAGTAGAACTCTCGCTGGCCACTGGGGTGATCCTGCGACTCCAGCGCAGGGGCCCAATGCTGCGAGTAGCCACCCCCAATCAAGCACCTTGGGGGGGGGCTCCTTTACTCAATCCACTGCCGGGTGAGGGCCTCGCCGGAAAAACCTGCTGCGGGTCACGAAGGTCACTTGAGCCTAACTTCAACGCGCCGGTGAACGCGCGGTTGATGAAGGCGCGGAGCACAGTCGCAGAATCGTAGGAGCAGAGTACAAGAGCCCATTTTGTTGCACTGCTCTCTGCTACTGCCCACCATACATTTTCACAACCCCGTGACAGGCTGTTTGTGCACGGCAGTTGCCCAACCGACTCTCGCCAGGCAATGACGAGATAATGTGCATTATTGAGGGTGATTTGGGCACAGGGCGATTTGATGTATCACGTCCCTAAATAGTGCAGATTTTATTCCTGCGTACAAGTGTTTTTCCGCCCTCCCCCAACAATAACCAATGGGGGTGCGTTCATTTTATCAAATCAGAATGTTCTTTCCAGGACCTCCCGTCGCGGCAGTTAAAACAACGGTGCAAGTTTCTTAAACCCGTCTCACCGCCTCAGTCCACCCGGCGGCATGAATTGGTTGCCGCTCAGTTACGTCAATGAGCAGGCCATGCGTGTGGTAAAATTGTGGGTGCTCCTACCTAATTCAAGATTTGAAGCTTTCGTGACTGCAAGGATTCATACTCTTAGGTAAATAAAAATTTAATAAAAGTAATAATAGAAATAAAATAAAATAATAAATCACGACGTTTCGGAGGCAACACAAGTTTCCGTCATCAGGTGGGACCGTCACAGCTAGATTTACTGTATTACTTGATATTATTACTTTTATTTTTTTACTTTTTGACCTACGTGACTTTACAGAAAAAACCTAAGAGTATGCTCCTACCTATTCCGAGACATCGAGTCAGTGTGCAACAGGAATGCTAAAACACCCTCCGCTTCTGTCAGCAACTGCGCCAGCAAGTCATGGCAGGGCTCCACCTTTAATTTAAAATGTATTTTTTTTGTCCAATTTCATTCTCCATGCTGTATTTTTGTCTCTCTTTTATTGCCGTCTCCTGTGCTGTCTCCTATGCACCGTCACATTCCTAACACATTCTTGGGGACGCCGCGGTGGCGAGATGTTAACTACCTCGGCTGGTATACAGGAAGTAGTGGGTTCGATCCTAACCCTGACACCTGTATATTTGGAGTCTGTATGTTCTCTCTCCCCATGGTCACGTGGATTTTTCTCCAGGTCTTCTGGTTGTTCCCCACCACATTTAGAAACATGTGTTTAGAGTATTTGGCTGCTATAAAAATGTCCACATCATAAGCCACTTAATTCCGCTATCATTTGTGGCCAGGTTGTTTTTGAACAAGAGCTATATAGCTCAGTGGGCCTTACCTGGCAAAATAGAAAAATCGTTTAGCTTCATAGTTTTGTCCTGTCTCCTCGTCAGTCCTGTCTGGTCTGTATTCTGTACTGTTTAAACTTTCATTCATACGCCCGTCTCATTCTGTTTTCATTCGCAATGCTGTTCTCCCTGTGCCTTGTCGGTTGACGCGTTAACATTACATTAACAGGCGATTACCATAACATTTGCATGCAGCACAGATAACAGAAAACGAGCATGCTGTTCGGCAAAGCTAAATTGATGCATACATCGCTTTTTGTTGAGAACAAATTGTCATTGACCTATCAATGAACCCCTGTGATCCGAACTGACGGTATCCTTCACGCACACAAAGAACCGATTCACTGCCTTGTCAACAAAGCCACCTGGCCCGAGTACAAAAAAGAGTAATTGAATCAATTAAATTCCCCAAGGTCTCATGCCCGTGCAGAGCTCGTGTGGACCAGCCCTGGCGCGCACCACGCGCCCTCACCTCGCGCGCTGCGCCCCAACTCTGGAGCGTGAGCGGCTACTCGTACGAAACATTATGCCAAAGGGCATCATGACCTTTGCTTAACAGGCCCCGAGATGCGGAGAGTCGAGTCGTCTCCAGGGCCGGTCGGCGGTGCAGATTTGAATTAGAAATCTGTGGCTCCGCCAACAGAAGCGAGTGTCTCCCCGGGCTGTTGCTGCTTTTGCAGATATTGTACCGTCCGTGTTCCCCCCCCTCCCACGTTACAGCCCCCAGCCCCCCCGTGACCCGCTTGGCATTTCGTAGCTCTCGGCCATTTGAAAAATGTTGGGTCCATAGATTTTGGTTTAAAAACAAATCCCCGACTCACAGCGGCGCTGAGTTTTGGCAACACCTGGCACACAGCAGGGATCCTGCGACACAAGAGTTTGTTTGACGGTGGCATGGAAATAATTGGCTCGTGAACCTGCGTTTTGTTCATTTCAATGCAGCTTGCTAATTGGCACCCTCTGTAGAAAAATCACAGCCAAACACTGTGACAGTAACACATGCACACTTTGGAGCTCCCTGGGACTTTGACCCTTAAGCACAACACGTTAAAGCAGCAAATGCGTGCGGTTAAAGGCCCAATCGTGAAAATAAAATGAAGTGCTTGGGTTTAACAATTGGCCGCTGTTAACGTGCAGTTGTGTCGTTGGGTTGCAAGATCAATGCACGCTTGTTCGGACGTTAATGCATGGCTGTGGTTTGGGTTCCAGTTTCAGGTTAATTTTGTTTGAGCCAGGGGATAACTCAAGAGGCCAAGTTGAGTGGCATTTGCGAGAGTAACATGGGTCACCAAAAACCACAAAAGAAACACATAATAAATCTAGGGTACAACAATGATGTGAATAGGAATCAGAGCAAAACAAATGCATGGAGGATAATGTATGGTGAGTGTAAAGAGAAACCCCACAATACACGATTGTGGTTGTGACGGTAGTTCTGTGTCGTGTGGCTGTGGTTGAGACTGTGTTCTGTGGCTGTGGTTGTGGTTATGGTTCAGGCTATGTTCTGTGGCTGTGCGTGAGGCCGTCTCGTGTGGTTGTGGTTGAGGGTGTCCTGTGGTTATGGTTCAGGCTGAGCTCTGTAGTTGTGGTTGAGGCTATGGTCTGTAGCTGCGGTGGTGGCTCTAGGTTGTAGTTAAGGTTGTGATTTTTTTTTACTGTGGTTGTAGTTGTGGCTGTGACTGTTCTGTGGTTGTAGTTGAGGGTGTGGATTGTGGTTGTGGCTGGGGTTGTTGTGGAGGCTCTCTGCTGTGGTTATAGCTGTGGTGGTAGTGGTGGTTGTTGTGCTTTTGGATGTAGTTACGGTCGAAGTTCTGGGTTGTGGCTGTTGCTATGGTTGTATTTGAGATTGTGCATTGTATTTATGTTTGAGTTTGTGGTTCTAGATCTTGATGTGCATGTGACTGTGTTTGTGGCTGTAGCTGTCTGTGCTTATAGTTCTGTCCGTGCATGTGACCGTTTGTGCTGTCTGTGCTTGTGTCTGTATTTCTGTCTGTGCTTGTGGCTGTATTTATGTCTGTGCTTTTGACTGTAGCTCTGTCTGTGTTTGTGGCTGTAGCTCTGTTTGTGTTTGTGGCTGTAGTTCTGTTTGTGTTTGTGGCTGTAGTTTTGCCTGTGCTTGTGGCTACAGTTCTGTCTGTCTTCGTGGCTGTATTTCTGCCTGTGCTTGTGGCTATATTTCTGTCTGCGATTGTGGCTGTAGCTTTGTGTTGTTTCTGTAGTTCTGCCTGTGCTTGTGGCTAGAGTTCTGCCTGTCTTTGTGGCTGTATTTCTGCCTGTGCTTGTGGCTGTAGCTTCGCCTGTGCACGTGACTGTCCGTGCTTGTGGCTTGTCGTTCTGGCCGTGGTTGTGGTTGAGACAGCCCTATCTGTCTGTCCGTGCTTGGTGGCCACAATAGGACCGCGACTCCGCCGTGGCGCACTCTCACCCAGGAGCAGCAGCTTGACCTCCCGTGCCGAGCGGTGCCGCGCGTCCTTGAGTCCGCGGTCGATGAGACGCGAGCGCTGGGCCGCGGCGCGCTCCTCGGCGCTCAGCGAGCAGCCCATGGCACTGGCAAGGGCCTCCACCACCACCACCGCCGCCGCTGCCAACCACCCTGAGCACCACAACCAACATCAGCCGAGCCGAGCAACACGTCACTATTGCAGACGAGGCTCAACTCTGGTCTCGCGAGCTGTCATCCTTGGTAACAAAAGGAACTTGAAGAACTCAACTCAACTCGTCCTTCACACCTCCCCCCCCCCCCACACACACAACTCTCTCACTCCGACAGCTACTCAGCTGGTGGGATTTAGCATCCTCCCTTGCTCTCGTGGCTTACATCGCGTCACGTTCACCTACTCCCCTTGGTCATCACTTGGTCCTCTCTGCTCTCAATCTCGTGCCTCCTCACTCTCATCGCCCCTCTCAGCTCCTTCCTAATCGTCACCTCGTCATTCTCCTCCCTGCTCGCGTCTTCCACATCACCTCCCTCCAACCCCAAATCGCCGAATATCCCCCTGCTCGTCCATCACCTCCTCTACCTCCTCCTCTTCCTGGCAATATATCTTCTTCATACTCCTCACCCGTGGTCACCTCCTCCCTGGCCACCACCTTTCAATTACACCTCGTCATTCTTGCCTCCGGTCACCTCATCAGTCAACGTCTCCCCCCCCCCCCCCCAACTCTTTCTCCTCGTCACCACCTTTCAATTCCCCTCGTCATTCTGTCTGTGGTCACCTCGTCAGCCAACGTCTCCCCCCAACTTCTCGTCACCACCTTTCAATTACACCTCGTCATCCTGTCTGTGGTCACCTCCTCAGTCAACGTCTCCCCCCCCCCCCAACTCTTTCTCCTCGTCACCACCTTTCAATTACACCTCGTCATCCTTGCCTCCGGTCACCTCATCAGTCAACGTCTCCCCCAAACTTCTTCTCCTCGTCACCACCTTTCAATTCCCCTCGTCATCCGTGCCTCCGGTCACCTCCTCAGTCAACGTCTCCCCCCCCCCCAACTCTTTCTCTTCGTCACCACATATCAATTCCCCCCGTCATTCTTGCCTCCGGTCACCTCCTCAGTCAACGTCTCCCCCCCCCCCCAACTCTTTCTCTTCGTCACCACATATCAATTCCCCTCGTCATTCTTGCCTCCGGTCACCTTCTCAGTCAACGTCTCCCCCCCCCCCCCAACTCTTTCTTGTGGTCACCTTTCAAATCTCCTCCTCGTCCTCGTCCCGTATTCACCTCGTCTCCAGGCACCGCCACCTGCCTCCGTTTGCTCAACACAGCGCGATGATGACGACGACGACGATGCTGATGATGATGATGGCGACCAGGAAGGACAACAACAACGTCTTCGTTGTTGTTGATGATAATAACGTATCCCGGGATTTGGTGATGAGAGCCGCGGTCCCCACCACACTGAAGCGCCGCTGTTGTCGGGAGCGAGAGAGAGAGAGATGCCCGATGCTGTTCACGTCTTCATCCCGCTCTGTTGCTGCTGCTGCTGCAGCTGCTGTTCGTCTCTGGCTCACGTGGACTTAGTATTTGATGATGGATGATGTTGCGGTTGTAGCTGTCGGTGGTGGTGGTGGTTCAGACTGTGGTTGTGGCGAAAGGCTCCGTGATTCCTCCGGGAGACGTGCACGCGCGTGCGTGCGCGTGCGTGCGGATCGCTTTGCACAACGGTGGCACCACCGCTCCCTTAACCCCAAACCCATACCCCTCCCCCCGATCCCCGCTCAAGCGAGTGACGTCAACATTGCTCGGAGCCACCACGCTGCGTCGCTGCTTCTCATCCCGCATCACGCCACCCACCACCACCACCTGTTCACCACCACCATCAAAATCAGCCGTGTGGTTAATCCACTGCTGGATTAAAAAAAAGCTACATCCCCGCAAGCGGCCGCCACCGCTTACCGCTCGCCATCCTGCGATGGTGGAATAATCCACCTCGATGGTGCAACGCGCGCGGATTTCATCGCTCCGTCTCCTTGGAGGGGACGCGCTTTCGGGAGCGTGCGCGTTCCATCCCTCGGCTGTCGCTCCGCTATTATTCTGGACCATCGGCCACGCGGGCGGATCGATAAACTTGCCAAGGGAAGGGACGGACGGAGAGGCAGTGTCCAGAAGTTTTTCATCTATTTTATTTGTTCAATACGGCTCAATACATTAATTAATTCATTTACATTACTTAATTTTTCTATTGGGAAAATATCAATAAAATATCAATAAAATTTCACATTTCTGGGTCTCAAAGGAGGAGGTGTGGGGGAGAAGGGGTCACGCCCTCCCACCTACCTTCACGGATTTGTTAGCCAAGGACGAGGCAAAATCTTTGGCCTCAAGATGTGTACCGTGTACACACACTCAAATGTATACACACGGTGGATACTGCCCGTGGCGGACACTCGTAGCATTTGAGTCGTGCCGACCTTGGCCCGTGGTCACTTTGGGGCCCTCTCCCTCCGTCGTGCGTGTTGTGTCCCTAAGGTCCACGTGTTCATTGCCGAGGCGACAGAGCACAATGCCACAGACCACAACGATCTCCCCACCCTGACCATAATAAATAGACCGCTGTGTAGGGGCAGTGTTCTTCACTCATTTTCAGAAGGAGGAGGTGGGGGGGGTGACTTCAGTGTGAGAGCTGTTACACGTTTCAAACCGTTGGGGTTTAACAGCACGCTGGGGGTGGTGTTTTCATATTTTGTGTATTATTGGAGGCGCACGTCAGGGGCCGCACTAAAGGTCACCATGGGATGCCAGTGGCCCGCGCGGGCCTTGCAACGAGGAAAAGAGGCATCAATGGCTCAGCACACATTCACCTACCACCTATACTCCTATGTCCTCCTACCGTGACATGGAGTCCAATCACAGGTGCCCCATTGCTAATTACCATGATCACCTTTGTCTAAGAAAATCTTACACGTACTCAGAGCCCAGTGTCCACCCTCAGTGCTCAAGAAGGTCAACAGTTGCATGGATGCAGCCGGAATCTTGTTCAATAGACCTGCATGGTCTGCATAACCCGGAGGAAGCTCATGTGGAACAGGGAGAGAGAACATATAAACTCCGCACGGAAAAGTCCCCTTGTCAGGAATCGAACCCAGGTCCTTCTTGTTGCGAGGCACAAGCGTCACCACTGCCGTTTAGTTATGTGCAATAGCGCCCTCTGGTGATGTCACCGGGTCACAACTACTTTGTTTATTAAACCAAATCTTGATTTGTTACGTGACTTTACCGAAAGAACCAGAGTATGGATTCCTGCAATCACGAAAGCTTCAAATCAATAAAACAAAAGTCACGTAACTTTACCGAAAGAACCAGAGCGTATTGAGCGAAAACTAAGCTATGTTTTATTTTACCAGCTAAGGCACACGATACAGCTCTTCTTCTTGGTTTTTTCGGTGAAGTCACGTAGAAAAAAAAAGGAGACTGTTCCACATTCAGGTGAAGAACAGGTCTGTCAAGGAGACAGACCTGTTCTTCACCTGATTCTGTCTCCTTGACAGACCTGTTCTTCACCTGAAGACGGCTACTTGCGTTGTGGCCGAAACGTCGTGAGAATTATTTTATTTTTATTATTTTATTAATTTCTTTCTACGTGACTTTACCGAAAGAACCAAGAAGATGAATCCCTGCAGTCACGAAAGCTTTAAATCGATATACAGCTCTTTTTCAGAAGCGACCTGGCCACAAATGATAGCTCAACGAAGTGGCTTATCACGTGGATATTCATAGCAGCCAGATACTCTAAACGCGTCTTTTTCTAATGTGGAGGAGAAGAAAATACACGCGACCACGTGGAGAGACAAGAAAACTCCAAATATACAGCAGCAGGCGTCAGGGTCTGGATCGAACCCACAACCTCCTGGATACCAGGCAAGGGAGTTAACATCTCGCCACCGTGGCGCCTACACACGGTACACAATACTGTGGGCGGTAAAGTTGCAGCCAGTGCCGGATTATCGTCGTAGCAAAAGTAGCTACATATGCTACGGGCCCCACACTTTCAAGGGCCCCGCGCTAAATGCTTTCAAGCTATCAATTCCGTGTCAGTGATTCTGCACTTGGGGGCCGTCCATAAGTTACGTCACGCGATTTTGGACAATTTTTGACCCCCCTCGTCACACATCGTCACAAATGTCTGACCCCCCCCCCCCCAGGTGCGTGACGTCATTTATGGACGGCCCCTTGCTCTATTCCTATAGCACTATATTGCCTATAACTTGTTTAAGGTTAGCGATTTGTCGTATTATCTGGCTGTGTAGCAAATGAAAGAATATAATAAAATTTCGATTTAAATCTTTCGTGACTGCAGGGATTCATCCTTCTTGGTTCTTTCGGTAAAGTCACGTAGAATGGAAATAATAAAATAATAAAAATTAAACATAATAAACAGGTCTGTCGAGAAGACAGAGTCTGAATGACTATCATCTCGACAGACCTGGTTTTCACCTGAGGACGGCTGCTTGCGTTGTGACCGAAACGTCCTGAGAATTATTTAATTATGTTTTATTTTCATTATTTTATTATTTCCATTCTACGCGACTTTACCGAAAGAACCAAGAAGAAGAATATAATTACTTTACTATGCAAGTAAAAAATTTGTGTTTAAATATTTGTGTGTTTTTTTATTATAGGGCCCCTTTATAACATACGCTACAGGCCCTGAACTTGCTTAATACGGCACTGGGTGCAGCTCTGAAATTGTCGGCTCACGTCGCTGCTGACAAAAGCGCCTCCACTATAGAGAACTCTCTCTTTTTTAAATCCTTTATATTAAGTTCACTTGCTTGCTTGCTTACGACCGTGCAAATCTTTCGGTCGTTTTTTAACCCACTTCCCGTGATCCAATCGAGCTGACATTTTGCACACAGACTCGTTGTGCGTGACAATTAATTTTCGTGAAAAATTTGTCCAAAATTTGACACTAGGGAATTTTTTAAAAATATTTAATTACCAATTGCTTAATGGTGCCAGACAATCATATGACCCATAGGTGGCAGCCATCTCAAGCCAGAGGACGTGAGGACTCTAGCCGCCCCGATGCCATGCATATAAAGGATTTATAGTGAAAAACTTTGTTTTTTACGGGTTAATTTTTACTTGGGTCTTTCGGTAAAGTCACGTAAATAGGTTGAAAGAAAATAACACAAAATAACAAAAAAAATTACGACGTTTCAATCACAACACAAGCGATCGTCATCAGGACCTGCCACCTCTGGTCATCCTGCGATTAAATAATGCACCCAGCACTCGCACGTCGATTTCATCGCTCCATCTCCTCGACGGATGTACTCGCAGGGGGCGTTCTTACTGGGCATTTGTGACAAGGAGCTTCATGGCTCATCGGATTCCTCCGGCATACATTAAATAATTCTCATTCTGTTCCATTCCTTGGCTGCCACTCCCGGTATCATTGTTGACCATCGTGCACGATTTAAAGCTTTCGTGACTGCAGGGAATCATATTCTTGGTTCTTTCGGTAGAAGGGAAATAATAAAATAATAAAAATAAAACAATAAAATTCTCACGACGTTTCGATTGCAACACAAGCGATGATTGCTGACTTTACCGAAAGAACCAAGAATAGCAATGTGTATGTTGAACTTCTTTCACGCCGTACGTAGCCAACCGTGCTAATCGAGAGGTACGATATATAGATGCTATATATGTAGATTTAAATAAGTCACGCAACGGCACAAAACATTACTTACAATTCACAACAACGAAAACAATATTACACAGCGAGATCCTTTGATAGATAACCCCCCCCCCCCCCACAAAGAAAACTGGGGAGAATGAAAAAGATAAAACTTTTATTTGATTTAAAACCCTCTGCGCGTCTCCCACCATTCCTCAAACATGCAATGAAACGTTAAAGGCTCCACCTTTCAACATGCGGAGCCATCTCTCTCACACAATATTGATACGACATGTACAGCAACACGAGGAGTCGTTATAAATCAGTGCGCTATATAAACTCGGAGAGACCTTCATCCAGCAGTGGATTGATCATGGCTGATGATGGTGTTGATTGTCTCGTAAAAACATTGAGATTTACCCTGGTCAACAGCAACGAGTTCCACTAATGGAATGAAAACGTTCACATGGAAAAATATTGTTCAAAAGTTGTCAAAAATGACCACGCACAAATCACAATTATCGCATTAAAATCAGGAGCGTTAAAAATGTAAAGATAAATCACGTGCAGGCTTTGCATTCCTGCGCCAAGGGCATCTCAAAGCACTTCGTAAAAAAAGCGTTGCGGAAGATTTTAAAGAGTTAAAAAAAGTATGCAAAAGAAGCCAGCAACCAGACAGAGAGCTGTGAATAGCACGCAGAGCAGACATCACTATCACCTCGTCCTGAGCTAGGCCTACTGCTCCACTGGCTTGTGGAGTCTCTGAAGAGGTGACTGACCCCCACCCACCCTACACAGTCTCCCCCTCACCCCGCCCCACATCCATAATACCAAAAGTTAACAGAAAAGAATACAATCATTTCTTTAAATCCACCCTCTCCCCCTCAAAGTGCAAGTGTTTACGCGAAGGACAGTATAGGATATATTTCATGCATTGAACGGGTTGAGTTTTAAATGGGTTGAGAGTTGAATGGGTTGAGAGTTACGGTATGCGTGTCGGATTGAATATTGAATGGGATGTGTATTTAATTGGATAGGTGTTGAGTTCATTGTTGAATGGGATGCGTTTTTGGTTAAGCGTTGAATGGGATGGATGTTGGGTTGACTGTTGAATGAAATAAGTGTCGGGTTGAGCGTTGAATGGGATGGGTGTCAGGTTGAGTGTTGAATGGGATGAGGGTCAGGTTTAGTGTTGAATGGAATGAGTGTCAGGTTGAGTTTTGAGTGGGATGAGTGTCAGGTTGAGTGTTGAGTGGGATGAGTGTCAGGTTCAGTGTTGAATGAGATGCGTGTCGTGTTGAGTGTTGAATGGGATGGATGTTGGGTTGAGCGTTGAATGGGATGGGTGTCAGGTTGAGTGTTGAGTGGGATGAGTGTCAGGTTGAGTGTTGAATGAAATAAGTGTCAGGTTGAGTGTTGAGTGGGATGGGAGTCAAGTTCAGTGTTGAATGGGATGAGTGTCAGGTTGAGTTTTGAGTGGGATGAGTGTCAGGTTCAGTGTTGAATGAGATGCGTGTCGTGTTGAGTGTTGAATGGGATGGATGTTGGGTTGAGTGTTGAATGGGATGGGTGTCAGGTTTAGTGTTGAATGGGATGAGGGTCAGGTTGAGTGTGTTGTTTATTCGCCGATGCACCATTTCCCACGCTGTCGAGTGGAGTCCCTCATCCCTGACGTCACTGCAGCCACTGGACGATCTGCTTCTCGATCTCCTGCACACGTGGACAGTCGGGGGGGGGGGGGGGGGGGGGCATGGTCAAGGCACGTCATTATGGCACCGTAGTGACAATCCAGAACACACACCAGAGACATGTCATCTTTTAATAGGGTCATGAAATATTAACTAACTGGCATAATAAATACTTGCCTACTCACCAGAAACTAGTCTGTCAATCTACTGCCTACATATGCCACCAGAGTCGAAAATCTAGAGCACTGTATCTTAACCTGGGGTGCACGCACCCTTTGGCGGTGCGAGATGCCCTTTCTGGGGGTGCGTAGACATGGGCAGATATTTTTCGAACGTAAATCATTAGAAACACAAATTAAACACTCATGCAGCCAGCTATGGCTGCAGGGTTTGGTGGTACATGTTGTTAATGTCGTTTATTGTGAAAATTCGGTCACAGTTCCTATGATCACTGTTACATTGCTTTTATGGCTATATTTTGGTGACTTCGAAAAGTTATTTGGTTTGGCCATGTTTGTTTGTTGGAGTACGGAGTAAGACTGATGGCCTTAATCTAAGTTGTCTTGTGGTTGTTGTTGTTGTTTGACTTGCATCCCTACTGGGATTTTTGCACACAACGTTGGTGTATGGTGCTTTTTCTGCAATATTTTGCTGTCTTTTCTTGCATTTTCTGTTTGCACATAGTCACATAGTCACTTTAAGATGTTTTCTTGTTCATGTTTTTGTTTTTTGTTTGTTGCGGTTGCACCCGATTCAAGAGCCGAATGGCTCACAGGGCTATACCAAATAAATTAAACCGAAAAACTGAAAACACGGGCATGCAAGTACAACTACTTTGTTTTCATGAAACCTATGTATGTATTAATATTAGACAGGTTTAACCGATTGAGAACCATAGGGGTGCAAGGCTGTAGTTAACGTTAAGAACCAGTGGTCTAGAGAGACCCCCACTGTCAGAGACAAATCTGTCAGTCTATAGTACGCAGTCCTCAATAAAAGACTCTTCCTCAACAGTCCACGGTCTAAAAACCCCAATGGCAACCAGTCTGGGAGTCCGTTGTCATGGGTACTGAATAGCTCGATTACCTAAAGACCTCGTAACAGACATACAGAGTTCACGTGTAGGATAGTATAATTTTTAGAATGTAGGGAATCTCTGTGGTGTATCTGTATTATGTGTGTACCCGTGTTATATGTATACAACTGTGTGATATGTGTATACCTGGGTGTGATGTACACAACTGTGAGATGTACACAACTGTGTGATGCATACACCTGGGTGTTGCGTCTACACCTGTGTGGCAGTGCACACCTGTCTGGCGTGACGTAGGGCATAGATGTCATTCATCTTGGGCGTCTCCATGTCGGCGCAGTGGGACGTGCCGTTGATGACGATCGCGGGGAGCAACGGAGACAGCGACTTGAGTACGCTCAGCTTGTGCCACGGATCGATGTCACCTGGAGGCCGCATCGTCGTTGTCGTCAACATCGCATCGTCACAACCATCGTCAGCACCACCATCATCGTCGTCGCCATTGCCACCACCGTCATCATAAACACAACCATCATGATCATCACCACCATCACCAACTTCACCAACATCATCATCATTGTCAAACATCGCCATCATCATTTCTAACCATCGCCACAACTCCAGTGCGTTAATCATTACACCGAGTCAACATCTCTTCCTGTCAGTAGCAGACTTTAATTATATTCCCAAATGGAAACCATCTGTTCTCCAACTTTTTTTTTTTTACAAAATAATAATTGAATACTGCTCAACTTGCAAATAACATGTGTTAATATACCCTGAGGTGCGCATTATAATCACCAGCAAACATAAATTGCCAACAACAGACACACCAGGAGCATCTGCGTGGACATCAAAAAAGTTGGGCCAACTGTTAGGAATCAGTTAAAGTTAAAGTCATTACACAATTCATTTAGGGGCATTTAAACTGCCCATAAACAATCGAACATCACCATCATCATCCACCACCGACACCATCGTCGTCATAATCGGCATCACTTCTACAATCCCATCCTCACTACACCCAAATCATTGGCATCATAGGCACCCTGGTGATTCGAGACCTTGCTATGTAACCATAGTGATGATGCTGTGAGGGGGGGTGGGTGTGGGGCATTGCCATATGTGGTGGCGGAGGTCAATACCCCGTTATCCACTGGCACATCCGAGCCAAGGCAGGATGGGAATTCTCATTGTAACGGGTGGTTTCCACCGGCTATTTGCCGAGCCGAGCCAGAACTAAGCCATGAAACTCTGGGCCTCAGAATATATTAGAGTCGGGGTCAAGCAAGGCCAGCGGTTGAGCTAATGCTGCGTTCATTGTATGTGGCATTAATCGACAACACTGACGCGGTTTATTTGCGTGTGACATCAGCAGCGTGGCTCGGCTTCTGCAGTGGAAAAAACAAATGTGAGCCATGCCAGGGGCTGCCTCAGCATGGCCCCGGTGCGGGTTCATTGTACAGTGGAAAGAAGCCATAAGTATGTTGGGGAACGCTAAATATATATTTTTAGGTTTTGACGACATGTAGTATTCCATTCATCGCAACCGAGAGATGAAGGGTGATCACACAAAGGCTATTTATTTGCTGCGCTGTCTGGCACGTTTCCGCGGCACTACTTTACATGTTCGTTGTATGTACGTATGTTGAACTTCTTTCGCACCATACAAAGCCAGCCGTGGTAATCAGAGGTGCGGGGGAAGGACAACAAACTGAATACAAAAATCAGTTCTGAGTTCATACTCCTTCAAAGAGGTCAGCCCCAGCCTGTCTGATAACATGAGATTAATCCTCTTCCAAAAAACAATTGGGCTGAAAAAAAAAAATCTAAATAGACCGCATTGGCTTTGGAGCACAAAGCACGTTCTCGCTCTGCTCGGTAAACATCCGGTGTGGGAAAAAAAACACACCAGCAACCTACGAAGGCCTCCAGGGACGGCTCGGCTCGGAGGCGTCAGTGGAAACGGCGCTACGACAAAGCCGAGAGAGAGTCACCGTTCACGAAGATGACTCTGGTGCCGTTGGGGCGGTTGGCTCCGTACACGCGGTTCGTGCTGTCGACGCCGCGGGAGACGTCCTGGAGCGACAGGCCGAAGACGCGCACGCACACGTCCACATCGGCCTCCAGCGTGAGCAGACGCGAGAACGGGCAGCCCCGCTCCGGGTAGCACGACTGGACTGGATGCGCACACAGAGACAAAGGTTCCCCGTATAGTCTTAACAGGCTGCTACACACTACACTCTCCTCCCCTGCAGCCAATCTCTCCCCCACTGCAGCCGATCTCTCTAGTGCTGCCGCGGTGGTCCACTTTACTCCAGTGACCCGGGTGTTGCCGCGGGGTCCACTTTCTGCCCCGCCCCCTCTCTCCCCCCCCTACTGCCGAGGCCTATATAACCTCGTGCCACGGCAGATCTCTCCTACTTCAGCAGTTTTTTTGTTTGCTGTGGTTGTCCCACCTGATGACGATTGCTTGTGTTTTTTTTTTCTATCTACGTGACTTTACCGAAAGAACCAAAGAGTATGGATTCCTGCAGTCGCGAACGCTTCAAATCAAGATTACACTACACTATTTTTAAATCCTTTATATTAAGTTCGCTTGCTTGCTTGCATGCTTGCTTGCTTGCGTGCTTGCTTGCTTACGACCGTGCAAATCTTTCGGTCGTTTTTTAACCCACTTCCCGTGATCCAATCGAGCTGACATTTTCCACACAGACTCGTTGTGCGAGACAATTAATGTTCGTGAAAAAAAATTCCCAAAATTTTACACTTTTTAGGCAAAAAAAAATGATTTTACATATATTCAAATAGAACTCATTCATGGCTTTGGCTGAACGTCACAGTGTAAGAGCCCAGAGCGTAACCCCTCCACAGGCCGTGGCGGAGTAGCGCAGTTGGTAGCGCCCTCGCTTCCCATGCCAAAGGTCGCGGGATCGATCCCCGCGTCCTCCACAGGCGAATATATTTTTAAATCCTTTACATTAAGTTCGCTGCCACGCATATAAAGGATTTACAGTGAAAAACTTTGTTTTTACGGGTTATACTTATTATTTGATCAGGTAAGGCTCACTGGGCACTGTATAGCTCTTTTTCAGAAGCGATCTGGCCACAAATGATAGCCTACTGAAGTGGCTTATCACTGCAGGGAAGGGTCGGACCACCACAGCTCTGCGTGCTGCTTGCGTCATCGCTTGTGCACGCGGTGATGTATGTGCCAGTAGGACAGCCCTGCCAGCTCCACAATTTCATTTATAATTAAACTATAAACTATTTTTATTTTACCAGGTGAGGCCCACTGACTTCTATAGCTCTTTATCAGAAACGACTTGGCCATAAATGACAGCTCAACGAAGTGACTTATCACGTGGAAATTTATAGCAACCAAATACGCTAAATGCACGTTGATTCTCAATGTGGAGGTAATAACCGGAGGAACCGGAGAAAAATCCACGTGACCACGGGGAGAACATGCAATATACAGGAGTCAAGGTCAGGATCAGGATTGAACCCACGACCCCCTGTATACCAGGCGAGGTAGTTAACATCTTGCCACCGCGATGCTGGAGCAAGTGCTGCTAGCGAACCACCTATGGACGCTGGCACGGCACACGGCACACGAAGCGGTGGTGTGGCTAGCAAACCATGTCTGGCTGCCTTTGTCTCCACAGTGCTGGATAATATAATTACACACAACACCAGGTACTCATTTTGAGGCTGAGTCGATCTAGGGATGGCCCAGGACTGGTTAAAATTTTCACTGCTGTTATTGGTTCCCGATCGCAGCGCACTAACCGCTACACTTCCGCGCTCCCCACACAAACACAAAGATTCCCCGGATAGCCTTATCGACTGTACAGGCAAGTGCTGTTAGAAAGCACTTATTAAGGATTATTATATGATATACATTCGCATAGTTGCGGAGAATGAGTAACAAAATACATAATCAGACAATACACCTTCAAAAATATGTCCTCTGATTGATGATATGTGTAAAAAAATATTATTTTCTTCACGTAAAGGGATAGATATGCAATGTTGGTCATTTATTTTGTCACCTGTTTAGGAAGGTCAGCATGGACATATGGTGGGGTCGTATGACCGGCACGATGTCCGGATGCCCGATAGCCTTACTATGACTGTAGCGGCAAGTGCGGTTAGAGAGCACCTATAATTACCAATGGTGCAAGTTTCATACATTCTTACCAACCTCTGTCCATCCAGCAGTGTAAATGGATACACCGCAGTTCAGTCTAATGTCAGATTAAGTGTTATGGGATAATTCATGGGTGAATTCTAGATTTGAAGTTGTCGTGACTGCAAGGGATTTTTCGGTAAAGTCACGTAGGTGAAAACAAAATATATATTTATTTTATTTTATTTTGTTTTCACCTTCGTGACTTACCGAAAAAAAACTAAGAGTAAGTCGTAGGTGCTCCCATCTCTTTCCAAGATGTCTGACCAGCGTGGAAGAGTAGACCAAAGTACTCTCGATGTGCGCTGTGTAGAGTGCCTCTAGAGGAGGCCCTTCGACCGGCAGTGGTGCGAGCGACCAATCGCGGGTACTCACACACTCCGATCTCGCTGCACTTCTGGAAGAACCACTGACGCATTTCGGAGAGCTCGGGATCAGCGGCCTCGTTCTGCAGCGCGAGCAGATACTCGTCGTACGAGCTTTGCACGCACGTCTTGGTGTCGTCCAGAAGATGCGTCTAAAGCGCCGGCGGCACAGCAGAGGGGACATGAGAGCGACGACGAGCATATACCGCCGTGCGCAGCCACGCGTGTAATAATACGTTTTAGGATGATTGTTGAAATTGTAACGTGCGCAGTTTTCCGTCCACTCTCTGAGAGACGGAATGTTTCAGAGGTGCGGGAAACTACGAAGCAAGGCGGCAGCGAGAAGCCAGTGCTGACAATTGTCCCGAACTCTGCAGTCCTATACTTGGGATGACACACCTGAGTACCCGGAGAAAACACACGCGTGCGATGGAGTCAACTGGTCATCCCTGAGTAGATGTAAATTAACCCACTTGCTATCTTGCCATCATACGCTGGGCAAGCCAAGAGATCGTGACCTCAACACATACAGGTTGGCGCGTGGAATTTCACGAATGTCAGTTTAATAACAAAGTAGGCATGCGCGACCAATATTATCCATAAAACAGGTTGTTTTTTGTGTTAGATCGCGTAAATATAAATGTGTCATTAAACCCACCACCACCGACACAGCCAATTAGTAAGGTTTGTCACGTAAACAAAACACGCCAATGTGTTTGATCCACCAACCCTCACATCCAAAGTGCCGGATTATATGCGCGCATAGCCATGAGCGCAGACAATTTGATGGGAAGGAACTTACAAAGTGGTGCAGTGCGAGGAAAGCAGCAGATGAGAAGACTTGTGACCTGCAGTGTGGCGAGTGAGTGGATGAGTGAGCAAGTGTGTTGTTGTGACCTGCAGTGTGGATAATGAGTGAGTGGATGAGTGAGTGGGTGAGTGAGTGGGTGGTTGAGCAAGTGTGGGTATGTAGATGAGTGAACAGGTGAGTGAGTGTGTGTGTGTGTGGTTGAGTGAGTGGGGGTATGTTATGATCTGCAGTGTGGGGAGTGGATGAATGTGTGAGTGGGTGGGTGGGTGAGTGTGTGGTTGAGTGGGTGGGAGTCTTGTTGTGACCTGCAGTGTGACGGGGTGGTGGTTGAATAACAGTGCAGATGAGACGAAAGTCCTCAACATGGGTGGAGGAATCAATGCATGAACTCCATGCGACGTGGCACCTTGGCGAGGTGGGCAAGGCGCTGGTATGGCTCGCCCACGGTCCGGTCCGTCATCTTGTCGCACACTTCCGCGATGTTGTGCTTGGAATCCAGGCTCGTCATACTGCACGGCCACCATCACCACGCTCGCCAGGGTGCCCACGAACGTCGCGCGGTCCCGGGCCTTCTGGAGGCTTCCGCAGGCCTCGAAGTCGTTCTGAACTTCCTCGTACTTGCGTTGTTCCAGGAGCTTATCCAGATGCTCAAAGCCCTCTCGCATGCTGCTCACACACTGTCGAGCAGTGACGTGGCCGAGAAGAAGCGCAGTTTCTCACTTGCTGCAGGGGTTCGCGGTTCAAGCATCATGACCGCCCTGGTTAATACTACACTGTTAACCGGGTTGCATTGACCGTAAATGTAAGCGCCGTCTGCTTCGCAGTTGACATCAAAAGAACCCGTGACGTTATTCGTAAAAGAGTCGGCCATCGTGTGCCGGTGCTTTCAGATGCGCTTCTGCGGCCGTTTTGGAAAGCCCTTCCTTCCAATATGTGGAAGCGACTAGACCTAGGCACTTTTAAATCTAGATTGAAAACTAATTTCTTTAGAACTGATTTTTATGTTTAGTTTGTTGTCCTTCCCCCACACTGTGGATTAGCACGGTTGGTTACATGTGATGTGAAAGAAGTTCAACATACATGCATATACATACATCACAGTGACAATTTGCCAAATTGGAAAGGTTATCTGCAATTTGCTTGATTGGGAGTACAGACATAGACACATCGCCCCCTGCTGTGCACCTCGTGCAGATTACGTGCGTGAAACAATGCAGCACATTTCCCCTGTGATAGGTCGAATTCACGGCCGGAGTTTATATTTTTAGAAAAGCCAGGGAATGACCGATGTATGATATATTAGCTTTGGGTCGTGTAAAATCACACCAAAGGAGGTGCTACAACTTGTAATACTAAATTACAGTCGCTTTCATCCAACAGCGTAGAGCAGTGAGGTGGGGGATGAGCGTTTGAGAGTCAATTTGTTGGGGCAGCGATATAGCCGTGCTGGGCTGTAATGAGGAATCAAGTGGCACGGCTCAGGTCTGGTCTCTAATGTTAACAGAAAACCAGCACCAGTTCCCAAGGTTCCTGAGATTACCAAGAACCCCCCCCCCCCCACCACCCCCAGGAGAAGATAGGAGTGTGCGTTACCTCGTCAGATCCTCCGACCACCGAATTCCGCAGACTTTGCCCGACAACCTGAGGGTGAGGGGAAAACCACAAAGTAAAACGCGTTCATGATAATACTTAAAATATTTTTTGCACACAGTATTCGCTCACTCTCGTAGAGCGAGCAATTAAGAGGCGGCAGGTATCAGACAAGCTGGAAGGCGGCCAGGCGATGAGCCGGCACCAACAATTGCCCAAGCTCTGCGGTTCTCTATAGAGGAGCACCCCTGAGCGAGGAGGAAACACACTGCCCTCTCCTGGCGAGCCAGGGTATGGCACCTCGTTGCCGACGGGAAGAAAGTTTCGTAACGTGTGTGCAATCCATTAACCCTCGCCCCCGCAGTGTTGGATTACAAGCATGCACCACCATCGCCATATTGTCCATTCTCATCAATGTTCATCAACGCCAACAGTAACGGTGCTGTTTGTTCACATAACACTGTGAGTGAAGGGGTGCTGCAGTGATGAAGTAGCACACTGCATTTCCTGCCAGTTTAATTCGATCTCCCGGCAACGGCCATTGAAACAATTGTGCAAGTTTTCTAAATCCACACACTTCCGTCCACTCGGCATATATAAATGGGTTCACCACCTTTAGTCGATCAGCAGCCTGAAGTGTGGTCGGGTAGCGTGCTGGTATTCCCAACCTTCTCCAATAAGTCGGGCCAGCGTGGAAGAGTAGGCCACGTACCCTCTAGAGGGGCTCTCTTGAGACTCCTTCTAGCAGAGGCCTCTCCGCCAGCAGTGAGCGGGAACGAGCGATTGCCGGCCTGCACCTTTACCTTCATCGCGGTACTGTTGATCGTGTCTGCCACGGGAGCCTGCGAGCCTCACCTCGTCGTACCCTGCGTAGTCCAACTGAGCTTGAACTGGCGCCGACGAGGCAACGGCAGTGTGGATCAGCTCTGGATGCTGCAGACACAGAAGGCAACGACGCTGTTCAGCAAAGATTTCTCCGCGTAGCCCTCGAGTACCTCTTTTCCACTGCACAACCGAGCCAGGCCGGCGCGGCTCTGGGGTTCGCCAGGGCGTTTTTTTTTGTTCAACTGCAGGACCCAAGCCGAGCCACAATCTGCCTCGAGTGTACTCATTTTGTCCTCCTTCCCCCCCGCACCTCCGATGAGCGTGGTTGGCTCCGTACGACGCGAAAGAAGTTCAATATACACACGTACATTTATAAATATTGAAAATAATAAAACAAGATGTACGGTGTCGCACCTTGAGGCGGAACCAGGCGGAGAGGGAGCCGGGGTAGGAGCCGCCGAACGACACCCAGACGTGGCCCTGCTTGAGGCCAAACTCGTCGCTCACGTAGCGGTGCACGCGCACCAGATCCACCAGCCTGCGCAGGGGACATGCGCCAGCCGGCCGCGGCGGCGGTGGCGGCACAACACCCCTGAATCCACTGCTTTGGAGGCAAGGGTTGGCGGATCACGTAGATTTGTGAAACACTCTCAAACCAACTGGGTTAGTGCTGCGGGGTGGCCACAAGGTGGCAGCTGAGCGCATGGGATTGCGCACCTGACCACGTGGACATTTTGGGTGTTGTGCCCCTGGTTGTCTTTCTGGGTACTCTGATGGCCACTCTTACCTTCGGGTACTATGTTCCTTTGAATAAAATTGTTGACCGCTCATCCAGTGAATAAATTCCCTCCTTCCCCAAAAAATAACCCACCCCTTGAACCACATCATTGGAGACGCGCACGCACGAAATGCGCATGCGTGACTGGCATTCAGATTCACGGAACCCGAGTATGCCGGGGGCACTCAGATTCACCACATACTGGGATACCGGCATTCAAACTCCCTACACAGTGATAAGACCACATTGAGTTAACTTCATTTCATTCCTTGCACCAGGGACAAAGTACGAAGCACTTATGGTGCTACTCCTGTGCTTGGCGAGACACTCACGCCTGGCTGATGGTCAGGTATCGCAGGTTCTTGTCCGACAGCCCCTCTTCGTTGACGCTTTTGCCATAGAATCGGTGCTCAGCGGCGACCAGAAGAGCTCCATGGCTGTGCGCCAGCCGAACGTGCTGGCCTGCGGACAGAGTATGGGGGAACGCGCAAAAGTGTACACAACAGCCAAGACGAAAATAAATCCCTGTTCACTTTCACACACCGTGGAATTAAGCGCTGTTAGTGATCGCCTATTAATGCCGGCACGATGCACTATGCACTATTGGGTGGTGGGACCAGCGTCACTCTTGGCCATCTTTGTCTCCCCCCATAACACCACACCAGGTACTCATCTGTGGCTGAATTGAGCTAGAGGCTATGTGGTGGGCAGCAGAGGGTGGTGCAGCAAATTTTATGCATCCCATTTATTTTATCATCATTGACCTCATCTATTCACCACTGGCCGAAGGTCTCCGCAAGTCATCACCATCTCTTACGGTCCATCTGAGTGACGTGGCCCAACAGCGATAATCTCCTCCAGGCCACCATAAATTTGCCGTTTGTTAGGCCGATACTCCGTGCTGTTTATTTATTTTATCCTATCGTGAAAGGCACAATTCAAAATAAATAAATAACAATGAACATATTCGCCTTCGACAATTTTTTTTTACATTTCGGATAATGGATTTTTCTCTTTTGGTAGTGGCCGTTTGTCAATTGAAAATGTGCTATGAAAAAGGGCCACTCCTAATACATCGCCGTTTGAGTGTTGTTATTGACGATGGTGTTGAGTTTTTGTTGTCGTAAATCATGCTTGTGCACCACTACCAACTCAGCAGCAGCATCAACACCAGATCATTTGTTTACGCATACATATATTGATTTATTGCGCCGTTAAGTCAGAAAGGAGCTGCCTTACCCACAAACACGTCGTTAGAGCTGAGGGCCGATTCCCCACCGATGTAGAGGAAGACGGGGCCGTGAGGCCGCTTCCAAAACAGCGAGTTCACCCAGACACGCTGCAGCCAACACACACCGCCACCATGGTTAGCCAACCAAACTCTGCCGCTCCGACGATGACCAGAGTTCGCGTGATGGTTTATGCTCCTTGATGAGATCACGCAAGGCATTGCAGTTCATATGTGGCGAGCACTTTATGTGCAATGAGCGCGGAGGCAGCACCTGTTTGAAGGTTTTGTTGCAGGCCGGGTCGAGGTGGTCGAGCGGCTGCTTTAGCTCTACGTTCCTCAGGAAGCTCATGAATCTGCTGCTGGCCGGCCCCTGCAGGGAAGGGTTGGACCCCCACAGCTCCGCATGCTGCTGCCTGCGTCGCAGCTCGTGCATGCGGTGACGGATGCGCCAGTAGGCCAGCCCTGCCAGCCACACGATTTCATTTAGAATTTAACTTTAAACTTTATTTTATTTTACCAGCGGAAGCCCACTGCCCTATATATCTCTTTTTCAGAAACGACTTGGCCACAAATGATAGCTTAATGAAGTGACTTACCATGTGGAAATTTATAGCAGCCAAATAATCTAAACGCATGTTGATTATAAATGTGGAGGTATCTGGAAAATAATTCACGTGACCACGGGGAGAACATGCAAATTCCAAATATACAGCAGGCGTCAGGGTTGGGATCGAACCCACGACCTCCTGTATACCATGCAAGGTCGTTAACATCTCGCCACCGCAGTGCCCAATTTATATTTGGGTTAAGCCAACTTTATTCTAATTTATCGTGGCAAATGATTCAAAGTTATATTGGCTCAGATAAATTAGAATGAAATATTACATAGATTTGTAATGGTAGATATCTAGTTTAATCAGAATAGTTGTTACTGTGGTTGTGATATGAGTCGTGATTTATGATTTCACACGATACTGGACATGCACTCAGTCATAGGCATAACAAAAGAGGAAATGGCGCGTTGCTACAGATAGATGCTCTCAGTTTTACGTAATCGTGGGCCCGCTCCCTCTAATATCCCAAACCTAGAGACTCTCTTAGAGGCCTGATACGAATTGAAGCTTCCCTTAATTCAAATGGACCCTGCAATAATGATTTATGGCTGCTGTACGTTGCGACACCATAACGTCCTGCATTCTGTTAACTCGAGGCAATGTATGAGTTGGCGTTGTGTATTCGAATAAATGAGCTATGTAAAGGGGAACCAATTCATTGCATATTCTTAGGTTTTTTCGGTAAAGTCACGTAGGTAAAACATTAAAATTAATAAAAGTTTTACCTACGTGACTTTACCGAAAAAACCTAAGAATATGAATCCTTGCAGTCACGAAAGCTTCAAATCTAGAATCAATCCATTGCACAATAGCGATTCGTTGGCTCAACATGCACGCATTGCATTGTACCTGTAATGACTGATTAAAATATTACACAGTAATACCCGGCTTGAGTTGGGGATGCGTTCCTGAAATGTGCGATGATGAACTTTGAAACGATGTAAATCGAAGCGATTCACAGGGTACTGTGATGAAGGTGAAGGCCGAAAGGCGACGGATAACGACAGACGATGTCGTCATAGACGTAAGTGTGGGGTTTGATGCGACGCAAATCTGTTGACGGTGTTAATGACGTGACGACGTATTTGCGAAAGGGGGGAGACGCAAATCTCTGTGTTACTGTCGTCCAAATAAGACGCAGCGAAAGTGGTCGACGATACAAATGATACCGGACACAGGAGAGAGACAATACGCACGAGTCAATGTGCAACAGAGAATATGACAGGTGGACAATGCAAATGGTAGAAACAATAGAAATAGAAGAAAGAATACAAATGGGTGAAACAATAGAAATAGGAGAAACAATAAAAATGGGTGAAACAATAGAAATAGGAGAAACAATAGAAATGAGTGAAACAATAGAAATGGGAGAAACACTACAAATGTAAGAAACAATACAAATGGGAGAAACAGTTCAATTTTGTTCTATGCAGACAATAAAACAAAATTGAGATGACAAAATAGATGGTGAATCCAAACAAAAAGACACCGTACAAATAAGACAGTCAGAACAAACCAGATGGAACAATAACAAACGTGGCAGAATAAGACAACACGAACGAGGCATTACACAAACGTTTAAGACGAGAAGATTAATTGCGTTTGACCCGCATATCATGACGATTAATAAAGCTGTGGTGTGGTGGGGGAATAGGGGAGGAAGGATGGGGAACCATTTACATACAGAGAGCACTTTTTGTCAATACAGTACATGGCTGGATGAGGGCCTTACAATGCCACCGTGTTAACTGTGGTGGTTATTTGACCATACCTCACCACATTGGTCATTGCGAGTCGGTGAAAGTATGGAGCACAAAAGTGGCAGCATGGAAGTACGTTCCAACATTGCATGTTTCTTTCTACACTGAACTCTGCTGCCCATGAGAACATTTACGTGCCTGTAATAAGATACCCATTTATAGATTTCCAACTTAATTCTAATGATTGGATAATCAGACAATGTCTCCTTTATACTTTTTAAACAACCCATGAGGTCCACGGCCTTCTGGGAATGCATCATTACAGCAGCATTGAGTCAGGCCAAGCAAATGTTCCACTGGATCCGACATACGGCGTCTCATCAACAGTCAGGCTTGTTTGAATCAATGCTGGTGAATTACGAGATGTTATTGGCAAGATATGGCCCGTAGGTGAATGCAAACTTTCTATACCACGTATAAATAATCACGAGCGTCGTTGTTGGGAATATATGTAACAATACATAATAGCAAAACCCATCATAACAGAATTAATGTCTCCTTCATATAACCGTATTTTCACATACAAATTAAAGTTATATTTTATACAAAAAAAAGTTTTATTTTACACAACCCATAGCTCCCCCTTGAATCAAGCAAACCACACCAGCGATGTTAGACAAATCAAATCAACTTATTGCTTTAGGATTTAAGAAGTTTATTGAGATTGGCGCGAGACGTGTAAATGCTTTGTGTTAGAATGTCGGGTTTCTCTTGAGCTTTTTAGCACCCCCAAGATATTGAGGTATCTATAAATGGATCACGCTGTATGGGTGAGGCATGGGAAGTCCCCGATTCAAACTGATAGGCGGAACCGAAACCACAGGGCTCGTGAATAACCACACAAAGACAACAACACATAGAGATTCCCCGTATAGCCTGAACAGACTGTTGGAGCAAGTGCTGTTAGCGAGCACCTATGAAGGCCGGCACAGCACAGGAGGGCGGGTGGCCAACTCCACGCCCGGCCGCCTTTGTCTCCCTAGTGGCGACGTTTTTTTTTGTTTTACCGCACCAGGTACTCGTTTAAGCCTGAGTCGACCTAGTGGAGGCCCAGACCGGTTCAGACAATCGCTATCACTAGTGTTGGCCGTGAACTGGAATCGAACTCGGGCCGCCGGGTTCGTAGCGCAGCGCGCCAACTGCGACACTACCGCTCCCCACTCACACCTACAAGCAGCACACAGGCAACGCAGTACAACAGCACTTAGGTTCATAGCCACTGTGTACGTACGTTTGTAAAGTGAACTACGAATGTATAATGCAGTGGGGCTATGCTGGCAACATAGAAGATTGGAGGCACAGGGGGAGACAGGGGGACGTTCAGATACGGACACAGGCTCCGCATGGCTGTGAATGCGTCAAAAACAACAACTTAGATTTCTCAAAGCGCGCCAGAGAGCGTAGCAAATGACTCAGAGCGCATGTATATGTGTGTGTGTGAAAACTATTTGGAGGAAATTGGAGTCGCGAAGTTAGCGATTGAAGCTGACGTTTAATTCAACAGTGCTCAGGAACAAAGTCCAACAGAATCCCACAACAGGAGCCAGAGCCCAAACCCTTCGCGATAAGCGTGGCCTCAACTTCAAGTCAAACCATATCACGCAGTACTGGCTATTTGACTTAACCATTGATTTATCGTACATTTTAATTCTGGCCGTGATTCTATCCATAGTCTGTCAGCCGTAAATGTGTCACCGAAACATGAACCACAGAGCCACAGCAAAAACTCTGTTGTGGTGTGCGGTGTGATTCCATTGAATACTGCGTGATGGTTGTGATGTGCCGTGTGATTACCTGTCAACCCATTATCAGTGCCCTCACTTATTACAGATCAATTCACACCTTATTGGCCACCCCGTGCCCGCCTTACAAATCTCAACGTTCATCCCACAAAGTCCCATCACAAGGGAGAAACACACACAAATAGACAAACAAATATGTTGCCCGTATGAAAACGGAAGTACGCTGTATGGACGTGAAAACTCAATTTCCCTGTACAAGAATACGGGGTAAACCGTGTGGGTTGTCATGTTGCGGAAGCGATCACACCGACGACTGTGATGGTCGCGACGCGAGTGGCGGCTACACACGACGCCGTGGATGATCGCCTCACCCTGGCTGAGCGAGCCTTCGCAGAACGACGTCAACGAGGAGGCGATGACAATCGAGGCGAGGGAGAACAGCAGCAACGGCTTCATGGCGCGCTTGCTCCTCCGTCAACTCGACGCGTCCCTTTGTCGCCCCCCTTACCTGCCCAGAGTCGAAGGGGAGAGATTTCTATGGGTGACCTAAGTCACTTCAAGGAGTGCACGTGACGCTAAGCACGTGCGATATCGCTTACAGACGAGAGGGGATTTATTTTATTTTATACCCGCGTGACTTTACCGAAAACACCAAAGGGGGTTTCCCAAAGTGCGTGCGCGCGCGCGTGCGCTGTTCATAGGTGCGGCTCACTAACAGCACTTGCCCCGGCAGCCTGTGTTGAGCCTATACGGGGGGAACCTTTGTCTTTGCTTTTTATAGTGGGGAGCGGTGGTGTAGCGGTCAGCGCGACGCTGCGCTACGAACCCGGCGACTCGAGTTCGATTCCCGCTCACGGGCCAACGCCGGTGACGATTATCTGAACCGATCCCGGACATCCCCTAGATCGACTCAGCCTCAAATGAGTACCTAGTGCGGTGTGTACAACATCTCCACTGGGGAGACAAAGGCGGTCGGGCGTGATGCTGGCCACCCACCCCCTCGTGTGCCGTGCCGGCCTTCATAGCTGCTCGCTAACAGCACTTGCCACAATAGACTATTAAGGCTATACGGGGGATCTTTGTCTTTGTTTATCGTACAGAAGGGGGCACAGGTGGTGCATCAGCCGGGTCATCTCAGTCAGTCGACCTGTGGCACCTGCCGGGTCTGTCCCGTGACCTCCTGCCAGCGGGCGTTCGACACTTTACGTGGCCTTAACGTGCACATAGCCTGGCACAAGCGTCGTGGTGTATGGCATGTTTAATGCAAATTTAACCCGAGGTATATTTCCGACTTCTCTATTAAACTATGGTACAGTTTTTTTAAATGTTTTTTTTTATGTTTAACTATCGCTGCTTATCAGCGCTGTTCCCGTGGTGAAAGTAAGAATTGTATTTTATTGGTTATTTTTATTATTTTATTATTTCCCTTCTACGTGACTTTACCGAAAGAACCAAGAAGAGGAGTAAGTCAAGCATTCCGGGCACGTCTCTTCTCCCAGACTGATCGAACTCCCACCCTTGCCGCATACCAATAATAATATCACCGCAAACAACATTGCACGAATTGCTGCTTCGATAAACCGGTTTTCTCTCGAGGACAAATGCATCGATTATGGTTTTTGGACCGTTCGTCAATGATTGAACCTACCAAACTATTACATAAGAGGTTTTTTTGTTAAGATCTAACCCAAAAACCTCTATTGTGGATAATAGTTGTCGCCCAAGCCTACGTGTTAAACAAACTATTGCATGTGATTCCAGTTATCTCTGAGGATTAAAGCAATATTGGGGTGATCGCCCTGTGGCGAACGTCTCTGATCTGTATACTAATGGTACGTGGGAGGATTGCGCCACTTAGTACGTAGATAAATAGGCATTCCCGGTTCTATTCTTGAGCTTGGCAACAATGTGTTCTCGGATATAATAAACACATTCCTGCGGAGGGAGTTGGTAGGAACGTTGGGTTGCTCGGTCAATGGCCAGGGTCAACGGCAGGCGTGGTATATTCCGCTAATATGCCCGACTGTGAGGGCGGGCACAAGCCGGCGTGAGTAGGTTCAACGTTGAGTTTTATAAGGGCACCACGGGGTGACCAGCTCCTCCCCTCCCCACCCTCCCCACCCTCCCCACCCAGCCCCTCCCTACACGACGGACGGACACAATAATCCCCTGTGGGCTAGGTGGAACCAGTGGGTTCCTACCAGTAAATTGCCGCTTATCCACACTGGGTGGTGCACCTTTCCAGGCTAATTTCTGGCATGAGACTCAATTGAAGCGACCTCAGAATTAGTTGAATGATGTCACCTTCCACGAGCGTTCTCTCGAACACCGCGGCGATGCTTGCGCTGCTTTCCGCGAGACATCCGAATGGGAATCTCCGCATGGCATCGCGTGACTAGAACGGGTACGATTACAATATAATTAAGGGTTAGGAGAAACACAGGCGAATGCATTTGCAGCATTTATAATATTTCCTTTTGTTGAAGCCTCGAGACCTGGCAGGGATTTCCCTCTGAAAGCTCCTTTCTTATTCAAATGAGAAAATTATAAAAACTCGAGTGATTAATTCCACGCGTGCAGCTCCGTGTGTGATTTTCTGCTGCTGCTGCTGCCGCTGCGATGAATGAGCCGGGACTGGTGATTATGTAATTACACGGGGCTTGGTGAGTGCACCTCGACGAACAAATGCATGACCGATCTTTATTGCCGCTCAGTTTATAAACGAAGGCTTTCGCGACCAATATTATCCATAATAGAGGTGGGGGAGGTTAAATCGCGTAAATATAAATGTGTAGTTAATCCCGCCACCACCCGACACAGCCAAAACATAATGTCTTGTCAGCACACCGGTGTGCTGAATGAGTAACTAATTGGCATGTTTTGTTTACGTGACAAACCTTGGTGGCGGGTTTAACGACATTGCCGCTACCCAGCAAACGCTGTTGACGTTGGACCAACTAGGTATGATACACACGTCACGTTACTAATTTTACTGCCACGGTTTGCAACATTGATTCCTCGACCCAAGTCGAGGGCTGGGTCCACCGGATTCAGTTTCGTCTCAGCTGACGCTGTTATTCAACCAAAAGGCAAAGACAAAGACTTTTGGGGCAAGTGCTTTTAGCGAGCACCTATGAAGGCCAGCACGGCACGCGAAGGGGTGGGTGGCCACCACCACGCATGGCCGCCTTTGTCTCCCCAGTGGCGATGTTTAACACATCACACCAGGTACTCATTTGAGGCTGAGTCGACCTAGCGGATGCCTAGGACCGGTTCAGATAATCGTCACCGGTGTTGGCCATGAGCGGGAATCGAACGCGGAATTCCCTCCCCTCACAAATGATTATAACCTTACTCAATAAAAAAACGTATGAACTGTAATATATATTACAACTTTAATATTTACTCTTGTTGCTGAACGTTTGGAGCCTTCGGATGGGATAGGGGGGTGGGGGGCACTTCTGTATATTGTGCACAGTGGCCGTGATTATATAAGAAAACATCCATCTCGTCCGAAACTGCGGTAATTGCGTCCATTGACTCTCATTCATTCAGCCATAATTGCTCACGTGCCGTTATAAACCGTAATTGTGATGGGCAGGTGTTGCTTGTGAGTGGCCGACCACCCACCTCCACCCCACCACCACGCGAGCACACCCCGCAGTATATATACACACACAGCACACGGAACGCGCTCTACTACCCATGCACAACGCACGTGTGGGTCGGCCGCCACTGTCCGGCCGTGTGAACAGAGGTGCGCACGACGTAGATCGAGGAGGAGGAACAAGGCTCGTGGTGCCAACGTAGCATCGATTTTTTTGTGAGTCGCGTCTGTGTGGCATCCATCTGAGAGCGAGCGAGAGACTTAATTTGCCTGTTTGTGACTGGAGAAGTGAGCGGTGGTGCGCGAAGAATATTTTTTTAAGGCTAAAAAGTGGTATGGGAGTAATGACCCGGCGCACGTGGACCGTTGTTGGGCCAACCCCACGTGGTTCCGTCCATTTTTTTTTAACACGCGTTTTTATCCATCAACTCTCCATGCCGTCGAACCATTTTTTCAGGAGGTTCCTGCATTTCAAGATAAAACAAATGTTTTCGGCAAACTTCCTTTTCATACAAATGGGACTAAACCAGAGCACCCAAGGCAGAACCTCGTTGCATGTTGACTGGGGGAGGCACTTGTCCACAACCACTACTCTAGCGTTTCTGCGAGGTTGTGAAAGTTGAACCCTGTAAATCCACTACTCGACTAGGACTCGTGCACGCCGTGTTGGGCGTGGGGTGAGGGCGAATTTCTTGACCGTACCTCGCCACGCTGATCCGTGCGACTTGGCAAACGCAATCTGAGGACCGCCACCGACTACGGGATGCGAGGCCGGGAATCTTGACTCGCGAGTTCGAGGAGCAGTGTGCTAACCGCTGCGCCACCGCTCCACCACCTCGGATCGTCTTGTGACGTTCCTTTTTTAAAAGCGCAAATGCAACCGAAACAATGTTGGAAGTGGCTCGCAGCAAGCATAGGAGTACAGCACAACTATTTCTGCGTCTAAGCTGGCCGCGGGCTGTCCGACCACGGGTACAAATGAGGCTTTGGTAATTGTATCGGGCGAAATCTCTTGGAATGCACCCGATATAGCCAGAAATGTGAGGCTTGGCCGTTTGAAATTTGACAAGTTGCTCGGACGGTAACCTTGCCTTTCAAAGGCGGTAGAGGGCAGTGCAACCTCATCCATTGTTCCGTATACCACCTTTACCTACTCGCACTGGCTCGTGGGGTGAAGTATTAGCCACTGGTGGATGAATACGAAACCGCTTTGTGCTGCGCGAACTGAGCCCTAACGTCCCATTTTAAGTTTTACCAGGTTTAAACCGTGGACCTTTTATATGGTGCACCTTTTGACATAAAGTGACGTCTTTGTGCGTGGTAATGCGGGAAACTCGAGGCAATTTGCTGCTCATTAGCTTGGATGCTGTGCGCGTATCCTGTTTACAGCACCCGAGCCAGTGGTGGAAATTCCACACTCCTATGGCGGGTTCGAATCTTGCCTTGAAGACCACTTGCTTTTAAACGTTATTTTACCAGGTAAAGCCCACTGCGCTATATAGCTCTTCAGAAGCGACCTGGCCACAAATGATAGTTCAATGAAGTGGCTTGCGTGGAAATTTATCGCAGCCAAATACTCTACGCACGTTTTATCGCCCCTGGAGAGGTGATGGGCTGAGTAGACCCTCCACCAGGATTTGAGCCTGTTGGTGCTTGCGCGTATAAAGGACCGTAAATGGGTCAAAAGTTAAATCTGCTCGCTCGTGCTTAACCAGTTGACGGCTCCACTCCTCTGGTGGCTTTTTGTTTCGTTGTGCGCATGGGCGAGAGGCCATGGAGGGGATACTCCGCTCGCCCTACGCGCTCCCCCGGACCCCCGTGCGCTACGCGGGGATCCCGCCGAGACCCCCGCAGCTGCTCCCGCCGTCCCCGCACTGGGACGCGCGCTGTGTGGCTGTGGACCTGCAGCGCACCGGCGACTACATCGAGAACTTCACACGCGCGCACTTCCGCGCGCTCATCGCACAGGTTCTGCCTCTCTCTCTCTCGCGTTCCGCGTTCAGTTTTGCTGGAGGGTTCGGTTTGTCTTTGCTGCGTTGTAAGAAAGCGCGAGGCCAGGTTACAGCGCCTTTGCCATGCATGGCTCCACTCAGCCGGGCATCAAAGTTCGCGCAAAAGCGATCCCAACGCGACCGCAGCATTTTAAGAGGTGGGGGCGGGAAGGGGTGAGAGATGGGTGGGGGGGGGGTAAGATTGGGGGGAGGGGGCGGGAGAAAAAGATCGGATGAGGGTCGGTGAAATATTGGGGGGGGGGGGGGTTAAAAGGTGCCCGCTGCCCCAGCCAGGTGGAGACCTTGCATAGCGGGGGGGGGGGGGGGGGGTTAACTTTTATGGTGGGGTGATTTCACCCACTTTGCTGGAACTTCTTGATAATTTGTCAAGGGTGGGGCGAGCTGGGAGACTGCCCCAGCGGGACGGGTGGGGACAGAGGGGGCAGGGAGGGCGGACGCTGCACCCCACCCCCCAAATGTGGAGCCGAATTGTTGGAAACTTATGCAGGGCTCTAATGTGCTAATGGTTCGCAAATTAATCCATCGCGCGTTACTGCGCATCGCCACTGCCCTCCCTAACTGAGTGCATCCTCGAGGCATTGGAACAAATTCGTTTTTTTTATAATTGCATTTACGCCAATGTTTGGGTCGCTACAAAACGACGTTGTGGTTAAAAATATCTAATGTTATGGATGTTTATGCCTAAAATGTAATTTGACTTCGGTCAAATCAACATAACATAATTGTGCAATGTGACCCAAGGCATACACAATGTGGCAGACCATAACTAGTAAGACCCTACTGCAGACATGGGTGGGCATCTCCCAAGGGCTGGTGAACCCGGCATTGCCTGGGCAGTTGAACCCGACCCAACTAGACATCCGAGGCAGGTCCGACCCTGGCATCTCCTGTGGGAAGAATAACTAAGAAAGCCCTAGCTGAAGTGTGGCCGTCTTGTTTTGGGGGGGGGGTGCAGGTGAACCCGGCGTTGAAACCGCGCATCGTCAAGGCCGGGACTCGCGACGCCGCAGTGCAGGCGACGCCTCGCCGCGAGGTGTCCGTGCAGTGCTCTCTGGGTGCCCGCACCATCGCAGCGCCCGCCGCTGCCGCAACTGGCACCACGCAGCGCTCGCGCAACGTCGCCGACGCGAGCAACAACTGCAGCGGCACGAGTGCCGGGTCCGCTCTCCTCCCCCAGTCGTCGACGTCGTCGAAGCTCAACCGCGTGTCTGGCCGCCTGCCTCGATCGCGGGGGCTGTCCCTGTACTCGCCGGTATCGTTCGGGTGGCCCCGCATTCCGGAAAGGATCGTGGAGACTGATAGGAGCCACAGCGTACAGAGTGGTATTGGGTCCCGTGCCCCGAACCGAACCTTTAAGCACGTGCCGGAGAAGATCGTCGAGGTGGTTGAGACCCCTGTGTCGGAAGACGTGCCGGAGGCTCCCGCTGCAGAGAAACCTGCCTGTGAATCCTCTGCTCCGGGTGAGGTTCCTGAAGCACAAGAGGCCACCGAAAATGCCCCGTGCAGCCTTCACACGCTGGGTTGGACGGGCAGCATGTCCGAGTCCAGGGATGCCGAGGCTGCATCTGCACCTGCGTCCAATTGGCCTTTTGGAGAGGGTGGCCTTGGGGGACTGTGGGACCCCAGCACGGCCAAGGAGCAGCGCAGGGCTGGGGCTCGTGGGGTTCGAGGGGCCCATGGTGTGGAGAAGAGAGGCGCTCCTCCCGAAGGGAAGATTGAAGCCACGGCAGAGGGATGTTTAGAAAAAGAAATCGACGTGGCTGCGGACGAGCGTGGCTCTTGTCCAGGACAGGGAGTCGAAGTCCTGGGTGGTGCCGCCAGGTCTAGGGGGTGTCCCGCTCAGGACGTGTTTGTGGTGCGCATGATGAACACGTGTGGCGAGCCCTGCAGTGAGGTTTATGCGGGGGCACTCCCTGCCGAAGCTAAGCAGGAGCGCGAGCCACCCCCTCTTGTGGATCTATGCCCGGGTGACTACATGAACCCTCCCTGCATGACGCTGTTCACAAATGATGATGATGATGACGACGATTCCGTGATGGCGTTGCTGGATGAAGGTGCAAGCCTGGAGACTGAGGTGTCCACCTGCGTGGGTGTGGAACCTCCGCTCGACATGGATCCTCAAGGGAATGCAATGGAGCAGTCCCTGGCATCTGGATGTGCGGATGATGGGAGCAACGACAGCCCTGTGGAGGTAAGCGGTGCAGACTCGAGCGTGCGCCATGAACACACTCTAATTGTTTGCCGCTAATCCTCCAGCAATGAATCGAAAAGAGGAGGGGGGTGCAAATGTGCCGGGCCTTGTAAGGCAGTTGAAGTGTTTTTAACTACTGAAAGGCTTTTGCTTCTCAAATTCTGGTAAATTTGTAACACGTTGCCAAAAACGCCACTCACACCTTTACCCCCCGTACAATTTTTATTTGAATTTGTGAGCGAGACGGTTTGACCAACGTCTCATTAACATTTTCCATCCTAGGTGTTGCCAACATGAACTAATGTTTGGAACAATTGCTCAAGGACTCGATGCATTTATTTGTGTGCACGTATGCAGGATGCCATAACGGAGTTTGGGCAATTCCCAGATGCCTCTTTGTGAGGTCGCAAGGTGATATCGAGGACTGCAGACCCACAGTGGTCCCAACACCGAGTGCTTGTCAACATCACTTCGTCACACCTCCCCCTAATTCTTGACTACAGATCTTGCGAGTCAGTTTTTTTTTGGTCTCTGCCTGATTCTCATTAATTGCTGGCTTGTAGCTTTATCCATGCCGGTGACCCTAATGGACAGCATTTGCGATTGAGCCGGTTTTATGTAACACGTGTGTAATTATGATTTATGTTACTTAAAGACTAAACTTAAAGTTGACCATTGTGTGCCCAATGTCTTAAAATCTTTTAATGACGAAAAATGCCCATAACCTGCATTTAACTTACAACTTGCGGCTAATGGTTACAGACAACCTTGCAAAAGATGATCCCAGTTTGGACATCTGCCTGGTTAAAAGCTGAACGCTGCAAAGTGGACACCTACTGACTGAACAGCCCTTTGGTCAAGCGGGCCGGTCCTCTCAATAAACAGTGACTGGCATCTGGCAGCTGCAAGTAGATCTCCTCGAACTAAAACCACTTCAGTCCAACACTGCCATCACTCATATTTGAAGCAATTTCCGTTCCCCCCCCCCCTTATTTGGTACATGCACATGGCACGTTGTGTATGCATGGTGTCCCGTTTGCGGTCCCGAACCTTGATGCCGTCAGCTGTGCCCACGTTTTCGTGTTGGCATAACCTTTCGTGGCTCCTGAAATAAAGTGTGTTGCATTACAGGCCAGACTTTCAATTTTCGGTTTTTGTCAGCCTTTCATTTGTGGTAATGTTTGCTCACCCCCCCCTCGACCCTGAAATCTTTATTTTTTTTGTGGCTCGAACGGTTTCAGAATCTGAATATTTAGTTAGACTGGAGGAATGTTGTCCAGAAACTATATTTTTTTACTTTAAATGTTACCGGTAAGGGGCCCCCTGAGCTATGTAGCTCCTTAATAGAAGCCTGGCAACAAATGTTGGTAACGAAAATAGACTTTTGGAAATGTAGAGCAGCCCAAATACTCGACGCACGTCAATTCTTATAAAATGTGGAGGAGGGGGGGAGAAACTCTGGCGGACCTGGAGAAAATCAATGCGGCCCACGGCAAGAGGGCCATGCAAACTCCAAATATAAAGGCGGTCCAGTGACGCAGAACAGAACCCATAGCATCCTCCTTACAGGGTGCGAGGTAGTGCATCTCGCCACTTTGGCACCCCCGTAATGGCATGTTCAAACCAAACGAGCGGGACATCTGGAGGGTGTTTGGCCAACACCGATGCTGGCCAGGTGTCCAAAGAGCGGCAGCAGCACTGCGGGTATACCATGTGCTCCTCGCTGGAGGTGGATGGTGGTTGGGAGGGAGGTACTTGGACAGTATTGTTTCAAATCTAATGGTTTTTGGGTCGAGTGCGTCAGTGTCAACCTGCCACAACCCACCAGCCAATCGGGTTTGTCACGTGACCAAAACATGCCGATTGGTTACGAGTTCAGGCCACCGGTGTGTTGGCGAGAATCCACAATTACAATTTTAGTCCGACGTTTTGCTGGTATTGGGCGATTTGCCAGAATTGTTTACGTGACGAAACTTGGTTGTATGTCGGGTGGTTTAACAACGCACACTTGTACGATCCGACCCATACAACGCAGGCATGACATTGGTCGCAAAAGCCCAACTATCAAATTGGTTCAACTCGCACCAGGAAATCGCACGGTGACCTCGCCGTGTCGAGATGTTATCTCCCTCGCCTGGTATGCAGGAGCTCATGGGTTTGAACTTGACTGGCGTCTGTATTTGGAGCTTACATAGCTCTTCTTCGTGGTCGTGTGGCTTTTTCGCCGAGTCCTCCTGTCTTCCCCCCCCCCCCCCCACCGCATTTTGAAAGCGATGTGCTTTTAGAGTTTGCTATTAATGTACACACGATGCATCGCGTTGAGGTATTTGTGGCCAGGTCGCTGATGAAATAGCTACATAGATCAATGGTCCTTGTCCGGTTAAAATCAAACAGTTTAGTTTAAAGTCCAGTGTGGTAGAATCAAAGGTTATGATCTACATTTTTGGAACCGTTGGGCTATGACGTATCAACACTGCCTAATTTTAAAATTGTAAATCCCATGCCACAAACGTGCCTGGATCTGTGGTATTAACATTTTAGATTATATTCTAGTCCGTTATGCATTCTGAGAACGAAAGCTTCGTAAACCACAGCAATCCATCTCCCCTCCCACACGGGAAGATTGACACGGCTCTTCTGCGTGATCTGACCGCATTGGGTCAACGCAAATAAAAACAAGCAGAAATTCATCGCCTCCACATTCCATCTATTGCTTTGCATTGAACAGGAACACGCAATTTAGACGGTGCTTTAATTTCGGACATCGACCAACATTTTTCGTCCGTACGCCCTACTGCCGGATGACCCAGTCGGTTAAAACCAGTACGGTTTGCTTACAAACAACACTGCTGCTTCATAACCTTGCTTGGAAAAGCTAAAATAGGCTGCTGGACTAAACCCGCTTATATTTTTATGTGGAGACGGAATGGAGTTCTGATTTAGCACGGTTGGATATGTACGGTGCAAAAAAAAAGTAAAAAATGCATAGTTTAACACGTAGGCTTTCGCGACCAATGTACTCAAATTGTAAATGTTGTTGCTTCAACACACCGGTGGGCTAAAGCAGTGAACTATTTGTCTTTGTCAACGTGACACATTTTTACTGATTGGCCGTGTCGGGTGGTGGAGGGTTACGACACATAAATAAACGCGATCTAAACCCAAAAATCGTTGATTATGAAAAACATGCATAGTTGCTCAAATTTGACTTAACTTTCGTGACTGCAGGAATTCGTATTCTATGGTTCTTTCGGTAAAGTCGTGTAGATAGAAAAAATAACACTTAAATAATGAAAATAAAGTGAATAAAAAACAAGAACAAAATATCACGTTTCGGTCGCAACACACGCAATCGTCATCGGGAAAAGGGGATCGCAACACAAGCGGTTGTCTGTTCCTGAAGACGACCGCTTGTGTTGCGATCGAAGCGTGATATTTTTTTCTTATTTTTTTATTCACTTATTTTTTTCTACGTGGCTTTACCGGAAAAAACATAATATGCATAGTTGCTCTCTCACATTGGCTAAGCACCTCAATATCTCGAATCGATGATACCTGGCTTTTATCTAGCACCATTTGCAGACAACCCTAAAGCGCATCTACACAAACTATTCCATACGTGGATATTTGATACTATTTGGCTATTTCGGTAAAGTTACGTGGGTAGCGGCAGTTCCACTGCTGGATTATTTTTTCTGCCTGAGGACGACCACTTGTGTTGCGATCGAAACGTCGTGATCTATTCTTTTTTTTCTACCCACGTGACTTTACCGAAAGAACCAAAGAGTATGGATTCCTGCAGTCACGAAAGCTTCAAATCAAGATGGATACTTGATGTTGCACAAATGGAAAATCAACTCTTGGGCGGTGTGGTTACCCAGGACCGGTACGATGGAATTCAATGTCCGATTCACAGATACGAGGGGGGGGGGGTGCGTCATGGCGATACGCCGGCTGCTCCTGATGCAAGGATCTGCCTCGTCACATCGATGTAAAATTATTGTTCCTCTGCACAACGGCCATTTAAAGGAGATTGGCTCTCGTTTGCAGGTTTTCGGTGCAGCGTGCCATGTTTGACGGTGGGTTAATGATTATTTTACTGAAGTCAACTTTTTTGAGGTTCTATTCGCGTAAGCCGAGAGTGCTGGGAAATGACCACTGCTCGATCCACAATTTGTGTGCTCAGCGCGTTTTGTGTTTGTGCAGAGCGGGTTTGTTTAGAAGGCAAGCTGCATGGAATGTGAATGTTCAAATAATGCTCGGCATTCGTTCAAAATAAGCAAGAGGCCTTTGGGAATTTGAGCTCTCGCTCATGGTAGGGGTGAAGTGGAAATGGTTTTCACGAACTCTTCATACCTTATCAGCAGAACCCTGTGGCAGATTTTTTTGGCAGCAGGGGGGTAATGGGGACAATGGCCCCCCCAGGGAGGTTTTTTTCAACGATCCACCTTTGGCATAGCCTGATGCGAGAACGTATCTTCAGGCGCGTGCGTTCTGCAGCGTTTCAAATGTCTCCTTGCAAAATCCCCAAAGCGATAATTCTCTCGAATTTATTTCCACAATTTTTGTGTATCGGTATTTTGCACTCATACACACCCTGTTGTATTCAACATATATTTTTGTTCAGACGGTTCCAAGTTATTATGATTACTTAAGTGGGGTTTCCCCTCTATATCGTGAAGCTACCACGGTTGTCACACGACTTACAGACGACCTCCCGACACATCAGTACATCTCCACCCCCACCGCCAGTGTGTGTCTGTCCATGCACCCAGCTGGACAAATTGGTATGCCACAGTCGGCTCGGCGGGTGGGGTAGAATGTGGGTACTCGCCCTTCTGGCTAACGTGGCACAGAAGGCCAACATATCTTCCAAGAGAGGTTCTCTCGAGCTCCCTCTACTAGCGTAAGCAAGCATTGTCAGTTGCTGGGATTCAACTCTACCTTGTATCTATCCTGCAAATGGATAAAACAAACCAAATCATTCGCTAGAAAGGAGATGTATATCTAGTCTACTTGTTTACACGGAGTGCATCGCCCTGTATGGAGCAGGCGGAAGGGGAGTGGTCGTGGTGGTGTGGGGAGCTGGCTTATAAGGCGTGTGCATGTTGTGACTGTTGGCGTACGAGGCTGGCATTCATCCTCGACCTAACGCTGGTAAGATCCCATGCGGCCCCTCACGATACAGCGCACGAAATATCAACACGTTCCAGTCAATATACATTATAGGCGACGTTTCGGGCAATGCCCCTTAATGTATGATGCGCCACGGTGGCGAGATATTAACTACCGCGCCTGGTATATACGAGAGCCTGGGTTCGATCCCGACTCGGACGCATGCCGTATATTTGGAGTTTGCGTGTTCTCCCCGTGGTGGCGTGGATTTCTCTCTGGGTCGTCCGTTTTTTCTCCCTCCATATTTAGAAACATGCGTTTAAAATATTTGGCTGCTATACATTTCCAAGTAATAAGCCACTTCGTTGAGCTATAATTTTTGGCCAGGTCGCTTCTGAAAAATAAAGCTTTGTAGCTCGGTGTGCCTTACCTAACAAAATAAATGTAGTTTAACAATTTTCGGTACGGCTCATGGCAAATAACATTGAAAACATTAACGTCGATCAATAGTAGTACTCCATGTCTCGAGTACATCACAGGGTGAATCCGGGTGGCTGTTGGTCGCGGATTACCGGTGAGATCCACCAGCATGCATCAGAATGCATCGCAAGTGCTCGGCTGATTCATAGGCTGCTGCTGAACTACTACACCCCCCTACCTCAACCACGCCTGTATACGAGGCGAGGTCGTTAACATCTCGCTACCGTGACGGACGGCCCCTGGGGAGCCAGGGCATCCAAAAGCAATAGTGGTGGAGCCATGCCTAGGACTGAAGGGACATTTACGGACATCTGGGGAGGAACCAGGCGCCCGTAGTACCAAATGTATTAGGCACATAAAGGCATTCCCATGCAAAATAACACACCAGAACAATTACGTGCATGCACTCTCACACATGCACGCAAATACGTGTGCAAAAATCACACAGCCCGAAGGGTGCACGAGCGATGACATCTCGGCGGTCATGTCGCACAGGAACTTAATGCAATAACGGTGGCCATATTGCATCCGGATAATTTTCCTGGCAGCGGATTGGCTGGTGTCGCGGGAGTGGTGACGCGGTCCCTAGCAATCACTGTGGCTTGAATTCAAAGCACAAATATGCTGCAGTTTTGCACCACGTGACTTCGGTGCGGACGCAAACTGCTGCCTGGTAAATTTTAACGCAGTTTTTTTTTATGTACTTAAGGACTCAGGATGCCAAATTATGCGTTGAGCGGAGTCAGGTTAGGTAGGCCAGAGTTCAACTTGGTAGAGTTGGCATGGCAAAGGGGCATAAGTGACAGGAGATGGAGAGATACAAATACTAGAAGTCATAGTTTGATGCTTCATTGCAAGGATTGGAATCTAAGCTGCCATGGTCATAGAGTATTGGAAAAAAAAACACTGCCTACTACATTACCCCCCACGTGTGCCATGAAGAAGGGCGAGTGGTCGAAACGTTGCACATATATTTTGTTTCCTTTTTAAGGCTACACGGTGTTATTGATGAACGAGTTTTTTTTGCTTGTTATTTATACCTGAATGGGGCCATTTGTACGTGCATATGCGCGAGCGTGTTTGATTTCTCGTGCAGATAATCAATGGGTCACCGCCGCGATGGAGGCTGGACACATGCAGCAGCATCTGCCCGTGTCGTGCAGGCCCTGGGCTTGTGCCTGCTGGCAACACTCGCATCGTCTGCCACATTACCAGGTGCGTTTGTGTCCAAGCGGCAGAAGAGGGTGGTCTGGTTTTTGAACCCAACCCAGAGTTTATTTGTTGTTCTCGTCCTCAGACACTGATTTCAGTCACTTGAATGAAGAATTTCACACACGTGGAGGATCTACACAAATTTCAGGTGAACAGGGTGACAGTGTGTAAAATCTGTGTAAATATGTTGGGGTTTTTTTGCTCTTGCTAGTTTGCACATTCCTTTCCCTGAAAAGTCCTGCAACTGCCGGCTGTGGTCGTCCTTGTCATGGAGCTACTTAGCTCAATGAGACTTACCAGCTACAATGAAGTCTATTTTAATTATCGTGTGAAATGTTTTTTTTCTCATCAATCATTCATTAAAATCATTTTTGTTAGCTGTTATTGTCTTTGGATACATGTGTAGTGGCATAGAATAAGTAATGTAGCAGCATAGCGATGGCTGCTGGCGGGGAAGGGGATCTGCGGCTTACAGCAGCCCTGGCGTCAGCAGGCCACGTGATAGACCAGAGGGGGATCTAGGGGAAATGTCACAGAAGGGGCATACCAAGAACCCGCTGGTGGGTATCTGGAAGGAAGGACATGGCCGGGGGCGGAGCCAGGCCACGCTGACAGTATAAGAGGGGCCCCTGTAGGGGACCTCGGGGCTGTTGTATGGAGTGGGATCCCCGTTGTGCTGCTGAAGTCCGTCGTTGCCGTCACCATTCTTCTCTTAGTCGCCGCAGTCAGCGTCGCTTGATATTGCGCTGTTATACAGTTGTTGGCTGTATCGGTCAGCGCCATTGGTGTTAGACGGCTCGTGTTGTGTATAGGCTAGGGTGTGTGTAGCCTAGGCGACTGTAGGGTGTGTGAAGGGAAATTATGAGTATAATAAAAGAAGTGCCTCCAAGAATTACTGCTTCTGAGTTGAACCACTACACATGTATTTGATATTGTACCAACTGCACGTGTAGATTACTGTGCATGTGTCGCACAAGTTCCATTTCTGCTCACGACCAACACCAGTGACGATTATCTGAACCAGTCCTGGGCCTCCCCTAGCGCGACCAAGCCTCAAACGAGTACCTGGTGCAGTGTGTAAATATCGCCACTGGGGAGACAATAGCGGGTGGGCGTGGTGCTGACCACCCACCCCCTCTTCTGCCGTACCAGCCTTCATAGGTGCTCACTAACAGCACTTGCCCCAAAAGTCTGTTAAGACGATAGGGGGGGGTCTTTGTCTTTTTGCCTGTGTCGCCTGACTTCCTGGACATGCTTACAAATTAAATATTCCATCTGAAAGGATTATCCAGATAAAATATTTTAATGAATAGTATTATTCTATTCAATAAATATCAATAAACATATAATTTACAGCGTTTTCAAATCGACTTATGGATAAAGGCCTCCCCACACCGTGCAAAACATGGGGATTGTTTAACTTTTGTTAATTATGACTGCAAGTGTAGTTTGGTAAAAAGGCATGACAGGTTCAGATATGACTGGTCACTGATGTCAGCCACGGTTAAGAATTAAACTTGAATCACCGAGTTTATAGTGTGGTGTTTGAACTACTGCGTAATGTTTCTAATTTTTCGTTGGTTCTCGAATACAAAATTTCCTTTCTGTGTGCATTTTGTGGTGGGTTGACAGAGGTGGGTACAGTTAAGAAACTTTCCCAATATCCCCATAGCTCAAATCCAACTGGCGACCTCTGTATTGCAAGCCCATCGTGCTAACCATTACACCACGACAGCATCGCCCAGCATATGCTACAACAGTGTCATTGATCACAGTTTACCACAACTCAAATCTGAATTTTCGCCACCCCAGACACGTGGGTGTTTGGCGCTTACGTTCGAGCGACAGAACGAGTCTGCTCTTGAATTCAACATGACAAAGGTTTGTTTGTTTTCATCCTCAGAAACTAACCTCACTCGTGTGATTATAGAATTCGACACAAAAGGAGAACAGGAGCAAATCACACTTGAGCCTGGCGACACCAAGAGAAGTGAGTTCGTGTTGTGCGAATGTTTTTGCTTGACCGTTCAAATTGGATATCAATTGGTTGTGTTTGATTCAGATATACGAGCACAAATTTAATTAATAGTTCATTAATAAGGAAGGAGGATTTTGCATTAATTGAGTGCTTAAATGCCCCACTATCTCAAAGCACCTTCCATTTACATCTCATCTCGATCATTCCAAATCCCAACCGTTTTTATCTTTTATTAGACGAGGGGGGGGGGGGACCCACTTATGACAGCTCTCCTTGTGCAGCACAAATGGACACAGCACGGACCTACAACTAACTGGGCGTTAGTCTGTCAGTAGGGGGCGATGTTACAATTGGTTGTTTGAATGTAACAATTTTAAGGGTGTCTATTAAATTTGGCAACTTTCGATAGCATAAGATCATTATGGATAGGCATACCTTTACACTCGAGTGGTCGTGCCTTACCCTGACAGTGCCTACTCTGAGCCTACTTCGTAGCGTTCGGCAAAATATCGAGTGAGAAATTAAGCCCCGAGTAGAATGAATGCCACTAAATAGTTGGCATAACTGCAAATTCGACAGCCACTGGGGACTTTAGGGCTGGGAGTTTATGCTTCCTTATGAACCCAACTCGGCACTGGACAACGGAGTTGAATACAGTTCCCGTAATAGAGGTGTACAGGTAGTCCTCTACTTATGCTGGAGATGCGTTACGACGACCCCATCGTAAGTCGAAAATATCGTAAGTCCAAGATGGTCTCGCCTACCCAGGAGTCTTAAAGAATGGTGATAATTTAGCAAAACAGAGAAATTTAACGTACCGTACTGTATAAACTATATACTGTATGTATTTATTAATTACAATACTGTATTGCACAGTATAATGTAAAGTAAAAAAAACTAGGTACATTTTTATCCTACCGATATGAACTGCAGTTTAATAGAAAGTTTGTTCAGGAAACAATCCTATCTGCTATAAAAACTTTTAACATGAATTGAACGTATCGTATCGTGATAACCTTAAAATGAAATCTCTAAAGCTACGTATCATACATGCATCGAACGTATCGTATTGTACTGTACTCGCCAAGCTTCTGTCCGTCGTCTGCATACTTGAACGATGTTAGGTTGTTGATGGCAATTTTGTCGTATAGCTATCGCCATTGTAAGATCGAAATATCGTAAGTCGGACCATCGTAACTCGGGGACTACCTGTATTTTGCAACGTCTCTCCAAAGAGTTTTCGGTCGGAGCGTCGTTTTCTCCACAAAGGTCACGAAACAAAAAACCCTTTTTTTCGTTTCGTACAGAAGGATGTGGGAGACCACAAAAAGTGGCCTTCGCCAGCCTGAGCCCACAGTTCATCTGGAGGCAGTGGTTCTCCCTGCGGGAGCTCGCAAGCTACCACTGTAACATGGGCTACACCGTGAGCGGCTCCTCCTACAGCATCCGGTGTATCGAGGGCGGCTGGACAAAGCACAAATTCTCCTGCGTGTGTGAGTGTCGGGTCTGGGCACCCAAACAAGAGCCTCACAATCTTACCTGCTGCCAACGACAACGACAACACCAGGCCTTTTGCGACGATCATTTTTCTCATGCAGAGATTCACAAAAAACAGTGGTGAACATTTCACATTTCTCTATTTGGGCTGAGTGTGTTCACAGAGCAACCACTGTCGAAATCCCCACAAAGCTATGCTCGTTTTATCAGCCCCAGAGTGATGATGGGCTGAGTTGACCCCTCAGCCAGGATTTGCGGCTCACTTTGCCGCTGAGGCGTAAGACATTTTGTGAAACAAATAGCACAACTAGGATTAACTTTAAAAAATAGAGTATTTAAAAAACCACAACTTTAACAGAGCTAACAGAACAAATAATGATCTCCCATGATCTATCCTACGTGATAATGGTTTACAAGTAGGGTTGCCACGATATTATTCGTAATATGATAAAAAAAATTCACAATGTGTGTTGTGGCTGCATGACAAAACGAGCGCCTTGAACTCTGAGGGTGTCCCTCAATTAGCGACACTACGATACATCGCATGATATAAGATCCACGATGATCATACCGTCCATTTTCCGCATGTGTGTTCCGCAGTGGTGACATGCAAAGTCCCGGTTGAGCCGGAGAACGGCTTCATCAGTGTGGCGACGGAGCCGGTGTACGGCAGCGTGGCGTCGTACATGTGTGCCGACGGATACTCTCTGGTGGGGCCACAGCTCCGACGCTGCACGCAGGATGGAATCTGGAGTGACATCGACCCAGTCTGCGAGGGTGCGATAATAATGACTTAACACAGTTAGTATTCACACCATATCTTACAGGGCTGTGGCAAAGGCACTGTGGGATTTTTTTTCACAGACAGATATAGTCGGCCGGGAGGGACCACTAATGTAATGTGTAATCCCAATTGATCAAATTGCAGTGTTATTTTTAAAAAAAGTTCCCAAATTTGGCCAATCACGCCGACATGCAACAGCCTACTCGTTTTGAAATGACGTCAGGAGACTTTTAATGTCCATTGTGAAGCAGACGGCACATGGCATAACGATGGTTATTACACGTGCAGTATTAGTCAGGGCGGCCGCTGGATTAGAACCATAAACCTCTGCAACAAACGGTGAACGCGCTTCCGCTGGGGCCACATCTACCGTCCAAACGGGTCAGGTAGCTGCGCAAGTAAAATGTGTGTCGTACACACTCCTCCGCCCGACACACCCAATTAATAAAGCTGTCATGTGAACAAATGCGCCAATTTGTTACTGCTTCAGCAGCGCTGTCGGTGTGTCGGAGAGCAATCTGCAACATTTAACAATTGTGCACGATGTTTTTTTTTTCTGGTAGCTACAACTAGCATCGTCAGGCAGTTGGCGAGGATAGTGAAAATGTCCTCCAGTCTTGGGCCTTAAATAGGTGCTGTGATGTCATCCATGTGCTCCCACAAGGGAGGAGGAAGTGGGAGGAAGTGATACCTAAAAGTTATAAAACTATACACTTTTTCTTTTACCAGGTGAGGCCCACTGAGCTATGTAGCTCTTTGTCAGAAGCGACCTGACCACAAATTATAGTTCAACGAAGTGGCTTATCATGTGGAAATGTATAGCAGCCAAACAATCTAAACGCATGTTTATAAAAGTGTAGGAAAAAACCGGATGACCCGGAGAAAAATCAACCAAGGGGCCATCCATTTAGTGCGTACGCATGGCGGGTGGAGGGCTGGTTAACCTAAATGCGTACGCTTGCGTATGGGGGGTCTACTGACAATGTACTTGCGCATTGGAAACGGGGTGGGGGGGGTGAATTCTCGATAATAATTTGTCTACATTGGCCTTCAAATGAGTTAGATAGTCCGGCGGTGGACTATCTGTTTGCTTAAACACGTTAATATTATTAATCCTTGATCGTTTCTGCGTGGATTAAATATCGGCCCTTCTAATAGGATTCGGGGGGGGGGGTGCGTCAAGCGTAGTACGCAGGTGGGGGGGGGGGTGTGTAAAAAGTACGCGTGCGCACAGGGAGGGGAGGAGGGGTCAAGTTTTGACAGATTTTTGCGTACCTACTAAATGGATGGGGCCCCTAACTGAACTTGAGAGCCCGGTTCAACCACTGGTGACCGCCCGTGATCCTGACCCCAGGATCTCGGCCTCGCAGCGCTCGTATCGATTCTCACTTCTCGTTCCCCAGCCTTGAGCTGCCCGCAGCCCCCAGACGTTGCCAACGGCGAGGTCGTGCAGATGGTGCAGGACGCGTTCTCGCTGGGCGACTCCGTCTTGTACGCATGCCACGATGGCTTCTCCATATCCGGCAAGGCCCACGTCACGTGTCTCGATTCCGGGATCTGGTCCAAGCCGCCCACGTGCATCGGTAGGCCGCACGGGAACCATGACCACCCCTTATCATTATTATTATTACTTGACATTTTTATAAACTAAGATTGTGAAAGTGTCCTCCAGTCTTGGGCCTTAAATAGGTGCTGTAATGTCATGAATGTGAGCCCACAAGGGAGGAGGAAGTGGGAGGAAGTGATACCTAAAAGTTAATGAATCTGCAAAAGTGTTAATATAGTGGAATATATATACTAAACTATATAAACGATTTGAAAATTTTACCAGGTAAGGCTCAATGAGTGCTGTATAGCTCTTTTTTAAAAGAGACCTGCCCATCGCAAATGATAGATCAACGAAGTGGACTATCATGTGGAAATGTATAGGAGCCAAATACCAGATATGCATGTTGATTATAAATGTCGAGGGAAAAACCAGAGGACCCGGAGAAAAAACACGCGACCCGGAGAAAAAACACGCGACCACGGGGAGAAAATGCAAACTCCAAATATACAGGCATCGGGATTGAGATTGAGCCCACGACCTCCTGTATACGAGGCAAGGTAGTTAACATCTCGCCACTGTGGTGCAGCAGACCCCAAAAAGGGCTTCAAAACGTCGTGCAGAAGGAAAAAAAATCTAAAAATTCCTTCCCATGACATGTTAGATAAAATTATTTTTTGTTTCTTTCCAAATGGGAGAATCTCAGCAGTCAGGTGCAGTTCTTCAGGCAGAGCGTTCCAAATCTGAGGACCGAGGACCAAAACACACACCTGACAGAATTAGCACGGTCACGGTGCGTGAGGATCTCAGATCCCCGAGAAGAATTGTAAAGCTATCGGTCAAATATTGAGGCAATTGCTGAAAGAGTTCTCTGTAAATTAAGCACAGTAATTTGAATCCGTGTATGCATGTGTGTACCTTGAACTTCCTTCGCAATGTACGTAGCCAACCGAGCATAGAGCTCAATTGGAAGGCAATGCTCGCTGCGATCACGATGCGTCACAAACGTTGTCGTCATCATCATAGTTATAATTGTTCATTAATTATATTAATTGATTACGTGTTCAGTCTGCACCAGATAATTTGCACGAATTGTAACTAATCGTTTATTACACTCACCAATGCAACGCATGTATTGTGAGTGAAAGAACCGATTTTAAATTGAGGAACCATTGCATACCTGGAGCTGCCCCACCTGGGAGAAGGCGTGAGCACAAATATACGTAGCCATTTTCACCCCCTCTCTCCGTAGTGCGCCTGGTATACAGGAGGTTGTGGGTTCGATCCTGATGTCTGTTCATTTGGAGTTTGCATTTTCTTCCCGTGGTCACGTGGATTTTTTTTTCGGGGTCGTCCGGTTTTTCCCATCACATCTAATTATAATCAACAAGCGTTTAGATTATTTGGCTGCTAAACATTTCCAAATGATAAGCCACTTCACTGAGCTATCATTTGCGGCAAGGTAGCTTCTGAAAAAGAAGCTAATAGCTCAATGGACCATACCTGGTATGAAAAATATGATTTGCTTACCTTTCCTATACTATGGACTCCTATGGTGTTTTTGTACACTTTGTTGTCGTAGCTTTCTGACCTGCCCCTACTGGACATCGGATTCCTCCAGTATAAAGAAAGAGTCTGATTCTTACTTTCAGCCCGGCAGCCCGGAGAGGGGGGGACTGGCCGTTTCTCCACTAACCCGATCTCATCAGATCCTCCTACTCCTTGCGAAACATTGAGCAGGCGGGGTCGCCATGTCAGCCGTAGGTCTATGCCCGGCGCCGCCGGACATCCCGGGAGCCACGTTGGTGGGGGGCGCCAACGACGACGGGCGCTACTGGGAGGGCAGCTCCGTGCGCTACGAGTGCCGTGCAAGCCGCACGGGGGCAGCGTCGGCACCGCCCAGCGAGACCTTGCGCTGCCTGCGCAACACGCAGGGCGATGGAGTGCGGTGGAGCCCTGCGACGCTCTTCTGCGCACGTGCGTGGGAAATGGGTTTGCACCGTGGTTTGTATTGGCAAGTCCGTGCATGGTGGGTTAAAGTGAGGGTAGCTCTCACCCTATTCCAATATGTTTGGCTGGTCTCTTTATTGTTTTTATTTCACTTTAACCAGGTAAGGCCCACTGAGCTATGTAGCTCTTTCTCAGGAGTGACCTAGCCACAAATTAAAGCTCAGCGCAGTGGCTTATCACGTGGAAATGTGCTGCAGCCAAATACTCTAAACGCATGTTTATAATGTTAAGGAAAAAACTGGATGTGAAAGGACAGACCAACATACTCCATAGGATGTCTCTCTCAATCAGATGTCTTTCCAGCAGTGGCATTCACAAGTAATTTCAGGGCTGTGCCTTCAACTATTTATTGTTACTATAATAGAGCTGTGGATTTCATCCTTTCTCAACAAGCAGGTCACTGACAAGCCTCAGAACATTTTCGTTGACCATGCAGCAACAATATGGCGTTTCGTAAAATATATTGCAACTACAACGATTTATCAAACCATTGGATATAGCCTTGCGGACTCACCAGTGGTCAATGGACGTTGGAAACCACAGCTCTGGATGAGAATTCTCCTCGGTAAAGTCACGTATAAAGATAAAATAATAAAGTCACGAAAGCTCCAAATTAAGTTTGAGAATTCTCCTGTGTGTCCAGGTGTTCTGTGTTCGGTGTTGTTAAAGCTGCGGTGTGATGTTTTCTCTCCCAAGAGGATTGTGGGAACCCGGGCAGCCCAAGGCATGGGCGGCTGGAGGGAAGTTCGTTCACAGAGGGAGATTCTGCCACGTTCGTGTGCAACATCGGGTGAGGCTGCGCTGGTGTCGCGCCCTGGTGAACTTCTATTCAATTAAAATATTATTTTTCCGAACAAATCGTGGATGGAATCCGGCCCGGCATTGTAAAATATCCAGAGGAAACCATCCGTAGTGTGAGGACCCTGCACCAACTCGTATCGGGATTTTTCAGTGGAGGAGAGTATTGGGGGATGGTGCATCGTAATCGGCGCCACTCACCATTGCCCCCCCACGCCCACCACCCCTCTGTCATGATGCCAGGTACAAGATTGGTGGGAAGGATCACATTAACACCACGTGTGGCTCAGACGGACGCTGGTCGCGCCCGCTGCAAGACTGCGAGCGTGAGCCCCCCGCCCACACACCTGCACTACTGCAGCCCCCCCCCCCAACCCTTACCTGCTCACACCTGACTTCTTAAAGCACGGGTGGGGAAGCATTTCCTTACCAAGAGTCAAATAGCATTTTCTCGTCAAGGAAGATAAATCGTCACGTAAACTCTGGTCATCCTATCAACAGCGGTTTTTGGCTAGCCATCAAACACAGATGGTTACCACACCGCTTTCGTATGCGCTTCTGCGGCCGTCTGGAACACTCTTCCACGATTAGGAAGCTACTGGAGCTATGCACTTTTAAATATAGATTGACAACTAATTTCTTTAGAACTGCATTTTGTGTTTAGTTCACCATTCCCCAGCACCTCCGATTGGCACGGTTGGCTACTTATAGTGCAAAAAAAGTTCAACATACATAGTACCTAGCCAAGGAAGGATGACAAACTAAACACAAAATTCACTAAAATCACCTATTACGATCCTGCCATGCAACAATCCGCACAGTGCCCGCACACAAACCAATCTCATCGCTTCCATATCCAACGAGAACGATAATGTGTGTGCCAAAAAGAAACACGCGGTGCAAACCCCTGAAAGCGTGGATCGCTGAGCACTGGCAAGGATTTTGTTTCCTTCGTACCATTCACAGTCGTCAACTGCGGAGAGCCTGTCATGGAGAACGGTGCATGCACGGGGTCAGCGTTCACTTACAATGCGCAGGTCAACTGCAGCTGCGACGTCGGGTGAGTGGCGCGTGTCCCGCTGTGCCCGTCGTGCCCTTTGGTGATGCCTCAGAGCTCGGTGGCCCAAGGTGCCTGAGCTCCCTGTGCCTATGGATTGATCTGCATCCGTACAGCGATCGAGTGTCACCCACTACATACAGATATCACGGAGCCACCTGGGAACCAGTGGAGGAATTGAAGTATTTGCGAACACACTTCATGAATACGGGCCAAAAGTATGGCAGTGGCCTTTTTGGATCATATGACGCTTAGAGGATGAGGGACCTGGGAGAGGCGAGGGATGTGGAGGGGATGCCGTGTAGAGGAGAAGGTTGCAGCAGTTGAGTCAGAACGTGGTGAAGTCACAGACGGGGTGCTCGGCAGCAGCTGGGGACAGAAAACGACAGATGAACGAGTGAGGTCGTGGAAAGTTGAGATTCGTATTGGACAGGCCTGGGACACAGCCTGTGCCTGTATCTATAACATAGGCATCGCTGTTTTGAGTCAGATCTTCCTCTAAGCGCCATGACAGTCCCCTATGTATGTTGAATTTATTTCGCACTTTACATAGCCAACCATGCTTATCGGAAGTGACTTGCTGTGCCCGCGATCTTCCATGCAGGTTCATCAGGCACGGCCGCACAGGCCACAGGCTCTGCCAGGAGAATGGGCTCTGGACAATGGCGTCGCCGTGCACCTGTGAGGGTTTCACTACTAGACATCTGTGAAATAGAGCTTCAAAGCTCATCGGATTCCTCCAGTATAAATATATATTCTTCTTATCTCAGTTTTATTCCCACTGCTTGATTTAAAAACAATTAAACTCAATTTTTTTTCCAGGTAAGGCCTACTGAGCTATATAGCTTTTTTCAGAAGTGAACTGGCCACAAATGATAGCTGAACGAAGTGGCTAACCATGTGGAAATTGATTGCTGCCAAATACTTTGAGCGCACGTTAATTTTAAATGTGGAGGGGAAAACTGGAGGAGCTGGAGAAAAATCCACGCGGCCACGGGGAGAGAGACATGCAAACTCCAAATATACAGCAGCAGGCGTCAGGGTCGGGATAAAACCCACGACCTCCTGTATACCAGGCGAGGTAGCTAACATCTCACCACCGTGGTGAGGTGTTAACAGTCTGGAACGTTGTTACCATTTGCATTCCCGGACTGTTACTATGGTACTCCACATTCACTTCGCATTGTAAAAAAAATGTAGGGGAAAAGTGCTGATGGTTAACATGTGTGTCTGTCTAGTATCTTTTTTTTCCTATACATGTGAAAGTAATATTTTTCTCGACCAATATCACAAAAACATTTTATTTGATCGGATCGCTTAAGTAAAATGCGTGTCATTCACCCTCCTTCCCCTGATAGCCAATCAATGAAGTCACGTGAACAAACGTGGCAGTTTATTACTGGTTCAGCAGAACTGATGTGTTGGGGAACGATCCACAGCATTTAACAAATGGGTATGACGTTTCACTAGTAGTTTAAACCAGCATCATCAGGCAGTTTCCAGAATTGGCAATTTTCTCCAATACACTGGTGATGTGCTGGAACAGCAATTAATTTACACATTTGTTTACTTAACCACTTTATTAATTGGCTGTGTTGGGTGTAGGAGGGCATATGACACATTTTACTTAACCAACCTTACCCAAATCTCAATTACGAATCGTATTGGTAGTGACAACCTACGTGTTAAATTTGCCGAAAAGAGACCTAATTAGATGGACTACTTTGCATTCTTAAAACTATTTTGTGAGTTATCATATGTCAACTAAAGAATGGAAGGAATAGAAGAAAATAAGAAAGGCCTTTGCCGAGTGAATGCACAGGTGCTTGCGAGTGCTTGTATCAAGACGCTATGGCCAGGGTTTGACTGTTGATCGTTTTCCAGTGCTGAGCTGTGGGTCCCCGCGACCGATCCTGAATGGACGCTGGACTGGGAACCTCACCTACGGGCAGGTCATCACCTACAGCTGTAACGAGGGGTGAGCCCTTCCTAAACACAAGAAGAATGCTTTGCGGCCATGTGGCGCCCTGGACACATAACGAAGCGTCTTAAGAGCCTCATTGTGCTAAATTTTGTTTTGTTAGCCAAAGAGATCCCCCGTAATAGCAGTTCGTGCCTCTGCGGCATAAAGTTGAACAATAGACAGCACTGGCCAGCAATTGGGCATGAGTCAGCTTCCACCACGGGTCAGCTTCCCCATCTCATTGTCTAAATTAGAAAACATTGTATATACTTACACACAGGGAACAAACCCACCAGTGGCGCGGTCCGCTTTGATTGGTTGGGATTAGAAGTGACGGGGGGCACGCCGAGTCGCTGAGGCATTACTCAGGCAAGCGCCACACAAATGCAAACTAAATAATGACTAGCCTATAGCTCGACCAAGGACGGGTGTTGCAATAAATCTGAAATATCCAAGCGGAAAGCAGACAGTGCCGTCATACTGCAGCCATTAGTGTGAAATTTGAAAGGCCGGTAACACAGACTCATTTTATATCTCTTTTTCATCATGATGGCCTTTTTCCTTGTATGTCTCAGTAGCGTTACGGAGTTCACGTGACATGAGGGTTCTGGCTTTTTATTGAGGGTTAAGTTCTTGGTGAGGAGGGAGGAGATGCCTCCCCCCCCCCCACCCCCATGTGGAGTGACGTCACCTGCTCATGATTATTAATGAGGGGGGGTGTTCCATGTTATGTGACGTTACCCGCTCATAATTTGTCACCCGCCCAGGGTTTGTCTTAATCCCCGACAGGCATGTTGAAATATGCCTTGTAGGCCTCACACATCTTAGCAGATGCTTCCACAGAGTACTTTTTCGCTCTTGTCTTGATAAATTGGCTGCAGACATAGAAAAATGCGTCTGCCGGATGCTTGCAGCCTCTTGATGCCATCTCAGAAAAATGCAGATATGTATCCACTTGGGCAGCTGGAACTAAACTGAACTGGTGGGCTTAAGGCTCCTGCATCTATACTACTATTTACATTACTGGAAAGTTCTAGAATGTTCTAGAAGTTACTCCAAGTTAACTCGGCACTGAATCTATCTGGAATGTTTTGGAAAATAGGTAAATGTCAAAATATCCCTGGCCTGTTCGCAAAAGCAAAGTTTATGGGGAATAATAGGCATCTTTTGTACTTTTGAGGCATAAGCAATTAGGAAATAACAGTTATTACCCAGGAACAAAAAAAATTATTACAGTATTATTACTGACGGGTGCTCCATGTTAAGTGATGTCAACCTGCTCATGATTCATAATGAAGGGGGTGTTCCATAATATGTGACATCACACGCTCATGATCATTAATAAGGGGGGGGTTCTCCATGTTGAGGGACGTCACCCGCTCATGATTATTAATGAGTGTGGGGTGCTCCTTGTTAAGTGACGTCACCCACGCATATTATTGATAGCGTTACAGACCCTTGCCCCAGTTCCTCCGCCCTGCCGCCACACCCGTGTTATATGCTCGACGGCGTGTGTGCTAACTGTCCACCGCAGTTGCCGCTGCTGAACAGCTACACTTGTATCTTCCTACGTGTCTTCTCGCCCTCTACGTTCTCATTCTTTGCTGTCTCTGTTTCTCTCTTCTCCTCGCACTCAGTCCACGCGTCCTCTCTTCCTTCTCACCCCCCTTGATTGGAACAAACTTTCCCCGCCGCATTAAGCAGTCACCTTCGCTCACTAGTTTCCGCTCTGCACTCAGAACTCACTTACTTTCCCTAGCTCACCCAACGACTCCTTAATCTCCCCCTCATAACCGCCACCATTATTTTTCCGTCTTCATATTATCATTACTGCGGCTATCACTCATTAACCCCATTCATTAAATCCATTCATCATCATTTAATATCATTAATTTCGAACTCACCAAATTCACGCATAACAGATTTGGCCATTGCTACCTCTGATATATTTCATTCACCTCATCTCCACCAATACATTCACACTAGCATAAGTACCCGGCGTTGCCCGGGTGAAAAATATATTTCTTAATAACCTTACATATATACACAGATGGGCTGCTACCCCTGCCCCCCCCCAGCCACGATCTCCTCGGCCGCTGTGCAGTAGTATGTACGGCCTATAGTGTGGTGGGGTGTCGAGGCCTAGTAGCGTGCAGAGCCTCCGGCCTCGCCTAAATTGCCCACCCGGCTGAGGCTGGGTACCGGGGCCAATACCCCCCCCCCCCCCGCGCTACAATAATACTGTGTAATCGCTATAATTTTATTATCTACCGACCCTATAATAGTAATTGCACACATTGGGGTGGCGGGGGAGTGAAGAGGACGTGAAACTTTGATGAATTTACCTCAGAGTCGCGTGGTGGGTGTCGAGGCCTAGTACCGTGCAGAGCCTCCGGCCTCGCCTAAATTGCCCACCCGGCTGAGGCTGGGTACGGGTGCCGTCCCCACCCCCCCCCCCCCCCCGCGCTACAATAATACTGTCTAATCGCTATAATTTTATAATCTACCGACCCTATAATAGTAATTGCACACATTGTGGTGGGGGGGGAGTGAAGAAGACGTGAAACTTTGATGAATTTACCTCAGAGTCGCGTGTTAATGCGTGCGCATATTTTTAACGGGAATTAAAAATGGCGTCCACCCCGCGGCGAATGCGGTTGCCGGACCAATCGTGTCTCGCAAATCCCTGACATTTCGTCCAATGAAACTGCATATGGTCCGATACACAGACACACACACAGACAGACAGATTTGCGATTTTATATATATATGTACTATTGTGAATTCTGTGTAAAGTGCCTTGGATAAGGTGCTATATAAATCGTTTTAAGATAAGATGTGGGTATGTTGAACTTCATTCGCACCATACACAGCCAACAATGCTAATCACAGGTGCGGGTGAATGATAACCAACTAAACACTATTCGATGATAGTACAAAAGCCACCCAATATCTGTTTTCCTTCTGTAACTTTATTGCAATTGTACCATGATCGGTCTGAGAATTATTTATGATTTGTGCCATATATTTCATTGACCGCGCGATGCTGTTGTGTTATTGTTGATCGCTGCACTTTTATTTGCCTTACTTTTGTCATTTTTGGGTGACCCCAGGGTCACCCGTTGCAAATGAGACTCATCCTGGTCTCTCCTCCAGTCCTCAACTCATTTAAATAACACTAACTTGACACTCGACTGCGTTTGTATGTACATATGTATAACTTCTTTCGCACCACACGTAGCCAACCGCTCTAATCGGAGGCGCATTTGTCTGCAGCTACCGGATGGTGAAGTCCACGTCGATCGTGGTCTGCCAAGCGAACGGGCTATGGCTGGGCAGGCCTCCCACGTGCGCACGTAAGCAGACGTGCGTGCCAACGTTACCGCGAACACATTCTGTCGCAAGTTTACCACCCGTGAAAACTTTAGGACGGCAATACCCAGGTTCACCTCGGGGATGCATTCCGATGAGCACGGTTGGCTATGTACGGTGCAAATAGGTCCAACAAACGTACACACATTCCGTCGCAAGCTTACCACCGTGAAAACTTCAGGACAGCAATGCCCCGGTTTTTCGTCGGGGACGCGTTCCTGATAAGAACCATGACAGATATCGAAACGACCTAAATGAAAGCAATTTGCAGAGGTAGGTGGTGGAGGCGAAGGCCGAGAAGCGACGGATAACGAGAGAGGACGGACGATGCTGTCAGCAACGTAATTGTGGGGTTTAGGTGACGCAAATCGGGTGGCGGCGTTGCTAAAATTAATTTGCAAAATGACATAAAAGGGGGGAGATGTAAATCGGGGTGTTGCTGCGGAGGGGAGGGGCAAATTGAAACCCAGAAATGGCCACACACAGGCCTGCTTTGGCGATTTCCCCGTTGCGTAACTACTCGATCAGATGTGGACAAAGCAATTGCAGGGGAAGGTGGTTAAGTTGCGCACGATTTTGAGGGCGATTTTATTGAGCAGCTGATCGGCTCTAAGAATGCGAACGTAGAACTGGTTTTAAAGGACCTATTCACGCGTTTCATTGTTTCCACGTTTCTTTATTCGCAGCGAAAACATGCCCTGCACTGTCGGCTCCACGAGATGGGTTCATTGAGAATGACGAAGTCACCGTGGGCACTGTGGTCATCTTTGGCTGTAACAAAGGGTGAGGCGTACACACGGGACTGAAACATGGGGGCAAGAGGAATGAGACACGGGGAGAGCGGAGCGAGAGGCTGGGAGGAGTGAGACGCAGGGTGAGAGGAGTGAGACGCAGAGTGAGAGGAGTGAGATGCAGGGTGAGAGGAGACACGGGGAGAGGGGAGCGAGAGGCTAAGAGGAGTTAGATGCAGGATGAAAGGGGTGAGACATCAGAATATGTATATTGGAGGAATCCGATGAGTTATGAAGCTCTTTTTCACAGATGTCCAGTAGGGGCGGGTAAGAACGTTACAACATAGGGCAAGGGGAGCGAGAGGGTGGGAGAAGTGAGATGGAGTAAATTTGGGAGTGAAAGACATGTGTTGGACATGAAAAGAAGTGAGACATGGGGCTGTTTGCCTTAGTATGTATTAACTGGATCTGTTATCTGTTTCAGTTACGAGTTGGCAGGTAAACCCACAACTGAATGCCAGCCATCCCTGACGTGGTCCAGTGCTATTCCATCCTGTCAGAGTGAGTAATGCGCATTCATATCCATACGCCATGGGCGGACAAGCCACTCCGGTGCAGCTCGATAGGGATGCGGCTAATTCTTGACGTTTCTATTGAACTTTATTCAAAACAGGCAAGCGGAGGTCCTCAACGAGCAGTGGATTAACATGTATTTACTGGGCGCCGCGGTGGCGAGATGTTAACTGCCTCGCCTGGTATACAGGAGGTTGTGGATTTGATCGTGACCCTGACTCATGTATATTTGGAGTTTGCATGTTCTCAACGTGGTCATGTTTTAATAAATATGCATTTTGAGTATTTGGCTGCTATAAATTTCCACATGATAAACCATTTCGTTGAGCTATCATTTGTGTCCAGGTCGCTTCTGAAAAAGAGCTACATAGCTCCGTGGGCCTTACCTGGTCAAATACAATATATATTTTTATAGTCTTTAGTTTAGTTTAAGTCCGCGCCATTCGCATCTACGCTTCTCTCCACAGTGGTCCCGCCCATACTGGGTATCTGTGAAAAAGAGATTCAAAGCTCATGGGATTTCTCCAGTCTGAAACAAAGAATCTTGATGTTTCTGACAGTGGTCACGTGCCGTGCTGCCCCCCTGGAGCACGGACGGGTGAACGTCACCGCGGTGACGCCGTTCGGCTCGGCGGCCGCGTACGACTGCGACCTCGGCTTCGTGCTCGTGGGGGAGCGTGTCCGCGTGTGCCTCGACACGGGCGTGTGGAGCGGCAGCAACCCACGCTGCCACCGTAAGCGGGCAGCGCGCGGGGGGGGGGGGGCACACGTGGCAAACACTCTGTGCTAGGATCCCGTTGCTGGAGAGGACACGAGCCGCCGATCGTTTTCACCGGGGATGTCGTTTTAGGCCGTGCAGCATTGCCAGGCAGGCCCGACTGAGGGGGGGGTAAGACAAACGATAAGTAACGTGAATAAGCAGGCAATGTGTCTCAATCTCGTATCTGTCTCTCCACGTATATGTAACTAAAATAAGTATTCAAAATCAATGCTACTGAAATTATACACTCCCAGAAGGCTGATGGGTCGTGTAAGAAATACTTTAATATTTCATGTGGAGAGATGGATAGGTGAAGGAGACAAGTTGCTTATTTATTTTTAGGGAGTACGGTGATTTTTGAATATATTATATTTATATATAAGATGACCTATATTACAGTAGGATCTCTCAAAGGAAATCTGTGGGAAGAACCTTTCTGGTAATGTGGGATGTCGGGCATACTGCGAAGAAACGACGAAAGCCAATAAAGTGGGGATACCTTCATCACCCAGCACTAGATTTATCAAAAGGGATATGCATTTACGTGTACACATGTCCACGATAATCCATTGGGAATTTGTTTTTTTCGAGCCCACAGGGATAAAGTGCGAGACACCGCTTGAGCTGCAGCACGGAGAGGTGGTGGTGGACCGGGCTAACCCGAACCGCGTCATCTACGTTTGTCACGAGGGGCTCGTGCTGGAGGGGCCCAACGTGCGCATGTGCACAGACGCGGGGACGTGGAGCGGGACGGAGCCGAAGTGCAGAGGTGAGCTCACATTCACCAATTCCATGAGCTCACTCAGCAATTCAATGAGTTCTCACTCACCAATTCCACGAGCTCACACTCACCAATGCCACGAGTTAATTCTCACCAATTCCACAAGTTCACACTCATCAATTCCATTAGTTTACAGTCATCAATTCCATGGGCTCACACTCACTAATTCCATGGGCTCACACTCACTAATTCCACGAGTTCATTCTCACCAATTCCACGAGTTCATTCTCACCAATTCCACGAGTTCATTCTCACCACTTCCACAAGTTTACACTCACGAATTCCATTAGTTAATTCTCACCAATTCCATGAGTTCATATGCCCAAATTCTCCGAACTCATTCACCAATACCAGGCGTCACAGCACCAAGATAGATGGTCAATAAAAGATTTGAAGGTGGATTTAACATTTATCTTTTGCCACTATTCGCAGGGGGATATAATGTATAAACACCATGGCAGTTGTGTTTCCACCCAACCTTCCTTTGGATGGTTTAGCTGGGTTAATAAATTATGTGATTGGTCTATAATAAATGACAATTATTATTGTTTCAGCTCACTCTAAACAATAATAACTGGCGCCTCATTGAACGTTTGACTATGTTATGTTAAATGATATTCATAACGATATATGTTTTTAAAAAGCCCCTGTGATATGAGCAGTGGTGGCTATGCACATGGCCTGTAATCCAGCACTGTGGAGACAGTGAGGGTTGGTGGATAACTGTACAAATGTTACAAAAACTTCCTGTGAGTCTCGAGGAAAGGCCATAGCCTGGCTGGTGAGCATTCGAGCATAAAATGTAGACGCCACCTTGTTCCATCTGTATAGGATAGAGTGTTTCCCTCTCACAAGCGTGCATTTTATCTGGGTGCTGCAGTTTCCAGCCACGTTGAAACACTCTTTATTTGGCCGATAAAAACTTAATATCTAGAGGACCGCAGAGCTTGGGAAATTGTTGGCGCCGGCTCATCGAATGGCTGCCTTCCTGCTCGTCCGTGGCCCCTCGCACCCTCTCAGTCGTTCTCTCTCTATGACAGCGAGAGAATATTGTGAAATTATTTGAATTCCCCATCCACCCACCCACCCCCACCAGAAATACCAAGCAATGAGTGCGGGCCTCCTCCTCAAATCACCAATGCCGAACTGCCTCTGAAGCTGGCGATCATCTCGAGCTTCAGAGTGGGCACGCTGCTTCGCTACCGCTGTTCCGCCGGCCACGCCGTCACCTCCGATTCCTCCTACACCATCTCCTGCACCGTCCAGGAGCACGGTGTCACCTGGAGTACCCCACGACTCACCTGCCTGCGTGAGACACAAAGCCCGTCCCAATTGCGCATGGGGGATTTAGGATTCGCGTTTTATAGGCCGCTCGCTTAAAATGTCTCGGCAATTAAAAAGCGCACAATATCACATCCCATCCCAACCGTCCCCGATGCCCCGCTGCCATTTAGCCGAGGGCACCCCTTGAGGCAGCTGTCTCTGTGTGGCACGAGGCGAATGTGGCGAGCACCACTGCACACGGTGACACCGCAATGACGCGATGGTGCGCTTCTTTAGCCGTCATGGAACGCTCTTCTTTACGATAATTAGAAGGCACTGGAGCTCTGAACTTTTACATCTAGATTGATAACTCATTCCTTTAGAAGTTAATTGTGTTTAGTTTGTTGTCATTTGTCCTTCCCCCGCGCCTCCGATTAGCACAGTTGGTTACGTACGGTGCGAAAGAAGTTCAATATACATATGTACAAGCAGTGAAGCTGTGATGATATTGGGCAGTGAAACCGAGGTGGCTTTAATAATAATTACCTTTGGATAGATATGCTGCATAAATATTTCTGCAGCCCGGAGCCCTTCCCATCACATCTCTTGTCAGCCATTTTAAGAGCACCCAAAGAGGCAGGTGTCTCTGTGCGACACAAGGTGGCTCAGCAACAGTCTGAATGTGGGCAGTAATCTGCCAGGAGAGGGGTGCAAGATGACTATGCTTTATCACAAATGAGTAATTTTCAGGTACTTTTTAAAAATTTGGACCATGACGCCAGCACGCAATGGCCTACTCGTGTCAAAAATTACATCGTGGAATCTTTAACGTCGATGGTGAAGCAGACGGTGCATGTATTATGGGCAATGCACCTGCAGTAATAACCGGGGCAGCCTGCCGGATTTGAACAACGACCCACTACAACAAGCGGCAAATGCACTGATGTTGGGCCATGTCGCCACCCATCAGTATGGGGCCGAAATTTGGCCAGTGTGGAAGGGTAGGCCCACATACCCTCGAAATGGGTTCTCTAGAGCTCGCCGTACTGGAGGCCCTTCCGCCAGCAATGGCATGAGCAAGAAATTGCAGGGCTGCACCTTTATCTTTGCCTTTTACCAGAATACTTATTTCTGGCTTGTTGTCCACTGAAATGTTTGCAGCAAAGGTCTGCAGTTACCCTGGTGAAATTGACAATGGATATATGACCGGAACAATATTTACATTTGGAAGCAAAGTCACGTACTACTGCAACAAAGGGTGAGTTGGTGAACTTAGAGCTCTCTCAAGCGAGGCATGTTTAATTTTCGATTTAAAGCTATCGTGACTGCAGGGATTTATATTCTTGGATCTTTTGGTAAAGTCAGGTAGAAGGGAAATAATAAAATAATAAAAATAAAACATTATAAAATTCTCTTCACGTTTCGGCCACAACACTTTATTGCCCGGTCGGATGAAACCACATTGAAATATTTCCCCATACTGGCAGAGCATACCCGACTGTGAAACACTCGCACCTCCCATAATCACGGTTGGCCACGTAGGGTGCGAGAGAAGTTCAGTATACATACATCTCTCGTATCACATCGCACTTATCTGTCTCGTCTGACAACTCGCTCATCTCTAGCTCTTGTTAATCTCTCCTTTAGTTCACTCATCTGCAACCCCCTACGTCTCGGGAAAACCGCTTCTCTGTGGGCCATACCTCGACGGGCCACACCAAGGGAATTTACATAGTCGACACACCCAGACCAAATAAGCTACTTCTTGATACTACCCGAGATGGTAACGTTTGAGTGGTACCCAACATCATGCAATGGCCTGCATTATCACGTGGCCCACTTTCATTTCGCACCTCCGATTAGCATGGTTGGCTACGTACGGTGCGAAAGAAGTTCTACATATGTACGTACACAGTGCCTTCGTGATAGCCTTGCATTATAATAATAATGCAAATCCACACTGTACTAAACTTCGAGTAATGTTACGCCTATACTGCCCGCCTTCACCAATCGGCACCGACCGGCGTGATGAAGCTTGGTCAATTCGCCCCCATGCTCCGCACGGCGCGAGAGAGGCCCTCGTCCAGCAGTGCGTTGACCAAAGGGCTGTGCGTGTTGGGTCTGTGATGATGCCTCTGCTCGTGCACCTCTCTAACTTGCTCTGCTTTTCCTGCGAACCCTCCCGCAAGGTACACCATCTCGGAGCGACACACCACCAGGGAGTGCATGGCAGACGGGACGTGGTCGTTCGCCCTCCCTATTTGTCAACGTAAGGACCTGGGCAGGACCCAAAGTGCAGGCCCCACCACAGTAAAGATAAAGTTCCCCTTATAGCCTTTAACAGACTGTTGGGGTGGAAAAGCACCTACGAAGGCCGCCACGGCACACAACGGGGTAGCCAGCACCACGCCCGACCGCCTTTGTCTCCTGAGTGGCGATGTTTACACACAGGCCCGGTACCAGTTCAGATATTCGCCACTGTTATTGGTCATGAGCAGGAATCGAAGTCAGGTAGCCTCGGTATCCAGGTAAGTAATGCAGTGCGCTAACCGCTGCACCACCATTCAGCACATACGCACGTCATAGCCTGCCACTGTCTGTCACAGCACCTCTACTTCCCCCACACCGTGGCCTTGAATGACACATGCCAAGTATCTACTCCATAAGTGGTGGCAAGATGTTAACTACCCTGCCTGGTTTCCAGGAAGTCGTGGGTTCCATCCCGACCTTGACGCCTGTATATTTGGAGTTTGCATGTACAACCCATGGTCACGTTGATTTTTCTCCGGGTCGGCTGGGGAGACAAAGGCGGTCGGGCATGGCGCTGGCGACCCAACCCCCCTTGTGTACCGTGTTGGCCTTCGTAGGTGCCACTCGCTAACAGCGCTTGCCAGCAAAAGTCTCTTCGGGCTCATACAGGGGAATCTTTGTCTTTCTCTGTCTGCGCACGTGGAACAGCCGCCACGTGCGAGTGGCCGCGACCCAAGCCCGGCGTGGTGATACAGCGGCCGAGCAGGGCCGAGTACAACGGCGTCATCTCGCACAGCTGTGAGGAGGAGAAGCTGCAGCTGGTGGGGTCGACGACGCGCACCTGCCAGGCGGACGGCACGTGGAGCGGCGAGGAGCCGTGGTGCAGAGGTATGGACCAGGGGGGTAGGCGGGGTGGCGGCGCCAGGGTCTCCGCCGCGACGGCCGGTGGCAGAGGGTGGGTGGCGTCAGTGTAGCCCCCTGGTGGTTGTAAGGAATTAAAATAAAACTTGTGCTCCACCCGCTCACAACTTTAGCTTGTCCGTTCATGCTGCTCCACTGCTCTTGCGCCCATTTTAGACCTTTTATAAGCAGTTGCAGTTAGAGGCTTGCCCCCCTTTTTTCTTTCCGCCTGATGATGACTGCTTGTGTTGCGATCAAAACATCGTGAGTTTAATTTTAGTTTTTTTATCTATATATTTTTTATCTTCTATCGAAGTGACTTTACCGAAAGAACCAAGGAATATGAAAAAAATACATTTATTTTACACAGGTAAGGCCCACTGAGCACTGTATAGATATTTTTTCAGAAGCGACCTGGCCATAAATGATAGCTCAACGAAGTGGATCGTCATCGCGTGGAAATGTAGAGCAGCAAAATACTCTAAATGCGCGTTGATTCTAAATGTGGAGGGAAAAACTGGAGGACCCGGATAAAAATCCACATGACCACGGGGAGAACATGCACTGCATGCAAACTGCTTTTTGTGTTTAGTTTGTTGTCCTTGTTGTCCTTCCCTGTACCTCCAATAAGCACGGTTGGCTATATATACGGTGCAAAAGAAGTTCATCATACATAAGTGCATATTTTGTGCAATTTTGCCCATTACATCTCTACTTACAAGTGTGATGATGGGAATTAACGAATTTAAAACCGCTTTTACGTTTCGCAGAGAGTGTGTGCGAGAAACTCCCGGGTATTGTGAACGGGAAGTTGCTGTTGATCCCCGACGACCCCACGCTGGTGAAGTACGTCTGCGACAAGGGACTCGTGCTGGAGGGACCTTCTGTGCGCGTGTGCACCAACGCAGGGACGTGGAGCGGCAGCGAACCGATGTGCAGACGTAAGGGGGTGGGGGGGGGGGGCGGCGGGAGTTGGCTGTAATCGTTTGCGTTTCTTGCAGAGTATTCATTCGTACTGCGCGACGCTGCTACGGTCCAGTGGCCGATGGTTGCGGCGTGGCTGGTGCGCTGTGCCCCGTGTCTTGCAGGTGCCCTGCGCGAGGAGTGTGGAGCACCCCCCCACGTGGATAACGCGGAGCTGCCCGCGGACGGCGCGGAGCGGAGTAGCTACGAGGTGGACACCGTGCTGCGCTACCGCTGCAAGCCAGGCTACGTCATGTCCCAGGGCGCCTTCCACACCATCAAGTGCACCGTGAACCACGACGTGGCCGGGTGGAGCGCCCATCGCTTCACCTGCACCGGTGAGGCCAGAGCATCGCAAACTCGTGGGGAATGCGTCGCCGTCATCGCCGTCATCGCCGTCGTTGTCGTCGTCGTCGTCTGCGTGGGCGCTTTCATCGTCGGCATCGTCACTTCTCGTCTCCGTCTAGGCTGTCAAAAGTCACCGTCATTGCTCACACTGATGTCGTCATCATCGTTATCACTCCCACCTCTTGAAAGACGTCCACCCATCCCGCACAAGAGTATGAGTATGGCAAGTCCTCGGTTAACACGTGTTTACACGTGTTTTCGCCATAATGCGGTTCTGCCGTTAGGGAACAGCGTGGAATATGCACCGTTCTCACGCGGTCTCTGAGCTGTCGATGGAAAACTACTTTCTTGAGCTATGTGGCTGAGCAGTGTGATTACAGTAACACAGATGTTTCCTGGATAATTACATGACTTGATACTTTAAAACGACCATGTGAAACGATTATATTGTGACTTCTTAGGTTTTTTTCGCGATGTGTGCTCGGATTGTACCACGTGTCAAACAGCACGCATTTAAACCGAAAAGCACATCTCGTAGGAATGTTAACGATTCATGTGAAGGCGAGTGTCGGTACTGAGGGATTTGTGAATACACAAACAACTCACAGGCATAAAGTGCGAGGCACCGCCTGAGCTGCAGCACGGAGAGTGGGTGACGGACCGGGAGAACCCGAACCGCGTCATCTACGTTTGTCACGAGGGGCTCGTGCTGGAGGGGCCCAACGTGCGCATGTGCACAGACGCGGGGACGTGGAACGGGACGGAGCCAAAATGCAGAGGTGAGCTCAAACTCACCAATTCCACGGGCTCGCACTCACCAATTCAATGAGTTATCACACACCAATTCCACGGGCTCACACTCACCAATTCCACGGGCTCTCACTCACCAATTCCACGGGCTCACACTCACCAATTAGGGGCCGTCCATAAATGACGTCACGCACCTAGGGGAGGGGGGGGGGGTCAGACATTTGTGACGATGTGTGACGAGGGGGGTGGGGTTTGATAAATGTGACGTTACATCAAAATGCGCAACTTTAAATAAATATAGACAACACGCTCTACTTAATTAAAGAGACTTATCTTCTTGGTTCTTTCGGTAAAGTCACGTAGAAGGGAAGTAATAAAATAATAAAAATAAAACATAATAAAACAATTCTCACGACGTTTCGGCCACAACGCAAGCAGCCGTCCTCAGGTGAAAACCAGGTCCGTCGAGGCGACAGAGTCTGAATGAAACAGCACACGAGCTTGGAGTATATATATAAGCTGGGCGCATCGACAAAGGAATTTGCATATCAAAAGGAATTTAGCATATTTATGGGAAATGCAGGAATGTGATTAGTACTGCATATGCATGTGCATTATGCAGGATTAACAGCATCAAAGGGAGCTGCAGTTACTGCTGCTGCAGCAGTTGCTGCTGCTGCTGCAGTTTCTGCTGCTGCTGCAGTTGCTGCTGCTGCAGTTGCTGCTGCTGCACTTGCTGCTGCTGCTGCACTTGCTGCTGCTGCTGCTGCTGCTGCTGCTGCTGCACTTGCTGCTGCTGCTGCACTTGCTGCTGCTGCTGCAGTTGCTGCCTTATCCATTTTAATATAACACTATGTATTATTCTACCCACCCTAATGTGTATCATACTGCTATATGTTTACTGTACAATTACGACACCATACATTACTCTGCACACTGCACCATGCCAGTGAGTGGAACGCGGTCTGAAAGTCACCGTAAACGTGAACACAATCAGTTAAGATCCGAAATGGTTTATTACGTCCTTCCAATGATTGCTAAGCCAGAATCCATCTTCTCGGTTGAAATTGTCTCTGTGTTTGTATATGTGGATCGCCTCATGAACGAATCTCTCATGATAGCTAGATGGCTTGCAGAGAACCTCTGTCTTGGAGAAGTCAATGTCATGTGAGCCCACTGAATTGTAACAGTGATCTGCCACGGCTGAGGTGTTTGTCCTACCGTGTTTCAGGTCTGCCTTATGTTCACGGATGCGGTCCGAGACATGTCGTTTGGTTTCTCCAATGTAACTGCTACCACAGAGGCAACTTAGTTTGTAGACGCCAGGGTACTGTATGTCTGGAACCACATCTTTTACAGACGGGACCAGATCACGGATTTTATGTACTGTGTTGAATCGGACCTGGATCTTGTGTTTAATCAGGATTTTGGAGATCTTTTTTGTGACCCCAGCAATGTAGGGTAAGGTGATGGTCTTGAGCCTTTCAAGACCAGCAACTGCAGCAGCAGCAACTGCAGCAGCAGCAACTGCAGCAGCAGCAGCAGAAACTGCAGCAGCAGCAGCAACTGCTGCAGCAGCAGTAACTGCAGCTCCCTTTGATGCTGTTAATCCTGCATAATGCACATGCATATGCAGTACTAATCACATTCCTGCATTTCCCATAAATATGCTAAATTCCTTTTGATATGCAAATTCCTTTGTCAATGCGCCCAGCTTATATATATACTCCAAGCTCGTGTGCTGTTTCATTCAGACTCTGTCGCCTCGACGGACCTGGTTTTCACCTGAGGACGGCTGCTTGCGTTGTGGCCGAAACGTCGTGAGAATTGTTTTATTATGTTTTATTTTTATTATTTTATTACTTCCCTTCTACGTGACTTTACCGAAAGAACCAAGAAGATGAATCCCTGCAGTCACGAAAGCTTTAAATCGAAATTTAAAGAGACTTAATAAATGTGTTCTCCTACAACATCAGAGTGCAGCGGCACATTAAATACGCACTACAATGACAATAGTTTAAAGCGATTTGAAGCATGTTTTATTTATTTGGGGGGGGGGGGGGGCAGAGCTTTGTGACGTCATATTTGAGAGGGGGTCTGACTTTTAGTGACGCCGTGTGACGAGTGCGGGGGGGGGGATCAAAAATCGTCCAAAATCGCGTGATGTAATTTATGGACGGCCCCCTTACCCGAGCTCACACTCGCCGATTCCCACGTGTCTGTGTGCAGCGCCTCCCAGTGGCGAGTGCGGGACTCCCCCTCAAGTGCCCAACGCCGAGCTGCCTCCGGGACTCCTTTCGGTGCTGCGCTTCAGGGTGGGCACGGTGCTGCGCTACCGCTGCTCTCCCGGCCACACCGTATCCTCCAACTCGTCGTACACCATCTCGTGCGTCGGGAGCCAGGACTCGGCCTCCTGGACCAACCACCGCCTCACCTGCACGCGTGAGACACAAGCCCCCCACCCCCTCGCCATCGTTTTGAGGATTTATGATTTGCATTCATAGGGTACTTAGCCCAATGCGCTTCTGCAGTTTACCAAAGGGGGACTCTGCTATGAGCTGCCCCTGTGAGATACAAAGTGCCTACAAGGAAAGGAGTGCTTCCCGATTCCCAACCTGTGGTCTTCATCTTTCTTGACTGGAAAACTCTCGTGTTGATAAGTGTTTTTTGCACGAACGTACATCCTGTTCAAGAATGTATTTTGCTTTATTTTTTGTGATGGTTCATGCCAGGTGATGATTTTTTTTCATTCGAAGCTCTGACGAGGTCAATGCAGTGCCGGCCTGCAAATCGCAATCAGACTATGTGTATCGACTCCAGGAGACACTGCTATTTGATGATTCTTTATATTAAGACACGTTCACTTGACAGCGAAGACCCCGACTTCAGTAGCAGCCCCGAGCCTCTCCTCTCGACCCCTTTTATCCCTAGCGTGGCCATCACTTGACCCTTGTCCACGCCCATACTCTCGAACCCTCTCGCTGGCTCTCGATCCTTGATCCGCACCTGTCCCCTTCTGTCGCTTGGCCACAGCCCCTATTCTCGATCCTTCTCGTAGACCCGAGATCGTTCCCTTGTCTGTCCCTTAACTTATTACCCCCTGTGGCCCCTAGTCTCATCCTTTGCTAATTCCCCTGTCATTACCCCCTGTGACTGCTAGTCCCCTGTACTGTCTTTACATGTGTATTTATACTGGTGGAATGAGTCTGATAGTTATGGGTGATGATTGCAACGTGGATTTGTTTTCTTCTGCCTCCTCCCCCCCCCCCCCCCCCCCCCCAGTTAAGTAATTTGGGAGTAATATTTTCATATTCAACTAAATTTGGGCGACGACTGAAAAGTCACACCTTTAGTTTCTGCAACAGTGTTTTTCGTGGCTTGAGAAATGCTTTGAGCTGGGGGGTCGTCACAGGTTTCTGTGATGCAGCGCCTTGGAGGCAAGGGATTGGTGGATAATTGCAGTCCCAGGGTCATGTCCTGTTACCAGGTCCAGAAAAGGCATGTGCCTAGTATATTACAGAATGTTTGAGTCAATTTAATTGAGAAGCACATACAATTAGTCCAGTTATTGTAAAGGGTGCTTCAAAAAATGTTAACACTTAGGAGAATTTGCAACAATACAACAAGAAATGTGCCTCCGGGCTCTGGAGACCACCTGGAGAAAATTCCACGCATGTGTTGACAATGATGGCGAACAAGTGGAAACTCTTTGATTTTTTTAAGCTATGAACATATATTTGTTATCACATTACAATGTATTATCCGTTCTTTTTCCATATAAGTGTTAACATTTTTTTAAAGCACCCATATAATAACTCTGTTGTGTATTGACTGATGATCGATTATCGTCGATATTTTTCAGCAAAGCAGTGCAGACACCCCGGCGAAATAGAAAACGGCTATTTCACGGAGTCCAACTTCACGTTTGGAAGCAAAGTAAAGTACTCCTGCAATGAAGGGTGAGTTTTGTGGCTTCAAGATGGATACATCTGCTCTAGGGTACCGTTCAACGTTGTGTAGCACTCAATAAAGACCTATTTATCCCTTTTTTGTCATTTAATTGTATTTGTATATTTAACACGGCAAAACAATGGAAAACATAACCAGGTTACACGATGACCGAACGACCTAACCACGTGTGATAGTGGGTAGCACCCCCCGTTGTGATCAAGGAAAAAATAGAGGTGTATGACAAATACATTTGGGACTCAGGGAATAACAGAGGGAATAAGTATAACCCGTAAAAACAAAGTTTTTCACTATAAATCCTTTATATGCGTGGCAGCGAACTTAATATAAAGGATTTAAAAATATATTCGCCTGTGGAGGACGCGGGGATCGATCCCGCGACCTTTGGCATGGGAAGCGAGGGCGCTACCAACTGCGCTACTCCGCCACGGCCTGTGGAGGGGTTACGCTCTGGGCTCTTATACTGTGACGTTCAGCCAAAGCGATGAATGAGTTCTATTTGAATATATGTAAAATATTTTTTGTTGCCTAAAAAGTGTAAAATTTTGGGAATTTTTTTTCACGAACATTAATTGTCTGGCACAACGAGTCTGTGTGGAAAATGTCAGCTCGATTGGATCACGGGAGGTGGGTTAAAAAACGACCGAAAGATTTGCACGGTCGTAAGCAAGCAAGCAAGCACGCAAGCAAGCAAGCATGCGAACTTAATATAAAGGATTTTAAAAAAGGAAAAAGGAGTGTTCGGCAGCGAGTGTGAGAGTCGAGCCGAGAAAACGAACACTGAAACAGAGCCCCAAGGTGTTGGATGTCTTGTACATCACCATGTCTGGTCTTCACAGCTGCATTGGCTTCCAGTTGCCAAACAAATACATTATAAGGCCGTGCACATTACACACAAAGTGCTTTCCACAATGAACCACGATACCTTGCTGATTTCGGCAAGGAGCATAAACCATCACGCAAACTATGGTCATCCTCACAGCGGCGTTTGGCAAGCCATCGAATAAAGATCGCATTGCGCGCTTTCAGATGTGCTTGTGGCCGTCTGGAACGCTCTTCCTTCTGATATGAGGATGCCACTGGAGCTATGCACTTTTAAATCTAAATAGATTTTTTTTTTGAGAACAGTTTTTTTGTGTTTAGTTTGTCCTTCCCCCGCAACTCCGATTAGCATGGTTGGCTACATATGGTGCGAAGAAGGTCAACGTAAATACATACATCAAATTCAGCCAAAACACAAAAGTAATTTGTCCCATTGTTTTTAAGAACTGGTATAGTTCCAAAAATGTTTGGCCTGTCCACAATTGATGGGGCGGCCGGTGGTAAATGTGGGTGCTGCCACGTCTTCAGAGATGTCTGGCCAGGCTAGAAAAGTAGGCCAATATATACCCTCTCAAGGGAATCCCTTCTCGATGGTATATCTGTACCTCTCTGTAGTGGAGTTCCTTCCACCAGCAGTGGATTGAGGAAGTAATTGCAGGGCTGTACATTCACATTTATAACACTATTCTCCTCTTGCCTCTGGCAAATACCTTCAGGAACTAATGTCAACTTAGAGGTATGCTTCGAGCTACGAGAGAGGGCTTTAGGAGAGTGTTCATGCAGTTGTGCTATTCCTCTGTTGAAGGTGCGCAGGCTACAGTAGTTAATTGTTCATAGATTGGTTGGATGCCCACAATCACTCGACTGGCTTTTCTTCGAATTGCTCTGCTTTCCCGCGATCCCTCCTGCAAGGTACATCATCTCGGAGCGACACACGACCAGGGAGTGCATGGCGGACGGGACGTGGTCGTTCACCCTCCCCGTGTGTCAACGTGAGGACCGGGCCGGGAACCACAATGCAGGGCCCACCACAGGCAAGCACGGCTTCATCGCCCGCCACTGTTTCCAAGACTCAGCCTTAGGGCCGTATTCTTAGCAATGGCTCGACTCTGGATTGACTTTCTCACACGGATCAGCTCAGGCATGAACCGCTCTGCTGCATTGCAAAGATGCATGAGCTGCTCAGCCATAGCTTGGCTCAGGCTCGGTTCATAAAATAATTTGAGCATAGCTGGGACCATGCTCAGAGGTGACTCAGGTTAAGCACCGCTCCGAGCTGGCTCACTTAGGCCAGAGTCAAACCTGCGCCGAGCCGTAGCTAAGAATAGGGCCCTTTAGGGATAGGCAATTGGTATGGCGAAAGTAGCCAGGCCTGGCCATCTGACTCTTTCCCTTCAGCTGCATTCGTGAAAGACAATTGAATGTGGGCACTGATGTGATGACAGTACTGCTCTTCATCTCCTTCTTGTTCTGTAATAGATTATGGGATTATAAAAGGAGCAAGCTTACTCCAGCTTGCTCAATGAGAGCGCAAAGTTGTAATGTGTGGAAGGAGAGATGGACACAGATAATCGTAGTGGTCTTCTTGGTTCTTTCGGTAAAGTCACGTATTTTATTACTTCCCTTCTACGTGACTTTACCGAAAGAACCAAGAAGATGAATCCCTGCAGTCACGAAAGCTTTAAATCGAAAAATCGTAGTGGTGTCAAAGACAAATACACAAACTTACAAAGTGATTCATAGTTAATTTCAGGTTACATCATCGTGTAGGATTAATATCAAATGCAACTATCGCCCTCCACCACCCGACACCTCATGGGCAAAGAGACCAACTGATTGTTTTTTTCAGCAAATGCAAGCAATACGTGTACTTCCTACTTATGGACTCAGATCAGGACAGTTTTTCATGCGAGAACAGAGCTTGTGTTCACACCTGATGCTGCTGGATGTCCGTCGTATAAAATTGATTTTAAAAAATCTTTTTTTGCAGCATTCCACAATTTTTTTTTTTAAACAAATCAAATGCCTCATTTGCTGATGTGACAACTTGATTTTATTGGCTGTCGGATGGTGGAGGGGGATGGTTAAACATTTACACTATACCTACACTAACCCATAAGAAACTCATGATCGTAATGGTCGTGAACCCCGATGTATTATACTGGGGTTCTCCACCTTCTTGCTTGTAACATCTGGCAAACCAAGGAGCATTTGTTTTAACAGGCCTGACAAAGCTGTTGGGACTCAAAACAGTTTAAACCAGCCTACAGTGTAACCACTTAAACAAATGCTGCTGGAAAACATTGCTCTGGAAAGTTCATAGGCTGATAGACTTGAAAATTTAATATTTTATTTTCATGGGGGATGTTATATTTTTTCTTAGTCCTAAAATGTATTTTATAGTGGGATTCCTTCTTGAAATAGTGACAATGATAATTAAGTGGCCTGACTCTTATCCATGGTGGTATGGGGATTATCTTCATGGATCCTATTTTCCACCACAATGATTTGTGAACACACCACTCTTTTAACATCGCACTCTCAACACACCACTCCCTCTACCCCCTCCAAAACACCACTGCCCATAGGGGACCCCTCCAAAGGTCTTCAGTTGGAGCAGCAGCATCTCACATAAGCGATGTTTCCTTGGCTCCTGGAACGAGGAGGAGGTGGGCGCAGTTGCAAGAGGTGCTACCCAGACGGTGTCTGGTGTGGCTCAAACAACAGCATCTCCTGGTGTGGCTGACACTGCAAGCTATTTTCTGAAAGCATCTTTACTTGTTAATTTAGGAAAGCTCCACTAAGTGTTTAAGACTCTTACATGATAATCTTGCTCTGAACGTTTGTTCATTTCCTTTGGTCTGAATAAAAAAAAAGAAAAATATAACTTGCGTTTAATCATAAAACGAGTGATGCAATCTCATTAGCATTTGCAAGACAATTCCTCAACACTGTTTCTCAACCACTTTTTGTTGTCATTGCGATCTTCACCTGTCTTTTAACTTATAACCATATTCAGTACAATATTTAAAATGCAACTTTCTGGAAATTGAGGTATATCGTCATGTGCATGCGTGAAATGGGCAGATGTGTGAACATCTTTAGAAAATGAGTTACGCCACCACAACACCAACACTGCACTGGGTGCAGGCGGTCAATTGGTCAGTGCGGATATGTGATGGTCGGATATATAATGTACGGTAATAAGCTAACATTTCAAAATTTACGCAACGGACATGGTTGCTCTTTTGAAGGACCATCGCCTGGGCTGTAATGCTAATGTGTATCTTGATTAATATATGTATGTTATCAGGCAGTGTTAATAACAATAGTATTGATTTTCTTTAGTTTGTGCTTATACACCATTGCAATCATTTTCTTAAACTGCGGTCTGGATGGCTCTTCAGTAAAATGTCAGCATTAATCTACCATGATCAACGTGGAACCTAAAACGGTGTTGTGGAAATTAATTTAAAATGATATTATTTTTATTATTACCTTTGTTTACCCATAAGTCTAATCACATCAAGACTTTTGCACGGGGGTCCTGTAAAGTGTTTCTTCTCAGTTACAGCTGCTGTTGCTGTGTGTAATCCTGATTGAGTAATTTTCAATTATTTTTATAGCATTGGGATGTTTGGCCAATACCAGTTACATTGTGTGTTTTTAGCTTTGGGAGGAAACCAGAAAAACCTGACAAAACCCCCGCAAAACATACACCGTTCATGTAGAAAAGACACCCAAGTCAAGAATCAAACCCATGATTTTATTGTTGAAGCACACTCATTACCACTGCGCCACCATGCCACCCTATTTTCTTTTCGTTTTTTACTTTGGCAAATGGCAAAAATATACATGTGAATCTATTTGCGTATAAAATGTTTGAGTAATTGAAAAAATAAATTTTGTGGCCAAAAATGTGTTTAATAAACTCTTAAGCTCAACACAAGTTAGAAATTCCAGCCTCAGACGTGACTTTGCATTGATACAGTTAGGAGCAGCTCACAGATGAAATAAGTTGGGCTGAAACTGTTGTCTTGGCTGGCAAATCCCACTTGTATTGAAGCTTATAAGCCTGTAAAAAATGCAGCCTGAGAATGCTTCACACGATGATGAAACTAGAATTCCGAAGAAAACCTGTCTCGGCCTCGCTGTGCGCTGCATTGCACCGCTATCTGAGTAGTTAACCTCGCATCCAATAAACCTTCAGAGCCAGGGTGAACATCCGACTCCAAACGTAATTTATTGAATTGAACAAGGTAAACCTGCTGGAAAAACACAGCACAAATACAGCATCTGTTAATACTTGGAAATATCAATATAATGAATGAAGATTACAGCATCATTACATTGCCTGAGATAACATGTTTCTCAACAATAGATCCTGGATGGACCAGGCACCTACATTAGCACTGCATAGCTATACAAGAGAACAAGCTACTGTGTTAAATAAAGGCACATCGTGCAATCATCACACTGCACCCCAAATGTACAGCACTACATTCAACACAGAGCTGTGGATGAGGCATTTCGTCATCCTTGCTCTCAAGATCTCAATATAGTTACTTGGGTACAGGTTTGACTCGACTTATTCAATTACAAGTAACATTCACAATAAGGCAAGTTGCAGGCTTCGTTGTTAACTAGGCCTCGTATTTATCATAACAATTTAACAGCATTATAAAGGCATTTACAGCATTATAACGGTCATTCTAACATTATAACAGCATTCCCGATATTATAAGAACATAAACGAACTTACAGACAATGCTTCTTAAAGTCCCACAATGTACAGTTACAGCTGTCTTCACTGGGACGTGATTTGTGCCACCATCTTGCACTCTGCGTAATGGCGGACTCTAGCCTCGTGGCTGAAAGACTGTCAAATCGTAACTTCCTGGTCACGTGACCAAACTCAACCTCAAAACAGGAAATTCCTGTATACACACACCCCCACTCCTGCCGTGGAGCAAAACACCTGCCGGTAGGCAGAACAAAACCTCACGTATAAAAATCATCATCATCACAATCCATTGGCAGATAGCCCGGAGGTGTCCACTGCACATTCCGTAATTTGTTTGTTTTAACTTTCCTCTGTCTTGTGCCAATATGCTCAAGTCGTGCACATCTTTCTCGCACCAATCTCTTATGTCATCAAGACATTCTCTGGTAGGTCTTCCTCTCTTTTCTGTTCCTTCCATTTTTCCCCTGAACACTTTAAATTTTCCTGTTGTCCATTCTCCATGTGTCCAAATAGTGCCAGTTTCCGTCTCATCACCGCCTGCATGAGAGGTCTTCTATGTGCAACCTTTTTCTTACTTCTCCGTTGGTCACTCTTTGGGTCCAGCTTAATGCATTGTTTTTCTGTAGCAATATGCACAAATTATTAAATTCCACAATGCAGACACACCTACACCCTTGTTGATCTTATTTTATGTTCCTGATTATTAGCACTACGTTGAACTGAAAATACGTGCATCGTTTGAAGAACGACCAAGCCTGCCTCAAAGTTACTGCATTGTCAAAACTGTCACACCCATCACATTTTTTATTCACAATAGTTAGAATGTAAGATGAGCACAAGTATAATGTCTTATACACCAATTTAATGTTTTGTATCATTTTCTGTTCGTACAAGCTGCTGAATTACAGTACATTTCATTTAGCAGTCCTAATCTCCCAAGAATAAAGGTCTGGCAATAAAATTTAAAGTGGAAAATATTTAACTGCTTTTGCATTGTAATTTACATTTTAGTTTGTGTCAATGAAGTTGATATGAAATGTATGAAAAAAATAACCAGCTTCTCAATGTGGGCATAACACGGCATGTGTGAATTAAAGGGTATGTAGATGGTGCACAGGTGATTATTGTTATAATGGAACGTGACAAGGCTAAAAGTTCGAAAAGTAAAATAACACAGAACTCTGTAAAATCATGAGAAAATGACCTCAAACTGATATAATATCCGTAAAGAGAGCAAAATGGAACCAAAACACATTATAGAAATACAATTGGTGGAGGAAATGTCTACTGATCTCTGAGATAAATTCAGATACCCCACGAAATGAACCATATTCCAGAGGATGGCTCCAGGTATCACACCTGAGGAAACCACTGCCTTTTCATATTAAAAATTAACTTTTTACTTGATTTTACCAGGTTAGGCCAAGAGAGCTATGTAGCTCTTTTTTCAGAAGTGACTTGACCACAAATGGTAGCTCAACAAAGTGGATTACCGCGTGGAAATTTATAGCAGCCAAATATTCTAAACCCATTTGCTTCTAAATGTGGATGGGAAAAAACTGGAGGACCGAGGGAAAAATCCACGCGACCATGGGGAGAACATACAATCTCCAAATATACAGCAGGCGTCAGGTTCTGGGATCGAACACGCGCCCTCACATTGCACGAAGGGAAACGTCTTCGGCCCATATGAAATTACCGGAAATTGCGTTAATTGGCTGAGCGGGTGCACACCTGACATCGTCTGGGTAGCGTCCTTTAGGAGCTAACCTCAGCCTCGTAGCGCTATGAGGCCGTCCATAAATGACGTCACGCGATTTTGGACGAATTTTTACTCCCCCCCCCCCTTCGTCACACATCGTCACAAATGTCTGACCCCCCCCCCCTAGGTGCGTGACGTCATTTATGGACGGCCCCTATGACAGAGCGCTCTTTCCATAGAGCAGGGTGGGGGGAGGGGGGAGATCCCTGTTTAATGGAAGTCGGCCACATTAATTGCAGGCGATTGACACCTTGTTTGCTGCAGGTGTTTCTTATTTTCAATAACCCCCTTTCCCTGTTACAGGTGGACCCCACTCTCTATTGTATTCTCCCTTGCCACCACTAATTTGTGCCATGTGACACCCCCGTCTAGCCTTAACAGACTGTTGTGGCAAGTGCTGTTAACGAACACCTATGAAGGCCGGCATGGCACACGAAGGTGTTGGTGGCCAGCGCCACACCCAACCGCCTTTGTCTCCCCATTGGGGATGTTTACTACACACCGCACCAGGTACTCATTTAAGATTAAGTCGACTTAGGGGAGGCCCAAGACCGGTTTAGACAATCGTCACTGGTGTTGGCCATGAGCGGAAATCGAACCCTGGTGGCCAGGTTCATCGCGCGGCGCGCTAACCGCTATACCACCGCTCCTCGCATCCAGCCCCACCCCCTACAACAGCACCCTGGCCCCCACCTCCACCCACTCCCCACCTCAGCCCCCCACCTCAGCCCCCCACCTCAGCCCCCACCTCCCCCCATGACTGAATCCACTCAACAGACGCGTCGTAGTAATTATTGTCCTGATTGAGATCGCCGAGGTCTAACAGTCGGGTATTTACTCCCGAGGATTCCTTTGAGGAACTATCCGATGGTTAAATCTTGACTTAAAGCTTTCGTGACCGCAGAAATTCATATTCTTTGGGTCTTTCGGCAAAGTCACGTAGATAGAAAAAGAATATCACTATCTACGTGACTTTACCGAAAGACCCATAGAATATCCGACAGTTGTTTCCCGACGCGAGGCGTTTGGCTCGATCCAACAGGGCAGTTTACATCGCAGCGCTCCCGAATTTGGTTTAATGGTGTTATTGGATTTTGGCACTAAATGATTAACCGCGTCAGAGTGATAAAGTGCGGGAAAACACAGACAATGGGTGGGGAAAATTTTAAATTAAAATTCATTTTTATTGAATTTTTTTACATACGTGACTTTACCGAAAAAACCCAAGAAAATGGGTGGGGGGTTAGGCAGCGTTCGAGAATGTTCTCGCTCTGCACTCTCGGGTTGTACCCGACTTAGGATCGAGGGGGCTAAATGGGCGCGGCACGGGCTAGAGAAGAGATGGAGTGATGTGGTACAGGAGGACGTGGAGCTGAGTGGACTTGCCGATGACTGGTACCAGCGGTGTCAAGATCAGCCTCTGTGGAGGAGGCTCGTGAAGGACGCTACTGGGCAGTTGGAGGCAGTCGCCCTCCAGCAACAACGGAGGGCGGAGGAGCGACGCTCACAACAACGAGCGGAGCGCCGGGTGGCTAAAACACAGCAAGTTGGCACAGTAGGGGGTACAGATGGTGCATCGGCCCAGTTATCTCAGTCAGTCGACCCGTGGCACCTGCTGGGTCTGCCCCGTGGCCTCCTGCCAGCGGGCGTTCGACACTTCACGTGGCCTCAACGTGCACATAGCCTGGCACAAGCGCCGTGGAGACCTCATCGCTTAGTGGCGAATGGAGGTTGTTGTTAGTTGGTACAGTGGTTAGCAGGCCGTTGTCTGTGTGAAGCGAGAGTAGTTGTGCTGAGGCTAGCGCTGTGTGGGAGTGCGTGTGGGCATCGTAAGCGCACGTCGGGGGTGTGATGAATCCGGAGCAGCCTCAGTCAGGCCAGCATGTCTTGTCGAAACGACGGAAACGCGGGTGGCAGGCGCGGTGTGATGAGGTGGACGAGAGGGAAGAGGTCGTCGTGGTGGACGTCGAGCCCCAACGAGTGAACCAACCACGTGTAATGTGGCCCGGCCGGCTAGGATTAAGATTATTTTGCTGTTAGAAATTTCCACACGATGAGCCATTTTGTTGAGCTACCATTTGTGGCCAGGTCGCTTCTGAAAAATAAGTGAAAATCTCAGTGGGCTTTACCTGGTAAGAAAAAAAACCTCAGTTTAGTTGTATTTGTATATATTTAAGTGATTTGTTTACCTTTCCTATCTGTGAAAAAGCGCTTCATAGCTCATCGGATTCCTCCAGTCAAAATATTCTGAAGGCAACCCCCATTCAACGTCGTTGCCGTGACTTCATCCGGTCTATGTCTAAGTAAATACAGTCAAGCTATTTCTTTACTGCTTTTAAAATGTTGTGAGCATGACTTTGGAACATATATTTGTGCAAGAGTTGTTATTGTGCATGTTGTCGTGTGCCATATCGGCTTTAATAGACATTTTCTGCGTGTTAAACTAAGGTGCTAACAATCTTTTAAAAGGATATATATGTACGGTGCTTAAATGCCTCGGAAACTCAAGAGTACCTTGCATCACGTTTTATCTCAAACATTCGAAGGGCACCTCCCCAGTGACAGCTGTCTGTGCACCACAAGATGACTGCAAGTAGACTGTCAACCAGTAGGGGTTAGGCGAAGATTGCTATTTGGCAAATTTGGCAACTTTTCATCATGATACAGGCAGAACATGGCTTAGTCATTTTAAACAATATCAGATCTTTAATGTCCACTGTGAAGCAGAGAGCACGTATTTATGATTCATCCACCCGCAGTATTAACCAGAGCGGCCTGCAAGATTCCAACCCCAAACCTCTAGCAGAAGTGGCGAATACGCTTCCGCTGGGCCCTGTCATCAGTTCTACGTGCAGGAGTTGGGCTTGTTACAGCGCAGAACCATGGCGGAATGGTGACATTTGGAAGCCTTCAGCTAGCAATGGATAAACAATTCTTGATGATCATGATGATGAAAATGTATCTGTCCATTGACCTGTATTTTGAGCATTCATTTTTCAAATGTTGCATTCGTATCAGATATCAAATATGCAGTGAATCTATGTCACTATAATTGTGCGTGCATGCGCTTACAAAAAACGCATCAGCGTTGTTCTGGTTTATGACTTCTGAGCTCCATTTAATATAACAATGTTATGTTTAATTTTTGTTGATCTGCCCTTCAATAATGGGTGTTTAACATTGAATTAATTGCACGATCAAAGCTGTATAGTTGGATCTGCATTTCATTTTTTAACGTGTGCCATTAAAATCACATCAGATTTTACAACTGTTCAATGCGGAAATAGTTTTAAGCCGTTTTTATAATATCACTTCTCTTTTGCAGGCAATACATTCCCATCGTGTGATAATTTCATGACATTGCTTTTGCACTGTAGACACAAAATTAATTTAGCTTTTTTATTGATGAAATTGTAATCCAAGATAGCACATTAGAAAAATAAAACCATTACACTACAGTCAACGGATGTTGAACGACAATAAAATCATTGTACTATAAATCAACAGCTAAAATCAATTAGTTAAAATGAAATAATTTTATTTTTAAATCAGGAATTTCTGTGATTAATGAGGCTATTGTTCAGTCAGTAAACGCTTTTTTAATTATATCAAATTTGTATATTATGGTCGACATGGTTGCAGTTATAATAGAATGTAAGTAATGAGAATAAGTCAATCTGGCCGTGTGCATTATCATTAGGAAATCGGTGAAGACAAGTGTCGTGAAATTTTCTATCATGAGCAACATGGTCCCCTACCGCAGTCATTCTCCCAATTAGTTTGCTTCGTATGGTCCTGTCTGCAGTAAAGATAATACCCACGTCTTCTGGAATAGATACTGTCACAATCAAAGTACAAGTAATCGTCCACATTATACATGTTTTTATAGGTGAATCTCGGTGATAGCGTTGCTTTGACTTGTGACGGAGGCCTCAAACAGAACCCTGCAGAGAGCAGAACACACGTTAGTCAATTCGCTGTTTTTTCAGTACTCATGCCCAGCCACGTGGAGACACCAAGCACGAGACAAATCCAGCTGCTGCTTTTGCACAATTAAAAAGCATTTGTCTCTAGCAATGACAGCTCACTCGGCATTAATGTTACGCACTTAGAATACTAGAATACTGCACATGCGAAATGGGAAACGTTTCACTCATCCATCATCCCTCTTTGGGTGATAATTGAGGTAACCAACATGTGGGATAGCAGCAGTGGTTGTCCGTTGGAGAAACTGGGCCCCACAATAGTAATGTGGAACTTCCACTACCCCCACACTCATTTGAGCAGGAAATCAAGCACACAACAACGTATAACATGTAAAATTAACTAACACAATTGGAGTTATTGTACAATTTATACTCCGGTTCTAATTAAGCAAACATTTAGCAAAAACTGACTTGCAGTATTGGACGTAATAATGTTTCTTTTCAGGTGTTATTAGTTCACGTGATGCGTCCATGGACAGGAGCTACAATGTGCCACAAGCATTAAACTTGCTGAACTTTAAACTAAATTCGAAGCTCTACTAAACTTTATCGTTTCCAGATAGTATTAGAAATGGTTAGGAGCCACCGATATTTGTTATAGCCAGAAGTCAAACTCAGGTAATAGGTTCCCAGCCCATTTTTTTAAACATTACAGCATCTCCTCCCCCTGCATAACAGCATTTGTCAAAAGCTAAGAAGGGTAAATGGGGGTATGTCTTTTCATGGACATGTTAATGTGCATGTGTGCACATGCTGTTTAACATGCTGAAAATTTGTAACATGGTGGCCAAAAACGTCATGACCTCTTAGTGCTCTCTGCATAAGCTGCACCCCAAAACATGAGGTGATGTCATTCTGTTCAAGGTGGAAAATGTATATGATCACTAGTTCCAGCCAACTCCGCCCAGGTTAAATCATTCTACAAATGTGAAATTTGGAGCAACTGAATGGGTTTCTTTGATTGAACCTGATGGCGGGACCCCGGGGTCCCATAAGCCCCCGGGGTCCCATAAGCCCCCGGGGTCCCATAAGCCCCCGGGGTCCCATAAGCCCCCGGGGTCCCATAAGCCCCCGGGGTCCCATAATCCCCCGGGGTCCCATAAGCCCCCGGGGTCCCATAATCCCCCGGGGTCCCATAAGCCCCCGGGGTCCCATAAGCCCCCGGGGTCCCATAAGTCCCCGGGGTCCCATAAGTCCCCGGGGTCCCATAAGCCCCCGGCTCTCGCATGAACTGCGTTGCGACGTCATTTTATGTCTGTTGAAGGCGAACTATACGGCAATCTATTCCTCTCGACGAGCTCTATATGATGCGCGAATCAAAGTTTTGTTTCTTCTGCGCATTCGTCCTCGCTCCTGTGCTTGGATGACACGACAACAGAATGATCTGCGCCAGGTGGGTCGCGGCGTTTATGTGCGTGGTGGGACGGAGTCCCCAAATTTTTTTTTTATTAATTACGATTTTGACTTCCGTTTATTCAGGACACCGGGTTCCCACCATAAGGTTCAATTGTGGAATGGTCCCTTCATGAATTGCTTAGCGTGGAAAGCGGCAAATTTTCCACAGAGAGTTCATCATTATATGAAAAAAACATTCGGTGAATTATACTGTGACCATGTTAACTGGATTATGGCACATGCCTTGTAGCCCTCACTTTCATTTTCTGCGAATTTGTGTTTACAATGGCTTCTGAAAAATGCGTATACCTCATTCACTAATTTTTGCATGTAAGGCGCCACACGTAATAAATATTTGAAGTGCCGGTGGAGTCAAATTAAATTGTCTCTCCCGAACGTAAATTGTGCGAAATTGAATGTATATGATTTACCACCACATGTGTTCCATGTAAAAGCCCCGGGGGAGCCGGGTGGGGCCCATTGTCCATCGTAGCATTGTAGATTGTAGCCTTCATGTCGCTGTTGATTTGAGCATATGATCCTCACAACATCTCCCTGTGTGAAAACATTTTTGCTTTTGTGCTGGTCTGAAAGACGTCCAAAGGGATCTATTGGTTGTTCACAAGTACCTGTTGAGGAAAGCAAATTTGTAAAAAAATCTAATTGGAAGATAAACAATCTATTAATTAACAGGAATGTTAGTGACATTTTTCTCTGTAAGACACGGACACCCATGGAGCAGTTGCCCCCACAATTCCTTGAAAGGTGAGCAACACATATATACAGTACTGTGCCCCATGAACAGCCTTCACTGTCTTCCTTGGCTACTTGACACGATGGGCCCCCATCACCACCGATTCCCACAGCTTCAAAATCATTCCCACACACATGCAGACATCTCCACTGAATGCACCAATTTTAGCATTTGTATGCATCGCAATACCCAACACACGTAACTTACGTGTGAAATTGCACACATCTGGAGATATCACTTGGGGAAGCAATTATCATGCCACTCAGGTTTAACGTGGACAAGATCAAGATTTGAGCCATTCAGATCTCCAGAAGTCTAGTATCTTGGATAAATATGATTGGGTGGCCTGCAATGGTTAAGAGTATCTGTGGATACTTTCACCAGAACAATAGGTCTTCAATAAATAGGCGTAGCGTTTGTTGGCCACCCACCCCCTCATGCGCCGTGCAGGCCTTCACAAGTGCTCGTTGACAGGACTTGCCCCAATAGTCTGTCAAAAGCTATATGATTATATGTACACTGTATATACACGTAAGTCATGATTAGTACATATACACTGCAAATAGGACCCCACAATGTGCCTAACGTTTAGTTGAAGCACCTTTATCGACTCTTTTTAATATGTAGAATATAGTTCATCAATACTTATAAAGTAGACGTGCTTTTTTATTTATATTGTACGATCAGCCTGTGAATGAGTAATGCCATAACAATGTGACATAGGGTCTGGCTTGTCTGGAGCAACTACACCATACCCCATATTATATTGGAGAGTAGTGATTCACATTATAAATAACGTGATTAGCACAACGACTCTTTGCCCTACAATATACTTTTATGTCTCCAAGAGTCAATTCCAATATGGCTCTCGTGGCACTCGGGGCACCATTTAAGAATAATTTCTATATTCAAAAACATTTATACTTTTGCAACCGATATCATTATTCATAATCGCATGTTGGGTGGGTTAGGCATGCAAATACAGTGGAACCTCGGTATACTACCGCTTTGGAATACGTCCAATTTGGTATACGTCGTGTTTTTTCGAAAGAAAAAATGTCTTGGGATACGACGTCTTGCTTGGGATACGACGCGTTTGCTAGAACTTGTATGGGTCTGGATGAGTCACCGCATACAGTACCCGCGTATGCCCCGTTCACGACTGAAACAAAGCGAGAGGGGTTGGGTGGCGTGGGGGAGAGGGGCGGGGGACGTGGGGGAGAGGGGCGGGGGGACGTGGGGGAGAGGGGCGGGGTGGCGTGGGAAAGAGGGGCGGGGGACGTGGGGGAGAGGGGCGGGGGGACGTGGGGGAGAGGGGCGGGGGACGTGGGGGAGAGGGGCGGGGGACGTGGGGGAGAGGGGCGGGGGGACGTGGGGGAGAGGGGCGGGGTGGCGTGGGGGAGAGGGGCGGGGTGGCGTGGGAAAGAGGGGCGGGGGACGTGGGGAGAGAGGGCGGGGTGGCGTGGGAGAGAGGGGCGGGGGACGTGGGGGAGAGGGGCGGGGTGGCGTGGGGGGAGAGGGGCGGGGGACGTGGGGGGGGGGCGTGGGGGAGAGGGGCGGGGGACGTGGGGGAGAGGGGCGGGGGACGTGGGGGAGAGGGGCGGGGTGGCGTGGGGGAGAGGGGCGGGGGACGTGGGGAAGAGGGGCGGGGTGGCGTGGGAAAGAGGGGCGGGGGACGTGGGGGAGAGGGGCGGGGGACGTGGGGGAGAGGGGCGGGGTGGCGTGGGAAAGAGGGGCGGGGGACGTGGGGGAGAGGGGCGGGGTGGCGTGGGGGAGAGGGGCGGGGGACGTGGGGGAGAGGGGCGGGGTGGCGTGGGGAGAGGGGCGGGGGACGTGGGGGAGAGGGGCGGGGTGGCGTGGGAAAGAGGGGCGGGGGACGTGGGGGAGAGGGGCGGGGGACGTGGGGGAGAGGGGCGGGGGGCGTGGGGGGCTGCCCCCATGGAGGGTGGAGCCCCGGGTCGAGGCGCGAACGACGTGCGGGGTTGAGGCACGCCACGTGACCAGCGCAGCTGGCAGCAGCGCGGTCACGTGGCTTCTGTATGCATTTTAGTAATTAGTCTAAATTATTTTATACAACCCCATTAATGTACAATATGCCATATAAAATAAAATGTATTTTCCTCTGGAACGCATTATTTCCTTTCCCTTTATTTCTTATGGGAAAAATTCGTTTGGTATACGTCATTTTCGGTATAAGTCCTACCTTCTGGAACGAATTAACGACGTATACCGAGATTCCACTGTATATGGTGCAACTCTGACTCCCTGGATGCCTCCATCGCGTGCCGAGGATGCTTAACATGTCTCAAGAAAAACGTCCTATCTAATGAAAATTGTTCTTCAGCTTCCCAGTGAGCTGCAACATTAATCATTGGTATTCTTTGGTTCTTTCGGTAAAGTCACGTAGGCAAAAAATGTAATAAAACAAAAATGAAAACAACTAAATTAAATCACGACGTTTCGGAGGCAACACAAGCTTCCGTCATCAGGTGGAACTGCCACAACAAAATTACTGTAGTGAGTAGAGAGAGCTATTTGTGACAAGCGAGTATATAGGGTAAGAGGGGGGGAGGAGCCAAGGAGGACGGAGACTACGTCAAGTGCCGGCCGGACGAGATCCAGGAAGTCAGAGCCACACTGGGATCTTAACTCAAAATATTTAGATAATGATACAAGCCCTATGACTACATCGACATTTGGCAAGAGTGTAAACCATTATCACTTAAGCTCCTTGTAAAACTGCTCTTTACATGATACAAGGGTGGTAACTTACGCTGACATGTAGGGGACTGTGAAGGGTACCACGTTTGATCTTCCCGACAGGTCTGTTTATCAGCACCTGCCACCATGTAACTGGATGAGAAAGCATAAGATTCACCGTCAGCATCATACTTTACATACACAAGAGGACAGAGGATCCAGGACGTTCAACTGCCTTAGAGATTACATGATTAGCGCATTTGGCAAAGAAGAAAGTCTGGTGCGGAGAGAAGACAATTCAGGGTTAGGGACGGTGGGAACAAAAGGAATTAAGGAGGTGCAAGAAAGACCACGCGGGGTGGAAGTCCTGGATTTCATGGAGAGATTCAAATGCTGGGCGGTGGCGAGGCAGAGGGTGGGGGTAGGGATTTCAACTGGTCGAGTAGCGATATTGAGAACGCCATATCTGTCAACTCCTCATCAGTGCCTACCTTATCACAGACCAATTCAGACCTTATTGGTCACCCGTGCCCTTATAAATCTCAACGTTCATCCTACAAAGTCCCATCACAAGGGAGAAACGCAAACAAATAGACAATTACTATTTTTGCCCGTATTGAAACGGGCAAAAAATAGTAATTGTATGGACCTGAAAACTCAATTTCCCTGTACAATAATACGGATAGACCGTATGGGTTGACAGGAATGGAATGCATGTATTTATGTTGAACTTCTTTCGCGTCGTACTTAGCCAACAGTGCAACGCAGAGGTGCGGGGGGAAGAACAACAAACTAAAACGCAAAAAACTGTTGTAAAAAAATGTGTTTTCAATCCATATTTAAAGTGCATAGATCCAGTGGCTTCTTAATATCGGAAGGAACAGATTTCCAGATGGCCACGGAAGCCCATCTGAAACCAACTCTGGATGTAGTTTGATGGAATTGCAGAATGTCATGGGTAGCCAGCCAGAGCCAACAACGACGGGGGAGGTGGGAGCGAAAAGTGGGGGAATTGGGGAACAATCCTGGATGCGGAGTGCTAGATGGATTGAAGTGGCAAAAGGTTGGATAATGGCAGGCTGGACATGTGACTGCAGTATTCAATGCATGAGCTAACAAGGGCGTATGTGAGTGCAACAGCGGTGAAGCTTATAACACAATGCGAAATGTGATTGTTCTGGAGAATGGGTAGGCGTGATATGACAGTGCGGTGTATGCAAAGTGCAAATAAGAGGTCAGAGTTGAGGAAGACATCAGGGTAAAGGATCCAAGGACGAGATTTAACAATGCCGTTGAAGAGTGACAGGTAAAAACACAAGGCGTGGGTGTGGAGGAGGTGGGAAATACAATCACTTTATTGCAATCCATGTTGAGCTTTAGTTGGTGACAAGACAACAGTCGCAGCGAGACCGAGATGTCAGAGATACTGAACTAAAGATCAATATCAGCAGCGTAATACTAGAAGCCTTACTTCCAGATGAGGGCACCAAGATGGTGAGTGTAGTGCAAGAACAGCAGTGGACCAATAAACTGGCGAAAACCAAGAGTAAATTATTAACCTTCACAAAACACCTACCAAACATCAAGCCAGCCACTGTGATAGATGAGAGGTTGTAAAATGAACAAGTAATGTGGCATCAGGAATCTCCAATAACGGACATTCCACATATTTAGGCCAGATTTGAAAGACATAACACTGAATCACTGTATTTGATGAGGCACTGTATTTTCAGCACTATCCAAACTCAACCTGTTTAGCTTCTGACATCTGATGAGATGTGGCACATTCAGAGTGAGCTGGTATCATAGACCACTTCAACAGGACTCTCTTACTAAAGAGTAAGGGCCATAAAATGTGACCTCTGGTGAATCGATACATCGCATTGATGCACGTTGATAAGGGGCCAACAATTTGATTCCTGCACCAACATTTTTTTCCCCATTTGAGTTATGAGGCGTGACATTTTTTTTAAAGCTTGGTCTAAGCACACCTGGTGCATCAGTTGAAATGATGGGGCAATTTATTAAATCCCTCTGTCCATCCCGTAACATTTACAGGGTTCGCCGCAGTTAGTCGATTGGGAGGTCGTTTGCTACTTGTTTAAGAGGTTTGTGGTTCAATTCTAGTCGGTCGCCCTGGTTATTACTGCGGGTGTGTGAACCAAAAACACACACCATCTGCTTCAGTGTGCATTACACATTCCCTGACATTAAATGAAACAAGTAGCCATTGTGTGCCGGCTTCATGGTCTATTTTTGCCAAATTTGAAAAATTAGCCACTAACTTCTCAACTGGGATTCTACCGAGCAACATGGCTCTTAAAGTGAAACTATTGCAAACTGTGTCTGTGGCATAGTGACTTTGTGGTATCTTTGCACTAACAGCTCAAATACCAAATGTACAAAACTATTAATTATTATATACATTACCCTTTGTTGCATTTTAATGTGATGGAGCTCCCCAAGGAATAGTCATTCCCAATCCAGTATCCTTGCCATGGTTCGGATGGAGGTGGGCAATTAAAGACTGCAGAGGATAGCAGAATACAATGGTACATGACAGTCTGATAAAATAGCCATTTATGTCATGTAATATCCTCATATATAATATCCAATTCAATACATGTAAATGTATTGTGAATGAGTCTTGCAATTACAATTGATTAACATTTTAAAAAGTTGTGACTTAGTTTGTTTTAAACTGTGCACTGTAAAAAAAACATGTTTTTTTATTAATGTCATTTTGACAAAATTGTTAACCTACATTGTTCTAAATAATTGTCAATTCGTAGTTGTCATCAATATTTGTTGTGGTATTTTAAGGCAAGGTTTTCACAACTCTTAATATTTTATAACGTGCGTGTTTACCCAACCAAGTTCTCGTGAGTCGTACTTAACAACGAAATCAATGCAAGGCTACTGCATGATAAAAATGTAACTCTATTTACTAATAGGGGTTTTACCTTTTTTTCTGGCAACAAAACTGACACCTTTTGCAAGAAATCATGTTTACATTAACCACAATACTTGTAGACAAAATGCAAACAATAAAAACAATAGTCTGATCATTTATGCATTGTTCTTGAAACGTATTGGTACACACCAGAGACAGCTTTTCTTAGAGCCTAGTCTCATATGGTGTTCGACCAGATGACGCCAAAAAGGCGCAAAGTTCAAAGACAATGCACTATCAGAGTAATGAGAGCTCGGGGTAAGCATCCATATCATGAGGCCTCCTTTGCCAGTACCAAAATATTACTAATAGGGGTTTTCCCCTTTGTTCTGGCAACAAAACTGACACCTTTTGCAAGGAATCATGTTTACATGAACCTTTTTGGCGTCATCTTGTCGAACACCATATGAGACTAGGCTCTAATGAAAGATGTCTCTGGTGTGGACCAATGAGTTTTAAGGACAATGCATAAATTATCAGAAAATTGTTTTTTGTTTGCATTTTGACTGCAAGAAAAAGTGAAAGTTCACAACTCATCCTTACCACACACTGGGTCCTTGCCTGACCAGGTTCCATTGGCTTGACAGGTTCGCGTTGAGGGCCCATTTAGTGTCATTTCATTTTCACAAGTGTATGTAATCTCACTGCCAAATTCCAGCCTAGATGGGAAACTGATTATAAGATGTGGACCTTCAGCGGGTGAATCACATGTAATTGCTGTGGAATGGAGACAGAATACATGTAAAGAGCAGTGTCTAGTCAAAGAGGTAACCGCTTGGATTTCACAATGAAATATGTTAAAAACAATCACGACACACTTTCCAACTTATACACCACCTTTTGCTTGACATTCCCTCACCAGCCATCAACAACAACAGCCGCCATTCGCCAATAAATGCCGGTGATGCCACCACGGCGCCTGTGCCAGGCAAGTTAAACTTTGAGGCAATGTGAAGTGCCAACTTGCTGCATTTTAGCCTCCCAGCACTCCGCTCATTGTTGTGAGCATTGCTCCTCTGCCCACAATTGGTATTGGGCATTGTTACAAGACTTTGAGGACATTTTTATAAAGGGACCGTACGATTTAGGTGGCACATTTAACGTCACATCACATAGAGACAGGAAACGCACCGCCTATCCTCCAAAATTCATATTGCATGGGGCCGGTCGAGAAAGCTCACGTACAAAACGCGATCGATGAGATGTTAAAAGCCGTTATTATCTTGCCATCCACGAGCTCATGGGAAGACCCTATCGTCCTGGTGAATTAGCTAGACGATTCATTGTGGGTTTACGTCGACTTCTGTCAACTAAATGAGATCACAATGGTGGATGCTTATCCGCTGCCGCAGATTGACATTCCTTGGATGCCTTAGCGGGAGCCAAATACTTTTCTACTTTGGACCTATCATCGAGATTTGGCAGCTACCGCTGGATGAGGATTCAAAAGACAAAACTGCCTTTAGGACACCGCAGGGGTTATTTCATTTTAACTGTCTTCCAATGGGATTATAAATGGCCCCAGCCACATTCCAAAGGCTCATGGAGCTGGTACTGACAGGTCTACACTAGGACATTTGCTGATATATTTGGACGACGTAATTGTGTCCGGAGGACGATTTTCTGACGCATTAGGGAAGCACATTTAAAACTCAAGCCTTCTAAATGCCACCTCGCACGGCCCTCACTCAGATATTTCGGGCACATAGTTAGTGCAACGGGGGAAGATATTGATCCAGAAAAGATGCAGTGTGTTAAAGAATGGCCCACAACTGTATCCGTGCCGGATGTTAGAAGATTTATAGGTTTTGTTTCATATTACTGCAGATTCGTGCAGGATTTTGCAGCCATTGAGAAACCCCTACATGCACTTACAGCTAAGGGGCAGAAATTCCAGTGGGGTACAAAAGAGGACAGGGATTTTAAAAATCTGCAGACACTCCTTACAGAGGTGCCACCATTGGCATATCCAGATTTTTCATTGCCCTTCACACTGGATACAGATGCGAGCGTAGTAGGGATTGGAACCATCCTATCCCAGGTGCAGTCGGGCAGGGCGGTGGTGATAGCATATGGCAGCTGGCTCCTGTCATCGGCCAACAACGTTGTTGTGTAATGAGGAGAGAGCTCCTGGCCATTGTGGCATAGCGCTGGTGGAAAAGGGAATCCGTGGCATACGGCAGTCCTGACGTCAGCAGGACAGGATATACACAAGAGCAGGATCTAGCGAAAAGGGCACAGAAGGGGCCCACCAGGAACCCGCCGTAGGTTCCAGGAAGGGGGTGTGGCGGGGCAGTGCCAACTGCTCTGAGGGGAAAACTCACACGGGTGGTCCACGAGAAATTAATGCACCTTGCCAAGGCAGGTCCATCCGCTGTTACAATCCATAATGGTGTCTCATATCAAAGAGGTAGTCGCTCTGGACATTCAGGCCATTTCTCACCACTCAGAGGGATAACAAATTCCTCCTTGTCAGGGTGGAATACCTGTCCCGTTGGCCGGTGGTGTGGCCTCTGCTAGACCAGTCAGCCGCATCCATTCCGGGTGCATTTTTGCACTGGTACGTTCTGGACAAGGGGTCTCCGGAACAACTTATTACGGACCAGGGGCGAATTTTTTCTTAAAAATTGTTAAGGGAGGTGTGCGATTCCCTGGGAACAAAAAAAATCCGGACATAGCCCTACCATCCCCAGACGGATGGAATGGTGGAGCCCTTATGTCTATGTTGTGCCAACAGGTTAATGAGGCGCAGTCGGATAGGGACTTACACATTCCCGGTGTCCTGGCCGCATATAAGATTGCCCCTTACGCCTCAACAGGATTCTCCCAGTTTTACCTCATGTATGGGAGGGAAAGGGACCCCCCCATGGAGGCTCAGTTGGGCATAAACCTGGGCATAAACCTGGGCAAAAAGAGGGCCATCATACCCATGCAGGTCACGATTAGAGTCATTTGGGCTGTGCACAAACGACTAATGCACCTGGGAGTGCAGAAAACACTTGCAATCCTCAGACTCGATTTCTTCTGGCCTGGAATGTCGGGTGACATGTACAACATACTGAAGGGGTGTGTGCAATGTGCTCGCCAAAAATCTCTGCCGAGAATGTGCTATCCGCTGTTGCAATCAATTGGTGTATCCCAGATAAATGAACTTGTTGCGCTCATCGTCCTCATGACATTTCCGACCACGCGAGGTAATAAATATTTATTGGTGGGTGTCGAATATTTTTCTCTCTGGCCCATGGCTTGGCCGCTTCCAAAGCAGTCGTCTGCAGCTATTACTGAGGCATCCCTCCATGGCTATGTGTTGGATAAGGGGGTTCCGGAACGCCTCCTTACTGACCAAGGCAAAACATTTTGATCTAAATTGTTGAAGGAAGTGTGTGACCTGTTGGGTACAAAAAAAGTGCGTATGGTCGCCCTATCACCCCCAGATGGATGGAATAGTGGAATGGCTGCACAGAACCCTGACTTCTATGTTGAGTCAGCAGGTCAACGAAGCCCAGTTTAACTGGGGGTTCTTGTAGCCTAAGGATGGCCCCTCACGCTTCCACCAGGTTCTCGACGTTCTTTTTAATGCATGGGAGGGAACCTGGAGCCTACAAGGAAAAAGGTTGACATGCCTAGCCCCATGCGCCTTACCCTCCAGCGGGTGTGAGAAGCACGGAAGGCTTCTAGGCATAATTCGACCTCGCGACAGTTGGCAAATGAAAGGCTAAGGGGGCTCCGACACCCAAGGGCCATGTATTGGGTGTGTCCGATGAGCTGCAGCGTGCATCCGCTGAGGTCGTGCCGTAGGGGAGTTCTGTCATTCTGCCCGCAGGATCGAAGCGCCGACATCCTCGACGTTGCCGGTTATGCTGACGCCAGACAGATTTCAGGGTGCAAGGCATCCATCGCCCAGCCGTTCTCTGCCCACCATTGTGAATCCTTGGGAGGGGCCATGCCCATTAGGCCATCTTCAAGTTCTCCCCGGGACATCCAGGAAGCTCAGGCCCACCTTGCCTAGGGGCCCCGCAACAAGAACTCGCTTAAAGACTGCCCGATTTAAATTACTCTCCTACAGCATGCTACTCTTTCTATGCCGTCTGCTGGTGGTCACACGCGCAAGTCAGATAGGTCATTGTCTGATCCTGGCTCTTCTTGTGCTCGCGTGTGCTGACACACACATGGGAGTAGGATTGTGCTGTTGGTGGGAGGGTAAAACCAGCCATTGTACATTGCTCACATTTTTGAAAATCTTTTCTTCTTTTCCTCCCTTCCCTTGCCCTCTCTCGTCTAGAGAATTGTACATCATGTGTATGATTTATTTATTGCGCCGTTGTCGTCTGTTTTAACTGTTGCAAAGCTTTAATTCTTTTCTGGCACACTCCTGTTTTTTTCTTATGGGAGCTATCAGCCAGGACGGCTGCGTTTTACAAAGGGGGGGGGGGGGTGATGTAGTGGCGTGTATAAAGTCACTGTGGTGTAGCGCCAGTACCGAGAGAAGAGCGGTACTGTATGTGCGGAGCATCTCTCTCGCACCGAAATGAGTACGAAACGGAAGGGCCCTGAGAGGGCATAGTCCCGGTGACAGTGGTAGAGAGGTCGGGTGAGGATGTGACGTCTGCGTGAACCCGAGAGGACAAGTGACCGGCACGGGGTAGCAAGGGGGCCCAAAAGGGAGCTTGAGAGACACGTGATGCTGGCTCCAGATCCTTCTGGAAAGATCGTGGCCGGAGGCAGAGCAAGCCCACGCTCGGTAGCATAAGAGGGATAGCCTGAGAGCAATCACGGCTGTCTTCTGGAATCAACCCGCCATGCTACGTCTACTCGGTCTTCGGTTCTCGGTCTTCGGGCTTCACGCACGACATCGTGGACCAGGCAGCGTGTTAGCTGACCTGGTCTGATTGTATGGTTATTCCGTCGTGTGGTTATGTAGTTAACTGTGGTGGCCACCATCCTATGTTGTCATCCCATCGAGTGGTTATGTAGTTACTCGTGGCGGTTACCACCCTAGATTGTTATCCGTCGAGTGATAATACGGTTACTCCATTGCGTTAAGAAATACACGTGTTGCCTCCAAGTTCGAGTGTGCGCCTCTGTGGAACCCACTACACACGTATCCGCCACTGTTTATAAACACATGCATAATTTAAGAGTTAGCAGCTGTCCCACGCTGTTATGCAAAAAATAAATTCCTTTAATTCATGACATTCATCATTGTAAATAATGGAAGAGTTTAATTACAATAGAGCAGTGGGCTAATCATTATACAATTACAAGTTTAAATGTCTGTCAGCATTGACTTGGCCCAGCATCTGCCAGAATCATAAAAAAATTGTACCGACTGGCGAGTAGAACTTTGTCATGAATAAATATTTCTTTGGGAGAACATTAGCCTGCATATCTCGATAATGATTTTTATGATTTTTTTTTAAATAACATAGTGCTGTAAAGGAAACTCTTCGAAGGCAAAGTGTGGGAGGGTCTAGAATTCAGGAACATGGTTACTTAAATACGTACTTTTGCAGTAGGGTTTTTCACTACTCAATTTGCCTGTCCGTAAGCATTCTATCGTTTGGTTTCCCACCAATATGTAATTTTCATTGCAACTATATCCGATAAAAGTGTTGAATTGAACTGGCAGAGAAACGTTAAAACTTCCATTTTGAATATCAAGTTGGTCGCACACCACCGCTGTTAAGAGAAAAACATAACACAACATGGACAATAGAAATGATCACAGAGGTCAAAGAAAACACACATCCTCTTATTATCTGAAGTCAGAGGATTTGTAAATAATTTGCGTTATGGGAAGAATATTTTTTTACTAAAGTATACCGGCAAACTTTTTACCCTAAAATATGGCATTGTGGGCTTATTTGAGTCATGTCAAATGCATTATGCAACGTATCATGATGCAAGAAATCTCTGATAAAATATTTAAATGAACAGAGTACATTACCAGAACGTGGCCGAGCTTGCATGTACACCTGGGCCTACTTAACTTGTTAACCCCACTTATCAATAACATTATAATTAGAATGTAGACTTAAAGCTTTCGTGACTGCAGGAATTCATCTTTTTTTGGACTTTCGGTAAAGACCCAAATAATAATTAGAATGTAATTAATCCAGAGAACCCTCATGCCCTTTGACATCTTGGTCAACCATGTGCTATGTTAGTGTACTGATATTTACACATTTTAAACACTTAGTTGACAAATAAATAATGTAAGTCCACCATTAAATCTTGACAATTTTCCACCTATGTTACAGTTCAGCTTTCAACATCTGCTTCATGGTGATGGTGACTCAGATGAAACTGTACTGTAGAGGTTTTGATGCATAATTACAGTATATTGTAAACATAGTTATTAAATTAGGTGCCAATTTTATGCTCTTAAATTAACTTGAGTAATATGTATTTATTATTAGCAGTGTGCACAAATGGTGCATCAAAGATTTGGCGGCCTGCGAGTTCGGCCACGAATCCCAAAACATTGACCACTATGCTTCTGAACAGACAATTGAGTGGCTAACAAACCTAAAATTACATATTTAATCTGCTAATAATCCATACGAAAGAAGATTCCATACGTAATGGAAAAGCTGTCCCGCAAAAAGAGCCGGGCTCAGAGAGGTTTAACTGTTTAACGCTGTTTAATACTTACGTTTACAGATGGGTGCTTTGTCAATGGACCATTCTATCGTGGGCAAGCACTCAATTTCATTACTGCCAAATAGCGTATAGCTGAAAAACACACGCATAAAAGTCAGTGAAGTTCCCTTTCACAACACGTTGGTCCAGAATTAAAGAGATGCACAAAATAAGTGGTTAGAACACCTTGGAGTGCTTTCACAAAGCTGACTTTGGTCATATAAAGCAGCATATTAATGTCTAAAAAAACTGTTTTTAATCAGTGTTTACCTTCTATAACATATACTTCAGAAACATTGTTATGGAAATGTTGTTTTTTCAAAAAGTATAAATTGCACAAGAAGCATGAAGACATAAGCTTTAAATTATGGAGAAAAAGAGGAGCATATGGATCGGAGAACATACATAAGTTCCAGATACGATTCAAACCATTAAAAGAGTCAAGGAATGGAACATGTACAAGAGAAAAACGACCAAGGAGATGGAGTAATGAAATGAGCTCATGTGCCAGTGCTAGGCGGTTTATTACAATCGCGGGATCAATAGGGATGGTGGCGCTTGAGGAGGTCTTCATCCAGCAGTTGCTCGAACATAGTTGATCGTAATATGAACTACAGCACATTATTTAGAAATCTAAACTTTAGCACGTTTATATATGTTAGTCTTAGGTCGCAGTGAAGACGGTCCTGAGCAGCATCTTCCCAGGTGTCCGTGTTAATGGCGAAGAACTTGAGGTCTTTCTTGGAGACATTTTTGTTGCAAAGCTGTGGGCGGCCAGTTGATCTCTTTCTGGAGGACAATTCTGAGTAGAGAATTTCCTTCGGGATTCGTCCATCATCTATCTGACGGACGTGGCCCAGCTAGCGTAGACGTCACTGCTTCAGGAAAGAGTACATACTGGCTATCTGTGCTCCCTCCAGCATTGCTGAATGCCTTATCTTATCCTTCCAGGTGATGCCTCGTATTTGCCTCAGGCAGCGTAGGTGGAAGTTGTTTAGCCTCCGTTCTTGGTGTGAGTATGTTTTCCAGGTTTTTGCTGCCATACAGGAGCATGCCTGTGACACAGGCTTTGTACACCTGTACCTTGTTGTGTGGACTGAGTTTTTGGTTATTCCATACCCTAAATGTCAGTTTTCCAAAGGTGGAGGCTGCTTTTCCAATGCGGTTGCTGAGTTCGGCATCGAGTGACAGGTTGTTGGTGATGGTGGACCCAAGGTAATTGCAAGTGCTGACAGCTGCCACAGTGGTCCAGTTGTTTTGAGTGGTCAGAAATAGTTTCTCCGTGGCTGATTTTAGCAGAGCCGTTGTGTGACGTGATGGTCCGAGTGCCTTTTTGATGCCGCCGTACATGCCTCTGATGTGGCATGTGTCAGCTGATGTTTGGATATCTTTGCAGAGCTGCAGCTAATAGTCGTTGGTGCAGCATCTTGAGACTTGCTGGAGTTTTTTCCTCGCCGTTCTGAGAGCATGCAGGGGCTTGACATTTGGGGTACATTTGTAATTGGTGAGGGCAATGCACTTTTCGTCCAGGATTCATCTCAGTTCCATTGAATTGGCTTCGAACCAGTCGTTTGACGGTCAGCTTTTTACTCAAAGCTGTCAAGGCCGTGCTGTGGATGGTGTCCCATAGGTTGTCCCCTTTCTGCTGGGCATTGTGAGATTGGGGTATGTGGAAAAGTTATTCCTCTCGGGCACAGAGAAAGCCTGCAGCTTTTGTTGGGTGAGCTGCTATCATAATGGAGGGCTCTTTCATATTTGACTATGTATGTTTTTGCCTGTAGCTTGACTCTACAGCACACAAGGGAGTGGTTAGTGCCCTGAGGAAACTTATTATATTTTAGTACTGGCAAAGGAGGTCTAATAATGTAGATTGATATAGGTTGTCGGTTACTCCAGTCATCATAGTCCTGACGTTCCAACATCCCAGAAGTAATGCTGAGGTCTTCATTTTCGCTGCACAGTGAACCTGGAATGCCTGTGAAAGGTGTATGGAGGCCTTGTGTTACCCAGGCAACAGGGCTCCCCTCTTGGCCTCCCTGGCGTGATCCAAAGAACGGTGAACCGATACATTTGACGTCAGTTTGGCTGCAGGAGTTGCCAGAACAATGTTCCATACATTTGTAATAAAGGACTATTTCACTGTGTCTGTCTCCATTGTCCTTTATTTGGGTTCTTACAACTTGTCCCACACGGCCCTCACTCACAGGCTTCCGCTTGGCAGCTTGACAGCTGCCGTCGCTCACGTAGCCTTTGCCCGCTCCCGATGCAGCTCTGCTGCAGGCTTCCCTCTTAGCCTCTCCGCCCTTGTGCAGTCTCTCAGCTGCTCTCGCTGCAGCCCCACCCCTGCTCTCCGTTCCACCCGTGCCCGGACACCGCTGGCCGACGGTGCCGAGACCCACCGCGTGGCGATCTCGCCACTCTCCACCCTCTGCCCTGCGTGGCCTCCTCCTGTCTTTATTCCCACACTCTCCCCTCGTCTCTTCCGGTTACCGCCCTTAAGAGCTTACCCCTCTCCCCCACGTGACCTAACCCCTCCCCCCGTGACGTCATATCCGCGAGGCCGTTTATGCTCGCATTACACATTGAACGTGATATTGTCCTTTGAAAGGTGACGCTTGTGTGGATCATATTAATCCGAGGTAAATTCCTCTTTTCCATTAATTACTTAAATTATATGTAGTTCACACTTATAAATGTTAGTGAATATGATTTAAGGTGCATATATAAAACGTATACACATCAAACAGCAGGCTGATACAAATCATGCTTTGAATATAAAATGGCACTGAAAATGAACATTGCTTTGTAAGTTTAAATGAAAACAACGAATGCCTTTTGACAATGGATCTAACAGTAATATAATCTTACCCTTCATCACAATAAAAATGTACTCGACTGCCAACGTTAGCGTCTATTTTCAAATTTCCTGAAAGTGTTATCTTTTTGCACTTTTTTTCTGAAAAATACACAGACAGACACATACAACAGTTATGTTTAACATGCCAGCTAAAACAATGATATATGTGCTGGGTATAATTAAGGTTCATGTGAAAATAGGATTTCTGCATCGCAGGATCGGTGATCCGGCAAAGGTAATAATTATTATCCTTGATCCGTACCCACTGTGTGCATGTGTATGCATATTGTACACCTTGTGTAATCACATGCAAATTTGGTGGTTAGAACCTTTCCAACTTAGAAATATTTCCCGGCTTAGTTGATTCCCGTCACCGAATGATTTATGCTTTTGTGTTCTCCCAACTTGATTACTGCAACACGTTACTGTTCTGGATTCTGGATAAGGTGTTGGGCAGACTCCAGCTCATTCAGAATGCAGCTGCAAGTCTTTAGACACACATGGTTTCGCGAGCACATCACACACCTGCTCTCTTGTCTTTGCACTAGCTACCAATCAAGTATCGAGTGGATTATAAGATCCACTGCTGACCTACAAGGCTCTCACAATGGATTTGCAGGAACCGAGCCGTGTTTACACTCCAACGAGGTCCCTGAGATCATCGGATCACCTTCTAAGTGTAGTGACGTAAATGGAATCACTATGGCGTTTAGCGCCAGCTACTCTCACAAGAATGGAACGGTGCGTCTTGAGCCTCTCGGACACCAGAGTACGTATGGCATGAAAGCGGGCCCTAGGGGGCATGGTTTTGGTGACGGTCAGAGAGAGGGCAAGTAAGGATGTGATAGTCTAGGTGAACCCGAGAGGGCACGTGACCAGGACAGGGTTGCGAGGGGGCCCAATGGGTGGCTTGAGGGACACGTGATGCTCGGTCTAGAACCTTCTAGTGAGATCCATAATGGGGCGTGGCCAAAGGCAGAGCGAGGCCACGCTCGGGAGCATAAAAGGGAGATCCCGAGAGCAATAGCGGCTGTCTGTTGGAATGGAAGCCCTCGGTGCTACATCTCTTCGGTCTTCGGTTGGCAACGTGGATCAGGCAGTGTGTTGCTGACATGAGCCGTTTATGTAGTTCCCCTGTTGGGGTCAAGTAACTGTGTACGTTTATGTAGAAACCCTGTTGGGGTGTTGTAATAAAGTTTTGCCTCCAAAGTCAAGTGTGTGCCTCTGTAAAACCCACTACATAAGTATTCCGATGTTAACTCTCATTTCCTGGGGCGATTGGGCATTTGCCAGTACAGCTCCAAAGCTATAGAACTGTAACACGGGTCCTCAGATGCGGTCGAACTTTATAACATATGAATATGGGCATGAGTAGATGAATATGAGCATGAAAATGGGAATAAGCCAATCGGGGCCTGTGAATTCCATCCATTTAGAAGAAGGGATATGGTATATCATGGGACCTCCTTTGCCAGTACCAAAATATGAGAATAGGTTTTCCCATTTTTTCTTATGAGAGTATGTTTTTTGTTAAACAAAAACACTCTCATAATATATATATGCATTGTCTTTGAAACTGATTGGTTTACACCAGAGACATCATGCTTTTGAGCCTAGTCTCAAACGGTGTTAGATCAGAGGACACCAAAAGGCGATAGACCTCTGGTCTATCATCGTTTGAGACTGGGATCGAAAGAAAGCTGTCTCTGCGGGAGGGGACTGGGACTGTCGTTTGTAGTGGGATACCGTCATTGCTGCTGAAGATCATCACTATCATCGCTGTCGTTTCGTGCCTTCGTCGCTGCGAGATATGGTTGGCTGCCTTAGCTCAGTGCCTTCAGTGTCAGACGGCTAGCATTGTGTGTAGGCAAGCAACCAGTGTCGAGTTGCCTATAAGTGAGAGACAGAGAGTGTGTAACAGTGTAAGGTGTGTATTGTATGAAGTGTACAAAGTGTACTCTTTGGTTCTTTCGATAAAGTCATGTAGGTATAAAATAAAATAAATCATGACGTTTCAGGCGCAACACAGGTGTCCATGATCAGGTGGGAAAGCATGATCTTCTGATGAGGCAGACTGTTTTAAAAAGTTTGAAATGGGTGTAGCCCAAGGGTCATAAAAAAGTGGGTGGGGCTAGTGATGTTAATGTAAAAAATTAGCATGTAAATGTAAGAACGGAGAGGGGCCTGCTTGACGTGGACACGGAAGTGGCTATGTTAATGAGAGAGATTAGCATGTTAATGTAAGATTAAAGAGTGGTGCAATCCAAAAGGCATGAGAGTGCAATTCAAAGGACATGTCAGCATGAGAGTGCAATCCAAAGGACATGTGAGAATGAGAGATCTAAGAGAGAGGTATGGAGAGACACACAGTCTGAAATAACAGCTAAAATAAGCAGGTAGGATGAAAACATCACAGTCAGTTAAGAATTTACTTGGTTTATAACGTCCTTCCAATGATTGCTCAGTTTGTACCCATCTTCTCGGTTGAAGTTGTGTCCGAGTTTATATATCTGGATGGCTTCATGAACAAATCAATGAACGTAGCCAGTAGGTTTGCAGAGTACCTCCGTCTTAGAAAAATAAATTTAGTGCGAGCCCACAGCGTTAAAACAATGATCAGCAACGGCAGAGGTATTGGTCCTATACCTGCATTTCCCATAAATATGCTAAATTCCTCTTGATATGCAAATTCCTTTGTCAAGGCGCTCTTCCCCTTCCAACCCAGCTTAAATATACGCTGCCAAGCCTGGTGGTGTTCATTCAGACGCTGTCTTTCTGACAGACCTGTTCTTCACCTGAGGACGGCTGCTTGCGTTGTGGCCGAAACGTCGTGAGAATTATTTTATTATGTTTTATGTTTATTATTTTATTATTTCCATTCTATGTGACTTTACTGAAAGAACCAAGAAGATGGTCCTACCGTGTTTGAGATCTGCCTTGTGTTCACGAACACGGTCCGAGAAATGTCGTTTAATTTCCCCAATGTAACTGCTTCCGCAACTACAACTCAGTTTGTAGACACCCGGGTATTGCATGTCAGGAATCACATCCTTTACAGATGGAATTAAATAACGGATTTTGTGTACTGTGTTGAAACGAACCTGGATCTCGTGTTTGTTTAAGATTTTTGAAATATATTTGGTAACCCCTGCTATGTATGGTAAAGTGATGCCTTTGGATTTCACCACTCTTCGTTCTTACATTTACATGCTAATTTCTTACATTAACATCACTAGCCCCGCCCACTTCTTTATGACCTTTGGGCTACACCCATTTCAAACCTTTTAAAACAGTCTGCCTCAGCAGCAGATCATGCTTTCCCACTTGATGACGGACGCTTGTGTTACGCCTGAAACGTCGTGATTTTTTTATGCCTACGTGACTTTACCGAAAGAACCAAAGAGTATGGATTCCTGCAGTCACGAAAGCTTAAAATCAAGATTGTGCAAAGTGTGCTCGGTGTTAATTGAAATAACTGTCTCCAAGAACTTAAGTCTCCAAGTCAGTCACTACACGAGCATCAGTACTCTTGCAGCTACATATTGAATATATCGGACCACGTTGGATTAGAGACCAAAGTAACACCAAATAACAGAGAATTGCAGTAGTCTTAGCTTGGAAGTTACAAATGCATTAATTATTGTTTCTGCAGCACGTACGGGAGAGTGTTGAAAATGCGAGATATTTTGCGGAGAAGAAAGTAAGCAGTCTTGCACATAAAGGAAAACGTAAGAAGAAAAGGAGAGGTAAAAAATTAACCCGTAAAAACAAAGTTTTTCACTCTAAATCCTTTATATGCGTGGCGGCTAGAGTCCTCTCGTCCTCTGGCTTGAGATGGCTGCCACCTATGGGTCAGATGATTGTCTGCCAGCATTAAGCAATGGGTAATTAAATATATATATATATTTTCCCCTAAACAGTGTAACATTTTTGAAAAAAAATTTCACGAAAATTAATTGTCACGCACAACGAGTCTGTGTGGAAAATGTCAGCTCGATTGGATCACGGGAAGTGGGTTAAAAAACGACCGAAAGATTTGCACGGTCGTAAGCAAGCAAGCACGCAAGCAAGCAAACTTAATATAAAGGATTTAAAAAGGAAGAGGGAATTTCAATCACTTCCAGTTAAACATTGTATGTTATATGAGCTATGCAACATGTATGTATGTATGTACGTTGAACTTCTTTTGCACCGTACATAGCCTATCATGATAATCGGAGGTAATGCGCATAATGTATGTTTGATTCTCTATTAAAAGTGTGGTGGCCTGTATAGGCGTGCATTTAAACAATGTATTATTTGATCATTCGCTTCCACGCAGCACGAAGTCGATAGCTGTCTGAACGGTTAAAAGTGTTTTTTTTCTTTCAATTTCTATAGATTATCTAATTAGTCTTGGCCAATAGTAACTAGTTTTGCACGGAACTTCAATATTATCAAAATAAATTGAGTGTCCTTGTTGGCACGCGTGTTCTGCTACTGCTGAGAATATTTAATATTTATTTAGTGTTCTTTTAGTCTAATGCTGATCATTCATCCTGTTTGCCCAACATAGAATTTGCCACATGTGTGATTAATCCGGTACATACCTTCTGTTGATAGCTTCTGTAATACATCTTTTGTACTCTTTAGTTCTTTCGGTGAAGTCACGTAGAAAGAGAAAATAATAAATTAAATAATAGCATACAACATTTCGATTGCAACACAAGCAATCATCATTAGGTACAAATGAAAGAGAAAACAAACCTAGTAAACTTAGAAATATAATGCAATACAACACAGATAGTCGTCTAACATAACAGTCAACACCCAGATATTAATGTCTGTATTTTATGTACCGTGCCAAATCTGACTCTGATGATTTGTTTTTCCAAACATCTGGCTAAATAATCTAAACGCATGTTTATAAATGTGGAGGGAAACCGGAGGACCCAGCAACACAATCCATGCGACCACGAGGAGAACATGTAAACTCCAAGTATACAGATGTCACACTGTCAGATTCAAACCCCAAACCTCCTGCATACCAGGCGAGGAAAATAACACAACACTGATGGCATCCCTTAAATAAAGAAGAAAATTCAAATTGCATAAGTACTCCAATTCCCAAGCTTGGAAAAGGCAGTGAAACAACAGCAAAAAGAGTCCCAGATCACGGCAGAACAACACAGATCTTCAATAAAATTGTACATTAAAATTTAACTATCGATACATGGGTCAGGATCAAAAATACAAATTACATTTGCAAATGCAGCTGTGTCCAGCACTAATCTGCTTCAGAATGTTTTGAAGGAATATTTACGATGTTAAGGGGGAAACAAGGTTGTGATACAAAGGCAAAGTTTATTGGGTTTGACAAAGCGTTAAATGAATTAGTGAAGTATAGCACAGATTTGCCATTGAGGATTTTATGGATGAACAGGGGGCAAATGTAGATGGGTAAAATAACCTAACAACATCGACCCCTACTGGCAGATGATACCAGCCTGTAGAAAGACTCGGAAACCAAATGTGTTGATGAAACTAAACTTAAGCATTTGGCTGCCCCTCCACAGCTCACCTTTACAAGCAGGAGCACTGTCGCTCCAGACCCCCTTCTCATTGCATCGTCTAATTGTGTTCCCGATGAGAGAGAACCCTTGGTTGCAGTGGTATGTCACAATCGAATCATAATCCAATTCAGATGGAAAGGAAACTCTTCCGTTTTCCACTTCTTCGGGAGTGTCGCATTTTACGGCTGCAAAACAAACATACATAAATATTCATTACAACATTTTCCAATCGTACTACGTAACTCCGCTTATCGGTGACCCTGTCATCCGTGACCTCTATCGGCAGCCATAGGGTCGGCAGAAACTCCCCTTATCCGAGGCCCTATTCTTCTTTTGAATCTTAACTATCCGTCGTTTTTCCCATCCTGCACTGCGGAACAACTTACCATTATCCATGAATGTTTCATGGATAGGAGGGGTCATTCAGAAAATTAATCAATTTTGGAGTAGATTTGCGTTCAAAAGGATCAATGATGTTGATCAGCAACATAAGGCAAAGTCTCTCCTTCCCCTCGCAGTTTTTCTGTCCCCCTTTCCAGAAACCCCGAAAACGTTGTACCAGACGTATGTGCGTACCTCAATAAAACATAAAAAAAACTGGAGGTCGGATAGTTTTTGTTCTTCATTCTCAGCCAGTCTCTGGAATTCACAAACCCCCCCCTTGTTTGCATATCTTCCTTTGGTTTTGTTATTTGTTGAAGTCACCCTTGTAAGAGATATCTGCTGCCTCAGTGTTCTCACCTGGTAAATTTTCAGGTGCATGAGTACTTGCCAGTGACATTTCCTCATCGAGATTTGGGCTCGGACTGAAGCGTTGTGGTTTATATTTGCCAATTATTTTAGTGTCCAACAAGTCTATTTCACAGAAAATGCTGAACTTGATTAAGTCCCAACAAACACAACTGGGCAGCTGTTGGAAATGCACCATCACCTCTATACAAACTCAGTCTGAGGCGATTACGCGACTTTATTCTACATAGCTGCAACTATTTACCTTTGCAATGTAAATAAGTCCAACGTCCGTTTTCTTGGCAACGAATAGCATTATTGGAGGTCGTTAATTCATACCTTTGTAAGAAAAAAAGTCAGAAAAACAATGTAATAACTTACATATAGTGTATCATTTCACAGCATTAACAAAAGGAAAGTTAAAACATTGTTAAAACAAGATTTGTTGAAATATTTAAACACAGAGCTGGATCCTGAATGGGGAATTATGTATTAGGGACTGGCAGTTATATCATCTTGTGAGGACAGTCACATGATGGGGCCAAGCAGGAAACTCAGGTTAAGATAGATAAGCTACAGAAACACATGTTTGAGGTTGGAAGATGGGGTTGGTTGATGGAACCAGCAGATAACCTATAGCTGAAGAGGGCTATATTTTATAATGAAAAAGCTAAATACCATTCTAGATTTAAAGCTTTCGTGACTGCAAGGATTCATATTCTTAGGTTTTTTCGGTAATGTCACGTAGGTACAAAATTAAAATTAATAAAAGTAAAATTAAATAAAAATCACGACGTTTCGGAGGCAACACAAGCTTCCGTCTTCAGGTGGAACCGTCACAGCCCGACAGCTGTATCAAGTAAATGAGAGATTACAGGAGATACCACTCCGTATATATAGTGGTTGAGGGGGGGGGAAGGGCCAGGAATGGCCCACTTTTTATTATTATGGTAAGAATATGAATATCAAAATACCAATTGGTCCAAATTAGCTTTCTATCAGTGAATATTATCTGTCACGACATATGAATTAGAAATATGGACTTTGACCAAATAGTTTAATAAAAGCCAAAAAGTGCGAAAATATGGCTTCGGATTGCGGATGGCGTAATTCACAGAATACACACGCATGGGCAGTGCTTTTAGACTGGACATAAGCATAATCACAATAAAACGGTTGCGAGTTCAAATCTTACTTTGAGGGTTAACCTGGCACAATTTTCTTTCGGGGTCGATTAATTGAATACCACTTCACGGAAAGACTTAAACTAAACTATTTTTTCCTTTTTTTCAAAAGCCACCTAGCGACAAATGAACTCAACGAAGTGGCGTATTATGTGGAAATTTATAGCAGCCAAATAATTTAAACACATGTTTCTAAATGTAAAGGGAAAAACTTGACAACCCGGAGAAAAATCCATACCATTATGGGGAGAAAATGCAAATTCCAAATATACAGGCATCAGGGTCCAGATCAAAGCCGCTACCTCATGCATACCTGGCGAAAAAGATAACATCTCGCCACCGTGACACCCTTAAGGAGAGGCATTCCTCAAATATGAGATTTATGACCATATACCATCACTGAAACCGCGCCAATCCATTGCATGTTGATGCAGACAGCAGGGAAAGACTTTAACTTGATGTGCAGCTTCAATTTGTGTGCTTATTGCCATTCTGCTCACCAGCCTCACAGAATGATAATGATTAATCTTGAAATATCAATGGATTAACTCCTCAGGTCTCATAACCACGTTGCAATAAAAGTTTAAATCCACAAGATGGTCTGGATGGATGGCATGAAGGCGTATGTAAAGTAAGTATTTTTCCACCATCTGGGCTTCATGGACATACATTGCAGCGAATGTTATAATAAGAAAACAACTCACCCAGTATTGCATTGGCATGAGACGCTTTTACCATAAGCAAAATGAGAAGGGTATTGACCACTGCATATACCATTGGTAATTTCTGGCCGTCCACAATTGACCTCTGTAAATAAAGCAGAAAGATTATGGCTTTCAACAGTTTTTAAACTTTGTCTATACCGTCATAAAATTGATGGCATTTAATGCCGACATGACCACACAATAGAATAATACATTTTTTTCTCCATGCTTTTGTCTACGTGTCTCTTTTATAAGGCCATTCCTTGAGTGTTCTTCCTCTATCTGACTGTCTCTTCATGTCTCTTATGCCTCTATCCATGATCGCTATGAAGTGAGTCAGTCCGGTTACCAAACTGGCAAGCTGGACTTAACCTGGATTCCCACAGCAGCCTCACCAAGCCAATCCAGTTCCGAAGGGGACATGTCGCCCCTTGGCAATGTTCAGGAACTAAATGCCAAATTAGTATTGGTTTCTGGCCTTTAAAAGGGTTTTTCTTGCCGTTTGTCTTTAACTGATCATATTAACGATGTCCATTTTGCCTAGATGACGATATTGGTTGTGTTCAAGGTAACACGAAAACATGTAATGGGTAGAAGAGTGAGAAAGCGATTGTTTCCCATCCAAGTGGTCTCTTTAAATTGGGCCTTTTCAGTCACTTTCCTGCAGCCCTGCATTTGCAATATATTTTATTGTGGCATAGTGTGATCTTACCCAAGCATACCTTAAACTAATGAAAGGGAACTACAGCCCAGGGGCCAGATGCAGCTCATTACTTTATTGCATATGGCAAGTGGCCAAATAAAGACCTAGCACTTTTAAACGTCCCACAAAATTGATGCATCACTGCGAGCATATTATCCATGCTAATCAGGTACTGGAGGAGAATATTTTCTACTTCACGTTTATATATTTCAGTAAGGGTCTGGTACAGAGCACAAACCACGACGTGAAGGGAGGGGGTGGTGGAGTACAGAACTCCGCAGACAGAAGTCCAAACGCTGTGCTCCTGAGTTTAGAGGCGGGAGATTGGGCTCGCTGCCCCACCGAGTGGAGACCGCGAGCTGGGTATGTGTACTTTTATGTGGGACTGAGGAAGGCGAGGGAAGAAGAAGTTAACCTTATCCTATTTAGAGATACCTGCTAGTTGCAGGGTGGGTCCTATTCACCACTGAATCCCAGAACACACAAGTGGTTAATGTAAACTTTAGTTAGAGGGGTAGCACCGCTGTTTTTAAAGAAATTGTACTCTCCGCAGACCATTGTAGCCACACGTCCGTATTCTACAATAGCTGGTGCCAAACTGTGCCACACCCCCTTCTGCACGACCTTTTACTTCCAATTCTATTCCGATGACGTACACGATGATGTATAGGTACGTCATTGGAATGGGAGAGGGTTAAGTAGGGAGTAGAGGGAGCAGGAGGAATAAGTGGGGGGAGAGGGGAGAGGGGGAAAAGTGTGGGGGGGGGGGGTTCTAACTTTACCACTCATTCACTTACGTCACCTGTTTTTATTGCTCACATAGCCGGGATCATATCAATAATCCAATTGAGCTAATTCTATCCGATCCAGGATGTCAAGAAATGTATTCAACCCAGTACGGTTTAGATGTTATTTTAAGTTACAAGCTTGTAACTATGAACTGGAATTGGCCATCAGATTATACAAACATTGGACCGAGTATGAGAGGATAAATTGTAGTACTTGTGATCTACACAAATGATGTCTAAAGGAAGGATTAAGGCGAATGTAAAGATGACACAAGTAATAAGCAGAGCAAATGCAACGATACATTTTTGATAAAAAGTATTGATTTCTCATTGTTTTTTATCCATAATTGTGGCAAAGAATTTAAGAGCAACGGGCAGTCACCTAGTCATGTTTAAATTATGTTTTAGTGTAAAAACATTAAGTTAGTGAGGAATCCCTCTATACAATTCGCTCTTCTATACTGCATAAAATACGAACTTTCACTATTATTAAATGACAATGTGTTTTAAACGTTAACACTTAGATATTTGTTTTAAATATTTGGTGTGATGAAATAATATTTCATATTTAACTCAACAATTGCATTATTTAACAGGGTTTTAACCTTCGATTTAAAGCTTTCGTGACTGCAGGGATTCATCTTCTTAGTTCTTTCGGTAAAGTCACGTAGAAGGGAAGTAATAAAATAATAAAAATAAAACATAATAAAACAATTCTCACGACGTTTCGGCCACAACGCAAGCAGCCGTCCTCAGGCGAAGAATGAAGCACCACCAAGCTTGGAGCGTATATTTAATCTGGGTTAGAGGGGGGGAGGTGGGAAGAAGAGCGCCTAAACAAAATAATTTGCATATCAAGAGGAATTCAGCATATGGAAAATGCGTAGGAGGTGGGCGGGGGGGGGGGTTCCAAATCAATACTATGCCCGTGCATTATGCAGGATTAGCAGCATCAAAGGGGGGGGGGGGGAGGGGGTAGAATTAACAAAGGAAAGGAATGTTAATAGTATGTAGCTGCAGTTACTAAACAACCACGTAAAAAACTAAAGTATAAACTGCATAACAAACTAAAGTATAAACTACATAGCATCATCAGTATACTTACTATACTCTACAATAAGTTGAGTTACTAACAGTAAGTAATACATAAAAAATTTACGTTGTAAAAAATTATATAATATGCTTCCATCTAAACTTTATTCTCTTACATCACACGCGTCTATACCGTACTATATACTGCCATAGGCAAACCCAACATTAAATTACATACTGTATTGCTAATAATACATAGTGTTATATTAAAATATTAAAATGTATAAGGTATAGGGTGGTTTATAGCAATACAGTATGTAATTTAATGTTGGGTTTGCCTATGGCAGTATATAGTACGGTATAGACGCGTGTGATGTAAGAGAATAAAGTTTAGATGGAAGCATATTATATAATTTTTTACAACGTAGAAATTTTTTTATGTATTACTTACTGTTAGTAACTCAACTTATTGTAGAGTATAGTAAGTATACTGATGATGCTATGTAGTTTATACTTTAGTTTGTTATGCAGTTTATACTTTAGTTTTTTACGTGGTTGTTTAGTAACTGCAGCTACATACTATTAACATTCCTTTCCTTTGTTAATGCTACCCCCTCCCCCCCCCCCCCCCCTTTGATGCTGCTAATCCTGCATAATGCACGGGCATAGTATTGATTTGGAACCCCCCCCCCGCCCACCTCCTACGCATTTTCCATATGCTGAATTCCTCTTGATATGCAAATTATTTTGTTTAGGCGCTCTTCTTCCCACCTCCCCCCCTCTAACCCAGCTTAAATATACGCTCCAAGCTTGGTGATGCTTCATTCTTCGCCTGAGGACGGCTGCTTGCGTTGTGGCCGAAACGTCGTGAGAATTGTTTTAGTATGTTTTATTTTTATTATTTTATTACTTCCCTTCTACGTGACTTTACCGAAAGAACCAAGAAGAGGGTTTTAACCCTCAATTAATATGGATGGACATACCTTGATGCAGCAATATTGTTACAATCTGATTTTGTATTCTAATCAAATTTGACTGTTGACATCTTATGCTAATTTCGCAATCCTTCAAATTGTGTGGATTGCAGATCCATCATTTTACAATTATGACCCAATCTGATGGTAAACCCCGACCAACAGAACTGCTCCCACTGTTACAATTATTTTAACGTCAGTGATTACCTTGACAATCTACTCTTGGGACTGACCACGTCCCATTGTTCAGGCATCGAGTATTCACTTGTCGTTCTCCATTGATGTGAAACCTGTAATCATGAATGTAAAGAAATAAAATAATATGAAAGTCACTAATGTATTGCGTTGTGAGGTGGCACTGTGATTGCAATGGTGGACAAAATTGAAAGGTTTTGAGTTTACATCGTGGTCAATTACCCATTTATCCTCAACCCCTGTTGCCAGTAATGCACAGGAAGTCAACAGTGGGAATCCTATGAATAAACTTGTGCCCACCTTGGGAATGTGAAATTTCCACTGTTGGGTTTGTTGTTTAACAGCGTTAGGATGAAAAGTGCTGAACAGCTTATGCGGTAATAGGATTAATGCACCCACTTGTCAATTTATGAATGATTAAACATATTTTCAGATAGCATATAATAACTCCAATGGAGAAGACGCATGTATGTTTAACATTTCTATTTAGTTTTCTTGTATGCTATGAATAGTGTCTCTGCTGTATTGTTTGAACCATTGTTCAGTATTTGGTTTGCAATTACTTCCTTGCTGAGTAATAATCTCAAATACCCATTTGCTCTGTTACCTCAACATGTATTGCATGGGGGATACAGTATAAAAAATAATTATGGATCAGGGAAACCAATGAATATGCGCATCACTCGAATGCTTGTAAGAGCAGGGAGATGTTGACCGACTTTTAACTGTGACGCACTGGGTTCAATGGTTGGAAGCTCACAGTCAACGCAACTCTATATAATTTGACTAGCGGCCTATAGAAACTACATTTTCTTTCTGGTTTCCACACACTGCAGCTGTGTGTGTACCAATTCCGTGCTGACATTTTCCCATGCAGTATTTTCATAATCCTTTACTCTTCCTTTTGTCATCACTACAAGGATTGACCAAGTGTAGTAACCACAGATGCACCTACTGCTACGCAAAGGCTATGTTTGGGCAGAGCATTAATTGCCCACCCTTTTGAGGCCCTTATTCTAAGTCATTTCTCAGCTCTGGTTTATCCTTGAATACTTGGGCTCAATTCAGGCGTAAGGCGCTCTTTCTTTCAAAAACACATGAGTGGCTCAGCTATAGCTTGGCTCAGGCCGAGCACATTGAAATTCTGAGCATGGCGAAGTTGATGCTTAGGGCTGTCTCAAGTTGGTGAGATGTTAACCACCTCACCTGGTATACAGGAGGTTGTGGGTTCTATCCTGACGCCTGTATTTTTGGAGTTTGCATGTTCTCCCCATGGTCATGAGGATTTTTTTCCAGGTCCTCCGGTTTTCCTCTCCACATTTAGAATCACATATTTAGCTGCTATCAATTTCCACACGAGTCACTTAATTGGGCTATCATTTGTGGCCAGGTTGCTTCTGAAAAATAGCTTTATAGCTCAGTGGGCCTTACCTGGTAATATAAAAAAAATAGTTTATAGTTTTATAAGTCTTTTTTAATAATTGCTTTGTGATGGCCCACTTGAGCCACAGCCAAGATTGAGCTGGGGCGTGACTAAGAATACAGGCCTAAGTCTAAGCTGCAGACTGTTTCTTCCACATCACCAGAGATTATGGCAAACCCGCTGAATGAATGGCATGTTTAAGCATCAAATAAAAGTTTTGGTCAAGATATAGTGACGTAAATGGAGTCACTATGGCGTTTTGCGCCAGCTACTGTCACAATAGTGGAATTGTGCGTCTTGAGCCTTTCTCTGGCACCAGAGTAGGAATGGCATGGGATCGGGCCCTAGGGTGCATAGTTCTGGTGACGGTCAGAAGGAGGGAAAGTGAGGACGTGACAGCCTGGGTGAACCCGAGAGGGCACGTGACCGGGACAAGGTAGCGAGGGGGCCCAGAGGGTGGCGTAAGGGACACGTGATGCTCGGTCGAGAACCTTCTGGTGGGATCCAAAAGCGAGCGTGGCCGAGGATGGAGCGAGGCCACTCTCAGGAGCATAAAAGGGAAGTCCTGAGAGCAATCGCGGCTGTCTGCTGGAATGGAACCCTCGGTGCTGTGTCTCTTCGGTCTTCGGTCATTATGCTCGGCTTCGTGGGTCAGGCAGTGTGTTGCTGACCTGACCCGTTTATGTAGTTACACTGTTGGGGTCTAGTAACGGTGTAAATTTATGTAGAAACCCTGTTGGGGTGTTATAATAAATGTGTTGCCTCCAAAGTCAAGTGTGTGCCTCCATAGAACCTACTACAAGGATATAAGGTTTCCAAGGCAAATACTACCTAGACGAGTGGAGAATTGCTTTTCAAAAAGACCAACAGTTATTGCTTATTAAAATTAATGCAATGCAAAAATACAATTTTCCATTAGTATAATATGTACATTCTTGTGTAAACTATTCCTTATCCCCACCAAAGGACCGTAACCTTATCATGGTGGTGGGATTTGTATGTTCCAATAACCCTCAGAGCTATGTCGCGTGGAGTCTTGTACTCTTCGTAGGGTCTCCCTTGGCGAACAGCTCTGGGGGAAGGTTCCAGACAAATGCCAGTCCAAACAAAAGCCCCTCATGAATAGTTCTGAAATATAAAAATCAGAGAACCTCGCTCGTCAAGGTATACTGGCACACCCCCCTGGAGCCAGGCCCAGGGGTGGTGTTCACCGGCAAGCGCCTTGTGGCCGGGTGACCCACATAACCCACTCAGGCCCAGCCCTAAATGGCTGTGTGGCCATCCTTTGGGCCCACCATCCACAGGACAATGGGTGAGGAGCGGGTACGATGCCAGTATGGCAGGGAGAGGGATGGTCTCGGACAAACTGGACGTTGGCAATGGACACTACTTATTGAGACGTAGAATGTCACGTCACTGGGGGGGGGGGGGGGGGGGGGGGGAGGAGCCGGAGCAGGTGGAGGTGTAAAGGTATCAACAAGATATAGTCGGTCTCACGTCCACACACAGCATTGGAACTGGAACCAAACTTATCAATCGGGGGTGGTCTCTATCCTATTCCGGAGTAACCCCTAGTGAGAAGCCCCAGGTGGATGTGGGACACTTACAAGTGCCCAGCTGAGTGCTGTTCAGTTGGAGTTTGTTCCAGTGGATGAGAGGGTCGACTCAATGAGACTTCGTGTCTCAGAAAGGACAACTCCGACTGTTGTCTGTGCTTATGCACCAAACAGCAGTTCAGAGTATTTGCCCTTCTTGGAGATGGTGGGTGCAGTGCTCGATAGAGTGCCGCCTACCAACTCCATAGTCTTACTGGCTGACTTCAATGCTCAAATGGGAAACAATGGAGATGCCTGGAGAGGCATGGTTGGGAAGAATGCCCCCCCCCCCGATCTGAATCAAAATGGTGAGATGTTATTAGAATTCTGTGCTAGTCATGGAGTGTCAATAACAAACACCATATTCAAACACAAGGATGCTGATACATTAACATGGTACCACAGCAACTTGTGCCAAAGATCAATTATTGACTTTACAGTTGTACCATTGGACCTAAGGCCGTATGTTCTGGACACTCAGGTGAAGAGGCACAAAACTGTCAACTGATCAACATCTGGTGGTAACTTGGATCCGACGCTTGGGGCACAGACCAGAGAGACGTGGAAGGCCCAAACGAATAGCGTGGGTTTTTGGGAACGTCTGGCAGAAGACCCAGTGCAGAAAGATTTGAACTTCTACCTCCGGGAAAATTTATCCTACACTCCAGGAGAGGTCATGGGAATGGACGATGTTCAGGACCTCGATTGTGGATGAAGCTGTGAAAAGTTGTGGCCTAAAGGAAATTAGTGCCTGTCCTGCCAGAAACCCTAGGACCCACTGGTGGGCACAAGTGGTGAGGGAAGCTGTCAAGTTGAAGGAGGCTTTCCGAGATATGCTCGGAAAAGGTCTCCCGACTCGATTGAGAGGTACCAGCTTGCCAAGAGGGCGGCAGCGGTAGCTATCACTGAACGAATGCCCTGGCATGGAAGGAGCTTGGAGAGGGACTACCGAGCAACCTCAAAGATCTTCTGGCAAACCATCGGATGCCTTAGGAGTGGTTGACAGGACGTGGCCAGGCTGTTCTCAGTAAGGGTGGCATAACATGGAACTCAACTAAGGTGATAGTCGAGAGGTGGAAGGAACACTTTGAGGAGCTCCTCAACCCTGTAGACATGCACTTCTCTCAAAAGGCAGCCCTGGAAACAGCTTGGGGGTTGGATCCATCAAGGCTGCGTAAGTCGCTGTGGCTGTCGAGGCCCTTTATAGCGGCAAAGCTGCTGGGGTGGAAGATATTCGCCCAGAGTTGTTGAAAGGGCTGGAGAGTGTAGGAGTGTCATGGTTAACGCGCTTTTTCAATGTTGCATGGAAGGCGGGTACAATAACTCTGGATTGGGAAACTGGTCCGCATTTTAAAGAAAAGGGACCAGAGGGTGTGCTCCAACTACATATCACACTCCTCAGAGTCCTAGGTAAAGGCTATGCCAGAGTACTGGAGAGGCTGCGCCCAGTCGAGCCTCAGATTTAGGAGGAACAATGCAGATTCCTTCAGGGTGGTGGAACAATAAACCAGCTCTTTTCGCTCACACAGATTTTGAGGAGTCATAGGAGTATGCTTCTCCAGTCAACCTCTGCTTTGTATACTTGGGGAAGGCATATGACCGTGTTCTCTGGAATGTCTTTTGGGAGGTGCTGCGGGAGTATGATGTACCGGTGCCGCTTGTGTGCAATCTGGTCCCTCTATTCCCTGAGTGAGAGGTGTGCCCGTATTCTTGGTGTTAAATCAAAGTCGTTCACTCTGGATGTTGGACTCCGCCAAGGGTGCGTCTTGTCCCCATGAATAGGATATCAAGGGACAGCCAAGGTATGGAGAGTATCCAGTATGGGGGCACGGAGGTGGCATTGCTGCTCTTTGCAGATGACATTGTCCTCTTTGCCTCGTCAGTCTGTGATGTCCAGCGTGCACTTGGACAGTTTGATGCTGAGTGTGAACCGGCTGGGATGAGGATCAGCACCTCCAAATCTGAGGTCATAGTTCACTCCCAGGAGATGGTTCACTCCCAGAGTATTCTCTCCAGGAAAGGGGGGAACAGCTGCCCTTAGTGGAGGAGCTAATTACCTCGGGGTCTCTTTCGAGAGTGATGGTAATTGGTTGTGGGAGATCGGTCTGCCGGTTGGTGCGGCATCTCCAGTGAGGCGGCCGCTGTACTGTTCCGTGTTAGGGAAGAGGGAGCTGAGTTCTCGAACAAAGCTCTCAGTTTACAGGTTGATCTACATTTCCACCCTCACCTATGGTCATGAGCTTTGGGTACTGACTGAAAGGATGAGATCTCGGGTACAAGGGGTCGAAATGAGGTTTCTTTGCAGGGTTGCCGGGCTCACTCTCCGTTATTGGGTGTGGAGCTCTGTAATCCGGGAGAGCCTCAGAGTTGAGCCGCTGCTCCTCCGGATCTAGAGGAGCCAGTTGAGGTGGTTCGGGCACCTTGTAAGGATGCCCCCCAATAGACTCCCCCTGAAACTCTACTGGGCACGTCCCACTCGGCGACGACCCCGGGCCAAGGCCCAGGACACGCTGGCGGGAATGTCGCTTGGCTGGACAGGAAACACCTGGGAATTCCACAGGAAAAGCTGGAGTCTGTTGCCAGGGTGAAGGGAGGTCTGCACCGCCCTACTCAACATGCTGCCGCCGCAACCCTCACCATGACAGGCGGATTGAGAAACGAACAAACAAACTATTCCTCATGTAAAACTTACCCAAGATCACATTTAAACGTCAAAGTTGCTCCCTCAATGTAACTACTTCCGATCGTCTGTCCATGGCCAGGCGTACCTGGGTGTCCACAGTATCCTGGCAGAAAACAAATAATAGTTAGTTTAACTATCGATATGGTTTGTACTGCTTTGAATCACATTAAAAAACACACACGGGTCGTAAAAACTGGTTATTTACAGCTGTTGTGAGACACTGTCTGGAGCGCTAGGGTAGACATTGCAGAATATATCCAAGTGCCTAATTAAATAAGTGTCTTCAAAAGGTATAGCAATTTTGTCAACCTACTGCTGGATGAGGGCCTTTTTATTGCCTGTAGAGGTCATGAGGGTTATTTTCCCATCCTTCACTGATGTTTGTTGTCAGCCCAGGTATTGTACAATTGCAATTCATGTAAAATACTTTAACTGTTTAATGAGGGTAGGACATTTTGGATGGTTATATTGCAACGGTGCATATGATCACATTTGATTTTATTGTTTACAGTATCAAACGTTCTCACAAAGACATTATAAACCATGATTTTGAATACATAAATCCAGGTCAAATGCATGTACTGTACTTACGTCGGCATGAAAATGTTTTTTGTTTCCATACTGGAGATGGATCCCAATAACTAGTTGGTAAACAATGCACTTTAAAGGCATCAGAGTCTATTTTTGAGATATCTCTATATCCCTCGGCACATTTAAACTCCACGTAATCGTTGAGGAAGAACCTTTTCCCAGTAGGAAATCCCAGCACATATTCGATTCTTGTATCTTGATAATTGTTCGTAGGAAAAAGTGGACATAGCTCTGCCAACAAACACATTCATAAAACGAGTACAGAACCGTTTAGAAAACACCTCGTATTTGTCAGACAGCTCTGCCCTAGAATGAGGACCCAACCTGTAGAACAGGAATATTTTCAATAGAGTTGGTAATTTAGTTTTAATGTGTATTTTGGTGCATTCTTCAAGTAATATCGGTGTGGCTGTTCCAACAAGGGGTGTCCGCATACAAACAGGAAATAAAGTTTCGTGATTTTGTGACACTTTGGTTGCGCAACTGATGGCTCACACGTGAATCCACAATCAGGAGCGTCCTAGAACAGCAATCAGCCAGTGGGTAATGACTAATTTATATAATTACTAATGTCCCGTATTTTACGTCCTTCACACACATATCTTACATACATAAGATATATACATACACATAGCACTTGCATATATACTCACACATTAACCGTTTCGTTATTAAAGCAAGACAAAAGTTACGATTTATAAATTAAAAAGTAAAAAAATACTTACCCTCACACTTAAAGATGTTCAACAACGGGAACCAGTCAGCTTTGTTTTCATATAGTGTGCATGTAGTGGATAACATAGCTAGTTTTCTATCTGCAAAACCTGTTTTGCAAGTAAACTGCAACTGGTTACCCAGGACGAAGAATTCTCTTTCGTATCCATCGTTAGAATTTGCATTTTGTATTGTTTTTTCTTTGCAAACAGCTGTTCGGCAAGAAAATAGCACAAGCAAACAATTGTCAATATGTACAATTATGTGTGATTATGTGGGTACCAAAAACATATTTTTCAGGTTTGCAGATTATATGCAACATTTTTTGTTCACTTTTTTACCCTAGGAAAGCCTGACAGTCTCAAGATTTATTCAGGAGGGTCCTGCGAAGTATTCCTAGTAATAATAATTTCATTTCATAGATCATCATTCATGCTAATTGCATCTCACAACGCAGTACAATAATTATATCTATACCCACATTAAAGGCGAACTCATCTTTATAACAATTATTAAATAAAAGAAAACCCTCAGAAAATATTAACTGATGAACAAATTAAGAAATAGTACATAAACAAAAGGTATACATAAAAAGTTTCATAACTGAGGTATTGAAAATTGTGTATCGCACAACGGTCTGTCTCTTAGATCCCCACACCAGCAAGCACAATCAGTCCACCAAGTGACATCTGAGCGCACAACCACAACTTCTCATTAGAGGTCGACCGAAACTGAATTTCTGGTTTCGGCCGAAACCGAAAGTAAACCAAAAGTAAAACATTTACTTTTAGCCGAAACCGAAAGTAAACCGAAAGTTAACTTTTGGCGCCGAAACCGAAACCGAATTTCAGTCGGCCTCTAGTTGCGGCTGTAACCGAGCTCCCAAGCTGCTGACGTGTGTGCGTGTGTTTGCAGGATTGCCGAGCGCCGACTGACCGGCCGATAGGCAGAGTGAAAGACATAGCACTAGCATTATATTCTAAAAATAGATCTTCAGTTGACGAATGACGAACGATAGTCAAGTTCAGTTTCGGCCGAAACCGAAACCAGACCGAAAGTTAAAAATTTACTTTCGGCCGAAACCGAAAGTATGCCGAAAGAGGCCATTTGCGAACTTTCGGCGCTGAAACCGAAACTGAAACCAAATTTCGGTAGGCCTTTACTTCTCATACAAGTCATGAAAGTTTCACAGTGCCAAAAAAGTGATGACTAACTTAGACGTGGCCAGGAGCAGAGCCTTCTCGAGGGTTCGAGAAGGTGGGCATGGCCTGGGTGTGGCTTGGCCACGCCGAGGCGCATATAAGAGGGCCGTGCACCTGGTGCGGGGCTGCTTGGTTCCGGGATGAAAACACCTCATGAAGAGTGAAGGGAGGCCTCAAGTCAGCGTGGCCAAGCAGTAGCCCTCCTGGCTTAGCCACGCCAATTGTTACCCAAGTGTCGAGTGTTAGCGAGGTTATGTCGGTCGTCACCACCCTATGTGGAGTGTAATTAGTTATGTTAATACATAGTGTTGCCTCCCTACGAGAGTGTGTGCGCCTCTTACGAACTATTACATATGTTTGTACGTTGAACTTCTTTTCCACTGTTCGTAGCCTACCGTGCTAATCGGAGGTAATGCTGTATTATTTATAGTATTTATGTTATGTGCTTGTGTGTGTGTGTGCTACATTTGTTGGTAGACTGGGAAGCACATCTGCTAGTCATCTCAGTCAATTATCCCATGACACCTGCATCTGCACAGCGAGGCTTCTACAGCCCACGTGGCCTCAAAGTGCTCCTTGCTCACCACCTCCGTGTAAATCTACAAAACGTCTCGGTTTCAGAAAGGCTATTTCTGGTTTCCCAAAGAATTGGCAAAAATCTGGACTTTGTTCCGGTTTTAAATTCTCTGACCTCGTGCTGAATTCATAGATGCAGGCAAATGGGAACACTGCACCTCAGGTAGTGGGTGTGGTGGGTAGAAGAGTGGGTGGGGTTTATGAGAAGTATGGCGGGGCAAACGTCACGAAACTTTGCACGTTCAATTCACTTAGTATTGTCAAGAACCCCAACTCAAAAGAGATCTGAATGTGTGGACATATTATTGTTTAGACCACCAGCTCAAAATAGTAAATAGTTTGGCAGCTCCTGAATTTGTGGCTGTACTCGAAATCTCTCTATTGAGTTGGTGGTCTTGACAAGTCTGACAGCATTGTACTGTACAGTATATGGAATGTGGTGGTCGCATGACATGCTTTCCTACTGTTCCTGAGCAGCACTCCCATTGTGTGCAGTTTTTTTCTGATTCCAGCCTTTAAACACATTTTTCTGTTTCAATGTGGGTTCTTATCATTTACAGGAAGAGTTAGATTTAATTAGAGACTGATCTGTCATTGTGATGTGGAATTTCCATCATTGGTTCAACGCCATGAACAATGCTCGTTTTCGAATAGCGACCAGAGGACCCGGAAACACAATCCATGCGACCATGAGGAGAACATGCCAACTCCAAATATACAGATGTCACTGTCAGGGTCGAACCCCCAACCTCCTGCATAACAGGCGACGATCAAAACATCACACCACCTTGGCTGCCCTTAAATTAAAAAATAAAAAGTTCAAATTGCATAAGTACTTCAATTCCAAAGCTTGGGAAAGGCAGTTAAACAACAGCAAAAAGAGTCTCAGATCACGCCAGGACAACACAGTTCTTCATTAAAATTTAACTATCGATACATGGGTCAGGATCAAAAATACAAATTACATTGGCAAATGCAGCTGTGTCCAGCACTAATCTGCTTCAGAATGTTTTGAAGGAAATTTTGCGATGTTAAGGGGGAAACAAGGTTGTGATACAAAGGCAAAAGTTTATTGGGTTTGACAAAGCGTTAAATGAATTAGTGAAGTATAGCACAGATTTGCCATTGAGGATTTTATGGATGAACAGGGGGCAAATGTAGATGGGTAAAATAACCTAACAACATCGACCCCTACTGGCAGACGAAACCAGCCTGTGGAAAGACTCGGAAACCAAATGTGTTGATGAAACTAAACTTAAGCATTTGGCTGCCCCTTCACAGCTCACCTTTACAAGCGGGAGCACTGTCGCTCCAAACTCCCTTCTCATTGCATCGTCTACTTGTGTTCCCGATGAGAGAGAACCCTTGGTTGCAGTGGTATGTCACGATCGAATCATAATCCAATTCAGATGGAAAGGAAGCTCTTCCGTTTTCCACTTCTTCGGGAGTGTCGCATTTTACGGCTGCAAAACAAACATACTTAAACATACATTACAACATTTACCAATCATACTATGTAACTCCGCTTATCGGTGACCCTGTCACCCGTGACCTATATTATCCACGGCAGTCATAGGGTCGGCAGAAATTCCCCTTATCAGAGTCCATATTCTTTTTTTGACTCGTAACTATCCGTGGGTTTTCCCATCTTGCATATCGGAACAGCTTTCCATTATCCATGAATGGTTCATGGATAGGAGGGGTCATGCAGCAAATTAATCACTTTTGGAGTAGATTTGCGGTCAATATGATCCATGATGTTCATCAACAACATAAGGCAAAGTCTTAAGTCCTGTGCAACTTTGAATATGCATAGGGGGAGAGATGCAATGTGGTTTTGCACACATCGTTATGATCTCGGCAATTTGAAATCGATTCCTGGTCATGCAAACTAGTGGCAAGTGGTATCTGAACATTTTCTAGGCCTTGCCAATGTTGGGTCTGCCTTAACTTAACACCTTCTGTGCTGTGTGAATGTCAACACCAAGGAGACGAACGTGTGGCGATGGCAAAACCTTCCACTGTGTGACACCACTCTTAGTATATATGCAGTGACGTATATTGAGTCACTGTGGTGTTAGCACTAGCCACTGAAAGAGGAATGTTGCTGTGCGTCTTGGAGCCTCTCTCTGTCATCAGAGTGCATATAGCATATGGGGGCTGCATGGACCTGAGAGGGCACGTGACCAGGAGAGGATAAGGACTGGGGCCATAGGGGACGGAGGGGACATGTGATGCGAGGTCCCAGAACCTGCTGGGAATATCCCGAAGGGGGCGTGGCAGAGGGCGGAACAAGACCACGCTCAGGGGGATAAGAAAGGGGTCCTGTGAGCCGAGTGAGGCTGTTCTCTGAGATCAACTCTTCGTGCTACGCTCTTCGGGCTTCGCTCTTAGACCAGGCCGCGTGTTAGCTGACCTGGTCAGATTATATAGTTATCACATCAAGTGGTTAAGTAGTTGCCATGGTGGTCACCACCCTATATCGTTATCACGTCGAGTGTGTGTGTAGTTATGCAGTTACCCTGTTGGGGTGTATAATAAACGTGTTGCCTCCAAGTAAGAAGTGTCTGCCTCCGTGGAACCCACTACACCTGTATTGCACCAGAAAATTGCAGTTTGACCATTTTCAAACAATGTATGTCTTTTTCGATTTAAAGCTTTCGTGACTGCAGGGATTCATCTTATTGGTTCTTTCAGTAAAGTCACGTAGAATGGAAAAAAAAAACATAATAAAATAATTCTCACGACGTTTTGGCCACAACGCAAGCAGCCGTCATCAGGTGAAGACCAGGTCTGTCGGGGAGACAGCGTCTGAATGAAACAGCACCATGCTTGGAGCGTATATTTAAGCTGGGTTGGAAGGGGGGGGGAAGGGGCGCCTTGACAAAAGAATTTGCATATCAAGAGGAATTTAGCATATTTATGGCCATATTTATGGGAAATGCAGGTATGTGATTAGTACTACTTATGCCCGTGCATTATGCAGGACTAGCAGCATCAAAGGGAGGGGGGATAGGGGTAGCACTAATAAAGGGAAGGAGTGTTAATAGTACATAAAATCCATGATCTGGTCCCGTCTGTAAAAGATGTGGTTCCAGACATACAGTACCCTGGCGTCTACAAACTAAGTTGCCTCTGTGGTAGCAGTTACATTGGAGAAACCAAACGACATGTCTCGGACCACATCCGTGAACATAAAGCAGACTTGAAACACGGTAGGACAAACACCTCAGCCGTGGCAGATCACTGTTACAATTCAGTGGGCTCACATGATATTGACTTCTCCAAGACAGAGGTTCTCTGCAAGCCATCTGGCTACCATGAGAGATTCGTTCATGAGGCGATCCACATATACAAACACAGAGACAATTTCAACCGAGAAGATGGATTCTGGCTTAGCAATCATTGGAAGGACGTAATAAGCCATTTCGGATCTTAACTGATTGTGTTCACGTTTACGGTGACTTTCAGTCCGCGTTCCACTCACTGGCATTGTATTCTCCGCAGGGAATGGATTCTTTGCTCCGCTGCAAGTTTCCTCACTACTCTCCCATTGACATATTTCGTTGCTTCCTCTCAGTGTCTTTCACACGATGGTCAATGGTACAGTGTATAATAATAAATAGTATAAAATGTATATGCTTAATACAATGTACAAAGTAATATATAGTATAGTAATTGTATAGTGAATATACAGCAGTATATTTAGTATACTGATGATACTATGTAGCTTATACTTTAGCTGTTTACGTGGTCGTTTTGGTTGCTGCAGCTACATACTATTAACACGGGCATAAGTAGTACTAATCACATACCTGCATTTCCCATAAATATGCTAAATTACATGGTGGTTTCTAGTTGCGGCAGCTACATACTATTAACACTCCTTCCCTTTATTAGTGCTACCCATATCCCCTCCCTTTGATACTGCTAGTCCTGCATAATGCACGGGCATAAGTAGTACTAATCACATACCTTCATTCCCCATAAATATGCTAAATTCTTCTTGATATGCAAATTCTTTTGTCAAGGCGCCTCATCCCCCCCCCCCTTCCAACCCAGCTTAAATATACGCTCCAAGCATGGTGCTGTTTCATTCAGACGCTGTCTCCCCGACAGACCTGGTCTTCACCTGATGACGGCTGCTTGCGTTGTGGCTGAAACGTCGTGAGAATTCTTTAATTATGTTTTATTTTATTATTTTTTAATTGTTTCCATTCTACGTGACTTTACCGAAAGAACCAAGAAGATGTCTGTCTTGCAAATTGTGGGTGCAAATAACTATATTGCACAGCAATTGGCCTTCCACAAGCGGCTGAAAGAAAATTAGTCATTATACAACACATCAAATTTAAAGGAAAATTAGCATTTGTTTTCAAAATGGTCTTGGTTTCATAGATTAAACAACGTGCACAATATAAATGGTATAGGCCAAACATTCCAAATCTGAAAAATCACCTATATTTTACTCGATGGAGAGTACACATAGAAACATCACCCCCAACTATGAAAACTCGGCAGGATCCTCCTGCAAAAGAGTGAGGCTCCGTAAGATTTTCCTGGGTGAACAAATGTCATAACAATAGTATTTAAACTGCATTCGTGTTGATCTCTTTACTGTTTAAATGCATTGCAAGAGAGCGAACCAAGTATTTGGCTGAATAACAAAATATAATAGTTTGGCGCACCAATGTTGCGATTATATTTCTGGCATTAACTACCTTTTGCTTGAGGAATAATGTTGAACAACACGAACATCCCCAAAAGTTTCAAACCGCTTGCAGAACACATCTTGAGCTTGGATTTTCTTTTAGGCCCCATGGCTGCCTGAAACACAATATTGTAACAAAACCCGAATTAACAGCAACAATATACTGTACTTGGAGTTAAAACACTTTTTAAAGTAAAATTTCACGTAGGAATGTACGACAGCTTGCCCTTTTTGAGAATGGAAAATCAATCTACTTTAATATTGCGAATATGTCAATCGTGAGCATAACTATTGAGCTGAGTGTGACATAAGCTCGTGTGCAGGTGCTGGGTGAATTGTTACATTGCATTACCAAGTAGCAATGGATTGATCATAGCTGAAAACAATAATACAGGTAATATTCGCCGATAAGAGGACTCATCCAGAAGCAGTAGCCGTGGGTATTAGGCATGGATATTAGGATGAATTTGTTGGCAGACATCCAAATTTCTGAAATTTTCCGTATTTTTTCTTAAACTAAGAGAAAACTGCATGGATATGCGCAAAGAATAGAAATCCACCATAAGAGTCCACCATATAAGCGCCGATTATAATTTTTACCGTGCAATGTTTGAAACATTGTTTGAAACATTGCAATGTTTGAAACATTGCGATGTTTGAAACATTGCAATGTTAACATATTTACCAATTACATTCATTTTCATATTTATTTTGAAATAAACACGACAGTACTGTGTATGTTTCCAAATATACACTGTGGTGGCGCAGAGTTTAGCACGCTACGCCATGAACCCAGTTATCCAAAATGAATCCCCTGCCACGGCTAACATCAGTGGTGAGTAATATATGTACCAACTAGCGTTGTGAAGTATAATAAAAGAAACCCGTATGAATGACAGTATAAGGGAAACTTCATCTGGCAGTAGTGTGACAGAACTGCAGTAAAAAAATAAAGCATTATTATTAAAGGTACACAACGGGATGCTAAGCTACACGTTTGGAATTTAAAATTGTACCTGAATAACGTAATGTATATCTTATAAACACTATTATGATTGTTTATAGTATTACAAAGAGCTTTCAGGGCTTACCAGTGACTTCTCCGTGCCGTGTGGTGTCAAGCTCCCGGTATGTGAGCCAGCATAACCCCGTTTCAAGTATTTAACCAACATTATGGACAGGTCACGACCTGGCTCCAAACTGCGATAAGAATTTGCTGACTTCAGGAAAGCAGGACGCAAACAGGCTGAGAAGCCTATATATATTATATATTATATGCTGGTACTATATATATTATATGCTGGTACTATACAGCACGAAAGGATTCTGTTTAATGTATTTTGACGAGGGAAATAAGATGCAGCACAACCACTTACAACATGCAGATGGGTGTTAGTGACTGATACAACTTCAAATTATGTTTTAGAAGGTCGAGAAAGCAAACATTTGTATAACTATACAGGGACTCCTCTACTTACAAACATTCGACTTATGAACTTTCAGAGATACAAACAACCTGTCCGTATGTTCAGTTGCTTGTTCGGACCAAGAGTCGTCAGTTCAACTGCCACGCAATCGATATGTAGTGGGTACTAATCAGGCACCCACCAAGACTTGGAGGCACACGTTTTTTCACTAACACAACCAACACTTCTCAACGTTCCAAGGTTAACTATGTATACATTCCAGGTAACTATGTACATTACAGGTTAACTACGTAAGCTGGTGGCTACCGTTCCTAACCACCTAACCACTTGAACAGGATCTCTATATGGTTGAACCAGAACAGCCTACATGCTGTCGGGTCGTCGTCGGAGACTGAAGAGCGAGAATCGAAGAAGGCGGCTTCGTTCCCGGGTCGAACAGCCACGCTCCCTCTCGGGACTTGGCTTATATCTCCTGTGGTGTGCCCAGGCTCCGCCCCTAGTCACGCCCCCTTCTCGATCCTTCATGGAGATTCTGGGTCCACATGACATGGCCCGCTCACCCCCTTCTGGAGGTGCCCATGCCCCCTCGTCCGGTCACGTGCTCTCGGGTGTTCACACAGATTGTCATGTCCTGACCCGACCACCGTAACATCGGGAATCTGCCCTCTAGTGAGCCCTTATGTATAGTAAACCCACTATCACCATAGAACGGCTCATTTATGTCATTACAGATATGGCGGTGGTTGTTCGGTGTCATTACCCAGCATTTTTGCCTGGCCCGCAGCCAGTCTGTTGTTGTCACTGTGTGGTTCACTGATGTTCTGTGCTTTTCAGGAACATGATCACCTCCCATCATGACTCGGAAGTGTAAGTTGATTTACGAAGAGAAGAGAGTAACTGTGCAGACATCTCTTGGTAATTTTTTCAAGCGAGTAGAGAGGAAACAAGACCACCAACAGGAATTAGCATTTTTATCTGCAGAACATAAGAATTAGTGGCATCTACATCTGCAGAACATGAAGAACAAGTGGCATTCACATCTGTAGAAGATAAAAAAAAACAGGGGCATCTACAGGAAATTACACCTTTTAAAGCCATCAAACATAATAATAAAGTTGGACTTACGAACAAATCGACTTACAGACATACCTTGGAACCTAACTCGTTCTTCAATAGGAGTCCCTGTAACAATTTCCATGATTGCATTTGCGGTCTTTTTAATGGACCTTATAGTCAACTCGTTCATACCAAAATGTATGAGCGAGTCAAAGTAAAAATGCACAACAGCGAACTCCAAGCGGGATTACTGTGAGACTGAAGACAAAGCGGGCAGCCGAGGGAGCGGACAGCCTAGTCTTCGTAGACAGTTTCAAATGTAACATTCTGCACGTAACCTCACCAGTGTCAGTGGTCTGGCACAACATACACTCGCGAATACTGGAGTCTGGCAGGTCGCGAATCAGGCATTAGTATACATTTAGTAACTTGCGAATATGTGCAGTGACATAGAATTGGTCACTACGTAGTATAGCGTTGGCTGCTGGCAGGCAAACCCCATCTGCAGAGTGAAGCAGCCCTGATTGATAGCAGGCCACATGACAGACCCGAGAGGTATGTAGGGTAAAGGTTACGGGGGGGGGACGTTGATAGCCCGCTCGTAGGTTCCAGAAGGGGGGCGTGGCTGAAGCGGAGTGAGGCCACGCTAACAGGATAAAAGGGGACCCGTGCGGGGGATCGGGGCTGTCATTTGGAGTGGAATTCCCTCTTCGTCGTCATTGCTGTCGCCTTCACCACTGTCATCTCGTGCCTTCGTCGCTGTCGTCGTCCACTTGATAATTGCGCTGCTAGCAGTAGTTGGCTGTTTTAGTTCAGCGCCGTCAGTGTCAGACGGCTAGCATTGTGTTGTAGGCTAGCAACTATTATAGAGTTGCGTTTAAGCGAGTGACAGAGCGTGGTGTAACAGCAGACAGTATGTAAGTGTGCTCGGTGTTTAATTAAAGAATTGCCTCCAAGAAGTTACGTCTCCAGGTCAGTCATTACATATGCGAAATTCATGAATCCAGAACCCGTGCATAGCGATGATTTACGATATTGCATTTCACAATATGGTGATTATCATTTTCAATTTTCCTAAGATTTTATATTGTATTTCACATTTTCAACATTTAACTTTTGTGCTTAAAATGCACTTTAGTTGTGTCTGTCCAACAGATATTTTCATGTCAACAACATGCCAATGTGCCTAAAATATGTTTTTACTCAGCCCATATCACATACTGTGACATATGGATCAGAAACATCGGCATTGACAATAAATTGAACCAAAGCTGAAAATACCCGAATTATAGATAAGGAAATATCTCATCCAGGTGAGGTGTCTTCTTAGTGATATGGTTCCATGCCTATAATTATTTATTAAGTCTCAATACTAATCATATTTTGTTCGAAAGCTGAAACGTGTGCGAAAAACGTAGAGTGAGGCGTATGCTTGAAATTACACTGCGATATAGCAATGGCAACACGTGGATTTTATAATTAGATGAAGAAAGATATTTGAGTTTAGGCAGAACATACAGTATCGCTAAAGGAAATGACGACTGGTGGTGGATGGCGAGATCGGCTAAAGGGAATATTAACCTATTTATAAAGTAAAGGTGCAACCTTTACTTTATGCTTGCTCACGCCACTGCTGACAAAGGGCCTCAACTAGTGGGAGCTCTGGGGAGCCCCTGTACGAAGTTTTTTTTGGCCTATTCTTCCACACTGACCAGACATCTTACATGACCTACCCATACGTGACCTGCTGATCGACCAACTATGTGGTACTCATATATAGTGCTAGGTGGATAGAAGTGGGAGGATTTAAGAAACTTGTACATTGTTTCAAATGCCACACTGGAAACTTCTAGATTTCAAGTTAATTGTGCTAACCATTACACCACAGCAGCATCCCTACTGCACAATATGCATCCATACCGTCACAGATGTCTATTGAACATGTGTGAAACTACTGGACATGTAAAAAATTGCTTTGTAGCTCCTCGGACTCCTCCAGTATAAATATTATGATTCTGATTTAATATCCACATTGTGTGCCAAAGATAAAGATCAGGGAGTGGAGAAACAAATCACGTATTCATACTGCAATATGTATTTACGATGAAATGCAAAACTTTGCAAGAAATAAGGTTGTTTTTTTACTTTTAGCAGAGGAATGCAGATGTATTGCAGCACACCCACGTGACTTACAGGAACATCGTTTTTTACTTTTACAGGAATGTAAATAAAGAGTTGATGATTAACCATTTTTCAACAATTTATCGAAACACAAATATAAATAAGGTCAAATATCGAGGGGGATTTCTCGATGCTTGGTTGAGAATCCCTTGTTTACACATGTGAAAACCCAAAGAGACACAATATCCTTTTGCAAGGAAGACATGGAAATACATAGAGATGGAGAAATGGTTAATATAGGAACACACCTCTGTTACGCATTGAAGGGAGGATTGCTGTTAAAAGATAAGCAATGCTGTATTGCTAAAGATAAATAAGCAGGCAGTAAATGTCCTTAATTTATGTTCCTCTACGTAAAAAAAATTCGTATCCCGTCAACCACATGGTCTTCTGGGAGTACATAAGTAAAGCAGCATTGATTCAATAAAGGCAAAATCTGGACCGGTTTCGACTTGGTGTCTCGTGTTGTTTCAACATACAGTGTCTCATTTGCAGAGTTAAGCTTGCGTATATTTCACAACGATATAACGACTATAAATGCAAATAGCATACATTTCCCATGTGACTTATCGTGAATAATAATCATTGTTGGTAAAATGCTTAAGTGGTGTTGTGTAATGATGCATGGTAGTGTAATAAAGGTCGTTGAGGCGACTTCTGGAATCCGGTGTTTAATTCAACTGGCATTACAGCTTTCCTTCACGCTGCTGATAGGCAGCGTGAGAGGGATAGAGACGCACTGCCACGTGGCAGTGCGTCTCTCTATCTATCCCTCGTCTTCAAAGATGTCTGGCCAGGCTAGAAAAGTATTCCAATATACCCTCTCAATGGAATACCTTCTCGATGGTATATCTATGGCTCTCTGTAGTGGAGTTCCTTCTGCCAGCAGTGGCTTGAGGAAGTAATTGCAGGGCTGTATATTTACATTTATAACACTATTCTCTTCTTGCGTCTGGAAAATACCTTCAGGAGCTAAATGCCAACGTAGAGGTATGCTTCGAACTACGAGAGGGCTTCAGGAGAGTGTTCATGCAGTTGTGCTATTCCTCTGTTGAAGGTGTGCAGGCTACAGTAGTTAATTGTTCATAAATTGGTTGGATGCCCACAATCACTCGATTGGCTTTTTTTTATTTGCTCTGCTTTTCCGCGAACCCTCCCGCAAGGTACATCATCTCGGAGCGACACACGACCAGGGAGTGCATGGCAGACGGGACGTGGTCGTTCACCTTCCCCATCTGTCAACGTGAGGACCGGGCCGGGAACCAAAATGCAGGGTCCACCGCACACACGCTCGGCTTCATCTCCAGCCACTGTCTCCAAGACTCAGCCTTAGGGCCGTATTCTTAGCCATAGCTCGACTCTGGATTGGCTTTCTAACACGGATCAGCTCAGGCATGAACTGCTCTATTGCTTTGCAAACATGCATGAGCTGCTCAGCCATAGCTTGGCTCAGGCTCGGTTCATAAAATACTTTGAGCATAGCTGGGACCATGCTCAGAGGGGACTCAGGTTAAGCACCGCTCTGAGCTGGCTCACTTAGGCCAGAGCCAAACCTGCGCCGAGCCGTAGCTAAGAATAGGGCCCTTTAGGGATAGGCAATTGGTATGGCAAAAGTAGCCAGGCCTGGCCATCTCACCATTTTCCTTCAGCTGCATTCGTTAAATACACCATTGAATGTGGGCGCTGATGTAATGACAGTACTGCTCTTCATCTCCTTCTTGTTCTGTAATATATTCTGGGATCATAAAAGGAACAAGCTTACTCTGGCTTGCTCAGTGAGAGCGCAAAGTTGTAATGTGTGGAAGGAGAGATGGACACAGATAATCGTAGAGGTGTCAGAGACAAATACACAAACTTACAAAGTGATTCATAGTTAATTTCAGGTTACATCATCGTGTAAGTATAACGTAAAATGTGACTATCGCGCTCCACCACCCGACAGCTCATGGGCAAAGAGGCCAACTGATATTTTTTTTTTCAGCAAATGCAAGCAAAACGTGTACTTCCTACTTATGGACTCAGATCAGGAAGGTATTTCATGCGAGAACAGAGCTTGTGTTCACACCTGATGCTGCTGGATGTCCGTCTTATAAAATTGTAAAAACAAATTTGCAGCATTCCACAATAAACAAAAAATGTCTCATTTGCTGATGTGACAACTTGATTTTATTGGCTGTCGGGTGGTGGAGGGGAATGATTAAACATTTACACTATACCTACACTAACCCATAAGAAACTCATGATCATATTGGTCGTGAACCCCGATGTATAAAATGTACTTACAGGGTGCTTTGCACTTTACACTATTCAGCCCTTTGTAAATCCACTGCCAATTAAAGGCCGCTTCCCAAATGACGTCCACATACAAACACAAGCCATTCCCAATGGTGACGCTCCTACACGTCACACGTAACGTTCCTAACAGTGGGAACTTTCTTACACAATAAAGCTGTGCTCTTAACAGCCAACGTGTCCAACCCACGATGTCCCTAGCACCCCATGCGTGCTGCCTGCGCGGTAGCCGATGTCTCTAACGCACCTCTGATTCGTACGATTGGCTATGTACGGTGCGCAGGAAGTTCAACATTTGTACGTACCTAACCACGATGTCCTTGTGGCACAGCCGTGCTGTGCCAGTTGCCCACCAAGAGGCTGTCGCTGGAGGTACGTCTCGAAACTGGAGTTCGACAGCGTCATCACCTACAGCTACAACAAGGCCCAGGTGCTGCTGGGCTCCACAGAGCGCATGTGCCAGGCGGACGGCACGTGGAATGGGGTCGAGCCCGAGTGCAGAGGTACGAGCAGTTATCAGGGAGCGCGCCGGTGTGGATACGTACAGGATACATTTCGAATGCTCTACGTGTGGGGGTGAAGGTGGTGTCAGCTCCGAGATCCTGATTTACAAACAGCGTTAAGCATTAATCCACACCTCCCATTAGCACGGTTGTCTGCGTATGGTGCGAAAGAAGTTCCACATACATACAGCGGGGCTGACCTCGGAACCCGTCACGATGTCATGGAGGTTACGACACTAAACAGATTGTGGGGGGCTGATGCTCCCCGACTTCTCTACCCCTTCCTCTTCCCCCCTCCTCCCGCCGCGCTGCCGCCGATCGAGTCATCGGCCTCGCTGCCTCCACGTCCTCTCTGTGAGGCATGACTCGTGGCTGGCTCTCGGCCACCTGGGGTTAGCCACGCACTCCCCGCGTACACACCAGCACCACCACCAGCAGCACCACATTAATGATGGTAGGGTTTGCGCGTTAATTCCCAGGGCAATGGCACACTATTGATGACAATGCACGCGCGTTAATCCCCGACAAAACACGCATGGGCGAGCGCAAACACGTGGGTACAATGGTGAACGCACACCGACGGAAATAGGGTACAAAACCCGGGCGCAACGAGAGGCTGCTGCACGCGTTTCACCCGTTGTTCACACCTGCCCCACCCTACTCCCAGCACCCCTCCACACCCACAGAAACCACACGTCGGTATTTTATGCTAGAGTTTTATTTCCGGCGCGACTGCAAGTAAATGCTACGTGACCCGGAGCCGAAATCCCCCCAGCGAGCAGCGTCTCACCTGCCTGTTCCCAACCCTCCTCGCCTATTTCGAATTAAGCCCACGTGGCGTCCTCACGCTATTCCTCACCCCTTTGACGTACTCACGATCGTGTTGGGAGTCGGAGAGGCGAGGATGCTGGAGATCCCTGTCCCGTGTCGTGTTCCAGCTGCGCTCGGCCGCGTCTCTCGGATGCTCGAATAACTGGAAGGCTCGTGGCGCGGCTCGCTGACTAAAGAAGACTGCTCTCGTTGTCCTCTTTCCGCCCTGTATCCTTTCCCACATCAAAGAGGTCCTCGACGAAGCTGGGCGGTCTCCTCAGCCAATCAGAGCGCCTCCCCTGCGTGCTCCATCAGCTAATCCGGTGTACCGGATGTTCAGCCTGTTCCGCCCCCCCCTACCTGGCTCAGCCCCCCCCCCCCCCCCACGGTGCCCTAGTCCATTGTTTACACGCTTGCCTTCTTATTCGTGTTGCTCTCTGGGAGCTTTGCTCCCCCCAAGGCCCCATTCCCTTGTGCTTAGTGGGCTTGCCGTGGCCATACAGTTGTAAGTTAATTCACAGCGCCGCAGTGCCATTCTAACTGGGGGGAATCTGCCAATTCCCTAGCCCCGGGAAACCGTAGAGCACCCCAACGAGGGGGCTCTCGGGTGAAAACCCAGAGGCCAGGTGACTCCCCCACGAGATCCTACGTGGGAGTATGTGTGTGTGCTCGTGTGAGGGCTTGCGAGGGGGCAGCAGCACCGGCAGAGCTGATCCGTTGCTGTAGCATTACAAGACTTACGCACCGCAAAGGTGCACACGTTACTCAATCGCCAAGCGATCCGAAACATTACAAAACTCGTATCTTTAAACTAAAATTACCCAGCTAACCTATGCCTACAGTGAACATTTCCTCAAAGGTTTTTTTGCAGCAAAACCTCTCGCAGCCGGATTCGAATGATGCCGTAGCTTAGAAGCCTGTAATACATGCAGCCTGAGAATGCTTCACACGATGATGAAACTCGAATTGCGAAGAAAATCTCACGTATAAAAATCATCATCATCATCACAATCCATGGGCAGATAGCCCGTAGGTGTTCACTGCACATTCCGTAATTTGTTTGTTTCCACTTTCCTCTGTCTTGAGCCAATATACTCAAGTCGTGTACATCTTTCTCGCACCAAACTCTTATGTCGTCAAGCCATTATCTGGTAGGTCTTCCTCTCTTTTCTGTTCCTTCCATTTTTCCCCTGAACACTTTTAATTTTCCTGTTGTACATTCTCCATGTGTCCAAATAGTGCCAGTTTCCGTCTCATCACTGCCTGCATCTGAGGTCTTATATGTGCAACCTTTTTCTTCTCCATTGGTCACTCTTTGGGTCCAGCTTAATGCATTGTTCTTCTGTAGCAATACGCACAAATTATTCAATTCCACAGCGCAGACAAACCTACACCCTTGTTGATATTATTTTATGTTCCTGATTATTAGCACTACGTTGGACTGAAAATACGTGCATCGCTTAAAGAATGACCAAGCCTGATTCAAAGTTACTGCATTGTCAAAACTGTCACACCCGTCACATTTTTTTATTCACAATACAGTATTTAGAATGTAAGATAAGCACAAGTATAATGTCTTATACAAATGACACCAATTTAATGTTTTTGTATAATTTTTCTGTTAGTACAAGCTGCTGAATTACAGTACATTTCATTTAGCAGTCCTAATCTCCCAAGAATAAAGGTCTGGCAATAAAATTTAAAGTCTGGAAAATATTCAACTGCTTTTGCATTGTCATTTACATTTTAGTTTGTGTCATCAATGAAGTTGATATGAAATGTATGAAAACAAATAACCAGCTTCTCAATGTGGGCATAACACGGCATGTGTGAATTAAAGGGTATGTAGATGGTACACAGGTGATTATTGTTATAATGGAACGTGACAAGGCTAAAAGTTCGAAAAGTAAAATAACACAGAACTCTGTAAAATCATGAGAAAATTACCTGAAACTGATATAATATCCGTAAAGAGAGCAAAATGGAACCAAAACACATTCTAGAAATACAATTCGTGGACGAAATGTCTACTGATCTCTGAGATAAATTCAGATACCCCACGAAATGAACCATATTACATAGAGGATAGCTCCAGGTATCACACCTGAAGAAACCACTGCCTTTTTTATAATAAAAAAAACTTTTCTTTTATTTTACCAGGTTAGACTCGGAGAGCTATACAGCTCTTTTTCAGAAGTGACCACAAATGATAGCTCAGCGAAGTGGATTACCGTGTGGAAATGTATAGCAGCCAAGTATTCTAAACCCCCATGTTGCTTCTAAAAGTGGATGGAAAAAAACTGGAGGAACGAGAGAAAAATCCACGCAATCATGGGGAGAACATACAATCTCCAAATATACAGTTTGAGAGTAGTGGTGCTGAGGCTAGCGCTGTGTGGGAGTGCGTGTGGGCATCGTAAGCGCACGTCGGGGGTGTGATGCGCGAAATTCCCTCCGATGAGTGAATCCGGAGCAGCCTCAGTCGGCCCTCATGTCTTGTCGAAACGCGCGGTGTGATGAGGTGGACGAGAGGGAAGAGGTCGTCGTGGTGGACCTCGAGCCCCAAAGAGTGAACCAACCACGTGTAATGTGGCCCGGCCGGCTAATAAAGTGTGCTAAAGGCCCGATGCGTGGCCAGGATTTAGATTATTTTGCTGTTAGAAATTTCCATACGATGAGCCACTTTGTTGAGCTACCATTTGTGGCCAGGTTGCTTCTGAAAAATAAGTGAATATCTCAGTGGGCTTAACCTGATAAAAAAAAAACCTCACAGTTTAGTTGTATTTGTATATATTTTAAGTGATTTGTTTACCTTTCCTATCTGTGAAAAAGCGCTTCATAGCTCGTCGGATTCCTCCAGTCTAAATATTCTGAAGGCAACCCTCATTCAACGTCGTTGCCGTGACGTCACCCGGTATATGTCTTATTAAATACAGTCAAGCTATTTCTTTACTGCTTTTAAAATATTGTGAGCATGACTTTTGAACATATATTTGTGCAAGAGTTGTTATTGTGCATGTTGTCGTGTGCCATATCGGCTTTAATAGACATTTTCTGCGTGTTAAACTAAGGTGCTAACAATCTGTTCAAATGCTATATATGTCGGTGCTTAAATGCTTCGGCAACTCAAAAGTACCTTGCATCACGTCTCATCTCAAACATTCGAAGGGCACCTCCCCAGTGACAGCTGTCTGTGCACCACAAGATGACTGCAAGTAGGCATTAGTCAACCAGTAGGGGCTAGGCATCGAATGCTCTTTTGCAAATTTGGCAACTTTTAATCATGATACAGGCAGAAAATGGCTTAGTCATTTTGAATAATATCAGATCTTTAATGTCCACTGTGAAGCAGAGAGCACGTATTTATGGTTCATCCACCTACAGTATTAACCAGAGCGGCCTGGAAGATTCCATCCCCAAACCTTTGGCAGAAGTGGCGAATACGCTATCATCAGTTCTACGTGCAGGAGTTGGACTGTTACAGCGCAGAGCCATGGCGGAATGGTGACATTTGGAAGCCTTCAGCTAGCAATCGATAAACAATTCTTGATGATCATGATGATGAAAAACGTATCTGTCCATTGACCTGTATTTTGAGCATTCGTTTTTCAAATGTTGCATTCGTATCATATATAAAATATGCAGTGAATCTATGTCACTATAATAGTGCGTGCATGCGCTTACAAAAGACGCATCAGCCAGGAAAAACTCGGGATCCGACGGTGTTCTGGTTTATGACTTCTGAGCTCCATTTAATATAACAATTTTATGTTTAATTTTTGTTGATCTGCCCTTCAATAATGGGTTTTTAATATTGAATGAATTGCACGCTCAACGCTGCAGAGTTGGATCTGCATTTCATGTTTTTACGTGTGCCATTAAAATCACATAAGATTTTACAACTGTTCAATGCAGACATAGTTTTAAGCAGTAGGTTTTTTTAAATATCACTTCTCTTTTGCAGGCAATACATTCCCGGCTTAATTTCATGACATTGTTTTTGTACTGTAGACACAAAATTAATTTAGCTTTTTTATTGATGAAATTGTAATCCAATATAGCACATTAGAAAAATAACACCATTACACTACAGTCAACGGATGTTGAACGACAATAAAATCATTGTACTATAAATCAACAGCTAAAATCAATTAGTTAAAATGACATAATTAATTTTTAAATCAGGAATTTCTGTGATTAATGAGGTTATTGTTCATTGTCAGTAAACGCTTGTTTAATTATATCAAATTTGTATATTATGGTCGACATGTTGCAGTTATAATTAGAATGTAAGTAATGAGAATAAGTCAATCTGGCCAACTGAAATATAGCCGTGTGCATTATAATTAGGAAATCAGTGAAGCCAAGTGTCGTGAGATGTTCTATCATAGGCAACATGGTCCACTACCGCAGTCATTCTCCCAATTAGTTCGCTTCGTATTGTCCTGTCTGCAGTAAAGATAATACCCAAATCTTCTGGAATAGGAATTGTTACAATTAAAGTACAAGTAATCGTCCACATTATACATGTTTTTATAGGTGAATCTCGGTGATAGCGTTGCTTTGACTTGTGACGGAGGCATCAAACAGAACCCTGCAGAGAGCAGAACACACGTTAGTCAATTCGCTGTTTTTTCAGTACTCATGCCCAGCCACGTGGAGATACCAAGCACGAGACAAATCTAGCTGCTGCTTTTGCACAATTAAAAAGCATTTGTCTCTAGCAATGACAGCTCACTCGGCATTAATGTTACGCACTTAGAATACTAGAATACTGCACATGCGAAATGGGAAACATTTCACTCATCCATCATCCCTCTTTGGGTGATAATTGAGGTAACCAACTTGTGGAATAGCAGCAGTGGTTGTCCGTTGGAGAAACTGGGCCCCACAATAGTAATGTGGAACTTCCACTACCCCCACACTCATTTGAGCAGGAAATCAAGCACACAACAACGTATAACATGTAAAATTAACTAACACAATTGGAGTTATTGTACAATTTATACTCCGGTTCTAATTAAGCAAAAATTTAGCAAAAACTGACTTACATTATTGGACGTGATAATGTTTCTTTTCAGGTGTTATTAGTTCACGTGATGCGTCCATGGACAGGAGCTACAATGTGCCACAAGCATTACACTTGCTGAACTTTAAACTAAATTAGAAGCTCTACTAAACTTTATCGTTTCCAGATAGTATTAGAAATGGTTAGGAGCCACCGATATTTGTTATAGCCAGAAGTCAAACTCAGATAATAGGTTCCCAGCCCAGTTTGCAAAACATTACACCATCTCCTCCCCTTGCATAATACCATTTGTCAAAAGCTAAGAAGGGTAAATGGGGGTATGTCTTACCATGTACATGTTAATGTGCATGTGTGCACATGCTGCTTTACATGCTGAAAATGTGTAACATGGTGGCCAAAAACGTCATGACCTCTTAGTGCTCTCTGCATAAGCTGCACCCCAAAACATGAGGTGATTTCATTCTGTTCAAGGTGGAAAATGTATATGATCACTAGTTCCAGCCAACTCCGCCCAGGTTAAATAATTCAAAAAATGTGAAATTTGGAGCAACCTAATGGGTTTCTTTGATTGAACCTGATGGCGGGACCCCGGGGTCCCATAAGCCCCCGGGGTCCCATAAGCCCCCGGGTCCCATAAGCCCCCGGGGTCCCATAAGCCCCCGGGGTTCCATAAGCCCCCGGGGTCCCATAAGTCCCCGGGGTCCCATAAGCCCCCGGCTCTCGCATGAACTGCGTTGCGACGTCATTTTATGTCTGTTGAAGGCGAACGGTACGGCAATCTATTCCTCTCGACGAGCTCTATATGATGCGCGAATCAAAGTTTTGTTTTTTCTGCGCATTCGTCCTCGCTCATGTGCTTGGACGACACGACAACATAATGATCTGCGCCAGGTGGGTCGCGGCGTTTATGTGCGTGGTGGGACGGAGTCGCCAAATTTTTTTTGTATTAATTACGAATTTGACTTCCGTTTATTCGGGACCCGGGTTCCCACCATAAGGTTCAATTGTGGAATGGTCCCTTCATGAATTGCTTAGCGTGGAAAGTGGCAAATTTTCCACAGAGAGTTCATCATTATGTGAAAAAACATTAGGTGGAATTATACTGTGACCATGTTAACTGGATTGTGGCACATGCCTTGTAGCCCTCACTTTCATTTTCTGCGAATTTGTTTTTCACAATGGCTTCTGAAAAATGCGTATGCCTCATTCAAGAATTTCTGCATGTGTAGTAAGTTCGAGGAGACGATGTCGAAGTTGAGGCACACTCTGTTTATTAACCCAGGGACAGGCACAATAGTTGAAGGGGTATCGGCCCCTTTCACCCGTACTATGGGAAACCCACCCTAGTACTAAGCCCTCTGTCCTGTTCCCCAGTCCTCCTCTACTGGGCTACGGGAGGCTGACTGATCTGGCCCTGGCAAGCACAGATCTCGGCACCAGCTAACCAGCCTTGCCCTGATAAGGGCAGCGGTCTGGAAGCTTTTGGGCCGCGCCGGTGGCTTACCCGGCTCGGCCCTTATAAGGACGGCGAGACTGGGGAGTCCCAGGGCCTAATCTCCGAGTCTTGGATCTTCACTGGTCAGCTTCGTGTAGAACTGCCTCGAGCTCTTTGGGTCTCCACCTTTTATAGGGATCACCTCCGAGGGCTGGGGGCGTGGGCAATAACGGATGCGGACGTCGGTGTGACCACCCGTGTATGTGAGTGCCGACACCCCTGTGTTTGTTGTCCGCCGTTTCTCCCGTAATAATCCCTACATCACTCCCCCCTGTACAGCTCGCAGCCGTCCCGGCTGCAACAATCCCTCAACCCCCAAGAATAAAGATTAACACAGTCAACACACGTGTGCCTCGTAACAGTAACAATAACAAGAACAAGTGTAACAACAACCGATGATCCCCTATAAAAACCCCCTCCCCAAAAATGCAACACATATACAGAACGCGGTTCGCCATCCCCACGCACAAGAAGCATCCATACACACACACACAAAAAATATATATATATAATGAGCGGGTTCCGCAGCAACGGAACAGGCGCGGAAAGCTATTCATAACAACCGGCGCGTTTTGGCGCGTGTCCGTGCAGCGGGCCCGTCACAAGGGGCCGGCTTGGTAGAGTCGGTGGCAGGTGTCGCATCTGCAGGTGCCTGGTCGTCCGGCTTCCCGGACGTGCCAGCGCCGACCCCCACGGGGGAGGCTGGCAGCCAAGAGGGCTTCAGTCCTGGGGCTCCTGAAGACGGGACAGTCATTAGCGGATCAGAGGCTGGCTGTGACCCCGCCCTCCCGGAGTCAGTGGACTCCCCACATGTTCGGCCATTTTCGTGAGAGGAAACGTGCGGAGCAAAAAATGGCTTTAACCGTGAAGGGTGCACAAACCACCGACGCTTCCCCCACTTAATGCGCACACATTGAGGCCGCATAACCTGCACAATTTCTACGGGGCCCCTCCATGGTCGCAACAACTTAGCCGAGGTGGCCAATGGCACCTGGGGGCAGTGCAACCATGCTCGGTGGCCCGGGTGCCATTCGTGCGTGTGTGTCCGGCGCGATCGCAATCTCTCGTTTTGTTTCTGGCGAGAGTCAGAGTTTTGCATGGCCGCCTGCCGTGCCTCCGCCAACCGAAGGATGTTAAATTTAACATGGTCCGCGAGTTTGGACTTAGCATGAGGCGCGGCAATCGTCAGCTGAGTCGCGACAGGCGGGTCAACCTCGCGGCCATACATCAAAAAAAATGGCGAGAATCCGGTCGCCGCGTGAGGAGCCATCCTGTATGCTGCCAGGACTCCCCCGATCCGTAGATCCCAATCGGTTTGGGACTCAGATACCTGGTGGGATAGCATGGACGTAAGAGTCCTATGCAGGCGTTCCACCATCCCATCCGTTTGTGGATGGTAGGGTGAGGTACGAATTTTCTTTGTACCCAGAAGGCCACATACCTCGTGTAAAAGGGTACTAGTGAAATTCTTTCCCTGATCGGTCAACAACCGTTCCGGAGCGCCCTTGTCGAGGACGTAGCCCTGAACAAAAGCCTCCGCAACGGCTGCTGCGGACTGGTTGGCGAGGGGCCAAGCCATAGGCCATCGCGTGAAATATTCCACGCCAACCAGCAGGTACTTATTACCCCTCGGCGTGGAAGGAAACGGTCCCAAAATATCAAGGGCGACCAGCTCATTAACCCGGGTGACCGAAATAGACTGGAGCGGTGGACTGGCTCCCTTTGCTGGCGGCTTCCGTTGTGCACACTGGGTACAGGACTGCAGCAGATCGTCCACGTCTCTTGCCATGCCCGGCCAAAAGTAATTAAGCTGGAGCATGGCAAGTGTTTTGAGGGTACCCAGGTGCAGGAGCCGTTCATGAGCAGCCCATACAGCCCTACCCCTCAACGTGGAAGGCACCACCAGCCTGTGACGGCGGATCGTCCCGTCCCAATGCATGAGTAGGCCCTGGCACCACCCCCATGAGTCAACGCCCGACTTCCCTTGACCTGATCCTTCTGCGCGACGTCGTAGCGCCAGGAGGGTCGCATCCTCCATTTGGAGGCGACCCCACTCAGCACTTGACAAGCCTAGTAGGGAATCTTTCCCTCCCCCCGAAATAGGACCAGCGTCCGAAGGGGTGTCAACTGCGGCCGCAAGAACCCGATCCCGGCCGTCACTTGCCGATTTGCAACGGCCCGAACCCAAGAAACAAGTGCAATCCGGAGCGATCGGCAGGCGTGATAGGGCATCAGCATTGGTGTGGCGAATCCCCTTTCGGTAAGTTGTCTCGAAATCGAAATCCTGCATGATCTCCAGCCATCGGGACAACTGCCCCGATGGCTGGTTAATTCGTAGGGCATACTGCAACGCCGCATGATCTGTACGGACGGTGAAATGCCGGCCGTACAGATATGGTCGGTACTGTTGGATAAAGAACACGATAGCCAACAGTTCGCGGCGGGTGACACAGTACCGCTGCTCGGCCGGAGACAATACTCTACTACCATAAGCCACAACGTGCTCCACGCCACCCACAATTTGTGACAGCACGCCTCCAATCCCGGTATTGCTTGCGTCCGTGTCGAGCACGAAGGGCATGGAAAAATCGGGGTAGCTTAACGGCGGGGCCCCCACCAGGGCATCCCGAAGAGAGATAAAAGCGGCGTCCTCCTCCGGCCCCCAATGAAATTTGACCCCTTTTGACGTTAAGGCATGTAGTGGCTTAGCGATGGAAGCAAAGTCCGCGACAAACCGGCGGTAATATGAAGCAAATCCGATGAAGCTTCTAACCTCCCCCACCGAGGTGGGAGTAGGCCAGGAGCTGACACAATGCGTTTTGGCGGGATCGGTTGAGATGCCTGACCGGCCGACGATGTGACCCAAATATTTAACAGATTCGCGCAGCAAATGGCACTTTTGTGGCTTGAATTTCAAATTAGCAGCGCGCATCTTGAGAAAGACGGCCCGAAGCCTATCAAGATGTTCCTCGAACGTCTTACTGAATACGATAACGTCATCCAGGTAAATCAAACACACCTCCCATTGCAAGCCAGCGAGGACCAATTCCATCAGGCGCTGGAACGTCGCGGGAGCAGAGTGTAATCCCATGGGTAAGCGATTGAATTGGAAGAGGCCGTGCGGCGTTCGGAAAGCTGTTTTGGGCTTAGATTCGTCGTCCAAGGGAAGTTGCCAAAATCCTGAGAGCAAATCCAAAGTGGAGAAGAATCGCGATCCCGCGAGGGCATCCAGCGAATCGTCCATTCGAGGAAGCGGATAAGCATCGGCCACCGAGATCTTATTTAATCGCCGGAAATCGACACAGAACCTTAGGGACCCGTCGTGCTTTTTAACCAACACTATGGGTGCACCCCAAGGGCTGGTCGAGGGAGAAATGATGTCAGATTTCAACATGTCATCTACAGCCGATTTGACATGATCCTTTTCGGCGGGACTTAACCGAAAAGGATTTTGGCGGATAGGAGCGTTGTCACCGGTGTCAATATGGTGGCGTAGCAATTTGGTACATCCGATATCGTATTTATGTTTACTGAAGACGTCGGAAAATTCTCGCAATAAGGCGCGTAATTTAGCACGTTGTGCGTCGGACAGGTCAGGTGACTCAGCACACAACGCTTCCAGCCAACCCTCGTCAGTGTCTGAGGCTAATCGCGTTTGAGAATCGGTGGCCACCTGGCCAATGATCGGCGTTTCCGCAGGTACCGGAACCGCATGTGCGAACACGGTACCCTGCGAAACCACCGCCGTCCGTGTCCCGACATTGAGGACCGCGATAAACGGGTCCCCATCCCCTTTAACAATAGTCTGGGCCGTCACCAGATCTGGCCCACTCACCCCGGCTCTAGATGGTCCCAACATAATGCCCCGGTCAGAGACCCCTTTATCGAACGGTCGACGCAACCGCAGGGGTACTAGCATCTGTGCCCCCGGGGGTACACGCACCGTCCGAGCAATGAGCGCATGTACCGTAGCACAGGCAGTATGCAAGGCAGGGGTGGAAGGCAGGAACGTAATACGTCGGCCCGATGGAAGCTCGATGCATCGCTGGTCAATCAGAATTTTGATGGGCAATTTGGCCAAAAAGTCTGTCCCCAACAGGCACGGAATAGCCAGCGAGGAGGAGACGAACACCGGGCCAGATAGTTTAATGTCCCCGATAGAAATTTGCGCTCGAATTTGGCCGATAATACCCAACAAGCCCCCATTTGCAGCGTAAAACGGTATGTCGACAGGGAGCAACGGGCGACTCTGAACGGGCAGGATATTATAAATCAAATCCGAAATGATAGTTGCCGAAGCTCCCGTATCGACCAGTACCCATACCTCCACCCCGTCAATATGCCCCGTGACAACGGACGACCCCGCCGATGCAGCCACGACCCGGTGAGCCAACTCGGACCATTGGCCCGGTTGGAGCGCCCTCCCCGACATGCCGCGACCCGACGCACCAGCACCCAAACCCCGAGAATCGTGTGTCGGACCTTGTGAGAGGAAAGTGGGTGTGTGTGCAGGCCGAACATGTGGGGTGCCATGACTTGCCCGAGGATGTTGTGAAGGCTTGTGGGGAGGGCCGTCCGCAGCTCCAGGTCTCGCTCCGCGCTGTCGAGGAGCCCGGTATCCGGACGCCACGTGGCCCCGGAGGCCACAATTGTAGCAGACGACGAGCGCTCCAGAGGACTTGGGCTGATCTCGGTGGCTCGGAACGTCCCGAGCCGGTCGCTCGGCAGATCGCCATCCTGCAGAACGATCCGCAGCGAAGGCCCCCTCCATTCCGGAAGAGGTCGCCGCCACGGTGTGTCGTGCAGCTGCCTTGTTTGCCTTCCTCCGCTGGGAGATGAGATTGGCGTGAATGTGCCTTGCAGCCCACAATTATGACATATCCGCATCATCCTGTGCTAGGATGATGAAGTCCAAATCGTCGGCCAACAGCAAAATTTTCTCGGCCACCATCGCATCGATCCCTTCTTCGTCCATACGCGGGAAAGCGCCTTTCGCCAATGACAGCAGAGCCGTGCGATAAGCAAGTGGCGATTCCTTGTCGCCCTTCTGCCGTTCATAGAAGAGCTGGCGACAATCGGAAGGCGGCCCATAAACCGTGGCCAGCAGCTGCAGCGCCGACTGAATCGTGGAGCGTGCCGACTTGGGTGCAGCGGTGAGGGTGCCCAGGGCATCGCCATCCAGCATCGCCGGGAGAGCACACAGCGCCTCGTTGTCCGACCAGCCCGCCATTTCTTGGTGGGCCAGGAACCGGCGCTGGAACCCCCCCCAATCGCCGTCGCTTGCTACGAATACCTGCAGGGCCGGCAGGCGTTGCTGGAATGTCGGCTCCGTCTCCGAACCTCTTGCAGCATCCGTATCGCGTCCCCGTACTGTACGAGTAATGGCGGACTCTAATGGGTGTCGCGCCGTCAGTGACGTGCTGGTTGGGGCTTGGTCGGTGCTGGCGTCCGATGGTGGTGACGTTGCAACCCCTGATAGGCAGCCACTGCGACCCGCCTCCGCCGATGACGTGGCGGCTGCTGACTGGGCTCCGTCCCCCACGTGACGAGCTGGGGCTCCTCCCTCTGCCCCTACTGTCTTTGTGGCGGGAATTTCGAGTCTCCTCTCTGTTGTAAAGGCGGGAGTTTCTGGCGGGCGTTCTCCATCTTCCCGCCGCGTCGCTCCTCCCGGCCCCAGGCGAGTTATTTGTTCCAGCATGGCGGCCGCTGCATACAGGAGCTCCGCCAGCCGCGAGTGAGCCAACGCCAACTCGTCAGTCGACGTCCCGGCCCTCTCCGACGACCCCGCCGATGTCGGAGCCGGCAGCGGTTGTGCAGGTACGTCGGCGGTGATGTCTTGCACCGCCCCTCCCTCATCGTCATCCTCTCCTGGGTCTTGGGCACGAGTCTTCCGTCTCGTATCCATGCTTGGACCACTTCCGACACCAGATGTAGTAAGTTCGAGGAGACGATGTCGAAGTTGAGGCACACTCTGTTTATTAACCCAGGGACAGGCACAATAGTTGAAGGGGTATCGGCCCCTTTCACCCGTACTATGGGAAACCCACCCTAGTACTAAGCCCTCTGTGCTGTTCCCCAGTCCTCCTCTACTGGGCTACGGGAGGCTGACTGATCTGGCCCTGGCAAGCACAGATCTCGGCACCAGCTAACCAGCCTTGCCCTGATAAGGGCAGCGGTCTGGAAGCTTTTGGGCCGCGCCGCTGGCTTACCCGGCTCGGCCCTTATAAGGACGGCGAGACCGGGGAGTCCCAGGGCCTAATCTCCGAGTCTTGGATCTTCACTGGTCAGCTTCGTGTCGAACTGCCTCGAGCTCTTTGGGTCTCCACCTTTTATAGGGATCACCTCCGAGGGCTGGGGGCGTGGGCAATAACGGATGCGGACGTCGGTGTGACCACCCGTGTATGTGAGTGCCGACACCCCTGTGTTTGTTGTCCGCCGTTTCTCCCGTAATAATCCCTACACATGTAAGGCGCCACACGTAATAAATATTCCAAGTGCCGGTGGAGTCAAATTAAAGTTTCTCTCCCGAACGTAAAGTGTGTGAAATTGAATGCATATGATTTACCACCACATGTGTTCCATGTAAAAGCCCGGGGGGAGCCGGGTGGGGCCCATTGTCCATCGTTGCATTGTAGATTGTAGCCTTCATATGGCTGTCGATTTGAGCATGTGACCCTCACAATATCTCCCTGTGTGAAAACATTTTTGCTTTTGTGCTGGTCTGAAAGACGTCCAAAGGGATCTATTGGTTGATCACAAGTACCTGTTGAGGAAAGCAAATTTGTAAAAAAATTAATCAAATTGGAAGATTAGCAACTTATTAATTAACAGGAATGTTAGTGACATTTTGCTCCGTAAGACACGGACACCCATGGAGCAGTTGCCCCCACAATTCCTTGAAAGGTGAGCAACACATATATACCGTGCCCCATAAACAGCCTTCACTGTCTTCCTTGGCTACTTGACACGATGGGCCCCCATCACCACCGATTCCCACAGCTTCAAAATCATTCCCACACACATGCAGACATCTCCACTGAATGCACCAATTTTAGCATTTGTATGCATCGCAATACCCAACACACGTATCTTACGTGTGAAATTGCACACATCTGGAGATATCACTTGGGGAAGCAATTATCATGCCACTCAGGTTTAACGTGGACAAGATCAAGATTTGAGCCATTCAGATCTCCAGAAGTCTAGTATCTTGGATAAATATAATTGGGTGGCCTGCAATGGTTAAGAGTATCTGTGGATACTTTCACCAGAACAATAGGTCTTCAATAAATAGGCGTAGCGTTTGTTGGCCACCCACCCCCTCATGCGCCGTGCCGGCCTTCACAAGTGCTCGTTGACAGGACTGGCCCCAATAGTCTGTCAAAAACTATATGATTATATGAACACTGTATATACATGTGTAACAGGTTCCGGAGACACTTGTAGAGGTAACTTCTTTATTACAATACAACACTCCAACAGTCCTGATACTCTGCTACAGCTTAGGTACACAGCCTAGCTACACTGCCTAGATACTCTACTCTGGCTACGCTCCGGAACTCGCCCTCACAAGGTCGTAGCGTCGGGAGTTCCAGAGTCCCAGCGCTGGCTCTCGCAGCATCCCAGGGTCTTCAGATGGCTGGTCGTGGGTCTTGGGTCTTGAGTTACAACTGCCCCGATCGTCCAGGGAGCTCCGCTTATATGCCCAGTCCCCAACGAGGGGTGGGGCCGTGTGCGCCACCAGACATCCCACAGAGCACACACAGCCCCCCCCGTTGGCGGCGCCCAGAGGCTTAAGCGTCTGGACCCCCTGGGAACCCAGCGCCTGGCGCCCAGGGGATTACGCGTCTGGACCCACCTGGGAACCCAGAGCCTACAGCAGCCCCTCCCTTCTTATGTCACTACATTACCCCCCTCTATGTAGCCTCCAGCCGTCCCGGCTGTCAATAATTAGAAAGTTTAAATTAACGAAAGGGAGAGAGAGAAGAAAAAAAAAAATACGCGAGCTTCAACAGGAAAAGAAAAGAGAACAAGAAAGCAACCATAAATACCATAACCAACCTGTACAACTCTACACTATATACAAGCATCAATCAACAAAAAGGTGAAGCAATGACACGTGAACAAACGACCCGCGGCCACCTAGCCCTCCTCTGGATCCGCATAGAAAACGGGGAATTAACAACAACAAATATACAGATTCCGACGCGTTGGATGCACAACCAACACCGGTAATCGAACCGAAATCACACAATCACCGCATGGATGGCAGGGATCCACACCACCCTGCCAGCCTCCCATCCGTCAGGTGGAGAGAAGGCGAAGACCAACATGTCGAGCATCCCTCTACACGCAGTTATCCGGACGTCTGTCTACGTCCCGGGTCGAGAAGTCGTACTTCAGGGCCGACCCATGTACTGGGCAAAGAAGTCGCACTTCAGGGCTGCTCCAGTATCTACATTTTAAAAATATATATATAAAATTTACATGACACAAACAAAATAAATCTGCCTGTTCCTGTCCATAAATGGTGGCTGCACGCATGAACCGCATCTCCAAAAGGCATCCCGTGCTTGCGTCCCCAGCAGCCCTCAATGAGGACCACCACCGACATTACATGTCAACCGTTTGCACCCCCCGCCTTTCCAACGTGGCGTCTCCATCCTAAAACCGCGCACGTCGGCCATATCGGGGGGGACTTCAACCCAGTCTCTCTCCAAGACTCGCATCGCAGCATATAGCTGTACCGACCGATCTGAGACCCAATCTCTCTCCAAGACTCGCATCGCAGCATATAGCTGTACCGACCGATCTGAGACCCAACCTCTCTCCAAGACTCGCATCGCAGCATATAGCTGTACCGACCGATCTGAGACCCAACCTCTCTCCAAGACTCGCATCGCAGCATATAGCTGTACCGACCGATCTGAGACCCAACCTCTCTCCAAGACTCGCATCGCAGAATATAGCTGTACCGACCGATCTGAGACCCAATCTCTCTCCAAGACTCGCATCGCAGCATATAGCTGTACCGACCGATCTGAGACGACCCATTGTTCACTCCCTGCACAACATGCACCCTAACAACTGAGGGATACAGTCCCAACGTAACGGGACAACTACACCTGAACACCACGAATCTCCAGCCCACTGTTTCAACGCGCCTCGGAGTGTTTCAATCTCCGGGCCGTCAGGGTGAGCCTACTGCTCCAGACGTACCACGGAGGGTCTCAACCTCCGGGCCGTCAGGTCAAGCCGTCAGCTATTCCATGACGGGACCACACTCTCCGAGCCATGTGAGCGCACAGCCCACTAGGCTAGACATGCCACGGAGTGTTTCAATCTCCGGGCTGTCAGGTCAAGCCGTCAGCCATAGCATGACGGGACCACACTCTCCGAGCCATGTGAGCACACAGCCCACTAGGCTAGACATGCCACGGAGTGTCTATCTCCGGGCTGTCAGGTCAAGCCGTCAGCCATAGCATGACGGGACCACAACTCTCGTGTTAGACACGCAACACCCGCTGGGACATCCTGGTCAGGATCTGCACCCCAAGATATTTGAGAGCCAGCATGACAATTCCAATCCTTGGCAGCATGTCACCATCTCAAGATAAATGCCCCATACAGTATATACATCGTTAACAATGACAGCACAAGCTATACATTAACAATCACGAACAAAGCTCAATATAAACCATACATTGTTAACAATCACAAGCAAAGTTTCGCACACACATTGACAACACTCACGAGCGAAGCTCCACACAGTTTACCCAACAACAGTCACGACTCCCCGACGACAACTAAGAAAATATCAACAAAAAAATCATTAATCCGGAGCGCGTAAATGTACGAAATGTCAGGGGCCTGGTCTCCCGACCTCAAACCTTTGGCCAGAGCAGCAAAGGCGGCGACCAGCGAGTCGGTCCATGTGCCGGCCCCGACGCCGGTTACAGTAAGAATGGCGCCCTCACTGTCCGGTCGCAGCGCTGATGACGCGGTATGCTAGGTTGCCAACAGCTGTCACCCGGCGGTGAGGGACGCAGCGCTGATGACGCGGCGTCGTCGGGTTGGCACACGCTGGGCCCGGAAGTGACGTCGCTCCCAGCGGTCACTGCTCCTCTGGTGGAAGTGATGTCATTCCCGGAAGTATCCCTCACATCCGTGGGGGGAATGGCAGCGGCGGGCTCGGGCGAGCGCCGCGCCTCCTCTCTCCCTCCCGCCGCCATCGGCCGCGAGCACCGCATCTCGCCCCGGAGGGAGGCGGTGGCGCAGAGCAGCTCTGCGAGGCGAAGCAGCGCCTCCTCCATCTCTGCTCCCGACGCTGGAAAGGGGACGGTCGGCGGAGCAGACAGCTGCTTAGCCGGCGGTGCGGCGTTGTTGTCGGCCGGCGGTGCAGCGTCGCTGTCGGCCGGCGTTGGCCGCCCCATCGCTGCCTGCTCCTCTTCATCGCCGTCAGGACTGAAGGTACGTGGTTCACCTCTTGTTTCCATTGCCACTTCTGACGCCAAATGTAACAGGTTCCGGAGACACTTGTAGAGGTAACTTCTTTATTACAATACAACACTCCAACAGTCCTGATACTCTGCTACAGCTTAGGTACACAGCCTAGCTACACTGCCTAGATACTCTACTCTGGCTACGCTCCGGAACTCGCCCTCACAAGGTCGTAGCGTCGGGAGTTCCAGAGTCCCAGCGCTGGCTCTCGCAGCATCCCAGGGTCTTCAGATGGCTGGTCGTGGGTCTTGGGTCTTGAGTTACAACTGCCCCGATCGTCCAGGGAGCTCCGCTTATATGCCCAGTCCCCAACGAGGGGTGGGGCCGTGTGCGCCACCAGACATCCCACAGAGCACACACAGCCCCCCCCCCCCCGTTGGCGGCGCCCAGAGGCTTAAGCGTCTGGACCCCCTGGGAACCCAGCGCCTGGCGCCCAGGGGATTACGCGTCTGGACCCACCTGGGAACCCAGAGCCTACAGCAGCCCCTCCCTTCTTATGCCACTACACATGTAAGTCATGATTAGTACATATACACTGCAAATAGGACCCCACAATGTGCCTAACGTTTAGTTGAAGCACCTTTATCGACTCTTTTTAATATGTAGAATATAGTTCATCAATACTTATAAAGTAGACGTGCTTTTTTATTTATTTATATTGTACGATCAGCCTGTGAATGAGTAATGCCATAACAATGTGACATATAGGGTCTGGCTTGTCTGGAGCAACTACACCATACCCCATATTATATTGGAGAGTAGTGATTCACATTATAAATAACGTGATTAGCACAACGACTCTTTGCCCTACAATATACTTTTATGTCTCCAAGGGTCAATTCCAATATGGCTCTCGTGGCACTCGGGGCACCATTTAAGAATAATTTTTATATTCAAAAACATTTATACTCTTGCAGCCGATATCATTATTCATAATCGCATGTTGAGTGGGTTAGGCATGCAAACAGTGGAACCTCGGTATACGACCACTTTGGAATACGTCCAATTTGGTATACGTCGTGTTTTTTCGAAAGAAAAAATGTCTTGGGATACGACGTCTTGCTTGGGATACGACGCGTTTGCTAGAACTTGTATGGGTCTGGATGAGTCACCGCGTACAGTACCCGCGTATGCCCCGTTCACGACTTAAACAAAGCGAGAGGGGCTGGGTGGCGTGGGGAAGAGGGGTGGGGTGGCGTGGGGGAGAGGGGCGGGGGACGTCGGGGGCTGCCCCCATGGAGGGTGGAGCCCCGGGTCGAGGCGCGCACGACGTGCGGGGTTGAGGCACGCCACGTGACCAGCGCAGCTGGCAGCAGCGTGGTCACGTGGCTTCTGTATGCATTTTAGTAATTAGTGTCTAAATTATTTTATACAACCCCATTAATGTACAATATGCCATATAAAATATCATTTATTTTCCACTGGAACGCATTATTTCCTTTCCCTTTATTTCTTATGGGAAAAATTCGTTTGGTATACGTAATTTTCGGTAGAAGTCCTACCTTCTGGAACGAATTAACGACGTATACCGAGATTCCACTGTATATGGTGCAACTCTGACTCCCTGGATGCCTCCATCGCGTGCCGAGGATGCTTAACATGTCTCAAGAAAAACGTCCTATCTAATGAAACTTGTTCTTCAGCTTCCCGGTGAGCTGCAACATTAATTATTGGTATTCTTTGGTTCTTTCGGTAAAGTCACGTAGGTAAAAAATGTAATAAAACAAAAATGAAAACAACTAAATTAAATCACGACGTTTCGGAGGCAACACAAGCTTCCGTCATCAGGTGGAACTGCCACAACAAAATTACTGTAGTGAGTAGAGAGAGCTATTTGTGACAAGCGAGTATATAGGGTAAGAGGGGGGGAGGAGCCAAGGAGGACGGAGACCACGTCAAGTGCCGGCCGGACGAGATCCAGGAAGTCAGAGCCACACTGGGATCTTAACTCAAAATATTTAGATAATGATATAAGCCCTATGACTACATCGACATTTGGCAAGAGTGTAAACCATTATCACTTAAGCTCCTTGTAAAACTGCTCTTTACATGATACAAGGGTGGTAACTTACGCTGACATGTAGGGGACTGTGAAGGGTACCACGCTTGATCTTCCCGACAGGTCTGTTTATCAGCACCTGCCACCATGTAACTGGATGAGAAAGCATAAGATTCACCGTCAGCATCATACTTTACATACACAAGAGGACAGAGGATCCAGGACGTTCAACTGCCTTAGAGATTACATGATTAGCGCATTTGGCAAAGAAGAAAGTCTGGTGCGGAGAGAAGACAATTCAGGGTTAGGGACGGTGGGAACAAAAGGAATTAAGGAGGTGCAAGAAAGACCACGCGGGGTGGAAGTCCTGGATTTCATGGAGAGATTCAAATGCTGGGCGGTGGCGAGGCAGAGGGTGGGGGTAGGGATTTCAACTGGTCGAGTAGCGATATTGAGAACGCCATATCTGTCAACTCCTCATCAGTGCCTACCTTATCACAGACCAATTCAGACCTTATTGGTCACCCGTGCCCTTATAAATCTCAACGTTCATCCTACAAAGTCCCATCACAAGGGAGAAACGCAAACAAATAGACAATTACTATTTTTGCCCGTATTGAAACGGGCAAAAAATAGTAATTGTATGGACCTGAAAACTCAATTTCCCTGTACAATAATACGGATAGACCGTATGGGTTGACAGGAATGGAATGCATGTATTTATGTTGAACTTCTTTCGCGTCGTACTTAGCCAACAGTGCAACGCAGAGGTGCGAGGGGAAGAACAACAAACTAAAATGCAAAACACTGTTGTAAAAAAATGTGTTTTCAATCCATATTTAAAGTGCATAGATCCAGTGGCTTCTTAATATCGGAAGGAACCGATTTCCAGATGGCCACGGAAGCCCATCTGAAACCAACTCTGGATGTAGTTTGATGGAATTGCAGAATGGCATGGGTAGCCAGCCAGAGCCAACAACGACGGGGGAGGTGGGAGCGAAAAGTGGGAGAATTGGGGAACAATCCTGGATGTGGAGTGCTAGATGGATTGAAGTGGCAAAAGGTTGGATAATGGAAGCCTGGACATGTGACTGCAGTATTCAATGCATGAGCTGACAAGGGCGTATGTGAGTGCAACAGCGGTGAAGCTTATAACACAATGCGAAATGTGATTGTTCTGGAGAATGGGTAGGCGTGATATGACAGTGCGTGTATGCAAAGTGCAAATAAGAGGTCAGAGTTGAGAAAGACATCAGGGTAAAGGATCCAAGGAAGAGATTTAACAATGCCGTTGAAGAGTGACAGGTAAAAACACAAGGCGTGGGTGTGGAGGAGGTGGGAAATACAATCACTTTATTGCAATCCATGTTGAGCTTTAGTTGGTGACAAGACAACAGTCGCGGTGAGACCGATATGTCAGAGATACTGAACTAAAGATCAATATCAGCAGCATAATACTAGAAGCCTTACTTCCAGATGAGGGCCCCAAGATGGAGAGTGTAGTGCAAGAACAGCAGTGGACCAATAAACTGGCGAAAACCAAGAGTAAATTATTAACCTTCACAAAACACCTACCAAACATCAAGCCAGCCACTGTGATAGATGAGAGGTTGTAAATTGAACAAGTAATGTGGCATCAGGAATCTCCAATAACGGATATTTCACATATTTAGGCCAGATTTGAAAGACATAACACTGAATCACTGTATTTGATGAGGCACTGTATTTTCAGCACTATCCAAACTCAACCTGTTTAGCTTCTGACATCTGATGAGATGTGGCACATTCAGAGTGAGCTGGTATCATAGACCACTTCAACAGGACTCTCTTACTAAAGAGTAAGGGCCATAAAATGTGACCTCTGGTGAATCGATACATCGCATTGATGCACGTTGATAAGGGGCCAACAATTTGATTCCTGCACCAACATTTTTTTCCCCATTTGAGTTATGAGGCGTGACATTTTTTTTAAAGCTTGGTATAAGCACACCTGGTGCATCAGTGGAAATGATGGGGCAATTTATTAAATCCCTCTGTCCATCCCGTAACATTTACAGGGTTCGCCGCAGTTAGTCGATTGGGAGGTCGTTTGCTACTTGTTTCAGAGGTTTGTGGTTCAATTCTAGTCGGTCGCCCTGGTTATTACTGCGGGTGTGTGAACCAAAAACACACACCATCTGCTTCAGTGTGCATTACACATTCCCTGACATTAAATGAAACAAGTAGCCATTGTGTGCCGGCTTCATGGTCTATTTTTGCCAAATTTGAAAAATTAGCCACTAACTTCTCAACTGAGATTCTACCGAGCAACATGGCTCTTAAAGTGAAACTATTGCAAACTGTGTCTGTGGCATAGTGCATTTGTGGTATCTTTGCACTAACAACGGCTCAAATACCAAATGTACAAAACTATTAATTATTATATACATTACCCTTTGTTGCATTTTAATGTGATGGAGCTCCCCAAGGAATGGTCATTCCCAATCCAGTATCCTTGCCATGGTTCGGATGGAGGTGGGCAATTAAAGACTGCACAGGATAGCAGAATACAATGATACATGACAGTCTCATACAATAGCGATTTATGTCATGTAATAACCTCATATATAATATCCAATTCAATATTTGTAAATGTATTGTGAATGAGTCTTGCAATTACAAATGTTTAACATTTCAAAAAGTTGTGACTTTTCCTTCTTGGTTCTTTCGGTAAAGTCACGTAGAAGACTTTCGATTTAAAGCTTTCGTGACTAAATCGAAAAGTTGTGACTTTGTTTAAAACTGTGCACTGTAAAAAAACATGTTTTTTAATTAATGTCATTTTGACAAGATTGTTAACCTACATTGTTCTAAATAATTGTCAATTCGCAGTTGTCACCAATATTTGTCGTGGTATTTTAGGACAAGGTTTTCACAACTGTTAATATTTTATAGCGTGCGTGTTTACTCAACCAAGTACGACTCAGGATAACTTAAAAACAAAATCGATGCAAGGCATGATAAAAAAAAACTATATTCTTTGCTTTGACCTCTCCATCAAATCTTATTATGCGTAGACTCATACATAGCCATTTTGTCAATCTCATACCTGTCGACCCATACGGTTTACCCGTATTCTTGTACAAGGAAATTGAGTTGTCGGGTCCATACGGCGTACAACTGTTTCAATACGGGAAATTTTTGTCTATTTGCGTTTCTCCCTTGTGATGGGACTTTGTCGGATGAACGTTGACATTTATAAGGGCACGGGGTGACCAATAAGGTCTGAATTGGTCTTTAACAAGGTTGGTATGCAATCGACTGCTGGATGAGTACCTCTCTACATCATGCAGGTCATGGAGGTTATTTGACTGAACTTCACCACGCTGTTCAGTGTAGGTTGAAGGTGGAAGGTGCATAGATGATGGAACATTTAAATATGGTAGAGCGACTGAACTTGCTACACGGCCTTCACATTCCCACAACGTAGCCTCAGAGCCTATGCCGCCTGCTATACATGTGTACATTTTGATCTCAAATTAAAAGGAAAAGTGAAAGTTCACAGAGGTTAAATCATCCTTACCACACACTGGGTCCTTGCCTGACCAGGTTCCATCGGCCTGACAGGTTCGCGTTGAGGGCCCGTTTAGTGTCATTTCCTTTTCACAAGTGTATGTAATCGCACTGCCAAATTCCAGCCTGGATGGGGAACTGCTTATAAGATGTGGACCTTCAGCGGGTGAATCACATGTAATTGCTGTGGAATGGAGACAGAATACATTTAAAGAGCAGTGTCTAGTCATTCAAAGAGATGACCGCTTGTATTTCACAATGAAGTATGTTAAAAACAATCATGACACACTTTCCAACTTATACACCACCTCTTGCTTGACATTCCCCTACCAGTCTTTAACAACAACAGCCGCAATTCGCCAATAAGTGCCGGTGATGTCACCACGGCGCCTGTCGCAGGCAAGTTGCACTTTGAGGCAATGTGAAGTGCCAACTTGCTGCATTTTAGCTTCCCAGCACTCTGCTCATTGTTGTGAGCATTGCTCCTCTGCCCACAATTTGTATTGGGCATTGTTACAAGACTTCGAGGACATTTTTAGAAAGGGACCGTACGATTTAGGTGGCACATTTAATGTCACATCACAGGAAACGCGCCGCCTATCTTCAAAAATTCATATTGCACGGGGCCGGTCGATAAAGCTCACATACAAAACGCGATCGATGAGATGTTAAAAGCCGATATTATCTCGCCATCCACGAGCTCATGGGGGGACCCTATCGTCCTGGTGAATAAGCTAGATGATTCATTGTGGTTTTACGTAGACTTCTGTCGACTAAATAAGATGACAATGGTGGATGCTTATCCACTACCGCAGATTGACGATTCCTTGAATGCCTTAGCGGGAGCCAAATACTTTTCTACTTTGGACCTATCATCGGGATTTGGGCAGCTACCGCTGGATGAGGATTCAAAACACAAAACTGCCTTTAGGACACCGCAGGGGTTATTTCATTTTAACGGTCTTCCAATGGGATTACAAACGGCCCTAGCCACATTCCAACGGCTCATGGAGCTGGTACTGACAGGTCTCCAGTGGGACATTTGCCTGATATATTTGGACGACGTAATTGTGTCCGGAGGACGGTTTTATCACGTATCAGGGAAGCACATTTAAAACTCAAGCCTTCTAAATTCCACCTCACACGGCCCTCCGTCAGATATTTAGGGCACATAGTGCAACGGGGGAAGGTACTGATCCAGAAAAGATGCGGTGTGTTAAGGAATGGCCCACAACTGTATCCGTGCCGGATGTTAGAAGATTTATAGGTTTTGTTTCATATTACTGCAGATTCGTGCAGGATTTTGCAGCCATCGCGAAACCCCTACACGCACTTTACAGCTAAGGGGCAGAAATTCCAGTGGGGTACAAAAGAGGACAGGGATTTAAAAAAATCTGCAGACACTCCTTACAGAGGTGCCACCATTGCTATATACAGATTTTCCATTGCCCTTCACACTGGATACAGATGCGAGCGATGTAGGGATTGGGGCCATCCTATCCTATGTGCAGTCGGGCAGGGAAGTGGTGATAGCATATGGCAGCTGGCTCCTGTCATTGGCCGAACAATGCTGCTGCGTAACGAGGAGAGAGCTCCTGGCCATTGTGGCATAGCGCTGGCTGCTGGCAGAAAAGGGGATATGCGGCATACGGCAGTCCTGACATCTAGTGAAAAGGGTCACGGAAGGGGCCCACCAGGAACCCGATAGTAGGTTCCAGAAAGGGGGCGTGGCCGGGGCGGAGCGAGGCCACACTGATAGTATAAGAGGGGCTACTGTGGGGGACCTCGGGGCTGTTGTTGGAGTGGGAACCCGCCATGCTGTTGAAGTCCATCTTGGCCATTCTTCTCATCGTCTTCACCATTCTTCTCGTTGTCTCCACAATTCTTTTCGTCGTCATCTCTGTCTCTACCATCTCTGGGCACCGCTAGTCAAACAGCCTACCAACTGTCCTGGCTAAGTAGTGTCACCGATAATAGACGGACTAAATATTAAGTGCGTTAATCCCAATGGTGCTCGTTCATAAAGAAGTGCCTCCAATGTCTTATCGTCTTCGAGTTAGTCACTGCATCTGTACTGATGAAATTTGCAACCACGCAGTACTGCAATACTCGTTACGTATCGATCGACCCTCTGGTCAAATGTCCAGGTAGATTGATAGGCTGCAAGAATTATCCTATGAGGTGGAAGGGGTTGCGCCACACCAATGTGGATGCTTTATCGTGTCTGCCTGAGGCAGGTACTTGTGCATATGCTAAGGGCTCACCCAGATGTAAACCACTCTCACCTGGCGCGGCATGCCTCACAGCACCTGTGCACATTCAGGAAGGCAAACCAGAGCCTATCCCTCGACGATCGTGATTTTGGACTGGATCAAGATGAATGGCGTCAAGTACAATGGGAACATTAGACGCTTGACCCCATTCGTGCCATAGCTAAATCCAGTCAAAAACAGGACAGGCCTCCAACAGCTTCGACATTCGTAAATTATGAAGAGCTGTTGATGTGTTGGGAGATCGGCACACAGTCCTACTGTCTCGTTGTGCCAACCTCCATACGTAAAAAGTTGGTAGGGGAGGTGCATGGCCACTGCCTTCCTGCATTTGAGGGAGCTAACAACACTTTCCACCATTAAAAACATTGTTTCTGGTCGGGCATGATGGCAGATATTCGCACATGTAAGGTCTCATGCATAGAATGTGCGCGGTGGAAACCACCAACACACCGGTCAAAGTTCCCCATTGTAGGATGAACGTTAGGATTTATAAGGGCACGGGGTGACCAATAAGGTATGAATTAGTTTGTAATATGGTAGGCACTGATAAGGAGTTGACAGGTATGATATTGATACCTTTATTTATGACATTCATATATTTATTCATTTATATATTTATATTCATACATATGATCAATCAATATTTCTGAGAGAAATAATCAGTTTATGAAATCATCAGAGCCTCTACATTTTCGCGGATTCTTGCTAGTTGGTAATATTACCCCTCGGATGTTACCGTTAAATAATGTAGTCATGATTAATACATTTCTCTTGTCGTTCTTACGTTCACATGTCGGGGTCTGGTGAGACCATGTCCCATCTGCTTGGCACTCCAGGCTTGTGTGTTTTTCCGGTATAGTGTACCTTTTGGGATGAAAATATAATTTTCACATTAGCATCATCATCATCACAATCCATGGGCAGATAGCCCAAAGGTGTCCACTGCACATTTCGTCATTTGTTTCCACTTTTCTCTGTCTTATGCCAATATGTTCAAGTAGTGTACATCTTTCTGGCACCAATCTCTTATGATGTCGTCAGTGTCAACCCATTCTCTGGTAGGTCTTCTTCTTCTTTGGGTCTTTTGGTAAAGCCACTTGGAAAGAAAAATTTTTTTAAATAAATAAATATATCAGGGGGATGGTTTCCTAACAAATATTAGATCTTCCAACAAACTTCGAGACAAGAAGGTTCATATGATCGAATCGCTCACTTTTCTGAAGAGATGCCGCGACACTAAAGTAATACCGATCACATTTACACTCACATCTGCTGCTGTCACTTCTCCTAATGCTAAAGGGATCTTGTTCAGGACCAGCTGAGCCCTGATCTCAGAGAGAATAAGACTGCTCCGATTTGAACTAGATAATTTAGACAAGACCCTCTTGCAATCACACTAAACATTGACTGAAAAAATGTCTACATTTGATTGGGATCATGTAGATAACATCTCCAGTTGTAGCCAATGTTTTTATGGAGAAATTTGAGACAAATACCATCCAGGCATCCACCCTACGTCCTTCCTTGTGAAAGAGATACGTAGATGATATGTTCGTCATCTGGCCACATGGCCTACCAGCTCTGGACCATTTCTTCAACCACATATTCAATGATTGCAATGGTGTCGGGCACAGGAACTTTAGTGAACAAAGAAACTACATCAAAACTAATAAGCAAATCACCTGGAGAGAGTGAGATGTCCATAATTAAGGATACCAAGTGAGCTGAGTTAAGTACAGATGAGGTGGTCTTACCAGTGAATTGTTGCAAGGTATCAGACAGAAACCGGGCCAGTTTGCATCAACTATAATTTCAGTGTGTTCATAACAGTGTATATCATATACTTACATGCGAATCTGTGTTCAATAAACAGCAGTAAGTGATATTACTATTATGCTTGTTTACCCAGGAAACCCGTATCGGGTCTCAAGTCTGCTTTTAGGAGATCCTGCCATCTTTTTGCAGTAGTGGACAATGTTGCTCTGTGTAATCCAAACTGAGCAAATTGCAGCTAAAAAAAACCCTGCGGCGAAGTGCGACATAGAGAGCACATATTCTTGGGTTTTTTTCGGTAAAGTCACGTAGGTAAAAAATTAAAATTAATAAAAGTAAAATAAAAAATAAAATAAAAATCACGACATTTCGGAGGCAACACAAGCCTCCGTCTTCAGGTGGAACCGTCACAGCACGCTCGCTGTATCAAGTAAATGAGAAATTCCAAGAGATCCGACCCCGTATATATACTGGTTGAGGGGGGAGGAGCCAGGGAAGGTCCCTGAATAGGAGTTTTTTTTTATTATTATGTTAAGGTTGGTGCAGCTGAAGCTACGGCTAGTCTACATAACAAAGGACTGAGCCTTTGTTATGGCTGAGAAGAGGGGGTGCCAGAGTTGTTAAAGTGCGGCTGCTGCTAATGGGACCGAGCCCCTGCCATGTAGATGGTAAAAGCAAAAAAGCAGGTCAGGAAGGAACAGTCTCCTGCTACGTTGCTTTGTGGGTAAAACTTAAAGCAGGAAACCAGCGTGTGAAAAAAAAGCTAAACATGATAAAACAATGTAGACTAGCCGTAGCTTCAGCCGCAGCAACCTTACCATAATAATAAGTATAACCCGTAAAAACAAAGTTTTTCACTATAAATCCTTTATATGCGTGGCAGCGAACTTAATAATAAGGATTTAAAAATATATTCGCCTGTGGAGGACGCGGGGATCGATCCCGCGACCTTTGGCATGGGAAGCAAGGGCGCTACCAACTGCGCTACTCCACCACGGCCTGTGGAGGGGTTACGCTCTGTGCTCTTACACTCTGACGTTCAGCCAAAGCCATGAATGCGTTCTATTTGAATATATGTAAAATTATTTTTTTTTGCCTAAAAAGTGTAAATTTTTGGGAATTTTTTTTCACGAACAATATTTGTCTGGCACAACGAGTCTGTGTGGAAAATGTCAGCTCGATTGGATCACGGGAAGTGGGTTAAAAAACGACCGAAAGATTTGCACGGTCCTAAGCAAGCAAGCAAGCACGCAGGCACGCAAGCACGCGAACTTAATATAAAGGATTTAAAAAAAAACTCCTATCCAGGGACCTTCCCTGGCTCCTCCCCCTCAAGCAGTATATATACGGGGTCGGATCTCTTGGAATTTCTCATTTACTTGATACAGCGAGCGTGCTGTGACGGTTCCACCTGAAGACGGAGGCTTGTGTTGCCTCCGAAACGTCGTGATTTTAATTTTATTTTAATTTAATTTTTTTACCTACGTGACTTTACCAAAAAAAAACCCAAGAATATGAATCCTTGTAGTCACGAAAGCTTACAAATCTAGAATAGAGAGTACATTTGGACAGTAGGTTGAGTCATGAGTTCAAGACTGAGGCGCAGCAGAGGAAAATGATGGACCTCTCATTTTGTGGAGAGATCCACTGCATGTTGGAGCACATCCTTTAAGTACAGAAATGGATTTTAAATTACAAAAAATAAAAGTTCAGACGTGTAAACTTACCCTTTATTACAGAAATATGTCACTATGCGCCGATATTGGAATGAATCTCCCTCAAAATATCCATTTTCAATTTCGCCCGGAAAACTGCAGGTTTTGGCTGCAAAAAGTGTAAATAGCGAAACCAAACGACATGGTAGCAGTTACATTGGAGAAACCAAACGACATGTCTCGGACCGCATCCGTGAACATAAGGCAGACCTGAAACACGGTAGGACAAACACCTCAGCCGTGGCAGATCACTGTTACAATTCAGTGGGCTCACATGACATTGACTTCTCCAAGACAGAGGTTCTCTGCAAGCCATCTGGCTATCATGAGAGATTCGTTCATGAGGCGATCCACATATACAAACACAGAGACAATTTCAACCGAGAAGATGGATTCTGGCTTAGCAATCATTGGAAGGACGTAATAAACCATTTCGGATCTTAACTGATTGTGTTCACGTTTACGGTGACTTTCAGACCGCGTTCCACTCACTGGCATGGTGCAGTGTGCAGAGTAATGTATGGTGTCGTAATTGTACAGTAAACATATAGCAGTATGATACACATTAGGGTGGGTAGAATAATACATAGTGTTATATTAAAATGGATAAGGCAGCAACTGCAGCAGCAGCAGCAAGTGCAGCAGCAGCAGCAAGTGCAGCAGCAGCAGCAAGTGCAGCAGCAGCAGCAAGTGCAGCAGCAGCAGCAAGTGCAGCAGCAGCAGCAAGTGCAGCAGCAGCAGCAAGTGCAGCAGCAGCAGCAACTGCAGCAGCAGCAGAAACTGCAGCAGCAGCAGCAACTGCTGCAGCAGCAGTAACTGCAGCTCCCTTTGATGCTGTTAATCCTGCATAATGCACATGCATATGCAGTACTAATCACATTCCTGCATTTCCCATAAATATGCTAAATTCCTTTTGATATGCAAATTCCTTTGTCAATGCGCCCAGCTTATATATATACTCCAAGCTCGTGTGCTGTTTCATTCAGACTCTGTCGCCTCGACGGACCTGGTTTTCACCTGAGGACGGCTGCTTGCGTTGTGGCCGAAACGTCGTGAGAATTGTTTTATTATGTTTTATTTTTATTATTTTATTACTTCCCTTCTACGTGACTTTACCGAAAGAACCAAGAAGAAGTGGTATTAAGTTAAGTGGGAAGGATTTGTAAAATGAATGTCACTTCAAGAATGTCTACTTCCTATATAACAAATCCTGCTGTAGACCAGAACAGATATTTACATTTTCTTAGTTTTTTATTGCATTAAGAGATCAGTTAATGGGTAAGGGGATACATTTATTAAAACAAAACATTTCTCCTGCTTCTGATCTCTACAAAAACATCTTCAAACATCTGATTTCATTATACAACGATATCATGATATTTATAAGAAATTTTAAGTAAAAAAGAGACTTACGAGAGCATTTCAGTTTAGGCATGTCCCACTTAATGGCATTGCCTTCTCTTCTACAATACAATGTGTAAGATGAACCGGGAGATACCGTGTATCCTGGTTTGCAACGATAACGAACGCGTGTATCCACAGGGAAGCTCTCCTGCTGCTCATGTTCTTCTATCAGCATTGCATTGGGTATATTAGGAGGAGTCCCACATACATCGTTTCCTGCGACTAGAGAAACACACACCAACAATGTATCATGAAAACTATTAGTCCAGCTTGGAGAGGTTTTACTGTGTATAACATTGCTTTCTAATCACCATCCCCAACCTGGCATTGATTGCCGCCTGGCAAAGGTGCATCCTTGCACAAAAACTTCGACATCAATTTGGCATTTCTTTTTCAGAATTATTGAATCTGTATAGTGCAGTAAAACTGAGAAATAACAGAAATAATTTCCTTATTCAAACCAGCTCGAAGATCAAAGTGTGGGACTATTGCACTGACAGAGGTTGTGGTGAAAAATTCGATATCGCAGACAATAACGTGAAATAATGAAACTGTACATGACTGGCAATTTTATTTCCTATTCATAAATGATGAATGCACTCATTTACATTGCCATAAACTGTAACCAAGGAATTCAATAATTCCCTCCCACCCCCAGCGATTTAACTGTAATGGTTCGAGGTCGCAATTCCATTATTTTTTGCCTAATTTTTTACCGACTTCGTTTCAATTTTAATGTCTCGTTTTACAGCTTTGTATGCTCTTTAAACTTTAGGCGAACGTTAAAATATGAGATTCCTACATATGCATTCCGATGCAGGAATCGGCATAGTGAGAATTTATTTCAAGGGAAGAATTGTTACACACCGACTGTACAAAGTTGGCACGATGAAACTGGCTGCCATTCTTAACATCAGTGGCACGACACACGATACTTAATTTACCCAGACCAAGATAATAACAATTTAGTACATGTGCTATTCGTGACATTCTTATAGTGCAAGGCTATTACAAAAGGCACTACGTATCAAAAAGTATGCGGTCGTTGATGCGTGTGATCTCATTTGAGTAGTTTGATGGTAGTTTTTTGGATTTAGAAAATTTGGACCATGACACCGGCATACATTGGCTTACTCATTTCGAGAAGGCCATTTTGAGTCAGTACAACTACAGTAATAGTCAGATCCACCTGCCGGATTTGAACCGCGAACCTCTGCAAAAAACACCGAACGTTCAACTACGTGGCTTTGTCACCACCCTAAATGACAGGGTGACATATGATAATTGTTTTTTTACCCTTTTATCTGGCAACAAAACTGACACCTTTTTTTACAAGGAGTCATGTTTGCATTGACCACAATACCTGCAGTTGGAATGCAAACAAAAAACATAACTCTGATAATGTATGCACTGTCCTTGAAATTGATTGGTCCACACCCGAGACAGCTTTCTTTAGAGCCTAGTCTCACATGGTGATGGACCAGATGACGCCAAAAGGCGCACAACTCAAGGACAATGAACTATCAGAGTATGCATTCCGACTGCAGGTATTGTGGTCAATGCAAACATGACTTCTTGTAAAAAAATGTGTCAGTTTTGTTGCCAGATAAAAGGGTAAAAAACTATTATCATATTTTGTAACTGGCAAATGAGGTTCCAATGGTGACAGGGTGGCAGCAGCGCAAGACGTACTTCTGCAAGATGGTTCCTTTCCGCTCCATTTTCCGAGATTTGAACACGTCCTCATATTATTTCCAAATAATATATATCCTTCATTGCATAAGTATACGATTCTCCTTGGGTTACTATTATCCACTACTACTTCACCATTTTCTATGTTGCCTGGAATTTGACATGCCTCTGCAATGGAAATACAATATCACGTATATTAGTATTCAAAGCAACACTCATCCATTCAAACTAAAGTCAATTCAAACTAAATGCTCATGCATTTGTAAGGGTTTTGCGAGCAGGGCACTGACTGCTATATTTTGTCTTGACTTTAATACGTGCTGCAGCCAGAGACGTGCAAGTCGTCGTCTCAAATTAAAGCTCTGTGCTTGTTATTGGAACTGCACAAATTTTACATCTCACGTTTTGTTTGTAATCCTAATTTCACAATTCCAGTGACGTGCCAGATTTAAAAAAATCGGCATGCGTAATGGTATTTAATGTAGACAATGACTGAATTCGCATTTATTAATCAATGAAAACGATTGAGTCGTATTTTGCTTTAGTCGAGGCTCTGTTCTTGGTCGATCTCAAACACGGCTCAGCTCAGGCTTGAGCAGCTCAGTTGCTTCCCAAAACGCAAGAATGGCTCAGCCGTGGCTTGGTTGAGGATCATCTCATGGAAATCCTGAGCATGGTTCCAGAGCCGGGTTTGAGCTGGCGCAAAGGAGCCAGAGCCAAGCCGTGACTTATGAATACAAGCCTTAATTCTATGCCATATATTGATAATCATCCATTAGTGCCCATGAGCTCATTGATATTCATGACGTCACTTATACACTGCATTATGAATACTTATGTTTTTTTCTGTGTACATCACTATTCTTTACTATTCATGGTGTCCTGGATGCACGACCTCTGGATACAGAGCACGATTTACAATTCTCTCAGGACATTCAAACACCCGCTGCATGTACCATATGATGCTGCCAACCAGATTCAAATTCTCATATAAATGTGTGTGGTACATTTTTTAAAATAATTATTATCCATGTTTACCCAGGAAAGCCTCAATGAGTTTCACAACCCTTTTTTTCAGGATAGTCCTGCCAAGTTTTTTTTAGGGTGCGATGATTGCTATGCACATTCTAAGTTACAAACTTGCGGGTAATTTTTCTAATTTGGACCATGGCTTCCTCTTACGAATGACATAGGATAATTAATGTCCACTGACCAAAGTGTTCACTGGATTTGATCCATGAACCTCTCTGCAATAAGTGGTAAATGCGCTCCTGAGAGACCACATCACCGAGCAAAGGCTCGGAAAGCCCATCAAGAGGGTATCTATCCTCTCATTGCCAGTTATACTATAAAGAGTAATTAATATCCTTATTTGTACATTATTGCATATATATGAGAATTTAGTACGAATACATTTAACATACCAATACTGTTTGGGTGCATGTGCTGTTAAGCTAAAACTCATTTCCCCTACACCTACCGAACTTACCATTGCATGTACTCACAGGAATGTTCCATTTACCACGATCATCCATTGATCTACATCGAATGGAGATGGAGACAGAACCACTTGATGTAGTATAGCCAGGCTTGCAATTATAGTTAATATTAGTCCCTATCTTAAAACTTGACTTGCCAAACACATCTTGAGTCAAATCAGCATTGTCTATCATTGGTGGGGTTCCGCATTCATTGCTGGAGAGCACTGTGGAAAGACGCACTGTGATTGCTATTGCATTAATTAATGGAAAATAACATTTTAATTACAGGCTGTCGATTTTTGCACCTTCTTCTCACACGTCCAGAACTATAATTATGTGTGGGAAACCGACCTTCCAGGGAGCAACGATGTAGGCAGTGATGCTGGTGGTTATAGGCAATGCTACAAGGACCTTGTGTCCACTGAAAGCTCCTGCTACCTCGTGTCTCATGGCTCTCACTCATTGGCATCCCCAAATTTGACAGCACGTGTGTATAACATTTAAAAGTCAGTGTCAGCAATAGGGCGGCACTCATGTTTGTCTAGGCAGCCTTGTGCCAGCGGTGGAAATTATACATTCTCATTGTGGGATCCAGTCTCACAGGTTGACGACTATTAACTGCACAAAGTTATACCTGTGATGGAGGGAAGATGGGCTAAATTCTACCCCTGAATGTGATTATAATTCAAAACTTGTTATCGTGTGAGTTAAGTGTTATTACTATATTACTTAAGCCAGATACACAATGAATATTTTGAGACGATGATTTCTTACACCATGACTGGGCCGAGGCAATAAAATTCCCTACGTATGAGAAATATTATTCGCCATAGACATCAAACTAGGGTTTTAACATAGGCATCCTAAGTACAAGATGAGTATCTTATAATTATCCTCTTGATCATAATCACCTCTTAAGATGGGTGTCTGATAGCCATTAATCATTAGGTCGTACCGTGTAGAGCATACCTCTGCAAATAGGCTCCAAACCACTCCACTTGTTATTTTTGCATGTTCTTACTGAAGGTCCTTCCAGAACATAACCGTCATCACACGCATACTTTGCTATGTTTGGGTTTGTTTGGTTCACATGTACGTGACCTTTACTTATGTTACCTAGCCTTTCACACGGTTGACCTGCAAGAAAACAGAGTAGACTTTATCCACGTTAAGACAGGGAGCACTCTTGGCATTCATCCACATAAATAACTGCTCTTAACTGTGCAGACACCTGTGGACGAATGCAAACGGGAGTACAGTAATTAGCTGCCACTTACAGAAACCCCCCTCCCCCAATCCACAAATTTCCAGTGGGACCACTTCTTGGTGATTTTGAGCCAGAGCAAAGTGGAGGGAATGTTCTACCCGCCTCTTCTTGTACAATTTGCTCATAAGAATACAATTGAAGACGTGCAATCTTGGAGTGAACCCTAAATCCATATAAGCTATATTGTAGCAGTTTTTGGCCCCGTTTACCATGCAGAATGGGTGGAGTCACGGCACAAAATCACATGGCAAATTAGGAGCCGGGTGAGTGTCCAGAATTGGTGCCGTTCGTGCTACCATCAGCATGGTCATCCCACCAATGGTCTGAGGTTACCAATGAAGCACCGTGTCACACACAAAACCCACACATCCAAGTATGTTTAAAACGCAGATTGTTTTTTAAACCCATATTAATATTTCTAATTGATTTTGTATTAACCCACATAATCGTCTGTCAAAAAATTTACGTCGTTAAGACACACCACAATCTGATACTGCCCAACAAGTGAAATTGTCAAGCATGCGTTTAATCCAATTGCTACATTTTTTGCGTGCATGTAATGTGTTCTAATCGCCTTTTATTTCTTGTGTTAATTGCACCATGTTGATGCACGACCTTGCCATTCGGAACCTGAATATGAACAGTTGTTTTGGATTGATTGGTTCGTCTTTTATTTCTATGGTGTAACTCGGTCCCCATCTAAAATTACCATTTATTTGCCAAAGGGGGTTTCCCTGTACTAAAATAAAACCTAAATAAGTAAACATTTGTTCGTGAGAATGATTCTTCAACGTATTGGTGAGTTGAAACTATAATGATTGGCCCATTGTTAAACGCTTGTACACGTGACAATTTAATTAGTTTCGCTATGTCAGGTGGTGGAGAGGTCTTAACTGCAGAAATTTGACCAGATCATTACGTGGCTGAGCCCAACAATAATTTATGCTCATGTGAGTTTCTCTGCTCTCTACCAAGGATTTGAATTGTATTGCAAATGCAATAATGGCTTAGTGCTGCTTCAACAAAATGACGTGTAATGTGTGTACTTTTTGCTACGTTCATATGAAAGGCTCGATTATTACAACTCCCTATTCTATGGGACGTCTGGCAAAAACATTAACAAGCTGCACGGTGGACAAAATTCTTTAGCACGTGTCGTTACGGGGACTACAAGATCCAACCATGTCCGTCCAGTGCTCGCTGAACTACATTGGTTTCCGGTTGCTGAACGAATACATTATAAGTTCACGCTCATTACACACAAAGTGCTTGCCACAAATGTACCACGATACCTTGCCGATATCGTCAATGAGCATAAACCATCATGCAAACTTCGATCATCCTTGCAGCGGCGTTTGGCTAACCGTCAAACAAAGACGGCCACTGCATCGCGTGCTTTCAGATGTGCTTCTACGGCTGTTTGGAACTCTCTTCAGATATGCGGAAGCCACTGAAGCTATGCACTTTCAAATCTTTATCAATTAAGGTTTTCAACCCTGCAGGTTTTATAAATAGGCAATTACTGATGTGTTTTGTATACTGATTGTTAATTCTAGACTTTGGCTCACCTATGGAGGTGTAAGGGTCATTAGAGGACACCTTAGAGTAATGTAAACTTCACATCAGTCGACAAAAAGCTAAAAAATGAATGAATGATTGCTGGTGTGTTGCAAGGCACAGGAAAGCATCGGATTGGCTGAGGACTCGGAGAGGGGGAATTGGCGGGAAAGAGAAAGGAGGAGGAGAGTGAGAGGTGGAGCATGATACCAAGGGACATAATTAGTGGAAAGCAGGGGAGGGAGGCGATTTGAGGGACCTTCTGGAATGTTCCCAAAATAACGAAAAGGTTATATAAAGGGGGTGTAATGTGTGCTTAGGGCTATTGGCTGGGCAATTAGCTTCTATGAGTATGTATGATGTGTTGCATAGAATTATAAAGTTCCTTACCAATGGACTCCCTTTCACAGGTAGGAGTGATATTTGACCATGTCCCATCAGCCAGACACTCTCTCGTGTCATTACCTTTAATTGTGAACCTGAAACAAAGTTCATTCAGAACAAATATTCTTTGAAAGACAGAAATAGTATTGCAATAGTTAAGTCAATTGAAATATAGCATAATTCCTCTGATCTACAAAGCAATTACCATTGGATCATTCTTCCTGTTTTCTGTGAATGTACATATTACATTTGGACTTGGGTCCATCCAAACGAGACAATCACATTGGACAAAAATAGACACTGTCAGTTATGCTGTGGAAGAAATGAAGTTCCCAATGTGTGCCACTCACCCACTTACAGGCAGTCCCCGGGTAACAGGCAGGTTAGGTTCCCGAGATCGATCCGTAACACGAATTTTCCGTATGTCGGAAACTGAACAATTTCCCCCCAAAATCAAGATAAAATCCCATAGCCAGAAATAGTTGTGCCTCCCCTACCAATTACTCGTTTATTCTCTCTCAGTGTTTTATCACACTGTCCCTTTCTATCACTAAGTGTATCGTATTTGTTCTGCCTCACGGCGGGTGTTTTGTTCCGCGGCAGGAGTGGGGGTGTGTGTACGCAGGAGTTTCCTGTTTTGGGGTTGAGTTTGGTCCCGTGACCAGGAAGTTAGAATTTGACAGCCTTTCGGCCACGAGGCTGGCGTCAGCCATTACACAGAGTTCAAAATGGTGGCACGGATCGGGTCCCAGTGGAGGCAGCTGTAACTGTGCATTGTGGGACTTTGGGAAGCATTGTCTGAGTTCGTTTGTGTTCTTGTGGTACTGGGAGTGCTGTTGTGGTGTTAGAATGACCATTGTGGTGTTGTGGATGCCTTTATAATGCTGTTGATTTGTTATGATAGAGACGAGGCCTAGTTGGCAACGAGGCCTGCGGCTTGCCTTGTTGTGAATGTTACTTGTGATTGAGTGAGTCGAGTCAGACTTGTACCCAGATGGCTATGTTGCGATCTTGAGAGCAAGGATGACGCGGTGTCTCATCCACAGTTCAGTGTTATGTGTGGTGCTGTGCATTTGGGGTGCAGTGTGGTGGTTGCGCGATGTGCCCTTGTTTGGCACAGTGGCTTATTCCCTTGTGTAGCTGTTAAGTACTGGTGTGGGTGCCTGGTCCATCCAGGATCTATTGTTGAGTTCATGTTGTCTAGGACGATGTTGTGATGCTGTGGTGTTCATTTATCGTATTGATGTTGCTGAGTGTTGACATGTGCTGTGTTTGTGCTGTGTTTTTCCATCGGTTTTGCCTCGTTCAATTCATTAGCTACGTTTGGAGTCGGATGTTCACCCTGGCTCTGAAGGTTTATTGGATGCGAGGTTATCTATTCGGATAGCGGTGCAACGCAGCACACAGCGAGGCGGAGACAGTATTGCTGTACATACGCTCTGCACTTCCTATGATTCTTTCATTTCATCGAATATCTACCCTAACACTGCCCATAATTAAACGAATGGAACATACACTGTATCCAATTGTTTATGAATACCATGAAACATTTTAATATTAATTGTTAACAGAAAGCAGTCACTTCAGAATATTCTTACCGTGCATTAGGCTAGGCCTAGATTTTTCCGATTGCTGTTAGCTGAGACCATAAGCAATAGAATTATAATTGTGTTAAATAACGTACATACAATAAATAAGTCATGAAATAAATTACAAATGAAGGAAACTAGCCATATAAACATGGGGGAAAAAATATTGTTCTAAGCATAGAAAACAATTACGTGATACCGCGGAGCGAAGACTTATGCTTCACTTGGAGGCGAAAGGCCCGCTTTACACCTCGCTCCGTGGTATTCAGCCGCAATCTCACCACACTGCATTACTTGTGCTTACATAACCAACGCAAAACATTTTGCATAATTAATTTTTGTTAAATATAATTAATGGGAGCATTTCTGTAACGTCGTATTTCGGTAAATTTGGTCTTCCGCAACCCGGGTATTTTTTGTATATGCAGCAATCTCATCTGACACCCACCCTATTATGTGCTGTGATAACAAAAAAATTATTACTTACCCTGTTTTGCATACATATGTAATTGTTTTACCAAATGTGACCTCGTCACCAACCAATTTTGCATTATCTACCACTTCAGGAGGTTCACATGTTATTGCTGTGAATGAAACACAAATAAAGCCTCCAATTACAATTATCATCTGTAAGGGAAAGTGGTATAAAGCACATGTTAAGCACACGAGGTGTGGTGTGGGCAAAATCCCACCCTGATGTCTTAATACCCCCTAAAGTTGTTTATACATCGTGTTAAGTGCTCATTTAACCCCTGAGGGGACCTTGGAGGGGCTTGAGAACTGTTTGGATGTCACTGCAACCGATGCATGGCAGGAACAGCAATCAAACTCAGGTGGTTTGAATGCAGTAGTTAAGAATGCGCTAACCACTGCACGTCACTCACCACAGATTGGACGTGACTTAATGGCCACATAGCACATTGTTAGTAATAAGGTCAGCCATAAACAAGCAGCACATAGTAGGAGTAGGGGAGAATGGGGGATTCCATTCTCCGTCAGACTGGGGGTTGAAGAGCAGAGTTTCGCTCTCCACAAGAAATGCATCTGAACAACAAGAGGGTTAATGGAGATAAGGATGAGGGCAGAAGAACCGTAGAATTAAGGAACACTTATTTAGTGACATAAATGGGGTCACTACGGCGCATGGCGCCAGTAGCAGTTCCAAGGAAAAACAGGGTGTAAATGGCCCTCTGTCAGCGGCGTGTGCTGGAGCACCAAGGATAGTCCATGAGGGACATGGCTCTGGTGAATGCAGAGATGGGGCATGGGAGGACGTAATAGTCTGGGTGAACCTCAGAGGGCACGTGACCAGACAGAAGAGGTAATGGGACACGTGGTGTAGGGTCCTCGTTTTTCTGGGAAGATCCAGAAGGAGGCGTGGCCGAGGGCGGAGCCAGGCCACGCTGAGGAGCAAAAGAGGCGAGTCTGGAGAACGATCTGGACTGCTGTCTTCTGGGAATCAACTCGTCGTCTACGTTTCTTCGGTCTCCAGGCTTCGGGGCTTGTTAGTGATGGATCAAGCAGTATGCTAACGGACCTGGTCCGGCAATATAGTTACCCCGTGGTGGTTACCGCTATGTAGTGTCCCGTTGTATGGTTAGGTAGTAGACCAGAGTACAGAGTTAACTGTGTTGTATATTATGGAGTGATCCTGTTGGGGTCTAGTTAGCTACGTTGTACGTCTTCTTAACACGATGTATAAACAACCCCCTAAACGTACGTTGTACGTTTAGGGGGTTACACTGTTGGGGTTGTTAAATAAAGGTGTTTCCTCCAAGAACCAGTGTGTGTATCAGTGAAACCACTACCCTTACACAAAGTGTGTACTGATAAAATAACATGTAAAGTACAGTACTGTACTTCTATACTTGCATGTCTATGCTCCAAGCCTTCGTCAAACTCAAACTTAGCGATGGAAAATAGGGGGATAGTATGCTGTCGTAGGCAGATACAATAAAAAAGCACTTGAGCTAGTATTTGAACAGGGAAATAGTTATCTGGTATTTGTGTTGAGTTCCCAAATGCAAGGGCAGCAGAACAGAAGGAGCAACCTGTAATTTAATAGCTGTCAACTGGGGGGTTTGAAAAGATACCTTAATTGCTAGGAAAGATTTGAGTAGAGTGTGATGAATGGGGAGAGGTACAGTATATGGGAGTAATTCATGGAGCATCTTGAAAATGGTGATGAACGCAAATAGGCATCTCAGCATAAAACCATACCGTACTTACGTGTGCAATTTATAGTGGGCTCAGTCCATTTGAAATGGCCTTCCGGACTCTTCTGGCAGTTGATTGTATTCAGTGGTCCCTCATTGGCCGAACTAAAGCCACGTTTGCATTTATATTCCACTGTTACACCAGCCTTAAAGTCTCTATTGTGGATAATCGGTTCCGCGTTCTCTACTGATGAGGGGTTGTCACACGTATCTGCCACTGTTTATAAACACATGCATAATTTATGAGTTAGCAGCTGTCCCACACTGTTATGCAAAAGCAATCCTTTAATTCATGACATTCATCATTGTAAATAATGGAAGAGTTAATTATCAATAGAGCAGTGGGCTAATGATGACACAATTCCAAGTTTAAATGTCTGTCAGCATTGACTTGGCCAAGCATCTGCCAGGATCATAAAAAATGGTACTGACTGGCGAGTAGAACTTTGTCGTGAATAAATATTTATTTGGGAGAACATTAGCCTGCATATTTCGATAATGATTTTCATGATTTTTAAAAAAAAACTAACAGAGCTGTAAAGGAAACTCTTAGAAGAAAAGTGTGGGAGGGTCTAGAATGCATGAACATGGTTACTTAAATACGTACTTTTGCAGTAGGGTTTTTCGCTACTCAATTTGCCTGTACGTAAGCATTCTATCGTTTGGTTTCCCACCAATACATAATTTTCATTGCAACTATATCTGATAAAAGTGTTGAATTGAACTGGCAGAGAAACGTCAAAACTTCCATTTTGAATATCAAGTTGGTCGCACGTCACCGCTGTTAAGAGAAAAACATAACACAACATCGACAATAGAAATTATCACAGAGGTCAGAGGAACCACACATCCTCTTATTATCTGAAGAGAGGATTTGTAAATAATTTGCGTTATGGGTATAATATTTTTCTTGACTAAAGTATAACTTCTCCGGCAAACTTTTTACCCTAAAATATGGCATCGCGGGTTTATTTGAGTCACGTCAAATGCATGATGCACATATCATGATGCAAAAAAATCTCTGAAAAAATATTGAAATGAATAGAGTGCATCACCAGAACTCTGCCGAGCTTGCGTGTACACTTGGGCCTACTTACCCTGTTAACCCCACTTATCTCCATGGGAAAGAAAAGATAAACATTACAATTACAATGTAATTAATCCAGAGAAACCTCATGCTCATGGACATCTTGGTCAACCATGTGCTATGTTAGTGTACTGATATTTACACATTGTTACACACTTAGTTGACAAATAAATAATGTAAGTCCACCATACAATATTTACAATTTTCCACCTCAGCTACAGTTCAGCTTTCAATATCTGCTTCATGTTTATGGTGACTCAGATGAAACTGTACTGTAGAGGTTTTGATGCATAATTACAGTATATTGTAAACATAGTTATTAAATTAGGTGTCAATTCTATGCTCTTAAATTAACTTGAGTAATATGTATTTATAATTAGCAGTGTGCACAAATGGTGCATAAAAGATTTGGCGGCCTGCGAGTGCAGCCACGAATCCCAAAGCATTGACCACTCTGCTTCTGAACAGACAATTGAGTGGCTAACAAATCTAAAATTACATATTTAATCTGCTATTAATCCATACGAAAGAAGAAGATTCCATCCGTAATGGAAAATCTCTCCCCCAAAAAGAGCCTGGCTCAGAGAGGTTTAACTATTTAACACTTTTTAATACTTACGTTTACAGATGGGTGCTTTTTCAATGGACCATTCTAGCGTCGGCAAGCACTCAGCTTCATTACTGCCAATTAAGGTATATCTGAAAAACATATACATAAAACAGATACAAATCAGTTAGTGAAGTTCCCTTTCATAACACATTGGCACAGAATGAAAGAGATGCAAAAAAGAAGCGGAAAGCAGCTTGGAGTGCTTTCACAAAGCTGACTTTGGTCATAAACAGCAGCATATCAATGTCTAAAAAAAACTCTTTTTAATCAGTGTTTACCTTCTATAACATATACTTCAGAAACATTGTCAATGGAAATGTTGTTTTTTTCAAAAGTCAAAATTGCGCAAAGAAGCATGGAGAGTGTTGACATCCCCAGCGTTTAACAGTACTCTCCTTTTTTGTATTTGGATTGTCAATCAACACTGGGTAAACAACATGTGCATAGTCGTTCTCTTCTAGCATGTGCACCTGTTGTTCTCTTTTAGCATGTGCACCTGTTGTTCTCGTTTAGCCCCGCCCCCCCAATACGTTCCATTCATTGGCTACCACATTCAGATAAGCCCCTCCCCCCTCCTAACTTGTATTTAAGAACTTGTATCTTGGAATTTTTGTCTCACTTGATGCAGTAAATCTTACTGTGACGTCCCACCTGATGACGGAGACTTGTGTTGCCTCCGAAACGTCGTGATTTATTATTTTATTTCTATCATTACTTTTATTAATTTTTATTTTTTACCTACGTAACTTGACAGAAAAAACGAGTATATACACATCAAACAGAGTATATACACATATACACATCAAACACCATGCTGATACAAATTAGGGTTTGAATATAAAACGGCACTGAAAATGAGCATTGCTTTGTAAGTCTAAATTAAAACAAACGAATGCCTTTTGACAATGGATGTAACAGTCATATAATCTTACCCTTCATCACAATAAAAATTGACTTGACTGCCAACGTTAACGTTGGTATCGTCAATTTTCAAATTTTCTGAAAGTGTTATCTTTTTGCACTTTTTTTCTGAAAAATACACAGACAGACACATACCACAGTTATGTTTAACATGTCAGCTAAAACAGTGATATATGTGCTGGGCATAATTAAGGTTAATGTGAAAATAGGATTTCTGCATCGCTGGATCAGTGATCAGGCAACAGTATTAATTATCCTTGATCCGTACCCAGTGTGTGTGTGTGTTCATATTGGACACCTTGTGTAATCACATGTAATTATTTGGTTCTTTCGGTTAAGTCACGTCTAAAGATAAAATAACAAATTAAATTAAATAATAGCATACGACGTTTCGATTGCAACACAAGCAATCATCATCAGGTATAATTCCTGCAGTCACGAAAGTTCTAAAATTAAGATTTAATCACATGTAACTTGGGTGGTTAGAACCTTGTTCTTCCACCTTAGAATTATTTCCCGGCTGAGTTGATTCCCGTCACCAAATGATTTAGAGACTGTTCCATGCTTTTGTGTTCTCCCCACTTGATTACTGCAACACGTTACTGTTCTGGATTCTGGATAAGGTACTGGGTAGACTCCAGCTCCTTCAGAATGCAGCTGCAATAGTCTTTAGACACACATGGTTTCACGAGCACATCACACACCTGCTCTCTTGTCTTTGCACTGGCTAGCAGTCAAGTATCGAGTGGATTACAAGACCCGCTGCTGACCTACAAGGCTCTCACAATGGGTTTGCAGAAACTGAGCCGGGTTTACAATCCAATGAGGTCCCTGAGATCATCCGATCACCTTCTAAGTACTCCGAGGTTAAGTCTCATTTCCTGGGGCGATTGGGCTTTTGCCAGTACAGCTCCAAATCTATGGAACTGTAACACGGGTCCTCAGATACGGTCGACCTTTATAACATACTAGCGGGAAGTACCCGGCATTGCCTGGGGGAAAAATATATTTCAAAACTTCTCTCAAACGATAACATATACGTACACAAATACTAAGCTATTGTGAAAGCCCGGCGTGCGGTTTGTCTGTCCATTTGTCCATCAACAAAATTATAAGAGGCTTGCAGAAGTCCAAAAAGTTATAGAAAGTGGGGCTGGGCTGCTATACCCCCCGCCACCGCCCGCTCTACAGTAGCAGTAACTACAAACTTTACAGTAGTATCTACCTACTCTACAGTAGTATCTACCCACTCTATCGTCGTATATACCGACTCTTTTATAGTATGTATCGACTCTATAATAGTACTAACTTCACAGAGTGTAGTGGTGAGGACTAGTCCCGTGCAGAGCCCCCGGCCTCGCCTAGATTGCCCAGCTGGCCGAGGTGGCACGTTTGCAGGCTGGGGCTGGGCTGTTACCCCACCCACCATCCCCCCGCCCACTCTACAGTAATAGTATCTAAGGGCTATAGTAATAGTATCTACCGACCCTATAGTAGTAAGTCCACACATTGGGGTAGTGGAGGGGAGGACATCACACTTTTAATAATTTACCTCAGCGTTGTGTATTTTTTTGCATTTCTAACGCGAATGATAATTCCCCCCTCCCCCCACCGATCGCGTGTGTGCGTTGCAAGGGGTAACCACGGGTCGGCGTTTCGCGCATGCGCAGATGCGTGCTCTGGCGCCACCCTGTGCTTATGAAAGGAAAAAATTGTTGATGTAACTACTTTAAAGATGACAGATGTAAAATACGAATAGCACTGGCTCACCACCGGGCTTATCGCGTGATATCTCTGTACATTTAAAAATATATAAACTCCACAGTTTTTGAGTTAAATCCGTTGCAATTCGCGTCCACACACAGACACACAGAAGACAGAGAGACAGACAAAAATGACTTATAGAGGTAAGAAGAATATGAATATGGACATGACAATAAGCATGAGTAAATGAATATGAGCATGAAAATGGGAATAAGCCAATCGAATCGGAGCCGGTGAATTCTATCCAATCAAAAGGAGGGAGAGGGTATTTATGCATTGGGATCTCCAGGTTAATTTTGGCTTACAAACGTAAATTAGTATTACTTTTAATCTTGCACTCAACTCACTAACTATGGAGAGCAGCGTTGTACTGGCTAGTTCACTGGGAGAACCAAGTATAATACCTGTCCATATACAGTAGGAATTATACGAACCCGGTCAACTCAGCCTTAATTTTAAACGACTGTACTTCGGTGTGGTTGACACGTACTCTAGAGAGTCAAAGGTGGTTATGCATAATTCGGCCAACAACACTCACCCCCTTGGGTGCAGAGTCCACATTAGGTCAAATAAAAGTGTCTTCTCAAGCGGTCAATGGGGCACTCATCTCTGAGCTAGTCGGGGCTTGCAAAACAAACTACACTCTATCTATGAGTAAATAGGTAATATTTTTCACGTGAATAAAATGACTTAACACAAAGGCTTTTATAGGCCATTACCTGGAGCTCAATATATTCTGACAACATCGATTAGTGATATATGAACCAGTCCTGAAAACCATCTTCAGCAACCCTCAATGACCAGTGTGATGAAGTATGGTCAAACAAATCTTCGATGGGAGGAGGCCTTCATCCAGAACTGGATTAACAAATGGTTGTACATTAATGTTACTAAGAAGATGCCGAAAATGGTCTGGCTGGTTTAGTGATGTGCGCGATTCACATTGCAGTGATTTAGACCAGGTGCTATCACATTTGAAGATTGTATTGCAAAAGGGATAACACGTGTAACATATCAATAGTGCTAATGGCAGAAACCAACAATGTGCATCACTTACGTATACATTTTGGAGCGGGATGAGACCACTGCTTATTGGCTTGACAGACAGCACTCGCAAATCCCTCCAACTCGTAACTTTAACAAGAAGAATTCTGTTTAAGCATTGCTCATCTCATGAGGGGTAATTAGAATACAAAATCATTTAAGTGAAAAACTTAATACAGCACTGCAAGACATCTACATTATCAGGTGTTGGTACTTTCCCAGATGGTGTCAAAACATGCCTTCAATTTATTTTCTACACGTAAAATACACAATTTATTCATATCAATTTGTTAATTTAATGCTCACCCACTCCTGCAGGTAAAGGTGATAGTTTCTCCAAATATGTTCGACGGAGCCTTATATATTAGATTGCTAATTTCATTTGGGTAGTTGCATGTCACCACTGAAAAAACAATTAAGAGAACATGAGCCTATGGTGGTCAACGTCACATTATTTGTAGCATCAGCATTGTTATTTTATATCAAGCACTGGATCCCTGTAATTGCTTGATAAGACGAAACTTAAACTACCTTTTAAATGCCAAATGTTGGATTTATAACATGAACTTGTTATATATGTAAATGCAAAAGGAAACTGAACACAAATATACTTCACTTTTTCCAAAGTCTTCCTGAATAATACACTCCAAGAACATGTTGTCATAAAAAATACCCTCCTTAATTCTGATACAATGAAAATCGTGAAAATACCCATCCATAGGCAGTAGACAGATCTAATGTGGATTCAGAATCGATCAATTTTATTAACTTTTCTAGGATTGGAGAAAAGTCAAGACCATAGAAGCAATCTCTACCAAGGCGGACTGTTTCCCACCTAATGATTTGTTTTGAATATAGAGATACCAACGAATATATACTCTGGCGTATCTCAGAGCACTTTACATTATATCTCATCTCAACTCATTTAAAAGGGCACCGCCAATGGTAGGTGTCCCTGTGGGCACTATATGACTCAGCACATGGCCTGCAAACGGGCATTAGGCTACCAGTTGGAGGCAATTATTGTTTTTGTTCAGTTGTTCTTTCTTAAAAAGTATGTTATTAACAAAAAAAATCAGGTACATGCAGAGGCTATGAAAGAGGGTTGACACCAGCACAAACAAATTACGGAGTACAGTACAATGGAAACCTGTATAAACCATATGTTTCAATAAACTCTACAACCCTGGTGTCTCCCTAAGCTCAGATACCCCTGTAGGAATAGAATAAAAGGGGGGGGGGAAGGGGGGAGTGCCTAAATGCTCTAATGAATGCCCTTTAAGCATCAATGTCCACTGGAGGAGAGGTAGTGAAGGGGTTCCATATTTGGTGGGAAGCTCCTCCCTGACCTGTTAGTTTTGCAATTAGATGCTCTAGAGCGGCAATTTTTGACAATGTATCGACCCATTCCTGCAGTGTTGGGGGAGCATGGTCTTTTCAGTTTGCTATAATGGTGCGTTTTGCCATAACATTGAAAATTTTGAATAATGTATTTGGCTCCCTGGAAAGGCATTGATGTTTCAACCTCAACAGGGACATTTCTGGTGAGGGTGAGATGCTTGTTTTGTGAATGTAATTAAAGTAGCAAGTGATCATTTGAAAAAAAGTGTTAATGTCTGGATATTCCCAAAAGGAATGTTATAGTTTGAGGAGTGTCCAGGGCATCGTGGGCAGTTGGGGGAGGGTGTTCTGTCGAATTTGGGTCGTTATATGGTTAGTTAATAGCTATGGAGAAATTTTAATTGGGTTTTTCTGAGGGGGGGGGGGAGAGAAGATTTTGTAGCATACGAGCCCAGATTGTCTCCTTTGGCACGTCCTACTGGGTGGGGTACCATTAAAAAAAGACCAGATTTAGTCGGTTTTCGTTTTTTTGTTTAGTTTTAACGTGTAATCCTAATCGAGTAGTTTGCGGATGTTTTTATTTGGCAACATTTGGACCATGACACCGGCACACAATGGCCAACTCTTGCGAATCATGTCACGAGATCTGTAGCATCCACTTTAAAGCGGGTATTTTACAAGTAATACACCCACAGTATTAATCAGTGCGGTCACTGGATATGAACCATCACCCTCTGCATCAAGCGCGAAATGAGCTATAACTAGGCCTTCCTGAAATTTGTTTAGACTCAGTGAGGCTATTCTGGATAAATAACTGATGAAATTAACGGAAGTAGGAGATTTTTCCCAATGCCTAGACTTGTGCAAACACTGGCAAGCTCCCCTTCCTCTCGCGGTTTTGCTGTCCCCCCTTCCCAGAAACCCCCAACACGTTGTACCGGACTTGTGTGCGTACCTCAATAAAACATTGTAAAAAAAAATGGAGGTCGGGAGAATTTTTGGTGGATCGGAATTTGATGTGCTCTGTGAGAATGGCTGAGATTTCCTCATGACTCGATGTTCTTCATTCTCAGCTGGTCTCTGGAATTCACAAACCCCCCCTTGTTTGCATCTCTTCCTTTGGTTTTGTTATTTGTTGAAGTCACCCTTGTAAGAGATATCTGCTGTCTCAGTGTTCTCACCTGGTAAATTTTCAGGTGCATGAATACTTGCCAGTGACATTTCCTAATCGAGATTTGGGCTCGGACTGAAGCTTCGTGGTTTATATTTGCCAATTATTTTAGTGTCCAACAAGTCTATTTCACAGAAAATGCTAAACTTGATTAAGTCCCAACAAACACAACTGGGCAGCTGTTGGAAATTCACCATCACCTCTATACAAACTCAGTCTGAGGCGATTACGCGACTTCATTCTACATAGCTGCAACTATTTACCTTCGCAATGTAAATAAGTCCAACGTCCGTCGTCTTGGCAACGAATAGCATTATTGGAGGTCGTTAATTCATACCTTTGTAAGAAAAAAAGTCAGAAAAACAATGTAATAACTTACATATAGTGTATAATTTCACAGCATTAACAAAAGGAAAGTTAAAACATTGTTAAAACAAGATTTGTTGAAATATTTAAACACAGAGCTGGATCCTGAATGGGGAATTATGTATTAGGGACTGGCAGTGATATAATCTTGTGAGGACAGTCACATAATGGGGCCCAAGCAGGAATCTCGGGTTAAGATAGATAAGCTACAGAAACACATATTTGAGGTTGGAAGATGGGGTTGGTTGATGGAACCAGCAGATAACCTATAGCTGAAGAGGGCTATATTTTATAATGAAAAAGCAAAATACCAATTGGTCTAAATTAGCTTTCTATCAGTGAATATTATCTGTCACGACATATGAATTAGAAACATGGACTTTGACCAAGTAGTTTAATAAAAGCCGAAAAGTGCAAAAATATGAATAGAGAGATCTATGCCTGGAATTACACTGAAATATAGAAAAAGGAACAAGGATTAGAGAATGCATGCAAGTCGGAGACATCATATGTAAAAAAAAGGTGTCAGTTTTGTTGCCAGATAGAAGGGTAAACAACCAATTATCATATTTTTACTGGCAAATGAGGTTCCCATAGTGTGATCATATTGACTGTTAATAAAAGTGGACGTGGGCTATAAGGGATGATGGTAACACGTTAGTGGCAGCCCATGGAGGGAACACATGAGAGGATGACCACTTTGGAGATGAAGCAATGAAATCAGTTTTCAGTTTTTCTAGTTGCATCACAGGGAAGGGAGATATGGCTTCGGATTGCGGATGACAATTCACAGAATACACACGCATGGGCAGTGCTTTTAGACTGGACATAAGCATAATCACAATAAAACGGTTGCGAGTTCAAATCTTACTTTGAGGGTTAACCTGGCACAATTTTCTTTTGGGGTCGATTAATTGAATACCACTTCACGGAAAGACTTAAACTAAACTATTTTTTCCTTTTTTTCAAAAGCCACCTGGCGACAAATGAACTCAACGAAGTGGCGTATTATGTGGAAATTTATAGCAGCCAAATAATTTAAACACATGTTTCTAAATGTGAAGGGAAAAGCTGGACAACCAAGAGAAAAATCCACACCATTATGGGGAGAAAATGCAAAGTCCAAATATATAGGCATCAGGTTCCAGATCAAACCCACGACCTCGTGCATACCTGGCGAGAAAGATAACATCTCACCACCGTGACACCCTTAAGAAGAGGCAGTCCTCCAATATGAGATTTACGAACATATACCATCACTGAAACCGCGCCAATCCATTGCATGTTGATGCAGACAGCAGGGAAAGACTTTAACTTGATGTGCAGCTTCAATTTGTGTGCTTATTGCCATTCTGCTCACCAGCCTCACAGAATGATAATTATTAATCTTGAAATATCAATGGATTAACTCCGCAGGTCTCATAACCACGTTGCAATAAAAGTTTAAATCCACAAGATGGTCTAGATGGATGGCATGAAGGCGTATGTAAAGTAAGTATTTTTCCACCATCTGAGCTTCATGGACATTCATTGCAGTGAATGTTATAATAAGAAAACAACTCACCCAGTATTGCATTGGCATGAGACGCTTTTATCATGAGCAAAATGAGAAGGGTGTTGACCACTGCATATACCATTGGTAATTTCTGGCCGTCCACAATTGACCTCTGTAAATAAAGCAGAAAGATTATGGCTTTCAACAGTTTGTAAACTTTGTCTACACCGTCATAAAATTGATGGCATTTAATGCCTGTATAGTAACATCTCATCCTGTGTTCTTTGGAACCTACATGACCGCACAATAGAATTTAAAAAAAATTATCCGTGCTTTTGTCTACGTGTCTCTTTTATATGGCCATTCCTTGAGTGTTCTTCCTCTATTTGACTATCTCTTCATGTCTCATATGCCTCTATCCGTGATCGCTATGAAGCGAGTCAGTCCGGTTACCAAACTGGCAAACTGGAATTAACCTGGATTCCCACAGCAGCCTCACCAAGCCAATCCAGTTCCGAAGGGGACATGTCGCCCCTTGGCAATGTTCAGGAACTAAATGCCAAATTAGTATTGGTTTCTGGCCCTTAAAAGGGCATTTTTCTTGCCGTTTAGCTTTAACTGGTCATATTAACGATGTCCATTTTGCCTAGATGGCGATAATAGTTGTGTTAAAGGTAACACGAAAACATGTAACGGGTAGAAGTGTGAAAAGGCGATTGTTTCCCATCCAAGCGGTCTCTTTAAATTGGGCCTTTTGAGTCACTTTCCTGAGGTAAAAGGTAGTGGTGCAGCCCTGCATTTGCAATAGATTTCATTGTGGCATAGTATGAGCTTACCCAAGCATACCTTAAACTAATAAAAGGGAACCTACAGCCCAGAGACCAGATGTGGCTCATTACTGTACTTTATTGCATACGGCAAGTGGCCAAATCAGACTTACCAGTTTTAAACGTCCCACAAAAATGATGCATCACTGCGAGCATTTTATCCATGCTAATCAGGAACTGGAGGAGAATTTTTTCTACTTGACAACACTTTCATTTTTTTTTCTTTTTTTATATTTCAGTAAGGGTCTGGTACAGAGCACAAACCACGACGTGAGGAAAGTTTAGAGGAGGGGGGAGATTTGGCTCGCTGACCCACCGAGTGGAGACCACGAGCAGGGTATGTGTACTTTTATGTGGGACGGAGGAAGGTGAGGGAAGAATATGTTAACCCTTTCCCGTTTCGAGACATCTGCTAGTTGCAGGGTGGGTCCCGTTCACCGCTGAATCCCGGAATGCGCAAGCGGTTATCGTAAACTTCAGTTAGAGGTGTAGAACCGCTGTTTTTAAAGAAATTGTACTCACCGCAGACCACTGTAGTGACACGTCCGCATTCTACAATAGCTGGTGCCAAACTGTGCCACACCCCCTCCCGCATGACCTTTTACTTCCGATTCCATTTCGATGACGTTCACGATGATGTATAGGTACATCATTGGAATGGGAAAGGGTTCAGTAGGGAGTAGAGGGAGCAGGAGAAGAGTTGGGGGGAGGGGAGGGGGGAAAAAGGGTGGGGGGTTCTAACTTTACCGCTCATTCACTTCTGTCACCTGTTTTGAATGATCACGTAGCCGGGATCATATAAAATAATCCAATTTTGAGCAAATCCTATCCGATCCAGGATTTAAAAAGATGTAATTGACCATCGGATTATGCAACATTGGACTGAGCACGAGAGGATACATTGTAGTACTTGTGGTCTACACAAATGATGACTAAATGAAGGATTAAGGCGAATGTAAAGAAGACAAGTATTTAAGCAGAGCAAATGCGACGATATATTTTTGACAAAAAGTATTGATTTCTGATTTTTTTTCTGATCCATAATTCTGGCAAAGAACTTAAGAGCAACGGGCAGTCATCCATACTTGTATAATGCGAGCAAGGATTGAGGGGGGGCGGAGTCTGGGTCACGTGGGGAGTGGGTAGAGTTAGGGTCACGTGGGGGAGAGGATTTAGGGAGAGAACCGGAAGGGGAAGGGGGAGTTGAGACGGAGTGAAACACGAGGCCACGCTGGGCAAGACGGAGAGAGTGGCCCGGTCGCCACGCGGTGGGAGACGTCGACACCGACAGCCATCGGTGTCAGACGAAGAGAGCTAATGGGGCAGTGAGAGGCTAGCTGTGTAAGGGGCAGCAGTGATGCTAGATAGTGGGGCAGCGGTGTGGCTGCAAGGATTGCCTGATGGAGCAGCAGGGAGACTGCATATTGAAGCAGCAGGGAGACTGCATAACGGAGCAGCCGAGGGCTGTGGAGAGGTCGCCGAGCGGGACGCGGGCCTGAGCGAGACGCCGTGGTATCGAGATTCTACGAACCCAATAAAGGACAACGGAGATCGACATCTGAGAGAGAGTCTTTTATTACATTGGTGTCAGAAGTGAAACGGCATGTCAAAACAGCTCAGGAGGAAGACCGTCCCTGCACCATCTTCGGCAACATCTTCCGACGACGACCTCCCTCCAGCGGTGGCGCTACCCACGATGGAGGAAGAAAGCGGGGTGGGGACGAGCGGGGTTCCAGTCGTGCAGGACGTGGCCGCCTCGGTGGGCCCATCCGCGCGACTGGACGCTGACGACGGATGGCGACAGGTGGCGGCGCAACTGGAGGCGCTGAAGACGGTGTTGGTGAAATTGTGCGTCCTCGTGACGCCGGCGACGACTTCGGGGAGGCCCGGCGAGGAACAACGGGCCGGGGCCTTGCCGTCGCCATCAGCCCTCTCGACCACGCGGCACGAAGACGCCATCTTGGGCGTGGCCGAGGAAGAACGGCGGGAAGCCGCCATCTTGCGCCCTCCGCCGCGGGAAGCCGCCATCTTGCACACGTTGCGGAGCGACGCAATCTTGTCGCTGCCACGCGTGTCACCATCAGAGGAGGACGGAGGAGCAAGAACCCGCAGCCGTCATTTAACAACGGTCAAAGAATTCTCAATCGGCGGCGATTGGAGCGCATTCGCCTGCTGTTTTCAAGCGGCCGTACGCTCCACCAAATGGACAGACGCGGAGGCCCTGGAAGTCTTACCAACACTTCTCGACGACAAGTCCGTCCGGTTCTTCCGCTCCATCAAGGCCGACAAGAAGAAGATGCTGCAGGGTGTCTTCGAGGAGATGGCGGATGCGTACGAGCCTCCGGACGACGCCCATCGGAGATTTGTTCAGCGCCAACGGGCGCCTGATGAATCGCCGGTGGCCTTCAGAGGCGCAGTTTTGGAACTGGCGATGGCAGCATAACCCGAGACGGAGCCCGATTTGTTGGAGCCCCTCGTGTTGGGCAAAATGCTCGAATTATCTAGAGACCTGGGGATCCCCATGCCGGTGTGCAGCCATGATAAATTGACATCCCGTGCTGTGGCTAAGTGCTTGGACGCTCAATTTAATCTCCGACGCTGGAAGCAGGTGTCAGCTTGGACGGGGGGGCCCGTCGTTGAAGGCGGTGCTACGGGGTGGGATCCTACGAAGGCGATCTACGTTCCTGACGACAAGGGTCCGCAGGAGTTGACGGCCGCCTCCGCCCAGTGGCCTGCTCGGGGGGGGGGACGGGGCCGAGGTCCGGGCCGTCGGCGCGGGAGCGTCGGGACGGGGGGTGCCGCGCGTCGGAACGACGTGGAGTGTTTCCGCTGCGGCCGTAAGGGCCACTTCGCCAGGGACTGTTGGGCTCGCATCCCGGGGCCGCCCCAGCAGGAGGCCTCGACCACGGACGTCGCGCGAAAAGACCCACCAGGACAGGCAAGTCGGTGCGCACCAGACACCCAGCAAGGCCTGTCACCTCATGCATCACCATCGCCGCGCGGTCCGTGTGTCGTTAACAACAAGGTGCCTCCGGTTGACCCGTGTCGCTCGCTGACGCAATGGCGCCGATTGGCACGGAGGGTAGTTGCGGCCGCTACGGGGTCGTCCACGGTACCGGGTTCCATTCAGGGGGTCGAGGTGCGTATTTTGGTGGACTCCGGTGCGTCCGCGACCATTATTTCGGATGTCATTTTCCATCTTTTGGGCATTCCGCCAGGGAGAGTGCGAGCGGTTTATGATTCATGCATAGCGGCGAACGGGGGAAGTATGGGCATTGTGGGCCAGGTGGACGCCAACATATCCATTGGGGGGGGTGTCGGCTTCAGGGACCGTGTTGATCTCTAGGTCCCTCACGGTACCCTGTTTGTTGGGGACTGATTTCCTGGCAAAAATGCCCATTCAAATAAGGATTGATCAAAACTGCATTGAATTACCAGGGGGGCGCAAAATATCGATCCTACCGTCGCCATGGGGCCGGCCTGCCCCTGTTTGCCAGGTGCAGGCGCTGTCCGAGGTATCTGTTGTCATTCCACCTGGTTCGCAGATGCTTATCCCGTTGAGATATCGGAAGCCAGTACCTGGCGTTGAGGGAGCGGCGGGGGTTCTGTTATCGCTGTCCACGGCTATAACGGGCGGCTCGGCGCTGGTTGGGGCACAAACAATTGTCCGGCCGGGCCAGCCCCCGTTCTTACAGGTGCTAAATGGGAGTGCTGAGAATGTCAGTGTCCCGGCCGGAACGGTTGTGGCTCACGCCACGATCGCGTTCACGACCCATGACAACCGGGTCCGCCGGGACATGGTAGGGGGGGTTTCGGGGCCAACGGGGCAGGATGACCGTTGGGTTGCCGAGTTATGCGGGGAGAATTCATCCCTGACCAGAGAGCAACGGTCCGCGCTTTGCGCGCTGTTGCTAAATTATTCCGACGTGTTCAGCTCGGATGATTTTGACTTGGGACGCACCTCCCTGCTTTCCCACCACATTGATATGGGGGATGCCGCTCCGATTCGGTTGAACTCGCATCGGTTGAGCCCGACGGAGCGGGATCAGGTTCGCGGGGCAGTGGAGGACATGCTAGCCGCTGACATTATATCCCCGTCTAACAGTCTATGGGGCGCACCGGTAGTCCTTGTGAAGAAGAAGGATGGGAAACTGCAATTTTGCGTCGATTTTCGGAAATTGAATAAGGTGTCCGTCGCAGACGCGTACCCACTTCCGCGTATGGATGATTCCCTCGATGCCTTGTCTGGGGCGAAGTTTTTTTCAACATTGGATCTCTCTTCGGGATTCTGACAGCTTCCCCTTGACGAGTCCTCGAGGGAAAAGACGGCTTTTCGCACGCCGCAGGGACTGTTTCAGTTTAATTGCCTTCCGATGGGCTTGAATGCGGCTCCCGCCACTTTTAAGCAGTTGATGGAGCTGGTGTTAACGGGTCTGCAGTGGGAGACATGTTTGATTTATTTAGACGATGTCATCGTCTTTAGCCGCACATTTGATGAACATTTGCAGAGATTGGAGACGGTTTTTGCTAGGATGCGCTCCGCAAATTTAAAATTCAAACTGAAAAAGTGTCACCTACTGCAACGGTCCGTGCGTTATTTGGGACACATAGTCAGTGCGGACGGGGTGGCCACGGACCTGGAGAAGACGGCATGCGTCCGCAACTGGCCAACCCCGGCCTCGGTTGGGGACGTACGTCGCTTCTTGGGGTTCGTCTCATACTATCGCAGGTTCGTCCCGAACTTTGCTATGATCGCTAGGCCCTTGCACCTCCTTACGGGTAAGGGTCGGAGGTTTAGTTGGGGTCCGCCGGAGGAAGCGGCGTTTCAGGGCCTACGCGATCGGTTGGCGCCGGCGCCGACATTGGACTATCCGGATTTTGATCGACCTTTTATTCTGGATACGGACGCTAGTGACACTGGGATTGGGACCATTCTGTCACAGTCCAAGGGCGGCGTGGAGCGCGTGGTAGCCTACGGTAGCCGTGTACTGTCCCCGGCGGAAACCCGCTACTGCGTCACTCGCCGCGAATTATTGGCTATTGTCTATTTTCTCCGCCAATATCGGCCGTATCTTTACGGCCAGTCATTTATTGTGCGCACGGACCATGCGGCTCTGCAATATGCCCTGAGGGTTGACCAACCATCTGGCCAACTGGCACGATGGTTGGAGACCCTGTAGGAATTTTCCTTCGTCATACAATATCGGAAGGGGTCGCATCACGCGAATGCGGACGCACTCTCCAGATTACCACAGGGGTCCCCTTGCGCTTGCGCGTCGGGTACGAATAGGTGTACGCCGGTTCAGCTACCCCCTCGGCCTGTCGTGTCAGCTGTCGAGGTGCCTGGGGCTCCGGTGTACCCAGGACAGGCCGATGGGTTTCTGAACATGCCGCGCTCGGTACGGATTCGCGAAAAATTGCTTGACGACTCGTTGGGGGCTTTACGGAGTCGGGCTGCGAAGGGAGCGGGGAGATTGCTGTCCGGTGGGACGCCGGGGGCCGCTCTCTGGGATGGGTTGCTCATGTGGAGAGAGGGATTGCATGACCGCTGACGTCTGGTAGTACCGTCGTCGTTACGGTACGAATTGATTCGGACTCTGCACGGCGACACTTTATTACATCTCGGGGTGCAGAAGACTTTGTTAACATTACAGCGAGACTACTTCTGGCACGGCATGACGACAGATGTCGTCGGACACATTCGGGCATGTCCTGAGTGTGCCCGGCGGAAGCCGCCTAAAAACCCTTACGTGCCGCCGGTGCAGTCTATACAAGTGTTTCGTATCAACGAGTTGGTGGCGCTGGATATTTTGGGACCTTTCCCGCCATCCGCTAGGGGTAATAAATATTTGCTGGTCGGGGTGGAATATCTTTCCCGCTGGCTGATGGCTTGGCCCTTACCCGACCAGTCGGCGGCGTCTATCACGGACGCCTTCCTATTTGGATATGTGATGGACAAAGGTGCGCCGGAGAGGCTACTCACGGATCAGGGGCGAAATTTTTCTTCCAAATTGTTGGCGGAAGTGTGCGCTGCTCTGGGAACCAAGAAGGTTCGTACGTCTCCTTACCACCCGCAGACGGATGGCATGGTGGAACGCCTTAATCGGACGCTGTCGGCCATGCTATGTCACACGGTTGACGAGAAACAAGCTGATTGGGACTTGCATATACCTGGGGTACTCTCCGCGTATCGGATGATGCCTCATGCGTCCACTGGGTATTCTCCATTTTTTCTCATGTACGGCCGCGAGAATGTGCCGCCGGTGGAAGTACAGCTGAGTACGGGGGCGAAGGGTCCTGTTAAACCTCTCCCCGAATACATTCAGGACACGGTTTGACGAGTCGCCGAGGCACGGGAGGGGGCCCGGTTGGCTACTGCAAAGACTCAGGCGCGAAACGAGCGTTGCGCCTGGCGCTCGACCGGTACATGCCCCTGGCAAGTGTGGGACAGGGCATGGCTGCACTGCCCGCAGGTGCGGCCGGGGATCTCCCCTAAGCTTCACAAACCATGGCAGGGGCCGGTTAAGCTTATTGAAGTCCCTAACCCGCAATCCGCACGGGTTCGGTTCAGATCGCGGCGCTGGTACGTTCATACGTCTAGGCTGAAGCCCTACGTGGCCCCGCGGACGGATGCGTCATCCCCTGATGTTGCCTTGCCGGTGTCTGTTGCGCCCGACGCACCTCTGCCCTTGCCTGTTGACTCGGCAAGCGCGCCTGTCGTGCCTTCTACAGATGAACCAGCCGTGATGCAGGCGGATGTAGCGAATCCTGCTCTGGGTGGGCCTACCACGGCGACGGGGCCACTTGGCCCCGCTGCTATTCCAACCCCACCACAGACACGGTTGCCAGAGATTCCGGACTTGGGTCTCCCTGGGGAACGGGACCTTGGCGTTGACGGGCCTCCAACAGCGGCGGGCGGTTCTACTCCCGTCGATCTTAAGACCCCGTTGCGTTCTCGGTCCGTTGGGAGACCGCCACCCATTCGGGACGGGCCGGCGACCCGCACGCGTTCCAAATCCCTTTCCTTTCGTTGATTGTTATTGTTCTTGTTGTTCTTGTTGTTCTTGTTATTGTTCTTATATTCTCCGTTGTCCAGTGATGCCAGATGGTTCCAATATTGCTCGCATTATTTTCTTGTAATTATTGCAGCCGAGGACGGCTGGGTTTTCATTAGGGGGGGGGGGTCGTGTAATGCGAGCAAAGATTGAGGGGGGGCGGAGTTTGGGTCACGTGGGGAGTGGGTGGAGTTAGGGTCACGTGGGGGAGAGGATTTAGGGAGAGAACCGGAAGGGGAAGGGGGAGTTGAGACGGAGTGAAACACGAGGAGGCCACGCTGGGCAAGACGGAGAGAGTGGCGCGGTCGCCACGCGGTGGGAGACGTCGACACCGACAGCCATCGGTGTCAGACGAAGAGAGCTAACGGGGCAGTGAGAGGCTAGCTGTGTAAGGGGCAGCAGTGACGCTAGATAGCGGGGCAGCGGTGTGGCTGCAAGGATTGCCTGACGGAGCAGCAGGGAGACTGCATATTGGAGCAGCAGGGAGACTGCATAACGGAGCAGCCGAGGGCTGTGGAGAGGTCGTCGAGCGGGACGCGGGCCTGAGCGAGACGCCGTGGTATCGAGATTCTACGAACCCAATAAAGGACAACGGAGATTGACATCTGAGAGAGAGTCCTTTATTACACTTGTTTAAAGTATTTTTAAGTGTAACAGGATTGAGTTGGTGAGGAATCTCTATATACAGTTCGCTCTTCTATACTGCATAAAAATATGAACTTTCACCATTATTAAATGACAATGTCTTTTAAACGTTAACACTTACATATTTGTTTCAAACATTTGGTGTGATAAAATAATATTTCATATATAACTCAACAATTGCATGTATTTAACAGGGTTTTAATCCTTTGCGAGTGCATAAATCAATTAATATGGATGACATACCTTGATGCAGCAACATTGTTACAATCTGATTTTTTATTCCAATCAAATTTGATTGTTGACATCTTATGCTAAGTTCGCAATCATGCAGATTGTGTGGATTGCAGATCCATCAATTTACAATTATGACCCAATCCGATGGTAAACCCCGAACAAAAGAAACTGCTCCCACTTACAATTATTTTAATGTCAGTGATTACCTTGACAATCTACTTTTGGGACAGACCACATCCCATTGTTCCGGCATTGAGTATACACTTGTTGTTGTCCATTGATGCGAAACCTGTAATCATGAATGTAAAGAAATTAAATAATTTGAAAGCCACTAATGTATTGCATTATGAGGTGGCACTGTGATTGGAATGGACAAAATTGTAAGATTTTACATCATGGTCAATGACCCAATTATCCTCAACCCCTGTGGCCAGTAATGCACAGGAAGTCAACAGTGGGCATCCTATGAATAAACTTGTCTCCACCTTGGGAATGTGAAATTTCCACTGCTGGATTTGTTGTTAAACAGCGTTCGGATGAAAAGTGCGGAACAGCTTATGCGGTAATATAATTACTCCACCCATTTGTCAATTTATGAATGACTAGCTTTACTACCCGGCTTCGCCCGGGACTCTGATTCACCACGTCCGACCGCCTTTGTCTCCCCAGTGAGGCTGAGTCGACCTAGGGGAGGCCCAGGACTGGTTGAAATAATCGTCACCCGGTGGTGGCCGTGAGCGGGAATCGAACTCGAGTCGCCGGGTTCGTAGGGCAGCGCACTAAGCACTGCGCAAGCGCGGGTGACATGACAGATGTGACATTACAGCTCACTTGCCGTGCAAAATACAAAAGTCTATTCTTATAATTTTTGCATGGCGTACAGTCTGGAAAGTACCCACATGGAAAATTTTCAAGTTTGTTGCATGTCGGGAAGTACGCTAAACATTTTGAACAGACACACATAATCACAAATTTCCCTTTATATATGTAGAGATTAAAGATAAATTCAGAAAGCATATAATAATTCCAATGGAGAAGACACAACTACGTTTTAACATTTCTATTTAGTATTCTTGTATGTTATGAATATTGTCTCTGCTGTATTGTTTGAACCATTGTTCAGTATTTGGTTTGCAATTACTTCCTTGCTGAGTAATAATCTTAAATACCCATTTGCTCTGTTACCTCAACATGTACTGCATGGGGGATACAGTATAAAAAAATAATTATGGATGAGGGAAACCAATGAATATGCGCATCACTCGAAAGCTTGTAAGGGCAGTGAGATGTTGACTGACTTTCAACTGTGATGCACTGGGTTCAATGGTTGGAAGCTAACGGTCAATGCAACTCTATATAATTTGACTAGCGGCCTATAGAAACTACAATTTCTTTCTGGTTTCCACACACTGTAGCTGTGTGTGTACCAATTCCATGCTGACATTTTCCCATGCAGTATTTTCATAATCCTTTACTCTTCCTTTTGTCATCACTACAAGGATTGACCAAGTGTAGTAACCACAGATGCACCCACTGCTATGCAAGGGCTATGTTTGGGCAGAGCATTAATTGCCCACCCTTTTGAGGCCCGTATTCTAAGTCATGGCTCAGCTCTGGTTTATCCTTAAATACTTGGGCTCAATTCCGGCGTAGGGCGCTCTCTTTCTTTCAAAAACACATGAGTGGCTCAGCTATAGCTTGGCTCAGGCTGAGCACATTGAAATTCTGAGCATGGCGAAGTTGATGCTTAGGGCTGACTCAAGTTGGTGAGATGTTAACTACCTCACCTGGAATAAAGGAGGTCGTGGGTTCTATCCTGACGCCTGTATATTTGGAGTTTGCATGTTCTCCCCATGGTCATGAGGATTTTTTTCCAGGTCCTCCGGTTTTCCTCTCCACATTTAGAATCACATATTTAGAGTATTTGGCTGCTATCAATTTCCACATGAGTCACTTAATTGGGCTATCATTTGTGGCCAGGTTGCTTTAGAAAAATAGCGTCATAGCTCAGTGGGCCTTACCTGGTAATATGAAAAAAATAGTATATAGTTTTTTTAAATATTTGCTTTGTGATGGCCCACTTGAGCCACAGCCAAGATTGAGCTGGGGTGTGACTAAGAATACAGGCCTAAGTCTAAGCTGCAGACTGTTTCTTCCACATCACCAGAGATTATGGCAAACCCGCTGAATGAATGGCATGTTTAAGCATCAAATAAAAGTTTTGGTCAAGATATAGTGACGTAAATGGAGTCACTATGGCGTTTAGCGCCAGCTACTGTCAGAATAGTGGAACTGTGCATCTTGAGCCTTTCTCTGGCACCAGAGTAAGAATTGCATGGGAGCGGGCCCTAGGGGGCATAGTTCTGGTGACGGTCAGAGGGAGGGAAAGTGAGGACGTGACAGCCTGGGTGAACCCGAGAGGGCACGTGACCGGGACAGGGTAGCGAGGGGGCCCAGAGGGTGGCGTGAGAGACACGTGATGCTCGGTCGAGAACCTTCTGGTGGAATCCAGAAGGGGGCGTAGCCGAGGGCGGAGCAAGGCCACGCTCAGGAGCATAAAAGGGAAGTCCTGAGAGCAATCGCTATTGTCTGCTGGAATGGAACCCTCGGAGCAACGTCTCTTCGGTCTTCGGTCATTACGCTCGGCTTCGTGGGTCAGGCAGTGTGTTGCTGACCTGACACCTTTATGTAGTTACCCTGTTGGGGTCTCGTAACTGTGTACGTTTATGTAGAAACCCTGTTGGGGTGTTATAATAAATGTGTTGCCTCCAAAGTCAAGTGTGTGCCTCCGTAGAACCCACTACAAGGATATAAGGTTTCTAAGGCAAATACTACCTAGACGAGTGGAGAATTGCTTTTCAAAACGACCAACAGTTATTGCTTATGAAAATTAATGCAATGCAAAAATAAAAAAATCCATTTGTATAATATGTATATTCTTGTGTAAACTATTCCTTATCTCCACCGAAGGACCATAACCTTATCAAGGTGGTGGGATTTGTATGTTCCAATAACCCTCAGAGCTATGTCGCGTGGAGTCTTGTACTCCTCGTAGGGTCTCCCTTGGCGAACAGCTCTGGGGGAAGGTTCCAGACAAATACCAGTCCAATTCAAAAGCCCCTCATGAATGGTTCTGAAATATAAAAATCAGAGAACCTCGCTCATCAAGGTATACTGGGACACCCCTCTGGAGCCAGGCTCAGGGGTGGTGTTCACCGGCAAGCACCTTGTCTTGTGGCCGGGTGACCCACATAACCCAGCCAGGCCCAGCCCAAAATGGCTGTGGGGCCATCCTTTGGGCCCACCATCCGCAGGACAATGGGTGAGGGGCGGAAACGATGCCAGTATGGCAGGGAGAGGGATGGTCTCGGACAGACTGGACCTTGGCAATGGACACTACCTATTGAGACGTAGAATGTCACATCACTGGGGGGGAAGGAGCCGGAGCAGGTGGATGTGTAAAGGTATCAACTAGATATAGTCGATCTCACGTCCACACACAGCATTGGAACTGGAACCAAACTTATGAATCGGGGGTGGTCTCTATCCTATTCCAGAGTAACCCCTAGTGAGAAGCCCCAGGAGGGTGTGGGATACTTACAAGTGCCCGGCTGGGTGCTGTTCAGTTGGAGTTTGTCCCAGTGGATGAGAGGGTCGACTCAATGAGACTTCGTGTCTCAGAAAGGACAACTCTGACTGTTGTCTGTGCTTTTGCACCAAACAGCAGTTCAGAGTATTTGCCCTTCTTGGAGATGGTGGGTGCAGTGCTCGATAGAGTGCCGCCTACCAACTCCATAGACTTATTGGCTGACTTCTATGCTCACATGGGAAACAATGAAGACGCCTGGAGAGGCATGATTGGGAAGAATGCCCCCCCTGAATGGTGAGATGTTTTTAGAATTCTGTGCTAGTCATGGAATGGCAATAACAAACACCATGTTCAAACACAAGGATGATGATATGTTAACAAGGTACCAGAGCAACTTGGGCAAAAGATCAATGATTTACTTTATAGTTGTATCATAGGACCTAAGGCCGTATGTTCTGGACACTCAGGTGAAGAGAGGCACAAAGCTGTCAACTGATCACCATCTGGTGGTAACTTGGATCCGACGCTTGGGGTACGGACCAGAGAGACGTGGAAGGCCCAAACGAATAGTATGGGTTTTTTGGGAACGTTTGGCAGAAGACCCAGTGCAGAAAGATTTTAACTTCGACCTCAGGGAAAATGTATCCTACACTCCGGGAGAGGTCACGGGCATTGAGTCAGAATGGATGATGTTCAGGACCTCGATTGTTGATGCAGCTGCGAAAAGCTGTGGCCTAAAGGAAATTAGTGCCTGTCCTGCCGGCAACCCTAGGACCCACTGTGGTGAGGGAAGCTGTCAAGTTGAAGGAGGCTTTCCGAGTTATGCTCGGAAAAAGTCTCCCGACTCGATTGAGAGGTACCAGCTTGCCAAGAGGGCGGCAGCGGTAGCCATCACGAATCGAATGCCCTGGCATGGAAGGAGCTTGGAGAGGGACTACCGAGCAACCTCAAAGATGTTCTGGCAAACCATCGGATGCCTTAGGAGTGGTTGACAGGACGTGGCCAGGCTGTTCTCAGTAAGGGTGGCGTAACATTGAACTCAACTAAGCAGATAGTCGAGAGGTGGAAGGAACACTTTGAGGAGCTCCTCAACCCTGTGGACATGCACTTCTCTCAAGAGGCAGCCCTGGAAACAGCTGGGGGTTGGATCCATCAAGGCTGCGTAAGTCGCTGTGGCTGTCGAGGCCCTTTGTAGCGGCAAGCTGCTGGGGTGGAAGATATTCGCTCAGAGTTGTTGAAAGCGCTCGAGAGTGTAGGAGTGTCATGGTTAACGCGCTTTTTCAATGTTGCATGGAAGGCGGGTACAATAACTCTGGATTGGGAAACTGGTCCCCATTCTAAAAAAAAGGGACCAGAGGGTGTGCTCCAACTACATATCACACTCCTCAGAGTCCTAGGTAAAGCCTATGCCAGAGTGCTGGAGAGGCTGCGCCCGGTCGAGCCTCAGATTTAGGAGGAACAATGCGGATTCCTTCAGGGTGGTGGAACAATAAACCAGCTCTTTTCGCTCACACAGATTTTGAGGGGTCATAGGAGTATGCTTCTCCAGTCAACCTCTGCTTTGTATGCTTGGGGAAGGCATATGACCGTGTTCTCTGGAATGTCTTGTGGGAGGTGCTGCGGGAGTATGATGTACCGGTGCCGCTTTTGTGTGCAATTTGGTCCCTCTATTCCCTGAGTGAGAGCTGTGCCCGTATTCTTGGTGTTAAATCAAAGTCGTTCACTCTGGATGTTGGACTCCGCCAAGGGTGCGTCTTGTCCCCATGAATAGGATATCAAGGGACAGCCAAGGTATGGAGAGTATCCAGTATGGGGGCACGGAGGTGGCATTGCTGCTCTTTGCAGATGACATTGTCCTCTTTGCCTCGTCTGTCTGTGATGTCCAGCGTGCACTTGGACAGTTTGATGCCGAGTGTGAACCGGCTGGGATGAGGATCAGCACCTCCAAATTTGAGGTCATAGTTCACTCCCAGGAGATGGTTCACTCCCAGAGTATTCTCTCCAGTAAAGGGGGGAACAGCTGCCCTTAGTGGAGTAGCTAATTACCTCGGGGTCTCTTTCGAGAGTGATGGTAATTGGGAGTGGGAGATCGGTCTGCCGGTTGGTGCGGCATCTCCAATGAGGCAGCCGCTGTACTGTTCCGTGTTAGGGAAGAGGGAGCTGAGTTCTCGAACAAAGCTCTCAGTTTACAGGTTGATCTACATTTCCACCCTCACCTATGGTCATGAGCTTTGGGTAATGACTGAAATGATGAGATCTCGGGTACAAGGGGTCGAAATGAGGTTTCTCTGCAGGGTTGCCGGGCTCACTCTCCGTTATTGGGTGTGGAGCTCTGTAATCCGGGAGAGCCTCAGAGTTGAGCCGCTGCTCCTCCGGATCTAGAGGAGCCAGTTGAGGTGGTTCGGGCACCTTGTAAGGATGCCCCCCAATAGACTCCCCCTGAAACTCTACTGGGCACGTCCCACTCGGCGACGACCCCGGGCCAAGGCCCAGGACACGCTGGCGGGAATGTCGCTTGGCTGGACAGGAAACACCTGGGAATTCCACAGGAAAAGCTGGAGTCTGTTGCCAGGGTGAAGGGAGGTCTGCACCGCCCTACTCAACATGCTGCCGCCGCAACCCTCACCATGACAGGCGGATTGAGAAACGAACAAACAAACTATTCCTCATGTAAAACTTACCCAAGATCACATTTAAACCTCAAAGTTGCTCCCTCAATGTAACTACTTCCGATCGTCTGTCCATGGCCAGGCGTACCTGGGTGTCCACAGTATCCTGGCAGAAAACAAATAATAGTTAGTTTAACTATCGATATGGTTTGTACTGCATTGAATCACATTAAAAAACACACACGGGTCGTAAAAACTGGTTATTTACAGCTGTTGTGAGACTGTCTGGAGCGCTAGGGTAGACATTGCAGAATATATCCAAGTGCCTAATTAAATAAGTGTCTTCAAAAGGTATAGCAATTTTGTCAACCTACTGCTGGATGAGGGCCTTTTTATTGCCTGTAGAGGTCATGAGGGTTATTTTCCCATCCTTCACTGGTGTTTGTTGTCAGCCCAGGTATTGTACAATTGCAATTCATGTAAAATACTTTAACTGTTTAATGAGGGTAGGACATTTTGGATGGTTATATTGCAACGGTGCATATGATCACATTTGATTTTATTGTTGTACAGTATCAAACGTTCTCACAAAGACATTATAAACCATGATTTTGAATACATCAATCCAGGTCAAATGCATGTACTGTACTTACGTCGGCATGAAAATGTTTTTTGTTTCCATACTGGAGATGGATCCCAATTACTAGTTGGTAAACAATGCACTTTAAAGGCATCAGAGGATGTTTTTGAGATATCTCTATATCCCTCAGCGCATTTAAACTCCACGTAATCGTACAGGAAGAACCTTTTCCCAGTAGGAAATCCCAGCACATATTCGAGTCTTGTATCTTGATAATTGTTCGTAGGAAAAAGTGGACATAGCTCTGCCAACAAACACATTCATAAAACGAGTACAGAACCGTTTAGAAAACACCTCGTATTTGTCAGACAGCTCTGCCCTAGAATGAGGACCCAACCTGTAGAACAGAAATATTTTCAATAGAGTTGGTAATTTAGTTTTAATGTGTATTTTGGTGCATTCTTCAAGTAATATCGGTGTGGCTGTTCCAACAAGGGGTGTCCGCATACAAACAGGAAATAAAGTTGCGTGATTTAGTGATCCTTTGGTTGCGCAACCGATGGCTCACACGTGAATCCACAATCAGGAGCGTCCTAGAACAGCAATCAGCCAGTGGGTAATGACCAATTTATATGATTACTAATGTCCCGTATTTGACGTCCTTCACACACATATCTTACATACATAAGATATATACATACACATATCACTTGCATATATGCTCACACATAAACAATTTCGTTATTAACGCAAGACAAAAGTTACAATTTATAAATGAAAATGTAAAAAAATACTTACTCTCACACTTGAAGGTGTTCAACAACGGGAACCAGTCAGCTTTGTTTTCATATAGTGTGCATGTAGTGGATAACATATCTCGTCTTTTATCTGCAAAACCTGTTTTGCAAGTAAACTGCAACTGGTTACCCAGGACGAAGAATTCTCTTTCGTATCCCTCGTTAGAATTAGCATTTGGTATTGTTTTTTCTTTGCAAACAGCTGTTCGGCAAGAAAATAGCACAAGCAAACATAATTGTCAATATGTACAATTATGTGCGATTATGTGGGTACCAACAACATATTTTTCAGGTTTGCAGATTATATGCAACATTTTTTTGTTCACTTTTTTACCCAGGAAATTTCATTTTATAGATCATCATTCATGCTAATTGCATCTCACAACGCTGTACATAGGTATATCCATACCCACATTAAAGGCTAAATCATCTTCATAACAATTATTGAATAAAGGAAAACCCTCAGAAAATATTAACTAATAAACAAATGAAGAAATAGTATAAAAATAAAAGGTATAAAAAAACAAGTTTCACAACTGAGGTATTGAAAATTGTGTATGGCACAGATCCTCACACCAGCAAGAGCAATCAATCTACCAAGTGACATCCGAGAGCACAACCCCAACTTCTCAAACAAGCCATGAAAGCTTCAAAGTGCCAAAAAGTGATGACTAACTTAGACCAATCGGTCAAATGTCCAAAATGTGATTTTATATTCATCATCATATGCCCTACCGAATAAAAAGGCCTTTAGTTCTGATTTGATAATATGATGGAGTTGATTTGAGGGTATTCCATATTGCAGGGGCTGCGCATGAGAAAACTCGTCCAGCGATGGTTTTAAGTTTTATTTTTGAGGTGGAGAGCAGATCTATAAAAGATTAACGGACAACCCGGGGAGGGGAATAAACTAAAATCAGAAGGGGGAAAAAAGGCAGGCAATCTTAAAGATGATTCTGAACTGAATAGGTAGCCAGTGAAGGGATAGCAAAATGGGGGAAATATGATGACCCTTATAGGTATCAGTACTCTTGCAGCTGCGTATTGAACATATCGGACCACGTTGGAGAGACAAAGGAACACCAAATAACAGAGAATTGCAGTCGTCTTAGCTTGGAAGTTACAAATACAGCCGTATGGGAGAGTGGTGCAAATGCGAGTTATTTTTGTGGAGAAGTAAGTAAGTGGTCTTGCACGTTAAGGAGAACGTGAGAAGAAAATGAGAGGTTAAAGGAATTTCAGTAACTTTCCATGTCGTTTTTCAGCATTGAGATGTTTGGTTCACATCAGTTATACATTGTATATTTTATGAGCTATGCAACATGTATGTACAGTATGTATGTACGTTGAACTTATTTTGCATCGTACGTAGCCTACCGTCCTAATCGGAGGTAATGCTGTATTGGTTGGTGTATTTATGTTATGTACTTGTGTGTGCTACATTTGTTGGTAGAGTGGGAAGCACATCTGCTAGTCATCTCAGTCAATTATCCCATGACACCTGCATCTGCACAGATAGGCTTCTACAGCCCACGTGGCCTCAAATTGCTCCTCGCCAACCACCTCCGTGTAAATCTACAAAACGTCTCGGTTTCAGAAAGGCTATTTCTGGTTTCCCAAAGAATTGGCAAAAATCTGGACTTTGTCCCGGTTTTAAAGTCTCTGATCTCACGCTGGATTCATAGATGCAGGCAAATGGGAACAACACCGCACCTCAAGCAGTGGGTGTGGTGGGTAGAATAATGGGTGGGGTCTATGAGAAGTAAAGAGGGGCCAACGTCACAAAACTTTGCACGTGCAATGATATTAGTACTGTATTGTCAAGAACCCCAACTCGAAAGAGATCTGAATGTGTGGCCATATTATTGTTCTGACCACCAGCTCAAAATACTAAATAGTGGGGCAGGTCCTGAAAGCGTGGCTGTACTTGAAATCTCTATTGAGTTGGTGGTCTAGACAAGGCTGACAGCATTGTACTGTACAGTATATGGAATGTGGTGGTCGCATGACATGCGTGCAGGGCACGATGAGAGTCATGCTTTCCTACTGTTCCCGAGCAGCACTCCCATTGTGTGCAGTTTTTTTCTGTTTCCAGCCTTTAACACATTTTTCTGTTTCAATGTGGGTTCTTATCATTTACAGGAAGAGTTAGATTTAATTAGAGACTGATCTATGCCATTGTGATGTGGAATTTCCACCATTGGTTCAACGCCATGAACAATGCTCATTTTCGAATAGCGACAATGAATGGCTTTCTGTAAAAAAATATGTAAATATATAAGTGTAGGATTTTTTATAACAGGTTGGGACTGACGAAGGAGATTAGAAACTCGGATAAGTGTTCATAACGAAAACGGTACTTACGCTCACAAATTGGAGGTTCGGACCACAACTTTGATTGTAAACATGTAATGGTTGGTGATCCCTTCAAGTCGTAATGTCCTTCGCATTGATACACAAGTTTATCATTCATGATATATTCTGTTTTAACGTCTTCCACTGCATAACCATTTTTAACGGGAGGAGGTCTTGGGCACTTTATGTCTGTTGGAATATGAAGTTGCACACATGTAATATTAACTTTAACACGTGGGGTTTGGTGACCAATATCATCCATAATACAGGTTTTTTTGGGTTAGATTACGTAAATATATACATTTGTCATTAAACCTACCACCACCCGACACATGCAATTAGTAAGGTGTGTCATGTAAACAGAACATGCCAAGTCGTCTCTAGTACAGCTGTTCTGCCTCACGGCAAGCGTCTTGCCTCACGGCAGATGTTGGGCGTATGTACACAGGAATTTCCTGTTTTTGATGCCAAGTTTGGTCACGTGACCAGGAAGTTGCGATTTAAGATTGCCGCTCAACCACGCGGGCGTCGGCCATTACACACATAATTCAAGATGGCGGCACACATCGCGTCCCAGTGAAGCCAGCCGCAATTATCCATTTTGGGACTTTAAGAAGCATTGTCTGTAAGTTCGTTTATGTTCTTATAATATTGGCAATGCTGTTAGAATGTTAGAATGACCGTTATAATGATGTAAATGCTTTTATAATGCTGTTAAAATGTTACGATAAATACGAGGCCTAGTTAACAACGAAGCCTGCAACTTTCCTTATTGTGAATGTTACTTGTAATTTAATAAGTCGAGTTAAACTTGTACCCAAGTAACTTTATTGCGATCTGGAGAGCAAGGATGACAAAATGTCTCATTCATAGTGCAGTGTTATGTGTAGTACTGTACATCTGGGGTGCAGTGTGATGATAACACAGTGTGCCTTTATGTAACACAGTAGCTTATGCTCTTGTATAGCTATTCAGTGGAATATGAATTCAGTGGTAATGTAGGTGCCTGGTCCATCCAGGATATATTGTTGAGAAACATGTTATCTAAGACAATGTTATGATGCTGTGGTGTTCATTCATTGTGTTGGTGTTTCTGGATATTAACAGATGCTGTATCTGTGCTGTTTTCTCACCAGTTTTACCTCGTTAATTTCAATAAATGACGTTTGGAGTCGGACGTTCATCCTGGCTCTGAGGGTTTATTGGACGCGAGGTTAACTACTCAGCTATCGGTGCAACGCAGTGCACAGCGAGGCCGAGACAACAACACACCGGTGTGTTAGAGAGCCAAACTATAACATTTACAATCTGAGTACGAAGTTTCACCAGTAATTACAACTAGCTTCATCAGGCGACAGCCAGATTTGTGGAAAAGTCCACCTGTTTTTTCCTTAAATAGAGGCGTAGATGTGATGACAATACTTGTGTTCACCACCAAGTGCTAAGTCATGTTTTGCAGAGGGGTCAAATACTTTTTTCCCTCATTAAAATGCAAATAAATTTATAACATTTTTGACATGCGTTTTTCTGGATTTTGTTGTTGTTATTCTGTCTCACACTGTACAAATAAACCTACCATTAAAATTATAGACTGATTATTTCTTTGTCAGTGGGCAAACGTACAAAATTAGCAGGGGATCAAATACTTTTTTCCCTCACTGTATACTGCATATACTGTATTACTCTATTAGGCGATTATTGGGTGTTTGTGTATAGTTTTTTTGCTCAAATTCTAATGCCTGAGTCCCATGGTAAATGTTGAGGGGGATTTTGAAATGCAAGGTTCGGTGTGGTTCCAACTCACTGGTTGGTTCCTGTCCATTGTTGCACAGGTCATGTCTTTCTACATGGATCGGGAATGAATTTCTGTTACTTTCCGCCAAGTTGCGTTGCTTTCTCGGCTCGGTCGGTGCAGCCACATGCTGAAAGGCGAGTCTCAGAGACGATGTATACGGATACGGATGTGAGGTGTGTTGTTGTGGCCATTGGTTGGCGTACCTGTTCGGCGTCGGATCAATTCAGTGGGAGGATCCTAATTCCAATTGTATGTGTTGTGATGGTGTGAAATTGCGATTGTGCGGGGGATGATTGCCTTGGGTTGTGGCTCTGCCGTCAGTGGTATGGAGCATTTAAATTGGGAAGCTGACATGCTGCCAGTGTTTGGAATTGTAATACTGGCTTTCGCCTATCTTGGGGCACAGATCCTGACCAGGATGGCCCTGTGAGTGTTGTGTGTCTAACACGAGAGTTGTGGTCCCGTCATGTTATGGCGGATGGCTTGACCTGACAGCCCGGAGATCGAGACACTCCATGGCGTGCCTAGCCTAGTGGGCTGTGCGCTCACATGGCTCGGTGAGTTGTGGTCCCGTCATGCTACGGCTGATGGCTTGACCTGACGGCCCGGAGGTTGAGACCCACCATAGTGCGTCTGGAGCTGTAGGCTCACCCTGACGGCCCGGAGATTGAGACACTCCGAGGCGCATTGAAACAGTGGGCTGGAGATTCGTGGTGTTCGGGCATTGTTGTCCAGTTGCATGGAGACTGTATCCCTCCGTTGTTAGGGTGCATGTTGTGCAGTAAGTGAACGATGGCCGTTCTTGGCTTGGTCGGTACGGCTATAGGCTGCGGTGTGGGTCTCGGAGGGAGACTCGGTTAAGGTTCCCCTAAAACGGCCGATGCGTGTGCGTCGCAAAGGCGGGGAGTGATACATGGTGGCATGAGATGCCCGGGGTGGCCTTCAAGGGAGGGTTGCTATGTTGTGCGAGCGCGGGAAACCACGCGTGCGGCCGCCATTTTGAGCGAAGCACCGGAAACCATGGGGATGCGGTTCGCGTGTGCGACCGCCATTTCGGGCAATTTTCACGCTGAACTATTTTCTTTAACTAAAATGCGGATCCTGGGGGCATCCCTGAAGCGTTACTTCTTCGATACATGACATCTCGACCCAGGATGTCGGATGACGTCCTAATTGGGGGTGTGTGAGTGCGTGAGCGCTAGGCAGTTCTTCCGTCTTCGCTCTATCACCACCTAGCGGATGGAATGGTGGCTGGGGGTTGGGGAACCCTGCCACCCCTGTTGTGTGGGTGAAGGTGTACATACAGTGGTACCCCAGAGATCGAACTTAATTCGTTCCAGACGGCCAGTCCAACACCGATTATTTGAACACCGATTTGTTCGGGTTCTGGTGCGTTGCATCTCCGAGGTTCTACTGTATTTGGTTTCATCGCCGTGTTGGTTGTGCATCCAACGCGTCTGAATTGTGTATTATTTTTTCTCTTCTCTCGCGCCGGCCAGAATCCCCTCATCTCCACTGCTCAGGGGCCGGGTGACTGTTGTCTGCCGAGCCGGGCCGCACGGGTTGTGATGGCGTGATCGATGCCATGCCTTTGTGTGCGCCTGCAGAAACCCCGCCAGTAATTCCACCAGCTTCGCCTCACCCGGCGGATGGGCCGGCGGACTTGACACCTGCCAGCACACCACCGATTCCGACGTAGCACGGGGGAGCGGGCCGGCGTCACGCAAACGCTTGCGGGGTGTGCGGATACGGTGACGGCCAGTGGGGCCTGTTTCTTCGTTCCCTGCCTTCTTCAGACACGTTCCGGTGTCCCATGTGGGGACCGTCCCCAAAGTTGCCCTGTACCGTGCTGCCCTAGTGTTGGGTTGTGTTCTAGCAGCCGTAATGGTTGCAGTCAGGGTCGGCTGATTTTTTTTTTTTCACGGGGGAAGGGGGGGGTGATGTAGAGTAGTAGTTAATGACGTTACGTCATGCTCACCCTCCGGTGCAGTGACGTCAGAGAGTGACATCATGCATGGCGGACGGGACGGTGATGTCATGTCCCCCTGGGGTATTTAGGTTGGAACCCGTGCCATGAACAAGGTCGTCGTCGAGAGCCGTGAATGTGTGAGGGTGGAAGTCGGGACCCAGGGTAGGGGGGAATTAACACCGGGCTAGGGTAGCCTGTGGGTGTGCTAGGGGCCTCCCAGTACCCCTACCCCTGGGGACAAGTGAAATATTCCTCCATCAGTTACTGGCGTAAGCCTTAATAAATACCTGGCGTAAGCCCCGACAGAACATCTGCCTCCGAGTCATCATTTACACCTCAACAATTGTAACCGATTAATTGCAGCGCTTCTTTAAAATATTTAATTTCACTTCTCAGACTATCACCATCTGACACTTTCTTAGCCCGATGAATCAGCGTAGACCCCGGAGTATCCGAATATTTACACTGGGGGAATCCGATGAGCTATACAGCTCTTTTTCACAGATATCCAGTAGGGGCAGGTCAGAACGTTACAACAACAAACAATAGAAACACACGATAGGAGTGCAAAGTATAGAAAAGGTAAGCAAATAGCTAAAACATCTAATAAAACTGAACTATTTTTATTTTATAAGGCAAAGTCCACTGAGCTATTAGCTTTTTCAAAAATGATCTGGCCACAAATGATAGCTCAACAAAGTGGCTTATCATGTTGAAATTTATAGCTGACAAATTATCTAAATTATCTAATCGCATGTTTCTAAACGTCGAGGGAAACCGGAGTACCCGGAAACACAATCCATGCGACCACGGAGAGAACATGTAAACTCCAAATATACAGATGTCACGGTCAGAATCGAACCCCCATACTCCTGCATACCAGGCTAGGAAAATAACATCACACCACCGTGGCATCCCTTAAATAAAAAAGTAGAAAGTTCAAATTGCATAAGTACTCCAATTCCCAAGCTTGGGAAAGGCACTGAAACAACAGAAAAGAGTCACAGATCATGCCAGGACACAGCTCCTCAATAAAATTGTAAATAAAATTGAACTATCGATACATGGGTCAGGGTCAAAAATACAAATTACATTGGCAAATGCAGCTGTGTCCAGCACTAACCTGCTTCAGAATGTTTTGAAGGAATATTTACGATGTTAAGGGGTAAACAAGGTTGTGATACAACGGCAAAGGTTTGACAAAGGGGTTGATGAATTGATGAAGTATAGCACAGATTTGCCAGAGGATTTTATGGATGGACAGGGGGCAAATATAGATGGGTAAAATCGCATAACAACATCGGCCCCGACTGGCAGATGATACCAGCCTGTCAATCGGCTCGGAAACCAAATGTGTTTACCAATCTAAACTTAAGCACTTGGCTTCCCCTCCACAGCTCACCTTTACAAGCAGGAGCACTGTCGCTCCAGACCCCCTTCTCATTGCATCGTCTAATTTTGTTCCCGATGAGAGAGAACCCTTGGTTGCAGTGGTATGTCACGATCGAATCATAATCCAATTCAGATGGAAAGGAAACTATTCCGTTTTCCACTTCTTCGGGAGTGTCGCATTTTATGGCTGCAAAACAAACATACATACATATTCATTACAACATTTCCCAATCGTACTACGTAACTCCGCTTATCGGTGACCCTGTCACCCGTGACCTATATTACCCACGGCAGCCATAGGGTTGGAAGAAATTCCCCGTATCCGAGGCCCTATTCTTTTTGTGACTCATAACTATCCGTGTTTTTCCCCATCCTGCTCTGTGGAACAGCTTACACTTATCCATGAATGTTTCATGCAGCAAATGAATACATTTTGGAGTAGATTTGCGGTTAATAGGATCCATGATGTTCATCAGCAACATAAGGCAAAGTCTTCTGTCCTGTGCAACTTTCAACATGCATAGGGGGAGAGGTGCAGTGTGATTTTTCACACATCGTTATGATCTCGGCAATTTGGAATCGATTCCTGGCCATGCAAACTAGTGGCAAGTGGTATCTGAACATGTTCTAAGCCTTGTCAATGTTGGGTCTGCCTTAACTAAACACCTTCTGTGCTGTGTGAATTTCAACACCGAGGAGACGAACGTGTGGTGATGGCAAAACCTTCCACTGTGTGACACCACTTTTAGTATATACAAACGACCCTTGCCTCTACATGGTATGAGGATAGAGGGCATCTAAGTCATTGGCCGTAAATGTGTGTGTAGGCATATGTGAGGATAGAATGCCATGTATCTGTAACAATATGGGGGATAGGATTATAGGTGCTCACCAACAGCACTTGCCCTAACAGTCGGTTAAGGCTATACGGGGGATCTTTGTCTTTGGGGTACAATAATTAACAAAGCACTTCTCCATAACTACTGCCTCGGAACTGCCAAGTTCTTTGCCCAAGGGCTGGTCCATGGCTCAAGCTCTATGAATTAAATGTGATGCCACTCCTCCCTGTTCTACTCACAACACCGCACTCCCGTGCCTATGTTTCTGTGCCATAACTAGGGGATGATAATTGAGGTGCTTTTTCCTTGCCTTTCTCATCAATGCTTGTAGGTGACACCATCAATGGATGCAGTTGAATGTCATACTGAGGATGGTTTCCCACATTTTCGAATACTGCACCTTGTAGGTGTTGGCGTGACTATACAGTATTATCAGCTCATGGGGTATGGCAATCCGTGAGGTGGGGCCCCAATATTTGATAAGTCTTGCACGGTCGCACCGAGCCTATATATCGTGCCTCCTCTAGCCTAATTACATTTTGACCCTCACCGTCTCTGCAAAATGCAGCCACTACAGCTCTCCAGTACGTCTTTGCACATTGCACTACATCGCACTACCACACTGGTTTAAATATCTTATTTCTTTAAATACTTTATTTAAATAATATTTTACATTTTAAAAATTCTTGACTGTTGTTTATTTTAAGTTTATTACATTTTTGATTATTTATCTTGTGTTGATCGCCGATTGTTTATTGTTTATTTATGTCTGTTAATTGTGATTAATTTTTTAATAGCTTGGTTGCACCGTGGGACCAAGAGAGAGGACTGTAATTTCATCTGTGTTGTATGTCATGCATGTAACACACTTGACAATAAAGTGACTTTAAGACTTTAAGATAATTGACGCATATCGAACGCAATATCCCAGAAACTGAGTTTTATGTCCAATGTTCGGTTACTCAAGTTACTCTCATTCAAAGCAAATTACGTTTCATTACATTACGTTTGTTTAATTTTTTTAAAACTACTTCCAATACTAAACTGTTGAAAACATATCTCATGATGGTTGTACAGGGGGCCCCAACTCGTAGCTTCATCCACCAGAAGGGCAAAGGCAACTCCTGCCCCCAAGCTAGTTCTGCTACTGCTGCTGCTCATAGGCAGTGCTTCTGCATGAGCTCCCACCTGGTTTTGATGAAGGATGTGAAATTTACTTACGCTCGCACACTGGGACTTCATGGGACCACGTTCCATCGGCTTGGCACGTTCTGTAATCTTGCCTCCCAGCTATGACGTACCTATTAAATGAAAATGAATACATTCATAGACAACCCTAAAATCTACAATTTGAACGGTAAAGCCCAGAGAATTACAACAACCAACCCTGGTCTGTTCCATTACCAAAAACGTATAAAGTAACATTTGAGTCTAAACATATGTAGTGCCATAGATGGGCCACACTTACCAGCAGTGGTGGACAGGGCCCATCTGCAGGTAGCTCGAACCCCCAGGGGAGGGGCCACTGTGCCAGCCCAACAGGGGAGGGGCTGCTGGGGGCTCTAGGATCCTAGACAGCTAAGCCCTCGGCGCCGGGCTCTAGGATCCCAGACAACCCAGACAGCTAAGCCCCTTGGCTCCACCAACGGGGGGCTGTGGGGTATCTGGGAGCCGAGACAACCCCACCCCTCGATGGGCGAGAGGGATAAAAGGGCCGCTCCCTGGCCGATCGGGGCCATTCGCAGCTCAAGACTCAAGACCAGCCAGCTTAGGACCCTGGACCCCCTCGTCCCGCTTGTCCTTGTAAGGGCCGGGACGCTGTGCGGGCCAGTGGTGGGACTCTAGGACTCCCAGCTCTACGCCCTTGTAAGGGCGAGTTCCGAGGAAGCCAGAGTCTAGACCCGCACCTTGGCTGGGTCGGGTCAGGTAGCCTCTCCTAGGGTAATTGTAGCCGGATGACCCCAGAGCGTAGCTAGAATCAGGTAGGCTGTGTACCTAGGCTGTAACAGAGTATCAGGACTGTTGGAGTGTTGTATTGTAATAAAGAAGTTACCTCTACAAGTGTCTCCGGAACGCATTACACATATGCAGTACTGCTGTAAAACGTTGGCGAAGAAGTCCCATTAGTTAATGTGACTCTTGTCTTTCCTTCATTGTCTATGCATGTAATTATTTTAATTTACAAACAAGAATTATCTACAGTGCAAAGTTAATTTGTCGATAGTTATATTTATGGTGGGCTTTCATTCACACCATTGGCCATATTACAACATTATCCTGAAGATGTTTGACAAAAACAAAACTAATTCTTCAAAAAAGTAAATTGACACACTAAGCGTACGTTTGAAAGAGAATATAGTTTTGTGGGGAAAAAAAGATGAATGTCATATAAGGCATATCTGGAACATTAACATAAAACATATTAAGTGTGTGTATAAAACAGAAATTGTATACTACTCAAGCTTTCTGCTCATTGTGAATACTTTCCGTTGTGGATACTGTTAGCTTTTGCCATGATACAGTAGGTAGCATCGACTAACTGCCATGGCTTATTTAATGAAAATAATACTTGCATAGAAAATTAAGGAAAGATAACAGTTACATCAACTAATGGGATTTCTTCACCAACGTTTTACAGCACTAATGCATACGTTTGGACTCAAATTTTACTTTACGTATTTTTAGTAATGTAACAGACCCTGGTTGTTTATTGCAATTCTCTTGGCTTTTCCATGCAATACCCCATAATCAGAAATAACAGTCCAGAAAAACTGATGCCCGAAAACTCAATCGGCATAATTACATGTCCAATAACAGCAGATTGTCGGTTCCAGTTAACGTGTGTGCAAGGAGTTAATAGTTTAATTTAAATTCGCCAGGAAAACAGGATTGAGGACACTGGTAACTCTGCATTAATATGCACATTTCAGAGGAGTGGTGCAACTACCTCCGTCTACATTAGTAGCACTCACGGACTTATTTTACACACACATTTGGGCGTGCGTAATATTATCTGGTTGGTATGTGTGTGTGCACGACCAGATTTGTATAACCTTAATGGCACCGGGGACAAGTTTGGTGTGTGTCTTACTTTCCCAAGCGTCTTATAATCCAGAGCATGTGTGTCCCGAGGAATGTATTTACATCCACCCTTCCTTTGAGAGTGGGGTTCATCACCGAGCAATAAATCACACCACTCAGATAACTGTCGAGGGTGTGAATGCATTCACATTATAGTATTGGTTTTTTTCAAATTGTGCACCCCTACTGATCTTTAATAAACCACGGGCTTTTATTAAGTGTGTACATACCCATCGTTGCAAACAAATCTCACGTCCTTTCCAAAGGTGAACGCTTCACCATCCCAGTAACCATGTTCACTCTCTCCTGGGAATCCACAGTTTTTGGCTGCAATATAAACGGATGATTTTTTAAAATATAAATTAGTTCATAGTAGTATTTTTAAAGATTATGAGTCTATTGCCTTCTCCAAGTCTGACATTAACAACAACCCGCAGTTTGCCACCAAGTGGCAGTGACGTCACCACGGCACTTGTGCCATGTGAGGTGCACTTTGAGGCCACGTGAAGTTTCGAAGTCTCACTGGCAGGTCATGGAATAGACGCAGTTGCCATGAGCTGAGATGACTGAGAGATACACCAAACAGTACATAACGATTAAGAGCCATGAATTCCCATTAATTAGTTTTGTTGCATGTGTATCTTTGTCATTTCAGAATAACGTACACAGTTTAAGTGTAATAGTTGAGCAACGCAGGCAAGTGATTTGGTGAATCGTGCAAATATTTGAAACACCCAAATCCGTTGAGCTGTGGTGGCCAATAGATGGCAGTATAGCAAATGGCATAGTGAAGCTGTGGCCCTTGAGATCGATCAATTCATGTCAAAAGTTAACACATTCGTGAAGAAAGGAGGATTTATCCACAAATTTGGCTGTCGCCTGATGCTAGTTGTAATTACTGGCGAAACGTCATACTCAGATTGTAAATGTGGATGGATTTACTCTCCGACACATTGATATTTATGCGATCTAACCCCAAAAAAACCTATATTTTGGATTACATCCGTCAATCACTTTCTAAAAAGAAAATAATGTTACGTTTCTTACAATGGCCCTTTTTCCTAGTGCTCACATAGAAGCCAGAATCTCAGTGAATAATAGGAGACCTCACTATATACCATGGTACCCTGATGTAAATTTAATTCTAGATTTGAAGTTTCCGTCACTGCAGGGATCCATACTCTTTGGTTCTTTCGGTAAAGTCACGTATAAAATATGAAATAAATTAAATCACGACGTTTCGATTGCAACACAAGCAATCATCATCAGGTGTGAAGACTACAGCTAGGATTTGTTTAGCTAAAGTGGGAGAGATGCTGTGGTAAGGGGTTATAGAAGTAAGAAAGGGGGAGGAGCCAGGGAGGGGGAGGAGCCAGGGAGGGGGGAGTAGGGGGAGGGTAGCATTGCGTGGAATGCTACTGGACGAGGGAGGAAAGTGGGCGGGGCTAGAAAGGTGCAGAAAACCAATGCCACTGCAGCAAAGCCAATGAATGACAACACAACAACAGTAGCAGACGTTGGAGAAGTGCAAAAAAGCCAAAACCACTACAGGAAGCCAATGAAAGACAACAAAGCAACAGTAGCAGTACTGCCAAACGAAGTGGACGACCACGTGGAAATGTATAGTAGTCAAATACTCTGGAAAGATCCAAAGAAAAATCCACCCCGGCACGGGGAGAACATGCAAACTCCATGTATATGTACAGGCGTCAGGGTCAGGATCGAACCCACGACCTCCTACATACCAGGCGAGGAATTTAACATCTTACTGCCGCGTGTACCTTAAGATAATGCAACAAAGGCTCAAAAGTGCACAAAGAGGCACGGAGAGATGCATGGTTGAAATTATATTAAGACAGAAAAGAGTAACAAGTAGATTAGAGATCATGCGCAGATTAAAGATGTCACATTGTTTAGAAAAGTAAGCGGGATTGGGCAGGACATGTTGCTATGATGGATCATGGCCGGTGATTCTCAAGACTAATGTGGGAATGGCAACCAAAGGATCAAACGCACCAAACAAAATGTCCGCCCAGATACCGAGTAAACAAATCAGCCGAGTGTGCAGGGGCTTCATACAGTGTTACATCGTTATTCGTAAATTTACTAGCCACAATTTTCGCTATCCATGAATTGCATTTGGAACGCTACACAACTGCATCGAGAGAGAGTGATGAGATCAAGTGATGAGATAAAGTGATCAGATAATAATGCATTTAATAGCTCATCTGTGTTTATGTAAGGTGATTCATTAAAACGATTATTTTTTTTGCGTAGGCCATATTATCTGTGAAATTTGCTATTCACAAGCACTTCTGAAACTTATCCGTCACGAATAACGAGGCAATACTTTAGATTGTTACATCATAGGACCATAGGAGATGGCTAAACCCTTGGAAAGGCATTCATCCAGTGGTACATTGATCATGGCTGACGATACTTACGTTCACAGGAGAATTGAACTGGACTCCACTCATTTTGGAGACACTTAATAGAGTAGGTTCTTCCTTTCACACTGTAGCCTGTATTGCACCGGAAGGTTGCTGTTTGACCATTTTCAAACGATGTTTGTCTTGCAAATTGTGGGTGCAAAGAACTATGTTGCACAGCTATTGGCTTTCCACAAGCGGCTGAAAGAAAAATAGTCATACAACACATACAATTTTAAGGAAAATTACGATTCGTTTTCAAAATGGTCTTGCTTTCATAGATGAAAAAACCTGCACAATATAATAGGTATAGGCCAAACATTCCAATTCTGACAAATTACCTATGTTTTACTCGATTGAGATTACACATAGAAACATCACCCCCAACTATGAAAACTCGGCAGGACCCTCCTGCAAAAGAGTGAGGCTCCGTAAGACTTTCCTGGGTGAACAAGTATCATAATAATAGTATATTAACTGCATTCGTGTTGATCTCTTTACTGTTCAAATGCATTGCAAGACAGCGAACTAACTATTTGGCCAAATAACAAAATATTATAGTTTGGCACACCAATTTTGCGATTATACTTCTGGCATTAACTACCTTTTGCTTGAGGAATAATGTTTAACAACACGAACAGCCCCAGAAGTTGCAAACCGCGTGCAGAACACATCTTGAGCTTGCATTTGCTTTTAGGTCCCATGGCTGCCTGAAACACAATATTGTTACAAAAACCCAAATTAACAGCAACAATATACTTGGAGTTAATACACTTTTAAAAGTTACATTTTATATAGGAATCTACGATAGCTTGCCCTTTTTGAGAATGGAAAATCATTCTACTTTAATATTGCGAATATGTCAATCGTGAGCAGAACTATTGAGCTGAGTTTGGCATCAGCTCATGTGCAGGTGCTGGGTGAATTGTTACAATGCATTACCAAATAGCACTGGATTAATCATGGCTATAACAAAAATGCAGGTAATGTTAGCCGATGAGAGGACGCATCCAGAAGCAGTAGCCCTGGGTACTAAGCATGGATATTAGGATGCATTTGTTGGCAGACATCCAAATTTAAGACATTTTCCCTATTTTTTCTCAAAGCTAAGAGAAAACTGCATGGATAAGCGCAGAGAATAAAAATCCACCATAAGATTCCACCCAAATCAGCGCAGATTATAATTCTTACCGTGCAATGTTTGAAACATTCTTTATTATTTAATGTACACAACGGGATGCGAAGCTACACGTTTGAAATTTTAATTTGTACATGAATAACGTAATGTATACTTTATAACATACTTTTTATAATTGTTTTAAAGTATTAAAAAGAGCTTGCAGGACTTACCAGTGACTTCTCCGTGCCGTGTGGTGCCAAGCTCCCAGTATGTGAGCCAGCATAACCCCGTTTCAAGTATTTAACCAACATTATTGGCAGGTCAGGACCTGGCTCCAAACTGCGATAAGAATTTGCTGACTTCAGGAGAACAGCACACGAAAAAATAAACATAGTTCGCTACAAACAGGCTGGAACTATACAGCACGAAAGGGTTCTGTTTAATGTCTTTTGACGAGGGAACTAAGATGCAGCATAACCACTTACAACATGCAGCTGGGCATTAGTGACTGATACAACTTCAAATTATGTTTTAGAAGGCCGAGAAAGCAAACATTTGGTTTAACTATACAGGGACTCCTCTATTCATATTCTTTGGGTCTTTCGGTAAAGGCACGTAGATAGGTTCAAAGAAAATAACAAAAAAACTACGACATTTCGATCGCAACACAAGCGGTCGTCATCCTGATGACGATCGTCAGGGAGTGAAGAAAAAAAATTACGTATTAATACTGTAATATGTATTTACTATGAAAGGCAAAATTCCGTAAAAAATAAGGTTGTTTTTTTATGTTTGGCAGAGGAAAGCAGATGTATTGCAGCACACCCACGTGACTTACAGGAACATCGTTTTTGACTTTTACAGGAATTTAAATAAAGAGTTGATGATTAACCATTTTTCAACAATTTATCGAGACAACACACATATAAATAAGGTCAAATATCGAGGGGGATTTCTCGATGCTTGGTTGAGAATCCCTTATTTACACATGTGAAACCCCAAAGAGACACAATGTCCTTTTGCAAGGAAGATGTGGAAATACATAGAGATGGAGAAATGGTTAATACAGTGACACACCTCTGTTACACATTGAAGTGAGGATTGCTGTAAAAGATAAGTAATGCTGTATTGAATCTAGATTTGAAATTTTCGTGACTGCAAGGATCCATACTCTTTGATAGGTATAAAAAATAAAATACATTTAATCACGACATTTCGGGCGCAACACAAGTGTCCGTCATCAGGTGGGACAACCACAGCAAGAAAAATTTCTGAAGTGGGTAAGCGGTATGGCGCTGCAGGTTACTTTTTTGATGAAGTTAAAGAGCGATTTGTGATCGCAGGCCATTGAGGCAGACTCCATCTCCGCAGCAACCCGCGACCACCACCCATCCTTGCAGCTCCTCACGGCTTTCCGAACCTCCGAGCGAAGGCTGCGGTAAGCCTCCTCATTCTCCGACGTGGGATGCTGTAGCCGATGAGAGTGGGCCTGTCGCTTTTTCTCAGCCAGCCTGAACACCTCCTCCGTCAGCCAGGGTCTCGGTGGAGGTCTGGACCGTGTACCCAAAGCAGCCATTGCAGCTGTATGAACCACAGTCCTAAATCTCACCCATTTCCCCTCGACATCTGGAGGAGTGGGGGATGATGGCAACCCCAGCCGCAAGTGATGATGACATTCTCGCTTGCAACTTAGATCAGCTAGCTGAGACCATGCCACTATGGGTTTGAAATGGGTCCTGGTTGTACACCCACCACCGTAGTGAAAGAATGGCAGGCGCATCTTACAAATGACAAGTCGATGGTTAGTGAGCAGATCAGCTCCGCGATAGGTCCTGGTGTCAAGGACATGGGCCCGCATCCGCTGTTCCATCACTGTGGAGTCCAGCAGATGTTCTTGCTCATACCCGACATGCATCCATGATGTTGTGTGGATGCGCCGATGCCGGAACAGCATGTTGGTAATTACAAGCCCATGGGCTGCGCAAAAGTCTAGCAGCCTTCTGCCGTTGTTATTGAGCTGATCTGGCCCATGCCTTGCAATCACTCCAGACCAGGCGCCAGCATCATGACCAAATCAGACATTGAAGTCACCCAACAAGATGACTATCCCGAGGGGCCACTTTAGCGAGTACCTGTGACAGGAGGTCATAGAAGGCATCTGACTCATCGGCCTTGCCTGCATCCCTCCACAGATGTTCGTCTTCGGTGGGGGCATAAGTAACCACGACCACCACTCATCGCCCCTGGTTGATGGGAAGGCGAGCCCAAAGTAGCCTGGGGATTAAAGCTTTCCACACCTCACCGCCACGCTCCCATGCCCCTTCATTCTTTTGTTCAGAAGAAGAGCCACTCCTTGTTGTTTGGCAGTCTCCTGCCCCGAGTAGAGGACTGTCCACCCCTCATGGTGGCAGGATCCAGAGCCGGTCCACCAGACCTCCTGAATACCACAGAGATCCAGGCGGTACCAGTCTGGCTCCCGACAGAGGAGTGGCAGCCTCTCCTCCGCAGTGAGCGTTCGAACATTCCATGTGGCCACCCACAGTGGTGTTTTGTTTCTGGAGGAGCCCCGGGGATAACGATTCAGTCTCCTGGCTCTGCCAAATGGGGTTTGGCCAGAAGACGTCATAGACGCCTGTCCCCCCGGGGCCTCCGGCACAAGCTTATTAATTAAAATTTTAGTCGTGGTTTGCTGGTAATTAATTGAAGGTGGAGGGGTTACCAGCCCCTCGCACATGTCCAGAGCCCCCATTTGGCCGCTCAATAGGCCCTCCCCCCACGGCACTGCCCAACACAGCGTTGCCGTCCGGCACCAACGAGGAGATAGGGGGTTGTTTTTGCCGGACAAATATTGCACAGTACTATATAAATCGTCATGCTAGGAGACATCTCTTCCGGACGCTAAAGTATCTACCAGAAGTGGAATAGCCTTCTAAAGAGAAGTATAAACCGTCCAGAAGAAGGATCCATCTTCCAGAAGAGGAAATATCTGCCGAAATAACAAGTCCAAAAGACGTGTTCCAGAAGATGAAAGCATCTTCCAGAAGAAGGTCACCAATGCCGAAAGTGAAAGCTCCTTTCTGACTGGGAGCATCTTCCAGAAGATAGCGGCGTCTTCCAGAAGAAGAAGCATCTTCCTTCCTAGAGCAGGAAGGCTCATTAACAGCTGATCCGACGGTGGCGATGGCTGTAAGTTCGTAGCCCCCTCGCCTTTCTTTTCTTCTTCTTACCACCGTTCTCTTCTCCGTGACCACGGCGCTCCTCAGGGATGTCGAAGCCACGGCCAAGAACTCCAACTCGCCGGCGAGGTGGACGTTCTTCGCTGATCGTCGGCGGATTGCGAGGAATGCGCCCGGCAATGATGACAGCACGAACAGCAGCGGCAGTGCTGGCTGATTTGTCCGGCCAAAGTCACGACGACATCGCGGACGACCTGAGAGAAAGCACTTTCAACGTGAGTCTGCGCTGTCTGTCTCGCTGTACGTGTGGTTTCATTTTTGTTTTAAATCCTAAATTATAACGACAACAAATAGGTCAAGGCGCGGCCCTGCAATTCATTTGGTCGCTTGCTTGCGGAAGGGGCCCTCTCAATTCCAGGGAGCTCTAGAAGACGTGTTATTTTTTGGCCTACTCTTCCAAGTTGGCCAGACGTATTGGGAAGAGAGGGGGTACGTGTACACCCACACTTGACCCCATGCACGCGGGGCCCGCCGAACCGACTACAGGTAGTCCCCGACTTACGACGGTCCGACTTACGATATTTCGATCTTACGATGGCGATAGCGATATGACAAAATTGTTAAATATTTTACATTTCACGCGGCAGGCAAACGCAGAAGCGTACGAGGTACGATGCTGTACGTTGGGACGCTGCCGGGATGTACTCAGGATTGTTTCCTGATAAAAACTTTCTATGAAATTGCAGTTCATATAGGTAGGCTAAGAATTTACCTTGTTTTTAACTCTAGATTTGAAGCTTTCGTGACTGCAAGGATTCATAGTCTTAGGTTTTTTCGGTAAAGTCACGTAGGTGAAAAATAAAGAAAAAATCTAATTAAAAAAATTATAGAAATAAAATAATAAATCATTGTTTTTAACGTTAAATTGTACTGTGCAATACAGTATTGTAATTAATAAATACATACAGTATATAATTTATACTTACGATGGGGTTGTCGTAACGCATCTCCGTCGTAAGTCGGGGACTACCTGTATAACCCTTTTATACTTGCCAGGTGGAGACAACGGAGGGCCTGGGTGGGTGGGATAAACCAAAAACAAACGATGGTGCCGGCAGATCGATCCGGTGACCAGTTTACACCACGGCTCCATCACGGCTCAATGTAATTCCCATTTGCTTGGGAATTACATTGAGAGAAACCAAAAGAGGAAGTTCTCAACGCGGACTGGAGGGCGTTACACCCAGGTTAAACATTATTCGTGCAAACGGATCGTTGGAATTGTGTTATACAAACCGAGTACGTTGGTGCGATGGGTGATAACTTTCTGTATGGTGAAAGAATAATGACCGGAGTGGTGGCCAAGAAATGGAACGCGTCTGAAATTCCTACGGCCACCAAGGAGATGGAACGATGAAATCTATACGCGTGCAGGTGCAGAACTGTGATAGGTGGTGGTGACCAGCGGAGGCCTTCATCCAGCAGTGGATTGATCAAGGCTGATGGTGACTTGTAAAACGTTACCAGATGATCTACACTATGTCCAATAACGACTGTATAAACCTCCCTCACCCACCGCCGTAAGAATAGTGGAATTTCCACCATAAGAATGTGGAATTTCCACCAGTGGTTCAAGGCTGCCTTCTGGTGAACTGGTTAAATGACGTCTGAATGGCTGCTAAATATTTGAAATGTGCGAGGTTGAGATCTCACATATATGGCAAACTATACCACTGGAAGTGTACTTTTTTTTATTTTACACGCTTTTATTTAACTCACTCTGTCTGTTGTCGTATCCTCAAAAAATCTTGTAACTCAATTTTTACCCACTTCCCAATGTGGTATCGACTGCAAACTTGGTATACTTATGTCATACTGATGACAATACTATTACATTTTTTTATGTTTTAATAATCTTTTTTACATGTTATGTTTCGGCTTGGGTTTAATTGTCCACGCTCAACTCACGTTGGCTGTAAATCACCAAAGTCCCTTACGTTATGGCAAGCTTCGGAGCCACTTCCTGGAGTCGTGGAGTTCTGCCATTACTCGTACGGTACATTTCATTAAAGCGTGTTTAAAAAAAAAGTATTTTTAACTATAACTTATTTAATGCTTATCTCTTCACTTAAAATTCACCACCCATCCGTGTTTTCAAGTAGAGTTCAGCGTTCAAATGTAATACTATTCCTAGAATATTCCCCACTTGACCCTTTCCATGTACCTTTAAATCAAGGCTCACCACCTGGTGATTCTGCGTTGTCACGAGTGCACAAACAACAAAAACAACGAGTCATCATTCGTTAATGAAACTTCCTGAAAAGGAAAAAAACACAATAGGTGACGTTTCGGGCGATAGCCCCTAAATAGTACATCAAAGGCTTGACTCTCCACCCTGGTGCTTCCATGTTTCATACATTTATTTTTCTGACGTGCTTATCCTCGCTGCTTATCGCATGTCCCAGGTATCTGTGTCGACTTTCAACTTGTCTTGAGAATGGTACCATTCTTGCCTTATATCTCACCTAGTCCATTCTTTGGGATCTCTGAAATCCATCTCGCCATTCTCATTGCAAATGTAAGTAACACAGCAGTGTTATGCACAGTTAGAATATTTGCATAGAATGCTATTGGGATCACCACTTATTTATCAATACATTAAATTAATTTACCTTTTCAAGTTGTAGGAGCAGTTAAAGCCTAACAACGCCGTGCAGGTCGTGAGGGTTCACCATACCCCCTCTCTACTCTGGTCAGGGTTCCCGATGGGGAACACAGGACAATTGATTTTGCTGTACTGCCCTCAATAGCCCACAATGCTGATAACGTCTGCTTTATTGTTGTTGAGCATTCTGGTAACCCATTTAAACACTTATTGTCTACATTGAAAACGGATTTCTTTTGAACTGCCTTTTGTGTTCAGTTTGTCGTTCCCCTACACCTCCAATTTGCACGTTTGTGGACGTACATACAGGCTCAAAGCTGTTTAGTTTCCATGGACTCACAGGTTCTGGAGCATTTCAGGTGTTTTGTCAATGGCTAGGTGTGGAGCATGAAGGCAAATAATGCCTCTGTTGGCTTGGCAGTCTTGTCATTGCACGACGCGCAAGCCACTGCACACTTCCTGATTTGTGTTCTTTGGGGGTTTCCGTGAAATGCAAACTGCTCGTAAAACAAAGTGCCGCTTTGCAGGGGCAAAATCTTGCATCCTTCGATTCCAGTGGAAACTGACATCAGCAGTCTTCGTGGAAGCCCCGTTATGAAGTGTCTGGCCCATTTGGCGAGATGTCATCTGCCTTGCCTGGTATACAGGAGCACGTGGGTTCGATCCCGACCCTGGTGCCTGTATGTTTGGAGTTTGCATGTTCTCCCTGTGGTTGTGTGGATTTTTTTCCTGGTCCTCAGGTTTTTCGCTCCTCATTTAAGATGTTCATTTAGAATATTTGACTGCTATACATTTTCACATTATAATTCAATTCGCATATGAAAAAGAGCTATATAGTTATGTTTATAGTTTTTTAAAGTTTATAGTTTATTAAAGGATTCAATATTGGGCCTCCCTATTTTACTGCATAAGGAGAGTTCTGTACTCCAGCAGTTATGAATGAGACAATTTTCACCCGCATTGTTATATTACCTTAAGAAACATTTAATGAAACATGATTATTTGTTTTTGATGGATCAGTTGGCCTAGATTTTCTGTGTTTTATGATTGTGCTTTAAATAAACACGGTGTTTGTACTGTTGGTAGTTAGCTGCTGATCCTAAACACAAGTAAGATTGACGCACACATTTTGGAACAGAGTTCCCAATGTGGTTGAATTTCTTGTCAGGCACGTGGGTTATTTCCAGAAAGGAAAACTACACTCGTTTAAGTATCCGTCCATTCTGATTTGGAATATCCTGTGGCGCTTAGTCATGGCATTTCTTCTAAATTAGATTCCAGGATGAATAACACGTCCCTGTTTTATTTCCAGTTGCATAAATAGACACTGGTAAATGTTTTACATTATCTGGCTCTTCTCATGTATGTTTGCAAACTTTTGTTGGAACATGTTATTGATACTGATTTTGCTATAATCCAGCCAGATGGCACTGTGATGGGAACACTTGACTCACAAATTCCAAGCTCATTTTCTGGTAAGGGGTTGGCATAATCCCTTCGGGATAGTTAAAGTGTGGAAAGTCAACAGTGGTTGTCAATGGAAAATACTGATTCCTGCTGTAGTAATGTGATATTGCGCAGCCGGCTGACGGCCACTAACAGAGGTGGCCATCACCCCACTGCTCATGTGGTGTGGATTGCAGGAGGGGAATCGGCCATTAACGGAGGAGAACTAGAAATCTGCAATGTTTTGTGGGTTTCAGGCTCAACAGTCCAGAAGAGTTTCTGGAGGAGCCACGGATTACAAACACTTGCGGATTTTATTAGTGTGGATTTTGTGGCCTGCTGTAGCGTCACATTGTTACATTGTTTAAAGGGTTACCCAAAACCTGGCGATAACAAATCAGCACAAATAGGAATATCCTTATATTATGTATTAGTCAGCATGGTATGCCTATTTTAGCATGTATCGATGTTTGGGTCCGATCGTTTGAGTAAAATGTGTGTTGTACACCCTCCACCACCCAACACAGTCAATTAAAAAAGTTGTCTCGTGGACAAACGTGCCAGGCTCAACCCTACAGCGTAGCCTTCGAGGTCTCACGTCTCGGTAGCATTCGGATGATTGGGTCAAAGGCTAGGTGTGAACACATGAGGAAGGATATGCCTGTGCTGGCTTGCCAACCTTGTTATTGCACAATAATAGAGACGCATAAGCCACTGCAACTTCTTGATTTTTGCTCAGAGGGGGTTTCCGTGAAATGTGAAACTGCTCCGAAAATAAAACGACACTTTGCAGAGGGGCAAAGTCTTAACATCCTTCGAATCCAATGGAAACCGACATTGGCAATCTTCGTGGAAACCCCCGTTAAGAATTATCTCGCCTACGTGCAGTATTTGAACGTTAAAATAATACAGTGCATGCTGGATGAGTGCCCGTGGACGCCATGCGGGCCGTGAGGGTTATTTGATTATGCTTCACGATGCTGGGCAGCAGTGTGTCGGTGAAATAATACGGTAAATATATACGATACTAGCGGTTAGTACCCGGCGTTGCCCGGGCGAAAAAGGCAGACACATGTAGTTAGACACGCAAATCCATTGATACACACACATAGAGTTACACGCACAAATGGACTCACACATACATATATAGACTGAACAACAACCGCCATTCGACACTAAGTGGTGGTGACGTTACAACAACGCTTGTGCCAGGCTATGTGCACCTTGAGGCCACTTATTCAAGTGTCATCTTCATGCCCACATTTTCTGTCATGTGGCACATCCTTTTGCATCCCAAGCCTCATTTTTACTCGTGTCTGGGAAAATGAAGTGATGCTTTACACGGGCAAAGTTTTTTTACATCCTAAGAGCCCAGAATGGGTTACTTTGTGGATAAAATGAGTAAAATCCCAGATAATCCCACAGATAATAGGATCCGTGATATTGGTCGCCTATATCACCACAGATTAGAGGACACATTCTACTGTCCTGTGTTGCAGTTGTGAATGAGACAACTTCCATTCGCAATGTGTCATACAAGCGAAAGAAGAACTGTTTTTTGTGTGATTTGGTTACGTAAAGTGCGAAAGAAGTTCAACATACATAAATATAAAATTATATATCATGACGTTTCAATCACAACACAAGCGGTCGTCCTCAGGTGGAAAAAAAACAATCCAGCAGTGGAACTGCTGAACCAGCGAGAGAGCTGTTACAACAAGAGGTTATTTATGTGGCGATGGGCAAGCAAGCGTGGTCTGAGCTGGAAAGGAATTCCATCCCTGGGCGCAAGCACGTCAGTTGTGTTAATGGGGGAGATTAGGGAGAGAGATTAGGGAGAGAGATTAGCATAAAATGAGCTTCCGTCTCCGCATAAGAGTATCATCCCCGCATATGCGCACAACAGCAGTGTTAATGGGAGATTATCACTATGTTGATGGGAGACATTAGGCAGGGAGATTAGGGGGATTAGTAAGTTAATGTCATGTCTGTGTAACACAAGCTGCGGTGCTACCAACTGCAAGAGCATCCACGCAAGAGAACCACAGCAATGGTGGTCGTGCTGACCTCAGGCCCTAGTGCCATGTGAGCGAATAGCGAAATCGCCCATTCCCCAACAAGACATGAACCCAGTTTTGGAAATCCACTTTCCAAGGGGGCCAGGCCCTTCCCTCCGAGAACTATCCAATTCAAATTTCTACACGGAGCCGACATGACCAACCAGAGAACAGGGCTAGGTTTGGTACAGCCTCATCTCCGGACTGTCTGAGGTGCCCCCCGTGTGTAGTACACGATTACGAACATGCTTTCCGGTCATGTACAACTATAGCTTACGTCTACGAACAAATAATGATGAGATTTACAATACACGTGTAAACATAAGTGTGGAAACTACACAGCAGGGTCTGAGATAAGTGGGACTGACTCCAGATCAGAACTTTTTGTTAAGGACTTTCAATATAGTGGGCAGGAAAACCATATTGAGTACGTGGAAGTATCACGAACCCCCCCTGCCCTTCCCATACTCAATGGCTGAATTAATTCAGCCCAATCTCAGCGCTGCAGCAGTCCTGAGCCTATAAGCTCGTAGACAAGGAAGAAGAATACACACGACACATGGGGTCCATTCCTAAATATTACACAAGTCTTAAATACCTTAGCCCAGAACTGCAATGACCTGCCCCCCCCTCCCCCCCACCTGCTCTGATGAGTCCGATGTACCTGATACCTTCGATGCCTCTGGTAACATCGTCCAGAACTTCAGGATGTTGCAATGTATTAGGTAAGGGAAGATGTGGAATAAAACATTTAACATAAAAAAAGTAAAGCAACAAGTAACTAAGATGATAGGGTGCCTTACAAAAATAGTCGCGTGGAGGTCGGAGCTATAACAGAAGATTGGACAGGCCCTGACAAAGCCATGGAGGGATGACATCATGCACGGGCTGAAAAACAGTGTCTGCAGGGCGTACAGGATTGCTTGTGCAATGGTAGTGATACAATTACAAGTCAACAGGGAAGAAACTGCATTAATGCGGTCAGTGTCTCTTTCCCAATATTGAATTGGCTTTAAGACTGAATCTGCTCAGGCATCATAGGTGGTTATTCATTTTTGTACCGTGCAATCCAACAGCAGTTGTTAAATGGGCAACTGCTGTTGATGAGAGAAAAAGAAACCAGGTCACGTTTTGTTTGCTTAAGTAAGCAAATAACAGTGCTGGAAAACATTTGTTCGGAAAGCCCATTGGTTGGTGAATCACAATGTTATTTTGAACAATACAAATATTTCCCATGTTTATTTCAACATTGTAAAAGGTAATATACAATATAGTTTGTCAATAGTGTGTATAAAACATATGAAATGCTGCCGTGGTGGAAGGGTGAGAGAGTGAACTGTGCAAGAGGTCGCCAGCTCGGCTGTTCAAATGTAGGACACGTTTCTTTAACCCCCCCCCACCTCTGTCCACGCAGCAATATTATTCGGTTCACCGTAGTTGCTCGACCAACAGGTCACGTGTGGTTGAGTAAAGTGCGGGAACTCGCCACCTTTCCACTACTTCTGGCCAACATGGAAGAGGAGGCCAAATACCCTCTTGAGCTCCCTCTAAGTGGAGAGCTGCACTTATACTTCTGTTAAAACGCATAAATGCCAATACATTTCGAGATGTCATTACAAGTTGTGTTTGGTGCTTGTATTGAATAGTATATATGTTTCTTTACCAGACAAGTAGTTGCATATTAAAGAATACTGAGAGGTTCTTGAATAATCTGTCTGTGAAGTGTTTCAACCATCTCACTTTGTTTCGTTGTCTTTCTATTTCACAGCAATCCTTTAAAGATGATGATGGCAGTCAAATGACTCTGGCTTGGGTTGGAAACAAGTCTGGGGTAAGATGCATGTTTACCAATTGCCTATTTTTTTATCTCTACCTAATCCACGATGTTTTTAATCTAGTATAATATTTTGGGTAAAATTACGACATGGATAATCAACGTTTTTGGGTTTAGATCGCGTTATTTATAAATGTGTCGTAACCCTCCACCACCCGACACGGCCAATCAGTAAAAAAAGTGTCACGTTGACAAAAGACAATTAGTTCACTGCTTTAGCCCACCGGTGTGTTGAAGCGTGAAACCACAACAATTTACAATTTGAGTACGACGTTTCGCTGGTAATTGCATCCAGCATCATCGGGCAATTCGCCAGAATGGGGGTCGCGAAAGCCTACGTGTTAAACTTATCACATGGAGCTGAACTTGAAAATAGTTGTGACTCTAGAACATTGCGTCTTGAGTGTGCTTTCAATGAGTGTGCTTTTCATGCGTGCGTAGGCAATCGATTAGCACGGTTGGCTATGTACGGTGCAAAAGAAGTTCTACATACAGGCATACATATGTACGTCAGGCCAGAAGCAGGAATTCACCGTCGTGCATTTGTATGAAAACTTTCAAATAAAATGAACAATGACCTCTAAAAATAATAGCTCTTCTCTTATAGTATGTAGTCCTTGGGTTTTGAGCTGTCTAACATGAGTTTACATTTTTAGATGTATGTATGGATGTTTAACTTATTTCGTACCGGCACTTCACCAAAGAAACCGCTAGTGCACATGCTGATGGTGACAGTTCAGAGTTCTGAGATGGATTTGTGGAGTTGGCAGAAATGATCAGTTTAACACGTAGGCTTTCACGACCAATATTATTCATAATAAACGTTTTTAGGTTAGATCGCGTTATTTATAAATGTGTCATAACCCTCCACCACCTGACACGGCCAATCAGCAAAAAAGTGTCACGTTGACAAAATAGAAATAGTTCACTACTTTAGCCCACCGGTGTGTTGAAGAGTGAAACCACAACAATTACAATTTTTGAGTGCGACGTTTCGCTGGTAATTGCATCCAGCATCATCGGGCAATTCACCAGAATGGTGAGGCTCTGCTCTTGCTCCCGGTCTTAAATAGAGCAGCAGCAGCAGCAGGGTGACGTAATAATTTAACTTATCATTGCACCTGTTGTCTTTTGTCAACGTGACACTTTTTTGCTGATTGGCCGTGTCGGCAGAGGTCGCAAACAGGTCTTTATTCCTTACCCGTACCCGTACCCGGCCGCACCAGGGTTGCAAATGGGTACCCATACCTGGCCTACCTTCCGTACCCGTACCGGCAGCCAGGGTCGCAAATGGCTACCCGTACCCGTACCCGGCCGGGTACGGGTAGCCGGGTATCGGGTAGGGTACGGGTATCGGGTACCCGGTTGCGACCTCTGCGTGTCGGGTGGTGGAGGGTTACGACACATTTATAAATAACGCGATCTAACCCAAAAACGTTTATCATGAATGGCAGAAATGATCTTGTGAAAAATGAAGAAGTACAATGACGAGTTAAGGTAGAGTCGATAGAGGAGAAATTGAGTGAGAATCGACTGAGATGGTTTGTACGTGTGGCCAGAAGGTCAGAAGACTAAATTGAAAAGAAAGTTCAAAAGGTCAGAATACAACATTGCAAAGAAAGTCCACGCAAAGACCTTGAAAGAAAAGGGAAATTTGAGGGAGACCGAAGAGAGAGAATACTTGGAAAGAAGATTTAAATTTGTGGGACAAAAAGCTCGGCAGAAGTGACTGGCATTAACATATTTTGTTCTCGGGAATCACACTCTAGACTCGTGAGACAGCTGAGGTATGTGTGCAGAAGATAAGAGATAGTGGCTGCCATGTTTAGTGTGGCCAGGGAATGCATGTAAAAGATAATATCTGCACTATTTATTTATTGGGTTAGTTTAAGTTAGATATATCTTACACATTTTAAACTTTAACCTGTCATCGAACTGTTCCGTCTGCTCCGTGATTGTGTGACCTACATGTTCACATGGGGTTCTATGTCTTACAGACAGTCTGCTGTAGTTCCCAGTAGAGGTTGTTGTTGCTATGTGTAATTTTAAATTTTGGCAAATTTGGACCATAACGCTGGCAAACAATGGCCTACTGTCTTCGAATGAGTCCCTCTGTAAATCTTGAATGTCCATTGTGAAGTAGCGGGCATGTGTATATTTATGGATTAATAAATACCCGCATTATTAACAGTGTGGCCTGCCAGATTCAATCCACGAACCTCTGCTATAGGTGATAAACGCACTATTGTTGGGCCATGTCACCGACCACTTACATTCGATCATGTGCAGAGTACCAACTGTGACATATACGTGTGCAAAGAAGAATGGAAATATACGTGCCCGTAATTAAACTCATAATGTGAAGAACTCAAATTTTGGGAACAAACACAATTCAGAGACTTGCCGATTTGGGCAGGACACATCTCACGAATAGAAGATGCCCAAAGGACGAGAATAGCGAAAGATTGGCAGCTCAAGAAGAGATTTCAACCCCCAAGAACAAATCGCCGCAGAGCACTGAGATTAAGCAATCGTGTACAGGAGTAAGCGGTCATGTATCATGGGGAGGGGGGGGGGGACAGTCTTCTTCCGTATGGCTGCTGATGTAGATGCAGAGCGACAACTGCAATATCCGCGTCAGAAGCAGCGGATTGTATCAGCTGTATCGTTTGTGTTTGTGGATTGGGTATTGCATCGTAAATATGTTGTGCGGTCCATTCTGGATGACCACAGTCGCACAGTGAGGGATAGAGATGGTGTGTGGAGCCTTTCATCTAGCAGTGAATGTGACACACATGATGATGATGTTAATGATGTCAGCAATAAAAACATTCTTATTTTAAAATGTTGCATTCTCCTTATTTTAAAATGCTCCCCAAACTTGTTCTTCGTGTATATAAAGTTATATAAATATGGCCACGAGCTTACACACACACTGGATCACAAGATGCACTCCGAACCTCTTCTGTATAATACAAGGGGAGAAAAGTGTGTTTATAATCCCGTGTTGCCTTCCCATTTCCTTAGGTTGTGTTGGCATTAACAGCAAGAGACTTCAATGTGCCATTCTTGCAGCTGTTGTTTGATCGAAGCAAACTCTACATAAGGTATTTATAGAACCAAAACACACACTTGAGCTTGGATAATCATCACGTCTGTGTTGCTGTTGTAAGCTGAGGATATTAATGATTCATAATTTTATACATTTGGTACTTGCGCCATTCTTATAGCGCAGGACTATTGCCAAGGCGCTATGTTTCGCAGACTGATGTAGTTCACCGGTAGGGGGCGATGCTGCTACGTGCGATTCCAAATGAGTAACACGCCGATCATATTTTTTAATTCGGACCACGATGCCAGCACACAGTGGTCAAATCAATTTGAATGACATTTTTAACATCAAACATAGCAGTGAAAAACCTCTCCTGAAAAAAATCTGGAGGCTCGGTGAAATTTTCCTGGATAACAAATGAATTAAATTTCTAAATATATTATGAACAAATTATTAATGAAAACTACTTTTTACTGATTGTATGTTCTGAGTCCAGGGTTGGAGCTCTGAGAGGGGGCCCCTCTATAGTGGAAGCCCTTGTACCAGCGGTGGTTCGAGCAAGTAGTTGCAGGACTGCACCTTTATTACCTTTTACAAGCTGAGCCATATATATAGATACTCCACTGATTTCTAATGACCCGCTTTTTTCCCTCAATGGGGGATTGAATATTGTTAAAGTGATGGCTTGATATCTTCTAGAGCAGAGAGTGTTAAAATATTGAAGTTCGAGTAGTGAAATTGGTGGCAGACTTTAAAATACATTGTTGTTTTCAGCGTAATTTCTCCCTATACTTAAAGTGGGTTACACTTAAATGGATCACCAAGTATATTTAGGAAACTCATATAAAAATGTATTCCCCAGTTATTTAAATACATTCACAAGTACTGTCATTAATTCCATCTTACTCGTTATTAAAAGCTGAAATTCAGTAGGCTCTTCGTTATCCACGTGCGGATTATCCGATTTGCTAATTAACCGCGCACCTGAGATTTTAACATAAATTTAAAATGAATGTATTTTCCTTTATGGCCAAATTAATGATCTAAAAACAGTAATACATTGTTTTTCTTGTACAAGTGTATTACAAGTCACATTCTTATATCGAACAAATATGAGCTCCGGTTAATCGTAAATCCAGGTGATCGCCTCTACAGTACAGTGGTTGCATATCTTTACAACATTGGGTGGATTTTGATTTTGATTGGCGTGGCTCTGCTGCTATCCACTTAGTGGGCAGTCTCCTGCGCGGGAGCAGGAAAGTGTTATCACTGAGCACGCCCATCGATTGGTTGATCGTTAGTATTCGTTCTAAATCGAAAAACAATCAAAATTGATTATCCGTGGTCATTCTCCCCGTCATTAGCATGGATAATCGAGAGTCTACTGTATTTCATTGCCTGGACTTCCATGTATAATAGAAAACAGGACCTACGCTTCTTGGTAGAATCAGTTGTGCAACTGAAACAATACAAATACAAGAGCCTGACTTTCATGATGGTGATGCAGTCTCAACGGTTATTGTTTGAGATGCCACAGTGGAAAGATGTTAACTACCTTTCCTAGTATACAGAAGGTAGTGCGTTCCATCCCGAACCTCTCCGTGGTCACGTACATTTTTCTCCAGGTCCTCCGGTTTTTCCTTCCACATTTAGAAACATGTGTTTGGAGTATCTGGTTGCTAGATATTTCCACATGATAAGCCACTTCGTTCAGCTATCATTTATGGCCAGGTCGCTTCTGAAAAGAGCTATATAGCTCAGTGGGCCGTACCTTGGTAAAATAAAAATAGTGGAGTTTTAGTTGAGTTTGACAGTGTGATTTGATTTACTGATTATTGCGTTGATGTTGCAGTACGGATTATGGCAAAACTTACAAGGACATCACGGGAGAGATAGGAAATGGCATGATCAGAAATGATCACTCCATCATCTCTCATCCACTGAATCCACAACGGGTAAGTGCTGTATTAGCCCAAAGGTGAGCACACTCACAAATTAATCAAGCGGGATGGTTAGGTATGCGAAGACACCTACCTGAGAGAGATTCAGTCGCTCTACCACTCTGTAGCTTCTCACGGTTGTGTTGAGGAGCTGGCGACGACTCGCTCAGAGACGGAGGTGAGGTTAAGGGCTTTCGCCGTTTATCAAGGGCTACACAAGACATGGGAAGGGGTGAACCACTTCCCAGGGGTTAGAGGTCCCACTGGGTCCCAACACAGCTGGTTGCCCTGTGCTGTCTCCTCTGCACCGGCCGTGGGATCATCTAACACGGCCGACCGAGGAGCACAGCCACGTCCAGCCCTGGCTCCCCGTTTCACCCTCTCTCGACCCTTGACTCCAGCTCCGACCCCACTTACGTCACTGGGTCCCCCCTTTATCCACGAGGAGCTGTGTCGCACTGTCCAGTGCGCATGACCCCATGTCCCGTGACGCCATCGCGCCGGACAGCGCACATGACGCCACTACTGTCTTCTACTCCTCTACAGTTGTGTGTGTGTGTCGCTCCCCGATGTGTTGGCTTGTTGCACCATGCGTTGTTCGGCACAATGTCCGACGTTTCACTCCACAGTGCTTGGGAGCTTTTTCAGCAACCAACATTCAGTTCCGCTCGTTATGCACTTGAACACTGCCACTGTAGCTATACATTAAGCAGTCCCCCTTAGAATACAGTATAATGTCGCATATCCAACTCGCTAGTCACCGACGTTATTAGAAACATATGTGAAAGGTGTGTGGATATGTGTAGAAAATTATAATGACACCCTGCACGATTCGTTTTCTGGACAAAAAGTGTAAACTGCTTAACTTGACGAAATGCTTGAATGTACTTTTAGAAGTGAATGAATGTAATATTTTAACAATATCAGTACCCTAAGTGAAAAGGTCAGAATTAGGAACATCTATAGAAAACGACATGCACAAAAAGCTGCACTGTGTGGGGGCAGCTAATTGATTAGGGCTGACATACGGCAATAGGATGTGCGGCTGTGTACAGAGATTTGCTCATTATAATTGGTGTCGATTGACACTGTCTCTTTTCCTCCACGGCCCCCTCTGAATATACAGGTTGTGCTGCTGACGGAAAAGTTGGGGCACGTCATCCTCTACTTCCTGGTGACCTCCAACGACGGAGGTTTGAACTTTGAGGTCAAGCCTATACCGTTCGCTCCAATGACCAAGTTCTCGTTCCATCCGATAAACCCCGACGTTCTCGTGTGCATCAGCCTCAACGTAAGAACCTTCATGTGACCGATGTTATCGGATGCAATAGCCGAGTTTTTCGCGGTTGCCGCTGCTGTGTTTTCGTGTTGGACCACGCATTATCTCACGTGATGTCCGATGTTCCGCTCCGTGTACTGCAAGTGCAGCTAAAGTTGAGTAAGTGAGTCGATGTCCTGAAGAAGCTCCTCCAGCAAATGGAGAAAAATATCAGACATCGTGCCGAACAAAACGTGTGGTACAACCCGAAAATGCATGGGGCGTGCTGTGTGATTTGTTAATGGCTCTTGCATTCAGTCAGGTTTGGACACTTCATTTTGAAAGTTTTGCTCAAATAATGATCACTGAATTTATGTCCGTCGTACCAATTGTGCCATGAGTTTTGGCCAGGTTGTGGAGGTGCGCTTGCATGCAATTCAGCACCTTTGAGGTTGTGGTGCGCTGATCCTGTAGAGCTGGGTCGGGGAACCTTTTTTCTGCCAAGGGCCATTTAGATATTTATAACATCATTCGCGGGCCATGCAAAATTTAATTTATGTTGCTATGAAAAAAGCGCCTAAATTTATTGAATTTCGAGTCATGCGGTTGCCTTGGCAGGGCCAGACCAAATGATTTCTCGGGCCTTGTATGGCCTGCGGGCCGGACGTTCTCCACCCCTGCTGTAGAGGCTTCAGGAATTGCATACGTGGGACGCAAACAATTGCATAACCCGAAACCTGTACAGCAAATAACACTTGGCGCATTCATCAATATGAATACCTTATAAAGAAATACGTAGAAATAGTTGATATTTCAGCCAATGGTCCTTCATCAAAGAAGAGAGTTTGTCCGATGAATGTGTTTGTATATTTGGAGTTTGCATAGATTTTTCTCAGGGTTCTCCGTTTTTTCCGTCCACGTTAAGAATCAACATGCTTTAGAGTATTTGGGTGAAAGAAATGTCCACATTACAAGCCACGTCGTTGAGCTATTGGTGACCAGGTCGCTTCTGAAAATTAGCTTTCTAGCTTAGTGGGCCATACCTGCTCAAATAAAAATAGTTTAGTTTAATAAGTGTAGTTTATAGTTTGAGTTTATTTTTGCATAATTTGTGCTTGTACACCACTGCCAACCATGCAGCAGCAGAATCACCAAATGGTTTGTACAGCCGGTAGATCCGTTCTCTTGTCAAAACTTTCCCTCGTACATTGTCCACTGTGGTTGACTGCTGTGATTTGGTGGCTTTTCGGCCACGGTGACACGAGCCTCAAATTTTTGTGAATGCAGTCCTCATAGGATGCCATCTATGTATGTGTCGTGGACTCAAACGGAGACTCAGACGTACTGTTTGGTGACAACACATTTATGAATACCAACACACTAACACAAAGGGGTGACTGCCCCTTCACCAGATAATAACCTATGGTGGTGGTCCACCAGGCTAACGACGCTAACTACACTGGGAGTTAGCTACCACGGACGGGACCCCAGCTTGGGTCTGGGTCCCCGTGTTAGTGACTTGTCTTCCGACATAGTTCGTAGACGTAGAGTCTTGAGGATCACAACAGCAGCCGGTCCCACTGGGAGGACCGGCTTATAGCCTCCGTGGCGGCGCTCGCTCCGCCCCTAGCCACGACCCCCTTCTCGAACCCTTGAGGAGGATCTCCAACTTGACACGTGCTCCCCCCAGCCCCCCTTTGGGGGTGCCCAGGTCAACCAGAGTGCCATTGCCCCTTAAAACCCCGTTTCGGGGCCGGCACCCCCGCACTCCATCCTGTAGGGATGGCACTGCACGCAGCGCGTGGTGCCATTGGTTGCTGTCGGTCAGTGCTCCTCGAGCCCCGCTCGGGCCGGTACTGCATCCACCTTCTGTGGTGTCTGCGGTGTCGATACATCGCGCGCCGTGCCTCTCCCAGGCCGGCTTCACACAGTGACATGCAACGATGTCACTACATATGCATGTTGAACCGCACCGCACGCAGCCCACCGTGCTTGTAGGAGGTGGGGTGGAAGGACAACAAACTGAACACAAAAATCAGTTATAGCTCCCAGTAGCTTCCTAATATCGGAAGAGCATTCTAGACGGCTACAGAAGCGCATAAAAAGTGCACGATGCGGTGACAATCTTTGTTCGATGGTTAGCCAGAAGCTGACGTGAGGATGACTGGAGTTTACGCGTTGCTTTATGCTTCGTGACGAGATTATCAAGGTATTGCGGTTAATTTGTGGCAAGCATTTTGTACTGAGTGCGACCTATTTTCAGAGAGAAGTGTGCCGACTATGCTTTCGAAATTGAATCGAGCTGAGCGTGGCCTTCACAGTGCAGGCAGCTGGTGGAATTTAGCGTTCACTTTAATGGACGTACTTACAGTCTTGTGAATAAATTACGTGAAACGCTTTCAACACATTTTGAGATGGTGTTTTTTTTTTACTAAAGTCGCATTAAAATAAAGAAACCCAGTTTAAAATTAGTAGGTATTTGTGCGTGTATGTGAGTGACCAGATTTGTATAACTTTATCGACCAATGGGCACGAGTTTTGGGTGGATTTTACTTTCGGGAGCATCTTATAACTTGGAGAATACAGTAATCGTTGTGAACAATAACATTTGTTTATTTTTTAGGCTTCGCTCTTCATCACGAAAGACTTTGGGATTACCTGGCGTTTAATTTATAACCATGTCATCACATATAAATGGTGAGCCTCGGTTCTGAATAAGCACAAGCATTACAAAATACATTTGTCGTGTTTAAAGTGAAAATTAAACTCTTGAATCAAAATATTTTTTTTTGCCAGGATCAGTGGCATACAGCTCCATTTCAACAGATTAGGTTTTAGGCCACTTCACCTCATTTATCTTGGTAATGTTAACAATAAAATCCCCTGGTATTTCCAGTGACTTCAGATAACGATGTAAAAACATACATTTGAGAAAAAAACATTAAAGTGAGCCACTGTAAATAATGTAAACCATATTCGGCTCCCGAATGAGAATTGTCTTTGAGTTTGGGTGCCTTAAATTAAATGAATCCATTTGATAACACTTGACAGTATTTGTAACACTTGAAAGAGTTTGCGCATTCGCGTTTTATGTCCGGCTTTAACATTGGTTCACGATAACCCTCGTATAAAGATGACCCAGTACGAACTGAACGTCAATATTAAGTTGACTTGCTTTTTCGGGACATGCCCTATGAAATCGATGGGCAAATTTATGAAAGAGTTACCCATAACCAGTGCCAAAAGAACCCACCTTGTTTTGTACTGACCATGTGGCCGATGCACGCAAGCCCTCTACAACGGAGCCGCTATTTGAGCTCCGTGGTCTCAATGTGGTCTGCAGGCAATAATTCTCAAGAGAGATAAAATATGAACGGAACTTTAGTATACGGCTGTGTTGCTATGAGAGGCCTACTTTATAGAAAACCGGTAAAAAAAGTAAAAAATTGTTGTCCTGTTGGCTTATCTCGGCCTATGGACATACTGCCTCCTGCACACCTGGTGCAACTGCTTCCATTATCCCTGATTCAATACTCACAACGACATGCTACAAATTGTTACAAAAACAATGGCTAACCGTGGCTCTTGTTATTTGTGTTTTTCGCGTATTGTAAAAGTGTGGTCCGTAATGCAAAGCACAGTTGTCATCGCATTTAGTTTGCTATTCTTCTGGGTGAATGGACAATTTAAACTTTTACGGTAACATCTTGATGGCTATTTTGAAAGCTTACAGATTTTATGTTTTATATTTGCATAAGTGTTGCACGCGTGATTGTGCGTGCAATTTCAATTGATGCTCTTGTTCAGATTACAGTACATGGCGTGTGTCATGCGTGTGAATAATTAATGTCCTAATCTTATAAATCTAATAATTTTCATTCCACTGGAGTTTCTGTATGTGCTGCAAGGTCAAGACAAAGGCTGTCTGTGACGGTAGTGTTTTGAATTGAGATGCAAGTCAACGATTGCACCTATTTACATTAACAGGGCAGAGGATGGATCACTCTACCTTACATCGACGGGTGGCGACGGTCCACAATGTATGTGTGCCTTTTTTTAAACGCGTTACACGGTCATTCGCATGCTCACAATAATATGCAGAGAGTAAATAACACGTTCGTGATCATAGCATCGGTCCCACTGCTACTACAATGTTCAAAGGGTGATCCAATTTTATAGATGCCCCAACAAGTGTTTTGAAAGCGACGGTCCTTGTATCTCGAAGGAGAGTTACATGAGTTCACAAGTGAGATTGGTGGAAGATAAGTCGAGGCTTTGACATAAAATATTTGTTCCCATTTAGTGGTGGTATCGCTAAATGGATCACACTGCGTATTTGCCAATATAGACACCCACTATACAAATGCTGAAAAGAATTACCAAATATTTATATTGCAAAAGTGGTACTTCAGAATGAACATGTTAAACATTTTGGTGCAAGATTTCGTATTAATGTGGATCTTTAAGTATCGATTTACGATACACTGCCGCATGAGGGCCTTCCCACGCTGCAGAGCGTGCGGTTTGTTTGGTCATTTGTTTGGTAATCCTGGTAGGAACCTCCTGGTTACACCTGCCCACAGGGGATTATTGTGTCCGTCGTGCACCAAGCTCTCAAGGTGTATGGATATTGTGACTACACAATCCGCAAAGCTATCACCCCAACCGTGAGGAAGGAGCCATCTGAGGATCCAATCAAAAACATCACCTTGCCATACATAGCAGGGGTTACCAAAAATATTTCCAAAATCATGAACAAACACAAAATCCAGGTCAGATTTAACACAGTACATAAAATTCGTGATCTGATCCCATCTGTTAAGGACAAGATTCCTGACATGCAATATCCCGGCGCCTACAAACTAAGCTGTATCTGCGGCGGCAGTTACATTGGGGAAACTAAGCGACATGTCTCGGACCGTGTTCGTGAGCATAAGGCAAATTTGAAACACGGTGCGACCAGTACTTCTGCCGTGGCTGATCATTATTTTAATGCAGCTGGCTCACACGAAATTGATTTCTCTAAGACGATGATATTTGCAAGCCCACTGGCTATCAACAACGATTCGTTCATAAAGCCATCCATTTCTACAGATACAGACAATTTCAACCGAGAGGATGGGTACAAACTCTCGGCAATCATTGGAAAGATGTCATCAACCACTTTGGGTCATGACATGATTTGTGTTTTTTCTTGTTAAGGGAACACAGGTCAAGTCATGACTTGATTTGTGTTTTCCTGTTACCTTACCCCAGGGCACATATACCCTGCCCACTTCGTTCTGACACCCTTTGGCACGTTGTTTCCTCCTGAAGACGATCGCTTGTGTTGTGATCGAAACGTCTTGGTTTTTTTCTTCTTGGTTCTTTCGGTAAAGTCACGTAGAAGGGAAGTAATAAAATAATACAAATAAAACATAATAAAATAATTCTCACGACGTTTAGGCCACAACGCAAGCAGCCGTCCTCAGGTGAAGAATGAAACCCCACCAAGCTTGGAGCGTATATTTAAGCTGGGTTGGAGGGGGGAAGAAGAGCGCCTTGACAAATATACGCTCCAAGCTTGGTGGTGTTTCATTCTTCACCTGACGACGGCTGCTTGCGTTGTGGCCGAAACGTCGTGAGAATTATTGTATTATGTTTTATTTTTATTATTTTATTACTTCCCTTCTACGTGACTTTACCGAAAGAACCAAGAAGATGAATCCCTGCAGTCACGAAAGCTTTAAATCGAAAAGTCTTGGTTTTTGTTTTATTTTTATTCACTTTATTTGTATTATTTTTCTATCTATGTGACTTTACCGAAAGAACCAAAGAATATGATTTATTGCAGTCACGAAAGTTTTAAGTAAAAATTAAGGTAGTGTTCTTAACAAATGTGAGTTTTTTTTTATTGTATGTGCTTGTGCACCTCTAACGATGCTGCAGGAGCAGCATCACCTCCAAGATAATGTGTTGATTATTGTAATAGTATTTGTAAATTGATTGTTTCTGATCAAGATGTTTGTAATATTTGATTGGCAGACAACAAACAGTGGCTGCGACTGCAGAAGTCCATCAATTATGGAGATACGTTCTTGGTAATGGCCAGTGGAATTCAAGAGTTTGGAGTGGCCGGTCACTTCATGTACGCGAGTGTGCTTTATCAAAATGTGAGTGTCAAGGAAGTTTATAATTTAACAAGATATATCAATCTTAATCACTCGACAGGTCATTGTAATGGACACCTTTGTATGTATGTTGAACTTGTTTCGCACCGTACATAGCCAACCGTGCTGATCGGAGATATCCTTCAAAGACCTTGGGCTGCTGCAATACGGCCATACGACGATCTGATATTCACAATAGTCACATCGTCCATTTTCATCCGTAACTATATATCGTGATCTTGGTTCTTTCGGTAAAGTCACGTAGAAGGGAAATAATCAAATAATAAAAATAAAACATAATAAAATAATTCCTCACGACGTTTCGGCCACAACGCAAGCAGCCGTCCTCAAGTGAAGACCTGGTCTTCACCGTCGTGAGAATTATTTTATTATCTTTTTTATTATTTTATTATTTCCCTTCTATGTGACTTTACCGAAAGAACCAAGAAGATGAATCCCTGCAGTCACGAAAGCTTTAAATCGAAATATATATCGTGATTATAATTGTCATGAATAGATTTTTTTTAACGTTTTATTTCTTGACAACTTAGTTATCTAATGACAATATGAATACTGAAAGTTATATATTAATTGCTATTATCCATTCGAGTAATGCTCTGTCTGTAAAATGTTTTCCGTCGTAGTTTACAGCATGGATATTATATGAAGTCGTAATTTTCCTAGTTCATTTAATTATCTTAGTGTAACTGACAGCATGTAATACAAAAATGGCTATGGGTAGTCCTTAAGTTTAGCGAACTACAATTCAACAACTTTTAACTAATCTTTATTTGGACTGGAAGTTCAGAAAAGCACAAAAATAGTACATGAACCATGCGAAATACACAGTTTTAACAAATATTAGAAACTGATTTCTCAATGATTGTCATTTCGTGACATGTGCAAGTGTATTGTATCATGCAAAATAATATCATGGCAGCCCTATAAAGACCTAATACCAGATGTGATATTTTAACAGCACACCTTGATGGTCATGTGTTGACTGGAAGATTTGCAGGATATGTCAGAAGGAGGCAAGCTGGTGAGGCCTGGTGGTATCAAGAGCATTGCAAATGATGACCTCTGATTTTTGTCATTGCAGGCCAGACTAGCTTTGCACATCTCCATCGATGGAGGCAAAAACTGGAACATAGCCCAGCTGGCGCCCTCCAACGTGTCACGGGTGAGTGAGCACACAGCCAGCCGCTCTCTACTTATTTGCGTGAAGAAAAAGATTTTAAAAATGTTCTTCTTAGATCGGATGCATTCAATCTGATTTTGTCAGAGGCATAAGGTTTATATTACGGCTCTCATATATCTTGGTGACAGGATTACCTTGTGGACCAAATAACAGTCTCAAAAACTCTTTTTGTTTACATTTGACTCCGTGGCTTTTACCGGGCGAGTGTTTACACAATGTCTGGGGTTCAAATTCATCATCGGCCCAGTACTGACCAAAGCATGCAACAAATACAAACTACAGCCCCTTTGTCATTCTACTGCCGGATGAAGGCCTCCCCTTGCTGTGCGGGGAATCTTCTGGATGAAATGCCCCATACGAATGTTAATTATTATTGAGGGTTAATTGACCATACTTCACCATCGCGGTCAGTGCACGTTTGAAGGCGAGGGTGGCAGAGTGCAGAATAACGATATATTCTGTTGCGTTGCACTCCACTGCCCACAGCGCCCATCACGCCTGTGGTTTTTTTTGCATGGTGTTTTTCCATTAAAATACTATCCAAGCCCAAATTCCTGCTTAGCTTTCGCGGTCTGATGGTATCGAGAGCAGTACGGTGGATTTGGCTGTCTGTAGTTGTTTGTCCACCTATTATTTAATACAGGAATGCACTCTTTTAAACTGTGACCCTATAACTTTGGGCCTCCTACGTCTCCCTTTGCCAAATGAGGATGATCACATTGAGCTCGCTCGTTATGATCAGTGTGGTATTAGAGACAGCCCTTTGTCAATTAACTGCAAGATTAAGTCCTCCCCATGTGTCGACAATGGCGGTTATTTGACCATTCTTCATCACGTTGGTCAGTGTGGCTCGGTGAATCTTGGGGGTGGAAGGGGGGGGAATGTCCCAGGACCTGTTTGATATCGCTCATCACTGATGTCAGCGGCGACCTCGGACTCAAACTCAGGTCGCGGGTTGATATTGAACTGTGGTAACCATGGCTGCGCATCCATAAATACAGTAGTGTCTTTTTTTAATTTGAAATATTATAGAAAGTCCATGCCTGCATTTTGCTTGTGTGTTTCACTTTCAGATATATGCCGTGCTGTGGTATGATGAAGACATGTTGTTTATGCATGTTGATGACCCAGAAGGTAGGATATTGTTCACCACTGCATGTGTTACAAAATACTCATCCGTATCTTACCTACCCTGAATACAAACTGCATTTGGTAATATATATAATGATATTTCAGCTTGTGATGTAGCTTGGCAATCACAACATTCAACACACAAGCGTCACTTGAACTTTAATATCTTCTAAATGTTATTACAGGGCTCCGCCGAGTCGAGGCCTTTGCGCTAGCAGTGGCGTGAGCAATCAATTTCAGTGCTGCACCAAGCTGCTGTTTATGACAACAGCAGCTTTGGTACAATTACATGAGAGCCCATTTCTAAACGCCCCTGTATTGTCCTTGTAATTCAGTTAGTGTAGAATAGAATTAGCCCGCTTACTATTTTATTACACTCGTTGAGAGGCAAAATAAATTGTCGGACGGGTGATGAAAAGTATTTAGTGAGAATGCTATTTAATGCTCTACTTTCGTACCACATGCTTATTTTATCAACCGACATTAACGTTTCAAGTTTATTTTTGCTAAACCCAGTAATATCTCAAAACATCTGGTGGCGTGGTGGGATGCAATGGTGGCGAGATGTTAACTATCTCGCCTGGTGTTCAGGAAGTCGTGGGTTTGATCCCGACCCTGACGCCTGTATATTTTTAATTTGCACGTTTTCCCTGTGGTTGTGTGGATTTCGTTTTGAGTCCTCCGGTTTTTCTCTCCATATTTAGAATCAACATGGGTTTCAAGTATTTTGCTGCAATACATTTCCACATTATAAGCCACTAATTTAATCTGATCGGCGTATGCTGCTCACGTGGTATCTAAGAATACCTTCACTTTTGATGGATAATGCTGCTCTGGTGTAATGATTAGTATACTTGACCCGGCATGCCAGTTGAAACGGCTACCAAGTTTCTTAAATCTCCCCAACAGTTATAAATGGGCACAGCCACGGTTAGTCAATCGGCATGTCGTGCGTGGTGGGGGTAAGGTGTGAGGCCAGCGTAGAAGAGTAGGCCAAATACCATCGAGGAGCTGTCCAGAACTCTAAGTGCGGAGGCTCTTCTGCCAGCAGTCTCACGAGGAAGACATTGCAGGGCTGCACCTTTTACCAAAGGACAAAGTGCACACCTCTACGAGAGAGAGATACGTCCTCACTGCTACCCCCTTTGGCTGTGCGCAGTGAAGACCTATGGATCCATCTACACGTCGGACAGGCAAGGAATCATCTTCTCCAAGTCGCTCGACAGGCACTTCTTCACCACGTTCTTGTTCAACACCGACTTCACCCCCGTCGCGTCAATGAAGGGCGTCTACATCACCACCCGCATAGCAGAAGGTACGAGACCATTTAGTTTACTTCAAGGCGTTTCTAAAGCGTTTGTGGATTCGTACACGTGTAGAGTAATAGCGCCGGCTAGTGGGACCGCAGCGGCAGCTGGGGGGGACAGACAGTGTACACGTGGGGGAGCGTGTGCATAGAGCTGTTGGCAGAGTGGGGGAACTGAGGCAGGGGTTACAAAGGGCCCCATTTAGGAGGCACCTGGAACCGACTAGAAGGTTCGAGAAGGGAGGATTGTTTAGGGCGGACCCAGGTCGCACTGGGAGGATAAAAGGGGAGCCGAGAGCGTAGCTCACGGCTGTCAGGCATGGGAGTGGGCTCATCTCGTCGTTGCCGTCTTCGCTAGATATTGCACGGCCGGATAAGTTGTAGCTGTCTCGGTCAGTGTCGTCGGTGTTACACAGTTAGAGTTGTCTTCTTGGTTCTTTCGGTAAAGTCACGTAGAAGGAAAATAATAAAATAATAAAAATAAAGCATAATTTCGTTGTTTATTATATTATTATGTTTTATTTTTATTATTTTATTTTCCTTCTACGTGACTTTACCGAAAGAACCAAGAAGATGAATCCCTGCAGTCACGAAAGCTTTAAATCGAAAGTTAGAGTTGTGTTTAGGCTAGGCGATTAAGGAGAGTGTGAGGACGAACCTGTGAAGTGTGGATGTGCTGAATAAAGAAGGTGCCTCCCAGAAACCCTTGTTTCCGGATCGTGACACTACACACGTTTGGCTGTAAAGCGATGGGAAAGCTCGCTTTGCCTTGCAAGACTTGTATTGGTGTCCGTGCATGTTTAGCTCTTGCTGTTTTAATTGCTGCTGCTGCTACGTCCATTCTATTTGCAGACAACAGAGTGCAGTCACGAATCACCTTCAACCGCGGGGGGCAGTGGCAACCTATTTTGAAACCCAAGAACGTGGAATGCAAAGCAGATGTTTTGGTAAGTGTGTCACCTTTTCATTCAACCAGAGCCTGTTGCAGCTGAACCCATTTGAGTGTGCAAATTAGATAGTGGCCGACCCATCTTCATTTCGTTGTCTATGGCGAGGAGTCGATCAGCAGCGTTTACATGTTCGTGTCGAGGTTGGCGAATGAGACGGTGGACGTCTTCAGGAGTAGTCACGTGGTGGATATCTCAAACGCTGCCGGGGAATAAATGGAAGCAGCAGCGGCGTTTACCCCTGTAGTCCACGGTTTGAGATTGGTCACTGCAATTGTACCGTGAGCTACATATACTCAACATTCTTTCGGACCAATGCATCTCCTTTTATACGGTCAGATTCCTCTTTGCTCTTTGTTGGACATTGATGTTCATTCCTGTCATAGCTTTTAAAATCCTTTATATTAAGTTCACGTGCTTGCGTGCTTGCTTGCTTGCTTAGGACCGTGCAAATCTTTCGGTCGTTTTTTAACCCACTTCCCGTGATCCAATCGAGCTGACATTTTCCACACAGACTCGTTGTGCCAGACAATTATTGTTCGTGAAAAAAAATTCCCAAAATTTTACACTTTTTAGGCAAAAAAAATGTATTTTACATATATTCAAATAGAACGCATTCATGGCTTTGGCTGAACGTCAGAGTGTAAGAGCCCAGAGCGTAACCCCTCCACAGGCCGTGGCGGAGTAGCGCAGTTGGTAGCGCCCTTGCTTCCCATGCCAAAGGTCGCGGGATCGATCCCCGCGTCCTCCACAGGCGAAAATATTTTTAAATCCTTTATATTAAGTTCGCTGCCACGCATATAAAGGATTTATAGTGAAAAACTTTGTTTTTACGGGTTTACTTGTTCACTGTCAAATGGCCGTGAAGTTATTGTTGGCAGTTGTGCTAGAATGAGGGCCTATCGCTTGGCATTTTATTGGCTGTGTGTTTGCAGCTAGCATTAGCGTCCTGTGCTAAAGTAAATGTTGGCAGTAAATTAATTGATTATTCACATTTTCGCTAAGATAATCTACATAGTTAACGTTAGGATTTAGCAGTGTACATATTTGTAATATATTTAGAATTCGATAAATGGTATAGGTAAGCAATGTGAATTTAAATCTTGACTTAAAGCTTTCGTGACTGCAGGAATTCATATTCCGTGGGTCTTTCGGTAAAGTCACGTAGATGGTTCAAAGAAAATAACAAAAAACTACGACGTTTCGATGGCAACACAAGCAGTCGTCATCTTTCTTCCTGATGACGATCGCTTGTGTTGTAATCGAAACATCGTAGAATTTTACACGCTTTTATTTAACTCACTTCGTCTGTTGTATCCTCAAAAAAGAAATCTTGTAACTCAATTTTTACACACTTCCCAATATGCTATCGACTGCAAACTTCGTATAGGTATGTCATGCTGATGACAACACGATATTATATCATAAAAAATCCAAAACATATTTTAAACCTTTTTACACGCTTTTATTTAACTTACTGTATGTGTTGTCGTATCCAAAACTCTTGTAACTCAATTTCAACCATATTCCCAATGTCGTATCGACTGACAATTTGGTATAGGTGTGTCATACTGATGACAACACGATATTCTATCATTGAAAAATTTAAAATAAATATTTTTCAACAATATTTTTTACGGCTCTAATTGTCCACGCTCAACTCACGTTGCCTGTAAATCACCACGTGGTCCCTTACGTCACGGCAAGCCACGGGGAGCCACGCCGTGGGGCTGGGATGTGGAAGGAGGGGAGGGGCGATGGGGGAAGGAGGAAGGGGGGAGGGTCAGCTCGGACGGTACATTTAATTAAAACGTGTTTAAAAAAAAAAGTATATTTAAATATTGTATTGTTATTTTATTTGAACCATCTACGTAACTTTACCAAAAGACCCAAAGAAAATGTAAATTTTATCAAGTCGGCAGCAATATTGCAGCAGCCATTCGTCGATGTATGTGGGGAGCTGTGGCGTAGCGTGGTGAAGTATGATTAAACAACCCTATAACCATTGGAACCTCATTTGCCAGTAGAAAAATATGATAATTGTTTTTTTACCCTTTTATCTGGCAACAAAACTGACACCTTTTTTACGAGGAGTCATGTTTGCATAGACCACAATACCTGCAGTCATAATGCAAACAAAACACATAACTCTGATAATGTATGCACTGTCCTTGAAGTTGATTGGTCCACACCCGAGACAGCTTTCCTTAGAGCCTAGTCTCACATGGTGTTGGACCAGATGACGCCAAAACGCGCCTTTTGGCGATTATCAACCATTATAGAATGGGGAGGCCTTCATTCAGAAGTGGACAGACAAAGAGGTTTAAATTATAATGAATTTACTTGATACAGCAATCGTGCTGTGACGATTACATCTGTAGACGGAAGCTTGTGTTGCCTCCGAAACGTCGTGATTTTTATTTAAATTTTTATTTTACTTTTATTAATTTAAATTTTTTACCTACGTGACTTTACCGAAAAAAACCCCAAGAATATGAATCCTTGCAGTCACGAAAGCTTCAAATCTAGAATTATAATTAATTACTTTTATTTAATCCTGCAAAACAGGTCATGCATTTAATGATGTTTACAACGTTTTTTCTCTTTTCCCAGGAGTCAGATTGTGCCCTTCACATCCATGGAAAATACACGATCCTGCAGGACAACAGTGTACCCCAGCTACTGCTCAGTGAGCAAAATGCTATCGGACTCATTATTGCACATGGTGAGAATATGGTCACGCTGTTATCGATACGGTTTAATAATACAAACTGATTATTTGAGTAATCGAAATACCCGTCCGATTACTGTGTCAATTACTCAAATGACACAAACCGTTGCGTAGATTTATTACTTGTGAAGCAACGGCGCCTTTTGCCGTGAAATACACTTTTTACACATCCACATTAAGGGGCTTGCGTCCAAGTCTAAATTAGGGTTTGGTCGGCTTGTGGGTCACTCTTCGCTGCTTTCCAGGAAATGTGGGCGCATCGCTGAATGCGACTGAGCGAGACGTCTACCTATCTGAAGACGGTGGCTACACCTGGAGCCGAGTGCTGCAGGGCCCCCACTACTACAGCATCCTGGACTCAGGAGGGCTCATCGTGGCTGTGCCATTCAGCTATAGCCACACTCCAGGAGTTATTCAGTACGTGCACGTGCGTGCGTGTGTGTGTGTGTGGGGAGCGGTAGTGTAGTGGTTAGCGCACTGCGCTATGGACGTGGCAACCCCAGTTCGATTCCCGCTCACGGCCAAAATCAGTGATGATTATCTGAACCGGTTCTGGGCCTCCCCTAGGTCGACTCAGCCTCAAATAAGTACCTGGTGTGGTGTGTAAACATCGCCACTGGGGAGACAAAGGCGGCCGGGCGTGGTGCTGGCCACCCCACCCCTTCGTGTGCCGTTCTGGCCTTCATAGGTGCTCGCAAACAGCACTTGCTCGAACAGCCTATTACAGGCTATACGGGAGCTCTTTATCTTTGTGTGTGTGAGACGACCGAAATTAGCTCTAGTGTAAGCGGTTAGCGCGCTGTGCTATGTACCCAGCGGCCCTGGAAAGGGCGCTATATAAATCCGAAATAGAATAGAATAGACCCGAGTTCGATTGCTGCTCACGGCCAACACCAGTAACGATTATCTGAACCATTCTTGGGCCTGCCTGAGGTCGACTCGGCCTCAAATGAGTAATTGGTGGGGTGTGTATACATCATTCTAGAGAGACAAAGATGGCCGGGCGTGGTGCTGGTCACCCACCCCCTCGTGTGACATGCCGGTCTTCATAGGTACTCACTAACAGCACTTACCCCAACAGTCTGTTGAGGCTGTACGGGGGAGCACTCCCCCTCCTCCCTCCCATCTCTACTTTTGTTCCTCTTCCCTTGCCTTCGCTTCCCAATATAAAACCCCTACGTTCCCACTGCTCGCAGTCTCTAAGTGAGTGGGGGGGGCAGTGAGTCCAATCTCCCCCCCCCCCTTCCCAGAACCCAGGAGCACTGAGCTCAGAATTTCTGTATGGGCCCCCTCCCTCCCTTGTTTCGGTTCGTGCCTTTTACTGGGTTCTTGTAAAATAAAATTAAAATCCTGCCAGACACAGGGGCAATTAATTATTATTAACGTAAAAATCCGAGTCACTTTCCGTGGAGCAGAGTTGTGAGGCCGAAGTTGTGTATTTGTCATATTAAAATGAAATCAACGTGATAAATGAGAGAGCACGTGGATAACTGAGATGACCAAGCTCATGGGTTTGCTGAATTCCATACAACAGATACATATATAGATTTATAATCGATAGTACACCTACAAACAGCGCTGCTTAGTAATCCCGTGTGACCATATTCCACATGACCACTGGAGCATTACACGACTTGCCTCGTGTTCCCCGAAGAGGTGTTGCACGTGTAGAGTCGTGCTTCGTGATTACAGACTCAGACGGAGACCAGGGTAGAATGTTCAGGGCTGCTTGCCGTTTATTCACACCGACATCCGCACTCCTTCTTCGGTCTCGAGTATCCCCTACTCCCTGACTCTCGCCCTCACTCCTGACCCCCTCGACCTTTGTCCAGGCTACCCCGTACTCATCCACCCCTAGCCTCCTTTGTCTCTCTGGCCCAGGACCCTTTCTCCCTGCTACCTGACTGACTCCCTTTCTCTCTCTCCCCTTCCGGCCAGGTTCCCCTTTTTAAATCCTTTATATTAAGTTCACTTGCTTGCTTGCTTGCGCGCTTACGACCGTGCAAATCTTTCGGTCGTTTTTTAACCCACTTCCCGTGATCCAATCGAGCTAACATTTTGCACACAGACTCGTTGTGCGTGACAATTTATTTTCGTGAAAAAATGTTTCCTAAATTTTCCACTTTTTAGGAAAAATTTTTTTTCATATTTAATTTAAAAAACCAATGTGATAAAAATTAAACTATTACTCAAGAAAAACAGACATGAATAATAAAATAAAACCGATGCCATGCATATAAAGGATTTATAGTGAAAAACTTTGTTTTTACGGGTTAATTTTTTATCCCCTTAGCTCGGGCTCCTCCCTTTTACCTGGAGTCTTTCTACTTACCCTCCTCTCTCTCTCTGCCTTCTGGCACTCCCCTTTTTGCTTGGACCCCTTCCCGCGATTGCCCCTCGTTGGGTCCCCGCAGTACTCCTCTACACACGTGTACCCTACGCGTATGCGTACCACAGGTTGGGAACCACTGATAGGTAAAGCATTCTCTTTTGATTCACATCTTGGCGGAGGGCAATTTAGGCACCGGCTCACCGCCAGTCTGCGGCCCTCCAGCTTGACCTGTGGTTCCTCGGCGATCGTGAGATGCGCAATGTGCATGAACGACGCTGTATACAAACTTCTTAACATTGTTATTACAGTGTTATTTTTGGATGATTGGAGAGCTCTATGCATTTTTGCATGTTCCAATTAGCTCTGAAAAGATTAATATTTTTTTACCCAGGCTTAATTGCCAGCCATCTGGCAGCATTTGACTTGTGTCTTCCGAGTAGAGGATTTGAGTTTTCAGAATTTCTACATTTAAATGTTGATTTCAGACTTTTTTTTTTACTTTTATTACATTTATTACAAACCTGGTATTTGTACCAACACCAAACCCACTTGACATAGGTAATGGACCCCCCCCCCCCCCCCGTGCCTCGTAGCCAACTTAATTGCTTCCTGTTCTGTTTTTGTTTGTTGCTGACAGCTTTTCAACCGAAGCGGGGCAGACTTGGCACGAGTTTCTCTTTTCGCCAGAGAAACTCATGGTCAAGGGGCTTGTGTCAGAGCCAGGTGCCAAGTCCACCCACGTGAGTGTGTGGGGCCACCACTTGCAGATGACCAACCCAGTCCGCGTTGACCTTATCTGGGTCAGCTACACGATCGACTTCGGCATCCTGCTGAAACGAAACTGTAAGGATTCACGCAGCTTCACGTTCGTTTTTCACATTGCAATACAAACTGAAACTTAATCACTGCACATTCAGTCCATGGCTATGTCAGTTGAAATTTAAGTTTTAAGGTTTGTTTAATTACAAAAAAGAATTGTGTTCATAGTTCCATGTATGACCAGCCACAAGAATAGTGCCATAATACATTTTACGTTTGTCTCGAAACTGATTCTTAGATTTGTTATTCATAAGAGGTTTTTCGGTTAGATCGCGTAAATTTAAATGTTTCGTCAAACCAGCCACCACCCGACAGCCAATTAGTAAGGTTTGTCACGGAAACAAAAAATGCGAATTCGTGACTAGTAAATCAGAGTAGTAAACCCACAACATTTCCAATTCAAGTACGACGTTCCGCCGGTAATTGCAACCAGCGTCGGGTTTAACGACATATATATTTACATGATCTAACCCATAAACCTCTGATGGATAATATTGGTCGCGAAAGCCTACGTGTTACGTAATTATTATTTCCGTTGATTTGGTGTAGGTTGTAGCAAACGGACACAATGTGAAATGCAATGTTACGTAGCTTAGAATTTCAATGGCCAGCTTGTACTGGATACATTTTTTTTAAAGAGATTATGTAGCTAGCATTGTTTTGCCTCCTGAGCCAGTTTGCACAGTTAAACGTCTTTCCTGTAGCCGCGTGGTAATTTCTGTAGGGCGAGAGTAACAAAGTGCACCATATTTCACTGGTACCGAGGATTGTGACAACACTGACATCTTTTTTTAATAATAGTCCATTACGCATTTGTCCTTCCCCCGCACCTCCGAATAGTTTGGTTGGTTATGTAAGGCGCGAAAGAAGTTCAACATACATCCACACCTATCATCGTTACCAAATTATTTCCAATTTTTTGGCACGGTGATATTCCGGATTTCCTGTTTTGTATTTTGTAAGCCACTTTGAGATATTGTGATATACAAGTGCTTAACCCTATATTGAACTGAACTTCTTTCGCACCGGACGTAGCCCACCGAATGGCTTTTATATTGCAGGTGCGTACCTAGGTTGTGTGTTCCAGACTGTCTATTTTTCTAACTGTTTGTTTTAAAACCACACTTTCATTGTCAGACATTGTCAGGCACAAAGCCCTGGGTATGAATGTAATCTTGGTGCTGCAGTGATTCATGTGCTGCACTTTAATCCGCTCGACCTAAGTTTGATTCCCGGCCAATGCTAACATCGGTGGCGAGTGATATCTGAAAGCTCTCCTGGCTTGCGCTCCTCTTCCCCATAACCATCCCACGCTGACCGGCGTGATGAAGCATGCTCAAACAACACCCTTGACTTACAGGACGTAGGGAGGCCTTCATCCAGCAGTGGACTGAACTAGGACTATAAATGAATGTTCTGCTCTTTTTGAGCATTGAGGCGGTGCTAATCTCTTGTTTACAGCCTCGAGAAAGTGCTGGTAATTCCACATCCCTCTTGCGCACGTGAGTCTATCCATACGAGTAGCATTGTTGACCTCCCCACAAAGTGGAAGGGTGATGGGCTCTCAACCTTTCCGATTGCGAGCCGCTCGCTTTTCAGCTGAGCCACCTGGGGCCAAATTATTGCGATGGCTAAATGTTCATCAGCGGCTGTTGTGCGGTTCGTTCCAGGCACGGATGAAGACTTTGAACCGTGGTTGGCACATTGGATGGAGGATCCCACCAACCAGTCGAGCGGCTGTGTCCTGGGAGTCAAGCGAACATTCCACATGCTCAAGAAGAACTCTTCGTGTTTGAAGGGACCTGACTATTTTCCCAATGAGACCCTTGGCTACTGCCCGTGCACAGAAGAAGACTACATGTGGTGGGTTTATGACGATGCATGGACCCCCCCCCCCCCCACACACACACAGTGGGACACCACAGTGGCGAGATGTTAACGACCTCACCTCGTATAAAGGAGGTCATGGGTTTGATCCTGACCCTGATGCCTGTATATTTTGACTTTGCATGTTCTCCCTGTGGTCGCATGGATTTTTCTCCGGGTCCTCTGATTTTTCACTCCACATTTAGTAAAATGCGTTTTGAGTATTTGGCTGCTATACATTTCCACTTGATAAGCCACTTCATTGAGCAATCCATTTGTGCCAGGTTGCTTCTGACAAAGTGATATAGCTCCGTGGGCCTTACCTGGTACACGAAAAATTGTTTCGTTTATTGTGAAAATATAGCAACGCGCTTGACTGCAATGAGGTCCTGCGGATGTGGGATCATATCCAGCTCGCTTGAGACAGAGATGTGAAAATGTTGGATATGTGGAAATCTATTTTAAAAATTACAGTTATTAATTGGTCACGGCTGATACTTGATGGTTGGGTATACAACGTTGCACTCTAGAGGTTATCCTGCCTGAGTCCAAGTCCGGCCACGGCTAAGAAAGTGGGCAGAGTGAGGAGTTTGATTGTTATGGCAATGTTTGGAATGTGTGCAGCGGGGCAAAGGCTGTGTAGGTTGTGGAGAGGAAACAGAAATGACTTTGTATGGAATCACTCAAGGTGGCACAACGTTCATCGTCATCATCATCAGCATCTGTGAGCGCAAAAATGTGTTCAGCAAACACGCGGTACAACCCTGATAATGAGGCACTTGGGAAAGCTGTGTACAGCACAACCGCAAACAACCTACGCAGTAGTAAAATAAGTACCAGTTTATGGGAAGTCAACACTGGTACTCCTCGGGCAGTGTTTCTCTAAGTGTGCTCCCTGCACCACCACCAGTGGTCCGCGACGATCCTCCAGGCAGGCCATGTGGCTGTGATGCACAGGTTGATCCGGATAATAAGGACAATGTTTATTTCCCATTTGTTTTAAGGGGCCGTCCATAAATGACGTCACGCACCTGGGGGGGGCGGGGGGGGGTCAGACATTTGTGACGATGTGTGACGAGGGGGGGGGGTGTTTGAGAAATGTGACGTCACATCAAAATGCGCAACTTTAAATAAATATAGACAACACGTTCTACTTAATTAAATAGACTTTTTAATAAATGTTTTCTCCTACAACATCAGAGTGCATCGCCACATTAAATATGCACTACGATGACAATAGTTTAAAGCGATTTGATGCATGTTTTATTTGGGGGGGGGGGCATAGCTTAGTGACGTCATATTTGGGGGGTGGGGGTCTGACTTTTTGTGACGCCGTGTGACGAGGGGGGGGGGGGTAAAAAATTGTGACGTCATTTATGGACAGTCCCTAAATATTAAGATATTTCAGTACAAAAAATTAAGTAAGATAAACTACCCTGATTAAACTACCCTTAACCCTAAGAACTACATGCCCCACCCACCCCCCTAAAAATATCCTTATATCTACGTTTAAAAAAAAAATGTTGTTATGCTCCGGTAATATGAATCATCTTGTATGGCTGGTATTGAGAGAGAGAGAAGCATATCTATCAACCCATATTGTTTACCCGTATTCTTGTACAGAGAAATTTAGTTTTTAGGTCCATGTGGTGTACAGCTGTTTCAATGCGGGCAATTTTTCTTGTCTTTGTGTTTCTCCCTTGTGATGGGACTTTATAGGATGAACGGTGAAATGTATAAGGGGCACGTGGTGACCAATAAGGTCTGAATTGGTCTGTAATAAGGTAGGCACTGATAAGGGGTTGACAGGTTTGGAGAAGTGAATCCGTTTTGTCACCAAGGGTGGTGGTGGGGCTGGGTGGTCCGCGGTAATGTTTCCATCGGCTGAGTGGTCCACACGCCAAAAAGTTTCGAGAAACACTGGCCTAAGGGGATGCAAGCCTCAGCAATGGGAATGTGTTATTTCCACCACTGCTCCAGGGCTGTGAAGAGGAGATGAGCATTGCTTACACGCTCATCAGAGCAGAGAACTACTTGAAGTTTTTGGCTTCTTTGCCGTGACCTTCATAGTAATGTCTTTCCGTGTGACTGCAGTGACTTTGGATACTACAAAGATGGTGGCAAATGTTTAGAAGAGTGGAAATTCAACAAAACCTCGCTGTTCGTGTGCCTTACTGAACAAGAGCAGCTGGTCCAGACAGAGGGGTACGTTACAACGTTGTACTTTTGTCTTGCAATTGTAAGCAGTGTGAAGTTGGTTTGAAATTACAAAAAATATTTATCACGTGTTTGACACTGGATGGATACAAAAAGTGGTTTAGTATGCGTGACAAATTAGTATTACGTTTAGTTTTTTCTTGTTATTTGGAGTGGTATTTTCAGTAGCATTTCAGAGTATGGAATGTCGTTTTAAAATAAGTTAAATGCTTGAAATGGGGTGAAAAGATCTCGGTTAAAAATAGCAATCATCAGACTAAACTAAAATTGTCGTAATCCTAATCTGAATTCTGCAGTCTCTTTGAACCAACCAATAAATAATACACAGATCCCTGGGAAATTGTAAATAAGTTAGATGATTGGCAATAACTTTCATATTAACGTAACATGTAGATTTTCACAGCCAGTTTTATGATTCAGAATAGATATGTGGGTTAGGCCACATGTAACGATCTGGACAAATTTGTGTTGCAAGACCCTCCACCACCCGACTCGACCAAAGAAATGAAATTGTCACACGGAGCACAGGCGGTTAACAACGTGCAGATTATTTAAATTTTTCAAAATCTTCGGTCATTTGAAAGACCCTATTCTCACAGCAAAACAATTAGATACGACTGTTTCACTTGAAATTTCGCCAAGCATCAGAACAGTAAAAGTCTCAATCGCTGCACGCTAAATTAATATCTATTGTTCCATTAATCTGTCCATTCTACATTACAATATTGCTTTTTTAGTCAGTCTTTAAATGACACCGGGCCAAGTTCACGAATCATTTTGAACACGTCAAGGGGCAGTTTTGCAGTCGTTCTGCCATTGGATTGGGAGCATGTGTGGAGGTCTTAAGAATTCGGAGCGGTGTTGGTGAGGATTCTGGCTGCTGCATCTCATATCGTTCGTCCCGTGCATCAAGGTACCGCAAGGTGCCAGGAGACAAATGCCAGGGAGGGGTGCAGCACAACAGCACGAGGAAGGTGACGTCGATAACGTGCACGCACACCCTCATCAAACCCTATGTCGAACCCATGTTCACGACAGCGGCATCGTCATATAAGGTACGTCAATTTTACCCTTTCCCATTCCGACACATCTGACAGTTGCAGGGTGGGGTCCCGTTTACCGCTGAATCTTGGGACGCGTAAGCGGTTAGCGTTCGTTTTATTTAGAGAGGCATAGCGCCGTTGTTTTTAAACACATTATACTCACCGCAGAGAACTGTAGCGACATAACCGCACTATGATAGATGGTACCAAACTGTGCCACACGCCCTCCGGCATGGCATTGTGGGAGCCTCGGGGTACGTCTTCTGACCTCAAGACGTACCTAGAAAGTTATTTCATTATCTTCTTGGTTCTTTCGGTAAAGTCACGTAGAAGGAAAATAATAAAATAATAAAAGTAAAACATAATAAAATAATTCTCACGACGTTTCGGCCACAACGCAAGCAGCCGTCTTCAGGTGGAGAACAGGTCTGTCGAAAAAGGCAGAGTCTGAATGCTTTCTCGACAGTCTTGTCAGATCTCGGAAGCTAAGCAGCTCACAACCTGCACAGAGCTAGTGTGGGTAACCACCATACGTGCGCGACTGGTCGTTATCGGTTGTGGGGCTTACACGGTGGGCAGCAACAGAGGGCAGTGCAGCACAATCCATTGTTGTACTGCGCTTCTATGCCCCTGCGTTAATGCTCCCCGTCTTCAGAAACCCGCACTGACAACGAACCTCTAACGATACGCATGGTGCAGGGGAAGACCTCATCCGACAAGTGATTGTATTGTATTAATCACTGAATCATTTTTCCGGTGCAGCAGTTCAAACAATGGTGCAAAGTTCTTAAATCCCCCCCCCCCCTCTCATATCCACGCAGCGCTCTCGATGGGTGCGCCACAGTGTGTTGATTGGAAGCGTATTATTAAATAATACATATTACAATTCCTTATAGGGGAAACAAATGCTAATTAACTGATTACTAACGTAGCATACAATTACAATAACACACATTACAAATGATTACTAATCTACAACTCGCATCATAACAATTGCCTGATTACCAATCTAGTATATAATTACAATAACCTCCACCTCAAATCGTTGCACCTGATGAGTTAAATGATGATGTCACCCTGCTGCTGCTGCTCTATTTAAGACCGGGAGCAAGAGCAGAGCCTCACCATTCTGGCGAATTGCCCGATGATGCTGGATGCAATTATCAGCGAAACGTCGTACTCAAAAAATTGTAAATGTTGTGGTTTCACTCTTCAACACACCGGTGGGCTAAAGCAGTGAACTATTTGTCTTTTGTCAACGTGACACTTTTTTGCTGATTGGCCGTGTCGGGTGGTGGAGGGTTACGACACATTTATAAATGACGCGATCTAAACCCAAACACGTTGATTATGAGGTCGATTGTGGTGGGCAAAGCGTGAGCGACCCGCACCAATTTTTTTATTTGTGATTTGTTTGCCTTTCCTTTACTTTGCGCTCCTGTCGTGTTTTGTTTGTTGTTGTAACGTTCTTACCCCGTACCTACTGGACGTCTGTACAAAAACGAGCTTTGTAGCTCATCAGATTCTTCCAATATAAATAAAGATTTTGATTCCGATCCTATTCGACGACGTCTGGTTGGCATGGAAGATTAGGCCAAATACCGTTTAGGGAGGGGCTCTACAGAGCTTCCGATAATGGAAGCCCTCCTGCTAGCAGCAGCATGAGCGAGCAATTTTAGGGCCTACACTTTTACCGTTTGCCACCTATCGTAGCAATGGTGTGATGGTGGTGTTTGGTGTTTTGCAGCCAATCTCACAGAACAACCACGGAGGAGTGATCGCTCTCGTCGTTCTTTTCGTCTTGGTCATCATCGGCGCGCTCGTCGTTGCGGCGAGGAGGAGCCAAGCCTTCAAGGACCGGTGAGTGCTTAGAGCTGCGGCCTACTGTGCCTCCAAAGCCGCGCCAGCCTTCCACATTCCGCGAGGTCAACGGTGACGACGGCCGCCCCATGGCCGCTGCCCAGAGGTCGCAATCGGGTACCCGATACCCGTACCCTACCCGATACCTGGCTACCCGTACCCGGTCGGGTACGGGTACCCGTTTGTGACCCTGGTGCGGCCGGGTACGGGTACGGGTAGGCCGTGAGTCACTGGTGAGTAACCGTTTGTTACTCATTTCCCAACGTCTTGTCTTGTCTCACAATTCAAGTTCCTAGAATCAACCCACCCGCGCCTGGAACATGACTTCATCCCAGAGGTCGCAATCGGGTACCCGATACCCGTACCCTACCCGATACCCGGCTACACGTACCCGGCCGGGTATCCGGTACGGGTACAGGTACCAGTTTGCGACCCTGGTGCGGCCGGGTACGGTTACGGGTAAGGAATCAAAACCCGTTTGCGACCTCTGCCGCTGCCTCCTCATCCATCTCACTCCTGCACGTGAACGTACAATCGCTCTTCTCTTGTAGAGATAGGAATCTCGTCCGTGTGTTCTAAGCTGGCTGACATGAGTTCACATTTCCAGATGTATGTATGGTGAGCTTCTTTCACACCGTACGTAGCTAACCGTACTCATCGGAGGTGCGGGGGGGGGGGGAAGAACGACAACAAAAAAGATTTCCTCCCTGCATCTCCATGGTGGATATCTTCTTAGCTGGCTTCTCTCCGTTGTCTGCCATTCTGTCACCAGTCTAATGCGCACTGTATGTTCTGTCCAAAATCGTAAATAATATTCATTCTGTACATTTAGTATTCGCGCCTATTCTTGTAGCGCAAGGCTTTTACAAAGGCGCAATGTTTCACAGAAGGTCTGCAGCAATTTCACAGCCAGGGAGCGATATTTAATCCAGTTTGGTACTTTAGTTTGAATGTGGAAAATTTGGACCATGACACTTGCGCACAATGGCCTGCTCGTTTCGAATGACATGAGGGGATCTTTATCATCCACCTTGGAAGCATACAGCATGTATTTTTTTTATGGTTAATACACCACCGCAGTGTTAACCAGGGCGGTCTGCTAGATTCGAGCCACGAACCTGTGCAACAAGCGGCAAACGAACTGCTGCTGGGCCGTGTCACCGCCCAGAGTTAACAGATCGACGAAAAGTTCCGTGCACTCATCGCGCTGTGCCGCGTAGCATGTGTGCACCAAAATAACGTTGCATGTCGTGTTTTGCAGATGTAACTCCATTCGATACCTGATTCTACGAGAAGAACAAGTCAATCTCTGAATCCGTTCGCAAGAAGAAACCAAAAGCCTTGCTGCCTCGATGAAGTGAGACCTTTTTGCAACAAAACAGAAAGGCGGTAAAGGTTTTCCATGGTTATCACACACAACAACCCGAGACGGCTACAGCATGTAAACATGTGGTTATCAATGCACAAAGTTCGACTAGAGTTTGTTTGAGGTTCTATTACGGGTTATCTTGCGCAAAACCTTGCTTTGGGTTTGCACGCACGGCTTCACGGCACAGATTTGGATTGTGTTTTGCTGTGCACGTGATTAAAAACACAAATTGGATTCCGGTATATAAATGGTTTGCCTAAATTACATAACAATTGCCAATTGTGTTTGCAGTGGTCTTTGCGTTCATAGCTTCCAAAATGATCTTATCAAGCTGCTGGTGCTAATCAGATACATAATTACAAATTACAGAGATACGTCTTCTGCTATAGGCTGCGACTATCAAAATATAATTTCTGATGCACTCTACATGAAGCCATTTGCATCGCAGCAGGGAAGGTATACATATAAGGTTATGCGTTGTTTAATAGTTAAAGAAGTGAAAGTTATTTCCTGCTCAAAAAAGAGGCGGTGCTCAACTCCCACTCGCAGGCTTGAGCCATTGGTGGAAATTCCTCATTCCTATGGTGGCAACAAGTCCCCTCCACAGGATAAACCTCTTCTCAAAGTGGTACTTTATAGGTCCCCTTGGGGTGATTATAGGCTGAATTGGTTCATATCACTGTTTCATTGACCACGGACAATGTGATCTTTAGACATCAACTATTATTTCATCTTGATATGCGAGCTAGTGATTTGGCTAAATTTGAACAATTTACTCGGGTGTTTCCTTAACAAGAAAGGTACGAGTGAGTTTAACGCTGACAGTGTAAAAAAGTGCGTCGGTTAATTCTGCCTTTTAACAACCGGGGTGGGAGGGGGGTGTCCTGGAAAGTCGATAACGCAGGTATATTTATTTTCAGATCGCGAATGTCAGCTTCATTGGAACAGCTTATCATCCACTTTTGATAGTTTATTGTATCATCCCCTTGCAGATGGCCATGCAATGAACGTATGAATTAACTTGGTTTGTCAACTTTATCTGCCTACTTTCAACAGAAGCCTACTTTCTGGACAATTAAATGTCTTGCCTTATCGAGTTTGTTAGGGCACACCTCTGTTGTTTAACAGAGATTGTGTACAAAAGCACATGCAGGTACTTGCACCCACATGACCCTATCAACTTGTAATTTAATCAAAATCATCCAAAGTTTAAGCCTTTGCCTTTATAAATATGTCTGTATGTGCATCGACTGCTGGTTATTTACGTAATTCCTAGCTTATTATTTCACTGTAATAAAATCACGATATTTGATTACTTATTTACGCGCATGATTTAAATGCCCGTATTTTAGGTGTGTCATTTAGCGCAGGGTAAAGGACTATCGAGTATGCGCAGTTTGTGTGATATGGCAACTTGTTTTCCAGCGTGTTGTTTTGCTTGTGAAGCCTCGCGATATTTAAGTGAAGACGCAGCCGATCTAAGCGTGGATTATTTTCTAGATTTTGGTGGAAGGCCAGGGGGATATTGGAAGCCTTGGCGACAATTATATCCCACTTACATATATTTTAGCTTGGATACTATTTCATAAGGGAGAGGGGGTAAACATAGTTCCCTCCGTTTATTATTGTACATCTTACACTTTATTGAAGACTCTTTTTTTTGCTGATACTGACAACAGAAACTAGCCTATTGCTTTACGTGGCAACAACTTTACAACAGCTACTACACATTGGTAATTAGCAAAATAAATTATTGTGAGGCTATAGAAATTGAGCAATTGCTATTTGTAAAATGCGTGGCGATTTCTCAGTTTCCAGCTACACACAAGCGTTCTTAAATGCATATAATTATACAAATCCTCATAGATCCATGCACGATAGATTACCTGCTGAAACGCTGTAACCATTACAGTTCTCTATCTTCCGGTATTGTTGCAGATGAGACGAATCTGTTACCTAAATACCTGCACAAACATCCTGATGGTAATGGAAAAAATAACATCAACAGCTCAATACAGTTGGTGTTAACATTGCTGCATGTTTATAGGCCTACAGATATTTAGGCTTTGCCATCTGCATGATACGGGAACGCTAACTACAGCACTTTGGGCACGTCGCTCCTCGCTTGCCCTTGGCTAACTCTGCCTGCCAGGTTCTCTGTGTGAAAGAATCTCGTGGGTGGAGAAGGTCAAAGGGTTGGCCACAGACAGTATGGATGAACGCATCGGATTGACCACTACTGTTGACATTTGGGGGATCTAAAGGGGGGTACAGCTCGTTAACTTTGCCAAGTACCCCGAGGAATTGGCGCCGGGTGGTGGATGCTGCCACACACGCTGTCTCGGCGTATGCTCCCACACTTGACTTTAAGTCCATTCAAAATAAATGTATCCCAGAAGTGCATTTCGCAGTTGAAGAAATGCTTCGATGTGGCGAGTGGATTGCACGCAAACAACCGTGCGGCGTGGGTGGCATGCAGTAGCAGTAGAGAGAAAATAAGCTCATGGCTGTGAGTTCGAATGAGGTTCAGCGGCTCTGACAAGCAGCAATAGCAGGAGCATAGCGGCCCAAGTGATGGTGCAGGGATTGCAGTGAGGCAGACAGACAAACAGCGCAGGTGATAATGTCGTTTTGGCAGATGGGCACTTTAGCTTCGTGCAGTGGTTCTCAAAGTGTGGTCCACTCTGGTCCTTCAGGTGGTCCGCGGGGTTGTGATGCAAATGCCGGTTGATCTGGAACTAATTAATCAATAATTTGGTCATGATATTTAATTAACAAAAAAATGAAGTTAGGTAAACTTCACTGATTAAACTACTCTAACCGAACGGTCAACATTTTTTTAATGTTTTTGTTATGCTAATATCAATCATTTTGTATTGCTGGTGTTTGGAGAGAAGCGAATGCGTTTTGTTACCAGCAGAGGGGCGGCTGGGTGGTTCGTGGAAATGTTTGAGAAACACCGGCTTAATATAATACGAAGGTAGAAATGACCTTCCTACTGACTTGTTAACTTAGAATGTGTTGGAGTACGCTTCGTTGAGGCTCTGGAAAGTACAAGGCATCGTTACAGCCATAGTTTATGAAGCTGTTATATTTTTCACATCTGCACTATAAGATAAATGGCACTGTATAGAGGTAGCTTCCAATATTACCACAAACGTGTGTGTAAATAGCTCGTGTGAATTTGAATTATTAGAAACTATATATCATACAATATATTGGTATGGCAGAATTATATAACCGTTTTATTTGGTGTGAATATATGGTTCGTAACTTGACCTTAACATTTTTAAATGTCTTCGTTTGCTTAAGGGAATTTACATTCAAGACTTTTAGGGGTATTAAAATATGAACATGCATTCATAGGAAACTACGCAAGTGGTACAATCAAGGCGCTTGATGTCTTCGAGTAACACCAAGGAGACAAAGGGGAACACGAGCGAACGTATGTCGGATAGACACGTCGTTTAATCAAAGTGCGTTCAAGTAGGACACGTTCCTCAGAGGGATGGCAAGTGGTCGAGACTAATGATAGAGTTGCAACCAAGGGATGGAACGCGCACAATAGTCTCACGGAGATGGAGCAATGAAATCACTTCGTGTGTGTAGGTGCCATGTGATTTGTTAGATTGCAGGGCGATGGGAGAGAGCAATGGACTAGGAGAAGGCCTTCACACAGCAGTGAATTGATCGTGGCTGATGATGAAAATGATGATGACCGTAGAAAAATACAGTAATCGCTTTATTGTGAGCAAGTGGAGGAATTGTCCAGGCTTTTTGCGAGTTTAGCTAAGGAATCGAGCAATGGCCGTTATGTAAAACCAGGTGGGAGCCCTTTGAGAGCCGTAGTAGTCCGAGGCCTTGGTTTAAATACAGTGAAGCTGCAAATTCAACAATTTGGGAATGTTGCAGCGAATTAGGATTGTATAATAATGCTTTTATTTTATATAACGTCATTCATGCTAATAGCATCCATTAACGCCGTATATTAATTATATATGGAGACCAAATCCCATATACAGCACTACCAAGCAAATGAAAACCCTACTACTACAAAGCAAAATAAAAAATAAACTAATTAAGAAATGGCTCGAAAACAAAATGCACAAGCAGCTATCACAACAGAGAAATTAGTCCATTCAATCACATCCCACGTTTGAGATTATAAGACAAAACTATCTTGCGTGCCTTATTTTAATGTTACTATCTACTTTACGCTAAGCATAGGATAAGTAAGGCCTGCCATTGTGATTTTGATCAAGGGACAGGCTCTGAGCGATGGTTATGATGGCATGCTAAAGAGACCGCATTATGGTCAGACTTTTTGTGGCTATATTTAGTTAGTCGTCTCGTATTGTAAAGCCTTGGCTTGTTTTGGTTGACAGGCTTGTACATTTTATGGTTGGGCGATAAGATTGTTATGGTCCTGGCTTGACATTCGGATTACGGCTAAAAAAAGTCCTATTTAACCAGAGTTGTGGTTTGCTTAACAATGTATTTTTTTGTGCATGGTGACATATATGACGCAGGGTTGATGGATCCACGATAGCATCGTGTGTGTGACACTCCTGGAAGGAGATCGGGTGCCTTTTTAAAAGGCAGTACAGCAAGTAGGTTTAAGACCTGTCTTATATGGCCTTTGTGTGTCTTCTAACGGATATGGGTTTCTCAGGGTGTTCTGGTTTCCTGCCACAAGTATAAGTACTGTGCTTGTAATAATTTCCCAAGTATCTCGCGTCAAGCAGGAACCCCTGTAAGAATGTGAATGATACTCGGTGAGGCTTTTTCAGAAGCAATAAACAAAAACATCCGTATCATTTACAGCAGTAATCAGAAATAACACGAGACTTTATAAAATGTCTACGGTTTTCTTATTCTGATTCCCATGGCACTATTCCCAAATCAGTTGCTGTGCTGTTAAAAATTCCATTGTCAGTTTATTTTAATGCATAAAAAAAACTGCTAAGTCTGTAAAATGTAGATGTCTTCCTTTGATTGCCCAAAATTTTAAGTGGATCTGGAAAAGTCACAAAAAACATAATTGGAAATGTGCCAAATTGGTTTTTCAACGGGAAATGTAAGTTTCCAATGGGCATTTCGACACAAGTGTGTACATTTTATTTAAAAAAAACTAATTTTTAAACGCAGCATTATGATGTTTGTTTTCAAATGCCACTGCCAATGCATTATTGACCTCACTACTTGGATAGGTGCCGGACGTAGAGCTCCGCGGTGTGTCCAGGTTGTACCGCGTGTTGTTTCGGCACGGGCAAGCGCCCAGAACGTGGTAGCGAAACGTCAGACATCCCGCCAAACAACACGTGGTTCGGCCCAAAAAACACACGGCGGAGCATTGTAACTTTTAATGATGATGAAAATGATGATGACCGTAGAAAAACACCGTAATTGCTTTGCTGTGAGCAAGTGGAGGAATTGTCCAGGCTTTTTGCGAGTTTAGCTAAGGACTCGCGCAATGGCCGTTATGTAAAACCAGGTGGGAGCCCATTGAGAACCGTAGTAGTCCGAGGTCTTGGTTTAAATACAGTGAAGCTGCAAATTCAACAATTTGTGAATGTTGCGTTGTGAATGTTGCGTTCTTTTATGTGGAGCCATGAGAACACGGGACGACTTTTGTACTCAACGGAACGTTCGGACTCGAGTGTGTAAGGCTCGCGGTTGCACACCAACCAATTGGAATCGACGTTATTTGTTTCACGTTTGTAAATAAGCACTCGAAATAATAACCTCATTGCCCACACAATGTGCCTCAAGTCTTCGTTGCAAATGCGATTACGTACATATTTAGTTGTACTCGTGAATTACAACGCAAGTCCAGTTTCTGTTTTTTTTTGTGTTAAGCCAAACCTAAATTAATTTGAACGTTTCCTTAAAACGACGTAGTAAAAGTGGTGTGAACAATTGCAGGGCTGTAGCTATCTGTAAAACTTGGCCTTTAACCAGGTTTCTAAAACAGCTGGAAGCCGATGATCCTAAAAATAATTGCCATCGAGTTTCGGGTCTTCAGGGTAGAGTGTAGTTGATGGAACGCAACATTAATTTTGTTGGCCACAAGTGTTGTGAGATTTTTATTATGTCACGGTTAGCTTTTAAAGCAGCTTTGCTCTCTCCGCTTCAAAATTGTAATGAAAGTAGTTGTGATGTGCGAACGTATACCGCCAAATGTGTAATTGTGAAGGTTACATCGGTATATTTGTACATATTTGTTATATTCCAAGTTGTCACGTGTCACGTGGGATATTGCTGATGGATGTGGTGTCCAGCTTGCCTTATTCAGTTTTAACGCTGCACTGTAAACAATTATCTGCATTGACTTTTCGCCATGTGTTGACATATTAAGACGATCACAAGGGACGGGGACAACTCGTTGTGCACGCGATTGAATAAGTCGCACAGAACTGTGTATTGATTTTAGGGGTTTTGATTGGTTACAAAATTTAAGTCAATTCTAGATTAGAAGTTTTCGTGACTGCAAGGATCCATACTCTTTGGTTCTTTCGGTAAAGTCACGTCGATGATGCTTGTGTTGCGCCCAAAACGTCGTGATTTTATTTAGTTATTTTCATTTTTATTTTATATTTTTAATTTCACCTACGTGACTTTACCGAAAGAACCAAAAATTAAATCTACTTTCCACAGCCTGTTTAGAAAATATGTTGATTGCCCTAGAAATAACGCAGGGCTTGAACTCAAAACATTACAGGGGCTTGATTTATTGTTCTGCACACTTCATTTTAGCGTGCATTGGATTTTCTTAATCATTTATTTCCCATTGCAATGTTTATTGTCTGGGTTTACTGGTGTTTGGAGCGAAGCGCCAGTCTCTCGAGAAAGCCCCAACGATTTTAAATGAATCTCGCGTCCAAATGCAAGCGCATATAAAGACCGTTTCCAAACAAAGTGACGACGGGATGACGGCGGAAACTTTGGGTTGTGAAGCGTAAACTCCCCATCGGTGTACAAGCCGCGTCGACGCACGGTTACGTTGGGATTTAACGCTTACGGGTTTTTGTGTTCCGACTCTCACCAATCCGTTACCCCACTCCATCACAAAGAAACGCCTCTGAGCAAAAAGCAACAGCCCTGGAATGAGAACTGACACGGCTGTCCGTCGCCCCCTGTGTCTTATTCAGTGAATGTACTTTATCTGCCGCGTAGAGCGCATTGGCATCAGACTCGTGCCATTCTCTGACGTTTTTATAAGGTCATGCCATCCGAGTTGAAGATCACTTAATATGGGTTTCATGCATTCAACTAAACAACCTGTTGACTAGCAAATATAACGCATGATACACGTTTGTTTAGCCGTGTTACTAAACCCAGGGGCTTGAATCCAGACATACCATTGCAGTTGGGTTTTTTAGTTTTTTATGTGCACTGTTACACAATATCACAGTTGAAGGGAACTGCAGTAAGGTGCAAATGAGAACTCCTAAAAACACAACGCACCACGCCCCTCTTCTTTATTTTCCGTGTGCTGGAATGCTACGTGCACAGGAGATAGCCTAATTCAGGTATCGGTGTATAATAATCCTTTTTTGTATTTTTGTGCAAATTTTATTTGTGGTAATGTTAACTATCAATGTTGATACGGTATATACTTTAGCTTTTGAAAAAGTTATTGTCAATAGAGGCATTTTACTTAGCCAAGCTAAGTTTCTTACCATATATTTTGCTGGGGAATGTTATTAATCATTATAAGGTATACCCCCATATTAACAATGCTCCTTATCTGTTTCAGGGATTATCGAACTGATAAATATTTGGAATATTGTGAAAGTTTGGCTATGTTTAAACGGCCTCTATCCTTTTGCTGTGTGCGTGCACCACCGATGTGTGACCAGGGCTAGAATAACACACGAGGGTTAAAAATTAACCCGTAAAAACAAAGTTTTTCACTATAAATCCTTTATATGCGTGGCGGCTAGAGTCCTCTCGTCCTCTGGCTTGAGATGGCTGCCACCTATGGGTCAGATGATTGCCTGCCACCATTAAGCAATTGGTAATTAAATATAAAAAAAATTTCCTAAAAAGTGTAAAGTTATGGAAATTTTGAACGAAAAGAAATTGTCACGCACAACGAGTCTGTGTGCAAAATGTCAGCTCGATTGGATCACGGGAAGTGGGTTAAAAAACGACCGAAAGATTTGCACAGTCGTAAGCGCGCAAGCAAGCAAGCAAGTGAACTTAATATAAAGGATTTAAAAATACATCTTAATATAATTCACCAGTGCCACGTAGCCGTTTGCAAGTAGCATTTGGTACGGCGGCGTCATTTTCAAAATATCGCCCGTGTGTGCCTTCCCTTCAAAGTACTGGATGGGATAAAACAAAATTTTAACACCCTTCTCAACAACACTGTCTTATTCATAATAAACGTTTTTGGGTTAGATCGCGTTATTTATAAATGTCGTAACCCTCCACCACCCGACATTTACAATTGTAAATGTTGTGGTTTCACTCTTCAACACACCGGTGGGCTAAAGTAGTGAACTATTTGTCTTTTGTCAACGTGACACTTTTTTTGCTGATTGGCCGTGTCGGGTGGTGGAGGGTTACGACACATTTATAAATAACGCGATCTAACCCAAAAACGTTTATTATGAATATTGGTCGCGAAAGCCTACACGTGTTAAACTAACACTGTCTTAAAATATGAATATAATCGGCAACACTGAAAAGCGGTGTTATTGACGAGTGCTTTATATATATCAATATTCATGGATGAAAAGTTTTGTTGTGGCACATCTGAGCTGTGTGGTGGATGGGGTTTGAACCGTGCTTTTGACATCTGGATACTCAGGCTCGTTTGCAATCTGTTCTGTCACCTGAATGTCTCGACATATTTAGCTAATGTGAACTTTAAATGCCTCCAAGCATTGCAAACATCACTGTTTAAACCTTGTGTAAGGAAGCAATACATTTATTTGCAACAACAAAAAACTTTGATTGTAACCCTCAATTTCGCTTCCATCAATGTGTGCCTTTTTTAAATGAATGGAAACCTCAATAAACCCTGTTTTTAAAGGTGATCTATACGTTGTGGTTATCAAACGACTGCACTTGATGTGTCTGGATTCTTCTTTCGTATGGCTGATGTAGATGCAGAGCAACAACTACAATTTCGCATTCAGGTTGATCAAGCCAGACAGATGCGTCACGAGCAGCAGAGTCGTATTTGTGGATCGGGGAATTGCGTCGTCATATGTTGCATCGTCTGTTATGGATGACCACAGTTGCACACAAATGGAGAGTTTTACTGGTAGGAACCCACTGCACGTTTCATTTTGACTTTATATTACTTTAGCTTCATGGAACTTCAAAGTCACGTCAGAAAAGGCGGCAGTGCAGCCCTGGTGTGTACTTGCAATAAAAAAACAGCTGTTTGTTTTACGAGTTTAGTTTTCCTTTAATTCACAAAAGAACGCCCGTTATAGCCGTTATAGCGGCGCTGAACAATACCACACGAAATTGATTCAACAGTACGACCCATTAAATATTCACAAAAATATTTACGGCGAATGTCCTTTTAATGCCTTATACTTCAGTCTTAACGACTCCTCCCACACAACCACTCGCAATTGCAGAACACATCACGCTGCATTGGTTTGCGTGACGAACCACCCCGTGACAAGGCGATCAATCACATGAGATGCTTGGCTTCTCCAAATAAAATTCCTCCCTTCGAAACACAGAAGCATTAGCAAGGCGGCCCGTACAGGACTGACGTCATACAAATATTAACTTTTTTCGCACCATAAATATCCAACCGTGCTAATCGGGGGAAATCACTTTACATGTACAGTATGTTGAACTTCTTTTGCACCGTACGTAGCCAACCGTGCACCTACTCGCCAGAGCATGGCAAATAATTATTCGTGCAACGTCACAAAAACGGCTTCATTTGTTATGCCGCCTACTGACCATGTGGGACCAGCAATGCAGCACTGGCGATTCCGTTATCTATGATAGGGTAGAAATAAATACATGACATCCTGATTACAAACGTTGGGTTACCCCTTACAGGTTGTATAGGTTTCATATGGGATTCTTTATATACTAGTGGCACCTCGGTGAACAAAAACATACCATGAATCCAGAACCATGTCAGTCGTGTCTATCAAGCGAAAATAAAAATGTTCAGATTTTTTCGTGAACGTTTTTACAACTGTGTTTGGTATAACGTCATTAGATGAGGTGTCAAATCATTTCTGTCGCAGGCCGGTGGACGGTCCATAGAAGCGGGTATCAGAGAGCTACCTCTGAGGTCCCTTCAATCGACTTTTGGTTCACAGGAGGGGGAAGCACTTCCCCACCCGCCCTGCAACAGAACAATGTGCGGAGCATGACAGTGCAGCTCGCGTATTATGAAACTTCAGAGCTGAAATAAAACCAACTTAAGTACAAACCGAAATGTTATGCGATTGTGTTAATGTGCAGTAGTTGTTGAACTCACTGCACTTGAGGACTCAATACACCGGCAGATGTCTGGATTCAACCTACGACCCTCAGCAGTGTCATCTCTCAGCATTCTTAAGGACCCACCCTTGTCCCTTGAGGCTACGCCCCTTTCTCGACACACAGGCTTGTGCGTTGAAAGCTGCTTTTTCTCTGCACGAGACTTGGCAACTCTGGGCCACACCTAGTTGATTTGAGTGAAAGACGGCGCGTGGGTGGTGGTGGGGGTTGCGGAAGGGCAGAGGGGTAGTTCGTATGCGCAGCAATTTAATAGATAACAGAAAATAACCGTAACTTAAAGCTTTCGTGACTGCAGGAATTCATATTCTTGGGTCTTTCAGTAAAGTCATGTAGATAGCTTCAAAGAGAATAACAAAAAAGAACAAAAAACTACGTTTCGATCGCAACACAAGCAATCGTAATCATTCTCCTGATCATTCTCCTGATGATGATTGCTTGTGTTGCGATCAAAACGTCGTAGTTTTTTGTTATTTTATTTGAACCTATCTACGTGACTTTACCGAAAAACCCAAGAATAAGAAAATAACCGGTAGAGATACTTTCCGGTGTGCTTTCGGGCTGCACCACATGTTGTACGCGTAATTTCGGATGACTGCCTCCACGTGCCAGGAGCTTCTTCAGACTCCGAACTGAGCCTCTCCAAACCTCAATTACGTAGAACTGCTGGTGTTGCTGATTGGTTCAGCTCTCGGACATGTAGGCTGGCCAGGGTTCATTGTTTTCCCTGTGGTCTACATAGCAAACCAAATTGTCAGTTGGTTCATTCAAAGGCAGGGTTATGCATTTTACACGAAGCTCTGGCGAGCCTTGGTAAAATATTTTGTGAGGTCCCACATTTCAACGATGTGGCATAAATACTTTTAACCGTGGAATTCTCACCTACCCGGCGTGATGTTCATAGAAATCGGTACAAACGGTGAACTGGGTTGAGCGACTGCCGTGCGTGATTGCATCGAGGCTCCACGATGTTTCTCGGCGTGGTCGTGCAACGTCAATGAGAGAAAGCCTCTTGCCACTTTTTGTAAAGTTAGTCCGCGTTGTTCTTCGTGGTTGAACGCGATGAGAACGTCTCCGTGGAACACGGCGCTGTGCTTGCCCTTGTATTCCACTGTACGCACAAAGATAAAAAAAAAGCACAATACATCATTCACATCGCATTGTCACGTGATATAACAGAGAGACAGATACACAAAGCTACTACTGTTTGACTGTATAGACCAGATGTGGCCAAGCATCCTGACCCTATGAGCCGCACGTCAAAGTCTTCATATGGCAAACGAGCCACAAGACACTGACCAGGTCACATGGGGTGGTCACATGGGGTGGTCACATGGGCATTTAATTTGTGTAGATCATGTGGTAGGTTCACTCGTGCTGGTTCGGTGTGGAGTTGGAAGTAAAACATCTGCAGGAGCACCCCAGGAGTGAAACTAAACTATACACAATGTTTACTTTACCAGGTAAGGTCCACCAGTGTGAAAATATTTAATATCTTCACACTGGTGGAATGGCCCCATAGTTAAAGGGTTATAGGGTGGATAAAACGGGTACCGCCTTGTGAGAAATGTAAGTGATCATCTTTTGTATGGACTTGCGTCTACGATCACAGGGATACCCTCTAGAGGGATTCTTCCTCGAGTGGACCCCCTTCCGCTAGCAATGGCGTGAGCAAGTAATTGCAGGGCTGCACCTTTGCCTTGACCTCTCAGCACTGCAAACAGGAGGTGAGTATCACTCCATGCTCAAACAATCATTGAAGCCACCGGTCAAGGAGTTGTATGAGAAACCCAGTGAAAACAAAGCCAAGTAAAGACCACAGACGCACCGAATTCAATGTCGCCGGCCAATCATCACTCTTCTCCTCCTCCTCGTCATCCAATATGATGATTTCCTCAGCGGGGTCATGTCGCGCAGGAGCGGGCGTCCACGGCGCCTCAGCTGGCCGCCTGAGGTATGGGGCGAGCGGGCAGTCGCGGCGGCGGTAGAAGAGAAGGTAGGCGTGACGCGACATCACCTGGCTCTCGTTCACCATCGTCACCGTGCTGTCGTCGAACCAGCGCCAGCCTGCTCGCGACACGCGACGGCAGCCGTGAACAACCGCTCGCTCGCGTCCACGTGAGGGCAGCCAGAGTTACAATGCACAGAGTGGGCACGGTCAAAGGTACAGTTGCAGGCATTTAACACGTAGGCTTTCACGACCAATATTAATAATTAGGGTTTTTTGGGTTTTTTTGGGTTAGATCGCGTACATATAAATAAACACCACCCGACACAACCAATTTACCGGCGTGTTGGAAAATAAACCCACAAGATTTAGAATTTGAGTACGATGTTTCGCTGGTGGCAAATCGTCTGATGAAGCTGATTGTAAAAGTTGTGGGTTTACTCTCCAGCACACCGGTGTGCTCAAGTAGTCACTAATTGGCACGTTTTGTTTACGTGACAAACCTTACCCCTTGGCTGTGTCGGGTGGCGGCGGTTTTAACGAAACATTTGCATTTCCACGATCTAACCCAAAAAACCTTGCTTAGGAGTTGCCGCCGTGCAGTTTCTTGCGTACGCCACCGGTGGTGGAAGGATCTACACTGCAAGGGAACGCTACGAGAGAGTCCTTTGTAGAGGGAATATTTGGCCTACTCTTCCACTACCTGCGATGCACCCATTCACACCGCTGGGAAGGGGGCGGATTTAAGAAAATTGCAGGACATAGAATCGAACCGGCCGAGTTCTGGATTGCAAGTCTCCTGTGCAGCTAACCATAACATTACACCACAGCAGCTCAATTTTATAGATTTATGTAACCAGCAGCATCTCTACAGGAGGTGCCACATAATTATCATTATTGGCTACGTACGGTTGGCCCGCACCTCAGATTGGCACGGTTGGCTACGTACTGTGCAAAAGAAGTTCAACATACACATGTAAACAAGTAGAAAAACTATGACTTTGGAATCCACGTACCCATGTCACTGCACTGGCTGTTGCGGGCGCAGGGCAGCCGTGCGTACGCCGTGTAGTGTCCACCGATGAGGCCCCCGTAGTGGTTGATGGCGGCGTAGAGGTCGTAGACTGCGGCCCCGCCGGCGTCGCCGCCGGCACCCCCAGAAGCCGCCTCCACGCAGAACTCGCTAAGGTCAAGACCCCTGGTGGCACGGAGATGGGGTAAGGAAAGCGACGCTCCCTTCGTCCCCTTCTCGCAGCTGGGACAAGGGGCTGTTGTTGTTGAGTGTGCGCTGTGACCCGCCCCCACCCCCGCCTGTCTAACGCCAAGGGGATTTAAAGGAGATGAAATTTGATGTTACCACTTTAGACAACGAATTAGCTAGCACGGTAATTAATAGTGCAATGACAGTGGTGGGGTGGGGAAGAGGTTAGAAAGCAAACTGAGAGAAAATCCTTGAAACTGCAAGATACGTTGAGAAAGCTTCGGAATATAAAGCGATGGGAGATTCAGTGGTTGGGTTTTGGATTGCCTCACCCCTACCACAGTAATGTGCAATTGAAATAAAATGCAATGGCTCAATATCAGTGGCTTGGGGGATGTAAAAGAGATACGCACCCCTCCAAGCTCGTTTGAAAGGGAAGCTATGATGGTCATACTGTGAAATTCCCCATCAGTTAATTTTGAGATTAAGTTTCATTCCGATGCTGAGTCGACCTAGAGAAGGCGCCCAGGGAAAGTGCTGTTAGTGAGTACCTATGAAGACCGGCACGTCACACGAGGGGGTGGGTGGCCAGCACCACACCCGGTTATCTTTGTCTCTCTAGAATGATGTATACACACGCCACCAATTACTCATTTGAGGCCGAGTCGACCTTAGGCAGGCCCAAGACTGGTGCAGATAATCATCACTGATGTTGGCCATGATCGGAGTTTGAAGCACATCAAATCACACAACTACGCACACGCAACCTGTCGAAAACATCTGAAAAATATAGGCCAGCATATCGTGGTTTGGTTCTGGCTCAGATCGGGCAAATGGCCAGTGGAACACTGCCCATACCGTGATGGCCCTGCGCGGGTACGGCTTGGATGTGCCAGTGGAAAGCAGTACACACAAGTGGCTTACCGGATAGGGAAGGTGACCAAGTTGGAGATTTTCTCTCGCCACACGAAGCTGCAGAACGAGAAGCGTTTGAGCTGCACAACGAGCACGGGCGGCAACCGCCACAGCATCAGTTGCTTGAGTGCCTCTCTGGGTTGCTCGCACTGGGGACACAACCTGCAATGACAGCGAGACGCGGAGCAAGGGGCAGCGGTTACAGCTTTAACAAGGACTGCGTAACCGACAAACACAGACACTGGCCAAGCAGTGGTGTGGTCGGCGGTGGACGGTGACATGGGGGAACAGTAGCACAATTGCCGCTTGCTGCAGAGGTTCACAGCTCGAAGGCAGCGTCGGTCACGGTTAAGACTGCGGTTGTATTCGCCCTTTTCCGTTCCGAGACGACTGAAAACTGCTGGGTGGGTGTCCCGTTAACCGCTGATCTCGTTCGTGAGTGTGGGGTGAGGAGTCTGGCTGCTTCACGTTGTATCGCTCGTCCCGTGCATCAAGTTATCACAAGGTGCCAGGGGACAAATGCGAGGGAGGGGTGCAATACAACAGCATGAGGATGGTGACGTCGATAACGTGCACGCACACCCTCATCAAACCCCAGGTCGACCCGGTGTTCACGACAACGGCATCGTCAGAGCAGGTACGTCAAGTTAACCCTTTCCCATTCCGACACATCTGACAGTTGCAGGGTGGGGTCCCATTCACCGCTGAATCTTGCGACGCGTAAGCGGTTAGCGTTAGTTTTATTTAAAGAGGCATAGCGCCGTTGTTTTTAAAGATATTGTACTCACCGCAGAGAACTGTAGCGACACGGCCACACTCTATGATAGCAGGCGCCAAACTGTGTCACATGCCTTCCCACATGGCCTTGTGGGAGCCTCGTTACCGATAAAGTAATTTTATATTTTCTTCCGGTTCCGTTCAGATGACGTACACGTATGTCATCGGAATTGGAATGGGTTAACAAAGAGAACACTACGTGCCATCAAAACAACTTTAGGCCATGTGTGTCGTCGGTGTCAGTCCAGATTTTCTAAATTTGAAACTGCTTGTAAGTGAACTAATTGGGAAAAAACCATGTAGCAACATCGCCCCCTACTGTGAAAATATTGCAAACAAAACAAATCTGTGAAACAGCGCCATCACGTGATAGCCTGACGATATAAGAATGGCATGAATACCAAATGTGCTCATCTAACAACGATTTGAATTCGAACTAGTATTACTTTCTAATAATTAAAAAGTGGTTGTCCTATGCTGCAATTGACCCCTGGCTAAAGAAATGTGGAATTTCCACCAATGACTAAGGGCCATGAATGTAGATGAGCACTGCCCGATGGATGTTTAAGCAGGGAAATCCAGACAGAAATATTGATTTATACAATCTGAATGTATGTGGTTATGTGTACAGGCCTTCCTTGGCTCTTGTGAAATAGCGTAATTCCACAGCGGTGCAGATACAAAGCTTGGAATCACAATGCAAATGTTGGGCCACGGAGGTTTCCAGTGTCACTCTAGCCCAGGATTAGAGACTGGGTGGATTACAATTTGGTTCCTTCACCGCATTGTGCGCAAGTGTTATTGTACATTTATTGAGTGGGTGGAGTGTCTGATTATACCTCGTGATTAATGGCAGCAACTACTGCTGCTACAGCTGTGTGTTTAGACTCAAATGTTCACATAGATGAAGTCATGAATGATCTCGTTAGTGTAGGGGAGCCAGTGGTGTAGTCATAAGAGCATTGCACTATAATTCTGGAGCACAAAAGTTTGATTCCAACTCACGGTTAACATCGGTAACGAATGTCTGAACCGGTTCTGGATCTTCCCTATATCAGCTCAGCCTTGAACCTGTTGTTGTGTAAACACCAGCACTGGGCAGAGATATGCCAGGTGTGGCACTGGCTACAACACCCTCTCATACTCCGTACTAGGATTCATAAGTGCTCACTACCAACACATGTGTGTATGCATGTTGAAGTTCTTTCACACCGTACGTAGCCAAACAGTCCGTGTACGCTCTACAGGGGATCTATGCCGTTGCTTTGCACGTGTGTGTGTGTGTGGACAAACCAGGCATCCTCTGGCGTGAGCTTCTCGGGCTTGGTGAAGAGCTTTAGACAGTGGTGCAGGGAGATGGGCATTGAGTCTTTGAGGTCCCTGCTACTCGCGTGGTCCTGTGGAGAGTAGTGCACAGGAAGCCTTTACGATGCGGTTGGGGAGCACAAGGCCTTCGGGTTTGCCACCTGTCCTGCTTTCCCCAGGATTGTCCTATTTTTGAGATAGCCATCCTGGAAAATCTGTAAATCTTCCCCGGAAAATTAAAAGTTCAAGTTTTTTTGTCAATTGTTGAATAATGGTTATATAACACCACTCAAGACAATTCACACACATGTAGTTCCCTCTTACGATTTTGTGATAAGATTCCTCTTCCCATGATGTGTTCCAGTTTTTTGTAACTCAAGAGGTGGCAACCCTATACGGTCTGCAACTTGAACAGAATCCTCGGTGGTGATGCAGAGAGAAATGCGTGCACCACCTCTGTGGGCAACTCCTCGTCGCAGTCCAACTCCCGCGGCTGAACCATCACGTAGCCCTGCTGCTTGCTATTGTTGTTCCAGTCCATGGCCAGCTGGGCCCCATCAGGAATGTCCAACAAGCAGTCTCCTGCACAGATCAGATGCATTTCAGCGTAGTGGTTATTATCGCGCTCTTTTAGCCACTACCCCCCTGTGTCGTCTGGAACTCCCTTCCCAGGCATTTTCCCCCAGTCCCCCCTACCCTCCCTCCCACCTCTCTCTCTCTGCTTTCAAGGCTCTCCTCAAAATCTTCTTCTTCAACCGTCAGTTCGGGCCGCCTTCATTGCTTCCTTTCCCTCCTTCAGTCCATGAGCCAGAGCAGAATTTGCTACCGCTAGAGGTCGCACATAAGTTGGAAGCATGTATGTTGAACTTCTTTCGCACTGTACGTAGCCAACCGTGCTGATTGGAGATGTGGGCGAAGGACAATAAACTAAACACAAAAGCAGTTCTAAAGAAATGTGTTTTCAATCTAGATTTAAAAGTGCATAACTGCATTCCAGACGGCCGCAGAAGCACATTTGAAAGCGCGCGATGCAGTGAGCATCTTTGTGATACCCATTTCTGCATGTGGCTATTTAAAGGTGGATTGTGATGACATACTTACAAAGCAAGATTATGGCATAATTCACCTTTTCTTAGCATTTCATTAAAGTTGGTACAACTCATTAATAAGATGGTACCAACAAACAAAATATTTTATTTGGTTTCATGAACTACATCCCTTGCTCGGTCCCTCTCGTTGGTTGTGTGCAGTCCGGTGCCGGAGCCATCTGTTACATCATGGGGGCATCACCAATGCACGCAGTTGTGTCATTGTCACTAACGCATTTCTTAAACGAGGATCGTTAAAGGTATTTAGGTGGCTCAAGGAGCTAAAACCACATCTGAGCACAGAGCCAGCACCGCTGAGAGATCCTGGAATAAAAGCCAGGCAACTACCCATAATTAAATGCGTTTGTGCAGCGTATCACCATCGATGGTTGAAGTATAGTCACTGATAACTAAACAAAAAAATTAATTACGTCAAATTTTCTTTGCACTTAATGTGGCTTATTCAATTTCTGAGAATGTAAATTTTCATCTTGACTGCAATTCAATGAACACCCTTTGCACATGTACAGCCTTTTTTTCTTCAATCAACCGATGAAAGAGGGCCTCCCCAGGTCACATGGGTCATGATGGTTGTTTGACTAAGCTTCACCATGCCGGTCAGTGCGGGTTGGTGAAGGTGGGAGGCATAGACGCCGTAAATGGTCACGTACCTCGGTGGTTCAATGTTTTTTCCACGTTGTTGTCAATAACCTTGATGGAAAACTGTGGTGTCCAGCCCTGCCATGATTTGTCCTGCTGCTGCAGCCCATGAACTGCAGCTGTGGCACAGAGGACAACCGCATAATTTGTAAACAGGGCAGCAAGGAGGGCAAGGATGCCATGAACACGTAATATCAGTGGCGACAGAAACAAGTAAATCAATTGTATTGTACTTTGCAAGAGTACTGAACACACAGATGTACTGCCCTTTGTCAATCCACTGTCAGATGAGAGCCTCTCTTAACCTTGCGGATCATGGGGGTTACTTTACCATAATTCACCGCACTGGTCAGTGTGGGTTGAAGGCGGGGGGGGGGGACACTGACATAAGCGAATAGACGCAACAGAATTACCCAAAGGCAAAGAAGAGAGCTTTAGCAGCAAAGAGCAGTCGCCAATTCACAGTTGCTGTTTAAAGTTTTCACATACACACACACAGTATTGTAAAGACGTCATGTGCCACACCTTCAGGCTTCAATGGCTTCTTGGTCCCAGACCCATCCTTTTCCTCCACCCTGGAATGGGGGGAGGAGCTCTCAACCCGTGCTTCCAAGAGCGATGACGCTGCTGCCACCCGCTCCTGCATCCTCCTGTGGCCCAATACGTGGCAGCCACTGCCAATGTCTCGCTTCAATTCGACGCCATCTTCACCTCTCAGTGTCTCGAGCTCGTCTGCTTGCGGATCGTCACTCTGCCTAAGTTGAATAAAACAAGAGGTACATTCCAAGGGATGATTATCAAAGACGTATAACACTGTGTAACACAATTTTTGCTCCTGGGTAGTAAGTGTTATTTTGTAATTGCTAATGCCTAAAAAGTATAGAAAATGGCTATCATTCCCCACAAACTTTACTTTTGTGACCAGGACAGTGATATTTTGAAATTTACCTATTTTCAATGAGAAAACGGGCGAATTTGTGTCTTTTCGTTCACATAAAGTCAGAAAAAAACAACATATGTCAATCCATTGCTGGATGAGGGCCTCTCTGTGCCATGCGGGTCACGGAGGTTATTTGACCATTCTTCACCAAGATGTTCAGTGCAGGTTGGTAATGGCGACGAGCACAGATGTAGGCACATGGAAATAGGACCTGCGATTCTGCCATCAGCCAGTAGCTCGATTAGTAGATTGGGAAAAGTAAAATATTTTAAAATATAAACATGCATAACCCACTAACCAGTCTCAAAATCATGATGTATGCTACCACAGTGACTACGCCAAGATCATTATAACTCGCTTACACCGAAGAACATGGCTGCTGCTTCCCGTTAATTAAAACCATGAGACCTCAGTGCTGCCAGCTCAATGCTTCATGCCTCACTTTGGGTCTCCCTTGCAGGCGGGCAAAAGCGTGGGGGTTTCACGAGACCGAACACTTGCGGCCGGCAAGATTGGCTTGAAGAGCGGAGAATCCGGCTCCTCCGCCCATTCCGCATTTTTCCACTCGCACTTCCGCTGCTCGCCCCGAGTCGTAGCTTGCGGCCCGGAGGCCGGGAGGCCCTGGCCTTCGTTGTCGATCTCGGACGGCAGTTGCGTCTCCAGGCAGGGTTGCTCCGCGTAGCTCTGCCCGGAGCAGGAAGCTGGCGATGGGGGCGGTGGGGAGACCTCGGACCAAGTGGGGGACGGATCTTGGAGGAAGGCCGTGCTGGGCTGAACAGGAGGCTGGAACACGTTCACGGAATACCTGCGCAGGTAACGATTCGCTTCGTCAGTAAGCTAAGCTGAGTTTGGCCGATGCATTCGTGTTATTGTGCACGCAAGATTAAATCACAAGTACCGAGAAAAGCTCACGCATATGAGAGATGAACACTCAAGGATCCACACAGTTGGAATCAAGAATCACGATGTATGTGGTTTAACGCCTTTAATGTATTTTTTTCTCATTAGTGACACGCTCAACCCATGCCAGACAGTATGTGACACACAGTATAGTTTTGCAGCTGCAGAAAAAGCTATCGGTTTGTGTTGTTGTTGTAGGTTGCTCACCTTGCGTACGCCTCCATGATCTGTGCAAGTCGGTGAAAAGTAAGCCGAGACTCAGGGATGCTCACGAGGAACGGCAGGCCGATTGCCTCGGGCTCGCATTCACTTTTGTGTTCGACCCAGTGGTTTCTCTGGCAATTCCTACCAGTGAAAGTTAGAGATGCAAGACAGAGATTTAAGACATCTGTACAACTGAGGTGTGAGCATATTCAACACGAAAGCCCAAACCTTACGCGACTAGTCGCAAGTGTTAAGCACAACAGCACATGTTTATGGATAATGATTCACCCCCAGCATAACTCCCGGGAGGGATACATCATGATTCAGAAGTCACAATGCAATTCACAAAATGGGAACGGTTGGCTATGTGCAGTGCGAAAAAGGTTCAAAATACATTCATACACGTAGAATTTACAGTGGTAGGAATCAATAGTGATACAATTAACTTCATTATATGGGTGGATTAATCACGTCCATCGTGTCTTTTTGCATGCGTGCCGGTTTAATTATTAGCTGCTCCTGACTTGTCGGGTCAGTGGCTCAAATTACACCTGGCCACAAACATATTTGAAAGAAAACCGATCATTCACAAGAGGCCATTATATTTGGGTGTCAAACATCAAATAAAAAAATAAGCTTGCCGAATAATCCGTGCCATTTCTCTCGGCAAGAAACCCTACATCTGACAATGTAGGTTACTGATTGGACAAACTGCCAGGGGCAATACTTGACACTTAAACAAGGATATAGTTTTGACCGTTACTATCTTCCATTCACCACGTCATTATAATACTACGTTCATAATTACAAATATTTCTAAATTCAGACAAATTAAGTTTAGGATTTGCATTTGGAGAGCACTTAAATGGCCCAGCATCTACAAGCACCTTACACCTCATCTCAACAATTACAATGGCCTGCGGCAGCATAGCCTTGTGGATCCCGGGAGCAATTTGTCCCTGTGTGGCACAAGGTGAAATAATAATTTAGATTTGTATAGCGCCCTTCAGCAATCAATCTTAAGAGTACCATGTAAGTAAAGGAGGAAGAAAGAACAATAACCTTGCCAAAATAAATACTATAGTGTACATAGCACCGGCCTACACGTGAGTATAGTTTGCTAGTAGGGGAAGACGTTACTGTGTGGGCTTTCCCCAATTAAAACATTTGCAGGCAATCTTTATGCTAGTAAATTTGGATGATAACGCCAGCATACATGGCCTGCTGTGTTTAATACAGTTACAAACAACTCACATGTTGCAATATCCCACGCGGTAGCAGTTCATGCAGCGACGCAGCCTGAGGTGGAGAGGGCTCGTCTTCTGGCAATTGGCGCAATGCGTCACGGGCTTGTCCGGGATCTTCCGTCTCTGGACAAAAGGCAGAATTGAAATCTTCGTTTAACTTTTTAGCATTTTCTCCAGCACTTCCAATCAAAAGAAGACAGTGCAAGGCTTTCGAGTTTCACCACACAAGTCTGCGTTAGTTTCAGAGTAGAGCGGGGCACTCATCATTTTGTGTTCTCCTATTTGAGTTAGTTGTGGGTAATTTTCAAATTTGTAAAATTATGGACTATTCTTTTTTTCGGAGAATGTAACAGGGTCTTTAACGTCGTGTGTTATTGATGCAACCCTTCATGTTCGAGAATGGCCCGTGGAAGCGGATATCACGAAGCTATCTCCGAGATACTCTAATTTGATTCATGGCCCACACAGTCGGGGGCAGCCTTTTCCCACTCGTCCTGCCACAGAGTACTCTTTCTTGGATGACAGTCAAACCCACATTTTTTTCACTGTCAGCTACGTAAAAAGGCAAGACTACATTTAAGGTGATGGTTTTCTTGTGCAGTCATTGGTGACCGGCATCAGACCATCAACTCAGTTTCCTCAAAGGTGGTTTGCCAAGATTAAACCAACGATCTAAGTTGCGTCGTATCAGCGCTCTGACGTGCGAGCCACTCAGCCACCCACACATCACCACACTAATTTTCTATAATACTTATTTTTATTGATGCAATGAGCGGGCCTGATACATCACGTTGTGACGCACGTGCACACTGTCAACAGAAGCCAAACCGGTTATGAAAAGCAGGGGATATAGACAGATGGGTAACGGTCTCGCTGCCCCAAACCATACGGGGGGTCCCACTGAAGGGCGAAAGGGTAACTTCATTTTAAGTAAAGGGGAAGGGATAATAAGGGGTATAGCCAAAATACACCTGCTATAAAGAAAATAAAAACATGAGGCGGCCTAAACGAGAATTTTTCTTTCCACCCCTCTGAATCTGGCTCCCTGCAAATCTGCGGTGGGTATGCCCCTGATCCTCGGTCCCTGTCTCCCGACCCTCCATCCTGTAAACTTATTTCAGGTGTTGTATGAGGCAGGGAGCATCTGGAATCGAATTCCCCCTCCTTTGGCCTTGAGCTTATGGCTCAGACACATCGCCACACTTCTTAGCAAGTAGTGTTTCATCTACGTTGAGAATATTAAACCATGGGTTGGATTGAGAGGCCTGGGCAGGTGCGCTACCTGTTTTACGGGCAGCACTCGCACCCTCTCGCCAGCCAGCTCTCGGCTGAGCACCTCGCAACAGAAGACCATGTCGGACGACCCAACTTGCTCCAAGGAGGTAGTCGCCTGCACGAACCGCTCAAAGCGTGCCTTGTCCACCTGCTCAGAGCCGTCGCAGGCAAAGGTGCAACGTGTGAATCAACTTTGGAGTGCTCGCAGCGTGGACACGCTGAGGGCAGTAACATGGCTGAGCGCAGCCACCTCCGATAAGGTTAACACTGCAGGTGCATGAACCAAAAACACCACACGCCATTTTATTCACAGTGGAAGTTAAAGATCCCGTGACGTCATTCGAAAAAGACATGCCACGTGTGCCGGCATCATGGTCCACATTTGGCAAATTTGAGAATAACTCACAATTTACCCGATTACGTGAAACCACACAGCAACATCGCTCCCTACTTAGAAACTAGTGCAGGTTATACCCATTCGTGAAACAACACCTAACATGATAGATTTACGCGATAAGAATGGTCAAAGTTAATTCCTATTCATCACAGCGCTGAGTCAGTGGTGCAAATTCAACAATCCTATGATGGGGGCGAGTCTATCCACGGGATAACCACTGTTGACTTCCCCACAAAGTGGCACCTGTTTTATCGACTACAGAAAAATTATCGGCTGAGTGAACCCCCTCGAAAACCAGAGTTTGAAGTCGCTTGCCCCATCGCGGAGTCAACTGGTTGAACTAGCACAACATATTTGATTGACATGAGTTTAACATGTTTGCTATGCAAAAACCCATTAAAATGATTATGTAAGGCAGGGGTGGAGAGACTTGTGGCTCACCACTTGGTTTGTGAACAATATTACTGGTAGGAACCTCTGGTTACACCAGCTCACAGGGGATTATTCTGTCCGTCCGTCGTGCAGGGAGGGGCTGGGTGGGGAGGGGCTGGGTGGGGAGGGGAGGGTGGGGAGGGGCTGGGTGAGGAGGGTGGGGAGGGGCTGGGTGGGGAGGGTGGGGCTGGGTGGGGGGGGTGGGGCTGGGTGGGGGGGGTGGGGCTGGGTGGGAATGGGCTGGTCACCCCGTGGTGCCCTTATAAAAATCAACGTTTAACCTACTCACGCCGGCTTGTGCCCGCCCTCACAGTCGGGCATATTTGCGGAATACACCACGCCGCCGTTGACCCTGGCCATTGACCGAGCAACCCAACGTTCCTACCAGCTCCATCTGCAGGAATGTGTTACCCATCACTTCAAGCATCTTAGCTAAACTAATCAGGCAATAGAATGAAACATTTTCAACCTGGAAACAGTTTCTAACTATTGTTATAAGACTCTGTAAAGAGAGAGACAGTCAATCACATGGAAGGTCACATGTTGCGAAAACGACTCGGCCTATCATCCCTCCATGTTTGGCAATAGCAATGCCGATTTGTGGCAAGGCAGCAATCGCTGTACAGAGCGACGTGATATAATCTCATTGCTGTGACTCACCTGAACCAGCCTTAGGTTGTCTGGGTGCACCTTCATCCTTTCAGCCACGAACTTTATCACTTCCGTTCCATGTGCATTCACCTGCCTCACTCTGACCGACAGCTGATGAGATACATGACAATTACACAGAAGGAATACAGAGGTATGACCTGGTTCCAAAAGAGCATCATCATTATCAGCAGCACTATCCATGATCCATCACCCAAATCTAATGATATACCCATGTCACTCTTTCCAAAGAGATTATCATGAATTCCTGAAGTCTAACCTGGCCAAACTAATAAACTGGGCATTATCACGTGGGCTCAGCGGCTCGCACAGCTGCCTCCTGTGCTCCCATGGGAGAAATGAGGTGCAGCAGTAAAATCTCTCCTTCGTGATATCGCACGGTGACATAAAAAATGAATGCAACCCACGTGCGTGCTAGTTCATTAGGTTCAACCGTGCAATTGTGTCTGACAGTCTGTGCGACACGGCCAAGGTGTGTTTTTTTTTAGCTCTCTGTCCTTACGTGTGACATGCTCAAACACGCAACTTCAAATTTAGCACTTGAAAATGGGGACAAACTTGCACAAGTAGCACGTGTACCAATCACATTGAGCAACCGAGTCGTATTGAAGAGTGCGAGTTTGTGAAATCAGATGAATCCCTCCGAGTGGTAAATCATGGTTTAAACACACGTGATCACAGCTATGCTGACTCAGTGTTCTTACATAATTGCTGAAAATGCTATGGAACAGCTTATCCGCAAATATAACTAATGCACCCATAATTAATCATTTTCAGACTAAATTTACTTCATTATTTCAGACATTACGTGAAGAGCTCAAAGTGTATGAAATAACTATTTGCTTTGTGCATTGCCTTGACTCTGTTTTTTACACATCACATTTGGGCTGCAATCGCATCTTTACTGAGTAGTGACGTGAAACCTTTGTTCTGGCACCACGAGATGCACTGCAATGGAAGTGAGTTCTAAACATAAAATGACGATGGCAACGATATGGCCATCGCCACTCGCCAGAGATGGACACGTAATCACATGCAATTTAAATATTTAACATCGTTACATTTTTAAAGGGGTGCCTGGTATACATACAGGAGGCCATGGCTTCGATCCCAACCCTGCTGCATGTTCTCCCTGTGGTTGCGTGGATTTTCCTCCGGGTCCTCCAGTTTTTTCTTCCACATTTATAAACATGAGTTTATAGAGTATTCGAATACTATGAATGTCCACGTGATAATCCACTCCGTTGAGCTATCATTTGTGGCCTGGCCGCATCTGAAAAAGAGCTATATAGCTCAGTAAGCCTTACCTGGTAAAATAAAAATAGCAAGATAAATAATTTACTGGTTTATTAAATCTTCCCCAGTAATATAACGTTAGCATTTATTTTGCCCATTCTCCGCTGGCCGCCTCGCAAGATAGGTACCTTGACAGGGCGGCGGTAGGGCTCACGGGGCAGGAAGTAAACGGGCAGCACCCGTTGCCTCTGGGGCAGTGGCACCGGCAAGTACAAGAACGGGTCAAACGTGATGGACACCTGCAGCGCAAGCACACAACATTTAATGGGGTAAAGAACCGATACGTCAATCAATGTCATCACTTTCTAGCTGCACACCGCTGCTGCTTAAAATGTCAAAGGGTAAAAGTTTTTTTTTTATGCTTGGATAAGCGTGCAGCAATGCTGATCTACAGGTTGGCAGCGCAGGTGAAGGGGTGACAATTCCACATTCCTATGGCAGGGGTGAATCTGTCCAAAGGACAACTGCAACCACAAAGTAGTAAAAAAGGGACAAAAAAAATCCCCCAAAAGCATCCCCATTGTAAGCAGTGCTCTAAGTAAATTACAAAAATGTTACAACTTCACAAATATACATTATTTCGAATAACCAGTAATTACATATTTAAACCAAAAATTATTTTATTTTGCACCGACGATTTTTCATTACTAGCTTTTAACTGTGCTTGTGCACCCTCTGTTAACACAATCCCTTTACATGGCCATTTGCTGTTCTGCCCTCCAACATGCACTTTTGTTGCCCTGCAGTTGACTTGCCTAATTCACATTTATAAATTTAAAAAGACCCCACAAAGTGACCGCGTGGAGGTGCGAGTGAGTGTACGTACATGACCACACACTGGGCAAACAAGCTTGGACTTGTAGAGGCCATGGAAGAGGTGTACGATAAAAGAGTCATTCCATGCCTTGTGCCTGGCCCACGCTCGTTCCGCCATATGCTGCACATAGAAAACAAGTGCCATTCGTTCCGCTTTATATTATTATATGATATTTTAACGTATGCAGTATTCGTTCAATCTCAGAAACGATGATTCGGAGGCGCGGGAAATCACAGACAAGTGAAAAGGCAGCCAGAACTGGTGCCAGGTCACTTTCATTCCACCCACAATGGCTTTCTCATGGGGCCCAATGCATGAACTTTTAGGGGCATTTTTGAAATCCTTTTTGGCCAAAATGTACAAATGTGCTCAACATTTAACATTTTTACAGTATAATGGGACGTCATTTTTGTCATTACACAAGAACACCTTTTCTTGGGTCTTTTTCTCCAAGTTTAATCGGACCGTGTTATTGGTAACACATCACAAGATGAATAATCCACTTGAATCTCTCCGCGTTGCTGTGGAGCATTATGGGTAGAGGCAAATATAAACAAAATTAACATACATACGAACATGCTCTCGTCCATTCACCAATTGGCTTCTCAGACCAATATTTTACACTTACCCAGAATGCTCCAAGGCAATGCAGTAAAAAAAGGTGCAAGTGTCTGCAATCGCCCCGCCTCTGTCCACCAGGCAGTGTAAATGGATACCACCATGAGTTAGTGGATCGGCAGGTCGCGTGTGGTGGGGTAAAGTGTGGTTACTCCCACCTCTTCCTGTAAGAAGTGTAGGCCATAAACACTCCCTCTAGAGGGCCTCTCTGGAACTTCCTCTAGAGAAGGCCCTTCCACCAGCGGTGACGAGAGCAAGCAATCGCAGCCCTGCACCATTGCCTTCACCGAGCGTGACCCATACATTATGAGAAGGCGTTGGCACCTGGTCGGAGAGGCTGCCGTGTGGCTCTGGGTACTGCTGGGGAGTCGGAGAGTTTGCCGCCAGGTTCAGGTCCTCGTGCAGACCGTCCAGCAGGAAGGCCAGAAACTCCTGGGCGTCGTGCTGTGAGAAGCCAGAGAACTGGCTGGCTTTATTCGACACAATCTCCTGTGAGGCAAGCACACACATACCGACCCGAGGCACGGGAACACAACAAACGATTTAAGCCTCGGCCAAAGCATCTCCCTAAGCTACCCAATGGGTGACAGTCCTCTCCATTAGGGACCTTGAAGTTAGTGCAAAAATAATCCACATTCCCATGGCAGTACTCAGCCTGTCTACGAATCAATCGTCTGTTGATTTTTGAGGCAAAACTTGTTGTGATCTCAAAGGGATGATAAGACTGAGTCAAACGCCAATAGGGATATAAATTTGCATCCTTCCCAATGGGAATGTAGCAGGCAGGTTTTTGCAGCCACTCATAATCCAGGATTGGTCTTTCGGGTAAGGCCACATGTTGAGCATTTCTTCTTTTAAGCTTGATCCGTGAACTACTGTTGGCATCTTCAGGAGTTGAATATGCTTGATTGAAGATGTCCACAGTAGTGCATGGCGAAAGCTCGAAAAAAGATATGTTCAGCACACCACCTAAGCTAGAAGACAACAGTGGTCTTACCAATGAAAGTCCAGTACTCCAAGTTGCACTGAACTGGATTATGAGTGAAGCTAAGGGACATGCCAATGTCCCACCTCAAGGCAGTCCAGAGATTGGTAGGGGAATGCTCACCTTGAGCTTGGACGGAGAGAATGCATAGTGGGTCCCTTTCCAAAGGGTTTGAAGAATGATTGCCAAGCTGACAGCCAACCGTCCCCCCGTTCCCAGGACGTTGGAGTAATTTATATCGGCCTTAAATGCCGAGTCTGCTGGCGAGGGCAAAACATCAATGATTAAAGCAGCAAGAATAATTAAATTAATACGAATAATCAATTGTAACAAAAAAATTGCCAAGTTTGTTATCAACACTGCCTTTATGCAAGTCAAGCCTATCACTAAATCACCCAGGATGCACCTGATCTTGTCAGATATTGGAAGCTAAGCAGTTTTAAGCCTGGATAATGATTGGATGGGCAACCACCATGCCTTACACGTGTTATAGGGTCGGGGTGGATAGTCCAGCAATGGAAATTCCAAGTTGTCATGGCAGGTAGAGTGCTACTGAAATAATACTGTACGTACAGAAAACATCCAGCAATGTTTGACAAGTGCTCAGATAGCAAGCGCAGTGGCAAACTGAGAGCGTGACAAAAGATCCCCCATCAAGTGTTCGCTATTAGAGAGCACCTATGAAGGCTAACGTGGCACACTAGCGGGGTGGTGTGGCCAGCACCAAGCTCGGCCACCTTTGTTTAACAAGTGGCAATGTTTACACACCACACCAGCGACTCATTTATGATTGAGTCGACCCAGGGAAGGCCCAGGACTGATTCAGATAATCGTCACCGATGTTGGCTGTGAGCGTGATTCTAACTCGGGTTGTTGAGTTCGTAGCGCAGCTCAGTAGCCGCTACGTCAGTGTTCTTAATTGCAAGGCCCGCGGGCTGCAAGCGGCCCCTGGCGGCCTTTAGTTCGGCCCCTGACGTACGGCCCCCAACAAAAAACAAATGTGAAGACACCCTCATCATCGTGCTGTCAAACACCAACGGCCTTCACACTGATGATGTCTTATCAGCGAAGTGGCCGACCTCTGAAAATTAACGAAGAACACTGCATTATGCTAACACTCCCCACAGAGGGTACGACAAAGATGTAGCCCCCCCCCCCCAACCATGGCCTCAACAGACTTTTTACGACACGTGTGCAAGATGCAATCAGCGCGGCCCCCACCGTGCAGGTAGTCGCGCAGCTCGCGCGTGTTGGACAGCGCCTGGATCACGCTGTTCATGAAGCACGTGTTGCCCAGGTTGATGAGCCCCGTGAAGCCCGGCACACACACCTGCTCCGCCTCCTCCCCCTCCCCCCTGCTGCTCGCCATGATGGGCGGAACCTTGCACATGGGCTTAGCCTGGTGGCGCACGCAACACCTCGTCAGGAGCGGCAGCAGACGCGATAACGGCAGCACCAGTGTCATGCATGGGCTTCGGTAGCAGCACAAGCAGCGGCGTCAACATTAGCAGTGGCACCAGCAGCGGCGCCACAAGTAGCACGAGCAGTTGTACCAGCAGTAGCACCAGCAGCAGCAGTATTCTCAGCACCAGCACTAGCAATGCACAGGCACCACCAGCAGTAGCATCAGCACAAGAGCAGCAAAAGCAACACTAGTGGCAGCACTGGCAGTAGCACCAGCAATAGCACTAGTAGCAGCAGCACCAGCAACAGCACCAGCACTAGCTCGAGCAGTATTCTCAGTACCAGCACTATCTGCACTAGCACCAGCACCAAGAGCAGCACAAGCAACACTAGCGGCAGCACTGGTAGTAGCACCAGTAGCAGCAGCACCAGCAGCACTAGCAACAGAAGCATCGGAAGGGTAACGTTTTTAATTAATAGGTCACAACTCGAGGTCTTAGAATGGAAATTATTCTCATACTTGTTTACATTTGGAGTAACATAGTCTGACCAACTGATTGCTTTTTTCAAATGAATGTACGTTATAATACATGTAATCTGGTATTTATTGTACTGTGCTTCTATGCATCCCCACCTATGCTGTCCACCTTCACCAACTCGCACTAATCAGCGTGAAGAATGGTCAAATAGCCCCACCATGAGCTGCACGGCATGGAGAGGACCTCATCCACAGGTGGATTGACAAGTGGGCTGTACACGCACACATGTATGTACGTTTAACGTCTTTCGCACCGTACGCAGCCAACCGGGCTAATAGGAGGCACACATGTGCACAGTGACAACACTAACTAATGTACTTTTTGGGGAGTGGGGGTAAAGGGTTATATCCAATAGGGGCTGGCAAGGTCTCACCGTGCATGCGGTGGCGGATTCCGATGACTGCGAGGTGCAACGCTCGGGGAGGTCGGCGAGAACGTGGTGTGTGGCGGAGCCACGGACGGGCCCAGCAGCCGCCCCCAACGCAGGCGTCGCCTTCCTTGCCTCCGCGGGGCTACGCGGCGGCAGTGCCTCCCGCACGGGCTTTTCGGGTGCTGAAGTAAACGCAACGACAACACGACACACGTACCACCCTCCTTTCCACCGCACGACCGAAGGTGAACCAAAGGTCGCAAACGGGTTTTGATTCCTTACCCGTACCCGTACCCGGCCGCACCAGGGTTGCAAATGGGTACCCGTACCCGGCCGGGTACAGGTTCCCGTTCCCTACCCGTACCCTACCCGAAATGAGTGACTCACGGCCTACCCGTACCCGTACCCGGCCGCACCAGGGTCGCAAACGGCTACCCGTACCCGGCCGGGTACGGGTTCCCGTTCCCTACCCGTACCCTACCCGAAATGAGTGACTCACGGCCTACCCGTACCCGTACCCGGCCGCACCAGGGTCGCAAACGGCTACCCGTACCCAGCCGGGTACGGGTAGCCGGGTATCGGGTAGGGTACGGGTATCGGGTACCCGATTGCGACCTCTGAGATGAACCCAGAGGGGAGCTGTGCCAAGCCAAGCCCGGTGTGGCTGACGAGGAACTGGATTGTTGGCGGTGATGCGGTCCGGCGGTAGCGCGTTCGCCGATTTTGGAAAGGTTCATGGATTGAATATGCTAGGCCACCGTGGTTAATACTACAGCGTGTACTAGCTATAATTTACACGCCGTCTGCTTTACAGTAGATGTTAATGGATAGTGTGCCAGCGTCGTGGTCCAAATTTTCCATATTTGAAAAATTACTGAATGGAAAATACACAGAAATCGTCACCACCTACGGTGAAACTTAGCAGGTCCCTCCTGAAAAAAAACCATCCTGAGGCTTAATATTCAGCCGCTTCCTTGGGTAAACAACCATTATAACAGTAGTATATGCTTACTTTTGCAGAAGGGCTCGTCTGTTGGCTTCCAGCGCTGGCCATCCTTCTTCCGTAAGCTGATCTCTAGGTAACTAGTCCGGAGGGTATAGGAGCTCTGCTCAGGATCAATCACGTGCCTGAAAGGAAGAGTAAAGCATTAATGAAGCTCGGTGGCTGAATTAATCCGTAACTGATTTGCAGCTCCATTACCATAGGATACATGGTCACCAACAAAATCCATTGTTAGTTATCTTCACCAACCCAACACGGTGCCCAGAATAACCCAGCCTTCCTGCTGGACGCTCGAAGCAAGGACCTGAAGCTGGTGTGGAACAAAAACGACTCGCAAGCAGCAGTACCCTGAGTCACAAGGCAGCCCCACTGACCGCCATAAAGAATCTGGTCACGTGAAATACGGCCAAATAACCTCCACTGCCCACATAACATGCGGAGGCCCTCAACCAGCAGCGGACTGACAAGTGGGCTGTACAATACAATACAATATTACCATGCAGCCATTGTAGCTAGTGCTGAAACAACTGACAGGTTAGGATGATTGAGCAAATATAATAAGACAAATGTAATAATTGTCAGCAGGCACTCTCCCTTTTCTACAGGAAATGCATTTGTGCTCAACGCCAATTGCGAGAAACTCGCAAGCTGCGTTCTCGGTTGGATGTATCGAAGGTGAACAACACAAAGGCACAAAAATTAAGGTGCATTTCGGCAAAATTTCTGCCCAAGAGGTGGTTCTTACAAAAGTTCCAGTGTCCACTGGAAGCGGCTCTCTGGTGTGGCGTTTTCATGCTGCTTGAGAAACCTCTCATCTCTATCGGAAAACAGAAATCACAGGTAATGTACACAAGAGCAGTGGCCCAATAAATCAAATCAATTCATTAGAATTCACACTTTTCCTTTCCACCATCTCTTGTAACCTGGCTACGTTAAAGTGACATGTGCACTCTTTATCTATTGCAACTTTGATAAGTGCTGTTTTGTCGCGAGCCGTTTGACATTTGGCCTATCGGTCCTGTGCTCAGCAATTAGTTTAAATAAAAATTCCTACAGCACAAGGCCGTGATGAATGTGCCACGTTTCACACAGCACGGGGGTGACGTTGCCATTTGGTTTGACCCATTTAATTATGCCCAGGTAATCTATACAAATTTGGAACGTGATTCCAGCACCGATGGGCCTCCTCTTCTTCGAATGTCAAGGGATCTTTAGCGGCCCAATGCGAAGTAGACAGCGTGTAATGTATGGTTAATACACAGGCGGCATTCACGAGGATGACCATTGGCCTCGAACCATAAAGCCCTGCAACAAGCGACAAACTCGCCTTCACTTGGCAAGGTCATGTCCAAGTCAGCCTGCACCATCGTTCATATTTTGAATTGTTGCGCATTGCGCCTGCCACCAATTATCAGGTCATGAGGTCGTTACGTCAGTGAATCGTGTAGGGACACCAGAACTGAGATTTTAAGAGGTAAATGTCCCTTATTTATCAAGGAGAGTCTGCGACTTTGGCAGTTCCTTTTTAACGAGTGTTTTGGAATTGAGGAAAATTGGGAGTACCTTGAAAAAAAAACCCAAGCAAACAAAAATACAAGGCTCAGGAGGTCTTGCCATCTCATGGACCTACCTTGCAGCCCAGTGATTTTGAAAATTTCACATATCAAAATGATACACCCACCCTCACCTTCAAAATGCTCGATTACAGGCATGTGCCACCCCCATCCAGAAGCTATTTGTTCTGCTACCACCTTTGTAGCGCACTGGGTTTAGGAGTTTTGACCGCCAGTGTCTAATTTCAGCCGGAACAGTCTGGAATGCTTTCTCCAGCAATTATTTTGGCAAGGTACATCCATCTCGCCTTATTTTGTTCTCAGCCCGTTCAGTGGATTACAGCAATACTGTATTGGGTACAATGTTAGATTAATATAGAAGGGCAAAACATTGTGCTCTCGTGGTAGTACCTTACACTGATAATCCCTACACCAATCCAACCCAGCAGCGATCTGGAATATACCACGTGAGAAATTAAGCCCTGTTGACAGCAGATTATGATCTCCACGTGATCCATCAACCCTACCTTCGGAGCACTGCAGTGTACATTCTAGCAAGAGCCACGTCGCGCTCGGAAATCAGAATCTTTATTTGGGCTGGAAGAATCCGATGAGCTCCGAAGTTCTTTTTCACAGACGTCCAGTCGGGGCGCGTCAGCAAGAATCGTATCGGGAGACGCACATCAAGCCAGCAGGCAGCTCACCGTGTCTGAAACACCACCGTCAGGTGATGGGGCGAGAACATGACGCGAAACCTATCGAGCTGCACCTGCTTCAGGTAAACGTTCACCACGATCACCTCCGCGCTCTTCTTGTACCAGTTCTTGTTAATGCTGCAAACACTCACACAGCCCCCGGGCGTGCCCGCTGCTCCACGTGGCAGGAGGACACACGCGCGCACGCACGAAGAGAGAACGGAACACACTGCTGGTGAGTCTGTGGCCCAAACTTTCAGTTGCATTCACATTTAAGGTTTGGTTTAAAAACAAGTGTGTTCACATTAGCAACATGCACTAAATTATTATTGTTTCCTATTGTTACAGGGTTTATTACATTTATCAGACTATAAGCGATACACACCTTCGTCAACATGCTTTTTAGAAATATCCGCCTTCAATGCTCCCTTGATGTGCACAGGGGATAGCTGGTAGTTTCCAACGAGACACATCTTGTTTCTGTCCTGTATTGTCGTCTGTACAGTCAACACCTTCCCCGCAATCTGTAGCAACAAGGGCGGATGGGATTGTGTTTCAAAACCATCACGTTATAGTTGCATTGCAGGGCAACAGAGACATTGCTTCGAAAGAATGTTTCATATGTTGTATGTTTCACTTCTTTCACACCGTACATAGCCAACTGTGCTAATCGGAGGTGCGAAAATTATATTAATATATTTCAAAATTACAATGACATACATAAAGAGGAATATGCAGATTAGAGAACATACCCAGGTAAAGGACATCATTCTGTTGATAAAAGAACGTGGGCTTGGGCAGGAAATCATGATGAGACCGGCTCCACAATTATTAATCAATTACTCTATCAATTATCGGTTGGAATTACTCGACTATTCCGAGTGCACAAATCAATAAAGTTTGAAAAAACGAAAGCGTCACCTCTGTTCACAGGTGTGCCACTGTACGGTAGGTGATGAACACGACTTAGTGATGTTACCTGCATTATCATCAGCCGCGTCACGCTGGGCGTGGTTTGTGGGGGGTTTCGTGCCTTTGAGAGGCAGGGTGTAGGGACGACCGAGTAATCAACCACAGAAAGGTAGTTGACGAATAATACAGTCCTCCTTTGTTATTCGCGACGGCTATGTTCTGGAGATGCTTGCGAATGGCGAATTTTGCAAATGTTGGCCTCGAAATGACTTACCTTGGATAAATACATAAATAAGCTATTAAATACATGAACAGTATAATTTCTCTCATTACTTTATCTCTCATCACTTTCGCGCATCACATTCTCTCTCATCACTTCATCACGTAATTTCTTTCTCTCTCTCGATGCAGTCGTGTAGAGTTCCAGATGCGATTTTCGCGGATAGCCAAAATCGCAGATATCAAGTTTCGTAAATAACGAGGGAATACTATAAACAGCTTGTCCCGGCTCTAGGTACTATTATAATTGTGCAGATAGGTGCGAGTCACCGATTGTTCGTCGGCTGGCAGCTTGTCCCGCTCAGTGGTGCTTGGCCATTTGGCTGCGAGGCTGTCTGCAGTCCTCCCGGGCTTTAGGTTTTTCTCCACATGTCCTGCCTCCCTCCAACTGGCAGCCTGTTCCATTAAGAGGTTGCCAGGACCCTCGAGACAGGACTGCCGTGCACTGGAGGCGTCAAATGCCAGGTCGGCCGAACTCTTTGGATCTCCTGCATCGTTGTTCGGCTGCGGACAGGTAATAATTCACAGTCCTTCATCAATCCACCGCCTCCCAATGCCGTGAAGGCTTCCCAATGCCGTGTCGGTCTTTAAGAGTTGTTCGGACATAATTCACGTTAGTCGGTGCGAGTTGGTGAAGGCAAGGGCCCAGGACTGGTTCAGATATCATCCGTAACTTATGTTAGCCATGCCCGGGAATGGAACTAGAGCACAAGCAAATCAGAAAAGTCATATTGAATGTTGAGCAGGGAATGTCGCTTGAAGGGACCACAAATAGAAAGGTTGTATGTTTGTTGTCGAAATAAACATGTCGGCAACAACAACAAAAACTACACGCATTATGAACAAAGCATCAAAACCCTTCTGCCACCAACATGTAATGCATCATAGGGCAAGTTAAAACAAGGTAAAGGGGATATCATGTCGACCATCATCTCTCACGATCCTGCAATGTACCATTCTACATAGCAACTACACGCAAGCTGATACCATCACTCCATCGCCCTGACCAGGGGTGGTTACACCTGCGGCTCCGGAGCTGCATGGCGTCTCTTTAGGGACTGCTTCTGTGACGTTATTTATTAAGGACCCACCGTCTCGTATAGTCACGTGCTCTTTAAATATTGAGGGGTTTTTTTTACCGAATTTAGAAAAAAATATAGCTCTTCTTGTTATTTTGATGCCGACCCCTAGCCTAGGTGGACATTCTCTCAGGTGAGTTCCATTCCTCAACTACAACTCCAACCATCAGCCATCGTCACTTCTAGGAGACATGTCCAGCCGAAGCCCACTTAAATTCTAAACAGTCTTAACGATGTGTGTATGCATGTATGTTGAACTTCTTTCACACCGTATGAAGCCAAGCATGCTAATCGGAGGTGTTCGGGGAAGGACAACTAAACACAAAAAACTATTCTAAATAAATGTATTTTCTTTTTAGATTTAAAAGCGCATAGCTCCAGTAGCTTCCTAAAATCAGGTGTTCCAGACAGCTGCAGAAGCGCATTTGAAAGCACGCGATGCAAAAAGGATGTAATTAACCTGCATAGATTCCACTTTCTGTCTCTTAATGTTGATGATTATGAGCAAAATTGTGAGTCCTGTAGGTCCACATTTTTGCGAGCGCAATACTCACGAACAGGGTAGGCCAATCCTCATGTTCGCGTTTCTTCTGCAAGTTTAGGATGAGCTGTCGATCTCGCTCCCGACACTGCACCTTGCTGCACGAAGCCTCGATCTCCCCGTAAAACGTACACCTCCACACGAATCCTCCTGCCGGGTCAACAAAGCAAACTCGTCACTGGCAATAGAGAGGACATTTAATTGTATCATTCATTATAATATTTGGGTTATGCCTTGTCATGATCTGGCCAAATTTGTGTCATTAAGGTCCCTCCACCATCCAGCACAGGCAAATAAATTCAATTGTGACATGTACAAGTATTTAATAATCAAAATTTTATTGTTTCAGCTTACCGGTAAGTTGTGTCAAATGGTGGAGGGTTATAACAACACAAATTGGGTAATATCATTACGTGATCTAATACCACATTGCCGGCCCCATAATCATTGTAAGAGCGAGTGGCGCGGTACCTGGAAACGCAACGGAACAATCTCTATTGGACAGGATCACGTTCACGTCCTTCAGCCTCACGGCTCCGCTGCTTACGAGCCGGATGTTGAGGTTGCTTCCGTGCTGATTCCACTTGCATTGGACCTCTGCGGGCCCGCCAGATGTCACACGCAACACAAGACAATTATTAGCAACTACCCCAAGATGTCAACGTGGCCAAAGCCGCTGATGCCACCACACACCTCACCAACGCTAACCTCTGCCAGATCCCCCATCCACTGCACAGTAGACACAAGACCTGCAAAACCTGCACAAACAGTATCCATAATCTGGTCTTAGGTCTTTCATTTCCCCTTGGTAACCAATCATCCTATAAAATATAGGACTGCATTGGCAGTGGCACACACGCAAAAAAAACACTAACGCACTTGTCGTTAATACTGCCTCAGTCCAGAAAAATATAAAATAGATTAACATTACGCGCAATTGCTATGCCCTAGAGACTGAAGTTATGCATAATTCCTCAAGTGGTATCTGTCCCTTTGAATGCAGGTGCGTACAGCGGAGGTCAGCAATTTAATTTCTGAATAGAGTAAGCAACTTCGAATTTTTGCATCGAATGTAACAGCAAAGTGCAGTAGACATATCATGAAGAGGAAGCTCTGCTAGGTAGGGCACACATGCAGGATGCAGGAGGGAAGGTTACTGAGGCATGCAATGGAAATATGTTGAATTTATTTCCCACCGGACATAGCCAACCAAGCTAATTGGAGGTGCGGGGGAAGGACAACAAACTAAACACAAAAAGCAGTTCTAAAGAAATGAGTTTTCAATCTAGATTTAAAAGTGCATAGCTCCAGTGGATTTATAAAATCGAAGGTAGAGTATTCCATATGGCCGCAGAAGCGCATCTCAAAGCGTGCGACGCAGTGACCGCCTTTGTTCGATGGCTAGCCAAAAGCCGCTGCAAGGATGACTGGAGTTTGTGTGATTGTTTATGTTCCTTGACGAGATCACCAAGGTTACAAATGACTGTCCCAGCAGACCTTGTTTGGTCAGGCATCAACTGTGCACAGCTGAGATGATTACCATACGCATAGGACAGCCTGGTGCAGTGTGGCATCAAAAGCAATTGCCAAAATTACTTCACCAGCTTGACTCTGCTACCTACAGCCCATTAAACTGCGGTGCGGTCACTACCCTCTGCAGTGATGAATTTGTCTCCAGAAGCCTTGCACGCATGGTTACTCTTGTCCTTAAGCTTTTTCTTGCACTCGGCACTCCTTGCCCTGGTGATTATGCCACCGCCGTCGCCACGACTTCCGCTGGGTTGTGGAGGGCAGGTAGACGACGCTGGTGGGCACGTGGGTCCGGGCTCGCGTTGCGAGCCGGGCGGAGAGGGCAACAGCAGCATGGAGACGCAGAGTTGCTTCAAAGGCCTGCCGCCAGGGTCCCACGCGGGCCCTCGCTTCCTTCCTGCACCGGCAATCTTGGCAGTTGCGCGAGTGGGGCGCAGTCCTGCCCCCGTCACACTAACGTGAAAAATAATATGGTCAGTAAGCAAAGTGAATAAATGCCATTCCGTTGTCATGATCGAGTTCCAGTCAGCATGTTCCACCTCTGTATTTTATTTATTCACACGTGTATCCTGTTACAAATCACAAATGTTCACCAATGATGTGTGTTTACATGCAATGTGTGGAACGTGTCAATAATGTGCGCGCTCACTACTCGAATCAACCCCGTTGTTCACCATGTCCCTACCCGTTGTCACTCTCTCATGCTTACACCCCTCCACCGCATTCGATTCCTCGACAGGGCCCGCGTTCCGACACTCACCTCCCCATGATTACCCAGTCCCTTGCAGCGCTGGTGGGACCATCCCTCCCGGTCCAGCCCCCCTCCCCCCCCACTTCTCGCGCTCTCACTCGCAGCCTGCGGGTTCCGCACTGTTTTCTTTCCGTTCCTTCAGCCTCCCGACACATCTTCATGTCCAGTTTAGCTATCTAACCTCTTCCGTGGCCCAGCACCACCTTTAATTTCTCCCTCAATTGTCTCCCATGCCAATATTCCTTACCCAATATTGATATATTTAGTTTCCAATGCCAACATTCAGTTTCCCCTGCTACTGTTCTCTGATCTCCTAATGGACTGACTTTCCAGCACGCCAAGCCCGTGGCTTCCTGGTAGAATGCTCCCTATGAGTGCAACTTCCTGAAGCTATGGACCCATTGTAAGTGTTGCACACCGTCTGCGTCGGTCGTAGCCGTCCAGAATAAACACTTCCTCATTCGAGACCCAAACATCGCACCTCTGCCTGGCTTTGACATTCCTACTCGAAGACACTGGTGGTGGAACTATCAACCGCATCATCAGAACATCAAAAGGCCAAGGTGCAACATCTCTTAAGTGGAAAATTAAAATACAAGCCACCACAGTAGTGCAATTACATACTTGTCAACCCATACGGTTTACCCATATTCCTGTCCAGGGAAATTGAGTTTTCAGGTCCATACGGCATACAGCCGTTTCAATACGGGTAAAAAAATGTGTTTTGTCTATTTGTTTGTGTTACTCCCCTGCGATTGGACTTTGTAGGATGAACGTTGATATTTATAAGGACACGGGGTGACCAAAGGTCTGAATTGGTCTGTAATAAGGTAGGCACCGATAAGGGGTTGACGGGTATGCAATTGTGTCCCTGCAACCCAAACCATGGTCCGTGTAATTAACCACTGTAGTCTCCGTGCCGTCAACGCACGAATAGCAAAACTACACGAACCCTCTCCTGAAGAAGCATTTGCCTCGTGGCCAGCAGACCTCAACATTGGCATTTAGCCTCTGGACACATTGTCATAGGTAAGAATAGAATAGTTATGGGCATTCAAGTCATTATGACGGTTGTGTAAAAGTATAATGCGCGACTTCTGCGACACGTCGTGTAGAGGGTACTTCTTCATTATTACTCACTGGGCACAACACAGGCCAATACTTGTTCTTCCTCACACCGAGAATAACTCTAGGTATTAACACCTCTTGTGGCTACACACACAGCCGATCACTCGGCGTGGTCCCATCGCCCTCACTCGGCCACGCCGCTGGCTGGCGGCGTGACGATGACGGCGATGGAAACCACGCAGGAGATCTTCCACGTTGCCAGATGACAGAGATGTCGGCGAGCAGCGATGCAGCCAGGACCCAGGACCCCACACACGAGCCCCGGGTCCGCTCCCCCTTATATCCCCCCAGGCGTGGCTGGGCCCCGCCTCCGGCTACGCCCCCTCGTGGAACCTTCCAGCAGATTCCGGAAGAATCTCGGCTAACCCCACCTGTTACCTGTGCCCCAGATACACCTTCTCTGATTGGTTGGAACTTAACCGTGCTCGTACCCGTGATTCCCTTTCCGACCAGCAGGTGTCACCCTGTCATTACAAAAGAATGACGTGTATTTATTCAGGGTAATATGCTGCATTAATTTACACTCACGTTGTGTAACCAATGTCAAATATTATTGTTTGCATGTTCACAACAAGTACGTGAGGGCTAATGCAGACATGGTTCCTTGCAAAAGGTTTCTATTTGGTGTTTGAACATCTTAACACCTATTCTTTGGTTCTTTCGGTAAAGTCACGTAGATAGAAAATAAAATAAAAAATATAAAAAACACGTTTTGATCGCAAGCGGTCGTCATCAGACGCCTGTATCTTTACCGAAAGAACCAAATAATAACTTTTGATTTAAAGCTTTCGTGACTGCAGGGATTCATATTATTGGTTCTTTCGGTAAAGTCACGTATAAGGGAAATAATAAAATAACAAAAATATAAAACAATAAAAATTCTCACGACGTTTCGACTGCAACACAAGCAATCATCATCAGGTGTGAAATCCACAGCAAGAAAATTTACCGCCACTTTTCTCAAATTTTCTTGCTGTGGATGTCACACCTGATGATGATTGCTTGTGTTTCAGTCGAAACGTCGTGAGAATTTTTATTGTTTTATATTTTTATTATTGAAATATTTCTCTTCTACGTGACTTTACCGAAAGAACCAAGAATACAAATAATAACTGTTTTATTGCCGGAAAGGGTAAACCCTATTCTTATTTTTTTTTTATCACAATTGAAAATAGACCAAGTCTAATTTGCAAGATTAGCCTGGGTAATCAGTGGTACACTGTGTTTGTATTTAATGTTTTCATTTTAAATAAAATTACTGCACAAAAAATCAACAAAAACATCGAATAGTAAATTATACCGTAGAAAAAACTAACAAAAATAAGTTTACGTATTTAATGAGAGATTATAATCGCACGCTTAATGCAAGAATAACAGTTTATATAGTGTAAGCATTATAACCCACACACGTGCATTCAACACACGACTGATTGAAACCATCATTGGCTGTGGTGCAAAGGCAAAATCACAAATGAACGAAAACTCAATACGTTAAATCAGTAACAGTGGCCTTAACAAACAAATAAAATGCGTAAGATATTAAGTTATAAGCAACGAGCGCGTGTGTGTGTGTTATAGGAGTAATAATACGCCTTGAACATGCAACGGCACTGACCGCAAGGCGACTTTTAGTTGCTTCAACTGAAGTCGTCTTCAACAAAAGGCAAAAAGTTTACCTCAGATAAAATCGTAACAAGCAATAGTTAAAATGCGAACGCCGGCTAATGATGCGAGCACGGCCCCCCACATACGGAGGAGCGACTGCCCGACTCGTCGTTAATGTTGTCACCGCGTAGCGGATGTATCGATCCGCAGTTTATAATCTATTAGTCGTCGATTCCCTTGTTCTACCGTTAACTTGCATGGGGGAATCGATTGCGTGATTTACTTCGCGAATCGGGGGCGGAGGGAATGGACGCAGCGGGTTGTGGAATCGATGGATCGATCCGCGTTGTTATCTCGCGATTCCTTGCGGTAACACTGAGGTGGGGGGAGCACGGGGGGGGGGGGGCTGACGACAAATTTGACCAATCAGAGAGCGGCAGGAAAGGGCGGGAACGATGAGCTACTATAGTTACCCAATCACAAGGCGGCATGCTGAAGAAGGGGCGTGGCGATTAACCGAACCGGCCAATCAGAAAGCGAACTGTCGAGCAGGCGGTGTGGGGTGAATTATGGGGGTTATACCCGTCAACCCTTTTATCAGTGCTGCCTACCTTATTACAGATCAATTCACACCTTATTGGTCACCCCGTGCCCCTTATAAAATTCAACGTTCATCCTACAAAGTCCCATCACAAGGGAGAAACTGCTGTGCGCGGTATGGGCCTGTTAACTAAATTTCCCTGTACAAGAATCCGGGCTAAACCGTGTGGGTTGACAGCTAAATGAAATGAAATAAATGAAACTATGACACGGGGGAAGGGGGAGGGAGGAAAGTTGGGGGGGGGGGGGGGGTGGTGGATGGGGAGGACGGGGGGTGGAAGAGGTGGGTGGTGGTGACTTGGGGGGGTGAATGGGGGGGGGTGAATGGGGGGGGTGAATGGGAGTGGTGAATGGGGGGGGGGGAATGGGGGGGGTGAATGGGGGGGTGAATGGGGGGGGGGTGAATGGGGGGGGTGAATGGGGGTGGTGAATGGGGGGGGGGGGAATGGGGGGGGGTGAATGGGGGGGTGACTGGGGGGGGTGAATGGGGGGGGTGAATGGGGGGGAGTGAATGGGGGGGGGGGTGAATGGGGGGGGGTGAATCGGGGGGTGAATGGGGGGGGGTGAATAGGGGAGGGGTGAATGGGGGGGGTGTGAATGGGGGGGGGTGAATGGGGAAGGGGTGAATGGGGAGGGGTGAATGGGGGTGGTGAATGGGGGGGTGAATGGGGGAGGGGTGAATGGGGGGGTGTGAATGGGGGGGGGGTGAATGGGGGGGGGTGAATGGGGGGGGGTGACTGGGGGAGGTGAATGGGGGTGGTGAATGGGGGGGGGGTGAATGGGGGGTGTGTGAATAGGGGGGGTGAATGGGGGGGGTGAATGGGGAGGGGGTGAATGGGGGGTGAATGGCGGGGGGTGAATTGGGGGGGGGGGGGTTCCGGTTGTTCCGGAAGTCACTGCTCATTCACCCGGCGTGCCCCGCGCGCAATGGACGCGGAGGGTGAGTGGCGCTCCGCGCGGGTGTCGCGCCAACAACTTGGTGTTGGGACGTCTCGACATTTCACGAGGGGACTGCGAATGTCGAAAGGCACAACGCGTTTCGAGAAGTACAGGCGAACCTCTGCACCTAATTGCTTAGAGAGAGAAAACACACCGTTGTCTATTTCACCCATTCCATTTGAATGATCGGGCACATTTAAAAGGCCACATGAGGAGGAGGGAGGTAGAGGGGAGTGATGAGGAGGTGTTTGCAGGGCCACGACTAAGTGGTAATGGGGGGCGGCTACTATAACGAAGCAACTCGGCGGGTTTTAGAAGATGACACGACGAGGAATGGGGCAATTGTGTACTAGCGAGGTGGAGGAGGAAGGGCGAAGCGGGTCGGGTAACCGAATGAGAGCGCCCGGTGGCGGGAAATGAGGAAGAGGGCGCGCGTGGTGATTGATTGATTGATTATTGATTTGAAGCATTCGTGATTGCAAGAATCCATACCCTTAAAACAGTCTGCATCAGCAGCAGGCCGTGCTTCCCCACCTGATGATACGTGACAAACCTTACTAATTTGGCTGCGTTGGGTGGTGGCGGGTTTAACGATACATTTATATATTTACGCGATCGAACCCAAAACTATTGACCGTATCGTGTTCACGTGCATTGCGGCTCTTGAAATATTGAGGTTTTTTATCGAATTCGACAAAAAAACTTTGTTATTTTGGTTGTCGACCCCTGCCCTATGGCAATAAAGTTGTACAAATATAGCTCACGGATTATACGCCTCCCCTCAAACGTTTGCTTTAAAATACAAGAGGAAAAGGGCACCTGATAATCAAGAACAGGACCCTGCGGGGTGGGCTGGTAGGAATAATACTTAGTACCGGTACAGAGATATCGACCGGGTATAGAGGAGTTAAAGAAAAAATTACTGTATTCTAGTGTAACGTTAATTAAAAGTGCTTGTTTTGACAAGAAACGCTGTGAGATTTAAAGACTCGTAGTCTTTCATTTCCAACACCACCCTCAACACCACCCCTCGGACGGACGGACGGACACATTAATCTATTGGTGGTCTGGTCCACTTCGTTCCTACCAGTAAAATACGGTGTATCTCAACCAGACTTGGGACTAAGAAGAGTGTGATTTCCCTCTCGTCGTCGTGATTATTTTTCCAGACAATGACCTGGAAGGAGAACCTGGTTCAGCAGCTGTGGGCAGCGCAGACGTGAGGCGCTCCATCCCCATCAAGCTGATCTCGGAGCGTGGTGCAGCTGCCTCCCGCTCCGGTGGCCTCCCCTGGGCTATGTACAAAAGCCCCAGGCACCCATCTCCCGACAGAGGTGGGCGTGTGGCTCTTCCAGGACGGAAGGACATTAGACTTGTATTTGTAGACACGACTCAGGCATGGCTCAGGCTCAAGGGAGCCCGCTCAAAGCCATGCTTAACTTGAGCCGGCTCTGAGCATTGTTTCCCAGCCATGCTTAAGATTTTCATGAGCTGAGCCGCTTGTGCAACTTTGAAAGCAACTGAAACCAGAGCTGAGTGACTAAGAATATGACCCTAAGACTGTCTGCTGAGTTGCTGTTTATAACAAGTACGTTTGTTATTTGCGTCATTATAGCACGAAGACTATCATGAAGGTGCTATATTTATGCTTTGTAGGCTCCACGAAATATTTCTGTCTTTGAGTCTATTGGCTGACAGTTCTGCTGGACTGGAGGAACTTTTTCCATTCGGACGGCTGAATAGGTGAAGGTGCAGCCCTTCAAGTGCATGCTCATGCCACTGCTTGCATGAGGTCCTCCACTGGTATTTGGCCTTCTATTCATCATAATGATCGTTAGTTATTGTGCTCAATCAAGGCCCTTTCCCATGCTATTGCAGTCCAGCAATGTGATTGATCTCACTCCTGCACATTAACTGATCTCATTGCTCCAACCTATAGAGTCGTTATCCTCTCAAGCACGTTCTTTTTCACTTGTAAATTAAACTTTGGCGCAAATAATAGTTTCCCTGTATTAGAAAGCAAAAATCATGAATACTTCTTATAATTCGGGAGGTGTGTGTGATCAGATTTGTTTAACTTTATTGATACGAGCATAATTTTATTCCATGTCTCACTTTACATAGCATCTTATCATCTGGAGAATACGGTATTAAATAAAAAAGTATGTCAGATGATTGAAAACAACATATACAGGTAGTCCTCTATTTACGATGGAGATGCGTTAGAACGACCTCATCGTAAGTCAAAAATATCGTAAGTCGAAGATGGCCTAGCCTACCCAGAAGTCTTAAATAATGGTGATAATTTAGCAAAACAGCAATTTACAGTACCGTACTGTATAAACTATATACCGTATGTATTTATGAATTACAATACTGTATTGCACAGTAAAATGTAAAGTTAAAAAAACAAGGTAAATTCTTAGCCTACCTATATGGACTGCAGTTTAATAGAAAGTTTTATTAGGAAACAATCTGTTATAAAAACTTTTTTACATTCATTGAACGTAACATATCGCTATCGTAAGATCGGAATATCGTTAGTCGGACCATCGTAACTCGGGGACTTTCTGTATGTGGAAATACTAACTTTGCCTTTGTGCAGAAGGGGCAGGTGAGTATGCGGATGAAAGCTTTCGGGTGCATGAAGATTATGGCAGAGATCACGACAAACATCCCAAGACCATCATATGGGATTGTAAGGTATAAGATATAGTTTCACAATGATTTGTTCTTTGGTATTTTGGTTCAATAACAGAAATTAAATCATTTTCAAGTGAATGTTTTTTATTAAGCCTTTATTCTATTCAAAGTGAGGTGGTTGGCGCATCGCTGTAATTCAGTGCTTTGGAGGAAAGGTTCGCAGTATAATTTGGGCAGCAGGGTGGGTGCAGTCGTAACATTTGCGCCTCCCAGCAAGAACAACCTGGTTGTCATTCCTGACTGGCACCTCTCCATATGGAGTTTGTACTCTGTCTACTCACATTTCCTTCCACTTGGAAAACATCCCAAAAACCTTGACGCCAACTTGAGCTTTTCTTAAACAAATAACAACGTGACAATTTTACCAGTTTGGTTGAATCTCGCAGTCAGCCGTCACTCCACATTGGTCAGTGCGAACATGGTGAGTGACATGATGTCGAAATATAATGCTAAGTGTTGCGTGTGTCTGTTTCTTGCAGATTAACATATTTGGGAAGAAAGATGACATTCCGGTACATTTTTGCGACAAGTGTGGCCTGCCAATTAAAATCTATGGTCGAATGGTCAGTACTTATTAATTTTACACAGTCATCACATGTGCATAATTGAAAATTAAAGATATTGTTATTGTCTAGGTTTTTGCATATTTTATGTCCAGCTCTAATTTGTTTCTGCGTTGTACCAAATGGTATAGGACAATCCTCTCCATGTGTTGGGGAGTTTTTTTGGGCCTATAAGAACACGTAGTTTTCATCTCCAGAAATAGTTTATGCATTTTTTTAAATGTTTAATTATTGTCGAGATAACAGAGCTTTGACAAATTAGATGGTACAGACTATTTAAACAAGACAATAGGCAAGAGAGATGGACCAAACGAGGCAATACAGTCAAGACAGATAAACTTCGAGAAACAATGGAAACTAATTTGTACAAAAGATGGTATAGACAGTATGTGACTACACTGTGCTAATGCAAAATAATATTGATTGTAAGTTGCATAATTATCTTCAACCATGGCAATTCATCACATCACTCTTGTCAGGTGTGAATTGATACATGTCGACATTTAACCCTTGAATGACTGACAATGTAACTGCTTTAAATCACAGATTCCTTGCAAGCATGTCTTCTGCTTCGACTGTGCCAGTCTCCATGAGCAACGGGGAGACAAAAGTTGCCCAGGGTAAGACATGCACATGCAACAGGTCCCACACATTGATAAATGCATGTCCTTCATCTATCCATATATAGTGTTGTATGCTTTAATCATGTGCAGTAGATTTTCCCTATAAAGTAAAACCTTGGATTGCGAGTAACTTGGTCTGCGAGTGTTTTGCAAGACGAGCAAAATTTTTAAGTATATATAGTAATTTTGATAAACGAGCGAGGTCTTGCAATACGAGTAGTACGTATATATGCTTTGTCTGCCGAGCGTTATGTGATCACAACTGATATACGAGTGCTTTGGATTACAAACACGTTTCCGGAACGAATTATGCTCGCAACCCAAGGTTTTATTATCCCCAGCAAGATCCGAATCTTAGTTTTTTTTTAAGTAGTATTAAATTATTGTTTTTTTATTTAACGAGGTGAGAACTCAAGGGACCAGGATTTTTTCATTTGCAAGAGGGACCTGCGGAAATAATCTTACAGTGGGGGGCAATGATTGCGGTGTATAGTTCCAATTGAATAATTTTGCGGGTAATTTTCAAACTTTTTAAAATTTGAACCTTGAATCCGGCACACAATGGCTTCTTTCGAATGACATCAGGGGATCTTTAAGATCCACTTATACGCAGAGGGCACATGTTATTATCGTTATTACACCTGCAACAATAATCAGGTAAGGTGTAATGAAGTAGGTCATTTAAATATATTTGTTGCACTTTGTACATTTGGGGTAATAATTACCCACTTGCTTCAGGACCGTCGTCTCCGTGTACACCGACCCAATGGCAAGCGCACTGCCTGCTAGGTCACCCAGGTACACAGCAAGGTAATGGACTTCATATGGGCGGTGATGTGACTGAGCAATGGTGTGTTCGCAGCTTGTTGCATAGGTTCGTGGTCTGAACCGTGCGGCCCCGCTAGTTAATACTGCATGTTGTTCGCTATGAGTATGCGCCGTCTCTGCTTCGCAGTGGACGCCAACGATTGGTCTTTGAAAAGGAATAAGAATAGGCCACGTATGTCAGCGTCATTATACAAATTTGAGAATTTACCTGCCAGAGTACTCGACCTTTTCCCGTTCCGATGACGTACGTGCGCGTCATTGGTTTTTCTTCCGAGTCCGTTCCGATGACGAAATCAAATCGATTTCGAACGGAATCTGAAGTAAAAGGCCATGCAGGAGGGCGCGTGGCACAGTTTGGCGCCAGCCATCACAGAGTGTGGTCGTGTCGCTGCAGTTCTCTGTGGTGAGTACAGTACAATGTATTTAAAAACAGCAGCGCTATGCGTCTCTAAATAAAAATTAATGCAAACCGCTTGCGCGTTCTGAGATTCAGTGGTGAACGGGACCCACCCTGCAACTTTTCAGATGTCTCGGAACGGGAAATGGTTAAGAGAGAATATACGTAGCAATGTCGACTCCCACTGTGAAACTACTGCAGCCCGTTGTGTTAGCCTTGCGCTGTTAATAATTCCGTGCATACCAAATGATTTGATTGACGATGTGAGTTGATTCTTCAAAGCCAAATGTCCCGTTGTGGTATGGGGGTGGTGGGCTGCTTTGTTTGCAGGTGCGTGGACCAGGTGCAGCGTATAGAGCAGTGCTTGCGTGGCACCGTCTTTCTGTGCAACGTGGTGTCGGGCTGCAAGCGCACATACCTGTCGCAGCGGGACCTGCAGGCACACATCAACCACCGGCATGTGCGGCACACCAAGCCGCAGCAACGGCCCCTCGATCCGCCACCCGGTAATTCTTTCTGTGGCTTAGCTGTGGCCTGGCTGGGTGGGTCGTGTCTTTGATTTTCCGCGCTTCTTCTTAGGCAAGGGTTGGTGGATCGCACACATTTGTAAAAACTTTCAGACCCACTAGCTTACTTGGGGCTGAACTCATCTATGATAATATTAACATTTTATCGACCTCACACCCTTGGATTGTTCACAAAGCCCGATTTAAATTCCGGAGGGTTCTGCATTGGGATGTTTGGCCATCTTAAGAAGAAGTATTTTGCCTGTTAAAGGAAACATAAGTATAATGCATCGTGGGGGATTTTGTTTTCATCGAAAGTGAAGCCAGTTCTTGCCGACTTTTGGAGATGATCACCAATTTAACGGCATGCGCAGACACCCCACCCCCTGACTCATCGCATTCTCCCCTTCCCTGTGCAGCTGTGGGGCAGATGCATCCCAGCGTTGTCAGCGAAGAGCACCATGTGGTGGCCCCGGGGCCGGGCGTGCACGACCACTACCAGAAGCCACCCAACATCGCTCATGATGAGTCGGCTCCCCCTCCACCCGACATGCCGCCCCACCCCCCCATCGTACCCCCATCCGCCGCGGCAGTGGCGGCGGCCGTGGCATCGGCGGCCGCAGCGGCCGCGGCAGCGGCGGCCGTCCCATCGCCGCGCTGCGCCCCGCAAGAGAGCTACCGCATCACCACCATAACGACGGCGCGCAAACACTGCAACCTCATCACCGTGCCCATCCAGGGCCAGGAGGGCGGGCAGGGCCACGGCCCGCCCTCCGGTGGGGGCGGCGGCGCATACGCCGAAGTGGGCCGCCGCGTGGACTACCCGGCGCAGGCGCCGCCCAACGGCCCCCCGCCGCCACCGCCCCCTCCGCCGCAGCCGCCCCGCCCGCCCCACCACATGCACTTCGTGGCGCCACCCTCCATTCCCATGAGCCACCCGCCGGCGCACATGGCCTACAGCCAGCCGCCCCCGCCCATTGTCGGCCAGAGACCGCCTGTGCCCTTCATGGGCCAGCCGCCGCCCCCGCTGCACTACACGCCGCCGCCGCCCGGCCCGCTCACGCCACCCTACAGCCAGCCGCCCTCCGTGGGCCTGTGGGGTGCGGCGAGGCCGCCGCCCCCCGTGCCCCCGCCCCCCCGGGGCCCCGTGCCTCCGCCCGGTTCACTACCCCCATCCGTAACAGCGCCACCGGATCAGACGCGGTACAGGCCCTATTACCAATAGCTAGGCTTGTGGGAGCGGTGGTGTCACGCGCGTGTGAGTGCCACCGGCCATAGGGGATTTTCTAGGGTCTGAGTTGCGCTCCGTGACACTAAGACTGAGGGTGGGCGAGCGAGCGTGCGGTGTGCTGTGTACCCCCCGCACCCAGTGATTAATCGTGGCTGCGATTAATTGACTTGATTGAACGCCGCTTAAACATTGTACTGGTCCTGAGTGGGATGCATTTTTTCATTGACGTATACTTTTCTTATGCATCTTATTGATTTTCAAGCTTTTATGTAAATTAACAGAACGATGTTTAGAATTGGATGTTATCCAGTGACAGATTAAATGTATTAAAATTATTTTACCTCCTTCAGAAGACTTTTCTCCCTCAGGACCTGGGCAAATGCACTGGGGTCCCATGAGAGCCAGGTAAATGTCTGCATCTTCCTGCTAAATACAAGCAATGGATGGCATTCATCTCATTTGGAGGACCTGAGTTGTGTAAATTCCACATTGCAATGCCATTGTCTTGTCTATCGCCAGTACTCACTTCTTTGACCCAGCTTGGAATTATTTTTTTACTCACAATCTCTCGGGTTCTTGGTCAGAGCTGTACTGGAAATTGTAGAACATATAATTAATGTAATAAAGTGGTTACTAAGCCAAAGATTAAAAAGCCCCATTCAAAATATTTGGAATCGCGTGACAAGCGGTGTTTGGCACAAGAAAATATCTAACCAATGTTGCACCAGTGCATAAGGCATCAATGGTGAGGTAAAGCAGTGAAAGGAAATGGTAAATGAGCTGACTTTTCTTGAAATATTAAAATGGTAAAAACAGTTTTAGGGCAAAACCACATGTCCATTTAATTACCATTGCTGCACAACACATTCCTGCGGAGGGAGCTGGTAGGAACGTTGGGTTGCTCGGTCAATGCCAGGGTCAACGGCGGCGTGGTGTATTCCGCAAATATGCCCGACTGTGAGGGCGGGCACAAGCCGGCGTGAGTAGGTTAAACGTTGAGTTTTATAAGGGCACCACGGGGTGACCAGCCCCTCCCCACCGAGCCCCACCCCTCCCACCCCCCACCCAGCCCCTCCCCACCTTCCCCTCTCCACCCAGCCCCACCCCTCCCATTTTTGGATGCATGACGGATGGACGGACACAATAAACTGCTGTGGGCTGGTGTAATCAGGAGGTTCCTACCAGTAGAATATACATTGTTTAGTGTGTTGTCCTTCCCCTGCACCTTTGATTATCATGGTTGGCTATGTACGGTATAAAAGAAGTACAACGTACATACAATAGAGTAAGTTCCCTTGACGGAGTCTTAAAATCTACAACTAATGTTCACAAACTATAGCTCAAACCACGTGTTTTTTTTACTCCCAACCGACAGGGCTGCATGCTGGTCAGGAGGTGGCAGCACAATAAATCAGTGGCTGCCAGATTCTTGAGCGTCGTCACCTTGTATGCATGCGTTTTTTTCAGTGTATTCCAGTTCATTCCCATACAAAAGTTTGCTTTTAAAGGGACAAAAACATCGCAACAACAAATAGCTCCGTTAGACACTTATTTGGACTGTTTATGAGACTCCCTGATAAAATTTACAGATTTTGTTGTTATTCTGGTCTATTGGACTGTCATGATTCTGTCGTGATATCACCGCATGTCCATTAATATCTGGGAGGACGTCGCAGAGTTTTCACACCTCAATGTACTTTGACATTTTTTTTTCTCAATGAAACCTCAAACTCATTGGATACGTAGTTAATTTTTGGTGAGGCCACGTAATGATCTAACCAAGTCTTTACAGTTAACCCTTTACTACCCAACAGCCAAACAAATTAATTGTCACGTTTACACGAGTTTAATGCGCAAATTATAGTTGGTTTTGGTTCGCTGCTAAATTCGAGAGCAATCCTCGCAAACGAAGTTGGAAACGACGTTTAGTTTGAAACTATGTCCAACATCAGCAAAACGAGATTCAAAAAGTCAAGACCAATGGGCTTGCATAATGCGCATGCATAATGTATGTTTACTCATTAATCCCCCCCCCCCCCCCCGTTTTGCGTAAGAGCGCAGAAAGGTGGTCACCACATCTACACCTCTAAGGAATGAAACAGGTGGACTTCACAAATCTGGCTGTCACCTGATGAAGCTAGTTGTAATTACTGGTGAAACATTGTACTCGGAATGTAAATGGTGTGACTTGGCTCACCAACGCACCGGTGTGCTGTACTAGTGACGAATTGCCATTTTCTGTTTATGTGACAACCCTTACTCGTTGGCTGTGGCGGGTTTAACGAGACATTTATATATTTATGCGATCTAACCCAAAAAACGCTATTATGGAGATCCAAAAGTCAGTAACAATGCAGGACGTCTGGCGGGTGGTGCGGGGTTCTTAACGATACAGATTTGGTCAGATAATAACATGTCTTACTCAAAAAACTATGACTTTAAACTTTAGTGACTGCAGGAATTCGTATTATTTGGTTCTTTCGGTAAAGTCCCGAAGATAAAATAGAGTGGAAAAAAACCACGACGTTTCTAAAGGCAAACTGTTAATAAAGGTTTAGAGATGGGTGTAGCCCAAGTGTGTCAGCAGCATGGGCGGGGCAGCTAATGTTAATGTAGGAGAAAGCAATGCCAACGCAGTGGGTCCACTCATGAAAAGGGCCACCAGCAGGGGTCGGCAACCAAAATAACAAGAAGAGCCATTTCTTTCCAATTCGGTAAAAAATTCAGTATTTCAAGAGCCGCAATGCATCTGAGTACAATACTGTACTCACGTACATATCGTCAAGAAGCAGCCCGTAAAGAGCCGCATGCGGCTCCGGAGCCGTAGGTTGCCGACCCCTGGCCACCAGGAAATCATTTGCGCCTCGCTCCACATATCCACGCTGCTGACGATGGAGGTTGACAAGAAAACACAAATTAAGTCATGACCCAAAGTGGGTGAAATGTGAGTGACTCCATCAGATTACTCAGCCGGCTTGTGCCTGCCGATTTATTACTAATAAACCCCAATGATCCGATCGAAATTATGGATTTATATCGGATCATTGGGGGGGCACGTGTCACCCCACCCCCCACTGACTCCGCCAGTGGCAACAGTCAAAGGTACAGCATAACATGGGGGGCGACCCGCACCACACACAGTGATGTACATGGGCGGAATTTGGGGGTGACAACCCCCCCCCCTTCCCCCCTCAAACTGAGCACCTTCATTAATTTATTTTCAGTATACAATTAAGATTTAAATATAAATTAATTATATCCACCCGCGATTCCTAATGCGAGGGACAAAGCGAACCCCTGCCCCCCCCCCCCCCAAACATAGAAGTCACACTCCGCCGATGGTGATGTCCATGTAACAACGGGGTTCCCACCTCGAGAGCGGCGGTCAATGCGTTGTGCGTTTACTGACGACGCTGTGTTGCGTGTCACGTTCAGGCCGCATGGATGCCTCGGTAAGGGCGGGCACAAGCCGGCGTGAGTAGGTTAAACGTTGAGTTTTATAAGGGCACCACGGGGTGACCAGTCCCTCCCCACCCAGCCCCACCCCTCCCACCCCCCACCCAGCCCCACCCCTCCCACCCCCCACCCAGCCCCTCCCTGCACGACGGACATAATAATCCCCTGTGGGCTGGTGTAACCTGGCGGTTCCTACCAGTATAAACAATAGCTAGAGATGAGCGAGGCGTAGGCAAGATCGACATTCTAGATTTGAAGCTTTCGTGACTGCAATGATCCACACTCTTTGGTTTTTTCGGTAAAGTCACGTAGGTTAAAAAAGAAAACAAATAAATTAAACCACGACGTTTCGGAGGCAACACAAGCCACCGTTTTCAGGTGGAACCGTCACAACAAAATTACTTAAGCCACTTGATACAGTAATTTTGCTGTGACGGTTCCACCTGAAGACGGAGGCTTGTGTTGCCTCCGAAACGTCGTGATTTAATTTATTTGTTTTCTTTTAACCTACGTGACTTTACCGAAATAACCAAAGAGTATAGACATATCAGTTAATGGCAGCATGATAAACGACGGAGAGATGAGAGGTGTAGACAGAAAATAAAATAGTGGTCACGTTTGATACCGCTGAGGTAAATATATTAACCTGGATGTTTTTTCTACACAATCTTAATGCAGATGTGTATAGTATGTAAGTGCAGGTCACATCTCTCTAGCAGGTTGCCTGTAGATTATTCAGTTAATCCCATCGAGATTGAACAACGTGACCTCGTATAAAGTAACACCCCAAATGATTGTCTTGATTTGATTGAGAATTGTACCCGTTAATTGGAACATCGTAGCAAGAACTGTACTGCTGACAGTGATTTAATAACTTTACTGGCTCGTTTCAAGTTTCTCCTATGACCAAATCGCCTGGAATGTGCCCGTGATCGTATTGTGGAAGCTAAGCAAGTATGAGCCTGTGTAGTGCTTGAACGGGTGACCACCACGCACAATCAGCATCTCATAGGCGACGATGAGGCTGCAACTACATTAGCAGCAGAGATTAGTGCAGAAAAATCAATGTTGTACTGATATTCTATGCTCCCACGTCTAAGCTCTCGGGACTTCACCAACCCGCGCTGACCAATTTGGTGAAGTACATAATAGCCCCATGACCTGCAAGTCATCCAGAGGTGCCTCATCCAGCAGTTAATTGAAGAACACTCTGTCCGTGTACATATTGTGTCATTACGATTAAAAACTGTCTCCGAAAAATGGAACACCAGTTACAGATGTAATGCGGGCGTAAACGGCCCTCCGGAGGTGACGTCAGGAGGGGAGGAGTTAGGTCACGTGGGGGGGTGAGGGGTTAGGCTATAGAAGGAGGGGAACCGGAAGAGAACGAGGAGGGACGGGGAACCAGGAACAGAGAGAGGCCACGAAGGGCGAAGCGGAGGGTGGCGAGATCGCCACGAACACGGGGGAGCGAGGATCGGCACCGTTGGCCAGCGGTGACCGACCCGAAGCAGCGAGGAGGCTGCAGTCAGCAGCGGGGCTGCACAGAGAGTCAGCAGCGGGGCTGCATACAGAGTCAGCAGCGGGTCTGCATACGGTAGCAGCCAGAGGGTCTGCATATAGGGGTAGCAGCGGGAGTCTGCATAGGGGTAGCAGCGAGTCTGCAGGGAGAGAACAGAGGTTACGGTAGATGAAGCAGAGAGTCTGCGGGAAGAGAAGGGAAGCTATAAAAGCAGTCAACAGCCGGGGGCTACAAGTACAGAGTTATAACAGAGTGCCGTGTGGGAGAAGACAAGAACCCAATAAAGGACACGAAGACAGAAAGAAGTGTCTGAGTCCTTTTATTACACTGGAGTCAGAAGTGAAACGGCATGGCGAAACAATTGAGGAAAAAGAATATTCCATCTCCGGCGTCGGCTTCATCTTCGGACGACGACGATCTTCCTCCTGCGGTCGGCTTCGCTTCGGCGGAGGGAGAGATCCGTGAGGGCCCGGGTGTCGAGGAGGTTGCCGCTTCGCCCGACCCATCTGCGTTGAAGGACGAGGATTTAAGATGGACTCGGATGGCGGAGCAACTGGCAACTCTCAAAAATGTCATCACTGAGTTGTGTGACCTTGTCACGCCAAGGGCGGCGTTGGATGGTGAGGGTGGTGATCGGCAGGAGCCCGGATTGTCTTCGATGGCGCCGCCATCGGCCACGCGGCGTGAAGACGCCATCTTTGGCGTGGCGCACCACGGAAGGCGGGAAGCCGCCATTTTGGGGCCGCCGCGAGGATCGTCCGCCATCTTGGCGACACCGCGTTGCGACGCCTTGCTGAACTTACCGCCGGAAGAGTCAGTAACGGACGGAAGCAAGCCAAGGAGTCGCAGTCGTCACCTTACAACCGTCAAAGAATTCTCCATCGGGGGCGATTGGAGTGCGTTCGCCTGTAGATTTTTGGCGGCGGTACGTACGGCAAGGTGGACGGACGCTGAGGCACTGGAGGTGCTCCCGACTCTTCTTGATGATGAGTCTGTTCGTTTTTTTCGCTCTATAAAAGCTGCGAAGAAGAAAACTCTGCGAGGGGTGTTCGATGAAATGGCGGACGCGTACGAGCCACCGGATGACGCCCATCGCCGATTCGTGCAGCGGCAACGCGCACCTGAGGAGTCACCTGTAGCGTACAGGGGCGCCGTGTTGGAACTCGCTATGGCCGCTTACCCGGAGACGGAGCCTGACCTGCTGGAACCACTCATCTTGGGGAAGATGTTGGAGTTGTCCCGAGATCTTGGCATTCCTATGCCGGCGTGCGGTCACGAAAAGCTCACGTCCCGGGCCGCGGCAAAGTGTTTGGACGCCCAGTTCAATCTCCGCCGCTGGAAACAGGTGACGGCGTGGACGGGCGGTCCTGTCGTCGATGGGGGGGCCGTAGGGTGGGACCCTACAAAGGCCGTGTACGTGCCGGATGCGACCGGCCAGAAGGAGTTGTCGGCTGCCTCTGCTCCGTGGCCGGCCCGGAGCGGGCCGGGGCCGCGGGCTCCGCCGCCGATGCGGCCGCGTCGGGACGGGGTGCCCGCTGCGCGCCGCCCTGACGTCGACTGCTTCCGCTGCGGCCGTCGGGGCCACTATGCCAGGGACTGCTGGGCCCGGGTTCCGGGGCCGCCCCAGCAGGAGGCCTCGACAGCGGACGCCCCAAAGAAAGACCCTCCGGCACAGGCAAGTCGGTGCGCACCAGACACCCGGCAAGGCCCGACACCTCACTCATCGCCGTTGGTATGCGACGCGGATGTTGTAAAATACGGGAGGCCAGTATCTGCGCCTTGTCGTTCGATAACGCAGTGGCGTAAGCTGGCTCGGCGGGTTGTCGCGGCCGCTACCGGGTCGTCCACTGTCCCGGGGTCGATTCAAGGGGTGGACGTACGTATTTTGGTGGATTCCGGGGCGTCCGCGACCATTATTTCGGATGTGATATTCCATCTTTTGAACATCCCACCGGGGGCCGTGAGGCCGGCTTACGCTTCCTGTATCGCTGCGAACGGGGGTAGTATGGGCATCGTGGGACAGGTGGACGCTAACATTTCTATCGGGGGTGTCTCGGCCTCGGGCGTTGTGTTAATTTCAAGGTCCCTGGCGGTTCCTTGCCTGTTGGGTACGGATTTTTTGGCTAAGATGCCCATTCTAATTAGAATCAATGAAAATTGCATTGAACTACCAGGGGGCCGGAAATTGGCGTTCTTACAGTCCGCCTGGGGGCGACCGGCTCCGGTTGCCCAGGTGCAGGCGTTATCGGAAGTTTCGGTTGATATTCCACCTGGCTCTCAGATGCTCATTCCCTTACGATACCGGAAGCCGGTTCCGGGTCGGCAGGGTGCGTTTGGGATTTTGCTGTCGCCGTCCGCCGCTGTTACGGGCGGACTGGCACTGGTGGGGGCGCAAACTATTGTCCGCCCAGATCAGCGCCCGTTTTTGCAGGTGTTAAATGCGAGTACTGAAAGTGTGTGTGTGCCGGCTGGTACCGTTGTGGCACACGCCACTACGGCGTTTACGGCTCAGAGTGACCTGCCGGACGGGGGGCTGGTGGGTGGTGTTTCACACGATGGAGGGGTGGATGATCGTTGGATCGCCGAATTATGTGGGGGAAATTCGGCCCTTTCCGCCGAGCAGCGTTGTGCAATTCATAAATTATTATCGAGCTATTCCGATGTGTTTAGCTCGGACGATTTGGACTTGGGACGCACCTCGCTGCTCTCTCATCATATCGACACGGGGGACGCTGCCCCTATCCGCTTGAACTCGCGTCGGATGAGTCCGGCTGAGCGTGAGCATGTTCGAGGGGCAGTGGAAGACATGTTGAAAGCGGATATTATATCTCCGTCTAATAGCCCGTGGGGCGCGCCTGTTGTGTTGGTTAAAAAAAAGGATGGTAAATTGCGATTTTGTGTGGATTTTCGGAAGTTGAATAAAGTGTCGGTGGCAGATGCGTATCCCCTGCCGCGTATGGACGATTCTCTCGACGCCTTGTCAGGGGCTAAGTTTTTTTCAACGCTTGATCTCTCTTCGGGCTTCTGGCAGCTCCCCCTTGACGAGCCTTCGCGGGAAAAAACAGCTTTCCGTACGCCGCAGGGGTTATTCCAATTTAATTGTCTGCCGATGGGGTTGAATGCAGCCCCTGCCACTTTTCAGAGATTGATGGAGTTGGTATTGACGGGGTTGCAGTGGGAGACATGTCTCATTTATTTAGATGATATTATTGTCTTCAGCCGCACATTTGATGAGCATTTACTGCGGTTGGAGGCTGTATTTGCCACAATGCGTTCTGCTAATTTGAAATTCAAGCCTAAGAAATGTCATCTACTGCAACGCTCCGTTCGGTACTTGGGACACATTGTTAGTGCGGACGGGGTGGCCACGGATCCAGAGAAAACTGCGTGTGTCCGGGATTGGGCAACCCCGGCCACGGTGGGTGATGTGCGTCGGTTTTTGGGGTTCGCCTCATATTATCGGAGGTTCGTTCCGAATTTCGCTACTATCGCCAGGCCTTTGCATCTCCTTACTGGGAAGGGGCATAAATTTGTGTGGGGACCGCCGGAGGAGGCGGCGTTTCGGAGCCTGCGCGATTTACTGGCTACTGCACCGACGTTGGATTATCCGGATTTTGAACATCCCTTCATTCTGGATACTGATGCGAGTGACACTGGTATTGGGGCGGTGTTGTCCCAGTCAAAAGGTGGTGTTGAGCGTGTGGTGGCGTATGGGAGTCGAGTTTTGTCTCCCGCGGAAACCCGTTACTGCGTCACTCGCAGAGAACTTTTGGCTATCGTGTTTTTTCTCCGCCAATTTCGACCGTATCTGTACGGTCGGTCGTTTATTGTCCGCACGGACCATGCGGCCTCGCAATACGCTCTTAAGATGGACCAGCCATCCGGACAATTGGCGAGATGGCTGGACACGTTGCAAGAGTTTTCCTTCCAAATTCACCATCGGAAGGGTGTGCGTCACGCTAACGCGGACGCACTGTCCAGGTTGCCGCAACAATCCCCTTGTGCGTGTGCGTCGGGGACGCATAGGTGTGGACCGACTCAGCTCCCCCCTCAGCCTGTCGCGCTGGCGGTGGATGTTCTCGAAACTCCGCTTACACCGGGACCGGTTGACGGGGGACCGGCGGACGAGATTTTGCGTCTTCCGAGGTCTGTGTGGATTCGGGAGCAAATGTTGGACGATTCTTTGGTGTCGTTACGAAAACGAACGGAGAAGGCGGGTAAGGAACTCGGTGCGGGTGGTATTTCGGAAACTGCTCTCCGAGATGGGTTACTGATGTGGAGGGAAGGGATACAGGAACACTGGCGTCTCGTTGTGCCTGCGTCATTGCGGTACGAGTTGATTAGATCGTTGCACTGTGACACACTTTTACATCTGGGGGTGCAGAAAACCCTATTGACGCTGCAACGAGACTATTATTGGCACGGCATGACGACGGATGTCGTCGGTCACGTTCGCGCGTGTCCCGATTGTGCCCGCCGTAAACCGCCTAAACATCCATATGTTCCGCCGATACAATCGATTCAAGTATCTCGGGTTAATGAGCTGGTGGCGTTAGATATCTTGGGACCCTTTCCGCCATCCGCTAAGGGAAATAAGTATTTACTGGTGGGGGTGGAGTACCTCTCTCGCTGGCCGATGGCCTGGCCTTTGCCTGACCAGTCAGCGGCGTCTATCACTGACGCCTTTCTATTTGGGTATGTAATGGACAAGGGGGCGCCGGAGAGGCTCCTTACAGATCAAGGGCGTAACTTTTCGTCCAAATTGTTGGGGGAGGTGTGTGCGGCTCTTGGAACTAAAAAGATACGGACGTCCCCCTACCACCCACAAACGGATGGGATGGTGGAACGGTTGAATCGGACTCTGTCCGCCATGCTGTGCCATACAGTCGGGGAAAATCAATCTGATTGGGATTTGCATATCCCTGGGGTGCTTTCGGCGTATCGCATGACGCCGCACGCGGCTACTGGATACTCGCCGTTCTTCCTTATGTACGGCCGTGAGAATGTGCCGCCGATTAATGAGCAGTTGGGAACCGGTGCGAGGGGACCTGTTAAGCCTCTTCCTGAGTATATTCAGGACAACGTTCGCCGTGTCACTGAGGCGAGGGAAAGAGCCCGCATGGCTACAGCCAAAGCTCAGTCCAGGAATGAGCGGTGTGCCCGACGTTCGAAGGGGGAGTGCCCCTGGAAGAAGGGGGACCTGGCCTGGCTTCATTGCCCACAGGTGCGGCCAGGTACCTCTCCTAAATTACACAAACCGTGGCAAGGTCCGGTCCACCTCATTGAGGTTCCCAACCCACAGTCGGCGCGTGTTCAGGTTGGTTCGCGGCGCTGGTTCGTGCATACATCCCGGTTGAAGCCATACATTGCCCCGCGGCCGGATGCGTCATCTCCCGAAGTTGCCTTGCCGGGGTCTGTTGCTGCCGACTCGCCCTTGCCTGTGTCTGCTGACCTTGCGAGAGCGCCTGTCGTACCCTTCACAGACAAGCCGGCCGTGACAGCGCAGGGAGGAGGACGTTCCGCTCGTGGGATGCCGACCGGAGCCGCAGAACCCACGGGACCTGCAGCTCTTCCTATCCCTCCGCGGACGCGAGTACGGGATGTCTCTGGACGCGACCGGAACAGTGGCGGGCCTCCAATGGCGACGGACGAACTTGTTCCCGTCGCCCCTAAAACCCTTCCACGTTCCTGCTCGGCGGGTGGGCTGCCGACCGTTCGGGACGGCCCGGCTACCCGTACTCGCTCGAAATCCCTCATGTTTCGTTAAAATTGTATTGTGTTGTGTTCTGGTTATATTGTTGTTGCATGCTTCGTGTCTTTTTTACGTGTTGGCCCTTTACACCCGCATTTCTTGTCAGGTTGCAATTCAGCCGAGGTCGGCTGGATTTTCTTTATGGGGGAGGGTGATGTAATGCGGGCGTAAACGGCCCTCCGGAGGTGACGTCAGGAGGGGAGGAGTTAGGTCACGTGGGGGGGTGAGGGGTTAGGCTATAGAAGGAGGGGAACCGGAGGAGGACGAGGAGGGACGGGGAACCAGGAACAGAGAGAGGCCACGAAGGGCGAAGCGGAGGGTGGCGAGATCGCCACGAACACGGGGGAGCGAGGATCGGCACCGTTGGCCAGCGGTGACCGACCCGAAGCAGCGAGGAGGCTGCAGTCAGCAGCGGGGCTGCACAGAGAGTCAGCAGCGGGGCTGCATACAGAGTCAGCAGCGGGTCTGCATACGGTAGCAGCCAGAGGGTCTGCATATAGGGGTAGCAGCGGGAGTCTGCATAGGGGTAGCAGCGAGTCTGCAGGGAGAGAACAGAGGTTACGGTAGATGAAGCAGAGAGTCTGCGGGAAGAGAAGGGAAGCTATAAAAGCAGTCAACAGCCGGGGGCTACAAGTACAGAGTTATAACAGAGTGCCGTGTGGGAGAAGACAAGAACCCAATAAAGGACACGAAGACAGAAAGAAGTGTCTGAGTCCTTTTATTACACATATTTACTGTGGGCAGTTATTTAATAACGATAACTTTTTTGGCTCGATTGAAGATGCAGGCATAGTGCCACATCCCTCCAGATACAGGAGGATTGGTGCATCACGCACACTACATCCATCGTGTGCGCGAGATTCCCAACTGCTGGGCGACAATATGGTTAACAAATTAACTGAACAATTTTTTATTTTACCAGGTGAAGCCCACAGCTATATAGCTCTTTTTTAGAAGCGACCTGGCTATCACAAATAATAGCTCAACGAATGGGCTTATCATCATGTGGACATTTATAGCAACCAAGTACTCTAAAGGCACGTTCATTTGAAATGTGGAGGGAAAAGCCGGAGGACCCGGATAAATATCCACGCGACCACGGGGGGAACATGCAAACTCCCAAGTATACAAGCGTCAGGGTCGGAATCGAACCCACGAACTGTATACCAGGCGAGGTAGTTAACATCTCACCACCGAAATAACAGTACAGCAAGCAGGTTGATAACCTATCTATGACATTATTATGCCCCTAAATGCATTTGTCTTACTAATTTTAAATCGGTGTTATTGAGGACATCCTTATAGTTCAAGGCTATCACTGAGGCGCTTTGTTTCACATAGTACAGTATAGTCCGCCAGTCGGTGATGTTCCTGTGATTGTACCCAATTATTGTTTTTGTGAGTTTTTTTTTCAAATTTCCATGGAGTATTTTACGTCCACTATCGGCAGACTGCACGTGTCTATGGTTAATACACTCGTGCCATTAACCAGGGCGGACACTGGGCTTCATCCACGAACCGTTGCGACATGCGGCAGAGGCACGAACATGCTTTCTTTGGACGATCTGTTACATTTCCGCATAAGCAACATTCGGCACTTACCGGTTGAGACGATGTAAGATCGTCTCAACTGCTTAAGTGAATTAGTTTTTTAATGCACAAACTTTACAAGCTCATACAAAAAATAAAGCTCCCTGGATCAAAACGTGGTGTCCTTGTAGCGTTAGTATCGCTTGCCTTTTTTGATACGTAACTGATGTACGCGTTGTTTGAAATAATTATTAACAAATTTCCATGTTATTTTCCTGGAAAAAAACTCCTGAATTTCTGGTCTGTTTTGATTCATTGATTACACAGCAGACACTTTTTATATCTGTAACGCCTCTCGCAACTATCCTGGACTTAATCCAGTGTGAGCATGGCCATAATCCAATTTTACCGTTAGTTGCTAACATTCATTATTTATTGCATAATCTGCGCAGGCGATATGTGTCCCTGCAGCGTTCGAGGTGGCCCAGTAATGTGGTGTACTCACCAATGTACCAAGTTGATAGTTTGTGGCAGAATTAACAGGAGTAGACCATTGTGCCTACTTCTCTACAAGAGCCCAATTCCCACGAGGGAAGAGCACTCAGAAGTAAATGTATCGAGCGGAGTTACTGGGTAATTCCAGTCGCTAAGCCGCGTCGTGTGATTAAGCGACTCCCGAACAGCTGAGGTTCGAGGTGTCCAGGCGATTGCAGAACAGAAAGTAGGCTTTTGCGACCAATATCCATAATAAGAGGGGGTTTTTGGGTTCGGTCGTGATCTAACGCGATCTAACCCAAAACGAAATTTGTATGGAGAAAGTGGTTCACCGAACGGATTTTAGGTGCCGTCTCCTTGTCTGCGTGGGATGTCTCCACGAACTCTCCTCTAATCTCCAGTCCTACAAACGCTCGTTCGAATGCATGGGCCAAACATCCAGATGTGAGAAATGAAGTTGTTCGTACTCAAGTGAGGCTTTGAATAAACACTCCTTCCAATAGTGTCGTTTACGAGCATCCTCCACGGGACCGGATTAAGGTTCTTGTAGGCCCTAGGCACTTCTATTTTGTGCGCCTTCAGTGATAACTCACTAGGGTTGGGACTGCTGCCTCATGTTACTACTACCACCGCTGCGCCTCGCTAAAGCTGATTTTTTTAAGTCTCCGATCAACCATATGGCAACAACGCCTTGTCTCTATTGAGAATGAGATTGTACGAAAAACACAATTTGAAGAAGGTATTGCAAATTTTGCAATGAAAAAATATCGGAAAGTTCATCTCCGGTATTAATTTCTCTCACCTTATGAAACAAAAAGATTGACATTGACATGACTCTGCCTCTTTGTATATACACTGTGCCTATCCTTGCTATATAAATATATTAAAGAAGATATCTTGGTTACATTTTTTAGCATACAACACAAAAACTTGGTGAACTTTTTTCCCCCTCGGCCCTGTACCTTCCGTAGGCCCTAGACACAGTGCCTACTGTGGATAATACGGCCCTGCCTCCGTAGACTCAACAATCACTGGAGAACGCGATCTCAGGTGCAATTCATCACGCACACGGCACACCTGTCACCTCCAGCGCACCCCATAGTCGCTTCCTTCAGCTGCATGCACTGCGACACCTAACCCTCACAATGTCCGCACTTGTAGTGTGCCACCAACATCCCCTTGGTTGACGACCTCTGCAATGTGTGTGTCGGTATTGTCCTCCACCACCCTGCACGTGTCCACGACCTACGTACGGTGCGAACGCGAGTTCGGCATACATACATTTATGACAACTAAACCTACACTTGCTGATTATCTCGACAATGCCTTATTGCCACGGCTTATTCCAAAGATCATGCCCGAGCCGCACTTTAATTGAAAGTCTAAAAATAAAGAAGGGAAAATATTTGTGCAGGTCTTGAATGAGAATTTTTTTGGAATCATATACTGTATATAAATATAGATTTTTTTTTTCTTTCAAATAAAAATAAAACCTCAGAAGGCATTCACTTGAGCAGACCGCGAACATTGCAAACGCGTTATTGTGAACGGTAAAATTAAACACGGTTACATAATCTAGGAAGTGGATCTGCTGCGGTGTAATCATGTTTTGGTCCCCTGCGAACGGGACTTTCAATTAAGCAAGGTTACCGGTTCAATTGCCATTTCCCAGCGCGGCAGGTAAAACAACTGATGCAGGTTTCTCAAATCGTCCCTCCACGCTCCTCTGTCCACCTAGCGCACGCCTCTGTCCACGATTAGACATTCGGCAGGCAGGCCGCGTGTGGTGGGGTAAAGTGTGGGTTCGCCCACCTATTCCAATACTTCTGCTCAACGTGGAAGAGTAGACCAAATACCACTTCAGAGTTCACTCCAGTGGAGGCCCTTTCCGCCATGAATATCAATACATAATCGGATAATCTCTTATCAGTACATGTGGACAAGCCGGAACACGTAAACACGCTACTAATGTGACGTTCAATAATGAAGACGTGGAAGGAAACTGTTCACAAAGGTATACGCGTGGGCTTGAGCGGGGCGCGTGGCTCACGAGGGATGATGATTGCCGGTGGTCAAGATGGATAACGGAGCGAGACAGCCAAGGAATGGAACGCGTCTGAGAACACACCTCACGAGGAGACTGAAACGATGGAAATCAGTTCGTGTGCAAGGTGCTAGGCGAATTATTATTATTAGTTTTAGTTTACCGACATCGCAGGATCGTGAGAGAGGTGGTGGCGGCAGCTTTGTGAAGCCTTCATCCAGCAGTGGATTGACCATGGCTACTGCTGCTGATGATATATGTGATTTTTTTTAGAATCTGAATTTCTATTTTAAACTGGAGGAATCCGATGAGCTATGAAGCTCTTTATCACAAATGTCCAGCATGGGCGGGTCATCAAGATACTTAATTACTTATCTCTGTGAAGAAACCCAGTAGAATTAATTATACAAACGTGCATTTCGCCTCGACCAAATGGAGTTCAGAAAAAAAAAACGAGCAAATTGAACGCATCCACTACCGCTTTCCAATGTCTCTCTTTTTTTACGATCAGTCTCCGATCCTCCTCCCTCCCCCCTCCTCCACCCCACACCGTCTATAAATAGGACAGCGCGCAGGGAGCTCAGTCAGACTCAGCACTGCCGCGAGCTCACGCGGAATCGACGGAGGAGGAGGAGCGGACGGTGACCTCTGATTTCCCAAATCCCTCATTTGCTCCAAGCAACTTTGTTTCTCTTAGGCGCCAGCTTTTTGGCTGCATCTCTCGCAAAGTAAAGAGAGAGAGAGAGCGAGCGAGCGAGTGATAGCATCAGATAGACAGTGGGGGGCAGAGGGGGGGCTTCGATAAGACGTGAGAGAAGTGGGTGACACCGAAGAGACACAATCTTGACCGAGGACAGGAGGAGCCCTCCCTCCTCCTCCTGGTAGTTCGCCTGCTTCTTCACCGCGGCTCCTCGCCCCACATGCGTTTTTTTCGGCTCACGTTCAAGTGCTTCGTTGACGGCTTCTGAATCATCCGCGTCGGCGGCGCCCTTGCCAAAGAGCGACTCCGTCCGCGGTCAATTCGCAGGAAAGGACGCGACGACGATAGTCGTCGGGTGGACGAGGAGGAAGGAGGGAGGGAGGACACGAAACATCCCCGAGACTCGGACGTCAGACACACAACAGACGCAGAAGGGACGGACGGCTGCTGTCTGTTCCCTGACGGACGCTGCGTCGGCGCTTGAGCGCTGAAGTCGCAGCGCGAATTGTGACCGATCGGACGATGCGAAAATTAACCCTTTGGGCGGAGAACCCTTACGCCGAGAAGGACGGTGACGGTGGAGTTGGTGGTGATGAAGCCACGGATGTATGCGTGGTGCCTCTGCCGACACCGCCGCAGAAGCTGCCCGCGGTGGAGGGCGAAGCAAGCAGTAGCAGCAGCGGTGGTGGTGGAGAATCAGGGGGGGGCAGGGCAGTGTCACCCGAGAGAGACACCTGGACACGGCAGCTGGACTTCACGATGTCATGCATCGGGTTCGCAGTGGGCCTGGGAAATGTGTGGCGATTCCCGTACCTGTGCTACAAGAACGGAGGAGGTACTGCTGACGTGCGCGTGCACGTGTGCATGTGTGTGTGTGTATGTATATGTGTGTATGTGTGCATGTGTGTGTGTGTGTGTATATGTGTGCACGTGTGCATGTGTGTGTGTGTATGTATATGTGTGTATGTGTGCACGTGTGCATGTGTGTGGCATGGTGCCGGCCAACCACCCCGTCGTGTGCCAAGTCGAACCTTCGTAGGTGCTGCTCGCTAAACAGCAATTGCCCCGACAAGTCTCTTAAAGGCTATACGGGTGATCTTTGTCTGTGTGCGTGCACGTGTCTTCGTGTGCGTGTATGTATATATCTGTGTGTATGTATCTGTGTGTATGTGTGTGTGTGTGCACGTGTGTGTCTGTGTGTGTGTCTGTGTGTGTGTCTGTGCGTGTGTGTATATATCTGTGTGTATGTGTGCACGTGTGTGTCTGTGTGTGTGTATGTATATATCTGTGTGTGTGTCTGTGTGTGTGTGTCTGTGTGTGTGTCTGTGTGTGTGTCTGTGTGTGTGTGTCTGTGTGTGTGTCTGTGTGTGTGTCTGTGTGTGTGTGTCTGTGTGCACGTGTGTGTCTGTGTGTGTGTCTGTGTGTGTGTCTGTGTGTGTGTCTGTGTGTGTGTGGGGGTGGGCGGTAGTGTAGCGGTTCGCGTACTGCGCAATTTACCCGGGTTCGACTCCCTCTCAAGACCAACACCGGTGACGATTATCTGAACCGGTCCTGGACCTCCCCTAGGTCGACTCAGCCTCAAATGAGTAACGTGGTGCGGTGCGTAAACATGGCCACTAGGGAGACAAAGGCGGCCGGGCATGGTTGCTGGCCACCCAACCCCTCGTGTGCCGTGCCGGCAAACATAGGTGCTACTCGTTAACAGCACTTGCCCCCACAGTCTGTCAAGGCTATACGGGGGATCTTTGTCGGTAGTGTAGCGGTTAGCGCTACGCTGCGCTACGAACCCGGCGACCCGAGTTCGATTCCCGCTCACGGCCAACACCCAGTGACGATTATCTGAGCCGCTCCTGGGCCTCCCCTAGGTCGACTCAGCCTCAAATGAGTATCTGTTGCGGTGTGTAAACAACATCGCCACTAGGGAGACAAAGGCGGCCGGGCGTGGTGTTGGTCACCCACCCCCTCGTGCGCCGTGCCAGCCTACATAGGTCCTCGCTAACAGCACTTGCTCATACAGTCTGTTAAGGGGCTGTCCATAAATGACGTCACGCACCTGGGGGAGGGGGGTCAGACATTTGTGACGATGTGTGATGAGGGGGGGGGGGGGAGAAATGTGACGTCACATCAAAATGCGCAACTTTAAATAAATATAGAATTGTTATAACAACACTAATTTTTATACATTTTCATTATTAACTATTTGATTATTTTAATTTACTAAGGTCACCTTTTATTTATTCCATGAATGAGCATTTTGCTTCTCCGTGGGAGAATGGAGAAGCATGCATTTTGTACATTTTTTAAATTATTGTTATTAAACATTTTGATTCTAATGATTCTACCAGGGCTTTTCATTCTGTGGAATGAATATGTGATTGTTATAATTGTACTCTCCATTTTGCTTCGTTCTACTACAAAGTTTCAAGTATTTTTTATAGTAAAAATTTACTTTTAATATTTTATAATTATAAGATAATTTCAATACAATATTCTGAATATCTGCAGTTTTAGTTAGACGTTAAATATTTGCAAGTGAATTTTATGCTAAATTTAAGCTTTCCAACGCCTCCTTTTCAATAAATGTTTTCTCCTACAACATCAGAGTGCAGCGCCACATTAAATACGCACTACAATGACAATAGTTTAAAGCGATTTGAAGCATGTTTTATTTTCAAAATGGAAATATGGTTGGGGGGGGGGGGCAGAGCTTTATGACGTCATATTTGAGGGGGGGTCTGACTTTTTGTGACGCCGTGTGACGAGGGGGGGGGTCAAAAATCGTCAAAATCGCGTGACGTCATTTATAGACGGCCCCTAAGGCTATACGGGGGGGGGGGTCTTTGTATTTGTGCACACGCGTAGGGCTCAATGACACCCTGACCTCCTACCAGCGAGCCTCGACAATGCCATTGATTGCCTCAAGGTGCACCTAGCCTGGCACAATTGCAAGTGGTGACGTCGCCGTCTCTTCGTGGCCAATGGCTGCTTTTGATGATGTCCTTCCCCCGCACCTCCGATTGCCACGGTTGGCTCCGTACGGTGCGAAAGAAGTTACACATACATACGCTTGTCCGTGTGCACGTGTATGTACTTCTCATCTCTCCGCATATTTTCGTATCTGTCTCAACGTGTCCATCTCTGCTCGTGTATGTCTCCGTGTGTATGTCTGTGTGTCTCTCTCTCAATTGTCACTCTCCTACCCTGTCAAAGTCTGCATCTTTGGATCTGTCTGTGTCTGTCTCTGGATGCCCCCGCCCACCCCTCACCACTTACACATACAGTAGTTGGCAAAACATCGATCATTTACGTGATGACGCTCACGATATAGCTGATAACGCTAATAATGTGCTATTGGTGTGCTGTGACGGGGACCCTTCAAAATGCATTTTAATTCACGCCGCTGTCATTAATGATTGAAGGCAAACGCCGGGCTTCAGAATCAGAATATTGATACTGGAGGAATCCGATGAGCTATAAAGCTCTTTTTCACAGATGTCCAGTAGTTTGGCATCATCTGAATCGTTGCCCAGCGCGACAATGTAAAGCGAGGTTTAATTTCTCATCCCTACGCCCCTCAAATCCTACGTCCTAATACAGGTGAGTGGGTGGGGGGTGCGATCTTAAACGAGTACCTGGTGCGGTGTGCAACCATCATCATTGGGGGAGACAAAGACGCCCGGGGTGATGCTGGCCACCCACCTCCTTGCGAGCCCAGCCGGCCTTCATAGGTGCTCGCTTACAGCACTTGCCCCAAAAGTCTGCTACAGGCGATACGGTGGATCGTCGTCATGTGTGGGACTTGAACCCTCACTCGACAAAGACGTGGCACGCAGCTCACGATCACACACGGACGCCTGAGATGTTTAGCCAATCGGAATGACTTCTACCTGCATCAGTGGATTGATCGTCGCTACAATGATTATTGAAGGGGTCAGTCTCTCCACGTTGCGTATGTATGTACGTGGAACTTCTTTCGCGCCGTACGTATCCAATCCGTGCTAATCGGAGTATGCGTTACAATCACTGCCCCTGACCTCCCTCCCTCCCTCCCACAAGGTGGTAGAGATTGCACGATTGATATTCGGAATTGACACTGCCACTGCGTCATACAAACAAACTAACTATACACTCTGATATACATATAGAGTACAGTTATTCGCGCGAGTGTGGGGGGACAACAGCAGTGGTTGTCCATTGGTCGAGGCTGGTTCCCCTAATTGTCACCATCAGCATGCCGGATGATGGCCTCCACAGAATCGTTGCCAACCCTCCCGTGACTTCAACAACATTATCAGCTCAGGGGGTGCGGCAATCGGTTCGGCGGGGCCCCCAACTCGTAGCTTTGATCACGAGGAGTTGGTGGTGGTGGTGGGGGGGGGGAAAGGCACCCCTCCCCCTGCCGCCCACGCCACGCGAGTTACGCAACTGCAATCTCCAATCTCTGCACGTGAGCCCGATGTGAGCGCTCCATCGTTGTGGTTTGCTAACCCTTCGGCACATTTTCTCCTTTGGTTGCCACTTTAATACTCGTCTTGACCACCGAGGAAGCAGTTTGGTGGTGTGCGTATGTAATGACTAGAGGTTGTTCATACTCTTAGTTCTTTCGTTAAAGTCACGTAGGTAAAAAATGAAATTAAAATAAAACAATAAAAATCACGACGTTTCGGATGCAACACAAGTCTCCGTCATCAGGGTGGGACCGTCACAGCCAGATTATGATGCAGCTAATCTGGCTGTGATGGTCCCACCTGATGACGGAGACTTGTGTTGCCTCCGAAACGTCGTGATTTTTATTGTTTTATTTTAATTTCATTTTTTATCTACGTGACTTTACCGAAAGAACTAAGAGTATGAATCCTTGCAGTCACGAAAGCTTCAAATCTAGAACTAGAGGTTGTCTATTCCTATGTAAGGGGCCGTCCATAAATGAAGTCACGCACCTGGGGGGGGGGGGGGGGGTCAGACATTTGTGACGATGTGTGACGAGGGCGGGGGGTTTGAGAAATGTGACGTCACATCAAAATTCACAACTTTAAACAAATGTAGACAACACGTTCTACTTAACTAAATAGACGTTTTAATTAATGTTTTCTCTTTCAACATCAGAGTGCAGCGGCACATTAAACACGCACTACAATGGCAATAGTTTAAAGCGATTTGAAGCATGTTTTTTTTTAGGGGGGGGCAGAGCTTTGTGACGTCATATTTGAGGGGGGGGGGGTCTGACTTTTTGTGACGCCGTGTGACGATGGAGGGAGGAGGTCAAAATCGTCCAAAATCGCGTGGCGTCATTTATGGACGGCCCCTAAGTTTGGGGGTAGGGGGAGTTTGACGCTGTGGTTCGTTACATGACACACCAGAAGTACGTTTCTGGTGGTGAAATGGTTGAAACACTGGACAAATGAAAAACTATATATAATCTCCGGTGTTCGACTGCAGTCACCCATATTATCAGACCACGGAAGGTACGTGGACCCGATGCCCGATTCGCAAATACAAAAGGAGGTATCACAGAGACGCACTCCGCTCCTCCTGACGCAATTATCTGGCCCAACCACTGAAATGTAAAATATCGTTACGTGTTGCTCTCCATCGACGTCAGCCATACGGAGAAGACCGGACTGGTAACCCCAAGAGGTCGTCGCTTCAATTATATCACCTGGCGCAATATTCCTTGAATTGCCCCGCCTCGGTCCGCCCACAAGTGTAAATGTGTAGCCCGCAGGAGTTGTGCGGTAATCATGGCATGTATGTCAGTTAAGCTTGTGACCAAATCACTCAAAGTACAACCGCTCTCGTCACTTCTCGAGAAGCTGAGCATGGTGGAGCCTTACGCAGTCCTGAGACGTTCGACCGCCATGCGTAAGCAGGTTGTTATGTAGGCCGTGGGGCTACGTGATGTGCGGCAGATGGCACTGCGTAAAATCCACGGTTGTACTTGAGACGTCCATTTCCCACATGTATGCTTCCCACCTTCACCAACCCGCATGGTTTTTGTTGTTGGTTGGCCAGGCATCTAACAGAGACGGTCAACCGCATCGCGCGCGCTTTCAGATGCGCTTCTACGGCCGTCTGGAACGCTCTTCCTTCCGATACAAAGACGCCACTGGAGCTATGCACTTTTAAATCATCTACATTGAAAAATCGTTTTGTTTATAACTGTTTCTTGCGTCTGTGTTTGCTATCCTTGCCCGGCACCTCCGCTAAGAACGGTTGTCTAAGTACGGTGTGGAATGAGTTCAACATACGTGGTGAACTATGAGCGAGGCTGTGAATCGGTCCAGAACATTTGATACAAATATGCAGTACACCGAATTTATGTTCTGCACATGGTTGGCTACGTATGGTGCAAAAGAAGTTCAACATACATGCATGTTTGTGTAACTTGATGAACAATCCACACAGTGTATGTTTGTGTGCCCTGTGGGATTCATCCATAACTTCATAAGCAGGACCGGAGTAAAGCACGGCGCTTGAGGGGTTGCAGCCTGGAGCATCGCATTTAGAGGGGCCTCAATATAATAAAGATCAAAAGATCCCCCGTATAGCCTTAACAGACTGTAGGGGCAAGTGCTGTTAGCGAGCACCTATGAAGGCCGGAAGCGGTACACGAGGGGGTAGGGTAGCCAGCACCACGCCCGACCGCCTTTGTCTCCCCAGTGGCGATGTTTACACACCGCACCAGGTACTCATTTCAGGCTGAGTCGACCTAGGAGAGGCCCAGGACCGGTTCAGATAATCGTCACTGGTGTTGGCCGTGAGCGGGAATCGAACCCGGGTCGCCAGGTTCATAGCGCAGCGCGCTAACCGCTGCACCACTGCTCCCCAATATAATACACATATATACACGCACTACTTTATAATGATTGAAATGTAATATTATAGCACTATCATAAATCCTGTTGTCATAGCATCACAGTGTGCATTTGCTACAAGTTACGGGCCGAAATTTAAAATTGTGTTCGTTCTACCATTTACCGAGCCTTGCAATTCGCATATTTAAAAAAATACCAGAACTGAAATAACCAGAGTAAATGACAATGGAGTGCATGATATTGGGTATGGGTGGTGATAAAAACAGCCGAGGGATGGAATTTAATTTATGACTCAATTGTAAGGTCGCGAGTTCATATCCTGGTTCGGCTTTGATCATTCCTCCGGGGTCGATGAAAAGGTTACCACTTTTGGGGGAAGCCAACAGCGGTTGAAATTTACTACTATAATGAGCCAAGAATGTCTGTGTGTCCCGCGCCTGACGTCATTCCACGTCGGCCAGCGTCAACTTACAACCCTCACTACAAAGGCAGAACCCTCACGTCACGCGATCTTCGTAACGTTGAGACATAGAAGTAAAAAGGACGTCATGATGAACAAGGGATTATAACCTTTAAATGAAATAAGTCTGTGTTACCGCGGCCTTACAAATTGCACACGAATTGATTCAGATTTACTGAAATACACCCGTCCTTGGACGGGCAAAGGCTAGTATTGATATATTCGCCCCCCTCATAGGAATATGGAATTTCCACCACTGACACATGGTTGTGAACACCCTCCCATCCACCCCACCCACCCCACCCAACCCCACCCACCCACATTCACCCACCCATCCACACTCACCCAGACCCACTGACCCATCCACCCACCCCCAACCCCCACCCACCCACACTCACCCACTCACCCATCCACCCCACCCACCCCACCCACCCCACCCACCCACATTCACCCACCCATCCACACTCACCCAGACCCACTGACCCATCCACCCACCCCCAACCCCCACCCACCCACACTCACCCACTCACCCATCCACCCCACCCACCCTACCCACCCCACCCACCCACATTCACTCACCCATCCACACTCACCCAGACCCACTCACCCATCCACCCACCCCCAACCCCCACCCACCCACACTCACCCACTCACCCATCCACCCACCCCCACCCACCCAGACCCACTTAAACTTAAAAATGAGTAGGAAATAACTTTGACTTCGATTTTGATTTTACAGCTTTTTGTGGTGAGTGAGTGAATTGCATATGTTTTGGGCCGATTGAGTGACTTTGTGTAATTGCGTTTGTGTCTGCAGGTGTCTTTCTCATTCCATACTTCCTCATCGCTGTCACGTGCGGAATTCCCATCTTTTTTATGGAGATCGCCCTGGGGCAGTTCATGAAACAAGGCAGCATTGGCATTTGGAAGATCGCGCCCCTGTTCCAAGGTTGTACAATACCTCTGCACAATATTACACACGTTACCTTGATGGGTGTCAGGCGGCGGATTACATTTAGCCGTAGCTGTCTGGTGTCCTTTTTTCTCACTCCAGCAGAATATTCCACGAGACATTAGGCACGGGTTTTAGGCTCCTCAAGCCTTGGAGAGAAAATCCATAATTTATAGGCATGCTGAATATGTGCCAAATTTGACAATTGATAACAAGTCTAACGCTCATGATACACGCATATAATCATGAGCGCATTTTAAAATCTATTATTTACAATGTTATGCTAATTATATACACACGATACTGTTCAGACCTCAGAAGGTAGGCAGGGTGGAGTCTGGATAGCACTTGAATGGGTGGCCGCCATGCATAATATCGCTGCAAAAGTCTTCGTGGGCAGTAGAAGGCAATGCATATCACGGGACCTTTTGGCCAGTATCAAAAAAATATTATTACCCTTTCTGGCAAGAATATATTATCAGAGCATGTTTGTTTGCATGATCACCACAAGTACGTGTGGCTAATGCTAACTTGATTCCTTGCAAAATGTATCTATTTGGTGTTTTTAAACATCTCAACACCTCCTGTTTTATTGCGATAATGGCAGTACAGTAAAATCCTATTGTTGATTTCGATTCCCGGTCGTGGCAAACATCGGTGGCGCGGTGAAGCATGGTCATACTTGCCCACGCTGGCCAGTGGGGGGAGGTTTACGAGAGGGGGAGATCAGCTCCGGCTCAGACATCGCTCGCGAATGATTGTTAGCCGTAACCAGGGAATCGAACTCAGATCGCTTGGATTGAGGCCCGTATTCTTAGTCAAGGTGACTCGGCTCACGATTGGCTGCGACTCGAGTGAGCCGGCTGCACGCGCTTAAGTTGAGCCGGCTCTGAGCACGGTCCCCGGCAAGACTCAAGCTTCCATAAGCTGAGGCTGATCTGGGACGTTGCTGCCGCTGCTCACTCGCGCTGCCGTTGTTAGTTCGACGGAACGACACGAACCTGACCTGAGCTTGATTGTTGGAAGGCCAAAGCCAGAGAGCTGAGCCTTGACTGAGCATTATGGTTCTCAGAGTACAGTGCCTCTAACCACTGCGCGTGATGGGTTCTTTACATTGCTTTATTATAAACATATGGTACGAATTTTTTTGTTAAATATTGCAGAATTTACTGTGTGTGGTCACAGGAAACAACGCCATTCAAATTCACGCGAACTGGCTTGGTCGCAAGAGTATTTAGAGACGTGCTAATGCCACTGATGCGTGGAGGGCACTTTACACCATGCACGTTGGGAAGGAAATGAGTGCCTTTTTGTGACAAGTCTATTTGCATTTTTTTTACAAATATTTATTTCACCGGATAAGGCCAGCTGAGTTAGATAGCTCTTTTTCGGAAGCGACCTGGCCACAAATGATAGCCCAATGGAGTGGCTTATCACGTGGAATTTTATAGCAGCCAAATAATCTCAACGCATGTTGATTCTAAATGTGGAGGGCAAGACTGGAGAAAAATCCACGCAACTATGGGGTGAACACGCAAACTCCAAATATACAGGTGTCAGGGTGGGGATCGAACCCACGACCTCCTGTATACCATAGGAATGAGGATTTTCCACCACTCTCTTTGCTTGTTAAACAAAGACAAACAATGCCCCACACTTTGAACCCTACGCGCATGTTGGCAGACCTGTCATTGCGTAACAAATTTTGGATTAAACATTTTTTCTCCAAATGATTATTATCGTTAGGCTTACTGCAGCGACGGGTGCCGCTGCGATGTAACGGTTCGCACGGTGGACTTGCAATCGAGAGGCCTCCACTTCGATTCGATCTCCCGGCGTGGCAGTTATAAACAATGGTACAGGTCTTATTTTGCTTGGGTCGTTAAACGCAGACGAACGCTGCGACCCGCACATGTTGGAAAGCGAATCTCTTTTGGCGCACAATCATCCTTCGACGTCTCCGTTGCCAACGACGGGAAAACGTTGCCACGGCAATAGGTTTTCGGCCATTTTGTCGAGACGTGAATGTCAGAAGGAGTGAAACATTTCACGCGTTTTTCATCAGCATTGACACCATCAGCCACGTGGTCAATCCACCGCTAGATAAAGGCTTCGCGAAGCCGTCAACCACCTCTCACGATCCTGAGATGAATAGTGCGCACGAGCTGACTTCATCGCTCCATCACCTCAGAGCACCGCGGTGGAGAGATGTTAACTGCCTCGCCTGTTATGCAGGAGGCCGTGGGTTCGATCTCAACCCTGACGCCTGCATATTTGGAGTTTGCGTGTTCTCCCCATAGTTACATGGTTTTTTTCTCCGAGTCCTCCGGTCTTTCCCTCCACATTTACGAACATGTGTTTCAACTATTTGTCTGCTATACATTTCCACGTGGTAAACCACTTCATTGAGATATCATTTGTGGCCAGGTCGCTTCTGAAATAGAGCGATATACCTGGTAACTGGGGCCTTACCTGCTAAAACTAATTTTTTGTTTAGTTTCTTTTATAAAATAGTTTAGTTTTACCACAGCGGATGTTCTCTCGGACGCATTCCATTCCGTGGCTGCCATTCCATTACTTTTGTTGACCATCGGCCATCCTCCATTTTAGCGACCATGTCCTACCCAAGCCCACGTACATTTTCTTTTCGGTCATTTATCTGCTTATGTTATCGAATCCACGTCTCGTCAAGCTTGCGTCTTCACAGACTTCTCACGTGTATGTATGTATATATGTATGTTGAAAATATTTCGCACCGTACGTAGCCCAACCGTGCTAATCGGAGGTGCATGGGAAGGACAACAAACTAAACACAAAAACCATTTCTAAACAAATTAGTTCTCGATCTAGTTTAGAGATGTAGAGTATAGTAGTATAGTGTATAGTAGTGTAGTGTATAGTAGTGTAGTTAAACGTTATGTAGTGTATAGTAGTTTAATAGTGTATGGATGTTGAATTTATTTCGCACCGTATACAGCCAACGGTGCCAATTTGGCGGTGCGTGGAAAGGACAAAAAACGAAATGCAACAAAGAGAAGTTCTAAAGAAACGAGTTTTCACTCTCGCTCCGCGTGTGCACCACATGCGTTCCAGGCCTCGGAGTCTCCTCGATGGTGATGCTCTTCTTCAGCAACATCTACTACATTATGGTGCTCACCTGGGCAATGTACTACCTGCTCCACTGCTTCAGGGCCACCGTGCCCTGGTCCACCTGCAACAACGAGTGGAACACCCCGGCATGCGCCGTTCACTTTCAGCACCAGCGCTGCTACAACTACTCGGACGACGCCAACGAGACCTCGCCTGCCCTGGCCACCACCGCCAGGATTTTCATCAACGGCACGAACGGGACGGGCGGCTGCTGGGGAGCCGTGGAGACCACGTCTCCCATCGTGGAGTTCTGGGAGTGAGTTGAACGTTTCCTCGGCTGGTTTTCAACAATTTCCAGCCGCTGTTGGCCACCCCGTAATTTTTTTCAGAATCAGAATCTTTGTTTAGACTGGAGGAGGAATCAGATGAGCTATGAAGCTCTTCCCCCCCCCCCCCCTCAGATGTCCAGTATGGGCACGGGGTCAGCAAGTTATAGTAGCGAACTACACAAAAAAAAACGATAAGAGTGCAAAATAGAGAAAAAGGTAAGCAGGTCACTAAATGTAAATAGATGAATAACTATCTTCTTGGTTCTTTCGGTAAAGTCACGTAGAAGGAAAATAATAAAATAATAAAAGTAAAACATAATAAAATAATTCTCACGACGTTTCGGCCACAACGCAAGCAGCCGTTTTCAGGTGGAGAACAGGTCTGTCGAGAAGGCAGAGTCTGAATTCAGACTGCCTGTTCTCCACCTGAAGACGGCTGCTTGCGTTGTGGCCGAAACGTCGTGAGAATTATTTTATTATGTTTTCTTTTTATTATTTTATTATTTTCCTTCTACGTGACTTTACCGAAAGAACCAAGAAGATGAATCCCTGCAGTCACGAAAGCTTTAAATCGAGATGAATAACTATTTATATAAGTCCGATTCATCCGGATTGGGCAAGGCACCAAAAACAACAACAAAGCAGTTCCAGACCACACCAAGATAACGCCACACAGCCGTAGTCCCTCAATACAATGACAAACATGAACATCGAACTATCGATTTTACGTGGGTGAGGATCAAAGTTTCAAATCCGCATTTGCAACTGTGACTGTGTCCTGGCACTAATCTTCTGCTTCAGGATGATTGTTTGAAGGAAGATTTACGATGTTAAGTGAGGAAACAAAGTTGTTACACAACGCCGTTGCTGCGACGGCAAAGGCTTTGTCACCTATTCCAATTCCTGTTCTATGGACATTTAAAAGGTAATTAGATGGACGCCTAAGGTTTCTTGGGTTTGACAATGGGTAAAATGAATTGGCCAATTATAGTGCAGATTTGCCAATAAGGATTTCGTGGATGAACAGAGCCCAATGTAGATTTTTTTTTCTTGCATCAAGTGGTGTGAGATTGTATTTTAAGGAACGGAGGGGACACGTTAACTCTCGCAAAGATGATCCGATTTGACGGTATACAAAATAATCATTAAGCGTCATTGTGGGGAATGTTAATGACAAAACGAATGTCCACGTGAAAACAAATGTCTCCCTCCAATCTCCACGCACCTATTACATAGTGTAGCACGTTCCTCTCCGTAACACGGAGCCATCGCATTCACAATATTCAATGCCCTTTTTGAGAGGACAGAGCGCCTTTTTTTTTTAATCGGCGAGGCATTGAAAAATTTACTTGATGGGCAGCAGAGGGAAATGCAGACAAGAACGCTAATTGTTGTACTCTACCTCAATGCTCCCACACTTACGCTGCTTACCTTCGACCCTCACTGGCCAGAGTGGTGAAGTATGGTCAAATAACCCCCCACCCAGGTCCTGCACAGTGTGGGCAAGCCCTCATCCCAGCAGTGGACCGACAAAGGGCTTTACAAGTACATTTGAAGTGAATATTGTTTTTTTTTAGTTTGTTAACTTTAGCTTTGTTGCCCTTTCAGGAAAAAAGTCCTGAGAATTTCTGAGGGGCTCCACCAGCCGGGCTCGATCAACGTTCACCTCCTCTTGTGCCTCCTGGCTGTGTGGATCATCATATACTTCTGCGTCTGGAAAGGGGTAAAGTCAACGGGCAAGGTGAGCACGCATCCCATTGTACGTGCGTACGCATGTGTTAAACTTCTTTTGCACCGTACGTTGCCAACCGTGCTAATCGGAGGGGTGGGGGAAGGACATCAAACTATGTGTGCATGTTGAACTTCTTTCGGACCGTAGCAGGATGGGCTCGGGAGAAGAGGGTGGATTTAAGGGAGGAATGGAAGCAGGTTATTATTATTTTCGTACTTTCCTTCACTTCCAGGAATAAAAACGATCACGTGAAAGTCCTTTACCAGTGAGATCAGTAATTCGCGGCCGACAACGCTATACTACGGAGGGAGCACGTGAGATGCTCAATTCCGTTTCCTGGAGAAGGTTCCAGCACGTCGAGTGAAACGTCGGACATCGTACCAAACAGCACGCAGTGGCACAACCTGAGAATGCATCGGAGAGCTATGAGAGTTTAAAGTTTAAATCGGCACTTTTTTTTATAGAACGTTTAAGCTGCTCTATATTTTCTCGTTCTTTAAAACAGTGCCAATATTTGTGTAAAATATCAACCCTGGATTTCAAGTCGGTGACCCAATTAACAACAACAAAAACGAAAATTCGCACACACAGGTTTGCAAGCTCATTAATAACATTCTGAAGGGCAGCGACCAAAAATAGCCTCGTGGTGTCCAAGGACCCCCCGATGCACCAAGGTTCAGTGTGTGTATTCACACGGGAACACAGGATGCCGTCACGGTGTGCCCCGTTCAACAGCCATGCTCATATTCGACGACCAACACATGTTGGAAAGTGGATCTCAGTGCCGGATTAAGCTAGTGCGGGGCCTATAACATATGTTATAAAGAGGCCCTAAATAAAAATAAAAACACATAAATATAAAAACTTGCCGAGTAATTGTATTTTTTCATTTGCTATACAGCCAGATAATACGACAAATCGCTAACCTTAAACACCCAGTCGTTCATATAAAGTTGAAGGCAGTATAGTACTATAGAAATAGAGCAAGTGCATTTAGCGCGGGGCCCTTAAAAGTGCGGGGCCTGTAGCATATGCTACTTTTGCTACTAGGATAATCCGGCACTGATTTTCCTATATGTACACATCACTGTCAACCCATACGGTTTACCCGTATGCTTGTACAGGGGAATTGATTTTTAAGGTCCACACTGCGTACAGCCGTTTCAATACGGCAATATTTTTTGTGCGTTTGTTAGTGTTTCTTCCTTGTGATGGGACTTTGTAGATGAACGTTGAGATTTGTAAGGGGCCACGGGGTGACCAATGAGGTCTAAATTGGTCTGTAATAAGGTAGGGCATTGACAAGGGGTTGACAGGTATGTGTACAGTTACGTACATTACCGTGTTCTGACTTGCAAAGCGTTCGACTTACGAACGGGTCTCGGAAAGGAACTGTGCTTGTAGGTCGAGGACTGCCCGTATCGGGGAATTAGATGTTGCTGCAATTGTCAATAATTCGTGTAATATTCCATACCGTGTGCGTGTTGGAGGTTATGATTGTTTTATGCCCCCCCCCCTCTGTCGCGTGTTTAGAAGGTAGTACGCTATATATGTCATGTGTTTATACAGTTGTATAATCTAGAAGTTACATGGTTGGCAGCAGAGGGCAGTGCAGCCAAATCTATAGTTGTACTGTACCGCTGTGCTGCTTCATCTATGCTCCCCGCCTTCACCATCCCGCACTGACCAGCGTGGTGAAGTATGATTAAACAACCTCCATGACTCGCACGGCATCGGGACCCCTTGCTACATGGGGATGTCGTGTACTAATTCAGAGACACGAGTAGGAGGCACTCTCTCTCTCTTGTTCATTCCGACCTTCACAGCCATAGCGGATAACTACATATCGGGTCAGGACAGCCAACATGCTTCCTAGACTGTCAGTCGGAGCTCAGCCACGCCCCCTTCTGGATCCCCCAGAAGCCTCCGGGCCTCACCCACGTGTCCCACTGGTTAGAGCGGGCTGCTCCCCGTAATGCCGTTCTATCAGTCCCCAACGCTACGCGCTCCAGTGACTCATTGTATGCCACTACATGGCCATGCCAAAATGCGGCTTGACTCCTTTGAATGACAAAACAGTTAAATATTCCTATTTATTTCGCTCATTTGTTTTATATACTGTATCTCGATTAACATGCGTGCAGTGCATCGTCACCAACATGACACAATGCAAAGAGCATTACAATTAAATGAAAACCCTGCGCTTTCTTGGTTGGCCAGACCTGTGCTCCAATTAGAGTGGTGCAGTGTGGTTAGAGTGCTTGAGTCATTGAGGAAGGTTGTGAGTTCAAATCCCAGTCGGTGATTGGCTCATCCGACTCCACAGAGTTAAGGCAACAAGTTCCGTTTTGCGCACAGCCAACAGTGGTCTTCTTATCGATAGAAAGTTCTACCACTGGCTCGGCTTGGATGATGAATCCCACCAGCATGCTCCTCGGTTGAGCTGGTAAACACGTTTGCTTGATTTTGACTTGAGGCCAATTTCCCAGCGTAGCAACAAACCCAATGGTGGCACCTCTAGTATAGAGGAGGCTCATCAATCAACCACTATCCCTATGAGGAGTGTTGCCTGGTGGCTGTCTATGGTGTTGGGCACTGGAGACCCATCCTGTACAGCTGTACGGGTCTGCAAAACCGAAGCCTCCATTACACGATTAAAGCACCGCATGGCATTTTCTTTGTAACTCACGTGACCGAGCCGTCAATCATATATCCCATGCAAACGCTCACGCACAAGTTTGTCAATGAGCGTGCAAAACTAATCTGGTATTCACTCCGCAGCGAGCGCGGTTTTCATGCGTAACAATGGAACTCTTCAATGGAATTTACCAAACATCCCATGAGCAGGACCCTCCTCCAAAAAAAGGGACTTGAGACTCGACACGGCTCTCTCTGGATAAACAACAGTAAATGCAGTCCCCATAATTACTACAGCAACGGTTTATCTATACAGTACGAATGGGTGCACCACAGTTAGTCGAATGGCAGGTTGCGCACGGTGGCTAAAGTGTGGGTAGTCTCATGTTTCCCAAGACAGTCCGGCCAGGATGGAAGAGTAGGCCAAAACACCATCTCGAGCAGCGGTTCTTCTTAACCTGGGGTACACGCACTTCCTGGGGGTGCGAGATGCCCTTTCTGGGGGTGGGAGACGTGGGCAGGTGTTTTTAGAAGGTGAATCATGGAAACACAAATTAAGCATTGGCTCATAAGTACAACTACTTTGTTTCATCAAAGCCTATGTATTTATTAACATAACGCATTTTTTTTCCCATTGAGAACCCAAGGGGTGCAGGGCTTCATAATATAGGTTTTGGGGTCAGATCGCGTTATTTATAAATGTGTCGTAACCCTCCACCACCCGACACGGCCAAATAGTAAAAAAAATTGTCACGTTTTTCAAAGGACAAAATAATTCACTTCTTTAGCCCACCGGTGTGCTGTAAGGCTGCAGTAAAGATTAAGAACCACTGCTCTAGAGTCTGGAGCGTCTCTCAAAACGAGAGCACCATCTCTATGGGGCTCGCCAGAGCCGCCTTTAGTGGGGGGCCCTTCCACCACCCCCAAAGGCATAAAGAAGAAATTGCAGGGCTGCACCTTTACATTAAATTTGTACTATCACTGTTGTTTTGTTGTTTTCAGAGACGCATTTCTTAATTTAAAAAAAGACGCATTACCAAATTGGAATGTTCCAATGTGTGACAATAAATCACGGGCGGGATGTTGGCCAGGTTAAATTAGTGACTTACCACACTCGTTTTTTAAAATCATTATTATGGAAATTGCCCATGAGAATTGTCGAGGGCACATGCGCATTCATCAGCGAGAGCACTCGCGGACGCGAGCGAATGACGCGGCCGTTGAGAGAGAGTTGCGTACGCATGCCCCCGGAAATTCTGCAGTGCGAAAACCCTGTGAGCAGCATTCACAAACGTTTAAAAGTCACCGGATGACGCACGCACGCACGCTGGTACACAAACGGTGGACACGAAGCGATAAGTAATCCACTCACGACCACCCGCGTCTTGCCCAGCCCACTCGCTCACTCGCTCACTCAATCCCCCTCCTCCTGGGCCACGTTCAACAACAGGCTCATTGCTTCCTCTACTCCAGGATACTTTTATTCGTGTCTTGCACACTTGTGCACGCGATCCAGAAGTTGCAGGTTCAGGTTCGATCTCTCGGCACGGCACGTTTCTTAAACCACAACAACCGCCACCTCTGTCCACTCAGCAGCCATATTAATGGGTTCACCACAATAACGCGGTTTTTTTTAAGCCTACAAGTTAAACTGGGTTCGTCACAGTTAGTCGATCGGTTTGGCCGCGTGTGGTGGGGTTAATTGTGGGTACTCGGACATCTTCCAAGACGTCTGGCCAAGATACCCTGTGCAGGGACCCTGTAAAGCTCCCTGTCGTGGAGGCGGTGAGGTGAGCGGGCATTTGCAGGGCTGCGCCTTAAGGGAGGAACGGAAGCAGGTCATAATTTTTATTTTCGTACTTTGCTGCACTTCCAGGAAGAATAACGATCGCGTGAAAGTTCTTTACCAGTGAAATCACGCTATACTACGGAGGGAGCACGTGAGCTGCTCACTAACGTTTCCTAAAGAAGGTTCCAGCACGTCGAGTGAAACGTCGGACATTGTGCCGAACAACACACGGTGGCACAACCCGAGAATGCATCGGAGAGCTATGAGAGTTTAAAGTTTAAATCGGAACATTTATTTTTTTATAGAACGTATAAGCTGCTCTATATTTTCTAGTTATTTAAACAGCGGCAATATTTGTGTTTTTTTTTTATATCGTTGTAACATTACCCACACATGGAGAGTTTCGGTGTGTTTGCGTTGTAGATGTGAATTAATGTAGATGTTAATTAGTGGAGATGTGAATTAACACTTCGAGAGAGGCACGAGAGAACTGAACACGCAGATAAACGGTAATCGCGTGGCAATGTCACAGCCCAAATTATAAATGTGAAACAATGATCGCAAAACGTCGTTGTTTTTGTTTTTGCAATTTTTCATTACTACTTCTCCACAACAAGCACAAATCTCAGTGATATTGGATTTCAGTGTGAATGGACCGAAGGCAACGTCATTGATTTAGGGCTCGTTCAAGGGCTTTGATTGTAATTAATTGAGATGCAGGAGGAACACATGGATTGGAGAACATATGCAAGTTAATTTGCATCATTCAACACTTGTAATGAAAGTAACTTCGCCAAGGCAGGACGCGTCGTTAGAGGGGATGATGGTCTAGGGCAGTGGTTTCTTAACTTGGGGTGCACCCACCCCATGGGGGTGCGTAATGCCCTTTCTGGGGGTGCAAGACATTCCAGATTTTTTTCGAACGTAAATCATCGAAACTCAAATTAAGCACGGCTACGTTAGTACAACTACTTTGTATAATCAAACCCTCTGTGTATGTTTTCACATTGTAGCATGTTTTTTACGATTGAGAACAAAAGCGGTGCAAAGCAGCAGTTAAAGGTTAAGAACCCCTGCCCTAGAATAATAGCAACGTGGCAGTCAAAGAATGGAACGGGAATAGATTGAGTATCCGCCGAGGAGATGGAGTGATGAAATCAGCTCAGGTGCAGGTGCGTAGGTGGATCGTTACAGAGCAGGAGCATGAACGATGGCGAGTGCTGGGGTGGGGAGGCCTCCATCCAGCAGTGGATTGAGCACGGCTGATGATGACCTAAATAATTAATTCACTCCCTAAAACGATTGCAATGTTTACATTGGAATATTGTTTTTTTTTTATCAAGTCTTAGTTTAAAGGACGCTTTCTTCCTTCTTTCTCTTTAGTTTTCTTAATGAATGAGCGGCTCACAATCCGATTGTTGTGAACTAAAATCCCGGTTGGGGGTTGACAACCCCACCATCCCTCCGGCGAAGACAATACCACTTTGTGGGGAAGTCAACAGCGGTTTAAATCTCATCGATAGACTCGCAATCGCCATATGAATGTGGAATTTCCACCACTGGTTCAGGGCTGCAAACGGAAAATGAGCACCGTCTTCATGCTCATCTGAGCAGGACATCACTTTGATCTTGTTAGTAATTATACTGGTTTGTAATTTATGTAACACTGTGAAACACTTGGAGAGGACTCCTAAATGCACTGCGTATTGATTGTATTCTTACTATACGACTCTATATCGGACAAGGTGTTGCTGCGAATAGAACAGTCATCTCCCACTCACAAGGTTGGAATTTTAAATCCCAAGGTCAACTCGCAAGCCCCGTATTCCTTCGGCATCACCATCAGACATGATCTATCAACTGCTGGATTGAGACATCCCCTCAATGTCATCATCCCAGTACAATACCTTGATTCCTCATCCAATATTGCGTTCAACCATCACGCCGCAAGCGCCGTGGTGGCGAGATGTTAACTACCTCGCCTGGTATACAGGAGGTCGTGGGTTCGATCTCGTCCTTAACGTCTTTACATTTGGAGTTTGCACTTTTCTCCTCGCCATGGTCGCGTGGATTCTTCTTCGGGTCCTCTGTTTTTTTTCCCCTCCACTTTTTCGAATCAACGTGCGTTTAGAGTATTTGGCTGCTATAAATTTCCACGCGATGAGCCACTTCGTTGAGCAATCGTTCGTGATAGCTAGGTCGCTTTTGAAAAAGAGCTATACAGCTCAGTGGGCCGAACCTGGTCCAACAAAACTAGTTTATTTTTAATATTTTTTTAGCGTCTTCCTTCGCACTACTCGACTTTATAATTCCTTCCCATCATCTCTAATCCCAAGTTCTTAACACTAAATAACATTTCTCAATTCAAGAAACAAGTTTCACTCGTATCTATAACAATTTTGATAGCGCTGTTTGTTCCTGTCCGTTTGACGTTTTGGACCTGTGCTCAGCAACGACGCGGCCCATTGACCTCTGTATGTGATCCCCACCCCCCCCCCCGTCATGGTAATGTGGAATTTCCCCACCATCGGCTCAGAGCTAATCGCGGAGAGTTAAGTGCCGACCCATGGTCACGCAGTGTTCATTTATTCAGCATTTTGAAAATAAATGTCATAGTCCGAGTCTCGTCGAATAACAAAACAAACGTCGTCTACTCTGAGTTTGAGACGTTTGTGTGAGAGAGGCACCATTCGCCACTCCCTCCCCCAATATTATCAGTTTGACTAAGTAGTTAACTCAGTAAATCTTTTAAATACTGTACGGTACAAGGCCGGAGCCATGGAGTCAACATTGGGTGGGGACCAAATCTTCCAGGGGGTGTGGGGTCCCCCCCCCCCCCCAGAAAAAAAATCTACATTTGAAAACGAATTTCCTGCCATTTCCTGCCTAAAATATTTTTTTATTTATTGTTTACAATAATGTCTAATAGTGTATTGTATTACATTGCTCTGTTTTTTTTCTTTTTTACCATTTCTTGTTTCATTGTATGTAATGGCAGAGATTAAGGATTAATAAAGTACAACCATAACCACAATCATATAAACAAAAATCTATTTTATAGCAATATATTGTGGGGGGGGGCATTTTGAGCATATTTGATTATTGGGGGGGGGGGGTGTGTGTGTGTGTGTCCCCAAATATTATTATCATTACGGCCTTGGTACGGTGTATATATGCTCTATATCAAATTACCATTTTGATGGGTGGGTGGGGGGGGTTTCTTCAGTGAACCGCAGTCTCCAATAACGCCACTAAATGACCTCAGCCTGCGTCGATCTTTGTGTGAGACCCGTTAGTTTATCGTCGTCTCGTCACAAGCCAGACGGAGCCTCACCCCACACAGGCCCATCCATCGGTGACGAATGGCAAGTTCCTCGTCGCTGCTCAACGATTTTCGTCCGTCAATTGAAAAACAAAAACAAATACTGTCGAGCGTAAATATACTCACACGCGTTCCTCGGCGAATACTTTGGGGCCGTCCATAAATGACGTCACGCGATTTTGTACGATTTTTGACCGCCCCCCCCCCCCCCCTCGTCACACGGCGTCACAAAAAGTCAGACCCCCCCCCCCTCAAATATGACGTCACAAAGCTCTGCCCCCCCCACCCTCCAAAATCGTATTGCCATTAAAAAAATAAAACATGCTTCAAATCGATTGAAACTATTGTCATTGTAGTGCGTATTTAATGTGGCGCTGCACTCTGATGTTGTAGGAGAAAACATTTATTAAAAAGTCTATTTAATTAAGTAGAACGTGTTGTCTATATTTATTTAAAGTTGCGCATTTTGATGTGACGTCACATTTCTCAACCCCCCCCCCCCACCTCGTCACACATCGTCACAAATGTCTGACCCCCCACCCCCCTAGGTGCGTGACGTCATTTATGGACGGCCCTTTTGCCCAACTAATATCGGGGTACGCGATTGAACGCACCGAAAACCACGCGCAGCGAGCTGTGGGTGGGGGGGAGGACACGATTTGATTTTTATTCTATTGACTTGCTCGCAGAACCTCTACGGTGCCGTCCGACCCTCCCGGAAAGGAGTTGACGAATGCCAATGACGTCTCGCGTCGTTTCTAAATACGGAGGAACCTCTATTCAGCCCCCCCCCCTCCCCACCAGGAGGGATGGGAGGGAGACACGGCTCTCACAGCAGGAGGAGGGGGAAGGGGTTCCGTACAGAACGTACGCGGCACGAGACGAGGGGGGGGGGCGTGAGTCACGCGCACATTTGCGTCACGTGTGCGTTGGTGGGTGGTGGTGGTGGTGGGTGGTGGTGGTGGGGGGTGGTGGTGATGGCTCGCGGGGTGGGGGAGTCCCAAAATTCATCCTCGGTTGGAGGAGGAGGAGGTAGCTGCGGCTCTCTGTAATTTCGGGGTGGGCTCTGCGGCATTTTTTTGTCTGCAGTGGAAAATTCCTCCTTGCGCTTGAAGGGATAAGTGGAGGCTGGCACTTTTGAAGAATTAAATTATCAAACTTGTGCTTTGCTTGCGCAGAAGATGCTACGCTGTAGTAATTGCCTTTTTTGGCAATTGTGCAAATTATTTACACTTATGTGCGCGCGTGTGTGTACGGAGTGACAGCCAAGGAATGGAACGCGTCTGAAAGAGCACATCTACCGAGGAGATGGAGTGATGAAATCAGTTCGTGCTCGTGCTTTATAGATTGCTATTGCATGCTGTAGATTGGAGAGATCTCCACCTAGCAGTGAATTGACCATAGCTAATGATGGTAAAACACTGTAATTGTATTCAAATGTGTGTGGTGGAGTAGTGGTGTAGTGGTTTCGCCCACTGCACTATTAACCCATCATCCCAAGTTCGATTCCCAGCCACGGCTAACATCGGTGGCGGGTACTCATATCAAATCCGGTTTTGTCCTCCATTTAAACAGCCTGCAATACCCAGCGTGGTGAAGTATGGTTGTTAAAAAAAATCATGAACAACAAAGCATGGAAGAGGGCCACCATCCATTAAGTGAATGGCTGGAATAGTTTGTTTCTTAATCCGCTTGTCCTGGTGAGGGTCGCAGCGGCAGCGTGTTGAGTAGTGGCGACATACTCCTAGATGTACACTCCGATACACTACGCTATACACGACTACACTACTATACGCTATACACTACTACACTACACTATACACTACTATACAAAGACTCTAGCTCTTCCTGGGGAATTCCCAGGCGTTCCCAGGCCAGCCCAGTGACATCGTCCCACCAGCGACTCCTGGGCCGGTCCTGGAGTCTTCTTTAAATTGTTTTTATTTTATAAATATGTACAGTATAACACTGGTCAACACACTTTTTCTGGAAAAAGGTATTCCAAGGGTTTTAAGGTAACTTTGGGGTGCTGATTCCAAATCTGGCATCAGTTTTTGTCTATCACATCAAGTTTTTGAGATATCAAATATTGCATTTTCAATAAAAACTGCAGAAGAAAAATAGTAAATAAATGTGAATATCTACATAAAATGATATTATAAACACACCATCCTAAAAATACAGCACCATATTTTAACACTAAAGCAGTCACTGACTCGCAACAACTTGCAATCATAAGTGACAGAGTTAATTTTGGGAAAAATCAATGAAAATTGGGTATGCCGATAGCATAAAAATGAGATGTGATAAAGCAAATCTGAGATCAGATTTGGAATCAGCACCCTGAAATTAGTCTTAAACAGCTGCAAAAGTCCAGGCCATAAAAAAATGTTTGTTTTTTGTTGACCAGTGTAATGGAAACAATACTTGTATGCATAGCATCTGAATACCATAAGCGAGATTCCTTTATGACTGTACACTACTCGTTCTCTGCAATATTGATGTTTTTGGCTATGTTTTGTTGTTGCTGTGTTCACGCACCACGGATCCCCCTTGTATTATAGCCGGGAAACTGTATAAACGGGATCATCAACTTCAACATAATGTCGATCGATTTGCCCAGGTGAGATCCCATTTAAGAACAATATATTATGCAAGAAGGTCACGTGAAATCGCAGACACATTGGACCAGTTTATTACATTCCATTACAATTCAGTTGTTGACAATTTTCAAGTTTTAGGTTTGGCCTATCACAATGCCCGATACTTATTTCGAGAGCTCCGATAATTATAGAGGCACCACGAAAAGCTGGGGGAAGACAGCAAATTAAGTTGCGTATGCAATTTGAACAATTGGTAGTAACCGGGAGTAGGATCTGATGCAATCTTCTTAAGCAAATATAAACATCGCGATTTGGAATTAAGGCCATGATCGCCAGCGTCTCCGAGAAAGGACATGGACAGTATCCCAGAGCAGTTTTATTTTTATTGAATTTTACCAGGTAAGGCCCACTGAGCTACATAAAGCTCTTTTTCAGAAGTGACCTGACCACAAATGATAGCTCAACAAAGTGGCTTATCACGTGGAAATGTATATCAGCCAAATACTCTATAACGCATTATTCTAAATGTAGAGGGGGAAAAACCGGAGGTCCCGAAGACAAAATCCACACCCAAACTCCAAATATACAGCAGCAGGCGTCAGGGTCGGGATGGAACCCACGACCTCCTGTATACCAGGCGAGGTCGTTAACATCTCGCCACGGTTGCTCTACTCGTGGCCGCGTCTCTTTTTTACAATGCGGGGAACGCGGTGGCACTGATTGCACCTGGCGGTGTTTCTGCGCTAGGTGGTGTACTTCACCGCGACGTTCCCCTACGTCGTCATGATCATCCTCTTTGTTCGTGGCATCACTCTCCCCGGCGCCTATGAAGGGATCATCTTCTACCTGAAGCCCGACTGGCAGAAGCTCTTAGAGCCGCAGGTACCTCGCCTCTTTGCATTTCCCTATCGTCCGTCAAGATAAAGACGACAATAATTACACTGTTACAACAACATTTTTGTTTCTGGGTAGTAAGTGTTATTTCCTAATTGTTTATGCCTCAAAAGTAGATAAAATGGCTATTATTTCCCACAAACTTTGCTTTTGTGACCAGGACAGTGATTTTTTAAATGTACCTATTTTCAATGAGAAAACGTGTGCATTTGTGTCTTTCGTTCACATAAAGTCCTGGTCACAAAAGCAAAGTTTGTGGGTAATAATAGCCATTTTATTAACTTTTTAGGCATAATCAATTCAAAAATAACTTAGTACCCAGGAACAAAAATTGTGTTACATAGTGTTATTATTGTCGTCTGTATCTTGATGGATTCTTATCGTCTGTATGTTGATAATAGGCACGGAATATTCTCAAATGAAACGTGATCCATTGTAACTTATATGACCACATTAACTCTTCCCATCTGATAGGGACATCGTGATGACATCACCTTTACCCCCTCTATTTAAGACCGAAACACGAAGCTGGTTGTAACCACCGGCAAAACGTCGTACTCGGATTGTAAATGTTGTGGGTTTACTCTCCAACACACCGGTGTGCTGTACTAGTAACGAATTGGCCACGTTTTGTTGACGTGACAACCCTTACTAGTTGGCTGTGTCGGGTGTTGACGGGTTTAACGACACGTTTGTATTTACACGATCGAACCGAAAAAAAACGTTATTATAACTTAAAAAGGTATATTATGGAACCTTTTTTGCCAGTATCAAATTATGAAAAATACGAATAGGTTCTACCCTTTCTGGTTTTACCTTGCACAAGGTATCTATTTGGTATTTGAACATCGTCACACCTTGATTTAAAACTTTCGTGACTGCAGGGATTCTTATTCTTGGTTTATTCGGTAAAGTCACGTAGAAGGGAACCAATAAAATAATAAAAAAATATTTTTTTTGTTTCCCTTTTACGTGACTTTACCGAAAGAACCAAGAATATCTTAACACCTGTTTTATTGCCAGAAAGGGTAAAATCCTATTCCTATTTTTCATACTTAAAAAAAAGTGCTTTACAACGTTTCTTTTTCAGTTATCAAAAGGTTAAGTGGGCATCCCTGCAATTGTTTGCTCTCCCAATCGGAATGCCCCCCCCCCCCCCGGGAAGGCTTTCTCGACGATCCCTTTGGCCTACTCTTTCACTTTCGGCCGTGCGGACGTATTGGCGGAGGTTGGAGTACCCACACTATAACCACTCGCCATCCGCCAATCGACTAACTGCGGTGGTTTTCGTTTCAACCCCCGCGTGGAGGGCGGGGTAAGAGATGACGAGGTGATTGAAAAAAACCTGCACCGTTTTGTGAGGGATTTCAAGGGGTAAAGGATTCCCGCCAAAATGAGAGGTGGGCAGTGGAGCGGGGAACAGTGGAAGGGGGAGGAGCAGGCGAGGAGATGTTGGTGGGGGGCTGAGGGGGGCAAGGAGGGAGAGCTGGCGCAATCGCACGCCCCTTGGATCCGTCACTGTGTCGGTCCCCTCTAAAACTTTCGACAAACCGGACACCCTGCCTCCCCAAAGCGGGAAACCCCCACCCAGACTGAGTCCAACTCAGCCTCAAATAAATCTGACTCGGTGAGATAAAAATTTTAAAAAAGTTCACATTTTCAATCACAGTTGGAGAGTTGTGCCAATGACTATGGGGCAGCGAGATTGTCAGTGTCTCTGACTGGAATCAGACAGGAGAGTTTCTAGGAAACAAGAATAGTCGGATAGAGTTGTCCAGTTGATATGAAAATCTCTCAAACCACTGCACGTTAAAAATAATTAAAGCACATGAGCAATGTTTAATTTCAGCCGGAACATCTAGGAACATTGCTCCAGGACTGATTTCGGAACAACATGTCTCTCTCCTTTTATTTCGCGTTGACGTGCGACACGCGTGCGCAAATAGCGCTTATTAAGTCACCAAGTGTCCTTAAGTAAAGTATCTATGTACGTCGAACTTCTTTCGCACCATACGTAGCCAACCGTGCTAATCGGAGGTGCGGGGAAGGGCAACAAACTACACACTAAGAGCGAGCAGCTCTAGAGAAATGAGAAGTTCAATCGAGATTGAAAAGGACGCTACTTGGGAAAATGCAACAAAACAGGATTATGTTGGGCAGTTGTACCATGTGTTCTAGTGGTAGTGCCTTACGTCGTTAATCCTGACTCCAAACAGCCGAGGATCATATCGAGAGAGAAATGAATGAAGCCCGGTTGCGAGGATGGTGGACAATGTGCTGATCCTGATAGAGAAGGAAAAAACAGAGACCACCGATATTGCAGATACTTATAGTCATACTCATGAGGTTCGAACTGCTAGGACGCAATATCCTAAATTGTTGTGCTTCTTGGGTGCTGAAAATCTCAAACTCAAGCGCCGTGCTGTCATTAAATTTGTGATGCTAGGAAACTATGAACCAACAAATAAAGATGGATAAGATTGATAATTTTGGAAATCAGAGAACACGTCACAAAGATGATCGGAGACGTCATAGCAATCAACGCGAGTATGAAAGCAGCAAACATGAGGTTGACGAGTGGTAATTCACCACATTTTTTATCAACTTATTCATCATCGTACGCTCGTCTTGCTGAGCCAAGCGACAGCCACTTTATCAGCAGCGCGGGAGCCGAGGGCCCCCAACTCAACCGTCCGCTCAGGAGGCGCTCATCGACAACGCGCGGCACGATACGTCGCTAGACGCATCCACAAAGTTGGCCGTGGTCACGTTGGCCCCTGGTGCGGGGGAGGTAGGCTGCAATTGCTTCATCCCGTGACGCTAAACCGAGCTGCACGTGGTGGCCCATAGGGAGCGAGATGAGACGAACAAGAAAAAACACTCATGATAGAGACCGAATCTTAAATTCGTGCTGGAATTTTTACCCTGTTCTCTTAAGCGAAAACATTTCTCCCCGAGGGATTTCTTTTTCTGGAGATGTGCTGCTACAAACGTCTTCCGCAGCCATTCTCTGGCGTGTCATGCAGAGACCGCTCCTTGAGATTTGTGAATGGATCCTTAATCTCATGACGTGATACCGAGAGCACAATTGGAATGAAAGTGGGAACGTGCAGCCGGGCCGGTGTGGTGGCGCACTCCTCTAAGCCATCCCTGTCGAGGCGAGGGTTGGTGCGTCGCACGAATGTTGTGAAACTCTCTCCCCGTGGGCTTCACTGAGGCATCACGCCCTGGCTCGCCAGCAGTTGGCATGACAGCAAAAATGTGGACACCCACCTGTTCCGTCTGTACGGTACTGTATATAATGTTTCCCTTCTTGTGTGCAGGGGTTTTCTCGAGATGCGTCGGTTTCCTACCACATGGAAACACTAATTGTTTGGCCGATAGCAACCTTAATATATAGAGGACCGCAGAGCTTTGGCAATTTCCGTCAGCATCGCGTGGCCGCTGCCTTCCCCGCTCGCCACGTTACCCGTTAATATTATAATACCAAGAATGTTTTTTGAAAGACATTTAAGCTGGTCCTGCCCTATTGTTGCACACTCGAAATGAAGGACGTGGGCAGGCGCTCAAAATCGAGGGCAAACACATTTGTTGTGGTTAATATGTAGAATGCAACAGCGCGTGTGTCACACACAGCAATCCTCACCGAGTCGCCATTAACCACGTGACTGGTGTACACGTCCGGTTAAACAATAACCCTGCCAGCCCCCCCACAGGCCCAACTCAGTCATCACATGCTGGTGTACACACGTGCATTGATGTACTGCAAAGCACATAAGGACTTATTGAAAGAGTGTCCATTCCTAATGTGCCACACTATGAATAAACCAATAAATGTGAGCCCCTCCCCCCCCAAAAAAAGTGTTTAAAATCTGTATTGTTAGATACATAGGGTCGACAACGTTGGTATAAAATTCCAGCTTTCTGGCCCTTCTCGGCCATCATCAATAGCAATAAGCATCAGTCGCTCTGTCCTGATCGACTCTATCTCGGATAATAATTCTGAATCGAAATGGCTTCGTCCTGTTGTACGGTGCCTATAGCACAATTGGAATGTTAGTGGAGGTAAAAACAAATGAATAAGGCAGAAGACAATAAGGAGGCATTTGTGTGTATGTTGAACTTACGCACCGTGCATAGTCGACCATGCGAATCGGAGGTGCGGCAAAGGACAAATGCATAACAAAAAACTAAATTTAGATTTAAAAGTGCATAGCTCCAGTGTCTTCCTAATATCGGAAGGAAGAGCGTTCCAGGTAGCCGCAGAAGCGCGTCTGAAAGTGCGTGATTCGATGTCCGTCTTTGTTCGATGGCCAGTCAAAATCCGCTTCGAGTCCGCGTGATGGTTTATGCTCCTTGGCGAGATCAGCAAGGTATCGTGGTTCATTTGCGGCAAGTACTTTGTGTGTAATAAGCGCTACCCTACAACGTATTAGTTCGGCAACCGGGAAGCCAATGCAGCTTGGCGAACACCGGACGGACACGGCCGGATCTTGCAGTACCCGTCACGCCACTTGCCAGGGAATGTTGTTCACGCTGCAGCTTGGTAACGAGCCCTGTCCGTCTGCAGGTGTGGATCGACGCGGGGACTCAGATCTTCTTCTCCTACGCCGTTGGGTTGGGAGCCCTGGCAGCCCTGGGCAGCTACAACCGCTTCCACAACGACTGCTGCAAGTGAGTTACGCGAATGGTTCAACGGGGAATTACACACGACAATCATCGACGCCTAACTGGCAGACTAATGCCCGTTTTTCAGCCCAAATTATCATGTTGCACGCATCGCACACAAAGCCCTTGTCACAAATGAAGCACAATAACTTGCTGTGCTCGTCAAGGAGTACAAACCATCAATCGAACTCCGGTCATCCTCGCAACAGCGGTTTTTGGCTTAGCCATCGAACAAAGACGGTGGGACGCCCACCGGCTTACGCAAGCACTCTATTAGATACAAATAACTATATTTGTATTGTTACAATTACAACGCCACGCATTATTATTATAATCACAAATGTCAGCACTCCAAGATCAACATCAAAACCATCTCAATATAATATGTCAACTTTTCCTGTTGCCGTTTTTATGAGCATTTCCAACTTGAGATGTTCACCTTGAGCAAAGGGGCCGTCCATAAATGACGTCACGCGATTTTGGACGATTTTTGACCCCCCCCCCCCTCGTCACACGGCGTCACAAAAAGTCAGACCCCTCCTCAAATATGACGTCACAAAGCTCTGCCCCCCCCCCCCCCCAAAAAAAAACATGCTTCAAATCGATCATTGTTTTTTTTACCCTTCTATCTGGCAACAAAACTGACACCTTTTTTTTTACAAGGAGTCATGTTTACATAGACCGCAATACCTGCAGTCATAATGCAAACAAAAAACATAACTCTGATAATGTGCACTGTCCTTGAAGTTGATTGGTCCACACCCGAGACAGCTTTCCTTAGAGCCTAGTCTCAAATGGGTTGGACCAGATGACGCCAAAAGGCGCACAACTCAAAGGCAATGCACCATCAGAGTATGAGAGCTCATTGTAGTGCGCATTTAATGTGGCGCTGCACTCTGATGTTGTAGGAGAAAACATTTATTAAAAAGTCTATTTAATTAAGTAGAACGTGTTGTCTATATTTATTTAAAGTTGCGCATTTTCATGTGACGTCACATTTCTCAAACCCCCCCCCCCGTCACACATCGTCACAAATATCTGCCCCCCCCCCCCCCCCCACTAGGTGCGTGACGTCAGTATGGACGGCCCCAAAAGGGTTTTCACCTCGTTAAGAACACTCCTCGAGTGTGCCACATGCGGATTAGCATCTAGTGCACAAAGTGCAAACGGCCCAGGTTTAATCTCCTAATATGCCCCGTCTGTCGGTATCCAACCCCTGCCGCTCACCCTGTAAGCGTCTCTAGGCGCTGGCATTTGTCTGCCGATTCCCGTTGGCGATGGCTCAAAGAAGCCATCCCGTACGATATTTGCAGCCGTGGTGGAGAAGCGTTGCCTGCCCTGGTGTACACCTGAGTCGCTCGGCTTCAGTGATTCTCAACCCACGGGTTACGCGGAACCCTGAGGCTACGTGGCAATGTCCCAGGGCAGTAGCGTTAGGTGATTTGTAAACGTGTGAAATTATATCGGACATGAGAGTCGTTGGTGAATAATCATGTTTGAACCTGCCAATATAAAATTACTACGTACAAATGTAAATCCATACGGTAACCTAGGACGATATAAAACACATTTCTAAACTCATTAATCGTAAACAATGTGGTTTCCAAGAGTAACCAGTGAGCGCAAACAAATTACGTCACGTGCGCAGAGCGTCCGCTCGCAGTTAACTAGCTCGTTGGGATACCTCCCAAAATGGACAACTTGTTCAAATATCGACGTTCATTATTCATACATTTATGTCTCTGAACCATGTTGGGTCAGGCAAGCCAGGGGGTCCTCGGTTGAAACTAAAATTCAACAAGGCGGGGATATCTGGTTGAGAACCACTGCTCGACTGGATAGGGGCATCCACGGCAGTTGAGCGCTCATCCAGACGCGAGACGAATCGTATGTAGCTCTTTTTCAGAAGCGCCCTGGCCACAAATGATAGCTCAACGAAGTGGCCTGTCACGTGGAAATGTATAGCAGCCAACTACTTTAAACTCACGTTGTTGATTCTAAATGTGGAGGGAAAAAACCGGAGGGCCTGGAGAAAGGTCCAAATATACACCAGGCATCAGGGTAGAGATCGAACCCACGACCTCCTGTATACCAAGTGAGGTAGTAAACATCTCGCCACCATGGCGCCCCAACATATATACAACCAGCGCTGATGAGTGTGGTGAAGTATAGTCAAACAAAACCCCCATGATCGATTGATGGTATGGGAAGATAAACGATGGCTGATGATGATGATACTTCAAGAACCTGCCTTTGTAACACAATTAGATGAATAGCTACGGCACTATGATCAGCCAGGTGGCTCAGTGATAGAGCTAGCGGCTCGCACAATCGGAATGTTCTTCATGGTTCTTTCGGTAAAGTCACGTAGAAGGGAAGTAATAAAATAATAAAAATAAAACATAATAAAATAATTCTCACGACGTTTCGGCCACAACGCAAGCGACAGCGTCTGTCGCCTCGACAGACCTGGTTTCACCTGAGGACGGCTGCTTGCGTTGTGGCCAAAACTTCGTGAGAATTATTTTATTATGTTTTATTTTTATTATTGTATTACTTCCCTTCTACGTGACTTTACCGAAAGAACCAATGAAGATGAATCCCTGCAGTCACCAAAGCTTTAAATCGAAATTTAATTGGAATGTTACGAGTTAAATTCTGGTTGGGGGTTTGACTCAACCCATCATTCCTCTGGAGTGAATAAAATAAGTTCCGCTTTGTGGGGAAGTCAACATCGGGTTGTCGTATGTTCAATATACATGTGAATAAAATCGCCCCTGCCATAGGAACGGGGAAGTTCCACCACTGGCTCAGGGCTGTAAGCAGGAGATGAGCATCAATGCCTCAAACGCTCATTTGAGCAGGAAATCACTTCGACTCTCTTTGACGACGATCAACCCACGTTGGCGCTCGAGGGATGATAATTCTGGGTTATGTTTAGCTATCCTTCTTTGAGAGTAGTGTGGACACACACCAGCTCACGGTGCTGCCATTCTATCAGCCTCATTAGGGTCAGGATGTGCTGCTAAGAAACAACTTAAGTGGACAACTCGCACAGGAGGCTTAGTCAGGGCATTGAGCTGACACCGCTGAGATCTAGGGGGCTTGAATCTGGAATTCGGTCACCAGAGGCAGATCGAGACACTTTGCCAAATAAACCAAGCTCCGAGCATATAAAACAGGTGGTTGTGAGCAGTGGAGGGCAGCACAGAAGAATCCATTGTTGCTCTGTACTCCCTGACAAACACGCGCACTGACCAGCGTGGTGAAGTATGGTGAAATCAGAATACTAAAGGAATCCGATGAGCCATATAGCTCTTTTTCACAGATGTCCAGTTGGACATGCACGCCACGGGGAGGCCCTCATCCAGCAGTGGATTGACAGAAGGGCTGTACGTGTCCATGTTACATGCGCAATTGACATTTATTTTTTGTTTAAGGCAAAGAAGCAAACATTCTGGAAGCTCTATACTGATAGTGGTCGTACCAGAGCACAGAGCAGCATTTAATTATACAATCAATATATAAACTTTTGCCAAACTGAGTAAAACAATCAACAATACATTGAAGAATGAATAAATCAGCAGTGCATACTCAACAATTCAAACGCAATGAAATTAAAGCAGACAAGAGAAAGCTGCATTTGTTTTGCGCACATAACGTCTTTATAATTATTACATTTGCGTGCGGCCTACTTAAAATCAAAACATGAAATTTAATCTGGAGGCCACTTAGAATAAATTTAGCATCGATGCATTCGTTCCAAGAAGCTGACGTATCAGCGATGCATTTCGGTCGTTGGATCCAGCTGTCGTAAGTTCCAGCTGACTGTCGAGATAAGAATAGGTAATCTCAGTTTGCCAGCACATGACGTGCGTAGTCGGGGTGGTGGTTGTAGCATGAGACTGGCGACAGAATGTCCCGAACGACAGGAGAAGAAGCCCAATCGGACAACAACTGTGGAAACGAAGCAATGATATCAGTTTATGGTGCAAGACGTTCCAGCTTTTTGCATCAAATGTTTTGTTTATCCACAGTAGCTCAGCACAGGCGCCAAGCAGCGATCCGTAACAGCAGCAGCAACGGATAACACGATTGAAGTTGCGGTAGATGATGGTTAATCTCTCTTGAATTCAGAAAGGTTGTAAGAACGTGTTTTTGGTCAAGTCATTCTCCCAAAAGTGTATTTAACACAGTTGCTGAGCACCGGCACAAAGCCCCAAAATGCCAGGCAGCCAACAAAAACCAGCACTATTAAAGTGGTAATAGATGAGAGTTCACAGCTCTTGAATTGAGAAAAGTAATCAGAAATTGAGGAAAATAGATGACGGGAAGGAATTCCAAAGTGGAGCAGTGTGAGCAAAGACGCATAATACACATTCCTGCAGAGGGAGCTGGTATGAACGTTGGGTTGCTCGGTCAATGGCCAGGGTCAACGGCGGCGTGGTGTATTCCGCAAATATGCCCGACTGTGAGGGCGGGCACAAGCCAGCGTGAGTAGGTTAAACGTTGAGTTTTATAAGGGCACCATGGGGTGACCAGCCCCTCCCCATCCAGCCCCACCCCTCCCACCCAGCCCCACCCTCCCCACCCAGCCCCTCCACACCCTCCCCACCCAGCCCCCCACCCAGCCCCTCCCCACCCTCCCCACCCAGCCCCTCCCCACCCTCCCCTCCCCAACCAGCCCCTCCCTCCCCACCCATCCCCTCCCTGCACGATGGACGGACAGACACAAGAATCCCCTGTGGGCTGGTGTAACCAGGAGGTTGCAACCAGTATTAAAGTGTTATGACCTGCAGTGTGGTTGTTGTTGGGATGGTGACATCACAGTATTCACTAACTCTCGAAGACAGAGAACCACTCAAAGGTTGCGAGGAACCACGGATAAGCAGGAGGGCAGCCACGCAGTGAGCCGGTGCTAACGATTTACCAAGCTCTGCAGTCCTCTAAATATGAAGGTGTTTAAGGCCAATTAACGAGTGTTTACACGTAGGAAGAAAACCAGAGAACCCTGAGGAAATGCACGTGTGCTATGGGGAAACACTCTATCCCATACAGACGGAACAGGTGGAGTGGACATTTTTTGCTGTCCCGCCTTTTCGTGGCAATCCGGGGGTCATGACTCCTCCTCGATGGCCCCACGGGAAGGGAGTTTTACCGATATCTGTGGGGCAATCCACAAACCCCTCGCTGCTGCCTCCACAGTGCTGGACTGCAGGCATCCACGCGCATCGGCGGTGTAGCCACCACCGCCCGGCGAGCAACGGCGATGACGGATTCTACAGAGAGCCCCTTCCATTGGTTAATTGGCCAACCTCTTCCACGTTGTCGTACCCACACGCGACCTTCCCATCGACTGCGGTGTACCCATTGATTCTGCTCGGTCGCTCTCCGAGACTCAAACGGGATTTGCCTGCTGGACAGAGGCGTCGCGAGCGCTTACCGTAGACCCATGCCACCACAATGCACTCCCAGCCAGCCTGCCACAGCAGGGTCATCCCACTCGCCGAGTAGTAGTCGAACAGCTGAAACGCGTACATCCCTCCCTGCCGCACACACGGAGAGGGTCACGGTGAAGGTGGTCGATGAGCTGCAGCCAGTGCTGCGCCGCCCGCTGCTGTGTGTGTGGCCTCCCTCTCGCGCAGAGACGTGTACATCCTGGCGGTGGTGAACAGCGGCACGAGTTTTTTCGCCGGCTTCGTCGTCTTCTCCATCCTGGGCTTCATGGCGGCCGAGCAAGGGGTCGACATATCCAAGGTGGCGGAATCAGGTGAGGGACACCACGGGGTCCTTGGACGTCACACGCGTGTGTAGCTGCGGTGCGACGTCGCATATCCGACTGTCAAATATCCTCTGGGACAGATCGATTGCCCCCCACCCCCCCACCACACCGTTACGGTGTAACGGTCACTTTTCCACCGATGTTCACGTATCCGACCTGTTCACACATCTGTCCATAGCTCGGTCCCCAGCGAGCCCCACGTGGGATACTTTCCTGTATGTGACTACCCGTATGTATGTGTGTATGTTGAACCTTCTTTCGCACAGTACGTAGCCAAGTGTGCTAAATTTCGATTCAAAGCTTTCGTGACTGCAGGGATTCATATTCTTGGTTCTTTCGGTAAAGTCACGTAGAATTTAAATTATAACATAATAATAATAAATGTATTGTTTTATTTTATTTATTTTATTATTTCAATTCTACGTGACTTTACCGAAAGAACCAAGAAGACCAAACGTGCTAATCAGAGGCGCTGGTTTAACAGTGCTGAATTAAGGCCTCCCTATTCCACCTAAATTCCTCACGGCCCTGCGATGACACAATCCATCTCACCCCTGCGCACGGACCGATCTCACCGCGCTCCGTCTTCGTGGTAGTTATCCCTTTGGTGTGCGTTTTTTCCTTGGACTGCCATTCCGTCACAGTCGTTATCAGAAATGCCATCATCAATTCCAGCGATGTGTCCCACACAGGCCCACCCACTTCTATTTATTTAAATAAATACAAGTTTGCGTTTGTAACCTATTCCTTGCGATTCCCTTCCACTTGACTCATCTCCCGATGCATCTTTGCGCACTTTTCAAACGTCGTTTCATTTTCTCTTTCGTTGCCGACGTTCCTGAACCACGTGTATTGTCTGCGGTTGATTGACTGTTTTCTTCCTCCCATGCCACCGATGTGCTACTTTTCATATTCAAGTGCTGTTTTCCCAAATCACTTCGTCTTGTCTCTCAGTCACCCCTGAGTGTCTTAATTGGATCCCAATCAGCCTTAATTATGATAAACGATTATTCTACTAATAATAATTTGTTTGTCATAGAGACCCATTTACCCTGGGGTGTATCAGAGCACTTCAACATTCGGGAAGCGACTGACGTCACATTGCATCTCACATGTTTGAAAGGGCACTTCCCCCAGGTAGCTATCCCCGTGGGCACAAATTGACTCAGCATCTGGCCACCAATCTGGCATTAACCCCAAAACCTTTATTACGAATGGCATTAGTCTGCCAGGAGCAGGCGACTATTCTGAAATGCAATCCCAACTGAGTGATTTGTGAGTCATTTCTTATTATTTGGCAAAATTTGGACCATGGTGCTGTACACAATGACCTACTCATTTTGTTCAACGTCAGAGTGCTTTATGGTTAATACACTCGCAGTAATACCGCCGGATTCAAATCACACATCGATTCATAATCGAAGGGTGGCTCCGCAGTTGTCCATTCCTCGCTCGAATACGAACGCACGAGTCTATTCACAGGTCAGGTCACAGTGTTCTAAGTAATGGAGATGAAATGCAATAGGTTACTGGTTGCTCTGCTGTGATTATTATGGGTGTTCTCGTGATTTTAGAAGGGTACATTGGGTCTCAGGGCTTCTTCCACTGGCCTTTCTGTTTATACACTGAGGATAGATATTGTTCGCGTTGAACTCCCGCTAACCTCAATGTTTGCTTTCTTTACGGACACCAGGTCCTGGGCTGGCTTTCATTGCATACCCCAAGGCCGTGTCCCTGATGCCTGTCGCTCCAGTGTGGGCTGCCCTGTTTTTCTTCATGTTACTCTTGCTTGGACTTGACAGTCAGGTGAGTGTGTTGGGGCGCCACGGTGGCGAGATGTTGATTGCCTCGCCTGGTATGCAGGAGGTCGTGGGTTCGATCCCGACACTGACACCTGTTGTATATTTGGAGTTTGCATTGTCTCTCTCGCCCATGGTCGCGTGGATTTATCTCTGGGTCCTCCGGTATTTCCCTGCGCATTTAGAATCAACATGCGCTCAGAGGATTTGGTTGTTATAAATTTCCACGCGATAAGACACTTTGTTGAGCTATCAATTGTGGCCAGGTCGCTTCTGGAAAAGAGCTATATAGCTCAGTGGGCCTTACCTGGTAAAATCAAATGGTTTAGTTGAGTTCTATCTTGTTTGTAAAAAAAAAAAATAGATGCCGTTTATGTATTCGGTAAAGCCTCACTGAGTGATTTTTATTTTACAGAGCCTGATGGAATTTTTAAAAATCGCCAGGCACAGACTCACTCAGCACCGTCAGAACAATGAATACAATGAAGCGTTGGAAATGTATGTGTGCGTGTAAAATCACTAATAGTTATGATGGGTTGCCTGTCAAGGGAGAGGAACACCCACAGTTTGGTGGAGAAGCAAGAAGCGTGCCCATAACTTCCGGCGCATTTTTTCATGCTTTTATTAGGCACTGGATGTTTAGCCAGTCCTTTTTTTTTAAATGACCGCGCTGGATTTACAGCTTGCATCAGCGACAATAAAAAAAAAACTCCCGTTCAGCACTCAGTGGCGGTGACGTCACCACACCATCCCAGACGTGCCCGCCTGCAGTATTGTTGCGGTTATTTATCCATCCTGAAATAGCCCGCTCACAGTACTGCTGGCGGATAGGGCCTCCACTCGCGGGAACTCTTAGAGAGCCCCTCTAGAAGGGTGTTTTGGCCTACTCTTCCACGATATATGTACTGTACGTACGTTGAACTTCTTTCGCACCGCACGTGGCCAACCATGCTAATCGCAGGTGCGGGGGAGGTCAAATTAAGCACCGGTTCGTGACCATGCATCACCACCAACAGCCAATTACAACCAGCCAGGTGGCTCAGCGGTTAATCGGAAGGTTGCGAGTTCAAACGCTGGTTGGGCGTTGACTCTGCCCATCATGCCTTCGGGGGGAGGGGGGTCGATAAAATAATTCCAATTTGTGGGAAAGTTAACGGTGATTTTTTTTTTTTTTTTTTTTTTTGGGTAGACTCGCCCCTTGACATATTAATGTTCAAATTACACCAACTGGCTCAGGGGCTGTAAATGGGAGATCAGCACCGCCTCACTTGACTTTGACCGCGATGCTCACTGCCGTGTCTCGTGTGCGTGCATGTGGTTGTTGTGTTTGCAGTTTGTAGGAGTGGAGGGCTTCGTGACGGGAATTTCGGACCTGTTCCCAGCCCGGCTGAGTAATGGCTACTGCCGTGAGATCTTTGTGGCCATCTACAGCATGATCTCCTCCCTTTTCGCCTTTTCCATGATCACCGACGTAAGACTTACGCTGCCAGATGACACTACTTGGCTCGGCTAGCATTATCGGTTGTTCAGCCAGACAAAGACAAAGATCCGGCATACTGTATAGCCTTAACAGACTGTTGGGGCAAGTGCTGTTAGCGAGCACCTATGGCACACGAGGGGGTGGGTGGTCAGCACCACGATAGGCCGCCTTTGTATCCCGAGTGGTGATGTTTGCTCACCGCACCAGGTACTCATTTGAGGCCGAGTCGACCTAGGGGAGGCCCAGGACCGGTTCAGATAATCGTCACTGGTGTTGGCCGTAAGCGGGATTCGAACTCGGGTTGCCAGGTTCGTAGTGCAGCGCGCTAACCGCTAACACCACCGCCAGTACTCACGGAGTCACGGCCATCCGGTGCCATTTACGGGGATTACCAAAAGCGAACACGAAAGATAAAAATTTGAAAAACCTTTCTCAAGAGTAGGCATCCATGTACCCGTACAGCCCGTTTGTCAATCCACTACTGGACGAGGGAAGACATCCCTCCCCATTCCGTGCAGACAGTGAATGTTATTTCACCATACTTCACCACGCTGGTGATTGCAGGTTGGTAAAGGTGAGGGCAGTCCAGAACAACAATTGATTCTGCTGTGATGCCCTCTTAACTGCCCACAAGACCCGTTTTATGTGCTTGGTGGTTGCCCATCTAAGCAATATCCTTGCTTAGTTTCTGAGTTGAGCTTGATTGAGGCTGTTTGTGGGCTGGGAGAGGCATCGAGTGGTAATCATTTTAAACTCTATTCCCCGCCCTTTCAAGTGGTAAGAGTTTCATTCAAGGGCGGTTCGTGGTTGCAGAGATATAGCGATTTAAAATCGGGTCCATCGTTTTGAAACACCCTGTATTTAATTGCCTCGGCCATTTTGTATTATTTGGCCACCCGGGGTACCGCCATAAGGATTATTTAGTCTAATAATCGGTGAAATCACGCTGCGGGTTGTGTGCACGTGCGCAAGGTCATCGGCCTTACACAAGCAAATATAAGCACTGGGGGTTAAGGACAAAGTTGGCTGGGCATCGTGGGGGTAACACCGCCAGCGAGCCTGCCGTACGGACTTCTATCCGAACTCGATGAGGCACACCAGCACTCCCAGCTGTTTGGGGCGCTAATAGCAAGTGTTAGTGCACAAGCGACCACGTTTCTACGTTTCTCAGAATATTTATTTTATAGTGGAGGAATCCGGGGAGCTGTTAAGTGCTTTTTTACAGATGTCCGTTTCTGAGAGGCTGAAAGTTAATACTTAAAAAATGAAACTTGTAACGGTGCACAGTTTTCCCTCAGATTAAGCGATAAGGCAGCCCAGAACCGACACGGACGCTTTCCCCCAAAGCTCTTTGGCCAACTAAGTAGGGATGTTTGGCTGAACAACTCCATTTGTGAGTGACTGCAATGTCTTCCTGCGTATACAGCGAGTGACCTCCGTTCCTTAAGAATCCCCCCCCCACCACCATTGGAACCTCATTTGGCAGTAAAAAAATATTATAATTGTTTTTTTACCCTTCTATCTGGCAACAAAACTGACACCTTTTTTACAAGGAGTCATGGTTGCATAGACCACAATACCTGCAGCCATAATGCAAACAAAAACATAACTCTGATAATATATGCACTGTCCTTGAAGTTGATTGGTCCACACCCGAGACAGCTTTCCTTAGAACCCCCCCACCACTTAATTAGCCCCGCCTACTCTACCTAACCCCGCCCACCACTCAGACAGCCCCGCCCACTACCCAGGTAGCTCCGCCCACTACTAAAGTAGCTCCACCCACCCAGGTAGCTCCGCCCACTACTCATGTAGCTCCGCCCACTACTAAAGTAGCTCCACCCACCACTCAGGTAGCTCCGCCCACTACTCAGGTAGCTCCGCCCACTACCCAGGTAGCTCCGCCCACCACTCAGGTAGCTCCGCCCACTACTCAGGTAGCTCCGCCCACTACTCAGGTAGCTCCGCCCACCACTCAAGTAGCTCCACCCACCACTCAGGTAGCTCCACCCACTACTCAGGTAGCTCCGCCCAATACTAAAGTAGCTCCGCCCACCACACAGGTAGCTCCGCCCACTACCCAGGTAGCTCCGCCCACTACTAAAGTAGCTCCGCCCACCACACAGGTAGCTCCGCCCACTACCCAGGTAGCTCCACCCACTACTCAGGTAGCTCCGCCCACCACTCAGGTAGCTCCACCCACCACTCAGGTAGCTCCACCCACTACTCAGGTAGCTCCGCCCAATACTACCCACCACACAGGTAGCTCCGCCCACTACCCAGGTAGCTCCGCCCACTACTAAAGTAGCTCCGCCCACCACACAGGTAGCTCCGCCCACTACCCAGGTAGCTCCGCCCATTACCAAAGTAGCTCCGCCCAATACCCAGGTAACTCCGCCCACTACCTATATAGCGCCACCCACTACTCAGATATCTCCGCCCTTTGCCAAAATCATGAGTTGAGCTTGATTGAGGCCAGACAATGTTTTGTTGAACCAAAATCTTGAACTTCACAAATGTTTTTAGGGTGGACACCAAAACTGTCCCAGTCAACCGAGGAACCTCAACTGCTCCGCAGCCAGGATTTACTTTCTCACTCGATATTTTCCGGAACACCGCTCACTGGGTTGGCTTGGAGTAAGTAGTATCGGCGTAAGGCACTACCACTTGAGTACAAGGTGCGCCTCTCCACAACAATCCATTATTATTGTAACCTATATTCACATCATCCCGTGAACAGGTTTAGGGCAAATTAAGGTTGTGTCAAAGTAATTCCCGGAACAGCATTCTGGACCATTCCGGCTGAGATTAATCACTGGCTGCAGGTCATCGCCACCTTCACCGCGACCCTCTCCGTGTGTGCGGCAGGGAGGGATGTACGTGTTTCAGCTGTTCGACTACTACTCGGCGAGTGGGATGACCCTGCTGTGGCAGGTTGGCTGGGAGTGCATTGTGGTGGCATGGGTCTACGGTAAGCACTCGCGACGCCTATGTCCAGCAGGCAAACCCCGTTTGAGTCTCGGAGAGCGACCGCAGTCGATGGGAAGGTCGCGTGTGGGTACGACAACGTGGAAGAGGTTGGCCAATTAACCAATAGAAGGGGCTCTTTGTAGAATTCCCGATAGTGGAGGTTCTTCCACCGGCAGTCGCGTGAGCAAGCTATTTATGGGCTGCACCTTTACCCATGTTTTACATTCAGATAAAAGAGAGAACATTGCCTCTTTGGAGCATCGTGAAGGCAGAGAAGTTTTTTTTGATCGTAAAAAAAGAGAAAGAGTGGTGGCTAGTCACGATGGGCCAGTAGTGCCAGGCCCCAATCGTGGGGAGGTGAAAATCCCCAAAAAAACTTCACAATACTTAACCTCATAATAATTAATAATAAAAGTTTTGGGTATTCTTGGTTCTTTCGGTAAAGTCACGTAGAAGGGAAATAAAAAAATGATAAAAAATAAAACAATATAATTCTCACGACGTTTCGATTGCAACACAAGCAATCGTCATCAGGTGTGAAAACCACAGCAAGAGAATTTGAAAAAAGTGGCGGTGGAATTTTAAATCGAAAAATAAAATGTTTTTGGGTTAGATCGCGTAAATATAAATGTTTCGTTAACCCACCACCACCCCGTCACATGAGGCTATTCACATATACAAACACAGAGACAATTTCAACCGAGAAGATAGATTCTGGCTTAGCCATCATTGGAAAGATTTGATTAACCATTTCGGGTCTTAATTGATCGTGTTCACGCTTACGGTGACTTTCAGACCGTATTCCATTCTCTTCTTCTCCCCCCTCCTCTTTTCCGAACATAGATGGACTCGTCCATCTGACCAACTGCCAAATCGCTGTCCGTGGTACTGACGTTAAGAAAAAAACTGCCACTTTTTAAAAAATGTATTGCTGTGGATTTCACACCTGATGATGATTGCTTGTGTTGCAGTCGAAACGTCGTGAGAATTTCTATTGTTTTATATTTTTATTATTTTATTATTTCCCTTCTACGTGACTTTACCGAAAGAACCAAGAATATAAATGTATCGTTAATACTTACTTGCTTACAATGTAGCTTTTAAACCAGGGGTGGTGCAGGAGGTGAGAGCGGTGAGTCCGCGCGTGGCTCGCCCCCATTATTTTATTTACCACTTCCATCCGCGCCTCTTTCCCGCACTTGTCTCAGTCACAATTTAGGTGAGCCCACAAGCTGCTAACCCCTAGCCAACATGAGTCAAAAACAATCGTCGCTGGAGAGCTTCTTTGAAAAGGGGGAAAGACCCAATGATGAACCCCCGCCCCCCGTCCGTGAAAAAATTGTCTTCCACGAAACCGGTCCCTGGTGCCAAAAAGGTTGGGGATCGCTGTAAATATAAACTTCACATACCCCCTCCTTCTGCTTGCTCCACTTCCCTCCTCCCTCCCTCCCTCGGGTTTCCATGTCATCATCATCAGACACGCGTGGGTCTGAGACGCAGGTCAGTTGCGCCAATCGGCGTCCACGTTTCACCGCATTGTGGAAGGCCTCCTCCCTGTCCCGCTGAGCGATATATTTTACCCACCGGCCACCACTGCCACTGCTGTCCCCTGGATGTTGTTTGTCACCACCTTTGCGCTGTGAGCAAGGATCGCGCGTGGCTCAGCGGTAGAGCAGGCGACCACGCAATGGGAAGGTTATGCGAGTTCAAATCCTGTTACGCGGTTGTGATGCCCATTGCATTGACCCCATTATGTGTGTACGTGTGTTGAACTTCATTTGCACCGTACGTAGCCAACCGTGCCTATCGGAGGTGCGGGGGAAAGGACAACGAACTAAAAACAAAGAGGAGTTATAAATAAATGAGTTTTTTTCTATTTCGATTTAAACTTGCCATAGCTCCAAGGGCTGTCTAATATCGGAAGGAAGAGCGTTCCAGACGACCACGGAAGCGCATCTGAAAGCGCCGCGCGATGCAAGTGACCAACTTTGTTCCCTCTGGCGTCGATTAAAAAAGACTGCCTGCTTGTGGAGAAGTCAACAGTGGTTTGTCGTACAGAGAGACTCAGGATTGTGAAAAAATAAGAATAGGGTTTATCCTTTCTGGCAATAAAACAGCAGGTGTTAAGATGTTCAAACACCAAATAGAAACATTTTGCAAAGAATCAAGTTTGCATTAACCACACACACAGTACTTGTGGTGAACACGCAAACGAACATGCAACAAACGTGCTTTGTTTGCATGTTCACCACAAGTACGTGTGTTTAATTTATATATGCTAATTTGTGCAGGAAGTTAATTCTACGTTTGTCGATAATAACGATCTGTTTGTTCCTCTGTCCTCACTTCACCACCACGCACCCTGACACTGCGTGCCCGGGTCTCGCTGTGCAGGCAGTGACCGCTTCATGAATGACATCGCCCGAATGATCGGGTACCACCCGGTGCCTTGGATGAAGTGGTGTTGGTGTTATTTGACGCCCTGCATCTGCGTGGTGAGCACCGCACGCACACAGGTACACCAAAGGAAAGTTAGATCTTAAGTCTTGCTTCGATGTCAGGACTTTTCCCGTAAAGATTCAGCATGGGATGCTGAAACGCAAAAACTTAACACTGCGCTTGCAAACCAGAGTAAGGATTTGTCACTGATAAAAGTTGCGGTCTTGTTAAAGGTGACTGACTAGTGACTGACCAAGTCACCATTATGTTAACTCCCTCGCCTGGTACACAGGAAGGTCGTCATGGGTTCACACTCGACCGTGATGCCTGTGTATTTGGAGTTTGCATGTCTCTCTCCCTCCGGCCTCGTGTATAGTTCTCCGGGTCCTCCGGTTTTTCCCCTCCACATTTAGAAACAAGCATTTAGAGTATTTGGATGCTATAAATTCCCACATGATAAGCCACTTCGTTGAGCTATCATTTGTGACCAGGTCGCTTCTGAAAAAGAGCCACATAAGCTCTGTGGGCCTTACCTGGTAAAATAAAAAGTTTAGTTAGTTTAGTTTAATAAAACAGGAGGTACAGAACAGTGCCTCCAGGCAAAAATACATGGTTTTCAACACTTTATTGCATTTATTTTAACCGTTCTGACTCTGTGCCTGGTGGATTATGGCTCAGGAATTTACCAAATAAAACGTCAAACCAGTCTTGATAGCTACCAGGACATACGTGATACAATTCTCAGTGCTGACGATGCTGTGTTTGTGTTTCTATGAGCCCATTGCCTTGCAGGACGAATGATCGTAACCCTCATCTCAATCCACTTTAAGGCTCTAATTGTGAGCATAACCTGGCCCATGGGGAAGGTTCGCAGCCTGCAATCCCAGTAAACGTGGCAACGTCGGCCCAACGTTGACCCAACGTTGGCCCAATATTCCGTGTTTACTGGATTGTTGTCCCGAGAGCTGCAGTGAGGTCTACTCGCATGTTTTACCGCCACACGCGGTGCACTTATGTATGTTGAACTTCTTTCGCACCGTACGTAGCCAACCATGCTAATCGGAGGTGCTCGTGAAGGACAACAAACTAGACGCAAATATCAGTTCTAAAGAAATTAATTCTAGATTTGAAGCTTTCGTGACTGCAAGGATTCATATTCTTAGGTTTTTTCGGTAAAGTCACGTAGGTAATTTTTTTTAAAATTTCAATTAATAAAAGTAAAATAAAAAGTAAAAATAAAATAAAAATCACGACGTTTCAGAGGCAACACAAGCCCCCGTCTTCAGGTGGAACCGTCACAGCACGATAGCTGTATCAAGTAAGAGAAATTCCAAGAAAACAGTCCTTGTATATATACTGGTTGAGGGTGGGAGGAGCCAAGGTAGGCCCTGGATATTATTATTGTGAGGTTCGGTGCGGCTGAAGCACGCTGTTAGGAATGAGCCTTTGTTGTGTAGACTGGTTGAAAAGGGTTGCTAAGGTGAGGCTGATGTAAAGGTGCGTGTAAATGGGACTGAGCCTTTTGTTATGTAGAGGTGGTGAGGCTAAAGAAATTAGTTTTCAGTCTAGATTTAAAAGTTGCACAGCTCCAGTGGCTTTCTAATATCGGAAGTAAGAGCATTTCAGATAGCCACAGAAGCGCATCTGAAAACGCGTGATGCTCTGACTGCCTTTGTTCGATGCCAGCCAAAAGCTGCTGCTGCCGCTGCAAGGATGACCGCAGTTCACGTGATGGTTTATACTCCCCTCTACCCACGCCGCAGGGTATCTTCCTCTTCAACCTGCTGAACTACAAGCGGCTGACGTACAACAAGACGTACGTGTACCCGTGGTGGGGCGACGCGCTCGGCTGGGCCATGGCGCTCACGTCGATGCTCTGCATCCCCGCGGTCGCGCTCTGCCGACTGGCGTATGCCAAGGGCTCACTGCGGGAGGTGAGTTCATGTTCAGTATGGTGGCCAGCTAATCCCCCCCACCAACCCCCCTCTAGAATCAAAATATATATATATATTTTTTTTCGGAATTAGAATATTTATTTATACTGCAGGAATCCGATGAGCTATTAAGCTTGATTTGAAGCTTTCGTGACTGCAGGAATCCATACTCTTTGGTTCTTTCGGTAAAGTCACGTAGGTAGAAAAAATAATAGATCACGACGTTTCGATCACAACACAAGCTTCTGAAGACGATTGCTTGTGTTGCGATCGAAACGTCGTGATCTATTATTTTTTTCTACCTACGTGACTTTACCGAAAGAACCAAGGAGTATAGCTATTAAGCTGTTTCACAGATGTCCCAATCAAGGTCACTGGTTCATGTACCCCCCCCCCCCACCTCCGTGTCCCCTACCCCAGGTTACTAAAGCCACAATGCACACGGTGTTAGGAAGGCATTTGTTTCGTGTTGGGTATTGCGAGTTTTATTTGGTTTAACAAGGTGAGGACGCAAGAGACCGGGACACGTCTCATCTGCAAGAGCGACATAGGACCACCAAACCTACAATGTTTAGCATGTATTTAGTGTGTTTTTAGCGTGTTTTAGTGTGTTTTTAGCGTGTTTTGTCGCAGCAAAGTGCAGCTTAGCGCTCCCCGAGCACATTTGAAACTTCTCTGCAGAACTTCGCTGCCGTACGCACGCCTGTGTAAGTCATAGTTTAACACGTAGGCTTTCGCGACCAATATCATCCATAACACAGGTTTATTTGGGGGTTACGCGATCTAACCCAAAAAAAACTTTTATGGGCAAGTCACAGACCTTGTCAAGTCGACGGAAAACCTCCCGCGGAACTTTAGTGGTGCTCTTTGCGTGTTTTTTTCGTGCAGGCAGCCAATCTTAAGCATCATCACCCTCGATGATTTTCGTCCACCCCAGCGGTCATCGTCGACTGAAATGATAAGAGCGCCACTAACGTCGGCGAATATTTTCAGCCACTAATTTCGTTGGACGGGGATTAACACCGCGCGGGTTAAATAAACTCCGTTGCTGTGTGCGATGCCGCAGTGTCTCCGACTTTGACCGCTGCGGGCTTTCGCGTGATGAATGGCCGGCACAGTGTTGGTCCCCGCACGTGTTGTGCATTCTAAACTTGTCCCTACCGCAAGGAGTCGTGTCCTACGATCGCCTGCAGCTTTCTCCTCTCTCCCTCCCTCCCTCCCTGTGCGTGTCGAGACCGTGCCCATTATGAAACAATGCTTGGGCTTTGTTACAGAGCAGAACAAAATGCCTTGTGTACTAGTAATAGCAAAAAGTGCAATTGAACAAAAACTGAAAAGAGTGCAGAGAAGCATGGAGAAATGCACGCTTGAAATGATCACATTGTCAGCTCAGTGATCTGACCTCTGAGCCACGCGGACATACATGTCATAAATCCTAACAACTGTTTTCTGTTTTCCATTGTTCTCTGACCTTCCCCTCCTCTTTGTCACCGATCTCACTGTCACTCACCTCTATGCCGCACCACTCGCCTCTACGCCCAACCACTCACCTCTACTCCTTGCCACACCTCACCACCCACGTCCACTCACGTCCACTCACCGCCACAGCGATGGAACCACCTGACCACTCCGGTGTGGAGCGCGCACCACCTGTCCCCGGACGGGGCGACCACGCGGGCCGTGTCACTGGAAGGCGAGCTGGCCATGCTCCCCAACCTCCCCGCTGCCAAGGGAATCAAGCTGGAGACCATCCTGTGATCGAAAGGGGCGCCAGGGCCACACGGGGACTGCCGACTCCAGCCGAGTGATCGTCAGAGCCGGCGCTGGTAGCCGTCGTGACTCATCGCCACCTTCCCCGCCACCCCCTGACTGCGGTGCCGGCCATCGCAAGCTGGAGACCATCGTGTGATCGAAGGGGCACCGGAGTCACGCGGGAACCACCGACTGCAGCTGAGTGATCGCCATGGCCGGTGCCGGTAGCCGTTGTGGCTCTCGGGGCAAGGCGCCATGCTCGCCACCTACCGCACCCACCCCGCTTGCTGCGGTGCCGGCACCGCCAGACCAAAAGTTTGAGCCACCAATCGACCACTGCTTGCAACGTTTTTTTCCGACAGCAAGAGATGCACCACGTTCGGCAGGGGGAACCGACCCCCCCCCCCACCCTCCGCTCCCTTGCCACGGTGCTGGCGATCGCCTACCGCCGCAGGAAGCTGCTGTCGAACGGTGCCAAATCAAATCGTAAAGACGCCTTTATTTTGGTGAAAAACGTTTCCCGAATTCGTTTGTAGGTTGCTCATTTTTTTTTCGTCTCGAATTTCTCACCTGTGGAGATATATTAGGGATGAGTTTCGGATTTCAACATTTCATATTTTTGTTCTAATGACAGTATCGGATCTCTTTACGATTTAAATGATTGCATTACGGAAAAGTTTAACGTGTTTTTGTGCTGACAAAAGTGATGTCACACAATGGCCATGTGACACCGCTTTTGGTGGGACAAGCGCAGACATGATGTCATGCTTTTGGATCAGTTCAGTACTAAATATTTTTTTCCAATCACCAGACATTTGGTATCTAGACCCGATTTAATTGAAAAATTGGGATCCTACCCCGAATTAATAGCAAAATAGAAAATCTAAAACTGTCCAAAAGGGTTGCTGCAATCTAATTTTTCACGATGCAATATTACGTTTCACAATTAATTGCATTTCAAATAGGTACATCATTTTGTGTACTTAGCATACGAGCAAAGGTGACTTTCAAAGTCTTTAAACTGCAGTTCACTCAACTAAATACTGCCACGAGGCTTACTAATAATCGATGTCGGTTACACAAAAGTAATTAAGTGAACAACGAATAGGATTACATTGTATGATTACCATGCTGTCAATTACTCCCACAAAACATTGTGCAAAGCGATAACTGCATGGATCGTAGCTATTTATTGATAACTGCAAGTGAGTTTTGTAATTTAGGAAACATGGTGTCAAGGAAAATAACATCTTGAAAAAAACACATATGAGAAAAACAATCATCATCCAATCTGACGATTTTTTGTTGTTGCAAATCTGAACGATACAACGATCGTGGATCATAGATCGTACGATGCATCATAGTCGTATCTCCATATCGTGGCAAACTCTATCTAGCTGCCACGCTGAGCCGTTGTGGGACAGTGCCAAACCGATTGTAAAGATAACCTGTTTTGTGTAATGTGTTAAGCACGGCTTGCTCACGAAGCTATTACATTTGTCTTGTCCTGAAATGCTAGAAGATAAAGGTGCAGCCCTGCAATTGCCTTGCTCACGCCGCTTGCTGGCGGAAGGGACCCTTCACTTGAGGGAGCTCGAGACAAAGCCCCTCCAGACTCGAGATCAGTGTTCTTCACACATTTTCAGGGGGGGGGGGGGGTCACTTTCGCCGATAAGACATCAGTGTGAGGCCGCCACACATTTGAAACCATTGGGAGTTTGACAGCAGCACGATGATGATGGGGTGGTGTTTTCACTCTTTGTGAATTGTCGGGGTGCCGCACGTCAAGGGCTGCCCTAAAGGCCACCAGAGGCTGCCAGTAGCTCGCACGCCTTGCATTGCAAAACGCTGCTCTGAATGTATTTTGTTCGACTCTTTCCACATCGGCCAGACGTATTGAATGAGGTGGGAGGACCCACACTTTTACCCCACCACATGCATGGCGGTCGCTCGGAAGACAATTATGTGGTGCACCCCCAACTTTTACTTAATAATACGCGGGGGAAAAGTGCGTCTCATGATCCGGAGAATTCACTAACGGATTGGGTCTCCAATTGTGTTTATGACTGGGCCTCAATCCAGTGTGAGAAAGATGAGAATGCATTTGTTTAAATACACATCAAATTTGCAGAGATCGTAGCTGCGAACATGATAATTAGGCCCTAAATGTATAACATACCACACAGTCCAGACAAGCGTCCTTGTGTAAATAACAATAATTATAATAACGACTCATTTACCCAGGAAAGCCACACTTAAGTCTGAAAAATAGTTTTTCAGGAGAGTCCTGTTACATTGATTGGCTGTTTGGCCAACAGTAATTACTGTACATGTTGGGTCCAGATGTCTTGTGACCCCCCCCCCCCCCCCACCATTTAATTATTAAAATTTTTTTTTTTAAAGGAAGGTTTTATTTAAAACAGAAATGAATATGCAAAGGAACAAAAATGTTTAGGGGACAATTAATTGGCTTGTACTTTGTACGTTATAAAGCTATGGAGATCACAGGGAGGAAACCTTCCTTCTTACTGTGAGGTGCCTGATATCCTCGATATGTGTACTATATAGGTAAAGGTGCAGCACTGTAACTTATTGTTCAATGGCACTGCTGGCAGATGAGCCTCAACTAAAGGCACAACTTCTAGAGTTCCACTTTGAGATGGCATTTGGCCTACACTTCCATACTGGCTATACGTCTCCTCAAAAGAGGATAATATTATACAACATAGCTTTAACTAGACATGCCACTGTGGGTGAAAACACAACAACGTAATGTATACATTGATACGAGGGCTTACTCTTCACTGAAAAATAATGCAAACATTTGCTCTGCGCACACTTTAAATATGCTGTATAAAACTCTGAAGCTGCTCATTGTGTTAATATATGTATTATATGCAAACTGTGTGCAGAAAAGGTATACTTTTGCAGTGTTAGGAGGCTGTGTAATTATGAATTAAAAACGAATGCAGTGTTTGCAAATGCGCAAAGTAATTCTAGTCTCGCTTATTTTTAAAATAACTGTGCAACCAATATTTAGTGGAAATGTGTTCATAGGTTCCACTGACACTGAGACCTCCTTTACCAGTGGCAAAATATAGTAATAGGTTTTTACCCTTTCAACTGGTACAAAACTGACACCTTTTGGCGTCATCTGGTCCAACACCAATGGAGACTAGGCTCTAAGAAAAGCTGTCTCGGGTGTGGACCAATCAACTTCAAGGACAGTGCATATCATTATCATCATCAGAGTTGTTTCTTTTTGTTTGCATTTTGACTGCTTGTGTTGTGGTTATTGCAAACATGACCCCTTGTATAAAGGTGTCAGTTTTGTACCAGTTGAAAGGGTAAAAACCTATTACTATAGGTTCCACTAACTTATCACTGGGTTTCCAGTTAGAAGTAACAGGATTTACCCCACTGGCATGAAATTAACGACTTATCCTTGTTTCCCTTTGCGATATCCCAAATGCATTTACCTCTCTTTAAATGATAAGAATAATACCCAGCCCATCAACCCTCTGGAGTGGATTAAATCAGTACAACCTTGTGGGGTGGTCAAAGAGTGGTTGCCCTCTATATATAGAGCATCCCCTGCCATATAAATGTTTAATTTCCACCACTGGCACTGAGTGGATTATATTTTGTTAAATGAGGTTCTGTATATATCTTTTTTTAATTTGTTCCGTAGATTCTAGACCCATCTAACTCAAACGAACAGTGCCTATCGAAGCAAAGGAACTGCAGCACAGTGTCGCATATCTGACCGTCGCATATCCCGCACCTCCGATTAGCACGGTTGGCTACGTACGGTGCGAAAGAAGTTCAACATACGTACGTACATCAGGCCCAACCAATTAACTGCCGCCACCCTTGTGGTAGTCGTGCACTGTGTAACTGTCATTTTCTAAAGACGTTCACAAGTCCGGCCATTTCACAGATGCGATAAACGGGTTGTTGACCTAACGTTCCTTCACTTTACTTCTAGAGCAGTGGTTCTCAAAGCGCGGTCACAGGTAACCACCGGTGGTCCGCGGAGGGCCTCCAGAGGGTCTGCAGGACTGTGATGCAAATGCAGCTTGATCCAGACAAAAATGAGAACGACTATTATACCTTTCGTTCCAGACATTGATTTCTATTTTACTCGTGATATTTAATGAAAACAATTAAACTTGGTAATCTACCCTGATTAAACTAACCTAACCCTAAAATCTCAATGCCATCATATATAAAAAAAAATCTGATATCTGCGTTAAAAAAAAGTTTTTTATGTTCCGGTAATATGAATCATTTTGTATTGTTGGTATTTAGAGAGAGAAGTGAATGCGTTCTCACGAGGGGTGGTGGGGCTGGTTGGTCCGTGGAAATTTTTGCATCGGCTGATTGGTCCACAGCCCAACAAAGTTTGTGAAACACCACTGTAAAGCACAGTCAATGATTCTCCCAACTTTAAAGCAGCTTCCGCTACACATTTTCGTCCAGTAACTCAACGTAGCTGCCATTTCCCGCCCCGACTGGACATCTGTGAAAATGAAAATCCCGATTCAGATTTTCTCCAGACGTCAATGTATTCGACCTCAGTTTAACACGTCGGCTTTCGCGACCAGTATTATTTACATATCCACCAGGAAACCTCAGCCCCCCAACGAGCCAGATATGCGATGTTGTGCTGTATTTGGAAACCCAGTGTCTTATATAACATATCCACATTCCACGAGCATCCTACGGGAGAGAGCTTACTAGTGCTGTACGGCAGTGTTTATTTTCATGTTGTATAGTGGCCTGCACTATATTTTAATAATACAGTGGCTTGTGTGACGTAGCCGTAAACAATGCACGTGAAAATATTCACTTTTACAAGAGATTTTAATTATTTTTTTAAATATTATATCGGAAATCTAGATTGCTTTTGGTCAAGGTACAGACCTGCAATTGCTTGCTCATGCTACTGCGGGCGTAAGGCCTCCCACCAAAGGGAGCCCTAGGGAGTCCCTTTGGCCTACTCTTCCACGCTGGCAATCCGTCTGTAAAATAGGGATATACAATAATGCATAGCAAGTTGACATAATTAATGTTATTTAAGAGGAATATTTCTCTACGCTGTGACAATGAATGGTCAGTAATGGTCGTGAACTTTTTTTTATTCCGATAAAAAATAATCGTTGAGATTAATTACAATTTGGTGTTTTGTTTTTCCTTTTTTAATTTCGTTTATATAAAGTTCCAAAATGTTAAGTCATTTGCACGTGGTGCTTCAAAGTAACACCACTCTTGGCAGTCATCCTCTTATCTGCAAACCCCTCCCAGTAAGTCGAATGTATTTTGTTTAACCGGGTGAGAACTCAAGAGACCAGGATAGTCTCATTTGCAAGAGTGGCCTGGAATATGACATTAAATTCCATTATAATGCATTTAAGCATACAGCATATAACAAAATAATCATTTTTCGATTTAAAGCTTTCGTGACATCTGAGATGGGAGGGTAAAGCTGCGGTAGCTTCTGCAATGCGCCGGTCAGCGCAGTAGTAACTGCATGGGGTTGACACTGTGAAACAGGAATGTGTGCATGTGTGAGGTTCTAATGCACAGGCTTCCGTGGTTATGCTGTAAAAATGTCTTCAAATAAAAAATCTAACTTTACTTATATAGCAGAATTTGTGCAAAGAATGCGATACAAAGGGCTTTACAGGACAAAATAAAAGCGACTTACACAATGTAAACAACAATAAGAATGATACATAAAAAAATTACGTAACAATAAACTAAAAGTATAATAAAAAGCATCATAAACAAAAAGCATCCTAATGAAAAGCCATTTAAAAAAGGGACGTCTTAAGATTTCGTTTAAATTACATTCACTGATTCTGATGCCCTCAGATCCTCAGGCCGGCTCTTCCAAAGGCGAGGACAATCGAAGCTGCAGGCTGCCTCCCCATATGTTTTGGTCCGGGTCTTCGGCACAACCAAGGGCTTCCACGTGTCAGGCAGCAGCTCACCACCCCGCCCACACACGGAGCGAAAAGGTCGCACAATTGAAGCCGAACACGACGCGGTACAACCCCCTAGAACGCGTCGGAGAGCGATACCGTGCGTGGGAGCGATATTGTCCTGCGAACGGTTTGAGGCACGTTACGTAGAGTACACCTTGGTATTAAAAGCACTTTATCTGAAAGGAACGTTCCTTTCTCGTTCGCAGAGCCATATTTACGATGGTTATGTCGTTAGTGGCAAGCAGCTAATGCTGCCGGGATGAGCACACACACAAAGTGTTTAAGGAAAAAATCTAAAAGAATGGTCTGATGAAATATGCAAAGCTTATTATACTAAAGTTGAATTATAATTACTTTATTTCATAACATAATCACACTTTACAGTGAGTACGAAAGCTGTTGGGCCATAGCACCTAAAGTGGCTACATATTGGCAATACCAATTTCTTTCTATGCCCGATATGAAAGTGAATTGCAGCAGTGTCATCTGTGGTTAACGACTATTTAAAAAAATAACAGCTATGTTTAATGACCTCCAGTGGTATCAATATCTAGTCCGAGCCCATTTTCTGTAACAAAATTGGCCAAACCTGCAGACTCTTACAAGCCGTATGACAAAGCGTTCATATGGCCACGTCGGGGAGTTTGTGGGGCCCGGTTCGCTCGCTCTGCTTCGCTGCGGACTTTTAAATTGAAGAAAAATAAACCAATCTTCTTCGGGAGCGTCCTGGGAGTAGTCGTGTGTGGTTCCACTGCCAGCAGCGGTGAGTGCCCAGAGGGCTGCTGCCACTTCCGCAGGATCTTTTCCGATTCAGATGCAGTCGAATCGAAAAACACTCGAGATTAACCGCTTCGTTCGTCATCTGCTGCCCGGGAACTACAGGTGGCTCACAAAGTCGTGGTTAGGCCGCCCCTTGGTTATACGTCCACTATAATAACGGTCGTGATTGTGTCCACATTTGATTTACGGGATTTATTCTTTGTGTCTACCGTGATGCCCCCAGCATCGATGTAACGTACGGCAAATGAGCGTGTGCCATCATTATTACTGACACCAAAATGCTCTTCTGTGAACTTGATTTGGAGCTTTCGTGACTGCAGGAATTACTCTTTGGTTATTTCGGTAAAGTCACGTAGAAAGAAAAAATAAATTAAATAATAGCATACGACGTTTCGATTGCAACACAAGCAATCGTCATCAGGTACAAATGAAAGAGAAAACAAAGCTAGTAAATTTCGATTGATGATTGCTTGTTTCGCAAACGAAACGTCGTGAGAATTTTATTGTTCTATTTTTATTATTTTATTATTTCCCTTCTACGTAACTTTACCGAAAGAACCAAAAATATGAAAGCTCGTAAACTTAGAAATATAATGACATACAACACAGAGAGTCGGCTAACATAACAGTCAACACCCCACCTAGTTCTTTGGAAGAACGTAATCAACCAGGTCGGTAGGGTATTGACTGTTGTGTTAGCAGACTCTCTGTGTTGTATTGCATTATATTTCTAAGTTTGCTAGGTTTGTTTTCTCTTTCATTTGTTCCTGATGATGATTGCTTGTGTTGCAATCTAAGCGTCGTATGCTATTATTTAATTCATGTTTTCTTTCCACGTGACTTTACCGAAAGAACCAGAGGAGTTCTTCTATAGTTGATGTTTGGGGTTCAGGCACGTGCGTCATTAAGAACCTTCATCACCCAACAGCGCCAAATGTAAATGTCACGTGTACGAGCGTTTAATGTGCCAACAATTACTGTTTACCATTAGTATAGTTTCAGCTCACTGCTAAGTTGAAGACTCATTTTTGGGTGTTTATTTGGCTGGGTCGGATGGTGGAGGGTCGACACACATTTGGCCCAGATCATTACGTGGCCTAACCCCAAAGATCGATTATGGATCACACATATTGGCCGCGGAAAACTACGTGTTAACTTCAACACGGTATTGAATTAAATGGTTATGGCTGCTTTAGAAGTGTATGCATTGACGACAGTGGTGGTGAAATGCACTAAGCTGTATCACGTGTCTAACACATGTATATAAAACTCGCCTTTTGCCCGTCCAAGGACAGGTGTATTGCAGTAAATCTGAAACTTGCAAGCGAAAAGCAGACCGCGACATGATATTAATTGCATCAAATTCGTGTGCAATTTGTAAGGGCGCGGTGACACGGACCTATTTCATTTTAAGGTTATAATCCCTTGTTCATTATGACGTCCTTTTTACTTTGATGTCTCAACAGCGTTACAGAGACCACGTGACGTGAGGGTTCTGCCTTTGTAGTGAGGGTTGTAAGTTGACTCTGAGGAGGGGGGAGGAGGCGCCACGTCCCCCCCATGTGGAGTGACGTCAGCTGCTAATTATTATGAATGGGGGGGGAGGGGGGTCCATTTGGAGGACGTCACCTGTTCATGATTATTAATGAGGGGGGCTGGTCGATGTGGAATGACGTCACGAGCGTTAAGGACAGACATTCCTGGGTGATTATAGGAGGGATGTCCGCCTATTGAAAGCATCTTATAGAATGTTACAGTTGATCGTAACACTTTATCAGTTATTATGCAGCTGTACAGATCGAGTTCTTCCACACTAATATACACTATTGAAGTATTTAATGGAAATGCATTGTTTTTAATTTAGCATGCGAAAATGTTTTTACCGCAGACGATTAGTTCAAAATATTATAATCTTTGGATTTGCTTTGTTTTGAAATTGTATGCAAGATATATATTTTTCCCAGGTAGATAATTTGGTAGATTTGATGTTTTGTGAATTAAAACCATGTTTATAACAGGTGTAAATCATGTCACTTAGAAATCATGTTTCAAAAATGTTAAATAGGATCGTATGCAGTTTTAAAAGCTTAATATTTTTTTTAAATGTCAAGAACACAACGTTCTTTGAAAAGTTGACAATAAAGGCAGCAACATTTAAAATTACACGTTTTATTTATCCTTAAGTTATCAGGCTATAATGTATTTAAAAGTCTGAAGGAAGACTTTGCTAATTTTTTTGTAGATGATTATAACGTTATCCCCCATCTTCAAGCAATATCCGATTAAAAGCAAATTACAAGATATTATTTAAAGTTGTGGCTTCGCAATTCTTGATGACGTAAATATGCATATGCAGATGTATTTGCGCGATACACCCTGACGATCTACGTGTGTGGAGATATGCACGTGTGTACTTTATTTTAATATCTTACATTTTCACAGTTGATGGCTTGATGTGTGTTATGTGCTTGCAGTGTCCGAATTGTGCGTTGGGAAATTGAAGTACATGTGTATGAACAGCGAAAGCGATGACTGACTTGGATTATAATGGATATACTGGTTGGAACCTCCTGGTTACACCAGCCCACAGGGGATTATTGTGTCCGTCCGTCGTGCAGGGAGGGGCTGGGTGGGGAGGAAGGGGCTGGGTGGGGGGAGGGTGGGGAAGGGCTGGGTGGGGCTGGGTGGGAAGGGGAGGGGAGGGTGAGGAGGGAGGGGCTGGGTGGGGAGGGGCTGGTCACCCCGTGGCGCCCTTATAAAACTCAACGTTTAACCTACTCACGCCGGCTTGTGCCCGCCCTCACAGTCGGGCATATTTGCGGAATACACCACGGCGCCGTTGACCCTGACCATTGACCGAGCAACCCAACGTTCCTACCAGCTCCCTCCGCAGGAATGTGTTAGTCGTACGTGGGGCCCCTTGGAGGGCAATGTACCTTCTCCCACGATTTGAATAAACCAGGTCCTCAAGGGTAATGAGTTAATGGTCTTAACCCAGTCACCAATGACTGCACACACAAAAAACCATCATGCTAAATTTTGTTCTGCACTTTAAATTTGGCTACGTTTCAGCTTCGAGAATTATAATGATCAGTTTAACTTATTCAGAGCGAGTGGTAAGTTCTGCCCTCTACCGCGTGTGGACCAGAGGGGAGCTAACTCTGTGAGACCCGCTTCCGTGGTCTCTTCTCTAACACGAAGTGTTGCACCGTTCTGTGAGCGATCCGATTGGATACTTCGCCCGATGACATGCTGATTACACTAAAAAATGTTTTCCGTAACATTGACAAGAATTATGGGAGATAAATCCCTGCCCCAAAAATAACTTTGTCCCGCTCCCCAATTTGGCCACAGCATGCATCATTTCTCTGTTCCGAGACAACGTATTTCTTCGGCAAGGCGACATTTTAACTGCAGAAACGTGTAATAAGTCACTGGGAGCCTGGACTTTTGCATGCGCGTATGAGACTCTATCAGAGGCATTCGGTTTAAAACGTAACAGTCCTCTGTGCTCGTACATTTTTAGCACCTATCTGCAACTTTGCAGTCTGGGAAGCATCCCTCATTGCCCACCGCTAAGACCATGGCGTGAAGTGGCAGTGTCTGTTGTGAAATGCATGCACTGAAATTATCAAGAGTTGAGAGTGGTATTTAAACAGCAATGACGACCGCCAGTCACTGAAACCTGCTATGTGATGAAATACTGATGACCAGGGGTTCAGTCAATGGGTGTTAGGGGTATCATGACACCCCCGCCCAAACATTTTTAGATTCGGCTCACACATTTTGTATAAAAATCAGAGTATATTTGAGTCCGCATTCGTCTACCTTAAACATCTTTAAACACACACCGTAGCTCGCGAACCGTAAGACTTTGAACCGAGTCACTAGCCAATAGGTTGAATAGATTTTATGTAATCAGTTTAACACGTAAGCTATCGCAACCGATATTATCCATGAGGTTTTTTTATGGATTAGATCGCGTAAATATAAATGTGTCGTTAAGTTCGCCACCACCCGACACAGCCAATTAGCAAGTTTTGTCACGTAAGCAAAATATGCCAAACCTTACTAATTGGCTTGTGTCGGGTGGTGGCGGGTTTAACAACACATTTATATTTACGTGATATAAACGCCCCCTCCCCCACCCAAAAAAAACCCCTTATGGAATCAATATAATTTTTGTACAGTATGAACGCCTTTTTATCCGTGAAAAAGTTGGGAGCAAACTGCGTGGATCCAAATCTGTAATATCGCCAATAACCACCGGGGGATCCATTCGCTGGTGGGACCTTCATAAAGTGTGTCTGTGCCCCCTGCCGATGATGCGTATGTCCGTCAACAACTGTTGTGAAACCTTGACTTAAAGCTTTCGTGGCTGCACGAATTCATATTCTTTGGGTCTTTCGGTAAAGTCACGTAGATAGGTTCAAATAAAAGAACAATGTATTCTTTTTTGTTATTTTCTTTGAACCTATCTACGTGACTTTACCGAAAGACCCAAAGAATATGTTGTGAGGCCATCGCACCTTTTCGGACATTTCGCCGGTCGCTTTGGTGCGCACTGTGCATTACATGTCGGTCAAAACAATTGGGGGTCACTGCGAGAAAGGTGTGGAACTAATCGACGGCTATTTCCATGAGGTTAGTACAAAGCGGCTGCCCAGTTTTGCTGAGATAGCGGTTAACCGGAAGAGTTTGCCGAATATACTGAATGCTAATCCTACAATATCTTATCCACAGATAAAATGGACGTAAAACATTTCACCTTTTAATTCACCCTTACGTCTGTGACACCAAATGGGTAAAATATGCACTGAATTTATATACATTTCGTAGAAAAATACCATCACCTGAAGCAAGAACATCAATGGAGAATATTGTAGTACTGTTATATTTACCAATTGTAATTCTGAATTATTGGGTTTACATTGAGCTTCTGCCATGGCAGAAAGTGGCAATGAATACCATAAAACCCTGCATTACAAAGGACGTTTTCTCTGGGATACAACTGCATTCACATTCCAGAGAGAATTCACCTTTTGAAAAAACCGCAGCCAGTAAATTCCACACCTACTCCAGTGATTACCAAAGTAGATCCATGGGTCACTGTTCATTGACCACGCAGTGAAAATTATGGGTTGTGAAGAAAAAAAAAATCTGCAACAGTTCCACAAGCCACCTCACGCAGCCTTGAGGATAACCCACCAGTGGTTTACGGATCAAAGCCTGTGAACCACTGCTCTAATCCATAATGTCCAAGCCTACTCTTAAATACTGTACTTTTTCAACTAAAATCAGCGTTGGTTATATGGTACAATGGTCAAAGTGCAGCATATGAGGAATTGATTTAATTGACCTGTTTTAGTCAATGGTGCACAATACCAACATGTTTTCTGGAGGTGTGTGCAAAAACATTCAGGGATCGTCACAAAGTTGTTGATGAAATCGAATCTTGCGATCACTTCTGCTCGACCTCACAGCTGTTACATATTCTTGGTTCTTTTGGTAAAGTCACGTAAAAGAAAAATAATAAAAATATAAAACAATAACATTCTCACGACGTTTCGACTGCAACACAAGCAATCATCATTAGGTGTGAAATCCACATAGATGGACTCGTCCATCTGACCAACTGCCATATCGCTGTCCGTGGTGCTGACGTTAAGAAAAAAACGCCACTTTTTTCAAATTTTCTTGCTGTGGATTTCACACCTGATGATGATTGCTTGTGTTGCAGTCGAAACGTCGTGATAATTTTTATTATTTTATATTTTTATTATTTCCCTTCTACGTGACTTTACCGAAAGAACCAATAATATGAATCCCTGCAGTCATAAAAGCTTTAAATCAGCTGTTGCATAGTTAAAATGTCTGATTTTCAACCCTCATGACCACCTTTAGGTCTTCCCCTTGTTCCAGTTGACAGTGTTTCGGGGACAACTCTTACAGGCTCATCACCACCACCACGTGGCTTTGTCTTCCTTTTGTTACAGTTGTCACGTCTGCCATAGGCCACTCTTTGTCATCACCACCATCACCTTCCTAACTTTGTCTTTCCCTTAGTCACCGAATTATTGGTGCTACTCCGGTGTCGATTTTGGTATCCTGCTCTCCTGCATCCTGCGTCCCACCAATCTCAACCCAAAACCATCATTCTGAAAGGTGTTACAATTTTAAGATTTCTATTCTACTACAGCTAGCTTACGTAAATCAGAGAATATTTTTAACATGACCTCCCACTAAGTAGGATACATGATTGTCTTGTGCTATGTAGTCATGTGATTACACGTTTTAAAAGTCTTCACTGTAAGACCTCATGGAATAAAACGCTTCAAAGTAGGAAACAGCGTAAGTTTATTTGAATTTTATTTGCAGTAGACCTCAAAAATGTGCTTAACGTGAAAGTATTACAATTGCAGTATTTCTGGAGATTGTTATGCACATATCAGGTATTTTTTCCAAAAGGTGGCCTCCAAGTACAACCTAACCCAGCCTCTTAATAACTATCAAAAGAACCAACTTTTCAGAGGTCGAGTGATTTATGGACATAAATACAATATCAGAGTAATCACTGCTACGATCTTGCATTCACATCTTGAGCTAAACCAGTTTCTAATGCGCAGACATTTGATAGTTTCGGTCCAGCCACCAACTGCAAAAATGCGCACCGTGAAAATTTAGTTTTCACTCAGCCCAATGCTAAGAGTATGTGGCCAATAGACGGTAAATAACTCCCCAACATATAATTACAAAGAACTATCTAGTGGCTAGGCAGAAACCCACCGGACAGATACCCAAATACGTTCATTTTAATAATAGCACAGGTGGTTTTGGCATATTTTTTTTTATGTAGACATCCTTTTCAAGCTTGGAAGAGTAAAACAAATACCCTCTCGAAGAGCTCTAATTTCCTCTAGTTGAGGCCTTATTTCCAGCAGTGGCCTGAGAAACCAATTGCTTTTTACTTCCATTCAATTCACACCTTCATACGATGAATGGGATACATCATATTTTAACATTTTGTAGTTTTATATTCCGCGGACATGGTAATGTACCTTGGTATAACTTGCAGTGAAAGGCGATATACAAGCTTGTTTTTTGTTGTTAGTACGATTATATTTCCATAGTATCACGCTTTCAGATTGTTCACGGGTCTTTAATTCCTGCCGACAAACACCTGCGCTTGCAGCAAACCGCCGGGCGGGTTTCTTTCCGGAGGCTCCCGCAAGACGATGTTGCACTTGGGCAACGTTCTGCGGATCTGCTCCGCCTCCTGCTCCGTCAGCTGCAGCTCGGCCAAATCGAGTCGTCGCAGGGCGGGTAGTTCCCGACACGCCTGGCCAATGCCCTTTGCGGTGAATGCGCAGCCAGAGAGCACGAGCGTGGAGAGGAGGGGCAGGCTGCGGCCGAAGCAGGCCAGGCCCGCGTCGGTCAGCTTGTTTGATCGGAACAGCTCGAGCTTGCGAAGGGCGGGCATGTGCCGGCAGATGTGGTGCAGGCCGAGGTCGGTGATGCTGCCCTGGCTCAGACGCAGCCGCTGCAGAGCCCCAAAGTTCTCGCACGAGGCATGTAGCCCGTTGTCCGTCACTCTGCTCACGACACACCGACCGAAAGTGTTGTCCTTAATAGTCTTATGGGCTAGAGCAAGATATTGGTACCATGTGAGGAAGCAAACCATTATTAGAACCAATATATTTACATTGTGAATAAAAGTTAATTATTTGATAACCCACTCCTTTCAAACGGTTACCACATGATGCACTGTTATTGGCCACGGACTATAAATTGGAAACTAAATTTGTGCCATCTCAGGTGTAAGCAACAGGTAAAATATCGTCTATGCTCCAGGACTACAAGGGATGCTCACGTAATGATGGATAAGCTGAACTGATGATTCCTAACAAGGAGGAAACCGGTAAACAGTTGTCTCATTCTACTGCTGTCTAAACTAATAATAGCCACAATTTTGACCCTTCTGAGTTGGTGATCTGAATCAAGGCTGTGCACATTATACATTTGGCTGCTATACATTTCCACATGATAGGCCCCTTCCATGAGCTACCATTTGGGGCCAGGTTGCTTCTATAAATCACCTGTTGCACGTATTATTGTTCATTTCCAAACTGCAAGCACTTTTCTATCTGACGAGTTTCTCATCAGATACAAAAAGTGTAAGAACTATTTATAATTATCTTTTCAAATTTGTACAAAATAGAATGTCAAACAGCCCTAGAAAGGTGACATCACGTAACTAAGTCTAGAATTCCTGTTAGCGAGCACCTATGAAGCTCGGCACGGCACATACACTTGCACACACGTGCGCACGTCCCCATCATGCGCGCGTAACGCACCGGTACGCGAGGCTCAGCGACAGCGCCGTCAGCGGCAGGCCACGTGCGGCATCCACCAGCGCGTCGTTGCTGAACGACGGGACGTTGGCGACCTCCAGGCACGTGAGCCTAGGCCCCACCGAGTCACAGCGGCTCAGCCAGTCGCGTGGCATCTCGCACATGCTGAGGCGCAGCGTGCGCAGCGATGCGGGCAGCATGGCGAACGAGAGGTGGCGAAGGTTGGCGTGCGAAACGTCGAGCGTGTGCAGGCTGGGGCTCGAGCGGCCCACCTCCCGCAGCACGGCATCCGTGAGGAAGTGGCGGCGGGAGTTCTGGCGGTGCAGCAGGGAGCTGCGCAAGCTCAGCGAGTGCAGGGCTGCCGAGCCATGCCGGCGGAGCACCTGGCGCAGTGTGCGCGCGTCCAGCTGTGTGGCGGGGATCAGGCGAGAGGTGGCTGTGACGGAGCCGTGGGATGTAAAACGTGCAACGCGGCCGTGTGATGTTTCCAGTTCAAACTTTATTTCGTTTCAATCTTGACTTAAAGCTTTCGTGACTGCAGAAATTCACGTTCTTTGGGTCTTTCGGTAAAGTCACGTAGATAGTTTAAAAGAAAATAACAAAAAACTTTGACGTTTCGATCGCAACACAAACGTTCGTCATCAGGAAAAGGGGGTTAGCTTCTAAAGGCAAACTGTTTATAAAGGTTTAAAATGGGCGTAGCCCAAATGTCAGCAGCAAGGGTGGGGCAGCTGATGTTAATGTAAGTGATGGGCAGCGAGCGCGATTGGCGGTGGGTTTCCACCAATTAAAGGGCTGATGACGACCGCTTGTGTTGCGATCGAAACGTCGTAGTTTTTTGTTATTTTCTTTGAGCCTATCTACGTGACTTTATCGAAAGACCCAAAGAATATTTATTTCGTTTAACAAGGTGAGAACCCAAGACGGAAGATAAGTCACATTCGCAAGGGACCAATAGCGTATTCCACGATCATAAGATGCTCTAGAGAGTAAGATGCGCCTTAAAATTTTGCAGTGTCAACAAAGTTATAAAAATCTGATCTCACAAAGACAAAGATCCCTCGTATCGCCTTAACACTGTTGGAGAACATTCTGAGAGGAAGCACCTATGAAAGCTGTCATGGCACATCAGGGGGTGGGTGGCTGGCTGGCACCTATGTTTCCCCAGTGGTGATGTTTACACATCAACTCACACTGACCAGCTGAGTGAAATATGGTTGATCAATCTTCACGATCGACATGGTGTGGTTAGGCTTGTATCCAATGTGGACTGACAAAGGGCTGGACCATTATGATGTATCACTATTTTTAGTATTTGTATCTTCCAAGACGTCTGGCCAGTATAGGACAAAATATCCTGTAGGTCTGCTCGAGAGCTCTCTGTAGTGGACGCCCTTCCGTCAACGTGGTGTGAGAAATAAATGTGCAGGGCTGCACCATTACCTTTTATTTTAGTGTTCTAATTAAATACACTCACCTTATAGGGTGTTAAGTCCACATTCTTCCATAGACATCTGTCGCGTGCGAGTCTACGCCAAAATTTGCAGACTCTGATGATACAGAAACATACGGATTCAAAATGATGTATTAATTGCAAAAAGTCATTTGTAATTCCGTGCTTTATGAAACCATACATTCAAAATAACATCATTTAAATGTCCACTTCTGCTTGCAAACACAACTAATGGGTCAGCACTTATATTTCCGACCAAGTGGGTGGAAATTCCACATTCCCAATATATCCATTTGGATCTCTCGCAGAGACGCATAACCCCTTTGTGTTTAAGAACGGACTAAGTGAAAGCAGATACCACATAGCCACTTCTAAGTTCACTTTTCAAAAGCGACCTGCCCAAAAATGATGGCTCATCGTGTGTAAATTTACCACAGCCAAAGTAAACATTCTAAACCGCATGTTTATAAATGCGGAGGGGAAAATCCGGAGGACCCAGAGAAAAATCCACGCGAACCACGGGGGGGGGGAGGGTTGGGGAGAGAGCAGAGGTGGGACAAAGTCATTGTTATGCAAGTCCAAGTCGAGTCTGAAGTCATCAAATTCATGACTCGAGTCTGACTCGAGTCCAAGTCACATGACTCGAGTCCACACCTCAGAGGTGGGACAAAGTCATTGTTATGCAAGTCCAAGTCGAGTCTGAAGTCATCAAATTCATGACTCGAGTCTGACTCGAGTCCAAGTCACATGACTCGAGTCCACACCTCTGGGAGAGAGACACGCAAATTCCAAATACAGAATACGACCACCTGCATACCAGGCGAGGGAAGGAATTACCAACTCAGCCCAACAAAAAAAGTAACATAAAAAAAAACACGCTTTTATGAAATGTACTAGTAATGGCAGAACTCCACGACTCCAGGAAGTGGCCCCGAAGCTTGCCATAACGTAAGGGACCGTGGACAATTAGACCCAAGCCGAAACATAACATGAAACATATTCTTGGTTCTTTCGGTAAAGTCACGTAGAAGGGAAATAATAAAATTCTAAAAATATAAAATTATAAAAATATAAAACAATAAAAAATATCACGACGTTTCGACTGCAACACAAGCAATCATCATCAGGTGTGAAATCCACAGCAAGAAAATTTTCTAACTTTATTATTTCCCTTCTACGTGACTTTACCGATAGAACCAAATATTAATCCCTGCAGTCACGAAAGCTTTAAATAAAAAATGTTTAAAAATAAATATTTGTGTTCATTTTTAATGATAGAATACAGTATTGTCATCAGTATGACACAATTATAACAAATTTGCAGTCGATTCCACATTGGGAAGTGGGTTCAAAATTGAGTTACAATATTTGAGGACACAACAACAACAACAACGACATCAACGACATCAACAACGACAACAACAACAGACAGAGCGAGCTAAATGAAATCGTGTAAAAAAACATGAAACGCGTCCAGTCTCAACGATATTGTTATAGGACGTCCACCGAAGAGATACACGGCGAAACGGCGAGTTCACGTGGCACACGGCCTCCGTGTAGGTGGGTGGATCACGACAACGTCGCACGATTGTTGGGCGCTTCAGAGGATTGTGGCTTTGGTGGTGGAGGTGGTGATGGGGGGCAGCAGGAGGCGAGAGGGCCTTCACTCAGCGGTCATATTTGTCTGGCTCCGCGACGGCGCGTGGAGAACACACGACACCTGTTGACTCGTAGCACCTCGCCGACCGACAAGAAGCCGAAGATGTGGAGGAGCACCGCCTCGGGGAGGTCGTTGAGCCCGGCCGAGGCGGCGGCGGCGTCGGCCTCCTCCTCCTCCATCGCCTCCTGTGTGCCTTCTCACAACGGCCGGACGACGCCGTCGTGACGTCATGTCCATCGTAAACAACGTGACGTCACGTCCAGCGTAAACAACGTGACGTCACGTCCAGCGTGAAAACGTCACGTCCAGCTATAACGACGTGACGTCACGTCTATCGTAAACTACGTGACGTCAAGCCTAGAGCTAAGACGACGTGACGTCACGTCCAGCGTAAACGACGATGACGTCACGTCCCGTGTAAAACAACGGTGATGTGACGTCACATTTCTCACCCCCCCCCTCATCACACATCGTCACAAATGTCCATAAATGACGTGACGTCCTTTATGGACGGCCCTCCCCGTATTATTGTACAGGGAAATTGAGTTTTCAGGTCCATACGTCATACAGCCGTTTCAATACGGGCAATTTTGTTTAATCTATTTGTGTTTCTCCCTTGTACGTTGAGATTTATAAGGGACATGGGGTGATCCAATAAATAAGGTCTGAATTGGTCTCTAATAAGGTAAGCAATGATAACGTATGGTAGTGTTTCGATTTAAAGCTTTCGTGACTGCAGGGATTCATCTTCTTGGTTCTTTCGGTAAAGTCACGTAGAATGGAAATAATAAAATAATAAAAATTAAACATTAAATAATTCTCACGACGTTTCGGCCACAACGCATTCTACGTGACTTTACCGAAAGAACCAAGAAGATGAATCCCTGCAGTCACGAAAGCTTTAAATCGAAATTTAAACCATCCTACCAGGCAAAGCCCACTGAGGTATTCACTTATTTTTCAGGAAGCGACCTGGCCACAGCAAAGTGGCCCACCATTAGGACATTCATAGCAGCAAGATAATTTTAAATACTCTCAACGCATATTTCTAAATGTAATAACCGCAATAATACGCGCCGTCTGCTTCACAGGGGGCGTTAAAGATACCCATTATGCCATTCGAGCAGATAAGGAAGGAAGGCGAGATGAGGATTGAGATCGATGTCGATTGGAATGCATGGAATGAGAGTGGATGAAAGGAGAGCTGATATCGGATGGGAATCGATGGGGATGTAGCGGAATGTGATTATGGGGATGGGTAGAAGGATGAGAGGGTTGGATGAAAGGAGATGTGATTTTGAATGGATGGTGATAGCAATGGAAGAAGGGGAGATAAGATGGAGATTTGATAAAGAAGGAAGGGATCGAGATGGAGTAAGTGGGAGGGGGGACTGAAGAGATACTGCACTTGGCGTGGCCATGCGAATGAATATTAATCGTAGCATTCTTGATTTGAAGCTTTCGTGACTGCAGGAATCCATACTCTTTGGTTCTTTCGGTAAAGTCACGTAGGTAGAAAAATAAAATAATTTAAAATAATGTAACATAATACAAAATAAAATTCGATTTAAGGGAAATAATAAAATACAAATGTATTAAAACATAATAATTATTTTATTATGTTGTATTTTTTATAATTTTATTACTTTATTATGTTTTATTGTATTATTTCCCTTCTACGTGACTTTATCGAAAGAACCAAGAATATAATATCAAATATATAATTTTTTTGTTTTATTAATTTTTCTACTTACGTGACTTTACCGAAAGAACCAAAGATAAATCATAGCATTTATTCTAGATTTGAAGCTTTCGTGACTGCAAGGATTCATACTCTTAGGTTTTTTCAGTTAAGTCACGTAGGTAAAAATAATGATAATACTAATAATAGAAATACTAATAGGAAAAAAATATTTTGTTGATAGAAAAAATAATAGAATTTTTAATTTTGTTTCTATTATTATTTATATATTTTTTATTACTTATTTTTATAGCATTCTTTGTATTCTTGCGCTGCTGAGTACGAACAACTGCTGGGTGGTTTGTCGTGGTGGTGGCGTGCAGCAGCAAGCAATGTGGATTTCAACCGGCAATGCAATACAACCACCCCTGAGATCGCATTACACTGGGCAATACCATCCCTCGCAGGGGTTCCCACCAACACTGCCACTTATTATTAAACAACACCAAAAGCTTCTCGGCACTTGAAAACAATAACATATATTTTAATAAATGCTATACAACACGTTAGTTTGGTTAAGTAACTGAGTGGCTTTAAATAAAAATAAATGTTCTATAATTTTTATACCCCAGCCAACCCCCCCCCTCCGCACGTGTTGGTACAGGCGTGCGAAAGTTTGAAAGCGCAAGTAAAAAAAAAATCTCACCGAGTCTTTTGTTACCCCCCCATCACCCAAAGCGAAAGAGTTCTCCTCGCTCGCTCAGTACGGAATTACTCTGCCGTGTGAAGAGACGCCTTTGTAACATTAATCTTGTACAACACGGCACACCATGCCCTCCTGGTCCTGACGGCAGCGACAGAGTTCCACGCGTTGTTGTTGGTGTTGTCTTCGATCAGCTGTTCGGCGTTGTGATTTTAAACGATGCCAAGGTGGAAGAGGAATATCCGCTCGTGCTTGCAGTCGGATGGAGACGGTGAGTTTCTGCGTAACAATTGAAATGCTCACCCCCCCCCCCCCCCTTCTACATGTTGTTGTTATTGTTCGCGTATCTTGTCGGAAGGTTTGCTGTTTCGTGTCGGTCAACACGTGCTGATTCCGGTTCATTATTAAAGGGTCGTTTTTGACCAAAGCACGTTGTACACGGCTGTCGTGGTGACATTGCAACCTTGTGTAGTCGCGACACGAGACTGGGTGTGTGTATCGATGAATGAGTATTGATGGATAATCTTATTCTCCTCTTCGTAACCTATTTTTTTATACTCCAGTGCTGTGTAATCGTTACCCACGTGGGGAGCGGTGGCGCTGTGGTTAGCGCGCTGCGGCGGTACCAACTCGGGCCAAACTCACGGCTAACGTCAGTGGCAAGTGATACCCGAACCGGACCTGGGCTCCCCCCCATTGACAAAGACAAAGATCCCCCGTATAGCCTTAACATACTGTTGGGGCAAGTGCTGTTAGTGAGCGGGTGGGTGGTCGGCACCACGCCCGGCCGCCTTTGTCTCCCCTAGTGGTGATGTTTACTACACACTGCGCCAGGTACTCATTTGAGGCTGAGTCGACCTAGGTGGTGCTCAGGATCCGTGGGCTCCCCCACAACTTCACCAACTCGCACGAACCAGCGTGGTGAAGTTACGACACAACCAGCAGTTATAACGATTTTGTTAATGCTGCCACATTCACTCAACACTGCTGCACCGAATGCCACAGTAAGTAGCCATGGAGTCAACATTGGGGGGGCACTAAATCTTGCAGGGTGTCTGGGGGTCCAAACCCAGAAAAATATCTACATTTGAAAACTAATTTCATGGATAAAATATAAAAAAATATTACTAACACATGGGATGGACTTTTAATTTATTTTTTACAATGTCTAATAGTGTATTCTATTACATTGCTCTGGTTTTACTTTGTTTTACCATTTCTTGTTTCATTGTATGTACTGTAATGGCAGAGATTAGGGATTAATAAAGTACACCCATAACCACAATCATATAAACAGAAATCTATGCTTTGATTTATGTGAAGACAAGTCCAGATATTGTGGCAAGGTTTAGCAAATAGTTGCTTTAATTTACATAGCACAGCAATTTTTTTATAGCAATATATTGGGGGGGACATTTTGAGCATATTTGAATATTGGGGGGGGGATGTGTCCCCCCTAATATATATTATCATTACGGCCTTGGTAAGTGGTGTGCTCTTTTAGATTTTTTCGGTAAAGTACGTATTTACCGCATTTGTACCTTAGTACTCCAAATGGCCATTTCAACAGAGTCTATAATTGTGTTATGGTCATTGTTACTGTGTGGACTGCGGTTTAAAAGTTTGGCATGGGACTGTGTTTGCACGCTGCGTCTAACAGGTGAAAATAGTGCAAAACCTACACATGTACATGGCCCATTTGTAAATCTACCGCTGCATGAGGGCCTCCAGGCCACGCTTTCCCAGTTAAACGTGGAACGTTGGGCCACAACGTTGCGTGAACGTTGGTGCGACGTTGAGAAGGTTTACCCGGGGGGGGGGTGGGTTTCTCGGTCATGAATGTTGTTTGACCCTACTGAAACCACACGCTTTGTCATGGTGCGTTGGTGAAGGCCGGTCGCATAGATGCGGGAGATATAGTACATTACAACAATGGAATACACCTAGTCATACAGTGCAGTGTGTGTGATGCCTGCAATGTATGGTAGTTGTGTGTGCTGTGTAAACTGCCCGCTTAATATTAGCTGTGTGCATATAAAGAACTGTCATGTGTTTAACTTTAAACGCGTGGTCTGTTTATAGTGGCATGTTCAACCACGGCGATTGTGTGTATACAATGCCCCATGATTGATGCACGGTGCACACGTGGTGCCTTATGTGGGCATCTGTGTATTAAAAGAGCTTCATAGCTCATCGGATTTCTCCAAGATAAAGATTTTGATTGTGTTTGTGAAGTCATCATCTGGGATGGGGAAAAAGCATGTGTCTGATACACGCGTGCGCTTCCCTGTGTGGATGTGTGCGTTCTCAGTGATTTGTGCACTCTACTGCCACTTGTACATGTAGAGTACGAATCGTATTTTAAACTTTTAAGGTGCTGCCGCTGCCGCACCAGTATTCGCTTTCGTAGAGAGAGGGGACGACTCAATGGGGACGCAAGGAACTACAAAGCCAGAAGGCTGTAGCAGTCACGGAGTGAGCTGTCATCAACAATTGCCACACCTATGTGGTCCTCTATATATAAATTCAGTTCAATTCATTTATGTGAGCCATTCGGCTCTTGAATCGGTTGCAAACGCAACAAACAAAAACATGAACAAGAAACATCTTAAAGTGACTACACGCAACAGAAAAATCCAGGAAAAAACCCAGCAAAGTCTTCCAGAAAAAGCACCGTGTATCAATGCTGTGTGCACAAATCCCAGTGGGATGCAAGTCAAACAATAACAACCATAAGACAATTTAGATTCAAGTTATCAGTCTAACTTTGTACAACAGCAAACAAATATGGCTAATCCAAAACGTTTTTGAAATCACCAAAATAAAGCTATAAAAACAACGTAACAGTGAAATTTTGATTTGAAGCTTTCGTGACTACAGGGATTCATATTCTTGGTTCTTTCGGTAAAGTCTTTACCGAAAGAACCAAGAAAACGTAACAGTGATCATAGGCGTTATTCGCCTATTATCAAATGAAGGCGTTATTAGCCTATTAACGAGTGTATACATGTGGGAGGAAACTGGAACACCCTGAGAAAACACACATGTGCGAGGGAGAACTACTCTATCCCATACAGGCGGTACAGGTGCTGAACACATCTTATTTTTTGCTGTACCACCTGGCGAGCCAAGGCATGACACCTCCTCAACGCGTCCAGGGAAAGGAGTTGTCCGTACAACAACTGTGTGATCCGCCAACCATCGTCACCTCCACACTGCTGGATTACAGATGTGCATAGCAACCACATCAGTTTTGAAATGTTGCTATTCCTTGCATTTCCACCCAAGAGGACCACTGACTAATAATTGTACTTTATTTCCCACGTGGAAATCCCGTTGAGATTGTAAGACTTCAAAGGGGACCTGATACATGATGTCATTTCATTTGCAAACTGACAGTTTCTGAGAATGAGAATTGGGCTTTGGTGCTGGACAGTAGAATATAGTTTTACGGCAAGAATGTAAATAAATATACAGTACTGTCCATAGGTTATCCGAGCAATCAGTGTCTCAGAACTGTCATTTATTATTTGGGAAATATGGCCCCTTGGGAACACAGTTTAAATGAAGGGGTGAGGATTTGCATATATATTGCACTTAATTGCATTGGAAACTTACATTTCATCTCCATTATTCCAAGGCTCAACTGTATAATATATTTATTTAAAGCTTTCGTGACTGCAGGGATTCATATTCTATATATTGTTATAGCCGAGTGTATGTCCATGTATTTTTAAATCTAGCACGTACTGTGTAAGATATACACTTATGACAGCTATGGTTAAATATAGAATAATTTACAACCCTTTGTCAATCCACAGTTGGATTAATGCTTCCCCACACCTTGATGACTGTGGGGGTGGTTTGACCATACTTTGCCACGATGGTCCGTACGGATTTGTGAAGGTGGGGAGCATAGATTGGGTTTTGCAGCATTGTCTTTTTAAATCCTTTATATTAAGTTCGCTTGCTTGCTTGCGTGCTTGCTTGCTTGCTTATGACCGTGCAAATCTTTCGGTCGTTTTTTAACCCACTTCCCGTGATCCAATCGAGCTGACATTTTGCACACAGACTCGTTGTGCGTGACAATTAATGTTCGTGAAAATTTTATTCCACAATTTTACACTGTTTAGGGAAAACAAATTAAATATTTAATTACCAATTGCTTAATACTGGTAGACAATCATCTGACCCATAGGTGGCAGCCATCTCAAGCCAGAGGACGAGAGGACTCTAGCCGCCACGCATATAAAGGATTTAGAGTGAAAAACTTTGTTTTTACGGGTTATACTTTTTTGGCCACAACATAGGCCAGCCTACAACATCAAAATGTTTTTTGTCATGCTTTGTTGACTGCCCAGCCAAGCATTATCCGGGCTTAAAACTGCTTTGCTAAGTTTCGGAGGCCCGACAAGATCTGGCACATTCCAGGTGAAGGAGAGCGGACCTCAGGAGCTATTATTTGTGGCCAGGTCGCTTATGAAAAATAACTCTATAGCGTGCGTAATGGTGCCTTGCCTGTTAAAATAAAAAGTTTATATATTTTTTCGTTTTAATTCCGATGTAACTCAACACTGATATTAGCCACGGCTGGGATTCAAAATCAAGAGTACCGTCCTGCAGTTTAATATGTGCGGTGTGTAAACGTCGCCACTAGGGAAAACAAAGGCGGTCGGGCGTGGTGCTGGCCACCCCCACCCACTCGTGTGCCATGCCGGCCTTCATAGGTGCTTGCTTAACAACACTTGCCCCATCGGTCTGTTCGGCTGTATGCGTGATTGCTTTCGTTGTAAAAAAATAGGCATGCATCTTTGAGCATATTTGGAGCAAATGGGAACTGACTGTTTACTGCCAACTGGATACTTTCAACCTCTTAGGAAACCAGCTGGGAAAATTTGTATTTTATTGCCTGGCAGCAAGAACAGATTGCTGGTGATCGAGGCACCTGGTCTGTTTGGGTGGAGTTTCTGCCCAAGCTGCCCCTCGTGCACACACCCACTGAAGACAGTAACACGTGGAATGTCTGCCACTCCCTCGCGTCAAGCTAATTGCACCTTCGCCCAGCGGTTCTGAACTCGTGAGCCACAAGATGCCTCCCCAACACCGTGTTGTCACCACAATGCACGGTGGACATGCGGATCCCTCTGTGTATGGTGCCATTAGTAAGCTTGTTTCTAGCTTATTGAGGCTGGGGGAAGGAGGGAGGTGGGGGGGTGGTGTTGCGTGGTAAGGATTGGAGGGCCACCACCATAGCAGAGAGGTTGAAAACCACTGCTTTAGCCCCCAAGCATTTTTGTGGTTTTCTCCGCGCGGATGGTGGTTGAAGTGAATTCCGCTTTATCTCTGCCGGAACCCAATTGGTTGAGTAGTGTGTACACCTTTTCACCAGCAACGCTGCAGCGTATGATAACACTATGTAACACAATTTTTGTTCCTGGGTAGTAAGTGTTATTTCGTAATTGCTTATTCCTAAAAAGTAAAGAAAATAAGGCCCCTGTATTTATACTACTATTTATATTACTGGAAAGTTCTAGAATGTTATAGAAGTTACTCCAAGTTTACTCAGCATTGAATCTATCTGTAATGTTTTGAAAATAGTTAATTTCAAAATATCACTGTCCTGGTCACAAAAGCAAAGTTTGTGGGGAATAATAGGCATTTTGTGTACTTTTGAGGCATAAGCAATTAGGAAATAACACTTACTACCCAGAAACAAAAACAAAATAGTTACACAGTCTTATTCATGAGAGTTGGCGGCTGCTTGGGGAAGCCTTCATCCATGAGTGGATTGATCATGGGGATGTTACAGCACAGCACTCTTAACATACGGTAGGTGGGTAAAGCCGTGGCACATTGCACTATGAAGTCAACGACCAGAGTTTAATTCATGGCTACATGTGAAAACATGTTGAAAATTGTCAAATGGAATACTTAATAAACATCTTCTTTGACTTAAGTTATATCAGGGTTATTATTTAGAACGATGTTTAACTGTGGTCAGGTGCAATTCTCAATGGGTTCCCATCAGTTTCTAGGAACATTATTGGCAATCTATTAAGTTCCATTTCGAAGACGACTGAGATACCATACACAGTTAACCATATGCTGATGACTTCGTCTTTATGTAAGAGTTTTGGCAATAATAAATACATTTTCCAATTTGTTTTATTTATCATGGATATCGAAAAAATAATACCAGCATGAGAGATAAGATTCCATAGACAACCACTATGAACACCACCCGCAACTCTCCGCAGAAATGCATCCGTTCCAGATAAAAATTGCAGAAAATATGAGAAAAATCTTTGACCCGCTACGGATGATAGCGAAGGAATGGAAACAGCAATGGTCTAGGACACGTGACACCAAAGAGAGACTGGCCAGCATCATAATCTTGCAATGCACTGCAGTGGGAAAAAATTAACCCGTAAAAACAAAGTTTTTCACTATAAATCCTTTATATGCGTGGCGGCTAGAGTCCTCTCGTCCTCTGGCTTGAGATGGCTGCCACCTATGGGTCAGATGATTGCCTGCCACCATTAAACAATTGGTAATTAAATATAAAAAAAAATTCCTAAAAAGTGTAAAGTTATGAAAAAAATTTTCACGAAAATAAATTGTCACGCACAACGAGTCTGTGTGCAAAATGTCAGCTCGATTGGATCACGGGAAGTGGGTTAAAAAACGACCGAAAGATTTGCACGGTCCTAAGCAAGCAAGCAAGTGAACTTAATATAAAGGATTTAAAAATAAGGGGAGGATGACCTAAGATAATTATCGAACGACAAATGTGATAACGCGGCCTGATACGCCGGCACAACAGGGAAGTTGATAGGCCGAAGACACTAGCACCACTCCCACCACCATTGCAGTTCAGCGATAGGTGACGACGGCGGTTCATGCAAACCTACGATGATGCGTATTTTGTGCGAGTGTCGAGTTTTACGTCGGATTTTTTTTTTTAAACGTTCAACGGGACCGGTTGCTAAACAGATCTTTGCATTGTGGTGGCTATTTGGGGAGGCGTTCGGAATGCTCCCGTCTGTCAGTCTGTCGGTTGCTAAAAATACTCGGCAAGAATGCGCTAATAGGAATCTTGGACTCATCTGGGGAGATGTGCACTGCCGCTAAAGTGCTGCTCGTATGATTGTCTCATAATCCTTTCGCTTCTGGGCGCTGCAGTGATATTATTTTGCTGTGCTTCATTAATCAATGAAATCCCGTTGAGGGGTCTGTATAATTCTCTGTTATGCAAGACGAACCCAGGGGAGGGATATTATTACCCTGCAGTATTTCGAATGCGAATATAAAAGCACATTGAAGCGTCTTGTTGGTTCTTTCGGTAAAGTCACGTAGAAGGGAAATAATAAAATAATAAAAATAAAACTTAATAAAATAATTCTCACGACGTTTCGGCCACAACGCAAGCAGCCGTCCTGGTCTTCACACGATAACGCAGCGTATTGGCTGATGTCACACGAAATGAGCGTGTTGCTGGTCCTGCTTGGCCCTGAACCAGATTCCTAGAGTTTTGTGAGGCCAGCGAATCGCGGTTTGGTTCAGGCTCGGCGCAGTATATTGGAAAACCACAGCGAAGACTACGTACGCCCCCTCTCCCACACTGTCTCGGCTTGGATATTCCAGCGGAATAGGGGAGTAGGCAAGCCACCTGCGATGAAATTTGGTTTTTCAAGCGTAGCGAGTTGATCGTATCAGCTTGGTCACCAGTCTTCTTCTCCTTCTTTCGTACGGCTGATGTAGGTGCAGAACAACAACTACAACTTCACATTCAGGTGGTCAAGCAAGACAACCTCGTCTGGAGTAGCGGTTATCCAGTGATTGCGTACGATCAAACGCATCACGTAAAATTTGCTTTTACACTTCATTGGGCTCGGTCCAGTTCTGAGAATGCAGCGTTTTGGTTGACGAGACTTGCGTTGAGTTATTTTGTTGTTGTTGTTGCTGCGTGCCATTGCAGTAAAAGCTGGATTCCCAGTGTGAATGAAGATGTCCATTGACGTGACCTCAGGGGTAGTTCTATGACATCATCGTATGCGGCCATTCTCTGAAACAGGGTTGTTGTGTGCAGTTGGTAACGACAGTGGTGGTCGTAGCAGGGAATTAATGCGCCTAGGAAAAGGAGCGGTGAAATCGGATCGTGTACAGGTGCTAGCTAGACGGATCGTTGTATCGCAAGACCGTGAGAGATTGAGATGGATTGGGGAGGCCTTCATCCAGCAGTGGATTGATTATGGCTGAAGTTGATTGTCTTGAGCTAACTTCTCTGGCCATCGAGCCAGTTTTTGTTTTAACTGGAACTGTGTTGCCATCTACTGCCAAAGAATTTGTTCTACAGGCATTGCTCCAGTACCCATTTTTGCATTCCATTCATTCTCTTATTTCATTCTCTAATATTTAATTTTCTCGTGTTTCATTCTCTTGTACGGAGATTGTGCCGTGGTGTAACGCTTCGCACGACTGGACTTGCAGTCCAGAGGTCGCCGATTCGATTCCATCTTCCCGGCGTGGCGTTTGTTCCAATTTGGGATTTTTTGATGTTGCTGCTGTTATCGAGTCCATGACAAACTGCCACATCTGTGCACTCGGCAGTGTAAATTGGTCCACCACATTTGGTAGATCGGGAGAGGTTGCGTGTGATGGGGTGAAGTGTGAGTACACCCCTACCTATTCTAATACGTCTGGTCCAGGGGTCGGCAACCAAAATAACAAGAAGAGCCATTTCTTTCCAATTCGGTACAAAATTCAGTATTTCAAGAGCCGCAATGCATCTGAGTACATACTGTACATACGTACATATCGTCAAGAAGCAGCCCGTAAAGAGCCGCATGCGGCTCCGGAGCCGTAGGTTGCCGACCCCTGGTCTGGTCAATGTGGAAAAGTAGACCAAATAACCTTAAGAATTGGCTGTGGCTGGATGCCATTTCTGCCAGCAGTGGCATAAGCAAGCGGTTTGTGGGGTTGCATCGTTCATATACAGAGACGGTCATCATTATCATCATCATGTACAGACAATTGTCTATCCACTGCTGGATGAGGGCCACCACTCAGTGACAGTGGTTGTTGTACAAAAGTTCACCACGCTGGTCAGTGCGGGTTGGTTGAAGTTGGGGAGCATTGACGGGGCTAAGGCGTTTGCCGCAGTAACCCTCCCTTACCCCACAACACAGCCGCATAGCAGCCGATGGCACCTGTTTTTATCCATAGTGATTGCCCATCCAACCTTTACCCCAGCTCACCTTTGCTTCATGTCTGGGTTCTGGTAATATTGGGAGCATTCCAGGTGACTTGGTAATAAGTTGATGTGAGGTCTGCTGGTGAACATGGCTTTGCCAATGATTTTCTTAATCTTGAGTCTTCTTTCCCACCTGCCCTCTACCCTCGGTTTATTACCTTCCTCTTCCGTCCCCTATATATATAAATATATATATAAACACAAATCTCTCTTCCAATTCCCCTTATCAGAACTTTCCACCTCCAAAACCTCACGAACTTCTGAGATCTGATGAGATCAGGTGGCACATTCTCTGCAATTTGGTGATGGGTCAAACCAGATTTAAATAGCAGGAAAACCATCCGAATTACAGAGATGTATATATATTTTTTAAAACATCCTTTTCTATCTTGTAGAGACACACATGTTACCGACATTCTCCACAATGGCACTTGATCATTGCCGCTGACTTTCAGAGCATCCGAAACCCATACGGGATCGTAGGGCCCAGGTAAAAGTGGCTACCTTTCCGCTCACCTCGCCTGCCTTTGTTTGCCAGCCCACACGCATGTTTTGACTACCGATTCCACGGGCAGGATTGCTTCGCCGCGAGATCCCAATCTCGTGGATTCCACTCATTCCTCTGCTGCCTTCCAGCAACGGAGGTACTGCCTACGCGCCCCCGCCCATTTTTCTCGGACATTTATCGCGTTGCCGTACGCTCGCCCGGACCACACAAGCGCTCGCGTGAGAAGGGATCTGTCCCAACGTCGTGGACACGCTGCCGGCAGTAGAAACTGCGTTCTCTCAATGCCGTGTGTGGTTTTTTTCCCTTTCCCGTCGATGGGAACGAGCGCGGTTGCAAAGTGAAACGCGTTTCTGAAGCCGCTGCGAGTGTTTTCACTAGCGAGGGTTTTGGCAGCGGCCACGGGTGCTTCTGTGCGCCAAAGCGAGTCGGTTGGGACTTCACCTGCAAGCCGAGTGAACGCGAGACGTGGCCCGTCTGCCCAGCGTCGAAAGTTAAAACACTCCCAGCGTTGATCTGTCTGCGGTAAGACGGGAGTAACGTTTGATCAGCAGTCGTTCTTACGGACGTGTAATTTTGCACATCTGTAAACCGAGGTAGCTTTGTTTCCGCGGATATGTAATTCGTTAATTCTCCTGCGCAGAAGAATTGTAAAAAAAAAAAATTTTAGATGAGGCATTTTTAAGTTTGGGTACATTCTCCGTGGAACCGGGCCAGCGCGTCACGCTCGCAGAATGCACGGCGACCGCTGGGGCACGCGCAAGCCGCCCGGCACGCGGACAAGCGCCGCGATGAGGAAAGTGCAGACCCTTCTCGGGTGGCTCCGCAAAAACCACTCGACGAAAAGCAAAAAATGCGCCGCGGACGGCGCCTCCGACGAGGCTTACTCTCTGAAACGCCTCTCCGAAGAGTGTCCAGGTGAGTGCTCTGTGCCTTCTTCCCCGTTAGATACCTCAGCAATTGTTAAATTTCGATTTAAAGCTTTCGTGACTGCAGGGATTCATCTTCTTGGTTCTTTCGGTAAAGTCACGTAGAATGGAAGTAATAAAATAATAAAAATAAAACATAATAAAATAATTCTCACGACGTTTCAGCCACAACGCAAGCAGCCGTCCTCAGGTGGAGAGCAGGTCTGTTGAGTAGATAGTCTGTTTTATTTTTATTATTTTATTATTTCCATTCTACGTGACTTTAACAAAAGAACCAAGAAGATCAGCAATTGTTCTTCGCTGTGGTTGTCCCCCACCTGATGACGGACACTTGTGTTGCGCCCGAAACGTCGTGATTTAATTTAGTTGTTTTTATTTTATTTTCACCGACATGACTTTACCGAAAGAACCAAAGTATGGATCCTTGCAGTCGCGAAAACTTCAAATCTAGAATTCTTCCCCATTGTTTGCCCCGCTGTGTTTGGGGCCGCTCGGGCCGAAACGACGTGTGGGCGCGCTGCCTTTTTGCGGACTTGTGCTGTTGAAGTCTGTTTTTCTCTGCGGGGGAAGGAAATGAACGAAGGGAAAACATTTTTTCGTGACGAGGCGAGAGAGCCCATTTGGGACGATCCGTGCAGATTTCGCCTGTCGACAAATGTTCCTTTTCGTCCGATTTGTTTTAATTGGGGCAAACGTGTGTCGATAAGTTAAGTCCAAAGTTTATTTTGGGTCTCTGTGTGTCTCTGTGTTGTCTCTCTCTGCTTGTGTGTCTGTCTGTGTGTCTGTGTTGTGTGTCTCTCTGTGTGTCTCTGTGTTGACTCTCACTGTGTGTTTCTGTGTGTGTCTCTCTCTGTGTGTCTGTGTTGTGTGTCTTTCTCTGTGTGTCTCTCTCTGTGTGTCTTTCTCTGTGTGTCTGTCTCTGTGTGTCTCTCTGTGTGCCTCTGCATTGTCTCTCTCTGTGTTGTGTGTCTGTGTTGTGTTTATGTTGTGTCTCTGTGTGTCTCTCTGTGTCTCTGTGTGTCTCTCTCTGCTTGTGTGTCTGTCTGTGTCTCCGTGTCTGTGTTTTGTCTCTCTCTCAAATGTATTTCTACCTGATGACGGTTGCTTGTATTGCAACCGAAACGTCGTACTCTATTATTTAATTTATTTTCTTTCTACGTGACTTTACCGAAAGAACCAAAGATGATAAGTTAAGTTTTAAGTTAATTTTGTATAACCAGGTGAGATGTGAAGAGACCAGAATAGTCTCAATAAAAGCAATAAAATATAATTTATTACAGCAATGCAGTAAATGGATAGCTCCATTACCAAACAAATAAATGAAGGCAACGTGCTTTAGCTGTTTTGTCAGCAGTATTTGCAGCAGTTTAAATGCGTAATATCGGAACAGTGTGTGTGTTTGAACTACAAACGTAACGAATGGCCTTCTGGGAAAAGTGCATTGTGACTCTCGCATTCTCAGAGAAGTCTTTCAAGGCGATGTTTGGTCAATTCCTTTTGAAAGGAGTGTTGTTTGAAGGCAATGTGCAAAAAAATAAATGTAATCAGTCGCACAGGCAGGCTGTCATGTGATCTTTCTCCCGTGACTTTTCTTTCACAAATAATTCGTTTGTCTTGAGCTTGGCTTCACGAGGATAATTCACTGAGTGGTTACTACGCTTCCAATTAACTTCTTCATTTGAAGAAGATACGTTTATTAGATTTTTTTAAAACGCCTTGGAAGACTGATAGGATGAATGAAAATCAATCTAAATTTGAAGCTTTCGTGACTGCGGGAATCCATACTCTTTGGTTCTTTCGGTAAAGTCCCGTAGGTAGAAAATAAAATGAATCGCGACGTTTCGGGCGCAACACCAGCATCCGTCATCAGGTGATGCTTGTGTTGCGCCCGAAACGTCGTGATTTATTTTATTTTATACCCATGTGACTTTACCGAAAGAACCAAAGAGTAAGGATGAGTGAAAGTTGATAAGTTTCCCAACTCATGAAGAGGATAAATAAATACTTGCACCCTTTTCTATTCTGTGGAATAAATAAATGCATTTAGGACGCTACAAATTAGTTTTGCGTTCTAATATGACACTGCGCATGATAGACTCCATGCAATCATCGACGGTTGCAAACTGGACGCTGCTCTGAAATCGGCGCCAAAAGCGCAGGGCACGACGCTGACGGTCACCATTGAATATATTTTGTCAAAAGAGCAAGTTGCTCAACTCATTGGCATGATATTCTTAGGTTTTTTCGGTAAAGTCACGTAGGTAAAAAAATTAATAAAAGGTAAATAAAAATAAAATAAAAATCACGACGTTTGGCATGAACCAATCCACATCGTCAGCGAATGTTCGACTTCGTCTTACGTCTTTTGATGAAAAAAATCTGCGCCGATGTCTCCTTCATCAAACGACAACAGGGAGAAATTGCCAACGTGCCATGGTTCTACCCGTTACATCAATGATGGGAATCGGGCCGTTTAGGATTTAAAAAAAATACTTCACAGCACTTGGCTTTCAGAACAGATTGTTTTTTCTTTCTCCCCCCCCCCCGCCGCCGCCTCTCATCTGGCTTTCGAACTCCCCACACAATGGTCTACTCATGTGAGCGATGTAGTACGAGCACAAAATGCCTTTTTGTGGCAGTCATATTGCAGGAATGTACCGCGTGAAAATGGATCTTTGCGTAAAACCAAAAAACTGTGCGTTTGATCTTATCACACTTTGTTTTTGCGGTTGTGCCTTGTCGCGAGGGCTTTTTTTTTTCCCCCGTGAGAGACATTGCTTAATAAAGACATCCTTGCATGCTTCAAATGAAACGTAAAGGGCTGCCTGGATTGGCCCTGGTTTTTGCAGCACAGGCAGAGAGAAGGATCGTCGCTGCCATTGCCACCAACACTGCGTGAGCAAACCGAGCTGTGGTGTCCACGGATTCGCTCACCCAGTTGGGAAGGGGAACGAGGTCTTTAAGATAATTGCTTGCTCTGAAACTGTGTCACCATCATTGACATTAAATTGAAAGACAGAAATAGGAAACGCGCGGATTAATACATTAACAAAAGTAATATTTTAAAATATATTTTTAATAACACGCTTTTATGAAATGTGCTAGTAATGGCAGAACTCCACGACTCTAGGAAGTGGCCCCAAGGCTTGCCATAACGTCAGTTGACCGTGGACAATTAGACCCAAGCCGAAACATAGCATATAAAAAAGAATGTTTAAAAAAATATTTTTTTTATTTTTTATGATAGAATATAGTATTGGCATCAGTATGACATAAGTATACCAAGTTTGCAGTCGATACCACATTGGGAAGTGGGTTAAATCTGAGTTACAAGATTGAGGATACAACAACGACAATGACAATAACGACAATGACAACAGACAGAGTGAGTTAAATGAAAGTGTGGAAAAAGGTAAAACTTTGCATTGACTGTTGAATAGAAGTACGTGGGCTTGGGCAGGGCACGCGACGCTGGAAGAGGGGGTGGCAGGCCGGTTCGTTGGGACAAACGACAGAGTGGCAGCGATAGGAGGCAACGCGCCCGGTCGGACATCCACCGTGGATATGGAGCGACGAAATATGCTCGTACGTAGGAGTGGCGCTTGATGGATTGTTGCATAGCAGGACCGTGTAACATGGTGATGGCTTGGTGATGATCGTGTATTATGGGTATGATGTCACCGTGATGTCATGTGACATCATATAACCTGTAAACGTGATACTACGATGTTTGGACATCACGTAACACTTACCTCACTCTACTTTGGGAGAATCAAGCAGTCAGGGCGATTGATGATCCAGAACTTTCTGATTCACTCTAGCCTCTTGATTGCCCGTCGTCGGTTTTCTCCTGATGGCTCTTCTGTTGCTACTACCGTGCCCTTACTGTTCCTGTGAAGTTCACTCGTTGATTCCTCTATTCGTGTTGAGGACTCGGTCTACCATACTGACTTCTTTTTCTCATCCACACTGTTCAGCCGTCACACTGCAGGTCACATCACTTCTCGATCTGCTTCTTCCCTTGCACTGCTTGACTTTGGAATGCCCTCCCATTGTTTGTTTTCCCAAGATTCTATACCGCGTCTCAAATAAAGAAACATCTCTTATCTATTACATCTTGAACCGTGTTGTTTATTGCTGGGTTGCCTGGCATTTTGGGCCTGGACATCTGTGAAAAAGAACTTTATAGCTCATCGGATTCCTCCAGTATAAATACATAATCTGATTCTGAAATAAATATTTTGAAATAAATATTCTGAACTGCGATATTTTATTTAAAGGTGACGTCACATTGGCTTACCAGCACACGCGATATTTATTATGTCCCCCATCGAGGAAGATACAGTTAACGATACCCTGGGCTTAGAACCTCGAGATAAATCAAACGCTTTAATAGGCACACACAGACTGGCAGAGGTGGCAAACGGGTTTTGATTCCTTACCCGTACCCGTACCCGGCCGCACCAGGGTCGCAAATGGGTACCCGTACTCGGCTGGGTACAAGTACCCATTCCTTACCCGTACCCTACCCGAAATGAGTGACAAACGGTTACTCACCAGTGACTCACGGCCTACCCGTACCCGGCCGCACCAGGGTCGCAAACGGCTACCCGTACCCGGCCGGGTACGGGTAGCCGGGTATCGGGTAGGGTACGGGTATCGGTTACCCGGTTGCGACCTCTGCAGACTGGTAAGTGGCTCTGGGCGTTTTGACACGCTGCTGTAGCCCACCCCTACTGCACGTGACTAGGGAGCCACCCGACCAACAGACGTTCCCTGCACGTTGTTTGCCGACTGGCGTTTACGACGGCCGGAAGGTGGAGCGAGAAGGTCGACTGAATTGTATGGAAGTGGCCACGAAAAACAGACCCTTGATAGTGAACGCAAGTGGAAGAATCATTCTTCTGGGTTGCTCCCCTGTCACGTACTTGCTGATGATGATGCTCCTGCTGCTGCTCCTGTGGCAACGACTGCACGTTGAAATTTACCCGGTGCCGCTTTGTCCCCGTGTCGCAGATGACGCCGTGCTCGAGGAAGGTGGGGGTCGGGTAGCGGGCTCGACGGCCCTCGCCAGGGATGGCCCAGCGGCCCCACAGAGGCACGGCATCTCCGGTACGTTAGCGCGACGACGCGCGCTGTGCATCCTCTGCAGAACCCCCGCACCGTCTACGTAGTGCCGCTCTGGAGCATTGCGGACAAGGCTATCGCGAGAGCGGGTGTTTTGTTTGCACAGACGGGAGGTGGTCTGGAGTTGTTTCAAGTTCAAGTTCATTTATTAGGTATAGCCCTGTGAGCCATTCGGCTTTTGAAAACAGCCGTGACCCCAAGTTGCTTTGTGGTCTTACCCAGTTAGGTTGTTTGCGACTAATTTCTGAAATTTGGATCGTGACGCCGGCACACGTGGCCCCCACCATGTTACGAATTATGTCACGGGGTGTTTTTTTTTACGTCCGCTGTGACCGGCGCAAATTGATTCGTTATTACACTTGTGTGGTATTGACAGAGGCAGCTGCTGGAGGCTGAACTACGAGCCTCGGCAACAAGCAGCACCACGCTGCTGCTGCTCGGCTTTGTCAACGCCTAACGAGGCGATCATCATCTGACTGTGTGCCCCTGTCTCAGACGAACATCTGGGTTCCACCCTGGTGGAGCTCATCAAGAAGGAAGGCTCCACCCTGGGCATCACGGTGTCCGGAGGGGTTGACAAAGAAGGGCGGCCTCGGATCTCCAGCCTGCGACCTGGAGGAATTGCCATCCGGTGAGTGCTCCATGTACGTCATCTATCGCTGCCATCATCATCATCATCACCAGTCTTGATGAATTCACTGCTGGATGATGGCCTCCCCAAGCCGTTGCCATCTCTCACGATCCTGCGACGTAACAATCCACCTAGCACCTGCACACGAGCCGATTCAATCGCTTCATCTCCTCGCTTGATTTGTTGTCGCTTAGAGTATTTGGCTGCTATAAATGTCCACATGATAAGCCACTTCGTTGAGCTATCATTTGCGGCCAGGTCAAAGGGGGCAAGGCCAGGTCGCTTCTGAATATTGGCTACACAGCTCAGTGGGCCTTACCTGTTAAAATAAACATAGTTTTAGTTTAGTTTGGGATGTACTCTCGAGTGAGGCCTTCATCCAGTAGTGGATAGATCATTCCTGGCGATGATGATGATGTTGACAGAGTAGACGGCGAGGCTGTGGCTCCAAGGCTTTGTCGAGGGGCGGGGTGGGGGTGCCAGCAGTTTCACGAACTTCTGCAGAGAGACACTCGCAGTGGATTAACGACATCGTAAATATCGGACATATAATAAAGAGTGGAGGCCCGGTGAGACAAACTCCCTTCAACTCCTGAAGATGCCCACTCCCCCCAGTAGTGAGAGGTGGCTAAAGCTTGAGAGAGGAGATGGTCAACGTGTGGCCTGGCCCAACCCTGGACGACCACACTTGTGTCTTTAAGTGGTATGCGAGTGCGCACTATTGAGAAATGCTTGCGACGGTTGGATCTGCGCCGCTGCATGGGCGTATACACGTGCGAGTGCATGCCTGTGTGCGCGTGCGGGGCGCGTGGAATGTAATGAATCTGTGGAGGAGGCCCGTGAAGGACACTACTGGGCAGTTGGAGGCAGTCCAGCAATAAACGGAGGCTGATGGAGCAACGCTAACTTCAACAAAGCAGGGCGCCGGGTGGCTTAAACACAACAACAAGTCGGCATAGTGGGGAGCGCAGTTGATCTCAGTCGGACAAACCGTAGCACCTGGATCTGTCCCGAGACCCTCCTGAGCAGCGAGACTCCTGATACAGTTCAGGTGATAGCTTCGAGGTGCAACCTAGCCTGGCACGAGCAGCGCTGCGTCACTGTCGAACCGTTGATGGCGAACTGCGGCCGTCGCCGTCGGCCCGTGCGGTTTTTCGTTTGCGCGTAGGAGCGACCAGCTGAACGTGGGGGATTACATCCGCTCCGTGAACGGCATCAACCTGCAGCGGCTGCGGCACGAGGAGATCGTGAGTCTCCTGAAGAACGTGGGCGACCGCGTGGCGCTGGACGTCGAGTACGAGCTGCCGCCAGTCGGTGAGTGGCGTCGTCGCGCACTCGGAGCAGCCGCAAGATTCGGGCCGCAGCGGCCTGTGTCGATATGGTAACTTCCAGATTTGAAGCTTTCGTGACCGCAAGGATTCATACTCTTAGGTTCTTTCGGTAAAGTCACGTGGGTAAAAAAAATAATAATAATAAAGTCATAATAAATGAGAATAACTAAATTAAATCACGACGTTTCGGAAGCAACACAAGCCTCCGTCATCAGGTGTAACTGCTCCAGTAAAATTACGCAAGTAATTTTAGTAATTTTTATTTTACTGGAGCATCTACATCGGCCGTACGAAAGACGAAGAAGTTGTGGATCTGGTGGGGGGGAGGGTGGTGAGTGGGATGGGGAGGGGGCAGTTGGGGATGGTGGTGATCACCCCTCCCCACCCTTGAGACCCTGAAATTGGAATTGTATTGATATTAATCATAGAAAATGCATTGAATGTTTAATTTTCAATGTAGGTTACTTTTTATAAAATTAGAAATTTCAGGACGACTGCCCCCCCACCCCCCCCCTTCCCTGTGGAAAGCTTCCAGACCTGGCGCTGAGTAAATTCGGGGTGAAGGCTTAGAAAACGCCTAGTCTGCTTTTATCGTTTCTTAAAGCAATCGGTTTTACTTGCCCAGATTCCTTTGCGGTCACGTCCCCACTGAATCGCTGACTCTCACCCATTGGGGAACGACTAAATAATAGAACAAGTGCTCACTCGTGTAAAAAAAAAAGTTAATGTTGTTACACAAGCACGGTTAATCTGTCAACAGGGAATGAAGCACCATTGGAACCTTCTTTGCCAGTAGCAAAATATGATAATTGTTTTTTACCCTTTTATCTGGCAACAAAACTGACACCTTTAAAAAAAAAAAACAATTATCAGGGAATGAAGCGTTAACTGTGTCCTGCACTGGTCAAGGAGTGATGTTCGATTTATTGGACTGTGATTTTTGTTGATGTCTCCGTGTTTATCGCGTGCGTGCTATTTGATGTGCAGCTGTGGACAGCACTGCAGTGATCCCCAAGCTGATCGAAATAACCTTGAACAAAGAGGGGAACAGCTTCGGCTTCGTTTGCAGAGGTGAGAAATAAAACACAAGGGTAAAGGTGCAGCCCTGCAATTTCTTTGTTGATGCCACTGCTGGTGGAAGGCCCCCCTCTATAGCGGAGCTTTAGAAAGCCCCCCTCTCGAGGGTGTTTGGTCTCTTCTGCCGCGTTGACCAATCGTATCGGAGGAGGTCGGCATGCTCACACTTTAGCCCACCACACGCGAACTGACGTTCGACTCGTTGTGCTGTACCCACCCGTACTGCACTTAACCAAAGAAAGCCTCGTTGGGTTCCAAGGATATCTTTCGTGAGTGTTGGATTTGGGATGTTTGACCAATTCCCTTTGAATAAATGTTTGCCTTCGTGTAGGAGGAAACTGGAGCACTCGGATAAGAACCCGGGCGTCTGAGGGTATTACCCTGAAATTCCACACAGATGGCTTCACACATCTGCTTGCTGGACTGCCATTTGCTGCCCACCTCGTAAACGTGGCATGTTTGGGAGTTTTTCACAATTCTATGTGGCACAGCGCTTAGCATCGCATTGCACTACGAACTTGTCAACCTGAGTTAGCGGGTGATATCCGAACCGGTCTTGCACCCCCTTCTCCCCCTTCTACCAACCCACATGGTTTTGATGGATAGTCAAACAACCATCATAGCCAACAGACCACGCGGGGAGGCCTTCATCCAGCAGTATTCGCACTTTTATTTTGCAATTTTTGCTGTCGCTTAGTTTTGTGTCTTAAGAATATTAAAAAATTCTCAAATATATGCATGTTGAATTTTGCATGGATGTATGTTGAACTTCTTTCGCACCGTACGTAGCCAACCGTGGTAATAGGAGGTGCGGGCGAAGGACAACAAAGCACAGCATGGCTACAGAAACATGCAGTGCTTTTTAACAGTAATGATTAGAATAATGAAACAGTTTTTATGTGCGAAAGCATCACTGAGTCTTAGGACTTTGTTTGGCAGGATCCTGATTTGGGATGTTTGAAAATTGTATTATTGAGTGTTTCAAAATATAGCATTCCACAACTATAGTCGTCTGCTTCATTACTTGGTGGAAACCACTCTTTTTTTTAACCCCAGTGGTCACTGGGAAAATTTTAATTTGACTTAGAACAAAACAATACGTTGGCGCAAAATGTCTCATTCACATCATTGCTTGAGCTAGGTGCCGGGTGTCTGTTGGTGCTAATCTTGGTGAATTTGTTTTTCGTGGTGAGGGGGCGCACATGCTGACAGAAGCAAGTCCAGGCCTGTAGTGGTGACGCACGTACGACCCGGAGGGCCCGCTGACAGGTACGTGAAGGTCACGACCCTGAAGTTAATGGCAGATTGAAAACTAATTTCTTGAGCATGTCTTTTCGTTTTGATTTAAAGCTTTCATGACTGCAGGGATTCATATTCTTGGTTCTTTCGGTAAAGTCACGTAGAAGGGAAATAATAAAATAATAAAATAAAAATTTTCTTACAATTTTCTTGCTGTGGATTTCACACCTGATGATGATTGCTTGTGTTGCAGTCGAAACATCGTGAGAATTTAATTGTTTTATAGTATTATTTATTATTTCCCTTCTACGTGACTTTACCGAAAGAACCAAGAATATATCTTTTCGTGTTTAGTTTGTCGTCTTTCTCCCAGCACCTCCGATTGGAACGGTTGGCTACCCTGCGGTGCGAAAGAAGTTCAACATACATGCAATAGGCAGCTGTTAAATTGTTGGCCGGCCTAGGGACACATGGGTGCAACAAATTCGCCGAGTCACCGGGGCTGGGAACTTAACACGACCTACAGCGCCGCCAGCGCCATAGGGCACGCATCGACTCTGCGGTTCTGATGATGATGATGAGCATTACATTTCACAGTGACAATAGTCTTATCTCACCAATGGAAAGTGTTTGACGAACGATGATTGGTCTACAGAGCGCACAACCTGGGGTAATCATGTGACCTCTGTCTGAGGTCGGAGTGGAAGTTACTGTCCCAGGTGCCCACTATGGAGAGCAGTGATCAGATTTGTCCAGATTTCGGCGACTAAATTTTAAACAACTTCCGACTAAGGTTGAAAACGCTTATGGGCGTCGCTTTGCACTTTAACTCTCCTAAAGATGATCCAATAACAACAATACTTTAGCATGTTGCTAGTAGGTAAATTGGCCTTTTGTAAAACTGGCCAAATTGATAAAAGTTGGAGATGTAAAATAGACAAAAACAGGATTACAGTACATACTTGCAAGATATGCAAACCTCTTTGCCCCTGACACATTTCCATGGTGCTAATTAATTACTTGGGAAGACCGGGGAGCGCACGAATTAATGACTTTTCCTCCCTTGTTTAGAGTAGAAAACAGAGCGGCAGTTTCCCGTTGTTGGCGGTGATAATTGCCGGCGTCGATCGCGTTTCCGTTTGCACGATGTGTGTTCTTGCGAGAAAAAAAAAACTCCGGTGTCCGTGGGTGTTTTAACGGTCAGAACGTTGACAACCATGGTTTTTGGTAGAGAAGCGGGAGGAAGAATACCTGACCACTCTTTCTCTCCAGCGGTCTCGTAGGCTCCGAAGGTTGCAACGGGAGAGAGCTGTAAAATGCGCCGTTCATTTTGCATACAAATCAGAATCAGAATCTTTATTTATTCTTGAAGCCGATGAGCCTACAAAGCTCTTATTTACAGATGTCCAGTAGGGGGCGGGTCAGAACGTTGCAACAGCAAAGAATACAAAAACATGATAGGAGTGCAGAGTATAGGAACTGAATATGAGAGGAAAAGGTTTGCCTTGGGGGGGGGGGGGGGGGTGGGGAGGTTTTAAAGAACAGATTTGAAATACCACAGCGCGCCCGTTGCCTGTAGTCACATTCGATTCGGCTCTGGCAGGCAAAGGGTTTATTCACTACGGACCATGTGTGTCAGTGCTGTAGCGGAGAGTATACTGTTTGCAGTAACATTCTGCATGTTTCGTATATGTATATAAAAAAAATGGTACTTGTTCGTTCGCATATTCCCTCCCGGCAATGTGTGCTGCAACTTACGCTACTGCCGACAGTCTTGGGCTGATCTTCTTGGTTCTTTTGGTAAAGTCACGTAGAAGGGAAATAATAAAATAATAAAAATAAAACATAATAAAATAATTCTCACGACGTTTCGGCCACAACGCAAGCAGCCGTCCTCAGGTGAAGAACAGGTCTGTCGGAAAGACAGCGTCTGTCTATTTTTTTTTTTTCCCTTCTACGTGACTTTACCGAAAGAACCAAGAAGATGAATCCCTGCAGTTCAGAAAGCTTTAAATCGAAAGTCTCGGGCTGGTCATTCTTGTCAAAGAGCTGCATAGAAAAATGGGCCTCACCAGCCGAATTAACAAAGTGCGAGTCTCAGTGTTGGATGTCTGCCGTGTTTGGGTTCGTGTCCAGGGAGGGCACTCTGAAGGCCGGAGATCGCCTGCTCACTGTGGATGGAATCCGGCTGCACGGGCTCACTCACGCCGAGGCCACCGCTGTGTTGAAGCAAAGCGGACAGGAGGCCCTCGTGCAGATAGAGTATGACGTCTCCATCATGGGTGAGTGTGGGCGCCACGGTGGCGAGATGTTAACTACCTCGCCTGGTATACAGGAGATCGTGGGTTCGACCCTGACCCTGTGACGGCTGTATATTCGGAGTTTTCATGTTCTCCCTGTGGTTGCGTGGTTTTTTTTCTTTCTTCGGGTCCTCCAGTTTTTCCCTTCCATATTTAGAATCGATGTGCATTTAGAGTATTTAGCTGCTATACATGTCCACATGATAAGCCACTGGCCATGTCACTTATGCAAAAGAGCTATATAACTCACTGGGCCTTACCTGGTAAAATAAACTTTGTTTATCGTTTGTTAGTTTGTAGTTTATCGTGACCACAGCGACTGTCAATTTAATTGCCGACACAGAATAATTACCACTACAGCTATCGCCACCACTGCCACCACCACCACCACCACTAACGTAATTGTCTTCTACGACGCCACCACCCACCACCACCCACCACCACCCACCACCACCCACCCACACCTCCTATTAGCACGGTTGGCTACGTACAGTGAAAAAGAGGTTCAACATACATACCTACACCATCATCATCATCAACGTCTCCCATGACAACCGGCACGACTGTCACCTTCTTCACCGCAAAAAACATGGCTAACACATTAAATGAGGCCACTGCCACCAACGCCATCAACCACTTTGATACCACTGCTCATAGGAGCCCCTGTCATGCTAGCTCCTCCACCATGCTAGTTCCCCATGCCGATGCCCTGCGCTGATTGCGTGTGCTTCTCGCGCGTGCTTCTCGCGCGTGCTTCTCGCGCGTGCTACAACGTGTGCTGGGAAGAATCTGTGATGAACGCGTCGGGGCCTCTGCTGGTGGAGGTGGCCAAGACGCCGGGTGCCAGCCTGGGCCTGATGCTCACCTCGACCCTGAGCCACGGCAAGCAATCCATCGTCATCGACCGCATCCGTGCAGCCAGCATCGCGGAGAGGTGAGTGGCGCACAGCCAGCCTTGCGGTTAGGTGAGTGACACACAGAATCTGAGGTAGGTGAGTGACACACAGAATCTGAGGAAGCTGAGTGACACAGAATCTGAGGTAGGTGAGTGACACAGAACCTCAGGTAGGTGAGTGACACACAGTCTCAGGTAGGTGAGTGACACACAGAGTCCCAGGTAGGTGAGTGACACAGAATCTGAGGAAGGTGAGTGACAGAGTCTCAGGTAGGTGAGTGACACAGAACCTCAGGTAGGTGAGTGACATAATCTGAGGTAGGTGAGTGACACAGAGTCTCAGGTAGGTGAGTGACAGAGTCTCAGGTAGGTGAGTGACACAGAACCTCAGGTAGGTGAGTGACAGAATCTGAGGAAGGTGAGTGACACAGAATCTGAGGTAGGTGAGTGACACAGAACCTCAGGTAGGTGAGTGACACGGAGTCTTAGGTAGGTGAGTGACACGGAGTCTGAGGTAGGTGAGTGACAGAGTCTGAGGTAGGTGAATGACAGAGTCTGAGGTAGGTGAGTGACGCAGAGTCTCAGGTAGGTGAGTGACACAGAACCTCAGGTAGGTGAGTGACACAGAGTCTCAGGTAGGTGAGTGACAGAGGATCTCAGGTAGGTGAGTGACACGGAGTCTTAGGTAGGTGAGTGACACGGAGTCTGAGGTAGGTGAGTGACAGAGTCTGAGGTAGGTGAATGACAGAGTCTGAGGTAGGTGAGTGACGCAGAGTCTCAGGTAGGTGAGTGACGCAGAGTCTCAGGTAGGTGAGTAACACAGCCTGTAAAAAAGCCAGTACCAGTTATTCAGATGTAGGGTTATCGCGAAGCTTGCGGTATAATATTGACTGATACGATATTAAATTTAACATTAAGACGATTATTGGGATATCTCTTTAACTTATTTCTTGTGCTGCCATCTCCTGCGTACCACTGACCGATGCTTCCAAAGGACTTGGATTGTGCGAGTGTAAAAAGGTGAAGACACTTTGACTCGCGTTTAATGAACTATTTTACTCTTCTTAACTACTGCCTTAGTTCAGCGTGAGTCTTTCAGTGCCTAGAGAATGCGTCTTGTGCTTTTAGTACTAAAAAAAATGTCTATTATCAGACACCCACTTGGGTAGCTTTTCATGTTTGCGCCGCGTAGCTCTCCCCCGACGTCTTATCGAGATTGGACGTTGCGTTGTTCAGCAATTAGATTTATCTCCACGTGCTACATAACATCAGACGGAGCCCATAGCCAGACTATTTGATGGGTCCCCGCGTTGCAGGTGCGGAGCGCTGCATGTGGGCGACCAGCTCCTGTCCATCGACGGCACGGGCATGGAGCACTGCACGTTCCAGGTGAGAGCAACACGCGATGGCTTCCTCCCGGCGGCCGCGCCGATCCCCTGTCAGGGTGGCGTCGTGGACGAGGGGCCAGCAGCGCCTGCCGCTTTGTTGCGGAGGTTCACGGTTCGAGCCTCCAGGGATCCCTGGTGTAATACTGCGCGTGTATTAAATGTACAAAAATGTAAACGTAAAAATGCGCACCGTATGTCCGCTTCACGGTGGATCTTAAAGATAAAAGTAGGTCGTGTGTGTGCTGGCGTCGTGGTCCAGAAATATGCCATAATTGAAATTGACTTGCAATTTAAGATGTTTTCTTGTTCATGTTTTAGTTTTTTTTGTTTGTTGCACCCGATTCAAGAGCCGAATGACTCACAGGGCTATACCTAATACATGAAATGAAATAAAAATTACCAAATTGGATGAAGCCACATAACAACATTGTCCACCGTCCCCCGCCCCCCAAATGTAAAACTACCGCAGACCGTACTCCACTGGGAAACACAGCGCCTTCATTGTAGCCATGTGCAATACTGAATGGCACAAATACCAAAATGCACAATTCATTTGATCTGGTAACGCCAGGTCTCTTTGTACCCAGAGCTCAATTCTGTACCAGCGCGATGGGCACGCGTACGTTGAAACGCAGACACCTGGGTGTTGGCTCACATGTGCCTTTTTGTGTTTCAGTGGCACATATCTCTTTTGCTGCGTGTTTAATCATTGAAACAAGTGAAGGCTCTCCTGATGGACTCGTGTGCCGGCTTGCTTTGTCATTTTGCGTGGTTACAGGAGGCCCACCAGCTTCTGGCGAACACCTCGGAGAGCGTTAAGTTGGAAATTCTGCCGGTCCACCAGACTCGCGTTTCCATCAGGGGCTCTGATCACGGTACGGAGCAGAAGCCCAACAGGTGGCCGTGTCAGAAGAGGCATGTCGATGCCGCTAGTCGATGTGGTATTTAGGAAGGCATTTGTCCGTGTGTTTTAGTGCGCTGTGTCGCCGCAGTGAGGCGTTGACATTTCCCTGCGCGCATTCAAAATTTCTCCTGCACGATATCCACGTCACAGCCTGCACTATTGCTGAAAGCCACCCACCTCCCCCCCTCCTTTAGAGGGGGGTACGACCCACGGGTTTAAATCCACTGTCATGACCATTACACAGCTCAACAGTGAGTCTTTAACATGAACATGCAATATGTGATTGCTTAAAAAGTACATTGAGGCAAGGTGTTGTAAGGATATTTTTTTCCGTCATTCTTTCACCTGTTGCTGTCTCCTGTCTCTGGCAGTGGCCACGGTGAGTAGGGGTAAGACCCTGGCTTTGTGTGAAGCTCCTGTGGGCTCTTTCTCTCCTCCCTGGCCTGCGGTTCTCCATTCTTCTGCAAGACGCCCGCCGATTCCTCCCCGTCAGGACCACCGTAAAATTGCCTGCACTTTATTTGACTTGGTGTTGTCTGGCTTTTGTCACTTCGCCGATCCAGGTCAATCGTGCAAATGAAACCATCGCGGCTCTATTGAGTTCTCACCTGGTTCGGCAAATAAACCTCACTTGACTAATAGTCCATGGACCAGAGCAAACTTCGGTGCCATTATAGGTGTAAAATATTTAATGAAAACAAGTCTGTATTTGGCTACTGAACGTTTGTGATGACACGCTTATTAAATAAGGTCGTTTCATAATTCACTATTTTTGGCGATTTAAAGATGTTGGCGCAACGCGAGTTGGTCATGTCAGGTGATCCCAGCAAGGATAATATTTGATCTGGGCCTATGGGCTATTTGTTTGACGTGTGTGCGAGTATCCAGTGGCGTAGTTGTTGGGTGTGCGCAGCAGAGGTCGATACCCGGCTACCCGTACCCGGCCGGGTACCCATTTGCGACCCTGGTGCGGCCGGGTACGGATACGGGTAGACCGTGAGTCACTGGTGAGTAACTGTTTGTCACTCATTTCCCGACGTCTTGACTCTTCTCACAATTCAAGTTCCTAGAATCAACCCACCCACGCCTGCAACATGGCTTCATCCCAGAGGTCGCAATCAGGTACCCGATACCCGTACCCTACTCGTACCCGGCCTGGTACGGTTAAGGTACGGGTACGGCCGGGTACGGCCGGGTACGGGTACCCGTTTGCGACCCTGGTGCGGCCGGGTACGGGTAAGGAATCAAAACCCGTTTGCGACCTCTGGTGCGCAGGCTGTGCAACTGCACCGTGCACCAGGGGCGGTGCCAACCACGCTCTACGCCACTGGTGCCACGCCCCGCGGCTTGTTTGTGCACGGAGATCGACTGACTTTCTTTACCTGTATTGAACCGTTGATTGCCATCAGTAGTTCATTCCAGTTTCATTCAGTAATTTTTTCATGTATAATCGTCCCTTCTGCTAAAACGGATTCAATGAGTCCACGTTGTTCCATCTTTGCCTGTTGTGGTGTGTGCATGATCACAGCCGCTCGCTGTCCATTCTGAATATCCTGTGCACACTGGCTCAGTGATGAGCACGTTGCCTGCTTAGGCTGCTCTGTGTGGCGCCATTTAACTCTTGTCATGGAACAACAACCTCAGGCTCTCATGCTGCTATTGCTACCGTGTATTGTTTACATCTGCATGCATTCCCATTCCATTGTTGTTATTCTTGACAATCGGCCACCACCATCCCTTCTCTTGGTGTGTTCTGTGCAAGCCAAATTATTACTTAAAAGTTTGGATGATGTCTCTAACCTGCGTGTGGTCTCTAATCCACAAGTTTCTCTTCTCTTATCGTAATGCCTCAAGCCTGCACCTGTCCATAGTTTTTTGTGCACTTTTAAAATTCCTACTCTTTGGTTCTTTCGGTAAAGCCACGTAGGTATTTAATTTGATTTTATACTTATGTGACTTTACCGAAAGAACCAAAGAGTATGGATTCCTGCAGTCACGAAAGCTTCAAATCGAGATTTAAAAATTCCGTGAAAATTTTGTTTCATAATAACAATACGTCACCACGACAGGTAGCAGCTCCCTGATTCAACATAGATTGGGTGGCAGGGTGGCGCTGTGGTAACACTTGTGCCTCGGAGCAGCTTTTCCGGTTTCCTCTTTTGGTTAACCCCCCCCCCCCCACCCCCCACTTAACTTTGTAACTTGCAAAAAAAATCTGTAAATTTCTTCATTTGAATTACACGCAGCAACATCGCTCCCTGCTGCGCAAACTTGCCAGGATTTTCCTGCAAGCGTCTTGAGACTCAGTGAGGCTTTTCTGGTAAATACACTGATTAATAATTAAGGTATCATACCAACCAAGGGCCTGTGGATGGGGTGATATTGAATAGTCCAGGAGATTTGTGCTTTTAGTTTTCTTCCAAGAGTTTTTTTCTGATCGTTGTTGACCTTAATTTTAATTCCGATACCGAGTTGGCACTGGTGCACAGCCACAGATAGCAAAAACTCAACACATGAATGTACAACACCGCCCTAAAAGGAATATATATGTACAATTGGCAATGGGCCCCTCCTTCATAGCAGGAGGGTAGAGAAGCCACAGAGATTGAGAGAATAATAGTCGGGAGACTGCTAGATCTGATAACTTTTCCCCCCCCGTAATTTTTTTTGGAGGAGTTTGCGTGGAAAAAAAACGCAACCAACAAAAACCCCCGTTGTCCAAAAAGTTATAGTTTTGTTGAAAGCGGGCAAAATAAGTATACGAAGCGAGCGACTTATTCACACCGGGTGGGGACCCTGATAGAATTGCAACGTTACGAATGAGCGCAGACGTTTCTTTCCGTCCCGTGTCCGCTGCACAGCCGCACTGGTGTCCGCCTCGTTCTCCCCGACCTCACTGCGCGCCCACACTTGCAGCCTGAGCTCGCTGCACGTCGCCACGCTCCCCCGGGGGGGGCTCTACCCGCCGCCCATGAGCCCCCGGGGAACCCTCGCTCGCAGCCGGATGAAGAAGAAAGACTTCAAGAGCTCCCGTGAGTGGCTCCGCGCGACGGCGAACCTTCGGCGTGCACGCCATCGCTCGGCCGGCGATAGAGCGAGCGGCTCGCGAAGGGAAGGTTTTTGCGAGTTCACATCCTGGCTACGGTGTAGACTGTGGCCATCATCGCTTTGGGGTCGATAAAATAGGTATCACTTTTTGGGGAAGGCAACGTTGGTTGTCCTTCCCCTGCACCTCCAATTAGCATGGTTGGCTACGTACGGCGCGAGAGAGGTTCCACATGCATACGTCAATTGGACCCTTTTTAAATCCTTTATATTAAGTTCACTTGCTTGCTTGCTTGCGCGCTTACGACCGTGCAAATCTTTCGGTCCTTTTTTAGCCCACTTCCTGTGATCCAATCGAGCTGACATTTTGCACACAGACTCGTTGTGCGTGACAATTTATTTTCATGAAATTTTTTCCAAAATTTGACACTTTTTAGGAATTTTTTTTTTATATTTAATTACCAATTGCTTAATGGTGGCAGGCAATCATCTGACCCATAGGTGGCAGCCATCTCAAGCCAGAGGACGAGATGACTCAAGCCGCCACGCATATAAAGGAATAAAGGATTTATAGTCTAAAACTTTGTTTTTACGGGTTAATTTTTATATCATTGGAAACCCTTCACCACTTGGCAGAGAGGTTTTTTTTCTTTCCGCCAGCAACAATAGATTGCTGGTGATCGAGGCACCTGGACTCTTTGGGTGGAACTTCTGCTCAAACTGCCCCTGTGAACAGCACATTGATGGGAACGTCGCACATCGTGCCGAATGGCAACCCGGCACTGCCTGAAAACACCTGGGAGAATTTAACCCGTCGCTCACCCCTTGGCTGTTGCTCCCGTCGTCCGTCAAAGCCGCTGACTTTTCGCTCGCCCACCTCGGCACGCTCTCCCCATTGTCCCGCGCCGCAGTCTCCATCGCATCGAGCACGCTGGGTCTCAACGGGCAGGTGGTCCACACGGACACGACGGAGGTGGTTCTACTCGGTGACCCCATGTCGGGCTTTGGCCTGCAACTCCAGGGAGGCGTCTTCTCCACGGAGCTGCTTTGCTCCCCACCCCTGGTCGGCTTCATCGAGCCCGACAGCCCGGCCGAGAGGTACAGTCGAGCAAATAAAACAGCCAAAGGTTCCCCTACGTAGCCTTAATGGACTGTTGGGGCTTGTGTTGTCAAGGAGCACACATTAAGGCTGTCTCGGCACACAGAGAGCATTGGGTGGCCAGCACCATGCATGCCCAGTGGTGAGGTTCACACACCGCACCGTGGCACTTAGAACCGGTTCAAATATTGGCCCCCTGTTATTGGTCATGAGCGGGAATCGAACTCGGGCCGCCGGGTTCGTAGTGCAGTGTGCGAACCACTGCGCTACCGGTTGAGCATATGCACACACACACTTCGCTGTACAATGGGCATGGTGGGATTTTTTTTATACATTCAAACCAATCCAAGCCGGACTTGACTAAGCCAGAATTCAGAGTAAGCCCAAAAAGCTACCGAAATAAGTAAATAAGATATGTAAGTCTTGACTTAAAGCTTTCGTCACTGCAGGAGTTCATATTATTTGGGTCTTTCGATAAAGTCGCTTAATTTTTTTTGTTCTACGTGACTTTACCGAAAGATCCAAAGAATAAGATATGTAAATGTCCTGCTTAATACAAGTTAACCTTGTGCCTTCAGTTGTGCCTTCCATGGCATGTGTTGATTTTCGTCAGCATGTCTGTATGTATGTATGTCTGTATGTCTGTCTGTATGTATGTATGTCTGTATGTATGTATGTAAGTGTGTCTGTATGTTGAACTTATTTCCCACCGTACATAGCCAACCGTGCTAATCGCAGGTGTGGGGGAAAGACAATGAACTTAACTTAAAAAGCAGTTCTAAAGAGATTACATTTAGAAGTGCATAGCTTGCTCATATCGGAAGGAAGAGCATTCCAGACGGCCGCAGACGCGGCGACCGTCTTTGTTCGACGGCCAGCGTGGACGACGTGCAGCAGCAGGATCCGACCATGCCTCACGATGACGGCTTTTTAAATCCTTTATATTAAGTTCGCTTGCTTGCTTGCGCGCTTACGACCGTGCAAATCTTTCGGTCGTTTTTTAACCCACTTCCCGTGATCCAATCGAGCTGACATTTTGCACACAGACTCGTGCGTGACAATTTATTTTCGTGAAATTTTTTTTCCAAAATTTGACACTTTTTAGGAATTTTTTTTTTATATTTAATTACCAATTGCTTAATGGTGGCAGGCAATCATCTGACCCATAGGTGGCAGCCATCTCAAGCCAGAGGACGAGAGGACTCTAGCCACCACGCATATAAAGGATTTTTAGTGAAAAACTTTGTTTTTACCGGTTAAATTTTTAGCGGCGAGCTTGGCCGCGCGACGTCACGTGTGCGTTTTGTGTGTGCGCGTGCGTGCATCGCGAACCGGGGCCTGCAGGTGCGGCCTCCTCCAGGTGGGCGATCGCGTCCTGTCCATCAACGGCATCTCCACGGAGGACGGCTCGCTGGAGGAAGCGTCGCAGCTTCTCCGAGACTCGGCCTTCGCCGGCCGAGTCTCCGTCGAGATAGAGTTCGACGTCGCAGGTAGCTGGCCCTCTGCCGCTGCCAACTCTCCCCCCCCCCCCCCCCCCCCCCCGACGTGATTGAATTGTCAACGCGCGTGGCACTAAGCGCCGCCGTTCTTTCTTTTAGCACGAGGCCATCGCGAAGGTTGGTGCTGTGTTTCGTGGGACGTGGTCTGCGATGGTTTCACGATAGCGGGCCATGTTGCAATGCGTCTTCCCCAGTCGACTAACTTGCGGGTATATATATTTGTTAAATGGAAAGGTTTGGACCGTGACGCCCGCACGTGATCGCCTTACTCTGTTGAGTAATGTCGTGGGTTCTTTCTTGTCCGCTGTTGATAAATGCCGTGTTCTAAATGCACAAATTGCCCGTAATCGGAATGTATACTTCATTTTTTATTACGTGTAATGTGATTAATGATTGGTTTATTTTAGGTTACGTTGAGATATAATATCAGGTTTTAAACTATAATCCTCTTCCATTAGACAGAGTCAGTGAAATCAAGTTGTCACGTGGGCAAATATACCAATTGATTAGTTTTTTCAGCAAACTATAATGTTGAAAAGCAAGGAAAATTTTTCGAAAAAATGTAGTTTGATGTTTCGCTGAAGATTACATCCGGCGTGATCAGGCGTTTACAAAATCTCAGCCTCCAATATGAATCTGTGCAATGTTTGCTCTGATTAAACTTGAACTATTTTTTGTGTTTTATATATATATACTAGGAGAAGTACCCGGCGTTGCCCGGGTGAAAAATATATTTCTTAATAACCTTACATATATACACAGATGGGCTGCTACCCCTGCCCCCCCCCCCCCCCCCCAGCCACGATCTCCTCGGCCGCTGTGCAGTAATATGTACGGCCTATAGTGTGGTGGGGTGTCGAGGCCTAGTACCGTGCAGAGCCTCCGGCCTCGCCTAAATTGCCCACCCGGCTGAGGCTGGGTACTGGGGCCGTTACCCCCCCCCCCCCCCCGCGCTACAATAATACTGTCTAATCGCTATAATTTTATTATCAACCGACCCTATAATAGTAATTGCACACATTGGGGTAGGGGGGGAGTGAAGAGGACGTGAAACTTTGATGAATTTACCTCAGAGTCGCGTGTTAATGCGTGCGCATATTTTTAACGGGAATTAAAAATGGCGTCCACCCCGCAGCGAATGCGTCGCTACCCGTTGCCAGGGGCAATCGCCGTGGAAAACCAAACGGACCAATCGTGTCTCGCAAATCCCTCACATTTCGTCCAATGAAACTGCGTATGGTCCGGCGACACACAGACAGACAGACACACACACAGACAGACAGACAGATTTGCGATTTTATATATATAGATTTTTTTTTCATGAGATTTTTTTGCTGTATACAAGAACAAAGGCCCGTAGCAGAACGTTGGGTGACAAAAAAACAACCGTACGAGAATATCCCCCAGGCCTAAGTTACCCGACGCGTTCTGATTGATAGGGGGGGAACAGGAACCAACCTTGATGTATACTTAGAAGCATCTGTTTTTCCAGCCAAATGCAAGAGATGGTGCTTGTCTCGATTCACTGTTGAACTCCAAATGTGTTTTCCTTTGTTTGTTTTTCTTTGTGTTTACAGAATCCGTGGTCCCCAGTAGCGGCATCTTCCACGTGAAGCTCCCGAAGAAGAGGGGTGTGGAGCTTGGAATAACGATCAGCTGTGAGTGGGTTTTGCTATCGGTATTTCTCTCCTGTTAATATCGAGTCCTGTGTCTCTGATTCTATGTCCCTAGCTTGTTTACCTTCCTTCCATGTAATGTTTTATCCAGCTGGATTGTAATGCCAATATTTTCAAAGTAATTTGACCGAGCCAGCTTATGTTACACGAAATTTGATTTTATTTAATATCGATGTATGTGTTAGCACGCTGCGCTACGAACCCGGCGGCCCAATTTCGATTCCCGCTCACGGCCAACACCGGTGACGATTTCTGAACCAGTCCTGGGCCTCTCCCTAGGTCGACTCAGCCTCACATCAGTACCTGGTGCGGTGTGTAAACATCGCCACCGGGGAGATAAAGGCAGCCGGGCATGATGCTGGCCACCCACCCCCTCGTGTGCCGTGCCGGCCTTCAAAGCTGCTCGCTAACAGCACTAGCCCCAACAGTCTGTTTAGGCTATGCGGGGGATCTTTGTCTTTCATCTTTATAGATAGATATATAGCTGGCTTGGCAGCTCAGCGGTAAAGTGAGCGGCTAGCAATCAGAAGGTTGCGATTTCAAATCTTCGATGTGCAATGACTCGGCACCATCATTCTGGGGTCGGTACAAATGACCTGTCAACAGCGGTTGTCCTACGGATAGACTCGCTCGTGCCATAGTAATGAGCGATTTTCACCACTGGCACAAGGTTGGGAACAGGAGCTGAGCACGGCCCTGTGCTCGTTAATGCGACGAAGTCAACCCGACGAGAAACCAACGTCGTGTTTCCGTCGTGGGAGGCAATCTTGAGCTCCGGATGGGTGCGCTGCTGTCGCATGTAAACCGACGACCTCGTCGTTCCAGCTACGTCACGACGCAGTTTCGGGGAGCCGCTGGTCATCACGGACATCAGGAAGGGCAGCGTGGCGCACAGGTGAGTGCGCAGACTCCCACAGCGACGGGATAACGCCACGCCCACGGTGACGATGTGGTCTCCCTCGCCTGGTATGCAGGAGGTCGTCGGGGGTTCTATTCCGTGCCCTGACGCCTATATATTTGGAGTTTGTGTGTTCTCTCCCCGTGGTCGCGTGGATTTTTTTCTCCGTGTTCTCCGGCCTTTCCCTACATTTTAAAATATGCTAACGTTATTTAGATTATTTGGCTGCTAGAAATTTCCACGTGATTAGCCACTTCCTTGAGCTATCATTTGTGGCAAGGTCGCTTCTGAGAAATGAGCTAACAGCTCCGTGGGCAGGCGGTCTACGGCCTTCAGAGTGCCCTCCCTGGACACGAACCCAAACACGGCAGACATCCAATGCTGAGACTCGCACTTTGTTAATTCGGCTGGTGAGGCCCATTTTTCTGTGGAGCTCTTTGACAAGAATGACCAGCCCAAGACTGTCGGTAGTAGCGGCAGTTACAGAACACATTGCCGGGAAGGAATATGCAAACTAACAAGTACCATTTTTTTTTACATACATATACGAAACATGCAGAATGTTACTGCAAACAGTATACTCTCCGCTATAGCACTGACACACGTGGTCCGTAGTGAATAAACCCTTTGCCTGCCAGAGCCGAATAGAATGTGACTACAGGCACGGGTATTTCAAATCCGTTCTTTAAAACCTCCCCACCTCCCCCCCAAGGCGAACCATCTCCTCTCATATTCAGTTCCTCTACTCTGCACTCCTATCATGTTTTTGTATTCTTTGCTGTTGTAACTTTCTGACCCGCTCCTACTGCACATCTGTGAACAAGAGCTTCATGGCTCATTTTGATTCCTCCAGTATAAATAAAGATTGTGCTCTCTCCGAAACTTAGCGTTCGTTATCATCGCTAAACACTTCTTGGAATGCATTCAAGGGCCCTTGCACACACACGTGACATTTAGTCTTCCTTGTTGATGCGGCGTATTTCTTGATCAGGCCACCGAAAATAACGCAGAGCAGGGCGACGGGTTTCTCCAGCTGCAGGTATTTGAGTAACGCGACAGCCCTTTTCATTGTAAACCGCTGTGCGCGTGTGCTGCTGGGTCCGCGTCGGGGAAAATAAGGATCGGAACGCTGGAACCCGGGGACCGACTGCTCGCCATCGACCAGGTCCACTTGGAGAACGCGTCGATGGCCGACGCGGCGCAGGTGCTGAGGCAGAGCGAGGACCTGGTGAAGCTGAAGATCCGCAAGGATGACGACGGAGCCAGTACGTTTGTACGCATGTTTGTTGTACGCGTGTATGTTGAACTTCCGTCACACCGTACGTAGCCAACCGTGCCAGCCGGAGGTGTGCGGGAAGGACCTCAAACTAAACAAATAAAGCAGTAAAATGAAAAAAAGGGCATTGCTCTAGTGGCTTCCTAATGTCGGAAGGAAGAGTGTTCTAGACGCTCGTAGGAGCACATCTGAGAGTGCTTTTATTATGAATCTGAGAGCGCGCGATGCGGTGACAATAACGGATTTAGCCGCACTGCCCTCTGCGGGACTCCACCACGTAGTGCATCTCCGCAGCCGCCCTATAACAACCTGGCGTGCACAGCAACCTCCCATCCAAGCGCCTCTCAGGGCTCAGCCCCTGCCTTAGCTCCAGAGATGTGACGAGATCCGCTGTCATTCCGGGTGATTTGACCAGGGGCATCCCTTACACAGCGTCATATTATCTTCTTGGTTCTTTCGGTAAAGTCACATAGAATGGAAATAATAAAAATAAAACATAATAAAATAATTCTCACGACGTTTCGGCCACAACGCAAGCAGCCGTCCTCAGGTGAAGAACAGGGCTGTCGAGAAGACAGTCTGAATGAGACACCCCAGGCTTGGAGTGTCTATTTAAGCTGGGTTGGAGGGGGAAGAGCGCCTTGACAAAATAATTTGCATATCAAGAGGAATTTAGCATATTTATGGGAAATGCAGATTATTTCCATTCTACGTGAATTTACCGAAAGAACCAAGAAGATGAATCCCTGCAGTCACGAAAGCTTTAAATCGAAATTTAGCGTCATATTACTTGCGAAACATTTTACCCATAGGAGTCGGAGCTGGGGGGGGGGGAGGTGCGGGGGTGGGGGCATTCGCAGCTATTAAGTTGCGTGTGCTATTGCGAAAGTTTTCCTTCGTGACACGCGTGAGTGTGCATTGCGCAGACGATGAGGGAGGAGCGATCAGCTACACCGTGGAACTGAAGCGCTACGGGGGTCCCCTGGGCATCACCATCTCCGGCACCGAGGAACCCCTCGACCCTATCACCATATCTGGCCTCACGCCCAGTGGACTTGCAGAAAGGCGAGTTCCCGTCCCCCAATGCATGTACGGTACACGCACGGCACCGAGTTTAATCTGTAATCGTGTCCGAGCGCTTAGAGGTGATGGATCACGTCAACCCACGTTATAGCTCTCTTAAATGGAACGCGTGAAAGCCGTCCACAGCATTGGTGGTGCGTGGCAGCTGGCCTAGACCCGATGTCCCGTCGCCCGGGCCGGGGAAGTTGTGACTCCTGGCGCTTGTGCGAAATTTCACAGCGGTGGCGTAACTTTCACACGCTCACGCACGGCCTCTTTGTGTCAATCCACTGCTGGATGAGGGCCTCCCCACGCTGTGCGGGCCATGGTAGTGGGGGGTTACTTGAGTGTACTTCTTCACACTGGCAGGTTGGTGAAGACAGAGAGCGGTGTGGGGCATAGCAGTTCGGTACAACAACGGATTTGGCTGCACTGGCCTTTGCTGACCCCACCATGTAGTGCAGCCCCCGCAGCCACCTATAACAACCTTGGTTTAACACGTAGGCTTTCGCGACCATTATTATACAGTAATGGTAAATGTTGTAGGTTTACTCTCCAACACACAACAGTGTGCTGAACTAGTAAAGAATTGGTATGTTTTATTTACGTGACAAACCTTCATTATTGACTGCGTCGGGTGGTGCCAAGTTTAACGACACATTTATATATGTGTACGCGATCTAACCCAAAAACCTCTTACGGATATAACAACCTTGCATTGCACAGTGATCTCCCAGCCAAGCACGCTCCTTTAAGGCTCAGACCTGCTTAGTTTCAGAGATCTGATGAGACCAGCCACCATTATGGGTGATTTGACCAGAGACATCGATAATTATGCGGCGTTATATTACTTGTGAAACCATTCACCCATGGGAGTCGGATTCATTTGTAGCTGGTAAGTTGTGGCGAGATGTTAACTTCCTTGCCTGGTATACAGAAGGTCGTGGGTTCGATCCCAACTCTGACACCTGCTGCATATTTGGAGTTTGCGTGTCTCTCTCCCTGTGGTCGTGGGGATTTTTTTCCGGGTCCTCCGGTTTTTTCCTCCACATTTATAAACAATGCGCTTCGAGTATTTGGCAAAATTTCAACATGACAAGCCACTTTGTTGGGCTACCATTTGTAGCCAGGTCCCTTCTGAAAAAGAGCTGTATAGCTCAGTGGGTCTTACCTGGTAAAATACAAAATAGTTTCGTTCAAAGAGTCCATGTGTGACACGGGAATTGACAAATGGCCTCGTCAAATCACAGAAGCTAGGCTGGTTTAAGCCTGGACTGTGCTTGCAACAGATCTGGTAGGCTGCTGCAGGGTTAGGTTTGTGGGTAGCAAGAGGCAATTGTGGCAATTTATTTATTTTTGTGCGGTACTATGCTCCCACATCTATACCCCTCACCTTCACCAACCTGCACTATCCAGCATGGTGAAGTATGTCGAAATAACCCCAACGACCACCACGGCATGGGGAGCCCTTCATCCAGCAGTGGACTGTTAAAAGGGCTGTATACGATGCTACATATATGTAAATATATTCCATAACAGAAGTCCTCGTATTCGCAGCGTAATCGCTTGCCCTTTCCGATCGACGTTTTGCAGGACTGGCGCCATCCACGTGGGAGACCAGATCCTGGCCATAAACAACGTGAGCCTCAAAGCGAAGGGGCTGGCTGAAGCCATCCAGCTGCTGCAAAGGTCCAGCGAAACGGTCGCGCTAAAGATAAAAAAACCCACTCAACAACGTAAGTGGCAGACACGGTGGTTTCCTCTCGCTGAATATTATCGCATTTTCTAACGCTGTCCGACCTTGGGTTGAAAGTTTACACAACAAAGGCTTATTCCTAACAGCGTGCTTCAGCCGCATGGAACCTCAAAAACATAATATTCAGGGCCTACCTTGGCTCCTCCCACTCTCAACCAGTATATATACAAGGACTGTTTTCTTGGAATTTCTCTCACTTGATACAGCTATCGTGCTGTGACGGTTCCACCTGAAGATGGAAGCTTGTGTTGCCTCCGAAACATCGTGATTTTTATTTTATTTTTATTTTACTTTTATTAATTTAAATTTTTTACCTACGTGACTTTACCGAAAAAACCTAAGAATATGAATCCTTGCAGTCACGAAAGCTTCAAATCTATAATTTAAAGCATCTGTCTGAACGTCAGCTCTGTCCGTTGTAGTTTTGCTCTGCATCTACATCAGCCGTACGAAAGAAGAAGAAGACCGTGCCCTACCGCAGGCATCTCGAGGAGTTTTGTAGAAAGTTCGAGGGCAAGAAATGCTCAACACGCAGCGCCCAAATCCCTCATAAAAAAAACACTCGGTTTAAAAGTAGCTGTGAAAACTTTCGTGTTTAACATTTGTCGTTTATCCATTGACCCGACCGTCCCATCGCTTCGGCGGCACGCCACTCCTCTCGACGTGTCCCGCAGGGACGCGCGACGCTCCGAAGCTTGCCGTCAAGTTGAGCGAGCCGGCGGACGAGCTGGCCGACATGAGGACACTGGGCAAGCTGTCCGACGCGTTTTCCGCCGCGACCGTGCCCAGCGTGGACGGCACCGCTGACTCGTGGGACAGCTCAGGCGTAGAGACGGCCTACAGCAGCCACGGTGATTCATTCATCATTCATGCCCCCCCCCCCCGCCTGCCACTGCACGCTTTCTGCCAGTTCACACGGTCGACGCACTCGATTAATTGGCGCGGCAGGGGTTGGCGCGCAGTGGTGTAACCACTCGTGCCGCACGGCAAGAAGGGCCTGAGGTTCAATTGCCGACTCGGGCGCCTTTGTGCGTGGAGTTTATATGTTCTCTACCCCTCTTCTGTGTGGGTTACCTGCTGGGGTTCCCTGGGTTTCCTCCCGTAGCTAAACAAAATGTGCAACGTGACTGGTATTGGCCAGACATCGCAATACCAAAAATGTACTTCCAAATTACACAATTTGGGCAACTTAAAACTAAATTTATTTTTTTATTTTACCAGGTAAGGCCCACTAAGCTATGTAGCCCTTTTTCAGAAGCGACCTGGCCACAAACGATTGCTCAACGAAGTGACTTATCACGTGGATATTTATAACAGCCAAAAATCCACGCAACCACAGGGAGAAAACATGCAAATTCCAAATATACAGAAGGCAGGGTCGAGATCGAACCCACGACCTCCTGCATACCAGGCGAGGTAGTTAACATCTCGCCACCATGGTGCCCACTACACATAGGAACATCGGCCCCCATCTGTAAAACCTTGCTATGACCCTCTTGAAAAAATAATCTAAAGACTGAGGTTTTCGTGTGTAAACCAGCATATCAAAGGAACAATCAAAAGTTGCTGGTTTGCTGTGAACGTAAAATTTTGGCGTGATATGAAAAAACTACCCCTGTCAAAGCAATGCGTATATCAACCGTAGTCACCTTCCAGCCAGCCACGTTTCAAATTAGATTTAATAAAATTAGTAAGTTTGATTTTTTTTTTTATTTCCTTCAGAATGAATAGGACTTATGCAGTATATCTCTTTTCTAGATGTTACCACGGGATGGCAGTAGCAGCAGACAAAAAGTGTGTGTGGCATGCAAACAAATCCTGCATACTTGAAGTGTTGGGACAGGAGGGCATTGCCAGGTCCCGAGAATGGATGGGCACCAGCTGTGAAAGTCTTAATATTGATTGAATGTGGGCCATAATTTTATTCACAGATGAAAAAACATGCTATTGTGATGCGTGTAGCATCCATTAATAGGGTATATTAGTGTGATGACAGTGAACTCTCGATTATCCGTGGGTGGATTTTGTGAGTTGCGGATTAACTGTGCTTGCTTAAAACAAATTCTGTACTTTACCGATTCTATCGAGAGCCACTTTGCACTCGGCCACTGGGCTCTGAGCACGCGAACTTTTGCAACGGACGGAAAACTCCCTCCCGCTCGACCGTGTCGCCGCGTTGGAGCTGCCGTCCCCTTGCTGTGTTCGCCGTGTGCCGTGTGCGTGGCAGGCCCGCCGCAGTACCAAGTACAAGGGGGGCTGTCTCTTCTGCCGTGCGTGTGGCGTGCGCGGCAAGCAGGTACCGCGTACACGGGAGACCACGCCTACCCCCCCAGCGACATTGGCACCGGCGACGATGACTGGGACAAGCCCACGGCCATGTGAGTCGAAAACATTTTTTTTCCCATCTACGTGACTTTACGGAAAGAACCAAAGAGTATGGATCCTTGAAGTCACGAAAACTTCAAATCTAGAACTCTCTCGTGTCGTCGTCATTATCCCTCTCGGGCCTACGCAGGCCGCTGAGTGCGTGGCCTGGTGGCAATGCCTCCCCAATGCTCTCTGTCACGAATGGTGGTGCTGGCTTTCTGCCCATGATGTTTCGCTTCACTTCTATGCAATGCCTCAGTCACTCGCACCCTTTGATCTGTCTTTTGCTAGGCTTTGCCCACCCTCCATATCCCACTATCAGTGGCCACATTGCCTATCCTGTGTGTTCTAGGCTGTCCAATATCTAGGCCAGTGTCGGCCTATGCAGGAATTATAGGAACATTAATTCTCTCCGAGCATGCTGCTACACATTCTGCAGGACTGACATGCATTACAGTTGTCTGAAAAGCACCGCATTTTGTCATTCAGCCGCATAAGTTGCACTTATTCATATGACCAAACCATCCGGAATGAGCCTGATATCATCAGACCTTGGAAGCTAAGCAGGCTTGAGCTTGGATAGTGCTCGAATGCATGACGAACCGTGCATTAAACGTGTTACAGGCTGCTGTGGGGGCTACTAATTGTTGTGCTTTACTTCTATGCTCCCGCGTCTCTGCTCTTTGCCTTCATCAACTCGCACAGGCCAGCGTGGTGAAGTGCAGTCAAATAAACCCCGTGACGTACATAACGTGGAGAGGCCCTCATCTAGCGGTGGATTGACACGCAAGCGGCCGTGTGTGCACGTGCGAGTTACAACCGCCGCTGTGCAATTCCACAGAAACGCTGGGAGTCAGAACTTCCTCAGCCTGGACGACGGCTGCTACTGGAGAAAGCCTCTGCGGGACATGGGATCTCGCCATCTTCCCCGAGCAATGAATGACCTGGAGGTAAGGTTTTCACACGTTCCTTTTAAAAGAGTTGTAATGCGGGTTAACGTGCTCTTGTCATCTCTGAGCATTGGGATACCTGAGCTATGGAATTACGAACACGGTTACAGGTTACTGGGAACTGCGGTCCCCTTTTTATATGTAGATATAATAAATATTTTACTAAACAAGAGCTCGGTACAAAGCATGAGCGATGGGGAGAGGGCGTACAGATATTCTGCGGACGACAAGCCCAAGACCAAATGCCCACGGGGCAAGGGAAAGGGAGACCATGGTTACTCTTTAAACTCTCCACGCGTCCGCCAACCGACCCACCACCTGATCTGAAATTATACACGAACCCCCGATTTTTGCAACGGGTTTGGACTTTTTCTGTACATTCTCAGACCACGAATGGCTGTCCTCTCTCCCCTCCGTCCCACCTCTTCTCCCCACAAAACCAGCAAAGATCAAAGCATGAACACATCAGTGATATTAGAGGAGATGCGAGTCGTGTGAATAATTTGAGACGCACGCACAAAGTTTGTACGGATTGTGTGATGAAGAAATAAATATTGTACGAAAAGATATTGAAAGATAACCGGCCAGTCAGAGAGCATGAGCTCAAATCCCCGTCAGGAGGTTGACTCAACCCATCATCCCTCTAGGGTAGAAAAAATATATACCATGTTGTCCTATGGAGTAGCTGTCCCCCCGCATGGGATAGTGGAATTCCTACCACTGGTTCAGGCAGGCCAACCGAGTGAGTGCCTTCCAATGCTACCAGTTAATTTAAACGTAATCATGCCCTTTGCGAATAAAACCTTTTTGACTTTCATGACTGCAGGAATTCATATTCTTTGGGTATTTTGGAATTAACAAAAACTACGTAGTTTTTGTTATTTTCTTTGAACCTATTTACGTGACTCCGTAGTTTTTGTTATTTTTCTGTTATTTTGTTTTTTTCTTTTAACCTATCTACGCGACTTTACCGAAAGACCCAAAGAATATGAATACCTTTTTCATGAGTTGGTCTAAAAAGGATTGTTTCACTTCGTCCAATGACCTCTTTAGCCTCGGGGACCCCCCTGATCGATGGCAGCTGTGTCCCCCCGTTGTTTCAGACGAACCTGCTGCACTCCACCAGCACCTCGAGCCTTCACAGCAGCACGCTGCTGGAAGCGTCCATGCAGAGGCATGGCCACACTTGTCGGAGGAGCAGCAAGCCCCCCATTGGAACAGTTCCCAAGCGCAGCTACAGCCTGCCACGCAACACCCAGGACAGGCAGCCAACGAGAGAGAAGACGGATGACATGTCCTCTGCTTCGATGCAACTCCACAAGGTGTGATGCTAGTGCAAGACGGGTCGTGTTTGTTCACTACCGTGAACTCGCGATTGGAGATCTCATGAGCTTTGAAACTCTTTTGCACAAATGTTCAGCAGGGGTGGGTCAGAAAGTTACAACAGCAAACAATAAAAAAACGATAGGAGTGAAAAGTATAGGAAAGGTAAACCGATCGCCTAAAACATCTACAAAATAAAAAATATACTCAAACTCAGTAGCCACCTGGCCACAAATGAAAGCTCAACGAAGTGGCTTATCACGTGAACATTTATAGCAGCCAAATAGTCTAAATGCAGGTTTCTAAATGTGGAGGGAAAAACCGGAGGACCCGGAGAAAAGAGCCACATAGCAAAGGGGAGAACATGAATACAGAATTTGCCAAACAGCATTCCAATGCCGAACGATTACCTGCAAATTACTCGATTTGGATCACACGTAGCAACATCGCCCCCTGTTAGGACGACTTGGCGGGAAATCTCCTGAATAAGAGTCTTGAGACTCAGCGAGGCCCTCCTGGGTGACCAAGCGTGATGTTAACCACGGTTCCTGTTTTATTGCAGTTGATGCTTTACAAGGACAGAGACGGTGAAGACTTTGGCTTCAGCCTCTCAGATGGGCTGCTGGAGAAGGGCGTCTTTGTCAGCGCGGTGAGGCAAGGGGGCCCGGCCTCCATCGGAGGGCTCCAGCAGTACGACCGCATTCTTCAGGTCCGGTGTTTTTCCATTCCCGCTCACGGCAAAGTCGTAAACTATTAAACTAGAATATTTGTATTTTTTACCAGGTAAGGCTCACTGAGCTAAATAGCTCTTTTTCAGAAGCAACCTGGCCACAAATTATAGCTCAACCAAGTATTTTTATCACGTGGGAATTTTAAGTAGCCAAATACTCTCAGCGCACGTGGATTCTAAATGTGGAGGGAAAAATCCGAGGATCGGGAGAAAATTCCACGCGACCGTGACAAAGGAGTTAACATCTCGCCACCGCAGCGCTCATTCCGTAGGACTGGCTTGGTTTAGTTGATTTTGTTTAAACAGGTGACAACCCAAGATACCAGGATGGTGTCTTCATTCACAAGAATGACCTGGATCACAAATCTGATTTTATAAGTAATTGGTCACTCTTCCAATTATTGATTTGATTACTCTCAACAATCAAATAACACAAATATGTTGGAGAGAAAAAATTCTCACCCTCCACTCCCACGTGAGCCGCTGGACGGGAGGTGACTAGTGGGGGCATCATAAGCCAAGTCATGCTGGGCGTGGCTTATAGGGGGTTTCCAGCATTCAGGAGACAGAATGTCGGAGCGATCACAGAAAAAAAAGCACTCAATTGCAATGTTTATTCGTTGGATCTACGTACTCGACTAATCGTCCCAGCTCTATAATAATTATCAAAGCGCATGCAGGTGGTGGCTGCTACTGGACTACAGGCAGTGGCTTCATCACACACAGTCAGTCCTACAATCAGCAATGGGGGCTGCACACCGCTGATGCAGTACAGCACAATGCGGACGTACAGAGCATCGAATTGCGACTCCATCTCACAACGCTGCACGGAAATCGTGGCCTTCCCTGCTCATTTATTTATTTCTGCTTCAGGTGAACCAGATGCACACACGCAACGCCGACTGCTGCCTGGTGGTTCCTCTTGTAGCTGCGTCGGACGATTGCCTGCAGCTCTTGGTTGGACGTACATTTTCAAACCCCGAAGAGGTGCGTTTGTGTCGTGGTCTTCTTACAAAGATAAAGATCTCCCCCGCCCCTCCGTATCGCCTGCATAGGCTGTTGCAGCAAGTGCTGTTCACGAGCACCTATGAACGCCTGCACGGCGCACAGAGGCGGTGTGGCCAGTGCTGTTGTATACACACCACGCCATGTACTCGTTATGGCTGAGACAACCCTGTAGAGACCCAGGATCGGTGCAGATATTTGTCACTGATGTGTGCAATGGGGTTTTTAGCTTAACGTGGCACTTTTCTGGAGCGTGTCTACCGCGATAAATGAAGGATTACTGAAATGAACTACTAGAATAATGATTGCACACCCATGTGTAGATGTAAAATTGAAAGAAAAAAAACCCATCTAATATGATAACATAAACTTTCACGTTTCCTTCTGTTTTTCTTTGAAGCACTGCGACATGAACCCTACTCGCCCTGATCCTGTCCATCAGAGTCCGTGGATGGGTAGGACTTCGAGAGACAGCGAGCGTCGAACATTGCAAGAAAGCAACGTGAAGACGCTGTGACGTTAGCCGCGACATCGGAGTTCCCGGAAGGACAAAAAACGAGCTGTGAAGTTGTTGGTTTCGTGTATAATTTCAAAGTGTATTTATATAAATATCAACACTGAAGTTAAGTGGTGCTTAATGGCAGCATAACGTTTTACATATATTTAGATTTTTTTTCTCCCAACCGTGTTTCTCTTTGTTCTTGCGGCGTTTTCCCATGAGAAGACTCACATTTCATTTGGCTAAATGATAGCTATCAAAGATTGTACGTGGTTCGTTTTTTTTTATTCTTTCTCAGCATTCATCGTATTCCTTTATCCACAGCGGAATGGAGTGGAATGAGGTCCGCTACAAAAAAGGGGTTCAGAACTTGATGTTTTGCTATTCTCATTGATGAAGGTTTTCACGTTAGATAGGCTCTACGTTTCACACATGTGCGTAGTCTGCAGAAGCTTTAAAGGAGCGGGCGAGATGTGTAAGTTTTCGAATTTTCGACTTTAGAAAATGTGAACCATTGCGACGGCACACGATGGCCTATTTGTGGAATAATGTAACGGGATATTTTAACGTCCACTGCGCGGCGGACGCTGCCTGTCCCGTAATGGTTAATACGCTCGCGGGATTATTAACCGGGGTGTCCGCCAGGTTCGAACCGCAATTGGCCTGCAGTGAAAACCCTCTCCAAAACCTCTCATATACGGTGCCTTTGTAATTTCGTCCCGCGCCTTTACACATCTTGAAAGTGGTCCAAAAGTGTTTGTTGATATGTGTAGATGCTAGGATAATGCATTTCTCAAATCAAAAGCAAGCATACATTTTCTTCAAATCAATTCCAAGTTCATTATTTCCCGCGTTTGTGATGTGGAAAAGTTCCTGTTTGAAGATGTCAGAATAGACATTGAAAAGTCCCTGGTCTGATAAACCTCCAATGAGCACATAACATACATACATAAAAAGTAAGCATACATTTTCCTTTAAGCAGAAGATTAACTAAAGGCCCGATTGAGCCATTTGAAACATTGCCTCTTTTCAAGAGCTACCTGGGTGCTACTACAGAGTCAATTTCAAGTCGGGTCAAAGACTCTGCAGAATATATAACGCCGATTTATTGTGACCTGGAAACACATTTTACAGCACAATTATGAGAGAAAAAGCATGTCGATGATTGGATCTGGCAGTTGTTGCGGCATGCGGAGTGATAAAACACGTGCAGAGTGGGATAATACGATTTCACTTGATGACTGTATTCTCTGGATAATTATAAGGCGCTTGATGAAAGTAAGTCACACTCCAAACTTGTGCCCGATGTCAATGAACTCAAGCAAATGTGGTTGCGTGCACATACACCTGCTGAATCATAAGAACCACCCTCAAACTTTAATATAAATTGGGGGAAAGAAGTGTCTTATAATCTGGAGGATATGGTAATATATGGCGAGGACAAGAAGTTTGTCGATCTATTTGAGCAAGAGTGACAGCGATTGTCATTGCCAATAATATTCCTGCTGCATTGCGTAAATTTTTATAGCTTTGGCGAACGCACTTTGGTATTGCAGTTTTGTACTCTTGCTTGATTTTGACACTTTTTTTTTACACTTTGTTTTGAAGATCCCTCACTCTTTTTATATCTCACGGACACTCGGCAAAAGATATTTTTCCTGACGGATTGCGCTTGTGCCCAAAGCATCGTGTACAGCCAGCGCAACAGGACTCGTAGTGATCTGGTAGAGCTCCCTTCTATTGGAGGTCGTGTCACCAGCAGTTGCTTGAGCAAGAAATTGGAAGGCTTGTACCTCTTACCTTTAATTAAAACAAAACAAATTTTCGTAGTGCATAATAATTGACAACGCGGTACATTTTTATCGCTGTTGATAAGTTTGAAATTCAGTTTTTTATTTTTGTCCGAAGTACAGTAATGCACTTATTGGTGTGTTGTTGGTGATCTCATGAAGGCTCTTTGATCTCTTGATGAAAATGTATTGGCACTACAGTGGCCGCGCACGTCAATTTGTATAAAGTCTCACACTGATGGCTGTCTCCATCTTACGCTTTGCGGTTGCTTTTAGATTTTTGTTGTTTGCCTCTTGAATTTGCGTAAAATGTTCGGTGAGTTTCTTCGTTGTCCTTAAAAATGTTTTGGGTATAAAAGGGTCCGGTGTCACCGTATTCTCCAGCTAGTAAGATGCTCCAGAAAGTAAGACGCACCTACAAAGTTGTGCAACCCCGTATCCGTAACGTTAGACAGATCTAGTAACACAAACACCTGCTGCAGTTACTTTTTGCTTTAAAATACAAGGAAGGATGGAGGGGGTGGGGAGAGCGTGTCTTATATGCTGGAGAAATACAACACACGTGCAAATTCACTGAGTTCATCGCTGTTGTCGAGTGGCCACGTTATCCCTTTGTGCACTTGTGTGGGGAGCAGAGAATGTTTTGAGGAGTCACTGAACAACACACAAAAGCCACCAACGTGAGAGATGTCATTCACCATCAGTGTTGGTTACACAAACGTGTAAACGATATGATATGCCATCGCAGGATAGTGAGCAGTGGTGAAAAACTTAATCCTGTCGTGAATTAACCATGGCTGACGATTCCTTTATAGTCCGGCCGTTTGAATGTCCTCGTTTGTATGATACTGTAATGGCTTGCATATCCCTCCTTTGAGTAATGTACATACATTGATGATATGGGGTTATATACTGCGTTACAAAGTCCGTGCGAGGTGTGTGAATCTCATTGATTTGTGCGGTGATCTGAGTTAAAGTTCCTGGCCAGTGGCGAGTGATACCTGAGTTTGGCCTTGTTGGGCCCCTTTGGCACCAACCACCACTGATCAGTGATGGGTGAAGTTTCGATCAAATGACTCTCAGGACATTGGTGTGGCCGAGACCGTAGGAACATGTTAAAGTCTTCCAATTTCTGTACTACGATGCCATAACAATTCAGATGTTATTAGGCTTGTGCCTTATTCTCTGGCCAATAAGATGCACTTTTTTCCCTGGTATTTTAAACAAAACCTTGGGATAGGGTGTCTTATAATCCAATAGGTATATATGTGTGTGTGTGATACCATATTTGTATAATTATATTGATACTGAAGACTTGTTTGGGGTATGTTTTAACTTTCGAGAGGGTCTTATAATCTGGAAAATATGGTACCATGCAGTTTTTGAAGTTAACTTTTGCATTGTGGCGGTCTATTTTGTAAAGGGATATAGTTGGAAGTTGTGTAGAGTCGGCACACCTACTGTACTTGTAAATGCCACCCTCGAGATATAAATAAAGCATATATTTCAATGAAAATCAAAAAAAATGTTTTGATGGACTGCATCCCCGGAAACACATAACTCTGTGTAAAATTATACGATTGATCGTGTTAACATTCTTACCATACCTGCAGTGTGCACTACAACTACTACAGCTCTTACCGTCTCAAGTGAATACGTCAATGTACGCGGCAATTAACTGAAAATCGGCTATTTTACTCCGCGAATCAGCTTGATTCATAGCTGTCTTTACATTTTAATGTAAAACAATAAAAATGTACATGTTTATGGTATTAGCTGTGTTTTTCGTGTGGGGTGTATTAGCTATTCACCATATTTATTCCCATAAAGACCCGATTGGCATGCCGCTACAAGTATCTGCCAGTCACCCTCACTGGTGCATCACAATACAGACCATACAAGATGATAAACTTAACTTATTTTATTTTACCAGGTAAGGCCCACTGAGCGATATAGATATTTTTCAGAAGCGACCTGGCCACAGGTGATAGCCCAACGAAGTGGCTTATCAAGTTGGAATTTATCGCAGCCAAGTACTGAAAACGCATGTTTCTACATGTGGAGGGAAAAACCGGAGGACCCGGAGAAAAATCCACCAAAGAGTATGGATCCCTGCAGTCACGAAAGCTTCAAATCAAGAGTGAAAAGCATGTTTTTTTGTTTGCATATATCGCCACAAGTAGGTGTGGCTAATGCAGATATGATTCCTTGCAACCGTCTTAAGACCTTTTGTATCGCCAGAAAGGGTACAAACCTGTCCTTATTTTTTCATACTTTGATAACTGGCAAAACTAACCGAAAATATCCCCCCCCACCCCCAATGTCGTGGTTGGAAATCGCTGGAATGATGATCGGGGGGCGTATTGGGCGAAACGACGGATGACATTGGTTTCAGTTTTAGTTTCATTTATTTGGTATATCCCTGTGAGCCATTCGGCTCTTGAATCGGGTGTAACCGCAACAAACAAAAACATGGAACAAGAAAACATCTTAAAGTGACTATGCACAAACAGAAAAATCCAGGAAAAGACAGCAAAAATCTTCCAGTAAAAGCACCGTGTACACCAACGCTGTGTGCAAAAATCCCAGTGAGATGCAAGTCAAACAACAACAACCACAAGACAACTTTAGATTAAAGCCATCATTCGAATTCTCTATTTGAAGCTTTCGTGACTGCAAGGATTCATACTCTTAGGTTTTTTCGGTAAAGTCACGTATGTAAAAATAAATAATAGAAATAATACTAGAAATAAAAAATTTTAATCACGACGTTTCGGAGACTTGTGTTGCCTCCGAAACGTCGTGATTTATCATTTATAATTTTTATTTCTATTATTTTTATTATTTATTACACTGGTCAACACACTTTTTTTGGCATAAGGTATTCCAACGGGTTTAAGGTAATTTTGGGGTGCTGATTCCATCAGGTTTTTGAGATATCAAATATTGCATTTTCAATAAAAACTGCAGAAGAAAAATATTAAATAAATGTGGATATCTACATAACATGATATTATAAACACACTATCCTAAAAATACAGCACCATATTTTAACACTAAAGCAGTCACTGACTCGCAACAACTTGCAATCATAAGTGACAGAGTTAATTTTGGGTAAAATCAATGAAAATCGGGTATGCCGATAGCATAAAAATGAGATGTTATAGAGCAAATCTAAGATCAGATTTGGAATCAGCACCCTGAAATTAGTCTAAAACAGCTGCAAAAGTCCAGGCTAGAATTTTTTTTTTACCAGTGTTATTTATTATTAAATCCTTTATATTAAGTTCGCTTGCTTGCTTGCTTAGGACCGTGCAAATCTTTCGGTCGTTTTTTAACCCACTTCCCGTGATCCAATCGAGCTGACATTTTGCACACAGACTCGTTGTGCGTGACAATGAATTTTCGTGAAAATGCTTTTCCAAAATTTTACACTGTTTAGGGAATTTTTTAAAAATATTTATTTACCAATTGGTTAATGCTGGCACACAATCATCTGACCCATAGGTGGCAGCCATCTCAAGCCAGAGGACGAGAGGACTCTAGCCGCCCCGATGCCACGCTTGCTTGCTTGCGTGCTTGCTTACGACCGTGCAAATCTTTCGGTCGTTTTTTAACCCACTTCCCGTGATCCAATCGAGCTGACATTTTGCACACAGACTCGTTGTGCGTGACAATTAATGTTCGTGAAATTTTTTTCCCAAAATTTTACACTTTTTAGGGAAAACAAATTAAATATTTAATTACCAATTGCTTAATACTGGCAATCATCTGACCCATAGGTGGCAGCCATCTCAAGCCAGAGGACGAGAGGACTCGAGCCGCCACGCATATAAAGGATTTATAGTGAAAAACTTTGTTTTTACGGGTTATACTTATTGCGGGTTAATTTTTTTTACCATCATTCTAACTCCGTTTGCTCTGCTGCCCCCTGCTGCCTTGTGATGGGGTTGGATGCGTTTGGCTGGCCTGGTGGGTTGGCCCCAAAGCCCCAAAGCCCCCAATGCTTGATGGTGGGGGGGACGGGGACGTGGACGAGGTGGCGTTGACACCAGGAAATCATCACCACTGCTCGGTTCGAACTCGTGTCTCAGCTCGCACGGTGAGTTTGCTGCTGGCTCTACAGCTTCCTTGCAGTGCCACAAATACAAAGACCCCCCCCCATTGGAGCCTCAACAGACTGAGTAGCACATGCGAAGGCTTGGAGACGGCACACGAAGGGGGGTAAGGGGGTGGGTCAGCAACCACGCTCGGCCGCCTTTGTCACCCCAGTGGCGATGTTTTAGGCACCGCGCTTTGAGGCCGAGTCGACCTAGGGGAGGCCCTGTTCAAGATAATCGTCGCTTGTTGTTGACCGTGGAGCGGGAATGGAAGTCGGGCGGCGGGGTTCTCGTAGCGTGCGGGGCCCGAACCTCTACTACACCACCCGATGCGTTTGTGGTAGCAACACTGCACACACACACCACACATACAACACACCAACACACAACACACACCACACATACAACACACACAAAACATACAACACCCCACACACATAACAACATGCACAACACTGCACACAACACACACCACACATACAAGATGCACACAACACACCACACACATAACACACTGCACACACACACCACACACACCACACACACACACACCACACACACAACACACTGCACACACCACAACACACACACACCACACACACAACACACTGCACACATAACACACTGCACACACACACCACAACACACACACAACACACCACACACATAACACACTGCACACACACACCACACACACCACACACACCACACACACAACACACCACACACATAACACACTGCACACACACACCACAACACACACACACCACACACACAACACACCACACACATAACACACTGCACACACACCACACACTGCACACACACCACACACTGCACACACACAACACAACACACACACCACACACATAACACACACCACACATACAACACACCAACACACACAAAACATACAACACCCCACACACACAACAACATGCACAACTGCACAAATAACACACACAAGATGGACACAACACACCACACACATAACACACTGCACACACACACACACCACACACACAACACACCACACACATAACACACTGCACACACACCACACACTGCACACACACAACACACACCACACACTGCACACACACAACACACACCACACATACAACATGTACATAACACACATACACAAGATGCACACAACACACCACACACACAACATGCACAACACTGCACAACACACACAAGATGCACACAACACACTGCACACACATACGCAACATGCACACACCACACACACACAAAACATGCACAACACTGCACACAACACTGCACACACAACACTGCACACACAACACTGCACACACACTGCACACAACAACACACACACAAAAACACACCACACACACCACACATACAACACACACACAACATGCACAACACTGCATACAACACACACACACAAAACAAACACACACAACACACAACACTGCACACACACAAACCACACACACACTGCACACACACAACACTGCACACGCAACACTCACACAACACTGCACACAACACTACACACAACACACTACACACACACTAAACAAACACAATACATGCAACATACACACAACACACACACAACATACACACAATACACATAACATACACACAACACATACAAAAAAACACACAACATGCACAACACTACTACTACACGTGTAGTAGTAGCTACAGGCTCCGCACTTTCAAGGGCCCCACGCTAAATTATTTCAAGCCATCAACTCCGGTTCAGTGATCCTGCACTTGCTCTATTACTATAGTACTATACCGCCTTCAACTTTTACGAACGACCGGGTGTTTAAGGTTAGAGATTTGTCGTAGTATCTGTCTGTGTAGCAAATAAAAAAAAATACAATTTACTATGCAAGTAAAAAATTATGTGTTTTAATATTTGTTTATTTAAATTTTATTTAGGTCCGCTTCATAACGCATGCTGCAGGCACCGCGCCAGCTTAATCCGGCACTGCACACACGTGTGCGAATCCTGTTCCGCAGTAAACACGTGTACAGTACACACGTGTACACTTGAGACAGTAAGAGCCGTGCCTCCAGGTGGTGCTGTTGTTACCGTGCCCTGCTGCCGATTGGCGTGTGCGTTGTTGGTAAACACCGGCGCCTGTTTCAGTTTTCACTTTCGTTTAATAGGTGCTAGCTGCTTTACTACCCGGCTTCGCCCGGGACTTGGAATCACCACGCCCGGCCGCCTTTGTCTCCCCAGTGGCGATGTTCACACACCACAACAGTTACTCGTTTGAGGCTGAGTCGACCTAGGGGAGGCCCAGGAGCGGTTGTGGTGGCCGTGAGTGGAAATCGAACTCGGGTCGCCGGGTTCGTAGCGCAGGGCACTAACCACTACACTACAATGCGTTACGCTTCCACGTGCGCGGGTCACGTGACAGATTTGACGTCACAGATCACTTGCCGTGCAAAAAATATCAGCATTATTGAGCTCCCCCCCCCCCCCCCCCAAAATGCAAAAGTGTATTTTTATAATTTTTGCATGGTGTACAGTCTGGAAAGTACCCACATGGCAAATGTCAAGTTTGTTGCATGTCGGGAAGTAGCTAAACATTTTGAACAGACACACATTCACAGCTTTGCCTTTTATATATATGGAGATAACCCTGTGAGCCATGCAGCTTTTGAATTGGGTGCAACCGCAAAAAACAAAAACATGAACAAGGAATATCTTAAAGTGACTAGAGAAAAATTCAGGAAAAAAACAGCAAAGTCTTCTAGAACGTGGTACAACGAAAGTTGTGGGCCCCCCCCATAACCAACGTCGTTTTCACGTTTGCCGAACCATTGCCCGAACGTGCCACATGGGATGGTGTTTTGAAGCCGTGATCCAGAGTTCTAGACCGTCACTGATCAAAACTTGTGGATGTTCTCTAGACTTTGCCAGTGATGTGATCATCAGCAGAGGCAGGCTTCGCGTGATCCAACGCTGGAAAACTGACATGTTTCGAGGCAAGCGCTGGTTTTGACATTCAGTGCCTCATCAGCAGAGGCAGGCTTCGCGTGATACAATGCTGGTGAATTGCCAAATGTTTAGAAGCAAGGACCTTTTTCTGTTAGATTTGGGTCCGAATGCATTTCTACGCTAAACCGTGTAATGCACAACCCCAAATCATTCACGTTGTTGGAGAAGGCTGTGTGGCTGATGGAATGCGTGAAACAAAACATTATTTACGTGTAGAGATAGATTCGTGGAGGAGGCCTATTGCCTGCTTATCCTTTGTAGTTACATTCCCCGCAACAAAGCTCGTGGCTCTTTTCCGTTGTGTAGTTTTTACATCTCGAGAGCTGTAATGTGGCCAAATGAAATTGAGGACCAAATGTATTGTGGGCGTTTTGTGAACGCCCTGAGACCCTCACTCTGCACTCGAGGGCCCCGTTTCATCACAGATGGCTGAAACCTGGATTAGAACCCAGTTTTTTTGTATTCAGTGCCATTTTCGTAATTTAAATCGATGTGATTTGGAGGCGAAAGTGCAATCGTAATTAAGTGTTCAAGAGCAAGTAATTGCATGCCCAGCACCGAGCTTGTCCTGTATGTAATATTGTTCTGTAGTTACTCATTAATGCCAGAAGGGTTGCGTTGCGGTATGTTGCCATAAAGCGGAGTCGCTGAACTCTGCAACATCGCAGATAAGATGAGTTCCACTTATCCATTAACTCACGAATACTGGCTCAGCCAGCGGCTTACAATCCAGAGTTACATTCCTGCTTGGGGGTTCACTCAGCCCATCAACCGTTTGTGGATGTTATCAGTGGTTGTCTGATGGAAGGACTCTACCCTGCCATAAGAATGAGGAATTTCCACAACTGGCTTACCGCTGTAAACAGAATATGACAACTGCCTCAATGCTCATTTAAGCAGGAAATCGCTTTGACGAATGAATATTGAGACATCAGTGGAGTATTGTAATAGGCATTTCTTTGCATGTCATAGAAGTGTAAATATGTTGGTACAATACTGCATAGCTTCTTCGGGCATTATTTAATTCCTGTAATGCGGCAATCCACCCAACACCCGCACGCGCACTGATTGATTTAATCGCTCCATCTCCTTCGTCAACGACCTCTGAGACGCGTTCCATTCCTTGGCTGCCACTCCGTTGTTATTCTTGACCATTGGCAATCATCCCTTCTAGCGACGTGTCCTGCTGGTCCAAGCCCGCTCACTTTTCTTTCTAGTTTTAGGCGATGTCGTTGACCATCGTGTGTTCTCGAATCCAAGTTTTCCTCTTTCACTGTTTAAATACATGTGTAGTGGCAGTCTGTTGACCATGAAGGGTAACTACGGGTATGGGTGCGCTATATAACAGCCAACCATGAGGGGGGTGTAACTGGGCCAAGGGTCAGGGTCGGGGATCAGTCGGGAAGCTCCTGGAGTCTGCACGAACGTTCTAGAAGGGGGGCGTGGCCAGAGGCGGGGCTTGGCCACGCCGAGGAGTATAAAAGGGGGAGGTAACCAGAGGTTCGGGGCTGTCGTGGGGGTTCGGGTCCTGGCTGCCGTCGCTGTCTTCGCCGTCATCTCTTCATCATCGTCTGGCCGTATGGCAGATCTGCTGTGCGGTCCCCATCGTCGTCGTCGTCGTCGTCGCTGTAATCAGCCAGCCAGCCAGCTATATAGTTAGCCGCCGGCGACGTGGCTGTATGAGTGGGTCAGCTCTACGTAGCCCAGTGTATATGTCGCTCAGTGACTCTGCCTGTAAAGTGTGAGAAATAAACAAGGAGCCCTCTACAAGTCGTGTATCGGAAGTCGCTCACTACACATGCATGCATCTCTTCACGGTGGCGAGATGTTCATTACCTCACCCGGAATACAGGAGATCGTGGGTTCGATCCCAACCCTGATGCCTGTATATTTGGGGTTTGTGTGTCTCTCTCCCCGTAGTCGTGTACATTTTTTTCCGGGTCCTTTGGTCTTTCCCTCCACATTTAGAATCAACATGTGTTTAGGGTATTTGGCTGCTATAATTTTCCACATGATAAGCCACTTTGTTGAGCAATCATTTGTGGCCAGGTCGCTTCTAAACAAGAGCTATATGGCTCAGTGGGCCTCACAGCCACTTTTGAAATTGACACATCAAAAAATACTACACGTTTACGCTGAATGATGGGCATATTTTGTCTGGTTTCTTAGTTTCCAAGTGGAGATGGCCGCGGTGAACATAACCGAGGGCCATGCAGACGTTGACGGACAACGGCTTTTCTATCGCGAAGCGGTGGCGCCTTCCGTGCCTCGGCGCTTCTCGGTTTTACTCTTGCACGGCATGAAGTTCTCCTCCGAGACCTGGCTCACACTCGGCACCCTCAAGGAACTGGCCGAGGCCGGATATCGGGTGGTAGCGCTCGATCTTCCAGGTAAAAGAGAATCAGAAACTTTCAAGCCATGAACACCGAGGTTAACCTCATGACACTGCAGTGAAAAAAAACGTGCAATACCTTGTAGCATTTGCGGTTCGAGCGCTGCGGCTGCCCTGGTTAATACTACTGTGGTGTCGCGGTTGCGAGATGTTAACTTCCTCGCCTGGTATACAGGAGGTCATGGGTTCGATCCCGACCCTAATGCCTGTTTGTATGTTCTTCTCGTGGTCGCGTGAATTTTCTCCAGTTTTTCCCTCCACGTTTATAAACATGTGTTTAGAGTTTTTTGCAGCTATACATTACCACGTGATAAGTCACTTCGTTGTGCTATCATTCATGGCCATGTGACTTCTGAAAAAGAGCTATATAGCTTAGTGGGCCTTACCTGGTAAAATAAAACATTTTCAGTTTTAAATACTTTTCATTTACTCAAGCACCCACATCACTCAACACCTGGTGACGCTGGCTGTAATCTCCAGCGAGACATCGTACAGAATATTCAAATGTTGTGAGCCTTTCAACGTAACCGGTTTTGCCGTGAAATTAAGTCATTCGGCGCATTTGGCCACCATGTGACAACTCGATTGGTGTGGCTGTGTTGGGTGGTGGAGGGTGCACAACTCCAATTGGCCCAAGAGATGACAAGTTACGAATCGTACTGTGGGTCTGTTGACCGTGAAAAGTAAGCGCCGTCTGCTTCGCAGTGGACGTTGAAGATCCTGTGGCGTTAAAACGAAAAGATTAGGCCACGTCAAAAAATTTCAACAATTACCAGAAATTTATCGATTGTAAAAAAACATTGCAACATCGGACCCATACTACGAAACGTCGTAGAACTCTACTGTAAAAGTCTTGGGACTCGGTGAGGATTTCCTGGGTAAATAATTGTATTAAATACATAGATAAAAATGAATAATGACTGACACATCACATTCACCTGTATTTATGAAATACGGTCCCGTGTTGATTACGACCCATTGAATTACGACTTGGAGTGCTCGTCATTATCCATTATAAACAAGGTCACAATGCACAGACGCAAAACAATTCATAATTAGTGTTTAGAGGTCGTTAGTCGCCAGTTACCAAACTGAATTACCTAACGCACTTTGAGTTTGCAACTGCAGCGTCATTCGCGTAAATCCTAGTGTCCTGTTTAACTGACTCACGCCGCCGTTTCAGACGTAACAATTCTACGAGGCCCCGTTCTCGTGAATTCACGTCTGACGATGGCTATTCCCGATCTCAACTTTGTAGGCTACGGACGGTCTGCTTCCTATCAGCTGGCAGGCCTGCGCCTGGGAGAAATTGCGCAGGGCACGTTCCTGAAGCTCGTGTCAGAGAGCCTGCAGCTGGGTCCCTGCGCACTCGTGTCTCCGTCCATGAGTGGCATGTTCTCTCTGCCGTTCCTGCTGGAGCACGAGGCTCTTGTCCGTGGCTTTGTCCCCGTGGCTCCCATCTGCACGGACAAATTCACGGCGGAGCAGTACAAGAAGGTGCAGGTAAATGTGACGCAGGTGACGATCAACAACGTAGGCTCGGCTTAAACCTGTGCGAGAGGAGTCAAATTCGTTGTGTGGATTTGGGATGCGAATCGGCGTTGTGCCAGGATTGTGCTTTACGAAGCTACCGCAGTGCATTAAACGCGTTGTGATAGGTGCCTGCGAAGCTACGTTAGTGGGCAGCAGAGGGCAGTGCAGCAACATTATTTGTCCTGTTGCGTTATGGTCCCCACGCTTATGCCACCCGCTTTTGCTGATTCGCACTGACTGACCAGCGTGGTGAAGTATGGCGAATTCATTCTGTGGGTGCTACCGATCATCCAGCAGTGCATTCACAAAAGTGTACACATTGCTACGCAAGGATGGCCTATCATTCTGTGACCATGACATAGGAAGAGTTCCCTTACAGCAAGGGAGAATGTTAGAGATATTTTACAGAAGGGACCTGGTCACAAATTATAGCTCAACGAAGTGACTTATCACGTGGAAATTTATAGCAGACAAATACTCTTAAACGCATGTTGAGTCTAAATGTGGAGGGAAAAAACCGGACGACCCGGAGAAAACTCCACACAACCACGGGGAGAGCATGAAAACTCCAAACGTGCAGGCGTCAGGGTTGGGATCGAACCCAAAAGTTCCTGTATATCAGGCGAGGTAGTTTCTTAAATTCCCCCCACCTCCACCTCTGTCCAACCAGCAGCAAAAGCGGGAGTAGCCACAGTTGATCGGCAGATGTCTCGGCCAGCCTGGAAGAGGAGACCAAAATACCCTCTCGGGCGGCATAAGCGAGGCATTGCAGGGCTGCACCTTTACCTCACATCAGTTGACGGTCGTACGGTGGCGGTTGTTGATATGCCAGGCGCGTGACGGGCGGTGGTTTTCCCTCACGTCCTTATCTCGATTTTCAGGTGCCTAGCTTGATTACCTATGGCTCCCGGGATTCCCAGCTCGGGGAATCGTCCCTGTCGAACCTCCGAAACCTCCCCAACTCGACCGTCCTGAAGATGGAGGGCGCGGGTCACGCCTGCTACCTGGATAGCCCAGCTGAGTGGCACTCGGCACTGCTTGCCTTCCTGGGCAGCCTCAAGTAATCCCGCGGCAGGGTGGTTCTGGCGCGTGGCGCTGCACAAGTCAACAGAATTGTTGCCATAAAACAGGAGCACAGTAATTGTAGTAGCGATGATTGTGATGACGATGATAACGACGGTGGTTGCTGGAGTTCCCTGCTTCAATTTTAGGCTTGCCGTGTGGCGTATATTTCTACGTACGAGGAGCAGAGGTCGCAATCGTGTACCTGATACCCGTACCCTACCCGATACCCGGCTACCCGTACCCAGCCGGGTACGGGCACCCGTTTGCGACCCTGGTGCGGCCGGGTACGGGTACGGGTAGGCCGTGAGTCACTGGTGAGTCATCGTTTGTCACTCATTTCCCAACGTCGTGTCTCTTCACACAATTCAAGTTCCTAGAATCAACCCACCCGCGCCTGCAACATGGCTTCATCCCAGAGGTCGCAATCAGGTACCCGATACCTGTACCGTACCCGTACCCGGCCGGGTACAGGTAGGGTACGGGTACGGGTACGAGTACCCGTTTGCGACCCTGGTGCGGCCGGGTACGGGTAAGGAATCAAAACCCGTTTGCGACCTCTGATGAGGAGTAGTTACAAAAAAATAATTTGACCGATAATTGCGATGGAAATGAAAGTGTATAAGTGTGCCTTGATGTTTATTGACGCTATACGTTGGCGACTGTCTTTCACTGTCGGGGCCAGAATTAAATAGAATAGAATAATAGAGGAACTCTGCATGAGTGGAATTGAACTCGTCAACGTGATGAGTGAATCTGTCATCAAACTGAAACTAGATCTGAAATAAAAGCAAACGAGATATATAATTACACTGCCTATCGTTCTCTATTCTGTAAGTAATTCGTATTTGTCGGGACCAGCAGATATCTCACTCTCCCTGTCAAGCGCAGACCCCTGGGTATTCACAGACACGACACAGAAGGAGCACACACACACAACGCAATTAGAGGGTTTGTCACTTGTGCTATGGGTGTACTGGAGTTGGTATCTCATCGTTTGACATAACCATGCTGGTATAATGTGCATCTCTCATCCGTGTGTGTGTCATTTTGATATGGCGAGCAGTAGTGCAGTGGTTCGTTCACTGCGCTACAAATCCTGGTGAGTGAATTTGTCATCAAACTGAAACTATATCTCAACTGATAAACGTGTATAGGTGTGCCCTGATGTTTATTGGCGCGATACGTTGCAGCAACATAAGTGTGGGGCGGTGACGTGGCCGAGATTCGTGGTTCGAACCACAGTGGCCACCCTGGTTAATACTGCACGTATATTCAACCAATACATACTCGCCATCCGCTTCACAGTGGATGCTAAAATCCCATGACATAATACGAAAAAGAGTAGGCCATTTCGTACCGGCATCGTATTTACTAAATTTCTAGATTTACGTTGGTTAGTCGCATCGCCGCTTACTATGAAAAATTACTGCAGACTGTAATTGTCTGTGAAACATAGCGCCTTTGTGATGGCCCTGGGTGGTAATAATGGTGGCAGCGATTGGATGTGATCATTATTTCAATTTGCAATTCACTTAGGACCTGATTATAGTTTTTATGGTTAAGGATTGTACCCAAAATTCCATTGGGAATGTCAAATGCTAAGATTTTGCAATCACCGCTGCAGGAAATTGTTGGAATTGAGGTGGGTTTAATACTTAATATTCTTATGCATATATAATTCATATTTTCCTTTTGCTAGTGAGATATATACGTATGTATTCCCACAAATAGTTAATGATCTCAGACCAGATATTTAGCTTTTTACGATTCAATAAAAATGTGTTATGTGATGGCCTTCATGAAATGAGCAGATGATCAAATTGTTTCCTTTCATTGGCCGATTGCTGGCCCAAGTGGTACCAATATCTCTTCTGGACCATGGACGAATATACGCAGTAAAATTACCATGTATTAGCACGTATTATTTACCATGAGATATTCTAATTACAATACATTATGCTAATTAGCATACATTATGCAAATGTGCGTGAGGTATGCCGAGATGAGTTCACACTTAATCGGTCGTCAGCACTAATTCTTAAATGGCTGTCTACTATTCAGGCTTTTTGGAAAATAAAATATTCTATGAATAAAATGACATTTGCGTCGAGGTGACTCTTTTCTCCTCATTTACAGCTGTTTGTCAATCCACTGCTGGATGAGCCCAAGATTGGTTCAGGTTTTCGCAGCTGAGCCGTGCGGCTCTCCGATGCGTTTGTGGGTGGTATCGCGTGCTGTTCGGTTCGATGTCCCACGTTTTGCTGCGTGCGCTGGGAGCTTCTTAAGGACAAGCTCCTAGAACTTGGAGCGAAACATCGGACGTTGTGCCGAACAATACATGGGACAACCAGAAAATGCATGGATCGGATGGCTGTCTTCAAATTAAGCTGCGTTTTTAGTGTATAAGCATGCTGTTAGGCCATCAAAGACAGTCACTGCATCGCGTGCTTTCAGATGCGCGTCTGCGGAAGTCTGGAACGCTCATCCTTCCGATATTTTGCACTCCTATAATTTGTTGAATTGTTTGCTGTTGTAACTTGCTGACCCGCCCTTACTGCATATCTGTGAAAAAGTGCTTCTTAGCTCATCGGATTCCTCCAGTCTAAATAATGATTCTGATCTTATTAGGAAGCCACTGGAGATATGCACTTATAAATCTAGATTGAAAACTCATTTGTTTTTAAATCCTTTATATTAAGTTCATTTGCTTGCTTGCTTGCGCGCTTATGACCGTGCACATTTTTCGGTCGTTTTTTAACCCACTTCCCGTGATCCAATCGAGCTGACATTTTGCACACAGACTCGTGCGTGACAATTTATTTACGTGAAAATTTTTTTCCAAAATTTTACACTTTTTAGGAAAAAATAAATTATATTTAATTACCAATTGCTTAATGGTGGCAGGCAATCATCTGACCCATAGGTGGCAGCCATCTCAAGCCAGAGGACGAGAGGACTCTAGCCGCCACGCATATAAAGGATTTATAGTGAAAAACTTAGTTTTTAGGGTTAATTTTTTTAAACTCCCTTTCGTGTTTAGGTTGTCCTTCCCCCGCACGTACGATTAGCACGGTTGGCTACGTACGGTCACGAAAGGAGTTCGACACGCATACATTCGTACGTTTGATATGAAGATTTTTCACTGTTTCATCTGTGTTTGAACAGGTCTGAGCGATGATGCGGCAACCGCTGATGAATGGAAGGCTCTATTGCCTCGCCGTCTTCCTCTCGCTCTCTCTTCTGGCCTACATACTGCTGCCCGGCCTCAGGAGGCGGTTAGGCCATCAGGGCATTGGACCAACGAGGCCAGTGACAAACAGCACACTTCTCACTCTGGATCTGGGACCAGGAATAGGCCGAGTGACCCTCTTCATTCGAGAAGCAGCTCCGAGGTACGATGTCCCGGCGTTTTCACACTGACCACACTGTTCGCATCGTTCATCATCGTCGTCATCATTGCGGTCCACGGGCAGATTGCCCATAGGTGCCCACTGCACGTTTCGTCATTCGTTTCCACATTCCTCTCTCTTATATGCTCAACCAGTGCACATCTTTCTGGCACAAGCCATTCTCTCTTGCATCATTAGTGATTGTATATTGTTGAGAAATCCGGTATTTTTACTGCGCACTTTGGAAATGTTTTGGAAGTGGGCGTTAATGATGTTCACATCCACGTATGCACGTCTTAAGCCGAGCACGGGTGGTGAAGACGTTTTGCACCGATATTGCACAAAATGTGTAATCTGGATTGCTGCTTTTATTTTAAATTTTAATTAATTTTTTTATTTTAATTTCATTGTATTTTTATTTTCTATCTACGTGACTTTACCGAAACAACCAAGAATATGAATTCCTGCAACCACGCAATATATTATAAAAAGGTAAAGGTGCAGCCCTGCAATTACATGCTGATGCCACTGTTGGTGGGTGGGCCTCCAGTAGAGGGAGCTCGAGAGCGCCTTTCCAGAGGGTATTTGGCCTACTCTTCACCATTGGATAGGGGGGTGTTCATCATTTTGGATGTTAAATGTTAGCAAAGTGTAAAAGTTTTTGGTGTTTGCTCAACGTTGAATGTGCAGCCTTCCGTGCCACTGGGGTCACGTGGCTTGCAGTGCACATACACACACGTGCACAGTAGGTGGCCATGCATTTTCTAGATGCCTGGAGCTGCATGTAGCTTTGTCTGTCCACGGCCCTGTCTCTCCATGGCACTGTCTCTCCATGGCCCTGTCTCTCTCGCATTATTTATGTTTTTGTGTTCATTGACTTTGTAATTCTCGGAGATTATCAACACAGCTCCATGGCGACTACAATGCAGCACACCGCTACACAAATACTGAGTCTTGGCTTAATAACGTTTAGACTATTTTTCTTTCATGTAAACAATAGATGAATTAAATAGAATCTAGTACACTTTACGATCAATAAAAAGTATTGTTTTTTTATATATATAGTTAGTAGTTTTACATCGCATAACTATTAAAGGTGGCGGCGGTGGCGGTGGCTCAGAGAGACGTTCATCCAGCAGTGGATTGACCATGGCTGATGATGACGACGACGATTAATAAACGACTCCGTGTCTATATTTGTTTCCAGCAATGTGAAAGGTGAAGTGCTGCTGTTGCATGGGGCAGCTTTCACCTCCCAAACGTGGCAAGAGCTCGGAACGATGAACGTTCTGGCCAACAACAGCTTCCGTGCCGTGGCGCTGGATCTGCCGGGTGAGCAGGGCGGCCTGGAATGTGAATGTGGCGGTGACATGGCTGAGCGGTCGCAAGTTTGCCGTTCGTATGTGTAGAGGAGTAGAATGGGGACGTGACGTCACGGAACGTGACGTCATGCGCGCTGGGCGGATCGATGACGTCACGTCTCGTGGAGTACTTAAGGGAGATTCTAGATTTGAGGCTTTCGTGACTGCAAGGATTCATACTCTTAGGTTTTTTCAGTAAAGTCACGTAGGTAAAAAATAAAATTAAAAGTTCATAAAAGTAATAATGGAAATAAAATAGAATAATAAATCACGACGTTTCGGAGGCAACACAAGTCTCCGTCATTTCCATTATTACTTTTATTAACTTTAAATTTTATTTTTTACCTACGTGACTTTACCGAAAAAACCTAAGAGTACTTAAGGGAGACCCCGTGACAAAAGCGGGGTCACTGTGGGAACGAGTAGAGTGAGAAGGGTGAAGAGGGAACCAGGGGTAGAGAGGGATCGAGTAGTGAGTCTGGAAGGAAGCCGGTAGTAGCCGATAGAGGTGCTCTCTCTCCGGTCGGTGGAGTTGGCAGAGTCCCCGATCCGACACGAGAGAGAGAGACCGGAGCTAGCCGGGCAGGGACCAGGACTCAAGTGTAGGACCCCTAACCCCTAGGAGTTGTGTACCCTTGTGTTAGATTGTAACAGCCCTTAATAAACCTTTGGCGAAAGCCCATATATCCTTACCTCCGTCTCCGAGTGCGTCCTGGGAACTCCTCAACATATGTATGCATTGTTGAACATCTCTCGCACCGTACGTAGCCAACCGTGGTAATCGGAGGTGCCGTTTGTTGAAAACGCACTATCGCTCGGCCACATCTCCCTCTGCCAACATTTGTCGTTTATGGCCGTAAGCCAGTGGTGGAAATACCTCGTTCCTATGGTGGGGGAGATTGTATTAAAAACACAATCACTATTAGAGTATTTGGATTTATTATAGCTGATGATGACTAACTTTTTGAAATGCATATATAGGATGATTGCAAAAACGGGGTATTTTTTTTTTCTCTTTTATATCAGCGGGGTAACTTTTTACCTGCTTTTGATGGAAACGCCTGTGCATGCTATACAATCGTCAGCCTTGCCCTGAAATCATTTGTGTGAGAAACGTTTTTGCAGGCTATGGGAATTCCCCGACGATGCCCGCAGTGAACACCGATGAACTGAAGGCCTCTCTTCTGCTGGAGGTCTTCAAAGCCCTGCACATGGAACGTCCGATTCTCATATCGCCGTCCATGAGTGGAACATTCTCCCTGCCCTACCTGATGTCACGCGGCCAGCGGTTACGAGCATTCATCCCAATTGCTCCAAGTCACACCACAAAGTACAAACGCAATGAATATGAGAAAATACAGGTAAGCCTTACAAACGTCGGCAGGTCACGGCATGGTGGGTTTAAAGCGCGGGTACTCGCAACTCTGCAAAGACGTCTGGCCAGCGTGAAAGGGGCGGCCAAAATCATCTCGAGATAGGCTGTCTTGAACTCCCGATAGTGGAGGCCCTCCCAGTGGCGGTGGCATTGATCAAGCAATTGCAGGGCTGCACCTTTACCTTTTCTTAGAAGCACCATGCAGGTATCAATTGACGTCCCTCGTGAATCGACGAAATTTTCATGATTTTGGGTGACTCGTGATTCATAATAGCTCTCTTATCTCCTTTTATTTTCTCGGGTCAAACCAATAAATGTTTTTTTTTTATTTTCTTCACGAGCGTCGCTTGGCTAATGGCATAACTACAAATTCGTTTTGAGGGTTTTTAATTTTATTTTATTGAGACCTGTGTTGTGAATTGCACACTAATAATAAAAAAAACCATGATGATGATGATGGCGATGACATTGACCATTTTACCTGTTACGTGTTTTACAGACGCCTACGTTAATCGTCTACGGAGGACTGGATAAAAATCTCGGTGTTCAGTCTCTTCAGCGTCTTATTCTTCTTCCAAACCATCGTGTGCTGGAACTGCCTCAAGCAGGGCACCCTGCCTACAAGGACCAGCCTCATCTCTTCCACCAAGGGCTGCTGGACTTTTTACTTTCCCTGCCCAAATAAATGTCTCGCGTCGCCGGGGATACGGCGCGCTTTGCCATTCTGTGAAACACGGACGCGGTGATTTGCGTTCCTGCACGCATTTTGCCGGATCCGCAGCCCAACGACCAGTTTCACAGACCACGTCGCGCCGGATATCTCGCAAACTCAAGCCATCGCCTGCAACCGCTTTGTCCACGTCTGAGTTGAGTAGTTGTGCAGCAAGGAAGTGTCTGGGCTTGGTTAAGGTGTCTGGCCCTGCCCCATGTTTTGGTTAGCTCCACCCCCAAAGACAAAGATGCCCCATATAGCCTTGACACAGTTGGGGCAAGTGCTCTTAGCTCCCCACCCCCCTCATTCCACCCACAGGGTTGAAACGGCCAATCATAGTTCACAAACGTGTCACGTGATGATGAAATACATTGCTACAGTCGCCAGCGAGCAGATCGACGCTTGAAAGTTGAGTCTCTCTTGAATGTAAAGCAACCAGTTGCACAGCTGCTCACAATCGAGTTGCAGAGACGTCCGCGTGTCAGCGACTCAGTTGCATGCAACCGATCGCTCGAGTGTGGACTCGGCTTAAGAATGGATCCCTCCTGTAAATCGGTTGAATGAGTGTCATTTCATAAGGTAGAGGAGAGAGACGTGTAACATCCTAACCTGCCATGTGATGCAATAAAATGTCACGATCCAGGCATACGATGTAATGCAAAAAAATATTGTAAAGTCGTTTTGTGATATGTCCTGTCAAGCTTGTTCAACACCTCGTAGAATTTGTTAAAAAACCCAAAAATGTGCATTAATGACAAACAAGGTTTAGCGCTTGTATCCAGAGTATAACCGTCAATGTTAATAAATACGTGGACTTTGATTACCGCCTTTGCAAGAGGCATCTCGATGTGGAGTTGTCATTGGGTTGGCGGGGTGGGTGGGAGGTGGGGGCTGGCACGACCGCCCGACAAATAACACATTCCTGCGGAGGGAGCTGCTAGGAACGTTGGGTTGCTCGGTCAATGGCCAGGGTCAACGGCGGCGTGGTGTATTCCGCAAGTATGCCCGACTGTGAGGGCGGGCACAAGCCGGCGTGAGTAGGTTAAACGTTGAGTTTTATAAGGGCACCACGGGGTGACCAGCCCCTCGCCACCCAGCCCCACCCCTCCCACCCCCCACCCAGCCCCTCCCCTCTCCACCCAGCCCCACCCCTCCCATTTTTGGATGCACGACGGACGGACACAATAATCCCGTGGGCTGGTGTAACCAGGAGGTTCCTACCAGTAAAATCCCAAGATCGTGGCTTCGTTCATTTCCCCTGGCATGGGCATCAACCGCCTGAGCCCCCACCTGGCGTCCTCGCGGTCTGCACTGACAGAGATGGGGAATTGCCATGAGGCGGATTAAGCTAATGCGGGTCCTGTAGCAGACGCTATAAAGGGGCCCTAAAAAATAAAAAAATATTAGAACACAAATGTTTTGCTTGCATAGTAAAGTAATTGTATTTTTTCATTTTCTATACAGCCAGATACTACGACAAATTGCTAACCTTCAACACTCAGTCGTTCATAAAAGCTGAAGGCGGTATAGTACTATAGTAATAGAGCAAGTGCAGAATCACTGAACCGGAGTTGATAGCTTGACAGCATTTAGCGCGGGGCCCTTGAAAGTGCGGAGCCCGTAGCTGCTACACGTGTAGTAGCTGCTACACGTGTAGTAGCTGCTACACGTGTAGCAGCTGCTACACGTGTAGCAGCTACTACACGTGCAGCTGCTACACGTGTAGCTACTTTTGCTACTGGGATAATCCCACACTGGACAACCGGCCATGTAAATAAATCACTCCCAGCGAATCTGTCGCAAAGCAAAAGTCAGCATTTTTGTTTCGGTTCACCCTGTCCATCAACTTCGACAGAATTGCACTTTGATTGTCGCCAGATCTCGGAGGCTGCAGCGGAGTTGAGCCCCGATTGGGTCAGTTTCCCGTGGGCTTCGTTGTGGCCAGCAGAGGGCATTGCAGGGCACAAACAAAAGCCGTGGTCGTACCTGTGGCCGTCTTCACCAACCCCACCGAGCAGCGTGGTGATGTATGGTCAAATAACTTCCAACGTCTTCATCCAGCACTGGACTGGCAAAAGGGACATTGATTCGATGCATAAATGATGTTTTGCCTGGTTTGTACTGCCAGTTTCGTATGATGTCTTGTTCGTTTATGTTTGCACAAAGATGTAAATGTTTATATGTTGAACTTCTTTCGCACTACGTAGCCAACCGCGATAATCTGAGATTATGCATAATTAGTCAAAACATCCAGTCTTAAGACGTTATGCAATCAGGGCTTAATGTCTGACTGGGTTTTCTCTCGAACGCTGATAGGCCAGATTAGAGTAAAGATAATCGGCGTAGGGCACTACCTAGAGCAGGGGTCGGGAACCTTTTTGACTGGGAGAGCCATAAAAGCCAAATATTTCTAAATATATTTCATTGAGAGCCATATAGTATTTTTAACGTATAATAAATTAAATATGTCTTACTTTTAATGCGACTTCTGGTGCTGCGTGGTTTTGCTGATGGCCTTGTTGTCTGGTTCATACTTGGTGAGGTTGAGCTTCATGCAGGCGTGACCCGTGAAATTTATCTTCAAAACTAATTTCTGTTTACTTTAAAATGACACACTATTATTAAACAATATCACAAGTATTTTTAAATCAATTCCAAACTGATTTTTTTTTCAACTCAAAATTGTCTGGGAGCCATATGCCGTCACTGGAAGAGCCATATATGGCTCGCGAGCCATAGGTTCCCGACCGCTGACCTAGAGAGTGGAAGGCACACTGTTTATGATAATAACCAGATATTTTTACGCGCTAATTTTTGTTTTACTTATATGGATAGATTTAGGCAAAAGTAATTCGAGATGAACGTGGCTTTCAATGTCGTCTGCCGGACGAATCGCCCTTGAACAAGAACTTAGCCCAATGGGCTCTTACTCGGTGAGGAATAAACAAACTTCTGACTCTGAACATCTCTCTCTGTCTTAGGTCGGCAAAATTGCCGTTTACACAAAAAAACTCACAAATCTCTGTCCTCCGCTAATTTTACGCAGCTTGTGTAATTAAAGCAGTATTATGTTCCTTGCACATTACATAATGCTCATTATCGGATCATGTCATGTTTTATTTAACATTTCCTTAAAGTGGGAAATCTCAGCTTTAAACTCGAATGTGACCTTCACGTGGCAAGCATTTGCTCCAATTTTTTGCAATTTAGCGTTTAGCTTTTCTTGTGTGTGTGTGTGTACCAGGCTTTAGGTGCAGCATTACAAAGCGACAGCATAACCCAGGCGAGACCTCTCGACGATTGGGAACACATTGTGGGGATTTCAATTCCAATGTGCCGGTCCGCCGATGATAAAACGAAGTCGCAGAGTCTGGCGGGTAAGCGGCTAAGGGACCGTCCATAAATGACGTCACGCACCTAGGGGGGAGGGGGGTCAGACATTTGTGACGAGGGGGGGGGGGGTGATTGAGAAATGTGACGTCACATCAAAATGCGCAACTTTAAATAAATATATTATTGTTACAACACTAATTGTTATAACAACACGAATTGTTATAACACTCCTATAACATCAGAGTGCAGAGCCACATTACATACGCACTACAATGACAATAGTTTAAAGCGAATTGAAGCATGTTTTACTTTCAAAATGGAAATATGGTTTTGGGGGGGGGGGGGGTGGCAAAGCTTTGTGACGTCATATTTGAGGGGGGGGGGGTCTGACTTTTTGTGACGCCGTGTGACGAGGGGGGGGGGGGTCAAAAATCGTACAAAATCGCGTGACGTCATTTATGGACGGCCTCTAAACTGCGGGTAATCAGAGGGCAGCATTACGGCTCGCCGACGTTTTATTGCTTGGGCCACTGAACGCGCCACGCATCGTTGTTGTTTCTTCACGACAGCTTCCCACCCCCCTCCCTAGTTTGAGAGATGAACGCGTTGGGGGCCTCTGACCTCTGAAAAAAAAAGTTCGGCAGCGGCGGCAGCGGCTTTTATAGCGAACTCGGGACCAAGAAAAAAAATCTGCAGGTTTTTATTTAGTTGAATTTGTAAGACACCGAACCCCCACCGAGAAACGAAAACACGTTTCGCCTCCCCTCCCCCCACCGACCGAGCGGCCACCATGTATCAGGGAAAGTCTAAAGAGGCCGACGAACTTCCAGAAGATTAAAACAGACCCACCTCTTATTCTTGGTTCTTTCGGTAATGTCACGTAGAGGGGAAATAATAAAATAATATAAATATAAAACAATAAAAATTCTCACGACGTTTTCGACTGCAACACAAGCAATCATCATCAGGTGTGAAATCCACAGCAAGAAAATTTGTAAAACCGCCACTTTTTTCAAATTTTCTTGCTGTGGATTGTGTTGCAGTCGAAACGTCGTGAGAATGTATTGTTTTATATTATTTTATTATTTCCCCTCTACGTGATTTTACCGAAAGAACCAATAATATGAATCCCTGCAGTCACGAAAGCTTTAAGTCAAAATTTAGACCCACCTCTCTCTATGCCCACCCTCTCTCTCTCTATTTAAGGCCTCGACACAGAGGCATTGGGTCTCTGTCTATGTTGTGTCTCTGTCTCCGTGTCTGTGTTTTGTCTCTCGCTCAAATTTAGTTCTACCTGATGACGGTTGCTTGTGTTGCAATCGAAACGTCGTATTCTATTAAATTATTTTCTTTCTACGTGACTTTACCGAAAGAACCTAAGAGTAATTCCAGAAGATTTCTACACCCCCATTCCGCTCAATGTCAAGAGCCTGACCGCCCTGACAGTGCTGAGCCCCATTCCTGGCACCACAGACCCACCTGGGTGGCGTTCATGCTTTTCCTGGTCATCGCGGATTTCCCCACTTAATTTCCTCACCATCTTCCTCACCTTCAAGTACAAGAAGCTCCGCTCCCACCTCAACTACATTCTGGTCAACCTCGCCATCGCTAATCTCATCATCGTTTCCTTCGAGTCCACTTTTTCGTTCGATAGCTTCATCAATACATAATTTGTGTTGGGGCCCCCCTGTTCAGCGCAACTTTGGGAGGTAATGCGCGAGATTGACTTCGCGTCTGTGGCTTCTTTGCTCCGGGTGCAGCAAGTAGTCATGGGACTACACTTTACGTCGTCAACAGATGTCCATTTGTCTCCGCGCGTAAAGGGCATTTATCCGCTGTATTTATTGTCTTACGAAGATGGGCCATTGCCCGAAACGTCGTCGCATACTCGATAGATCAACTCGGCTTTCAGTGTGCACCTGAAGTGACGTTTCCATCAACTCCCATCACGTGCAACGCTTCTTAATAACGCACTTTTGCCCTTTTGCCTGTCTTAATAGGCGCTCGCCAACAGCAATTGACCCTAGCGACGTATATCGGCTGCGATTGCTTCTCTGATGAGTACGTTTGGCTACGTACGGTGCAAAAGAAGTTCAACATGCGTACGCACATTACACGTGACGTGAAAGATTACTTGAATGGTCAAATGTGATGCGGTTTTGGGTAAACCTGAAGTTTGAAAAACCAGGCCAGTCTACATAATACTGCCAGTACGCCCACTCAGTTTAATAACCATAGCTGCAGTCTACATTATAGACTGCCAGTACAATCACTCCGATTAAGAACCAGGCTAGTCTACATTCAAGTTTTTTGAAATCATTTTTATTCACTTTTTAAAATTATTTTTCTATCTACGTGACTTTATCGAAAGAACCAAATAATTTGAAAAACCAATGCAGTCAATTTTGCTTTAGAGCCAAAGGTTCTTATAAAATACATTCTAGCCACAACGTAAGTGCACAGCCATCAAGGTTTTTTATTATTAAACTAGCGTTAAGTACCCGGCGTTGCTCGGGCGAAAAAGGCAGACACACACATGGACTTACACACAAACATTGACACACACACATAGAAACACATAGACTTAGACGCACACACACACATATATGGTTAAACCCAGGATGGATTGTTAGCAGGCCAGACTAAATGTTTCTAACCGGCGAAGATGTTCCATTAGGGGGGTGCACGTTTCGCAAGCGTAGAGAAGGGAGGGAATTACCGTGGCCGAGAAGACCTGGAGCTTCATGCGGAGCGAGAGACCAGGTAGCTTCCACACAGCCTAACGCATGCGATGAAAATATAATGGCGCTCGACTGATTTAGAGTGAGACCTCTGCTGTTAAACCGGAGCCGGTCATGAGCACACTGGTCAGGTATGAGAAACTCTCCACTCTCTCCACAACTGCTGCATCATCAATTGTGAATTGTGGGGGTGGATTGTTCGATGGTATAAAATACCTGCAATTCTCAGAATATTAAATATTAACTTTTGAAACCACTCGCGTGGATCTGTATCACCGTCTGCTTCGTAAATGTGGATTCTAAAACATTTCCGGCACAGTAGTAAACCTCAGCATAATACTACTCTGAAAAAAAAAATGTAGATCCATCAGCTCCAACCCTATAACAGGACCCGAAACATTCATAGGCTGTTCTAGACAATCATCCGATGCCTGACGCTAATGACGCCGGTTAGCAAAAAAAATAATGCACAAGTGGCACTGCAGCATGATTAAAAGCAAACCCAAACATTTGCTTGAATTGTTTAATGTGAACTTAGTCAAAGTACACCCGCCCCCCCCCCACCTCCCAAAAGATGCACAACTTTCATATAATAATTTATTTACAAAAATCCCATTCTTGTCAATCAGTGGACACCAAACTTCCACCAAAAGCCTCCAACTGTGAATGCCAACGCACTGCTTTAGCCAACGATGTGTGCTGTCGTTCATTTTCTAACCACTCTGTTGCCACACTGAATACACGATGTCCCATGGAGAAGGCTGTATGAAGCAAAACAAATTCCAGAAGTCAACCCGCGGGGCGACATTACGGCGAGACTTTCAGGCTAACAATGTGTTTAAACACGTAGGCTTTCGCGACCAAATATCATCCATAATAGTATTATGGATAACAAGGTTTGCTGCACACTATACACAAGCATAGCCAGCACTCCTACAAAGTCTCAAATGCGATGAGCACAGAGAGCAAACGAAGAATTCGATGTTATTTACAACGGAAACATCTAGCGGCTTTAATTAACAAAAAACATTTCTCTGAAAAGATAAACTGTATAAAGTGTACTTTAAATAAAGTTTACACGATTGGAATTACCGGTAAATATATCAAATACTAAATATAAAACGACTTTATGAAGGTGTATTAAATAATATCAATGAAAACCCCGAATTAAAAGGAGTTAAATAAAACTGTATGATGCTGCTGCAATGTTAAAATACAATGTTTGTATGTAATAACGCTAACATTTGATATTTAATCTTAAATTTAAGAGCACGTGGCAGGGGATAATAACATGTCATTGCTGGCCAACTACACACAACTGATCTGTACACTTATCTTACCAAAGCTACGCAATTACATTTAAAAAATACATTACTTTGTTGCATTTTTCACAATTATTTACCCAACTTTTTTTTTCTATCCGCGTCATGCCATGACAGAAGATTTTTCTGTTCGAAGTCCTCGCAGAACCCAATGGCATGAGCCCCATGGTGAGAGGACTGCCCTCCGGAAGGGTGGCAGCACAGAGCCGAGGTCCTTTATTCTGCCAATTAGGTGGTGGCACCTTCCAAACACCTCTTGAGGGACGTGATAAAAACATTTTCGAGTATTCCGAGACGCAATAGACTAGAAGTTCTCATAAATAAGCAACACATGCTTATATTACAGTGGTGGGAGATAAAGGTGGACAACTTCTGATATAACCACACTATAAATATAAGCGCAGCTTACTTCTACTGCACTACAAATTAACTGAACTCATTTTAATACCAGATGCGCGAGGAACTACAGAAAAGCGAGAGGGAAGATACGTTCGGAGAGCCGGCACCAACTATTGCCCAACTTCTGTGGTTCTCTATATATTAAGGTGATTTCTTGAGAACAAGTGTTTATACGTGTGGGAGGAAACCGGAGCACCCGGAGAATACCCACACGTGCGAGGGGGGTCTGTAGCAACACTATCCCCTGTAGATGGTAACAGATGGACATTAATCCACTTGCTGCTCCTGGCAGGCCTAGGTGTTGCAGCCTCGACGCCCACGGAGTCTCACAACATTTGTGCGATCCAAAATCGCCTCCACAGTGCTGGATTGGAGATGTACAACGACCATCAACTTGTCACACTTCAGTACTCGGCTGAGTAGGTGGCTAGAACTTGTGTCAAGTCCAGAATGTCACAAGTGCTGGCTCGGTGCAGACATGACTTTAGCCTCCTGAACCATCTAGCGACCTGCATAAGGAGCAACGTTGAGATTGCAAACAGATAAAATGAAACTGAATGTGTTTTTGCTTTCATGATAGTAAATCTAATTATAACACCCATCATATTAATGTAGCTTTGCATTAACTACTTTTGCTTAATCCTGGGCAGATTTACTACATAAATGTAAAATATTCCTAAATCTACACTTCACATCAACGTGCAATTTAGATGAACGCTGTCGTTTCTACGTTTTGTTAATCATATTTAGTTAGCACCACAAGCCTAGTAATGCAGCTCAATGAAATGTGGTAGCTTAAAAAAACGACCATTGCAGGAACGTCCAAACTGCTTTGGCTAAGCCAGCAAGTCATTCCGCAACGTCACAACTAGCTGTGGAAACATTTTAGTTAAGCGAAGGCTAAAGAAAACTCAAAAAAATGTTTTAGCCTGTAGGGTTGAGAAATTTAAAACAGATGAAAACAAGTGGCGGGTAGCACACATTTGCTATATGCCATTGATCCACCCACACTGTATATCTAGTGAAAAAAGCTTCATAGCTCATCGAATTCCCCCAGTCAAAATAACGCTTCTGATTGAATGTTCTTGTTGTCATTATAGTGCTTAAATGACTCAGTAAGTCAAAGCAACTTACATCTCTTCTCAACTCAACCATTCCATTATAGCAGTCAAGCCTAGAGGACAGCTAGTGGCCATTGTCGCTACATAGAACAAGCCATAAATCAGCGCCAGCCTGCAAATTGGTATCGTCTGCCAGCAGGAAGTATATGTTAATGTGATTTTTTCCGAAGTTATTTGCAGGTATTTTCTACTTTCAAATTTTGACAGTGATTGCAGCACGCATGGCTTAACTCTATTTTGAATAAGATCACGTGATTTTAACGCCCACTGTGAAGCAGACAGCACACGCATCTTTGGTGAATACATCCAAGCGCTCAACCAATTGCCAACCGGGGCTTAAACAACCTCTGCAAGTTGCAGCAAATGTGAAATGAGAATTCACTGTACATTCATGTCTACAGCTATTAAACAAAGTTAAATTACGATTCGCGGCATCTGTAGCAAAGCTGCGTCAGCCACTGGAATCAACATTTAGCTCCTGCACTTGGTCGACAACATGTACTGCTTTTTGTTACCAACTTTAGCCTGAATTGGTAGCAGGGGACAAAGAATGTTTTACGGGGGTGATAAAAAAAGTCCACTATGTGACAGAGATTGCTGCTTCAACAAAGGACGAATATTCCTTTAGAAGTACGCGACTTATAAATGGTTAACAAATGTTAAACTGATATATTAACTATTATAGATTATTTTTTTTATTCTAAACTGAAACATGTAGCATAAAAAAATCCAAGAGAAATCTAGATAAAATACTAAAACTTTGAAATGGATCCCACCACAATTTCCTCCAGGCTACCAGCACATGCTTTGACGGTTAAATAACCACTTGTGAAGCTGCGTTGCAAACAATTAGGAACACGACGGTTCATTTGGGTGGGAATTAAAATCGTGCATTACAGATGACCGATGTCCAATGCAATTCAAGGGGGCTATTCAGGTCACTACTAAAGCCATGGGAATTGTCTGTGACCCCACGTAATTCAATGACTGTTGCAAAAGTCCAGTAAGCATCCATTTACTAAAAATGTTAAACAAATATCCGTGTAATTGCTTGAATGGAAACGTTCGGTTCAAATACAATATGAAAGTGAACATATAAATTGTAAAATTTTAAGTCCAAAAACATTTTACAAATAATACAATTATCCCCCCTCGAAAGACTAATTTGTCAATTGTGTACCCTAGGATGAATCATTTTGATAGCATATTTATGTTTCAAATAATTATATGCTTAAATAAGCACGAAAACCATGTAGTTTAGCACAACTAACAAATCTGCCTTGAATGCCTTTGCTGTGATTGCAAACAATGCACAATGAAGAAAAGCAGAGGGGAAAAGCATCTAATACAATTACTATTTTATAACACTCATAATTTATACCACTGGCATTATGAACAAGAGGGGAAAAATATATGCTTGCTTATTTTCAATTATTTAATTCAACTACACCAACAATTTCTGAGTCTCTTTAAACGTTGTTGAGATAGCGATTTCCCACTATAGTTCTGTGCACAATAAGCCAAAGGACACACACCACTTGAGTAGGCATAACGTGCCACGTAACATAATATGTCAATCCCCCTTCCCGCACCTCTGATTAGCACGGTTTACTACATGCGGTGCGAAAGACATTAAACATACATACATTTTGCTAACATTTTCAAACAGTGGTCTAAATAACAGTTGACCCATTATCTGTGATGTGTTGCACCAAACTACACATTGTTTCCGTGTCGGCTGGTGGTCAGTAAATCAATCAATTTCTAATTACACCACAAGGCAGAGGGCCCACTGCTGATGTAGACACTTGCACGTTTGCTTGACTTCTGGACTACAGCAGGAGCAAATGCTTCACGCTACTGTGGCACAGTATGGTGCAAAACAATACTATGCATACTCTTTGGTTCTTTTGGTAAAGTTACGTAGGTAAACATTTTAATTAAATAAATCACGTTTCGATCGCAAAACAAGAAGTCATCCTCAGGCGTAAAAAATATAATCCAGTAGTTGGCTGCTTGTGTTGCGATCGAAACGTCGTGATTTATTTTATTTTATACCTACGTGACTTTACCGAAAGAACCAAAGAGTATGGATTCCTGTAGTCACGAAAGCTTCAAATCAATACTATGCATGGTACATTTACATTTCATAAAAATTACTTTGGAAGAATATTTGGTAAAATAAAAGTTGCAAATGGAGACAGATGGCAGACCTTGAGATAATTAACTAAATTACGTCTCAACCAATTGGGTTTTAAGTGTCATTCCACTTAATTAAAATTTTTGCTTTGAGATCTCTACATAAGCTGCCAAACCAGGCAAAAACCTGCCTAACTCAGATGCTAACCACTATATTCTCCATGATAAAATTCTACTTTTGATGGTGGAACACAATTCTAAACTTTGAAACTTTTTATAAAAAGACTGGCATCTGTAATGATACACAAACGTAAACATCGAGAGCTAATACAACAAAATACAAAGGTGATCCTTGCTTAAAAAGGGCCACACATTGGAAAGCTACTTTTATCGAAACACTCTTTATATACACACACACACTAGCTTGGCTATCACAAACCCTAGTGATAAAACGGTGAAAAAATGAAAAGAGCTTTTTCACTTTTATACGATTTTACAAAAATAAACTTTGAATGGTATTACTTGGAAAGTGATGTATAACAGCAAAATATGCATTTTAATCTACAATTTACTTTTTTACATTAACATTTTTTTGCGTCTGATGGTTTGACGTCAACCTTGATTTCACGTCAACAAAGAAGGTCGCCATATCACGCTGGTTCATAGGTAGAAGTGCAGTGGAGGAAACGAGTGAAGGATTCCATTGCTGAAAACACTTTAATTTTCGCACCGATGAAAACAGCTGTTGGGGTAAAAGGAGACAAAGTGTATGTCAGTGTTATGCAAGGTAAAGAGATATGCAACCCAAACAACATATCTGTTTCGATTTAAAGCTTTCGTGACTGCAGGGATTCATCTTCTTGGTTCTTTCGGTAAAGACAGACCTGTTCTTCACCTGAGGATGGCTGCTTGCATTGTGGCCGAAACGTCGTGAGAATTATTTTATGTTTTATTTTTATTATTTCCCTTCTACGTGACTTTACCGAAAGAACCAAGAAGATGTTAAAACATTTTTTTAAGCACCCTTTATTGTGACCACCCAGGTTTAACCTACAACCAGATGTGATGAGACTGGGTGCATTCTGGATAATTTGCAATGCAAATGGTAGCTTTCTGAAATGTTTTGGGAAAGGAAACATAGGTATATGAAAGCACAAGAAGAACCCCTAGGCTAAAATACCATCAAGCAGCTCTTGAGCAAAAGCCTTCAACTCAACTACTCACGACTGTGAACAAGTCTAATGCACGGTTAATAAAGTTATAGCGCCATGCGTGATACGTACATGGGTGTGTCCAGCCGACGTCTATCCGTCCTCTTCCTCCTCCTCTTCCCCTGGATTATCATTGTCTGCCGCGCCATCATCTTCATCGAAGTCATCGTCGTCGTCTTCGTCGTCATCGTCGTCGTCATCGTCTCCCTCCAGCACTTCCACATGACCCTCGTCTCCTTTGTCATCATCGTCTAAAGAGACACAAGTGATCATTTTTAGAGGAGCACAATTATTGCGTTGTTTTTAAGGGTTGTGCTGTGCAGCTCTCCCGATCTTTTTGAGTTGCACTGCGCGTCGTTCGGCATGATGTCTGACGCACAACCCGAAACACGCTTCGGAGAGGAACGTCATTGCTTCATCTCTATCAAAAGGATATATGCCTTTTTATCAAACATGCTGAGAAGATGGAAGCAATCAAATGATATACATCAGGGATGAATGGATATAACCATTTGCCTCCCCATCATAGTTTTGATGAATTGTCATGATTCGTAGTTGAAATTTTATTAATGAACTATGTTTTTAACATAATGAATGTAGCAGCCTCTAGTGGCTGGAGGGGCCATGTTAACCCTTATTGTATATTTGTAATTTTTGGACTTGTAAGAAAACGCATTGAACAGTGATATAGTAAAACCATATTGGGGTAATAAAAGCCTTAAGAGTTAGTCAATCGCTTAATACTCTTGTTATATGCCATCATAATCAACATGATCATTTACATACCATTATTGAATTTCTGGTGGAATAAAGTTCTGGTTACTTCTTGTTCAACAGAATGTGTCCAGGCACAAGGCAAATAGTGAAAGACATAACATTCAATGTAATTACTTTGCTTTTGATTATGCTTGTTTTACCCAGAAAAAAGCCTCACTGGGTTTCACACCTTTTTCAGGAGGGTCATGCCAAGTTTTTGGAGTTGCCAGCAAAGTTGCTACGTGTAATTACAATTGAGTAATTTGCAGGTAATATTTTACTTGGGTGTTTGGCCAAAACCAGTTACAGTGCATGAATTGTTTTGCTATGGGAAGAAAATAAAACACCAAGAGGAAATCCATGCATAACACAGGGGGAGAATATACAAATTCCACACAAATGCACCCAAGCAGGGAATCGAACTCAAGACCTTCTTGTCAAAGCACAAGTGTTCCAACTCTGCCACCCTGCTGCCCTCTTCACACATGTATGTAAATGCTGCAGATAAAAACATACTTTGAGAATATGACTCTCACCTTCAATGAGCACTTCCCCATCATCTTCAACATCTTCAAACTCCAGGGCATCATCTGCTCACACAAGACACAGAAGACCAACTTCTATATTAAACTTCCTGAGTATAAGGCTACATTTATGACACATTTGATCAGGTTAACTATTCAGCCCATCACCCTCCTGCGGTTCGTTAAAGGAGTACTACTTTACAGTCAACAGTGGTTGTACCTGGAGACAGAACTGGCCCTTACCATTGGAATGTGGAATTTCCACCAATGGCTCAGAGCTACTAAAGGAGATGAGCACTACTCTTCGGTTCTTTCAGTAAAGTCACGTAGGTATAAAATAAAATTAATTAAATCACGACGTTTCGGGCGCAACACAAGCGTCCGTCATCAGGTGGGACAACCACAGCAATTGTTGCCATGATTTAATTTATTTTCTACCCACGTGACTTTACCGAAAGAACCAAAGAGTATGGATGCCTGCAGTCACGAAAACTTCAAATCTAGATTGAGATGAGCACTGCCCAATGCTCACTTGGGAGGCAGGCACTTTTGTCTTTGATTTTTCCTTTTAAAGATATCAGAAGCAGATGCATAAAACTCGCTGCTCAAGCACTTACATAAAAAATTATGAATGTCCAATGTAAAATAACACACCCATCACTGTCTGGTGCATTTGTAATGGGTTCTGGAGACGCTTGTAGAGGTAACTTCTTTATTACAATCCAACACTCCAACAGTCCTGATACTCTGTTACAGCCTAGGTACACAGCCTAGATACACTACTCTGGCTACGCTCTGGAACTCGCCCTCACAAGGACGTAGAGCCGGGAGTTCCAGAGTCCCACCACTGGCCCTCACATCATCCCAGGGTCCTGAGATGGCTGGTCTTGGGTCTTGAGCTACAACTGGCCTAGATCGTCCAGGGAGCTGCGCTTTTATGCCTCGTCCCCAACGAGGGGTGGGGTTGTGTGCGCCCCCAGATATCCCACAGAGCACACACAGCCCCCCCCCCGTTGGTGGCGCCAAGGGGCTTAAGCGTCTGGGTTGCCTAGGGTCCCAGAGCCCCCAGCAGCCCCTCCCCTCTTATGTCACTATACATTGATTTAATCTGTGAAGTTGCCTGTGCATGTCGGTGCTTAGTTTAGTTGGTTCAACAAGAGCCTTGCCTTGCCGCTTGTAACTACAGGCACAAGAGAGTGACTTTTCGGGCTTCGGCTTACCGTCATCATCATCAATCTCTTGCACGTCACCATCGCTGTCATCATCGTCGTCGTCGTCATCCTCATCGTCAATTATCACCACCGAGTCATCCACCGTCCCCTCTTCACTGAAAGGGAAAATATTTGCACCATCGTGACCATGTGAAAGCGAGTGTAGTGGTGAATGTTGCTTTTTTGTCAAGTTCACGGAACATTTACCGACAAACATTAACTTGTATGCATGCACGAGTTGATGATAATGAGTTACTTATCCAAGGAAGCCCCACCGACACTCAATAACCCTCTATAAAGTGTCATGCATTGAGGTAGTTAATCAATTTTTTTTGTATTTTTTTCCCAATTATATTTTAACTGTGCTCATTAGCATTGTGTTATGTTTCATTGTCTTATTGTTGTGGTCGAATGATTAGCCAAAATGTATGACTTTTGTGGCCATAGTCATTGAATGAGCACCTGCAGATGACATGCTTTACAACGTAATTCGCTATGTATTGAACAGTGCTCACCTTTCGCTGTCAAGGCCATTCTCTCCATCATTGTCGGGCAAAAGGTAATATTGAAGGGGATTGGGCCACATGTCGTCCTTAAGAACCTGCCAGCAGAACACACACCGCCAAGGCCTCAATGCACGCTTTAAAATTAAATCTTACTCAGCCTACCAGGTGACAACCTGGGTATTGCTGAATTGTGATCAGGTGCACAAATAACATTGGATGAGATGGACATTGATAAATAAAACATGATTCACTATGCTATTATTGTTTTTTTAATGGAGGATTGGACACACACACAAACACAAGTACTGCAAAAAAACTGCAATGGCAGACAAAGCACTCTCTATTAAATGGCAAATGTTTATAGAAATTCACAACAATTATTTTTCAAGTTTCTCCAAAATTGAAGGTGTCACTGTTAATGGAGCTTTAAGACAATCGACCTGCAATCTATCTCCAGAAGAAGCACCATTGCCCAAAATATAATATTGTAAAATGTTTATGACACATAGCAGTTCTAATGATATGTAGTCTGGTCTCTTTAATTTGTACTTCACAAAGATGGATGTACAGGAAAACCTTGGATTGCGAGCATAATTCGTTCGGGAAACGTGTTTGTAATCCAAAGCACTCGTATATCAGTTGTGATCACGTGACGCTCGGCAGACAAAGCGTATACACGTACTACTCGTATTGCAAGACCTCGCTCGTTCATCAAATTAATATTTATTAAAAAAAATTGCTCGTCTTGCAAAACACTCACAGACCAAGTTTACTCGCAATCCAAGGTTTTACTGTCATTTCTGAATGTCACTGGGTCCACATAGTGATAAAGCAATCTTGTTTTTGGGATAAACGGCGCTTCATTATGGCCAAGGAGTTTCACTGGAAAGGATTTGATCAGATCTATTATTTCAAGAAACAGCATCTCATATTTTTTTACATAATCTATATTTGCAAATGTTTTACTCTAACATACATATTAACTGTGTAGCAGTATAAAAACATGAAAAATAAAAAATAAATCTGTGAGCTGTGCCCGTAAAAAAAAATTACGCGTCGTTTTAAAACAATATTAAACGCATAGTGAGTGTTTTGTTTATAGCTTTAATAAATAAATATTTACACGTGTGCCTACATGCAAATGTGTTTTTTTTATACACTCAAAACTATTCACAGGTTGTGGTTATCTTCCTAGTAAAGACCCCCGACTGTAAATGGAAAGCGGTTTTCCTGCAGTTGTTTCGCATGCAATTAGACTGCCCTCTATGGACGCTACATATTATTGAGAATTACACACTACTACGAGATCTGGAGGACTTTTTCAGGAGTGTTTTCCATATGCGAGGAAGTCCCAGGGGAAAACACCCCCACACATACCATACAAAGAGACGATTACTCATTATACTGCATAGATGGCTTCACGAACCCACTTGCTGTGCTGCCACATATTGGCCACCTCATACCGCCCGTGGAACTTAAGCGTTGCGCAGAAAGTTCTGTCCACTCTTGCCTCTGAAGCGCTGCAACTGCACACACGTTCCAAGACGCACGTCACCCACGGTGTCCATAGGCCACAATTCCTACCTCTGCGACCTCGTCCGAGGTCGGGTCATTGTGGTCACCGAACCACATGAAGAAGCTGCTGTGTCCGCGCTTACGGCCCTTGGTGTCAGCCGGAGGGTGCTGGCGTGTCAGTTCCATGCCCGCCTTCCACCGGATAGGCGTGCTCTGCGACACCGGCTTGCCTGTAGTGCCACGCGACATTCACGGTGAGCCAAGGTAGGGATCATGTCGCCCTCCACTAACTTCACGGTTACTCAATGTAATTTGGAAAACGAATGATGCGTTCATTCAGATCGATTTTTATACTCGCCGACACACGTAAATGTATACATGTCACTGCAAGCTCTTGGTCGACAGCTAAGGACACCAATTTCGGTGCCTCTACAAGAGCTGCATCTTTCTGGATGGTGCATTATTTTTAAAATTAATCTTTTAAACTTCAAATTAATGTCAAAAAGCCATAGATTTATAGCACCGTTATTTCTAAAATAGAAATTACTTATTTGAGGGTTACCCCTTTATCAAATATATTTAACTCACCTGCTCTTTGGTTCTTTTGGTAAAGTCATGTAGTTAGAAATAAAATAAAACAAATCACGACGTTTCGATCGCAACACAAGCGGTCGTCATCGTGATTTGTTTTATTTTATTTCTAACTACGTGACTTTACCGAAAGAACCAAAGAGTATGGATTCCTGCAGTCACGAAAGCTTCAAATCAAGATTGAACTCACCTGCTCGCAAATGTACTCTGCATCCTTATGCTGACTAATATATTGCCTAGAATGGTCTATGACTTAGCAAGGAACTTTCTTGAAGAAACTTTAAAATAGCTTTAAGCACCATCTTGTTAATGACGAAAATGTACAAGGAAAAAACATGCTTATTTTGTGGTGTTACAACTAGCTCAAAGGTACAGGCAGGAGTGCGTCGTGCTGATTGTGCACATTTTCTATTACTTTTACACAGCCTTTCATTCATGTCCACAGCATATGGAATCAAGGTGACCAACCTCACCGCCAGATATTGGTGTGGTGAATGGGGTGGAGTGGTGGCGTAGTGGTTAACGCACTGCGCCATGAAACTGGCGAGGGATACGTGAATCAGTCCTTGGCCCTCCCATTCACCAACCCTGCACTGACCAATGTGGTGAAGTATGGTCAAACCAACCTCTGTTCGAGCTCTCATAGATATGCCTTATAGTCAGCAGTGACTTGACAAAGGGTTGTAAAATACATCAAATTCTGCCAGCTGCATAACAGTAATGCTTGGTAAATACAATCTGATTTAATAAAAAAGGATTTTAATGAAAATGTAGCTAAATATGGCAGTTAAATGAGAAAACTGTCAAAACATTTGATGTAAGTAAACCTGAACTTGCCTGCTGATCCAAGGTGGAACTCTTTTGTGACGATGTCATTTTCAAAGTAAGGGTTTTCAGCAAAGTGTAATTTTATCCTGTATCCAGACTTGATATCCTCAAACTCCTCCACCTGAAAAAGGTTGAGAACTGCATTACCCTCACCTTCTCAAAACAGCATTAAGACAAGGGTCTGTATGATCTCCAGAAATCACTTAACATTAAAGCTCATTAGCCAACAGCCATTCTGGACCATGTTTTTCCAACAGCATTTGTTAAAATTTTCTGAGTCTCATCAGTAAAGTTTGGCCAGAAAAGCAACATTTGCTGAGTTACCAAGGCGTTATAGGGACGCAATCATGGGTTGCTTTTAGTATTTGTGTATCAGGCCATACCCTGGGACTTTTTTTCCAGGATCAAAGTACAGTATAAAAAAATGATAGATTTAACCCTTGTCTGGCAATAAAACAGGTTTTAAGATGTTCAAACACTAAATAGAAACCTTTTGCAAGGAATCATGTCTGCATTAACCACACGTACTTGTGGTGAACATGCCAAAAAACAAACATGCTCTGATAATATGTGCATTGTCCTTAAAGGCCCCAACAAAGAAGAGACAGCCTTATTTAGGGCCTCGTTTCATCAGTCTGTATCCAGACTTGATGTCTGGTGAAACTAGGACTTAAAGAAGGCTGTCTCTGGTGTACGCCAATCAGTTTCAAGGACAATGCACATATTATCAGAGCATGATTGTTTGCAAGTTTACCTTAAGTACGTGTTGTTAATGCAGACATGATTCCTTGCAAAAGGTTTCTGTTTGGTGTTTGAACATCTTAACACCTGTTTAATTGCCAGAAATGATAAAACCTATTCTTAGTTTTTCATAGGCCATACCCTGCTAATAAGACACGAAGTGAAAACCAGGCCAATTGGTTGGGAAGGCCGAATGGTTGATGCCATTTAATGTAATTTTAATTAAGTGACGAAACATTGGCACCCCGTGATGTATTATCTCATTACCCACAATACACCAATATAGCTCATGAGGATTTAAAATTACAATCATCTTAATAAAGTCACGTGCTTAAAATGGTGAAAACTTGGCAATTAGTGTTGCTAATTTTCATAATCTATAATACATTTTTCAGGGCTGCTAATCCATCCTTCTGAGCCCACACATGCACTGAACATTGACGTTGAAAGCAATACCCATCAGACAGGAAAAAGTACCTCAAGCTTCGTCATGTGATGGAAAGCCTCTTCATCAGTCTCATCGATCAATGGGGAGATCTGCGGGTGATTTAGAAACTTGGAAGAGTTAAGGAAGCTAAAAAGCAATGAAAATCCATGTTGAATTTAGTGCAACGTGTAATTACGACACCTATGGCATACATGCACAGCACTCGTGTCAATCTGCTTCTCGCCGAGGGTCCCATCACTGTTGGGGTTGTGGGGGGTTATTTGGCCACACTTCACCCTGCTGGTCAGTGTGAGTTGAAGGTAGGAAGCACACACAAATCGAAACAAATCATTTTGCTGCATTACCCTCTTGATTATTACAACATATCTCTTTGTCTTAACCATGTTCAATATATGCATCCATACAAAAGAAGCAGTGCTTTTGTCTCAGAGAATTGACCAAACAGGTGTATTGATCTAAGCAGTCAATGATTGAGCTTAATTAGTGTTAGCATCTTTGGCAAATGTGTCTGATGTTATCAAGTTTCAGTTTTATTAGTAAACTTTAAGGATAGCCAGTATAATATATAACTGCAGAATGAATCTCTAATATATTATGGCACAAATCCAGATTCACATTCAGCTCTACATGCAATGAAATAAACAAATACAATGTTTGTGAGCCATTCTTGATTTGAAGCAGGAAGACTGCTGTCGTAGGAGACTGCTATCCTCCTACGACAGCAGTCCACCTGCTGTTTGTTTCACACCTGACGACGGTTGCTTGTGTTGCGATCGAAACATCGTGATCTATTATTTTTTCTACCTACGTGACTTTACCGAAAGAACCAAAGAGTTTGTGAGCTATGTTCTAGAATGTTACAAACTCATCAGTCTGGATCACTTCCCAAGCCTCCAGAGCCAACACTTTTCACAATTTCATGGGATGTTTCTCCTAAAAATATCACTGCCAAGTGTAAATGACTTGTGGCTAAATGTCCGATGTTAAGGCAATTTAACTTGACAAGTGTGGTACTGAAAAGCAGACGTGAGTTCAATTTCAACTCAAGAGTCGGCTAAACACATCACCAATCCAGGGCCGATAAATTCCTTCTTTGAGGAAACCCACCTATAGTTGGTCTGTGAAATGACTTCGATAACCTCCCCCTCCACCAAGAATGGCAAATTTCCAACACTGGCTCAGGATTGTAAATGGAGATTTGTGCCACCCCTCACTCATTTGATTTGAGTGAGGGATACTTTGCAATGCTTGGCTGGCATGTATAAGCATACTTACAATACACTTCCCCTGCAAACAAAACGAACGTTAAAGGTCATTGAAGGATACGGCAGTGAGCCAGAAGTTGGGGATCTTGCGAATGAGCTCGCTCCGCTGCTCCAGGTGTGGCTTACGCAGGCGATTGTACTTCTGCTCCACGCGCAAGATCTCCTCGCTCGCCTGCTCGTTGAGAGCATCGATTTCATTCTGGCAGGCGTCGATCTCCTCCAGAGCCTTTTGCGTTTGACCCTATCGGATGGGGTACAAAGGGCGACCACAGTGGTGAGTGTGGTAGTGTGGTGCTCTTCACATACAGCCTTAAATTGTGGCGTGTCTGTAATTTATCGTTTTACCGTCTAATGCTGTATTTTGTCTCATCTGTACGGTTGATTTTTCCTTTTTAGAACCGTCTTATTGAACTGTTTTGTCTATTGTGTCTTTTGAGCGTCCACGTTGTACATATTGTCCCATTTTATCCGTCTCGTTCTCTCTCCAAAACATTGCTTGTCTCACTGTGTCACATCAGTCCAGGCTTTAACACAACATTTGCGTATCAATAATAATGTATCATTCTTGGGAATGTAAATCCATGCATGGGTTAAGAATACATTTTCATCATTGTATTAATGCATTGTTTTGACCCTAACAAAATGGGGATAAGCACCGCCCCAGGAACCTAGTTTAAATTGACATTTTGAGAGGGGCAAATGCTTTGCCAAGTGACACTTCACCTTACCTGTGTGCTGGAAGACATAATGGGTTCTTGAACAGCAGGGACAGGAGCCTGGGTGCTAGGGAGTGTGGTTGGGCTGCTGGGTGCAGTACTCTTGGCATCTGCGACTTCACCCTCATTGCTGGTGGCAGAAGTCAGGACCTTATCGGTTGGTCCCTGGAACAGTTAGGAATTGCAATCAGTTCATCAGTCAACAGGTGTTATCAATGTGTATAGCATTTCATCAGATTACATTAACAGCCTCAGCTATTGTTTGAAAAAAAAACTGCTTGACATGCATATCTTTCAAAGATGTTAATCTAAAGGAGAGGTTCTTTTCTCAAAACTCAGCAATGAAAAATGTGTAAGCTGAGTACACAATAAAAAAAAAGTGTTTTGACAAAGACATGCAAGTATTGCCCGTTTAAATAGAGGATATATTATGGCACACAAAAGTGTAAAAATATCTAAAATATACTAGGCACATTGCAGTACTTTGTAGTGCACTAAACGTTCTGAAAAAAAATTAAATACGTATGCTATTTGTGCATTTATAGTCGGAGAGAATAGCATTTTGTTTAGCCTTAAAACTAAAATTTCACATATTTCTTCATTTACGGTGCATATATGAAACAGTAATTTCAGATTTGATAATAAAATACAAGATGATTAATAATTGGGGTTATCAGTGACCCCACACATCACGCGGTAAGACCATGTACTCTGCGTTATCGTCACTTGTAGCACACCACAACATTTAAAGTTTTCCTGGAAAATATGTCACGGCTAATGATCTTCTAAGGCAAATAACTAAAAAAATATAACCGTACAATTTAACGTACATTTTGTGAAAAAGTAAAATAATACATATCCTCCACGCTCACCGCTACCCACCTCACCCCGTCTCATGCCACTCTAATCCCCTCTACACATCCTCTTCTCCGGCTACCACGGCTTTCAGTCAGACACCTCAGCCAACTTTCATTCAATGGGAGATAGCTCAATTCTCCTGTTGCTCCCATGGTCTGGGACTGTATTCCCGCACGTGTCCATGCTTTGCCACCTTCTGTTCATGCCTCGGCTTAAGACCTTCCTTTTTACCTCTGTCCATGACTGACTGCCTCTATAAAATATATCATTGTTTTGTATAGTGTCGTGAGGTGTGCACACATTTTGAGGCTATATACATCCAAAGTGAAATTATTTGATTAGGAAAAACATAACTAGATTGTCTGCCAACAAATCTAGAATATAATCAACAACATTTATATTCCTCCACATTAATGACTCAAAGTCATTAACAGATTCGTCGATTATATTGGGTTTTTACTTTTTGACAGTTACAAACACTTTGAGTAAATAATGCAGGCTTCCCTAAAATAACTTATGACAAAAATAAAATAACCTCTGTTTACACTGGACATACAGACAATTTCAATAACATCCGATGCTGTGTGTGATTGACGAATATTTAATTATTCATTTAGGTCAAGATAGGTTACTGATTGAGCCCAAGAGATAACGTTCGGAAAGTAATCTTTGTTGTAATTTGCCATTGATAAATTGTAGATTTTAATCTAAAATGAACAGCAATAAGTATAAGCCGTAAAAACAAAGTTTTTCACTCTAAATCCTTTATATGCGTGGCGGCTAGAGTCCTCTCGTCCTCTGGCTTGAGATGGCTGCCACCTATGGGTCAGATGATTGCAGTATTAAACAATTGGTAATTAAATATTTAATTTGTTTTCCCTAAACAGTGTAACATTTTGGAAAAAAAATTTCACGAACATTAATTGTCTCGCACAACGAGTCTGTGTGCAAAATGTCAGCTCGATTGGATCACGGGAAGTGGGTTAAAAAACGACCAAAAGGTTTGCACGGTCGTAAGCAAGCAAGCAAGCACGCAAGCACGCGAACTTAATATAAAGGATTTAAAAAGGAAGGATACAGCCATTACATATATGCAGAAAGCAAGTTCATATGACAAAGGTATTAAAAGGTGCATCTCCAATTTTTTTTATTGTCATTGAAGATCTTGTGCATTAATATGGTGATAAAGTGTATATCAATAAACCCAAACTACAAAAATACAGTTAGTGCAGATGTCAAATTTTCACTGACATTTAAAAACTGTACTCTATATTTCAGATAACGTGGGTACTTACACAGATACATAATACAAGAATATTATAGCAAGAAATGCATCTGCAATTTAAGTTCCATTAGTAATAAAATGTATTCCAAGTGGCACTGCAACACCATCACATACAATACACCTCCGATTAGCACAGTTGGCTACGTACGGATGTGAAAAAGGTTCAACATACATACAGACAACATACTCTTATATCGCAATAAATAATTCATTGGTGATGAAGGCTTGCCCATGCTGTATGGGGCTGTGGAGGTTACTTGATCATACTACACCACCATGGTCAGTGCAAGTTGGTGAAAGTGGGGAGCATATATGCACAGTAATACAATGACCTCTATGGCCTACCACTGAGCCACATACATTTTACTATTTACGATTTGTATAAGCAGCGAGGGGGGGGGGAGATCTAGTAACACTCGAGATTGATGTGAGCCGTGGCTATAAATACAAACTTAAGTTAATATTATGGCACACAAACCACAGTGCTACCGTTCCACCACATTACAATATAATTCTTATCACCTTTGTGTGCTGCATACACCATGTTCATTTTGCAAAGATTTAAAGTGTGGCTATATATTGAAACTGTCTTTTAATAACAGACAAACCAGTTCTGATGAAATCACAACTATAGTCAACAGCAAGCCCAAACCAAATTACAGTGATGAGGCATTTGTATCTGAGAGAAGATTATGAGGGCAACTGATGCACATTGCAGCTCACAACCAGTCTTGGCAAACAATGCCAAAAGATGCAGAATTGATTCGCGTGACAAGTCATCAGTGTCTCGAGTTGACCAGGTGACTGAGAGGTCAGAGCGCTGAGCTGACATCACTGAGATCTTGGATTTGAATGTTGATAGCTGCCTGTAATTAAAATGGGTGTTCAATTGTGCAGGGTATGGTGTGAGGCCAGTTAGCAATAACTGAACAAAATAACCCATCACATTAAATTAAAATGTGTTCATGAAAAATGATCGGCCAAACCGTCATGTGACAAACATTACTCTCTGAAGCAGAGCAGGTGGCAAATTGCTGCACATTAATGGATCAGAAGTCCCTTGAAGAGATCTCCATGGCAGTCTTGTGATATCTCCTTCAAAGGGGTTAGATTACTTCGTGACATATCCGAATGGATTCATCTCATATGATGCCGAGAGAAAAACATGCCTGTGAAAACCTTATTTTTAAAGCGTAATGGAGCCTAACCGATTCATTGAATAGATGGTCACATAGTTGAATAAAAAAACAAAGTAGAAAAGGGTCCAAATCAATAATTGTTCAAAAAAGTAATGGGGCATAGCAACCATACCCCAAAGCCAGTGGTGGACAATCGACATTCCCATAGCAGGGGCCAAAAACAATACACTACTTGGTTAAAATCAAGTTCATTGGTCGACGCCGGGATCTGTAGGGTTGATATACCACTTCGTTGGAAGGCTGAAGCTGTCATGAGATAGCGGTTATGACTTTCAAATAACTTTGGTGGGTCAAACATGAACACACCTGAGCATTTTCCAAAAATAACCAGAAAAATACCAAAGGAATGCATCTACTGGGAATAAAAAAGGACCATATTTACTGCACGTGCTACGATTAGAAAAAAAACTGTCCTGTCACATCGAAAATATTCCTCTATAGGAGACGATTAGTGCCGCTAAGAAACTTGCAGTTCTGGATAAATATCATTTGCTGGGAGTTTTAAAAGTGGTAGGCCTGGGGTATGGACGCGGATTGTATGAAATTATGTGGGGGCCTTAGGTCCATACCACTATCAACATATCACGTCCGGCCATAGGAATATGGAATTTCCGACCGCCATAGTAATGTGGAATTTCCAAATTAGCTCTGAGACGCTGACAGGAATGAGAGCAGTCCCGCTGCTTTTTTTTCTCCAATCGTGGATACTATTTTTATTTTAACAGGTAAGGCCACTGAGCTATAGAGCTATTTATCAGAAACGACCTGGCTATCAGCAAATGATAAGCTCACAAAGTAGCTTATGTGTGGAAATTTAAAGCAGCCAAATACTCTAAACGCATGTTTCTAAATGCGCAACCAGGCAGAGAACGTGACATTTGCAAATATACAGGTGTCGTGGGGTCGAACCCATGGACTCCTGTACAACAGGCGAGGTCATTAACATCTCGAATGTTGACAATTAAAACTTCTAGAAATAGAGAGAAAATAACACAAGTTAACAAGGAAAAAATCTTACTCAAATGTGCGCTAAGGAAGCGCGGACAAATGCATGCTCCGAATAACATCCAAAGACATGAATGGGGACCACGTGGATTAGACAACACGCACGTGTTGATGACATCCTTCAATTTCGATTTAAAGCTTTCGTGACTGCAGGGATTCATCTTCTTGGTTCTTTCGGTAAAGTCACGTAGAAGGGAAGTAATAAAATAAGAAAAATAAAACATAATAAAATAATATTTTATTTTTATTATTTTATTACTTCCCTTCTACGTGACTTTACCGAAAGAACCAAGAAGATGACATCCTTCAAACTAATAAGAAACGAGAGTGTGGGCTTGGGCAACACGGCATACGACACGACACTAGAAGGAGATTGCAAGCTCGTGGATCCGACGGTTAAAAAATAAAAATTAGAACATCAACCGCGGGAGATGATGGAGCGATTAAGTAATCTCGCGTGCAGGTACTTGAGGGAGATTGTCAGTCAACATCGCAGAACTTGCGACGGCTTTTGAGATGACGGGGGGTGGTGGTGGTGGTGGATGGAGGCCCTCATCCAGCAGTGGAATGATCGTGATCAATGCTGCTGACGATGAGCGAACAAGGCAAACCAACACGTGGGTGGAGGGTAACCCACCGTACTTTTTTAACTTACCCCCCTATCCCAACGCAACACATACAAGACGCACTGTTAGTGACCAACAAAGGCGGCGATCGTGGGGCCTACACGTGTGAGTGGCCATCCGACGTAGCCCGCCCGCCCGCACGCCCGACTCTACGTCCACTCGGGGTGGGTGGTGGTAATTATCATTCATAGATTTGAAGATAACGGGGGCAGAGAGAAATAAACTCATCCACTCACGTTGTCTCCCTCGCCGCCTCCTGTTCCCGCCTCCGTCCTGCGCACCTTGGCAGGCGGGCCCTGCTGCAATGCCGCCTCGCTCATCTTCCTCCTCAAGCCTCCTCTTATAAACGATCACTTTTACTTGTTTTTTGTAATTTTTCTTTCAAAAACCACCTTCTTCCCACACGAACACACCGCGTCCACGCACCCAGTGTTTTTTCTCTCACTTATTTATGTGGTGGGGGGTCGGGGAATTGTCACGAACGGCTTTAATAATAATAATTAAAACGATGTGTTTAAACGAGCTCCAGTCGAGTTGCGACAGCGAGGCCTCTCGACCGAGGGCGGCCAAACTTTCTTCCTGCTGGCGAGCGCGCGCCTCCCGTTTCGTAACGCCGCTTCCTATTGGTCGAGGCGACGCCGAACCACTGACTCCTCCCCCACCCGCCCGACGGACCAATGGGAGGCGCGCGCGCGCTCTCTCTCTCCATCTCATGCCTTGGCGCGCTTTTGGTTGTTATACACTTGATTGTTCTATTTTAGCTCCGCCCACCCACCCCCCAATACGTTCCATTCATTGGCTAGCACATTCAGATAAGCCCCTCCCCCCTCCCCCCTTGACTTGTATTTAAGAGCTTGTCTCTTGGAATTTTGCCTCACTTGAGACAGTAAATTTTAGCTGTGACGGTCCCACCTGATGACGGAGACTTGTGTTGCCTCCGAAACGTCGTGATTTATTATTTTATTTCTATTATTATTATTTCTATTATTTTTATTATTTATTTTTACCTACGTGACTTTACCGAAAAAACCTAAGAGTATGAATCATTGCAGTCACGAAAGCTTTAACCGTATGCTTTTGCATTGAGGCCCCATTGGTTCACACAGTAACATGCTCAATATTTATTTGACATTTTTTAAAAATTAGTATTTACTTGAACATTATTGAAGGTATATTTGTTATTAAGTAATCCATTCAATGTAATGGTGTCGCTTAATGTTTATTGTGTAAATAACATTTGAATGTTTGACTATTCTTGGTTCTTTTGGTAAAGTCACGTAGATAGAAAATAAAAATAATAAAATGAAAAATAATAAATTGATAATAAAGCAAAAAACACAATAAAAATTTAATTAGTCAAATAAAATAAAAAATAAATTGAAAATAATAAAAGCAAAAGTTACCTAACAAGTGGAATATTTTAAAGTGCACAAAATGTGTTTTACTTGTTACAATAAAGAACATGTAATACTAATACATTTGAAATCATATAACTGTATTTTCCCTCAAATAAACACCCCAAACTGCTGTGGCATCATCCCTGCATCGGTTTTCTTGAAGTGTCGCAACGTCTCATTGCAAAACGCACTCCAGCAATGTGTGAGATACGTGGCGTTGCCGCTACTTGTTGACAATGTTAAAATCAGCCTCACTAGACTCGACACTTAATCATATTTCCAGAGTGAGATGAACTCCTGGTGGGGGTGGGGGTCAGCATTTTCAAAGTTCAAAACCTTTGTATGGCTTACCCACAAAGTAGTACCCATTTTATACACCACCTTGCAGTGCTCTCTTCACTTGTCTTCACTGGAAGCTACCCAAGATAGCTTCCATTCCGTCCCAAGTTCGATTCTTGACGGTCTTCCTCCTAGCACCTTTAAGTGTTCTCTCCATCATCAGCATTGGCGCCTCTGATAAGCACGGATGGTTACATCGGGTGCGAAGGCTGCTTCACACGTCCACAATATTGCGATTTTATCCACTTCACCTGACTTTGTAACCACGAGTCTTGGTCCATGTTTATTCTGCTTTCTTGCATGTTCTTTACAACAACATTTCCCTCCAATTTATATTAATCTGACTGTCTTATTATGTAGAAATCAGCAAAGTATATAATCTGTGGATAGATCATGTGCAACGGCCAAACCCGTGGTGGGATGGGACCATTTTATGGACAAAATATATTTGGGCAAATCTATATTTACTTGCAACCATTCCGAACACATTTTAACAAAAACATTGAAATTCACTGGTTTTCCAATTCAAACCATCACCACTCACGCTTTTTGTAAAAAAAAAGTTTTCCTTTTTCATTTTCTGTACCCTATGCATTTACAAGGTTCCACATGCAATTTGAGAATGTTGGTAGTGATGGAGTGGGATACGTAGGTACAACTTCTTTCGCACCGTACGTATCCAACCATGCTAATCGGAGGTGCGGTGGAAAGACAGCAAACTTAACACAATTTAAGCATTTGTAAACATTACTTTTCCAAGCAGGATTAAGTCTGGGTAGTCTTTGGATTGGTAATCACCATGCCCAATAGGTTATCATGGAGCTGTGGGGTTACATGGACAGTTAAAACCCACACCGACCAGCGTGGTGAAGTATGCCCAAATAACCCCAACGATCCACACAGGGAGAGGATTGACAAAATGGATTTGCATTAATTTTCCAAGCCACATCTGTATAAAAGATGACGCCAAACGAATATTTGGTGTTTCTTGTCATCCTATGGTCTTAAATAGTTATTGCTCTATTTTAAATGTGAAAGTACGTTTTCCCCTTACTACTGTGTAGGTTTTTGCGCCTGTGCTGCGTCGCTGTCTGAAGCGTTTTCGGGGTTGTGCCACTGCACGTTTGTCGGTGCGATGTCCGACGTTTCGCCCCATGTGCTTGAAAGCTTCTTCTGGAACTTGATTTATTTCAGGAGCGGTCTTCAGTTCCTAAAGAAGATGTAAACATGTCGAGCAAAACGTCGGACATGCCGAAACACGAAATATAAATCCGAAAATACAGCCAATTTCTTCTCTGTTAGGTAATGTACATAGCGCATACACCTGCAAACATTATGTACTGCGTGTACATTGATACCTTGTGAATTGTGTATTGTAATGTTGTACCAATAAACCGTAGGTCTCCACTCGATCTTGCAACAGCAAATTACACGCAAACACTGGGACGATTTGACATTTTGTACAATTCATTTTTGGTGTACACAGAAAGATATACACATACACTTTTAAATCGCCACATTTAACGTACACATGCAAAGCTTGACTACAATACAGTATATTATTGTCATGTATGTACACTATATTCATAAGCATTTGTCCAGGACACTGGTTAAAATACACTTTAAAAACGGAAACAATCTGTCTTATTTAAAAGTGTGCTGGGCAAGATCCAAACGTCAGATTATTACAGCATATAAAACACTTACCAGTGCTACGTTTGTAACAGTACCCTTTGCTTACCAGCAGCAGAAATATAATACTCGGCATTGGTAGGAGACAGTCACCTCTGCTGTCCACCATCTTCAGGAAGATGGTCAGTTAAGGGGTTTGTCACATTAAGTCTCTTCCACGATTTAAAATTGGGAAATATCTTGTCCTTCTTTACAGTACAGTGTGCACGCTTCTCAATGGACGAATTATTTCAGTTGTCACTGGTGAGTCCACTGATAACATTGGTTTCATGAGACTCAGCCATGAGGGTTCCTCAGAATTAAAATCCTTAGAGTGGCCTGCATTGGTTGACTCCAAAATTGTGCAAAAAAAAAAACCCCCAGTAAGTATTGCCAGTTGTAAACCTACAGCAGGAGCAATGCCCTGTCATCTGGCATAATTCAGTGTCTGGTTATCCAAATCTATCACACGAGGGCCCTCTTCCAAGGTCAACTCAACCATGAATTATTTACCCAGATATTAACCTCCTCTCATTGACCAATCCTGAAAGTGGGGCCTGATGAAGGTCTAACAAAGCACAATCAACCCTTAAAGGAACACCTGACCAGAGAAACATGACAAGGTGTTCAATTATTCAACCGACGAGGCAACGACCACACAGTCCGCTTCATTGACCGCACCAAGGAGCAGGTGTTGTAAAGACAAAACGTGAAAGGTGAACAGAGGGACAAGCCACGTGTAAGGTTAGGTTTGAGATCACAGTCAGGGGTAGAGGCTAGTGCTAAGAGCTGGTTGGCTAGTGGCCAGTCTGCTCTGCCCCACCAAATGTGGCCTTTTCACTTTTCACCGTGTATGTTTTCGAGGTTGAGCCGTATTTTCTCCTGTGATGTGTTTGCGGGCTCGAAGCTTCTTCAGGAATCCGAGGAAGCTGCCGGCACGTGGAGCGTAACATCAGGCCTCGTGCCAAAACAACACGCGGCACAACTTTAAAACAGATCGGACAGAAACCCCAACTTTTTGTCCCTTTTCATTTTTAATGTTTGCAGCGCCCCTAGTGGTCCTTCTCCATAACCAAATCCACCGAAAGGCCATCACAGTGACACTGCCATCATAGCAGACGACAGACTGTTGAAATTATGCGCAGATGAATTATTCATGGGACAATTGCAACCTGCACTGGCCCACATTTATAGTGCGCACAACACGAGGATCATGAAATAAAACCCATGTAAATAGAACAGGGTAGCTTCTGATGCTCAATATTGAGTACATTCTCCAGACAATACAAACCGCACAGAGGCTTTCACCGTTGGACGTTTCACAGGACCCACTTAGAAAACTCAAGCGGAGCCCTTTAGAAGGTTAGGGGACAATGGCACTTTGCGTGCGCGGGCGTTAAAACACAGCGAGCACATATTCCAACTGCGACCTTGAGGGGTAAAAAGCGTGGCTACTCACACCTCTTCCAAGAACAGGGGCCAGTGTGGAAGAGTAGGCCAAAGTTCCCGCTAGATGGGCTCTCTAGAACTCCCTCTACTGGAGGCCATTGTGCCAACAGTGACGTGAGCAAGACATTTTAACCTTCTTGGTTCTTTCGGTAAAGTCACGTGACTTTACCGAAAAAACCAAGAAGATGAATCCCTGCAGTCACGAAAGCTTTAAATCGAAAGACATTTTAAGGCTGCGCTTTTACTTTGAGCTCGTGTGCACGTGCACACTTTTGCTCAACGTCATGCGCGCGCGTGTAAAGCGCTAACAAATTTGGCGACATCCCTGACAATTTGTTTAAATGTTGAATGTGGTTATTTTCCTTGGCAGGTTCAAATAGAGGGTTGTTAAATACACGTCATGTAATTGTAATTGGTTATACTACAAGCCAAATCTGTAAATGACCAAAAAAAACAAAACAAAAGAAAAATCAATGCAGGCTAGAAGCTAGCATATTTAACAACGTACAAAGTTGCGCAGCATTGCATGACCAAAACGCTCTCAGGCTTATCCAGACCAGCAGCTCAACTGTTTTAGTTATTTTGAGGCGGTGGTCTGTGCAAAGTGTTGGAAAATGAAACCTAAAAACCTCAGGTATTGACATGCAGGGCCACCGAGGGGAGGAGAGTGGGCGCTTTGCCCTGGGGTGCCACAGTGGCAAGATGTTAACTCCCTCGCCTGGTACGAAGGAGGTTGTGGGTTTGATTTTTCTCCAGGTCCTCCGGTTTTATTCCTCCATATTTAGAAACATGTGGTTTTGAGCAGTTGGCTGCTATAAATTCGCACATGATAAGCCACTTCGTTGAGCTATCATTTGTGGCCAGGTCGCTTCTGAAAAATAGCTATGGGCTTAGTGGGCCTTACCTTGTAAAATATATATTTTTTTTGTTTACTCACAAGAGACCTGTTTCTTTGTCACTAATGAATAGGAGCGTCATTCCCTTGGCCTCCAATCCTGGTACCCAGAAAGCTCTGGGCAGCATCGTTTACATTCACACTTTTTTTTTTTAACAAGACAGTCCCCCATCTGAAGTGTGCTTACCACCGTCATTATTTAGACCTAATACATGTATTGGTTAATTATAGGTCCAACATACCAACTTCTTCTATAGATTAATGAGCAGCTGTTCTTGATTGCCCCGGTATTACAAGTCGGCACATGACGTCTATTCATATGTAAACTTTGGCATGAGATTGTGTGTATGTCATGAACAGGTACAGCTTAATAGGCTGACATCCGTGTACAAGACTACATGCTAAAGAACAAACAAAAAGGGATTGAGAATGGGATAACATTAAAATATCTATTGGGATTACTTAACATAAACCAATACAAGTCGGTGCATAAAATGAGTGTGCAAATTATAAACGTTTGCATGCCTTGTGAAAACTATTTGAATTTATAATTGTTCGTGGAAATACTCCACACTTCTGGACACTATCTTTCCTTTGTCTACGTAGCATCAATTGTAATTCTGAAAGATCTATAAAGCAATGCACAATGACACAGCAGTCATGGCGAGTATTTGGAACCAGGTCAGTGTTTTGCCACGTACCACAGAGAAGTAAGATTATAAATTGGCCGATTTGGGGCAATGAGAGATAAAGATTTCATATTGAGCGAGTATGTGTGAATGTATTCACTAAACATCTTCTGTTCAAGCTCATAGCATCAGTAATACTTAAAGTGGTCACACTTTCCAATACATCCACACCTATGAACAAGTAGAACAATAGGGACGCATTGAGGCAAAGATTAGCAGACAGGCAGGCACAAGTGACACACTGAACGATATTATTACCATATTGTCTGGAATATAAGACACTTCATTGCCCCCATATTTTCAAGCACATTTTGTGGGATGCATAATTTTGATAATCGGGTAAGGCGTGTGTGTGCGAGACCAGATTTGTATCACTACTGGATTCACACGCCCAAGTTTGGGGTGAGTTTTACTTTTTAGAGCATCTTATGATTTGGAGAATATGGTAATAATGATTATTCCCCAAAAAATAATTATCCTACCCAAGATCAACAGATATAATGCACATACCCCTCATTTATTACAATGATAAATGCATAAAAATATAACTGACAGCCCTTCGTCAATCCACTGCTGGATGAAGGTCTCCCCCACGCCATGTCCGTCATGAGTGACCATTCATAAGACAAAAATCAAGCACTGGTTATTACCCACAAACTAGTTTTCCATTAACACGGTTCTAAACAGTAAACATTTGAGCTGTGTGAAACCGCTAATTAGGAGGCAAATGTATTTGTTCTGTCAATTTCAGTCAAATATCAATTCCTTAGAAAATCTGCAGCAACTCAAAAAATGTGAGCAACATTTGCGATGAATATTATTAGTTAAAAAAAAAAACATGCCCCAGAGTTGAAGGAGCAAGAACGAACTGCCGTGTCACTTACAGCTCTCCCACACAGACGTGGCAACAACTGTTGTGCAGGTGAAAATGAATTAATCACTAAAAGTTTCTATTGGCGCAAGATTTAAAACTCGTCCGGTGCCGCACAAATGCAATATGGTGCTCTGAAAGCAAAGTTTTTTTTTTGTTGCAATGTGTTTATCCGTGAAACTCCACAAAAGCCACTGGACTGCATGTTTTGCCGGGAGATGGCAGTATTACAAGTGGGTTAATGAACCGTTTTCCGTGGACCTCGGGAGTGTGATTAATTCGTTTGTACTGTGGGTTTTATCTAAAGTACAGGCGAGTTATTTTGGGGCTATATTTCCACTTGGCCCAAATCCGGGCAGGAGCCCAAAGTATTTCCATGGTTCCTAGGAAGAAAGGTTGGGGCTTATATCTACACTGCCAGTCCTGAGCTAGCAACTGCATAGGGCAAACCAATGTTGACTCTCCACAAAGTGGTACACTAATGCCTTCAGAAGGATCATGCTTCGAGTAGGACCCCCAATGGCATTTGAGCTCACAACGGTCCTAATGTGAACAGAGTGGCGCTTGAGCGTATCTCCACCCGTGTGTTAGTACAAGGCGATCCGTTTATAGAAACCCCACTAATTTATGACGACCCGTCATCTGCGTGTTGGATTGGCCGAGGTGGAAGAATTGCGTAGCCCCCCACGTTTGACAACATTAACGCCTACTTGATTTTGTTCCTGTGAAACGACATCAAAGACAGTGTGTGCGCGCGCGTGGGAGAACCGCGATGACATATCAACTACCTCATTCTAAATTGAAAACGAATTTTTTTCCAAGTTATTTTCTGTTTAGTTTGTTGTGTTTTCCCCCGCACCTCCGATTAGCATGATTGGCTACGTACGGCAGAAAAAAAGTTCAACATACATACGTACCTGAGCTCACGCATAATTTAATGTTTGAACCATTCAGACTGACCACCTTTGACAGAGCGTTCGGGAGAGTTTTAAACTATTTCATTATTGCATTTAGATTGGTCTAAAAGCTTTGATTACCTCATTATGACTTCAGTGGGGCATCAATACAGTTCAGAGTTGCATGACATACACATTAAAATGTTCTCAATTAGCCTGCCACTCAAGCCACTTGCTTGTTGACGATTGTGAAAAATGATATGCACTTGGCAAGATGAGCAAATATAAATATATATAAAAACAAGGGATGTTTCCCTAATTTTCAGATTGGTCCGAAATATCCGAAAATCAGGCCGAGATACACTTGTTGGATTGGTTCGAATTGTATTTTTCTCTATCGATCCAAAAGGATGTCATCACAGGAAAAGATGTCACTGTTCTTATGCCACATCCGTGCTTTTTTTCCCACCACGTGGTATCGTGGCATTGGGTGACATCACTTTTGGTTGCAAAAAATCACGACTAATCATATATGTGGCCCACAAACAATTTGACATCTCATCAGTCGGATTTCAATTAATAGGATGAAAACTTTTCGTTTTCAAGTTTAGCAGACACACACACACACTCACAGTGGTTGTCATGTCATTTTTAGAAGCACACAAAATACTTTCAGCGGTATTGGTCTCTGCAAGGCTGAAGATCTGAAATCCACGCGCTTGAAAAATGGATGATCAGGAATCGGCTTTGACTTGAAAAATACACTTGGGACTTAATTCACGTTTTGGTGGAAAAGGCAGTTTCTGCTGATGTTTTGTGGGCAAAGAATGGCTAATATTCTGCAATTTAGAAAAACAGAACTGAAATCTGATGGCATTTTCTTCTTCGTTCACCCACGAACCAAACCAGTGGTTTTTACTTTCATGTGAAATTCAATAATGTTGATTGTAACAATATTCCCAGTACAAAAATACAATGTAAAAAAAGTTCATTGTTTTACGATGGTCTACAGTAAAAAGGTGAACTCGTGGCTATAAACGGAAATAATATTTGTGAACGCGTGCAAGGAATGTTTCTGTATACTTAAAATAAATACAAAAACTAAAAGTTTAAGCAAATTACAGTAGTGAACGGTGCACACGAAATATTCCCAAAGATTACATAATCAGACCGAGGGAGTCTGTAAGCTGCATTAACAAATCATACAAGCCATTAAGTGGCAGAATTAAATGCTATCGTATAATTATTTCAGAAGACAAACGAAAAAATTATAGTAAAATTTATATATGTTTAAAAGACCCGTGGCTAAATGTAGATAAATGCCAGTGTTAAGTTGAATGTGGCTTGCCCATGTGATAGACTACTCGCCCTGACGTCTACAGAGCTATTTTTGGAGATGTCACAGTGACTTTGTGACTTTCTTCCCATTCCTAAAACTTTGCAAGCCTCCTCCCGCAGGGAGGGCTTTGCATGCATGCCTTAGCATTCTCAAGTCGCTCGGATGCCCGATAACATTATTATTCCTCTGCCACAACTGCCGGTCGGACCCTGTGGCCCAATACGGCGAGAACTGGCTTCGACATTCGCATTAACGCTTCTTGGCACGTTGCTCGCACGAACCAAAATCGTTCGGGATAGTTTTCCCGCGTCAAAGCAACGCGAGGGCTATTACAAACGCATCGATGACGGGGGCCCCCCATTTGGTCTGCCGCTGTTTCATGCCGGCAAAACTGCACCAGACGCGACGAGTGACCGTGCAGGTTTCGAGAATTTGGTTCAAAATCGGAGCGTCGCCGTTTTCGCACGAACGCGAACAACAAAAATAATCATCCGAGCGGCCAGCGTGCACGGTGCCCTCATCGCACGGCTTCTAACGGGCGTCGCCCGGCACATCGTCGGCGTCCCCCACCTCCGAGCAAGGCGACGGAGTGCTGCAGCTGCAGCACAACTGACTCTGTAAAAGTTTGTGTGAAGATTGTGCAACAGGAGCGGACCGGGGCTCGCCGACGAAAGCAAAATCGGCAAGCCGGCCGAGGGATTTCATTTGCCGCGAGCTTCATCAAGGGGCGGACAACGTGAAACGCGGAGGCGCGCGCCGACTCATCGCAGCGGCTATGCAGCGGCTACAGGGATGATGATGATAATAATAACAATGGGCGTTACGTTACTTCACATGGAGGGAGAGCGGGTGGCCGTGGCGGTCACGTAAAGAGGTAGCAGCGCATGATGCATGGAGGTGATGCTTGCAGGTTACAAGAGAAAGCGAGCCCGTACCACTTCGTTTGTTGAGGGGCTCGCACAGTCTGGTGGGGGGGGGGGCACTTCATTTATCGGAGGGCAGGCAAAAAAAGCTCGTGCACACCAGCACAGGGGGTACCTCATTACGTCCAGCATCGGTTACAACTTTTTTCCACTGGCACAACAGAGCCGTGCCGGGGCCATGCCGAGCCAGCCCGGCGGTGGCTCAGGAGGCGACGGGTTATTTTTCCACTGCAGAAGCCGAGCCGAGCCGTGCCACCGATGTCACAACCACAATGGACGAGTCGAGGTGTACACAGATGGACATGGCGAATGCCGTGTTCTCGGCGTAGCGACCGACATGAAACACAACCAAAGTGTCATTATCCCCACCCCTGGTCCTGCTTGGCCCCAAGACCACAGTTTGGTTCTGGCTCGGCGCAGCAAATAGCCAGTGGAAAACCACCTGTTACTGTGAGGGCCCCCGTGCTGGCTTCGCTCAGGTGTGCCAGTGGAAAAGGGGGTATCAGAGGCCGTGTTAGCTCAGGAGGCCAGAGTTGGCCGGGTCCGTATCCCGGCGTCACCGCCGCGGTGGCCGGCTACTTGACAACGGCAACTCTGCTCAGTGCCGGCACCCTCCAGGGTCCCGGGGGTCCCGTGCTGGCGCGGGGCAGCGAGTCCGCACGTCGTCGCCGCCGGGACGCGAGCTCTCCGGGGGGTGCGCACGGGGTCGAGGGCTGGGCTCGGACGGAGCCGGCTCGGCCGCCGCGCGACTCCGTAGTCATTCCCTGGCCCAGGCGATCGCGCCGGTCGAACGGGGAGGAGGGGAGGCACAAGCCCCTGTCCCACGTTCTCGGCGCTCCCTCGGAGGCATCTGCGGCAGAATCGGCAAAGATGCGGGCGAATAAACTTAACAGAAACTCAAATGTTTGTTTGTTTTACCAGGTAAGGCCCACTGAGCTATATAGCTCTTTTTCAGAAGTGAGCTGGCCACAAACGATAGCTCAACAACAAAGTGGCTTATCGCATGGAAATTTAGTGCAGCCAAATACTCTAAACGAGTGTTGATTCAAATTGTGGAAGGGAACCGGAGAAAAATCCACACAATCACAAGGAAATAGACATGCAAACTCCAAAAAAAAAGGCATTAGGGTCAGGATTGAACCCACGACCTCTTGCATACCAGACGAGCTAGTTAACAATTCGCAATACTCAAGCCGCCATGACAGCAGATTATTTTAGAGGCGTCATCGTCAGCACGATGGCCGATAACAATTTTTTTTTGTCCATCGCTCGACCTCTTGGATTATTCGTGCCAGCTATAGACGACACAGCGCATGATGACAGCAACACTTGGCAGATAACGATGGCTCGTTGATTGAAGCGGACTCTCTGAAGTTTGCAAAATCAAATCCATTAAATACTTGAAAAATGCGAGATATATATAAACTCGTGGCCGGTAGTGAGCGATGCTTGTTTTCTATTGGCTTTAGTGTCAGGCACCAACGATCAATTTAAATTGGTTTATCGAGAATGCAGGACTTGTACGTGTGTGTTTTGAGCATGAGACTTAAAGCAATAAAGAATTTTAGGTTGAGTAAAACCAATCGACCTCCGGGCTGTACATTTTTCAGGGCATCGAACTTTCACGTGTTGGTTTTTTCAGATTTTTGTAATACTCAGGTTTAAACAGCCGTGCTACATTTCAGCTTGCGAGCACTTCCTGCGACAGCGTTAGAATTGACATCGGTCACTCACGCACTCATCGAGAACAACGACCGCCTTGCGCTGTAAGCGATATCGATCACCGACAGCAGCAATTGCTCGTTGGAATAATGCATTTAGAATACGGCAGCGCGCGTGGCTTCTGCGCCGGCCGCGCTTGTTAAAAAGTTTCTAGCAAGCAATACATTAGCGGAGTGCCATTTAATTTAACCTTCAACTCCCGCCTCCCTTGCGAGCTTGGGTTTCTCTCAGGGAGCGAGGGAGAAAGCCAAGTGGAAGCGGTTAAACACACGCCAAGCCATAGGCTAACCCCCCCCCCCACCACCGCAACTGCTGGCAGTGCCAGCTAATTGCAACTAAGCAATGTAATTTCTCGGAGTGGTCCTTAACGTCACGTTCGGTCGGAAAACGATTTGGATTTTTGGCCAGAACCAGCGTGACGGCAGAGGCGGGCGGCATCGCAAAGGGACATCTCTCCTAAGCACAACGGGTCGGAGAATACGCCAGGCCCGGAAGCCACCGTGAACAAACATGTTGTGCTGCCACAGCTGTATAATTGTGTGCGTCATCGTATTTGTGGATTTTCGCAAGCATCCTTCAAGGGATGTCTCTCCCGTTGAAAATTGGTGTCAAAAGGCCGCCTCCACGCACGAGCGAAGGAGGTGGCTGTAAATCCTCCTGAATGTCCCCAGAAGGTGGCACACGCTGTCTCGAACTAAACGTGTGGGTGGCAAACCAATCATTGCACGCAGTGATGCATCACACGCCTGCCAAAATCCATGGTCGAGATTCAATACAAATGTTATTCCTTTTTACATCTTGTTCCGAGCGTGTTTTTGGCAAAGTATCTCTCTTTTGTTCTGTCTCATTTGTTCCATAAGCCTAAAAGGTAATGTATGCCTAATAATCATCTTCAGCCATGATCAATCCACTGCTGGATGAAGGCCTCAACATGCCATTGCGATCCAGAATGGTGCCGTGATACCACAATCCATTTCCTCTCATGCACGTGATTACGACAGGTCTGTATATATTCTGAACTTCTTTCGCACCATACATAGCCAACTGTGCTAATAGGAGGTACTATCGGATGTCTGCTTTGGCTGCCATTCCTTTATCAGTCTCATCCAACGGTCAATCTGTTCCAGCAGTGTACTGCACAAGGCCAGTTGCCACTATTTCTTTAACAGCCATCATGAGTATGATGTCCAAATCGTCCCATCCCCCCGCAAACCACGCGTTCCTGTCTGTCTCGGATTGCAAATTTCATTATTAGACAAGTGGGTATGTTGCTTATCATGATACAAAAAAACAAAATCAGCTCTCCGGAGTGCTCCTTCCTGCTCTTGTTCGCCTCCATTTGATCATTTTGATCTCAAGTCGCCTTCGAAAGTTTCCCTAGGAATATATATTTTATCGGCAAAAAAAAAACATCTTATCCCACTTGCTGTATACGACTTTTGTTTTGTTCGTATTTGTCTTGAGCCCAATTGTGCAGCCATCTCTATGAACCCCTTAAATCGTTCCCTGCAGTTCATTCCTGTTGGTGATATCAAGACTACAAATGGTGAACAGGTACAGGTGCAGCCCCCTGCAATTTCTCACCCACATCACTGCTGGCCGAATGGGCTCCCACTCGAGGGCGCTCCAGAGGAGCCTCCGTCACGGGGTTATTTTGGCCTACTCTTCCACGCAGGCCAGACACCTTGGTAGAGGTGCGAGTACCCCACATTTACCTCGACCACAGGCGCCGATCGACTGTGGTGAACCCATTTACACTGCTGTTTGTGGCGGTGGTAGCGGAGGAGGGTGCGATTTAGAAAACTTGCATCAGTTGTCGTTTCAACTGCGGCACACCGGGAGGTGAAACCCAACCGGCAACCTCTGGATTGCAGGTCCAGTTGTGCCGACCGTTACACTGCTGTGGCAGCATCCGAGTGTTTTACACCATAGCTCGGGTCAATTGAAAAGTGAAGCCAGATTGCACGTTGGGAAAAGCCAGCATTGGTTCCGAGTAACACACAAAACAGAAGCAGGGAGGTTAAAACAAAACAAAATAGAATAGCTTAATGTTTTACCTTTCACTAGTGATGTCACATTCCTAAAAGGTTTCCTGAAAACAAGAAGAGAATTGTTAGTTTTAGGTGAAGAAATTAAAACCATGCAAGTGTCATTAATCCGCAAGGCCACCGAGACTTCAACGGTAAACCAAAACGTATTTATTCATGCATTAAAGATGCAGCCTAGGAAAACAATTGCTGCGGTTATGTTCGTTAATTTGGTAAAACCACAAATAAATATTGCCTCCTACTGGTAGACTATATTCGTCTGTGCAATGTAGGGCCTTTGCCATAGTCTTGCGTGATTGTGGCCCAAGGCTTTGTGTCCTGGAAATTCACATCGAACAGTTTTTGGGGTTGTCCTCCTTCCTCGTAAAACAGAAATAATAATTATTACCTCTACATTTATTTTGGAGATAAAATTAAAACCCCGAGACTGATAAAGACTTCCTCTGATCAGGTCCTGATTTTAAAGCCCAATCATCCAGGACCACCCGACATTTGCTCTGCATTAATATTCTTGACGTGCGAGTACTCCGCGGCTAAAACATCAGGGATCATTACAGTTTGTACTGCATCTCGAACTAAAGTAAATATTTTGTTAATGTCTGTTCTTGGCTGAAATATTAAAACATTCATTATTAAATCCAGTGCTCAACTTCAGCCAGAAACAGTTTTAGTTGGCATGCCACATCCATCTTGCCATTAACATAGGATTATTATTATGGATAGGCATACCCTGTGCTCTGGTGCTAGTGCCTTACGGCAATAATCCATACCCCATGCTAGCCTTCCAGTGCGTTCCGGAATAAATAGCATGAGAAATTTAGCTCGGATTAAAGCGAACTTGAAGCCACCGCAGTTAAAATGATGAACAGCATACGAACGTGCGCGGTGAGTTAGCGGTTAGCATCATGGAGAGGCATCTGCGTGAAAAAGCATTCACGAATAGAGTGGTGAGAACGTGAGATTTGCGCAAAAGTGCTGCAAAATAAAGTCACAGACAAGAAAACATGCTTGTAATCCGGCGAATATGGCAACACTTATTATTCCAACAAATAATCCCCACTGAAGATCAGAAAATACGCACTTCTTTAAATTATAAATTCAAATAAAAATAAATAGCTCACACCCCTTAGTGAATCTACTGCTGGATGCAGGCTGCCCCATGCCATATCGGTCATGGATGTTGGTTGACCATACTTCACCACCCCGTGTCAGTGGGAGTTGGTAACCGTGATGTTGGTTTTATATAGTATTCGCCATTGATGTTATCCGTGACCGGGAAACGAACTCGGGTCACTGGATTCGTATTGCAGTACATTAACCACGTATGCCATCACACGCAAGCGGAGCGATTACTCCTGCTTGCAACTGGAGACCCGGCGACTTTACATTGGGCAGCTCGAGGGGCCATAGCCCGTCGCTCCAATTAGCCTTCGGGAAATAGCCAAGCAAGCAATGTCAGTGCCGACAGTTTTAAAATCGACAGGTTATTGGGAAGAGGGTAAACAAATGATCGCCAGCTGTAGAGTAGAACAGAACAGTTACATTTCGATTTAAAGCTTTCGTGACTGCAGGGATTCATCTTCTTGGTTCTTTCGGTAAAGTCACGTAACTTTACCGAAAGAACCAAGAAGATAGAACAGGACAGTGTAAGGAGAGAACAGGAGGAGGAGTCACAGCAGGGAGGGGACATGAAACATTAAAGACGTACCAGGCGTCCGTTTCGCCACGCATAAATAAAAAACTCCACTTTGGTCCATCAGCCTATAGCGGCCTTCTCGGGCAATGCTTTTCAAAAGCATTCGATCTGTACGTAGTCAACCGTTGCTAACCCCCCGATTAGCATGGTTGGCTATGTACGGTGCGAAAAAAAAGTTCCACCTACGTGTATAAATAGGCTGAAGGACAAAAAGGCTACATTATTTATATATAGCACAACGGAACGTTGTTTTTTATTACATTTATGATTACAATCCAAAGTGTTTACATAAACGGCCGCTTTGTCAATCCACTGCTGGACGAGGGCCTTGCTATGCTGTGCGGGTCGTGCGGTGTTATTAGACCATACTTCACCACGCTGGTTGAGTTGGTGGGGGTTGTTGAAGACTGGGCAGTATAGAGGCGGAGGCATGGAAGTAACGCGCAACTATGTGTTTTGCCCACAACGTAGCCCCCATAACAATCCACCATCGTAACGCATCTTTGTATGAAAATGTCTTATTTGTTCTGAAAACTTCTACGTTGAATGGAGCGGAGGCACAGACTAAGATCATAACACAATGGCACGCGCGTTCATATTACTCCGTCCATAAAGTAACGGAACGTCTCGGAGCGGAGTTTTTCTTTAGCCTAATGGCAGGCAGCCTTGTCCCTGCGCGGCACAAGACGATTTAAACACCAGCCTGCAAAAGTGCCTGCCAGCAGGGGGGTGGCGATTACTGCGCGTTGATTGCGATCGAGTCATTTTTTTACACGGCATCGGCGGCGAGGGTGGGAATTTTTTTTGGCAAGCGCCCCACGCGACCCTCACCGCAGTCTGGCACTTGGCCCGTGCCACGCTTCAGCAGGAGCCGTGCCCTTCGGCCCCCGCTCTTGATGAGCTCGATGGCGCGAGCGTGCATCATGTCGCGTGTGCTCTCCCCGTTGATCTCCATGATCTGGTCTCCCACCTATGGTCGCGCACGCACACACACACGCGCGCGCGCAAGACAACGATCCCAATCTATTGCCTTAAACGCAATTTTACCAATGCTATATTCAGTTCAAGTTTCCGGCACTTGCACCCGTCGCAATCGGAGCATGGAGCCAGCACCACTTTTTGCCCGCTGGCCGCACAATCGCGGGCTTTACCCTCATGCGGCTCTGCCTGATGGCAGGGCCCTCTTCGGCCACGCGCAGGATGAACAGGTCCATGCTGTACTCCTTCCCGCCGCGGATGCTGAAGCCAAATCCTGTGTTGCCTCTCTCCAGCTCTGCCACAAAGTACTCGCCGTCCTGCGAGCAAAGACAAAGATTGAGGTGCCGCAGTGGCGAGATTGTTAACCGCCTCGCCTGGTATACAGCAGGTCGTGGGTTCGATCCCGACCCCGACACCTGCTGCTGTATATTTTGAGTTTGCATGTTTTCTGGGCTGTCGCGTGGATTATTCTCTGGGTCTTTCGATTTTTCCCTCGATATTTAAAATCAACGTGCGTTTTGAGTATGTGGCTGCAATACATTTCCACGTGATAAGCCACTTGGTTGAGCTATGATTTGCGGCCAGGTCGATTCTGAAAAAAAGAGCTATACATCTCAGTGGGCCTTATCTGGTGAAATACAAATAGGTTATTTTAGTTCTCCCCCCGTGTCGCCTCTGTAGAATGTTCGGGGCAAGTGGTGTTAGTAGCAAGCACTGGTGATGAGTTGGGTAGTGTCGCCAGGGTGACATCTGGCTTAAAACAAACAAAAAACACATGACAGTAATGTATCAATGTGGCCATAATCAAATTAAATAATGTTGAAGGATAAAGGGATGCGACCGAAGGAATGACTGTCAGTACCGAGGTAGATGTGATTGATGGGAGTCTTGTGTCCTGTCTTGGCCGGGTTTCCGATCTGTAATTTCCACACGGAGATGCATTTGTCAAAATGCATAAGCGCGCGCACACACACAGCTACATATACACGCGCACACACACAGCTACATATACACGCGCACACACACAGCTACATATACACGCGCACACACACAGCTACATATACACGCGCACACACACAGCTACATATACACGCAAACACACGTAACAATATATATGTACACACACACCCACTAGCTGTGACCAAACTACCCGGTCAGCACCTACCCTCAGAAGTGAAACAGGGTTAGGGGCCTAGACATGTGCTCGCATAGCCACTGAGGTGTTATCGGCTGTCACAGGGCGACAATGTAGGCAGCATCAGAAGGCGGTAGATGAACCTCCATTGTTGGACTGTAATTCTATGCCCCACATGTTATTCACCTGCACCAACACGCACGGACCAGTGTGGTGAAGTATGGTCAAATAATGCCCACTACCTGCACAGGGAAAGGAGACCCTCATCCAGCAGTAGATTGTACATGTGTAATAACAGCCATAGAGGGTTCACGTGGGGATTGGCTTGCCGGTCCTGCTTTGTAGCCAATAAGGGTTGAGATAGGGAGCGTGGGCCCGGCGTGATCACGGCATGTCATCAGGAGTGATTGGCCTGGCCATTCGGGGCCCCAGCTAATGGGGATCCGGATGAGAGGCGTGGTCCCGGGAGTGACAGGGAACCATCGAGAATGGTCGAGGCTGTCCATGGAGGATTGGCTGGGGGGACCACGTGTCGAAGGGATTAAGAGAGAGTGAGAGAGAACGATCGAGGGCAGACTGGGAAACGAACAGAGCGAGAGCCACGCGCGTACGGGGGCTCTGGGTGCCACGTGCGCGGTGGGAACTGGAGTGAAGTCTGCCCGCTCTCTGTTGTCTGCCAACAACGGAGCGTGAGTGAAATAAGTGTATCGTGGAGGTGAAAATAAAGAGGACCGATTCCGAAGCCGTCTCCGAAGGATTATTACACATGTACGCCAAAGTTGTCGTAATTATACGTCGCACTAAATTCAACATGGATTTCCATTGCTATTTAGCTTCCTCAATTCTTCCAAGATTCTAAATCACCCGCAGATCTCTCCCCACTGATCGATGAGACTGATGAAGAGGCTTTCCATCACATGACGAAGCTTGAAATACTACTTTATCCTGTCTGATGGGTATTGCTCTCAACGTTTTTCTCAGTGCATGTGTGGGCTCAGAAGGATGGATTCGCAGCCCTGAAAAATGTATTATAGATCATGACAATTAGCAACACTAAACGCCACGGTGGCGAGATGTTAACTCCCTTGCCTGGTATACAGGAGGTCGTGGGTTCGATCCCACCCCTGACGCCTGCTGTATATTTAGGTTTGCAGTGTCTCTCTCCCCGTGGTCGTGTGGACTTTTTTTCGGGTCCTCCGATTTTTCCCACAACCATGAGAAACATGCGTTTAGAATATTTGGCTGCTATAAATGCCCACACAATAAGCCAACTTCTTTGAGCTATCAGTTGTGCCCAGGTCGCCTGGTAAAATAAAAAAATAGTTTAGTTTAAGTACTTACCATTTTATATTCAATTATATTTTTAATAAATCATCATGAGCTGTCTAGGTGGATTATGGGTAATGAGACAATTAACCATGAGGTGATAGACAGCATTTCATCACTATTCATTATGTTGACATTTAATGCCGTTAGACATTACACTTTCACAACCAGTTGGCCCAGTTTTGACTTTGTGTCTCATCAGCAGGGCATGGCCTGCGACACATATATCAATAGCAGCCCATGATTGTGTAGAATATTGTTTTAGTGCACCGAATTGACCCAAGATGGTCATCAAAGGCCTACAACACCTTGGTTACCCCAGCAGCATTTGTTTACATTGTGGAAAAAATGTTGATTGGGTTGACAAAAAAATTGGCCACGTCCAACTTAAATAAAGAATCCAGTCAGTGATAACATCACGCAAGGCTGCCAATTTCAGTTTCTGCTGTTAGATTTAGGAACGATATTCTTGGCCCAAGTAAAACCATTCATCTGCTTTGTACAAGAATCTCACCTCATCTGTCACTGAATGACTATTACTCTCTGGATTAACGAGGCACCACACAACACACACACAAAGGTGGCCCTATGCGACCCTCACCGATTGTTCCCGAGCCGCGTTTTCATGATAACGCGGTTGTTCTATCTGGGAACACTTTTCACACGCGGAACGCATCTGTTTAAATGTGGAACGCATGCATTGTTATAGAATGTGGTTTCTGAGCAGTCGACAACGAACTAATTTCTTGAGCTGCGCGGCTGAGCAGTACGATACAGTACGCGGAATGATACAGTACGTGGCGTATCATCATCTCTGTCCCGCCATGGGATGAATGCAGGCTAATTTTATAGCGCAAAACGTGGTTCAAATTTGTATTGTTTTTATTTATTAAGTTACGCCCTGTAACGGTACATTGCAAGTAATTCCTTCGCTTTACGCGACACTTTTCAGGAAGGCTTCTGCCGTGTTCAACGAGGAATTACCCGTAGACTGAACGTGTGAAGTTGGGAGGTCTCACCGGTTAGCGAGCAGGAGGGCAGGCGATGTAGACGCCAGATTGGGCTTGGAGGAACCACTCAAAGAGGGGGAGACATTGGCATCTGAAATAAATGGAATCGGCATTCATTATTACGACTCTCGGCGTACCAATTTAAATAAGTCGAAAATAAAGGTCTAAATTAGGTCAACAACCGGGAATTCTTTGGAAAAAAAAAAACATTCAAACAAAAACTGCCGATGAATATTAGACTTGCGTTACAATACTGTAAACAACAACAAAAAACAACCCCAGTTCTTTGGCTCTTTCCTATTTCAAAATGAACCAATCTCAACATTGTAACTTCTAAACTCTCAGCACTGAAAATAATAGCAGTTAAACTGCTGGGGGGACACACAGCTTGGAGCGGATTTAAGGGAGTGGGGGGGGGGGCACACCCTGCGCAGGGAGCACGGAGAGGGTGATGCGCAGCCCCGAGTCGCGGATGAAGGTGACGATGTCGGCGTGGGGCATCCCCACGATGGAGCGCCCGTTGAGCGCCACCACGCGGTCCCCAACTTTGAGCCTCCGCCCACGCTCAGCAGGGCTCCCCTCGATGATGTGACCTGGGCTCGGCAGGGGGTGGGAGGACAGGGGGAGAGGTTGAGGAGGGAGGGGAGGAGGGAGGAGGAAGAGGAGGTGCAGGAGCAAGAGGCAGATTCGATCACCGTAATCCAAACTCAATAGTCATTCTTCTTGGTTCTTTCGGTAAAGTCACGTAGAATGGAAATAATAAAATAATAAAAATAAAACATAATAAATAATTCTCACGACGTTTCGGCCACAACGCAAGCAGCCGTCCTCAGCGTTTTTCTGATAGACCTGTTCTTCACCTGAGGACGGCTGCTTGCGTTGTGGCCGAAACGTCGTGAGAATTATTATATGTTTTATTTTTATTATTTTATTATTTCCCTTCTACGTGACTTTACCGAAAGAACCAAGAAGATGAATCCCTGCAGTCATGAAAGCTTTAAATCGAAATTCAATAGTTGTTTGGGAACTGGTGGGACCCGAGCTGGTTTCCAAGTCGTCGACACGGCGTGGGCGACTGCACGAGGGCTTGAGGCGAACGAAGGTGGCCAATTTTTTTGCGCTCACGCTCCTACAACTTTTTTTTCCCTTTTAAACGCTCGTGCTCTCACCGATGCTGGCGCCGCCGTCAGGCCGGCTCACGGACGAGATGATGATGAAGCCGAAGCCCTCGTTCTCCTGCCGCTGGATCACCACGTCGTACGGCTGCGCGTGCCCGCCGGAAGCGTCGTCGGCCCCCGGCGGCGGCGGCGGCGGCGGCGTGAAGGCCCGTCGCGTGGCGGGGCCCGGGTAGTGCTCGGGGGACGGACGTCCTGCCGGGGCCTCGGGGTACGGGGCCTGCTCCCTCCAGGGGGGCCCGCGCTGCACCCCGTCCCCTCCTCGCCCGTCGCCCTGGGCGCCGGCTGAGAGGTCACACAGTTGAGGTCACGATGTCGACGGCGACAGCGGTCAAAGCAATCGGATGTTATTAAATAAATGGGTGGGAAAATATGCCTCATTCGCAAATTTCTCCCTGCACATCAAACATTAAAATATTTTTGGTAAACATCCCATCAAGCCACATGGCCTTCTGGGAGAGCGTACTGGATCAATAAACCAAACTCAGGATGGGTATCTACATTCAATGTCTCATCAGCAAAATCATTCTTGCTTTTTTAATTGCAAAATTTTGGTGTGAAAGATGCACAATTCCTATCCCCCAATTAGCATTTTTAGTCTTCTTTAGTGCACGGTCAGCCTCTAATCACATTTATAAAAACATGTTGGTCTGCGTGTTCATTGAGACCCATTATAGTCTGGTGGGCAGTAGTCGTAGTCATCGTCACGCTTTGTGGATTTCCGTGCACTCACGGTTATCGTCGACCAACATGAAAGCAACACATGGTTGACGAATATTGCCGTCACTAATTTTCTTAATGAAATGAACCCTTTCTCGTTCCGAGATGACTGCAAGTTGCAGGACGGGTCCCGTTCCCGCTTAATCTCGGAGCGCGCAAGCAGGTTAGCGTTAATTTTATTTATAGAGGCGTAGCGCCGCTGTTTTTAAAGACTGTACTGTACTCATCCGCAGAAAACTGCAGCAACATAACCGCACTCACTGTACAATAGCTGGCGCCAAACTGTGCCACACACCCTCCCACATGGCCTTTTACGTCCGAAAAAAAAGGAAGACGTAAATGTACGTCATTAGAACGGGAAAGGGTTAACATCGCGCTGGCGGTGACGGTGCTGGCAGGCGTCGGCTCACCGGAGAGGGTTGGCCGGTGGATGGTGAGCGCCACGAGCCCGTTGCGTGCCGCCTGCTGCATGAGGCCGATGACGCTGCGGTGAGACTTCCCCGACACGGGGATCCCGTCAACAGACACCAGCTCGTCGCCCGAGCGCATGCGGCCGTCCAGGTCGGCCGAGCCGCCCGGCACGATGGCTCCGATGCGGATCTGAGGACGGACGGGTTGCCGAGCGGGTGCGGCCCATGGCCCATGGTGGGGGGGGGGGGGGTCAGAGGGCATGGAGGTTCTCACCCCCTCCCCCGTGACGCGGATTTCCTCCACAGAACCCAGGGACATGCGGTGTGCCTGGGACTGACCGTGTGGTTAATGGGCCTCCTCCTCCCCATCTATGGAACCAATCTTTCTCCGAATGTTGGGGACTCTCTCTATTTGTTTGCACCTATCTATCTGTGTAGCTTATCTGCCTTTTAAACAATTTTTATTTTTTTCCCCATTTATTTACTAAGGATTGTATTTGTCAAGAGCTTTATTCGTTAAGCATTTTGTTTAAAGATTTGATTCGTTAAGTATGTACGTAGAACTTTTTTTGCACAATACGTAGGCAAATAGCAAATCTAATTTTCAAAACAGTTTTTTATGTTTAGTTTGTTGTCCTTCCCCCACACCTCCAATCAGCAGGCTTAGCTATGTACAGTGCAAAATAAGTTCCACATACATTGATACGAAAGGGTTAAACGGAGTTCTCAAGAGTTTACGGTCTCAGTCAAGATAACAGTCACTGAATATTAAAAATAATTTGCTTGTTTTTATTACTCACATTGGCCAAATGGCCGTCCTGCGATTACATCGGTTTGAAGATCATTTGACTAAGATTGTTGCAAGACAGCAGGGCACGGCGCACGTGCGCACCCATTCGTGCGTGAATAATTAGGGGGGCCTGGGGGGGGGAGGTATAGTCAGGCTACGGAGACAGGCATTAGAGTGGAGCTCATAGGTTCGTGACAAAGGGGACGATGACCAGAAGGTGGTTATACCGTGAGCACAGTTCTCTTCAAGGTAAGGTATGAACCATGAAAGAGCAGAGATATCCAGGGGGGTGATAGTGAAAAGTGGTCGTGTCAAATGCATTGGGCATGATGGCCTCTTAAAAACCGTTTGATTGAGAGAGACCTGTTGTCTTAATGGGTTCTCACACGACTGTAAATAAAAGCTCTCATTGATTTGTGGTTGCCGGGAAAATGCACAGGCTTGTAAATCCATACCCGTCTGCCTCCCACGCTCGCTGCTCCCCAACTGCCCACACTTCCCTTGAATGGGTGCAAGGGTTGACGGTTCCATATTTTTTAAAAGGTAGACCATGGGCTTATGAAATGAGTTTAATAAAAAAATGTATATCCTATGACCAAATCGGCAGGCGGGGGGGTGGAAGGTCAGCACCAGGCGGTTCAGGTCGGCACAGAACAAACATTGAAAAAACGCTTAAAACCCCGCGACACGTACCGGCTGACCAAGCTCCTCTCCTCCGAGTATCCGGAAGCCAAACCCGGCCTCCTGCCTCCGCAGGTGGATCGTGATCTCCTGGTAACTGTTTCCTGCTCGCGCACACACATACATACATATACAAAGACAAAGATCCCCCGTATAGCCTTAACAGACTGTAGGGGCAAGTGCTGTTAGCGAGCACCTATGAAGGCCGGAACGGTACACGAACGAGGGGGTGGGTGGCCAACATCACGCCCGACCGCCTTCGTCTCCCCAGTGGCGATGTTTACACACCGCAACAGGTACTCATTTAAGGCTGAGTCGACCTAGGGGAGGCCCAGGACCGGTTCAGATAATCGTCACTGGTGTTAGCCGTGAGTGGGAATCGAACCCGGGTCGCCAGGTTCATAGCGAAGTGCGTTAACCACTACACTACCGCTCCCCATACACACATACATACATACGCACATACACACACACACATACAAATACGTGACGACGCATCCTTGCGGTCACATCCGTCCGTTCGTCTGTCGAGGAATAGGTGCGGCCAATGTAGGTGCTCACCAAGAACCCCATGCAGCTCAAGGGGCCATGGGTTTCATAAAAATAATAAATCAGAGTATTTATGTACAGCATGTTGAACTTCGTTCGCAGAACTGTACGAAGCCAACCGTGCTAATCGGAGGTGAGTAGATCAAATAACAGCCGAAATCACATTATAATAAACATAACAAGCCAATTGATCATAACAAAAGATAAATCAATCTATCCGTCTCGATCTTGTCTGCAAATCGAATCTCACTTCATCTCTCTTTCCGTCTACATTTCTCACACCTCAATACTCCTATGTCTCGTCGACAACAATAACAATGAGAATGCAATTTATAAAACGCACGCAATATTTCGCAGAGAGTTTAACGACCGCAATTTCACTAGAAAGGAGAGGGGGGGGGGGGGGCTCCACTGGGGGAGGGCATCATCACCAGTGGGTCTGGTCCCAACATCACAGGTGGGAAAAGCCTGCGCTCAGAGCCGTTTTAGTTCCATCGAGACGAAAACTAAAAAACCACGGACAGTCCTCGACTTCCAAACACAATTCCGTCCCGTTCGTAAGTCGGAACACAGTAATGTACTTTGTATTTAAATGTCCACACACACAAACAGTCACTGACAGAGCGAGGCTGACTCATATATGTATCACGGTGGTAAGCTCAGCTGAACAAAACAGTTAATGTTACAAAAAACCCAACAACGAATTTTCCACAGAAGCTGGTTCTCATACGCGCGGGTGTTCATAAGTCGAGGACTGCCAGCATTAAACTAATTTATATTTGACAAGGTAAGGCCCACTGAGCATTTTTGCTCTTTCAGAAGCAACCTGGCTATCACACATGATAGCTCAATGAAGTAGCTTATCGTGTGGAAATTTATAGCAGCCAAATGACTCTAAAAGCATGTTTCTAAAGGACGCGGAGAAAAATCCACGCGACCACCGGCAGAACATGCAAACTCCAAATATCCAGGCGTCAAGGACGGGATCGAACCCACGACCTTCTGCATACCAGGCGAGGTAGTAAACGCCTCGTCACCGTGGCGCCCATTTGCATGGGCCACCACCACATGGACATAACCCCTCATGGGAGAATCGTGAACCCAGAAGTCCCAATCCATAAACCATGCCCCCCCCCTGCCCCCGTACCCTCTGAGCACACCCTTTTCAGTAAGTGGCAGGCATGTGAAAAGCCCAATGAAAAAAAAAGAAAGGAGAATGCATTTGTCTTCAATGCACTGCTGTTGCGAGAGTTCATAATGGACGCTTCATCTAATGCACGGTTCGGCAACCAAGATAACAAGGAGAGACATTTTTTTTCCTTTTCTCGAAATCGGTGAAAAAATAATCAATATTTGAAGAGTCGCAATGCAATGTGAATACGAGATGGGTGGTCTTTAATAAACAACGGTCACGAAATAGTCCTCTTAAAGAGCCGCATACGGCTCCGGAGCTGCGGGTTGCAGACCCCTGAACTAATGATCTAACGGATCAGGGGTCCTGGTGCCGAGATGTTATCTGCCTCGCCTGGTATACAGGAGGTCGTAGGTTCGATCCAAACCCCGACGCCTATATATTTGGAGTTTGCACGTTCTTCCCATGGTCAACGTATATTTTTCTCCTCCCGTTTTCCCATCCACATTTAGAATGATGCGTTTAAGAGTATTTGGCTGCTATAAATTTCCACGTGATAAGCCACTTTGCCGAGCTTTCATTTGTGGCCTTCTAGAGAGGCTATGTAGCTCAGTTTGACCTTGCCTGGGAAAATATAAATAGTAGTAGTAATGACATGGTACTGATGGCAAGATAGGAATACACATTGGTGGGGCGGGGGAATCAGTACAGGCTGTGGACCACAGCAGCAGGCAGTAGCAGCGGAGCAAGCAGCAGCAGGATTAAATAGTAGTAGTAATGACATGGTACTGATGGCAAGATAGAAATACACATTGGTGGGGCGGGGGAATCAGTACAGGCTGTGGACCACAGCAGCAGGCAGTAGCAGCGGAGCAAGCAGCAGCAGGATTATCGCAAAACGGCGGAAATTTCCGGAGAGACAGAAACTTCAACTCACGTTGGGAGTCCTCGTAGAGGCTCTGCGGGTCCTCGTAGACGCGGGACGCCTCCTGCCGGCCGCGGAACTCCTCGGCAGGAGGTCGCCTATAGGGGGGCTGCGCGTGGGACGGAGCGATGCCCGCGGGTGGCAGGGCCGGAGGCTGCGAGAAGCGTCGGGGCGGCGAGTCCCGTGTCAAGCTGCCCTGGCTGTCGTGTCGTTCGTAAGCCTGCTGCCGGGACAAAACGTGTGCACGTGGGGTGGGGGGTGGGTTTCAGTTAGCAGAGTTGTGCATTTTTCGATTTAAAGCTTTCGTGACTGCAGGGATTCATCTTCTTGGGTTCTTTCGGTAAAGTCACGTAGAAGGGAAATAATAAAATAATAAAAATAAAACATAATAAAATAATTCTCACGACGTTTCGGCCACAACGCAAGCAGCCGTCCTCAGGTGAAGAACAGGTCTGTCGGAAAGGCAGCGTCATTCAGACGCTGTCTTTCCGACAGGCCTGTTCAGACGCTGTCTTTCCGACAGACCTGTTCTTCACCTGAGGACGGCTGCTTGCGTTGTGACTGAAACGTCGTGAGAATTATTTTATCATGTTTTTTTTCCCTTCTACGTGACTTTACCGAAAGAACCAAGAAGATGAATCCCTGCAGTCACGGAAGCTTTAATATTGTTCGCGAAAGCCTCCGTGTAACATTTCGCTTGTTGGTGTCATGTAAACATGGGAAACGATGCGCTGCACAGCCGTACCATTTGCGCCACTCTGTTGGGGGAGAACGGCGATTGCCCTGCAAGAGAAGATGTGCACAGAGCAGATGAGCACAGCGGCACGATTGATGCGGCGCACAGGACTGCACAACCATCCAAGTACCACTGTGTGCATGTATCTACGTAGAACTTCTTTCGCGCCCTACATAGCCAACCGTGCTAATCGGAAGTGTGGGGGAAGGACAACAAATTAAACACAAAAAGTAGTTCGAAAAGACACGAGTTTACAATCTACATGATTTAAAAGTGCATAGCTCCAGTGGCTTCCTAATAGAGGAGGAAGAGCGTTCCAGACGGCTGCAGAAGCACATCTGAAAGCGCGAGATTCGACAACCGACTTTGTGTTCGATGGCCAGTCAAAAGCCGCTGCTCCGAGGATGACCGGAGTTCACAGATGGTTTATAGCGGCTTGACGAGGTCAGCAAGGTATTGTGGTTCATTTGTGGCAAGCAATTTGTGTTTTTTTGATTGCGAGCTCATAACAACGTGTGACCTCGCAGCCGGAATGCTACGAGTTAAAATCCTGGCTGGATGATGTTGGTCCAGTCCAATGCTTCATTTCAGCCAGAAGTCCACAACACTATTCCAATAATTATTTTGGCCACGCCACATCCATCTTGCCTCGTTTATGGTCCTAAACATGTTCATGGGATTATTGTACTAGAGAGTAAACTAATATAATATTATTATGGACAGGCATAGCTTGTACTGAAGGGTTAGTTGGGCGCCTTACATCAACAATTCCTACTCTAAGCTGGCCCAGCAACGTTCTGGACTAGTGAGAAATTAAGCTTAGAATAAGTACCACTCCAAATTTCAAATGCTGTACGTACTTCATCTAGATTTGAAGTGTTCGTAACTGCAAAAAAAAATACTAAATAATCGCTTAAGTAGCTTACTTCAGCGATTTTCTTGCTGTGGTTGTCACCACCTGATGACGGACGCTTGTGTTGCGCCCGAAACGTCGTGATTTAAATAAAAAAAAAAAAAATCTTATTTATTTATTTTTTATTTTAATTTATTTTCTTTACCTACGTGACTTTCCTGAAAGAACCAAGAATATGTACTTTATCTACTTTCCTATCAAGAAAGCAAGGCACTTTCAATGTTATAAATGAAGCATTGTTCAAGACATTTCTCGTGTCTGTGCATTCCATGCCCAACAATAATACTTCTGTGTTCTGGGACTAACACACGAGTAGATGCCCGTTCAGCACATTAACCGGGCCACATTGCACAAGAAGGACAGTATGCACATTTACAAACTTTAGTTTAGAAAGTTTTCCAGCCACATTATAAACTAACAAATAAACGATCTGTAATTGACCAGGTAAGACCCATTGAGCTACATGGCTCATTTTCAGAAGCGACCTGAAATTTATAGCAGCCAAATACCCTAAAACAAATGTTTGTAAATGTGTAGGGAAAAGCGGAGGACCCTGAGAAAAATCCACGCGACGACAGTGAGAGAGAGTGATATGCAATCTCCAAATATACAGATGCAGGGTTGAGATCGAACCCACGACCTCCCGTATACCAGGCGAGGGAGTTAACATCTCTCCACCGTGGCGAGACGCTTCACGTTGCTTAACCCCATCCCTTTAAAATCAGAGATTGTTGTGAACATCCAAGTTTGCTCACCCTACCCCTTGGCAATCCAAGACGCACTTCACGCAATCTTTCTTGCGACATTCCAAAAGTACAAAAAAAGTGCCTCGTGCACACGGAACGATATCGTCTCTGTCGACGCTAAAGCCCCGTTTTTAACTGTGCGTGGTCGGCTGCTGGGGTCTTCTCTTCCCGCGAGCATCAATCTCGTGCCTCTTTTCTCGTCACATCCACGCATCTCACTCCACCGCATCGTCCCGTCTCGGGAAACGCGGATTTAAAAGCGGAAATTCTGCATCCGAGCTACATTTGTCATCATCATTATTATCACAAATGCAGTCGATTGTCTCCTCCACAGATTGAATCACAGATATGAATATTTAGAAACTACAATGCATGCCACCTGTTCCAAATATAATGACCGTTGATGTGTTGCAGTCAGTGACTCGGAAACCGGGTGATATAAACAGAGCAATAACCTTTTTTCAATATGTTTAAGTGAAATGGATTAGTGACACATACATTTTTAATTGACAAAACAAACTCTGAAACTAGTCAAGAGTGTTCCTGCTATGTTTGGGCAGTGAAAATTACTCCTACATATATATTACTTCTTTGTCGTTACGAGCTATGATCAATCCACTGCTGGATGAAGGCCTCCCCAATCCACTACCACCACATCGAACTTGCCGAGCCTCCCGTACTGCAACATCTGTGAACAAGATCTTCGTAACTTATCGGATTCCTCCAGTGTAAATAAAGATTCCGAACGATCCTGCAAAGTAATAGCCTACCCGACAACTGCGCATTAGCAGTTTTAATTCTGCATATCCCTCAGTAGATGTTCCACCTCAGGCATGTTCAAAATCTTTCGGCTGCCACTCCAATATTGTTCTTAAGCATCGTCCCTGCTAGCCACGACTTGTCGTCTTGCACAAGTCCACCGATTCTTCTGCTCACCTTTCAGCCGCTTAAGTTTATGAAGTCCACGTGTTCCTCTCGGTCTGGCTTCTTTGCACGCTTTTGAGTTTTTGTTCAGTATTTTTCATGTAGGACTTATTACGCAACAATCAACCAAGACCGTACAACATTATCCATTTTGTACAAATGTATGACGACCACCCCCCTCTCCACCCTCATGAAGGTAATAAATGAAAGATTACTCTGGTTTTAAGCTCACAAGTCTCATCGGCAGTGTGTGGCCTGTTCAACACTTGTAGCTCGGGTTTTCCTCATGTCATGGGGAAACAATAACAATATAAATAATATACAAAAGCTCTCCACGAACACCTTGGGACATGTTCAGAGCAATACAGAAATATTGTACAAAATTCATAAACCGTTATGAAACACTGGCACAAATTCCCAGTGGGTGGCAGCCTAAAAAATGTTGTGCAATTTAAACTTTTATGTGACACGCCAGACCTTCGTCTGTTTGCAATGTGACTAGGAAATGCCCATGACATTTCACGCAATAAGTTTTCATTTTACAAGGACATTTCTTTTCAACTCTCACCTTAAAACATGACAGGAATAAATAAACATCCGTCCTTAAAAGGCTTTATGACTTCCTTAATACTCTTTGGTTCTTTCGGGAAAAGTCACGTAGGTAGAAAAATAAAATAGATCACGACGTTTCGATCGCCACACAAGCAAACGTCTTGCTTGTGTGGCGATCGAAACGTCGCCACACAAGCAAACGTCTTGCTTGTGTGGCGATCGAAACGTCGTGATCTATTTTTATTTTTCTACCGACGTTTCGATCGCCACATAAGCAAGACGTTTGCTTGTGTGACGATCGAAACGTCGTGATCTATTTTTATTTTTCTACCTACGTGACTTTACCGAAAGAACCAGAGTATGGATTCCTGCAGTCACAAAAGCTTCAAATCAAAATTGAACTTCCTTAATAATTTTCTGTTTACCCTTGGTGTGTGTATTGTGATTTGGTAGGGTGTTTTTATCACGAGGCCCTGCATGCTTTGATGTGGTTTTCAAAAATATGTTTCCCCCGTATGCATTTCATTTCTGTTCTTAGCTCTGTACCGCACTGTGTAAATAGCCGTTCGCCATTTCCTTCCCTCGCACCGTCTGATTAGCACAGTTGGCTACGTACGGTGTGAAAGAAGTTCAGCATATGTACGCTACCATTATTACAACTGTCGCGGCAGCGTTGAGCGCTGTAGGCGATTGCCACGACTTGTAGCCTGTAATGACGGCCTCGAGTCAACAGGGAGCAGAAGGGAGTCTAATGGTGATGAGTCAGGCCGTTGGGCCAACGTGAACCCCAAGGCAGCTCGGGACCAGAGGTACAAACCCCCAGACGCCACAGGAAGGGGGCTGGAGGATAACGTCACTTCCCCAGGCTCCTCCAGACGGTTCCAGAAGGGAGGAGTGGCTGGAGCGGAGTGAGCCAGAGACGAGTATAAAAGACGGTCCCCTGAACGGGACCGGGAAGTCGTCGTCGTTACCTGAAGATTCAAGAGCCACCTTGAAGACCCGAAGCAAAGAGCCCAAAAGGGCAGAACCCGAACCCCTGGCTAGGGTTGGGTCAAAGCTTAACCAGCGAGGAAGTTAGAGCGTAACCGATCATTCACGACAAGGGCATCGTCTTTATCATCGCAGTCACCGCCTCCCCGACGGGCGCCTTACCTCCGCGCTGCAGCAGCATGGAGGCCTGTGCGCCCGTGGCACACTCCTTGAGCAGTGTCACCACGTCCATGTGCGAGCACTCGCGCACCGAGCGCCCGTTGATCTCCAGGATGAGGTCTCCCTCGCGCAGCTCCAGGCCTCGGCGGCTGTCCAGGATCTGCTTGATGCGCTGCCCGCTCGGGCTGTCGGCGATCGTGAAGCCGAAACCTGCGCGCCCTTCAGTCCGTTGCAAACAAAGACGCCGGCACCTCCGATTTGGCACGGTTGGCTACGCGCGGTGCCAATAAAGTTCAACATACGTACACACGTACAAAGATCCCCCCCCCCCGTCTTAAGTCAAGATCCCCCGTGTAGCCTGTAACAGAATGTTGGGGCAGGCGCTGTTAGCGGAGCACCGATGAAGACCAGCACTGTGGCGCATGAGGGGGTTTTGTGGCCAACACCACTTGCCGGCTGCCTTTTTCTCCAAAGCGGTGATGTGTTACACATCGCACCAGGTACTCATTCGAGGACAGAGTTGACCTAGGGGAGGCCCCCAGGACGTGTTCAGATAATCGACACTGGTCTTGGCCGTGAGCGAGAATCCAACACGCGTTGCCAGGTTCGTAGCAGTGCGCTAACCGCGAAACACACACCCACACACACACGCTCGCATCCACCACAGACGTTTAGTGTTACACACCACAGGGGCACAGCGATCGATCAATCAATCAATCAATCGTTATTTATCTACAAAATCTCACGATACAATACCGTGGAGCATTATAGATAAAAAAATACATAACACTGCGCTACAGCAACGCATAACGAGTGTGTGTACGTCATTGTTTTTGGTGTTGAACGAGGCCTCGTGATTTAAAAATCGAGCGCTTTCGCTAATAACTTCCCGTAATCCGGCAGCATTAGTTCAACAACCCTGACCCCGCTGATGACAGCCAGAAAGTTAAAAGCAGTTCCGAGTTTGTTTGCTCAAACAAATGCTGATTTATATTACTGGCCTAGGAAGCCAAAGGGGCAGATGAAATGAAAATATTTATAATTCATGGCATGGCGCAGGAACAGAGTTCCGCTTATATTTTATTTAAATAGCGTCCCTTCACATCAACCAAGGTGTCTCGGAACGTTTGCACGAAATAAAATGTACGTGAATTGTCGATATATAAAAACAAGACATTTAGTTTAAAATATGAACAAAGCAACATAACCTTGGGCATATCCGCCGCTCATTTTATGCGGGCGAAACGTAGTTCCCTTTAAACATTTATCATCGCATCTCTAGGCACACCGGTACATGGCAGGCCTTTTTACCGTCAAACTTCAAGCCGTTCAAAGTCACTCCCACCTGCTCACCTCTAAATTCACCGCCACATATTTACCTGCCGTGATAGATTCATTACGTTGGACACTGACGTAGAAAACTAAACGGGAGCTGCAAAATGCGCAAAGATTCACGGAGGAGGTGGTTACCGAAAAATCGTACTGACAGAATGAAGAACACACGATAAAAAAAAAAATCGCAGGACAACGCTAACTTACGGAATACAGAATCAAGCTGTGGACCCACTGGCAACAACCACGAAAAAATGAAGACTCGGAAAGTTGACCAAAAGAAAGTCAATTGACTTGGGAGAGGAGTGGGTCACTCCGCGAAATGGGTCGACGGGCTGGTGGGCTTGAGCCCAACAATGTGGACTCGCGGACGGAACCACCGCACACCAAAATCGCTCTGCGCCCACCGAGAACTTACGCAGCGGTAAAGCTGTTTAACACGTAGGGCTTTTGCGACCAATATCATCCAAAAGGTTTTTTTGGTTAGATCGCGTAAATGTATGCGTCTTTAAACCCGCCACCACCCGACACAGCCAACTAGTAAGGGTTGTCACGTAAACAGAACGTGGCCAATTCGTCACTAGTACAGCACATCCGTGTGTTGGAGAGCCAGGCCACAACATTTACAATCTGAGTACGACGTTTCGCCAGTAATTACAACGGAGCTTCATCAGGCAATAGCCAGATTTGTAGAGAAGTCCACCTGTTTCGTTCCTTATACAGAGGCGTAGATGTGGTGACCACACTTCTGCGCTCTTGAGTCAATGTACATTATGCATGCGCATTATGTGAGCCCATTAATCTCGTCCTTCCCGTCCATTGCGTGTATTAAAATAGCCCAGACTAAATCTTGACATAAAACTTTCGTGACTGCAGGAATTCATATTCTTTGGGTCTTGTGTCGCGATCGAAACGTCGTAGTTTTTTGTTTTATTATTTTTTGAGCCTATCTACGGGACTTGACCGAAAGACCCAAAGAATATGAAAGCCCAGACAAATTAAAGAATCTATCGAAATTGAAAGAAATAAAAAATAATTTTAACCGTTTGGATAGCGACCGACTTAGTGCTGCGTGGAAGCGAATAATCAAATAACATTGTTTAAATGCACGCTTATACAGCCCACCTTACTTCAATAGGGACATGGCCGAGTGGGGGGGGGGGGGGGAAGCACGATTACTAAACCCCCCACCCCCTCACCCCGCCGCTTGCCGCGGAGGTCCACCGGATTTGAACCCCGGCGGGCCGCCCCCCGCTCAACGCCGCCGCTGCCACCTTCGTCACGCGAATCCTCCTTACCCTTGACGATCTTGACGGACACGAGCTCGGGCTGCGAGCCGACGGACGACGTCTGCGAGCCGCTGTCATCGTAGTAGCCATTGGCCTTGGCGATGTACGTGGGCGGCGAAAACGGCCGGCGGTGCGGGTCGTAGGTCGGCGGCGACTGCGCGTGGGAGCTGTCGGCGATGTCCGGCATCGATTTGGACGAGCCGGGCCCCCCGCGGTCGGATGGCCGGCCGTCCTGGTAGGGCGGCACCTCCAGGTCCGGGTCGTCGGGGTCGTAGGGCAAAGGGTAGCCGCGGCACAGCTGAAGGTCGACGGACTCGCCCACTGGCACCGACTGGAACATCCTCACCACCTCCTTTTGGGTGAAGCCGAGCACACAGGTGTTGTTCACGTACACAATGACGTCACCTGCGGAGGTTTGGCGACGGGGGTGGGGGAGAGAGGAAAGCATCACCGCAGAGCCCGGGGGGGGGATTCATGCTTAGGAGAGATGGCCAAGTGGTTCAGCCGTCGGAGCCCTGCGCTGGTACTGCGGAAGCCATGGGTTTGAATCTGGGTTTTTGGCCGCCCGTAAATCAAACTGGGTTGTGAAGCCGACTGTGCAACTTTTAAGTGTTATCTTCTTGTAGGTACGGGGTTTCCTCCGGGGAGTTTGGGTTTGCTCCCACATGCAACAAAACCTCTCGTTAAATTGGGTCGGCCAATCATCCCAATGCAGGACTTTCCTGATCAGAATTTATTTTTCTTATTCATCCTTTCCCTCAATGTTGATCCAAAACGTACACAAATATTGTTGGTATCACCTCGTGAGACAGCATCCGTCTGGATCCATCGCAAAGCGTCGCATGCCCCTTGTCGCTAGAAAGGTCCCACATAAGCGAATATCACAGAGCTCCCTCTGAGAGCTCTTCAAATGAGTATTTATTTTACGACTTGCCAACAACACCTTAAAACATGACGCAAAATATTAATTAAGACATGGGCTGAACATCCTAATACACACCGCGTGTGAAAAATGGTTTGAGGCTGGGGCTTTGTCAGCTTGATAAATAAATCCCATTATTGTTTGATAAAATTATTGACATCCAACTGTCGATTATTGTGGTATCATCACGCACAATGTTTAACGGTTGATTGGCCTACTAATGTATATACTATTTGCAAGAATAGATTTTTAAAGTGAATATATAGCTGAATGCCATTGAACTCTGGGAATTGAGATATCTTATTGAAGAGGAGACTGCCATTTTCTTGGATAAATAAAGATCATTATAGTTTATTAGTCCATTATTATTATTATCCAGAGAGACGGCACAGCGGCTAAGAGCTCGCGGCTTGCCATTGGAAGGTTACAAGTTCAAATGCTGGCAGGGGGTTGTTGACTCAGCCCTGCATCCCCCCGGGGTTGACGACATGAGCACCACTTTGTGGGCAGTGAACTCGTGTCATCCTATCAGTTAACTCACCCCCCACCACCGCCGCCATCGTTATCAACAGCAGCCTCGATCAATCCACTGCTGGATTAAGACCTCATGGTCCTCAGATAGGGGAAACAATCATATTCTTGGTTCTTTCGGTAAAGTCACGTAGATAGAAAAAAAAAGTAATAAAATAAAAAAATAAAATAAAAATAAAAGTAAAATAAATTTAGATTTAAAGCTTTCGTGACTGCAGGGATTCATCTTTCTTGGTTCTTTCGGTAAAGTCACGTAGAAGGGAAGTAATAAAATAATAAAAATAAAACATAATAAAATAAAATTATAATCACGACGTTTCGGCCACATAGCAAACAGCCGTCCTCAGGTGAAAACCAGGTCCGTCGAGGCGACAGAGTCTGAATGAAACAGCTCACGAGCTTGGAGCAAGTAAAATAATAAAAGTAAAAAAAAACAAAGATAAAAATAAAAATAGCAAAATAAAACAATCCGCCCGGCTCCTGCACACGAGGCAATCTCATTGCTCCACCTCCACGGCAGACGTCCGCCACCTGGTTGCCGCTCCGTTGTCATCCTTCTGCCACCGACCGTCGGCCTTAGGAATGTGGCGTTTCCCCATGAGAACCACGCCACGCTTGTTCGAGCAGGCAAACGTGCAACGCCGATTGCTATGATGTAAAGGTGTGCTGGGAATGTGTTTTGGATGAAAGATCGCCAGACTTTTGGAATTTTTAGGACAAACTCCGGATCCTGCGAAATATCGGATCGCTAACATGACCTAATCACTTAACACGTCTTCGTGCCATCAAAAATGATGTCACCAGATGTCAGGTGACACCACTGTTGGTGGTAAAGTGCGAAATCACTTCCGGTGATGTGACTTCTAAAAATATCTATCCGGATTGTCTAAATTCTCAAATTAATCCAATGACCGGAAACACATGCCCCTAATGTGCAGACTTCGCTCCAGGTCCTCAACGATCAGATTATATTTCCGATGCATGGCCCGCGCATCGGTCAAAAGGTCAATGTTCGTAGGGCCCTTTAATTGAGCTGCGTAACCAATACGTCCAACGGCACAGGGCCCAATGACACGTGGACAAAACGCGCAAGCGTGACAAACCAGGGACGTAAGTCATCCCCCCCCCCACTCCCTTCGGTTAAAAATATCCAGACGACTGTCATCCCTCACGGCCGCATCAGTCGCAAAGCTATTAAAATAACAATCTGGTGGATGAATAAGCTGCAGTCGATTTCAAGATTATTTCTCAAAGTCGAGTTTTGAACAGAAGAACAAGAGCTCTTTTGGAGAGTGACCTTCAGTGACCTTCAGGACGGCACCGGTAGGTGGCTTCAAACAAGCCGAAAGCTGCAAAATATTTGACCTCCTTTTTTCTGCAACGGTCAGAAAAATTATCCCCGAAGTTTGAAATAAACGCACGGGGATTCCACGCGGCAATCGCAGCGGTTAGCGCGCTGTACTCCGAACCCGACGACCTCAGCTCGATGCTCGGCCACGGCTAATGCCATTGTCAAGTTCGGTCTTCACCAGAACTGGGTTAAGCACATCCCTGCCACCTCCTCCACCTTTCACCATCCCACACTAACCAGTGCGGTGAAGTACGGTCAAACAACCCCCCCAGGTATAAGATGGTATGAGGAGGCCTTTCATCCAGCAGTGGACTGTACACACAATAGTAACGAGTGAACAGTACACTTATCAGATAAGTTTTTTGGCTCCCGTCATAGAAACGTGAAATTTTGCAGCACTGTTTCATGGTGATGAGGGACACTAAGGATTCAGAGAGGCCTCCTCTGCATTTGACTCGACTTTTCTTGGAAGATAACCACTTATTTTTAATATTTCTGGTGTTGCACGATGACAAAACGACGTGGCTTGGCTCGCAGCGACGGACTGGGACAAAAAAGAAAAATCGGCCAAACCATTTGTAAACACATTCGCCCAAATTCCGACTATGGGTAATCATTTTTGTTTGTTAAATGGCTTGTGCGACGAATTAGACACTCGCAGCTAGATTTTCAGGTGTGACGTACAAGCGTTATTTTGCTGTGCAATCTCATGGTCCGTTTGGGCTGGTCCAAAAAACAAATGGGCCGGTGATGAAGGCTGCCGAATATGGGACTCAATGCCAACTGAGAGCGTAAATAAGCAATGAAGCATACACATTAGAGATAATAACATATTTTTAAATCCTTTATATTAAGTTCACTTGCTTGCTTGCGCGCTTACGACCATGCAAATCTTTCGGTCGTTTTTTAACCCACTTCCCGTGATCCAATCGAGCTGACATTTTGCACACAGACTCGTTGTGCGAGACAATTAATTTTCCGTGACATTTTTTTTCCAAAATGTAACACTTTTTAGAAATGTTTATTATTATTTAATTACCAATTGCTTAATGGTGGCAGGCAATCATCTGACCCATAGGTGGCAGCCATTTCAAGCCAGAGGACGAGAGGACTCTAGCCGCCACGCATATAAAGGATTTATAGTGAAAAACTTTGTTTTTACGGGTTAATTTTTTATGTCCCCACCGGCCCTCTTAATAGACTGGCCCAACCGGCATTTGCCCTACGGACTGCTGCCCTGTAGCCAGTCAGAGCCCGCTTGCTCGCTCGGAGATATTTTCGTGAATTCCTCGCCGTTTGTAAACGCGGAAAGGAGACCTGCGGTGGGAACGGCTGCTCCGACGAGAGGCTCGTACCCCCAGCAACGCGTTGCCGAGTAACGGAATCACGGCCGGCCTGACAGTTCACAACATGTTTTAGTCCATCGGCGTTTCATCTTCCCAGACCAAATATTATCCAGCGGCGACTGTTGAAGGCGAGCAACACTCTGGGCCAGCTTTGACCTTTCTGGTGCTCATAAGCAGCGTTCAGGCTCGCTAAACAAATTCTGCTGGGAGTGCCAGGATGTTATTGGCAAGAGCAGTTCATATAAAATATGGGATCCTCTCCCCGTTCGGCGCAAAAAGCAAGAGCACATGGGGGTCACGAAAAGGCTATAGGGGAGGGATGGGAAGGAGTGGAGGGGATGGGCAACGCGGAAGAGGTTAGACTTCGACAGAGGAATGATGAAAGAAATTACCCGAAAATTACTCAACTGGGATAACACGCAGCGAATATGGTTCCCCTCCACTGCGAAATCTATGTGTGTATGGTGAACTTCATTCGAACCGTACATAGCCAACCTTGGTAACCAGAAAGGTCTACATACGTATGTTCAACTCTTTCACACCGTACGTAGCCAACCACGCTCATGGGAGGCGAGCGAGTCGGAGGAGTGCAGGGAGGGGGGGGGGGGCGCGCTCACCTCTTCGCATGCGCCCGTCTCGCGTGGCCGGTCCGTCGGGCACGAGTCCGCGCACCTGCAGGAACTCGCGTGGCGTGTCTCCGCCCACGATGGTGAAGCCGAAGCCCTGGCTCGTCTTGAGTAGCGACGCGCGCACAGAGGAGCCACGCAGCTCCCGCGGGTCGCGCGTAAACACCCACACGCCTGGGCGACGTCGGGGCAGGATGAGGGGGGGGGTAGGACGAGGAGGGGCAGGGCAAGGTCGGGCAGGGCAGAAGCAGGGAAAGGGGCAGGAGGCAGGGCAGATACGTGGGTAGAGGTCAAGACAAAAAGCCCCAGTGTAGCGTGTTTGGGCACGTGATGTGACAGAGGGTGGGTGGCCAGCACCACGCCCGGCTGCCTTTGTCTCTCTAGCAGCAATGTTTACACACCGCACCAGGTACTCATTTTGCTGCTCAGTTGACCTAGGTTAGGCCCAGGACCAGTTCAGATAATTGCGACTGGTGTTGGCCATGAGCGTTTCCCGCTCATGGCACACTCACTGCTACACCACCGCTCCCCACAATACAAAGACAAAACACACAGACACACGGGCACTCATAACCAGACGTTGGTACGCACACCGCCATGAACTCTTTGGGTCCCGAAGAACCCTATACATGATGTACGGATAGGGAAGCAGACGCTTAGTCCATTGCGCGGGAGACATTTATATTCTGCCGAACACCACTGACAGCCTGGCTCTGTAGGGTTCGAGGGCAGCTCGCGAGGGCAGCTCGCGAGGGCGGCCGCTGCCCATCGCATATATTTGGAGCTCCATTACCTTGCTCGGGCGGATGTGAATCGTGGGAGGAGGTGGTGACGAGGAGGTCGTTGGCACTGTGAGACCTCTGGGGGTGTGGGCTCCCGCCTCCAGGCTTCGAACGAGGCAGTGTCGATGAAGAGACGTCCGCTGAGAGAGAACAAATAGAACAGCATAATAAGTATAACCCATAAAAACAAAAATTTTCACTCTAAATCCTTTATATGCGTGGCGGCTAGAGTCCTCTCGTCCTCTGGCTTGAGATGGCTGCCACCTATGGGTCAGATGATTGTCTGCAGTATTAAACAATTGGTAATTAAATATTTAATTTGTTTTCCCTAAACAGTGTAAAATTTTGGAAAAAAATTTTCACGAACATTAATTGTCTCGCACAACGAGTCTATGTGCAAAATGTCAGCTTGATTGGATCACGGGAAGTGGGTTAAAAAACGACCGAAAGGTTTGCACGGTCGTAAGCAAGCAAGCAAGCACGCAAGCACGCAAGCAAGCAAGCAAGCGAACTTAATATAAAGGATTTAAAAAGACAAAGATTTGCCGTGTGGCCCACACAGGCTGGTAGTGAACACCTCTGTAGGCCCACATGACGCACGAGGGGCTGGTGTGGCCTGCACCATGCCAGACTGCGCAGTGCCGAGATTTCTCCCTCTACGCCACCTACCCACGTTATCCCCACCGCAGGCACCCAGTTGTAGTGGTACCCAATTATACTTGCTGGGCGGACAGAGGCAGGGTGATTTTATAAAGTTTGCCCATTGTTTTAACTGTAGAGCCGGGAGATGGAATCAAATCGGCAGCCTCCGGAATGCAAGTCCGGTGTGATCACCACTACACGACGGTAGCCTCCTGCCGTTTTTCAGTAAAAAAAAAATCGAAAAACGTTACGTGTTTATCGCTCTAGACCAGTGGTTCTTAACCTGTGGTGCACGCACACCCCGGGGATGTGAGATGCCCTTTCTGGGGGTGCGAGACATGCCACGTTTTTTTTTTTAAGGTAAATCATTGAAACACAAATTAAATACGGACGCGTGAGTACAACTACTTTGTTTGATCAAACCTATGTATTTATTAAAATTCTAAAAAATGTTTACGATTGCAAACCAAAGGGGTGCAAGGCTGCAGTAAAGGTTAAAAAGCACTGGTCCAGACGTTTCCATAAATGCGGCAAAATCTGCGGTCACCGTTTTTTTTGTTTAAACCATTTTTGTCCAACGCGGTTACTGGCAATGGCAAAAAAAATAAAACCCATTCTATGGACCCGACGACAAAACGGTCCTTCTTTCGATTCATAACGCACGTTTACCGTAAGGGATTTGACACGGCAATTCGGCTGTCGCACGGAGGAGACGTGCCACTGCCACAGATTGCCGTTACTGACCACGTGCGGGCCCCCCGAGTTCCATCAAAAGCTTTCGTTTGCTTCGGCGGGACCCCGCAAAATTGCTTCAGCCGACCCTGGGCATAATCTAGACACATCAATCACCTGCCTGCCTCTCACACGAAGATTACAAAAGAAAGCCCCCCTCTACCTCCCTCCCCCCCTCTCCCACCCCTGCCCCCATCGCCTGGAGGAGGTTTCAGCTCAAGACACTGACGGAATAGTGGAAACTTGGCAACGATTACTGATGCGAGTGGTCCTAACACAATAAAAAAAATACAATTTTAAATCAAAATTTTTTAATGCAAAAAGTGATTTGCACGCAGTGGCACAGGTCTGTGGCAGGCTGCGAGGCACGTGAATTTAAATTTGACGTGAACGCCAACCATTGCAACGATTTCGAAAAAGCCGATGACGACGATGGCCCATTGTTGTTTTTTTCTTTTCTTTTGTGCGCTCCGCAGTTGCTCGTGAATAACGGCGACCGCTGCGTTTATCTGGCGCCGCGTGGGTGCGTGGGTGCGTGCGTGCGTGCGAGAGGCGGAAAACAAAATCAATACCAAAAACACACCCATTATCGCGAGTCATCATCAACGAACAGATCAGTCGGGCCAATTTTCCCTTCTAAAAGATCCTTTTGAATGACAAAAAAATATATATATAGAACAGCGGAGGGCGGTTTTGTCTTTTTTTTTGCTTTGCACAGCCAAATGCCCACCAATGCCGGTGGTGACACGTTGGCCAATTGGCTTGGCTTTCCCGAGACCCCACTCACCTCGCTGACTCTGCCTTCTCCTCTTCGCTTCCACGACCGGATTTTCGAACTGAGTTCTTTTGTTCAAATGGCTGTACGGCGGACAAACGGGGAGGGCATCACGCCGATTCAATTTCAGTCACAGCAGCCGCGGAAGAGACAATAACTGCGAAGCGCTCGTGCACCAGTGACGTCACATCGAGCGGGAGCAATTGCCCTGCGGAGGCAGTTGAAGTGTACGATGCGTGTGTGCCTCTGCGCGTGTGCTCGTGTGTGTGTGGGGAGCGGTGGTGCAGCGGTTTAGTGCGCTGCGCTGAGAACCCGGCAACCAGCAGGGTTCAGTTCCTGCTCACGGCCTACACCAGTGACGATTATCTGAACCGGTCCCGGGCCTCCCCTGGGTAGACTCGGCCTCAAATTAGTACCTGGTGCAGTGTGTAAACATTACCGTGAGGGAGAAAAAAAGGCGACTGGGCGTGGTGCCGGCCACCTCGTGTGCCGTGACGGCCTTCATTTGGTGGTTACTAACAGCACTTGCCCCAACAGTCAAGGCTTCATAGGGAATCTTTGTCTCTGTCCGTGTAAGAACTGTACGTGCGTAGCACGTGTGGTTTGCATGCGTGTGTGGATGTCATTTGCAATACGGGGGCAACGGAGGGAGGCGTAGTTGTAAGCGCAGTGTGCGATGAACGCAGAGACTTGAGTTCGATTCCCGGCCACGGCTAACTTCAGCAGCAGCAATTATCCGAACCAGTCCTGAGATAAATGGGCCATAGTCGACTCACCATACCCCGACCTGACCCGACCCGACCCGACCTCACGCGACCTTCGGCTGCCAGGGCCCAGCCGCCCAGCCGCCGTGCACGCGGCTCACGAGAATACTCACTCGACGTAATAGACGCCGTGCTGCGGGTCATCGATCCTCTCCCATCCGTACGGAAGCTCTGCAACGAGACACAAGACCGTTTACATTGGACGCCCATTAACGGCGTGCTGGCCCGGCCACGCCGCCAGCGTAAACGGATCCACACGTGGGTGGGCGCGCACCGCACGCACAAAAGCACCGTCTCTCTATAGGAGGTGCGATTTGTTTTCCCTCTATCCCCCCTACCTTCATTTCGTGCTTCGTTTTCACCGGGGGGAAAAGTCTCACCGAGTCTCAAGAATCTTTTTTTCAGGAGGGTCCCTGCCAAGCTTTGCGCAGTTGGCGGGCGGCGGGGGGGGGGGGGCGATGTTGCTTCGTGTAAATCCCAATTGAGTAATTTGTAGGTCTAATTTTTCAGCATTCAGATGGTTTGGGCCAATGCCGGTTACATTGTATGGGGCAGTCGTTTTTTTTAGCTATGGGAGGAAAGCGGAGAACCTGGGGGATAACCAATGCAGAACAAGGAGAGGGCATGCAACTCCACACAGAAAGCCAACTCTAGAATCAAACCCGGGCGCTTCTTCCCGTGAGGCACAAGTGTTACCACTGCGCCACCCTGCCAGGATATTTGAGACGTTTCATCATAACCAGCAACAATCTAGACACCAGACTTAAGTTAGATGATTTTAAATATATTTTAATAGCCTAGGTTCATCATTAGCTATGGTTAATCTACTGCTGGATGAAGGCATCCTCAAGCAGTTCCCTACGGGGTTGTGATATATCATCGACCACTGGCACACATACTTACAAATAAAAGTTTGTAAGAGATGAATGAACAATAAAATACCATTATGCCTGGCCTCGCAGACTCTCAAAAACACAACAGTTGAATCAATAGAAATGTATTGGGAGTCTTCCAGTTCTCATGAATCAAGGCCTAAAAAAAAAAAGAGCATTTATGATTAATGAAGGCCATTTACCACAATGGGAAAGCTTCACCGAGACTGCATTAAGTAGCAAAACGCATATCAGGAGAGTCGGGCCAAGCGAGAAAGGACTTTGACAAAGCTATTCTCAGCGAGGTTACGAAGATATTCTCCGACCATAAATAGAGACCCATGAGCAAAACCAGAGCAAATGCTCGCAACTCAGTTTTACTGATGACCAAGTCTCATTTTATTTTGTTATTATTATTTGGTCGTACAGGGCATTTGCTAATCTACTGCTGGATGAAAAGCCTTCCCATGCTGTGTTAGTAATGTTTTTTTGTATTATCACATTTCACTGCGCTGGTTAATGCAGGTTCAGGAGCAGGAGGGATGAGCGAGGAAGAGGGACATGGACCGGTGATTGAGATATAATTCGCCGCTGTTCTCACTAAATGAACTATTAAGTATTTTTATTTTACCAAGTAAGGCCCACTGAGCTATGTAACGCTTTTTCAGAAGCGACCTGACTAACACAAATGATAGCTCGGCGAAGTGGCTCATCACATGGAAATTTATAGCAGCCAAATCATCTAAATGCATGTTAATTCTAAATATGGAGGACCCCGAGAAAAGGCCACACAACCACGGGGAGAACATGCAAACGTCAAATTAACAGGTGTCAGGGTCGGGATCGAACCCACAACCGCCTGTATACCAGGCAAGGTCGTTAACATCTCGCCACATTGGCGCCCCTTGACCAGGAATCAAACTCGTGCCGCTGAATTCACGGCGCAACAGAGTGCTTCACACGTCCAATGCCGATTCAATCGATTTGTGCGCCCAATGTTCCCAGGCAGGTGCCAGAGCATAACCCTAGGGGAGGCATCGGTGCAGGTTCATGAAGCATTTTCCCATAGATTTGAATAGCAGCACATAATTGAACCGGGGTCACCGGGTTCGTTTGTAACGTTGTTACATAAACCACCGTGATACTACTCCACGGCCACACACACACACACGAGCCCAAGGGACCCCTCGTACAGCCGTAGGGACCGTTAGGGTATGATGTGCTGTTAGCGAACGCCTATTAAGGATGGGAAAAGGACATGGAAGAGACTGTGTAGCCCAGCACCACATCCAGCCACTTTTGTCTCCCAGTTGCTGATGTACAACCAAAGTGCATTTTAGGCCGAGTACATTGATACTCAAAACAAACGATTGCTTTTCCAGGAAAGCCTCACGGAGTCGTCTCAAGGAGCATTTTTCAAGAAGGCCCTGCCAAGTTGTTGCAGTGGCGCGGACGATGTTGCAATGTGCAAATCCCAAGTGGATGTTTTCATCCATTGGGATATTTGGCCAATACCAGTTACGTCGTACGTTTTTGTTTTGTTTCACCGACCTCGGAGAGGACCAGGACAGGTTCAGGCAAATTACCACTGCCGTTATCCAGAGCGGGGAATTGAACTCGGGTTCGACGTGTTTGTATCAGTGCATGACCAAACTCGGCAGCACATTCGGTATGCATAATTTACCTCTTTGTATACTGTACCGAGATTGGGCACAATGCTAAAAGCAGTTTAAGGCAGCATTTAACAGGCGCAGGCTGTAAAATACCGCTGTGCTCCCAATTTAACCTCTGTGCTTGTCATCATAAGGATCATATTTAAATCAAGGTGCCAATAAGAGATAACGGATCCTTGCTCCATACTCCGAGGTCATCAACAACCAATTCAAATAAAATGCATCATAACGGTATGCATATTTAAACTACACATCGTTATTCACGGTCAAATGATCAAATATTAACTTTTTGCTCATCGAGCCTTTCTCTCTGCTGCGATGCGCTGAGAGATCTCCGCTGACGAATTCACACAGAACAGTATTCACATTCAGATGATACGAAATAGAGCGCAAGTATTGAGAGCACCTGGCTCATAACTCTCAGCTGCCACTCACTCTCCCTTGGCTACACCGATGCAGTCAAACACATCACGAAGCCCCCCAATAGTTAAACAATTTTCTTTCCGTGCCATCTGCAACACTGTCCATTGCAGCGTTCCTTTGTTGTTCCCGGCTATCCATCAGTCTGCGCCACCACGCAAGCTGTCCGTCTTCGTGCGTCGCGTTAGTGCGGAGGCGGTAGCGCATTAGGTTAATCGCACCGCACTATGAACCCAGCCAACCTCTGTTCGATTCCCCCACTCACGGCTGACATGAATGGAAAATATCTGAGCCGGGCTTCTCCTAGATCGACTTAGCCTTAAATGAGTACATACTGCAGTGTGTTAAAATCAGCAATGGTGTCCATACAAATCCTGGTGTGCCGTGATGGCCATTGATAGGTGCTCGCCAAAAGCACCTGCCTCAACAGCCTGCAAAAGCCTATATGGGGAGACTTGCATCATTATCTTCCTTGTAAAAAAACACACAAAAGTAGACTTCTGGTTACAATGGTCCATGGAAAAATGCAGCCCTTCGTCAAACTACTGCTGACTGCAGTTATCTGTACATCAAGTTGTTTTGGGGTTCGTATGATCATACTTCACCATGCTGGGCAATGCCGGTTGGTCAAAGGGCATCCCCCAGGGCCGGTTCACGCACGACCCGCTGATACGTCGCAAAAGTCCAGCAGTAAAAAAAATCAGATCACCGGGATCACAGTGCAGTCTGCTAACCACTGTCCCACCACTCCAACCCAATGGGCTCTTACCTGATCATGGAGGCAATCTGTATAGCACGGCAGCGTATGATGCTAAGCGCTGGTTAAATGAGCCAATGTCGGAATTTGCGAGTGGTGCAAATTCCACATTCCTACGGCGAGAGCGGTGGAAAGTCAACCCCATAGGGCGACCGCTGCTGACATCCCCATGTTCGGGAGACAAATGCCTCCTCCGCCTTAAACAAGAGTTGAGGTTGAGCAATGAAAGGGTAAAAAAAATAAGATGCCAACAGAAAAATCAACGGGGGACAAAATAAAGATCTGTGTAATTTTTTTGTTTGCTGTTGCAAATCAACGGACTAGAGCGCCATTAAACTTGTACAAACAGCGTGGGTAGCAGCGCTACCATCGCCGCGTCTTACAACATCGTTGGGTTTCCCGGCAACAGACGATCACTCCGCCTCATTAACGGCATCCCGCACGCATTTACCGAGAGCCAAAAAACAAAAGCACCGACGCGTATATAATACGTCCCGATGTTGAGTGGGAGATTTTATGCCTCGCCATTTTCACCCGCGTAGAGACCTCCGATTTAAAAAGACAAACATTTTTATTGGAAAGCCAACGAATGCGAAAGACAACGGAGACGATCCCTGGTGTTTGATCTTCCATGAAACGCGTGGTCCACCCTAAACACAAACCAATGGCAGATGCAGATACCGGATGCACAAATGGAAAATTAAAAACTCTGCAGTGGTGTGCGAGTGTTGTAATCCAGAACAGACCGTGCAACGTATAAACGAAGCAATGCCCCGATCCACAAATACGCAGGAGACGCCGCAGCGATACGCCACTCCGCTGCTCCCGATGCGGTTATCTGGCTTGACCACCTGAACGTGAGAAATTGTAATTTTTTGCTCTGCATCTGCCGTACGAAAAGAAAGAAGAATTGGAAACCGCAGTTCCTCTTCAGCGGTTATCCTTCGTCGACGCACCGGGAGCCGAGCGCGCCGCCTGTTTTGGCGAGCGAGCGGTGGCGCTAACGGCACAGCTGCCCGCCCACCCGCGTGCGTGCGTGCCAGCGGGGCGACATCAACGGAGACTTTGCGGAGCGAGCGTGCGGCACACGGGATGCGTGGCGCGAGCCCCGCGGTCGCCCTGGTTAATACTGCGGGCGCGTTAAGCCGTTAGAGAGTACGCACGTGTGCGCCCCCGGCCGCTTCGTTCGTGCGGTGGACGTTCGAGATCCGCCGATCCCGGACGCGGACATTTGAAATGTGCATGTGTTTATTTTATTAACACCCCGCCCGATTTGATGAATTTGGAGAACGCACATTGATAGCCATGCGCCATACGGATTCCGCGACCGCCGCACGTACTACCGATCCGAGTTCATTCGATATTGTGGCAGCGACGAACAACAACGTGGTGGTGGCTACAAAACCGGGGCCGATCACTTGGCGAGGGGGAAACGAAACGTGTAAGGATTAACAAATGTCACAGCTACAGATTATCCGTGGAGCGCTTGCTCACAGGTCTTGTTCGTGTGGCGCCTGAAAAAGGGCCGGAGAGAAAGCGCACTCACCAGACGCGGCTCCCGGCGCCTTCCAAACGGTTCCACAGTTTTTCAAGAAGCGGTTGCCACGAGAGCAAATTTTTGTTTTTTGTTAACAACAATGCAAACGGGAATTTGCCGTGAATGCGGATGATATCAGCTGGCGGGCAATGAGTTTTTTCTGGGCGGGGATTAAAGCCTTGGGAACATCGATAGATCACCGCGAGCGTCGCACTTCAAGGCGACCACATCGAGAAACAAGAAGAGTTTCATCAAGGTCACCCCCGCTGCCTTTTCTGTCACGCCGCAGACTTTTTGATCACCTACCGTTTGGCCAGCACTTCTCTCTCTCTCTCTCTCCAAGCTCCCACAGATATTTAACATCTATTAGACCGCTTACTCAACCCTGAAATTGTAATTAATTTATTGCATGTGCGCACGTGTGTGTGTGTGTGGGTGTGCGTGTTCGCACATGAATGTGAACGCAGAGAGCACACACGCAATCCAGCCCTTGCGTACACAAAGCACGTTAACAGTAACAGGCGCGATAGCCAAGATGTTTGTTGCCAGACAATTGCTATTTTTATAAAAAAAAATCTGTTCTCTTACCCAGAATTTAATAATTCAACACGACGCTATTCACAAAGTGCCTTTTCTGGGAAGTTCACTTTTTTTAGCCCACTCAGCATTTCAAGAAGTGGGGATGTAAGCAAAAAAATAAATCAAAATTCCCGACAACAGCGCCTTTATTAGTGGTCATCTCTTCCACAAAGAGCCTCTTCGCTGCCTCTCGGCCATGCCACAGCCAAGGCTGTCCACCGAAATCAGCGGAGCGTTAGCAGGGCGGCGGGGGGGGGGGGAAACTCAAATAAAGAAACAGATTCCATTCGTTCTGGATCGCGGGGACTCGCGAACACGTCCGCGAGGCAAGGGACGGGGTTAACGCTTTGACTGCGGCGCCGAAATGTGCGGCAAGAAAACGGCCGAGAGGGGAGGGAAGCGCGTAGGAGTCTCCGGCGAGCAGCCGCATCATCACTGCGAATCCACGCCGGCATTTAACTCGCGGGTGGAATTCGCCGGTTGAGCGCTATTATTTATAAAATCGGGTTTTGCGGTTCCTTGCGCCCACCACCCCCGCAACGCACGACGTACGGCGGAGACCGTGTCGCGGGGGGGGGGGGGGGGGGGTGAGCCTGACCGTTTTGAGATGGCTAAAAGCGACGACGCAAATTCCGCCTTCCACAAGTGTTTATCGTCCATTAAATGGTGCCCAACGCCGCTCGCGTGCGCAAGGAGGCAGGCCTGCGTCTCGGCAAGAAGGCGGTTTTTGAACGAAAACGACAAGAAAGCGGGAGCTCGATTTGCGGAGGAGGAGAGGGGGGGGAAGAAAACAAAAACCGGCATCGGCTAAGAGTAAAGCGCTGCGAAAAAAATTATGACAGCAATGAACGAATCTCATTAACGAAACAAAAAAAATGATGTGCGCTCATGAGCAAGCAATCAATCGCAGCCTCTTGTTAGCGGGAAAGTGAAGGGATGATAAATGCACCCCGATGTGCAAACAAGCAGTGAAACGCACAGGAGCACGCACACACACACACATGAATACACCCGCGTGGGTGGCATGCCCGTATTCCATAACGTACAAACATCAAGGGAAAAAAAAAATCACATCAATGTCAAAACCACTTTGAGTAAATTCACAATCCGCAATTTGTACATATGAGCATTCCACAGTTCGCAATCATACGCGTGCGCGCACCTGCCACACACACACGCGCACGGAGGCAGCGGAGAAACATAAATTTTAAATCGCAGCCATATAAATATATATATACGCGACGATAAATAATAATAGGAAAAAACAACAACGTTGCACGGCTAGCCGCAATCTCAGCGATTGTGTCCGAATCACAGCCCCTATCGGCGGCGGCGGCGGCGGCAGAGGAGGAGGAGGAATTTACGCATCTCACCATCGTCATTGCACAGCTCCAGCGGCTTCTGCTTCTGCACTCGTCTGGGGTCCAACCACGACGTGGTGCGGGTGCTGTGGCTACACAGACGGAAAAAAAAGGTGACATTTTATTAAAAGGGGGGGGGGGGCGGCAGTCACATGACGGCAGGCACGTCGACAGCTGCGAGCTGTAGGGCAGCTGATTTAAAGAGAAGTGCCGCGCACTCCCTGCAACGGTTGGGCGGGGGGGGGTGGCGGATAAAAAATAAATAATATTCTACGTAAATAATTTAAAAATAAAATAGAGAGATTTTTTTTTTTTTGCAGTGTGATGACTGGCGACTGCGTTACGTGAGATTATGTTCAGCTGCACATCGGGGGGGGAGGGAAGATGGGGTGGGGGGGTTGCGGAGTGAATGAAAAATAAATCTTCGATCTCAGCATACAGCGCGCGCGAGAGCGAGTGCAGGGGAAAAGCAGAAATTAAAAAGGCACCGGAGTGGATGGGTGGTGTATATATTTTTTCGCTCTCTCTCTCTCCCGTCTTTTATTTTTAAACGAGCTGCTGCCCGCGTTCCCGTGCGAGCCGAGGCTGGCTGCATGCAGACGACGGGGCGTGCGCGCTCCTGCCGAGGCGCCATGAGAAGCGAGAGCTGCAGTCGCCGGCCGCTTACCCTTCGTAAATTCGGCACGCACAACTACACAAAAGGCGACACCCCCCCCCTCACTCCCACCGTGCCTCGCTACGTGCGGGAACAAATGCAAATTAGGAAACATCCTGTTGACGGTGAAGGAAATTAAGCGGGCTCGGGTAAAACATCTCGAGATGATGGAGACTCAACGACGGAGTGACAGCCAAAGAGGAAAACATTCCCAAGGGGGCATCCACCATGGAGACGGAGCCACAGAGTCGGGCACACGCAGGCGTCAGATTGATCGTTACAAATCGCACAAGCGCCAGAGATGACGACGGCTGGCAGGAGGCCGTCACGACCGATACACGTGAGCGGGCGCCCGCCCGCAGCGGCGGAGCCGACAGGATCAGCTCGCACGCCACGCGAGAGTTCGCCCACGGTATACGTCGCAATCAGAATGTTTATTTGTACTAGAGGAATCCGATGAGCTTTCAAGCTCTTTTCCACAGATGTCGAGAGTGGGTGAGAACTAGGCCTTGGCAAGGTAAGGTAAAAGTGTAAAAACAACGAGCCTACCTTTTGCCCTACCCTTTACGCTTACCCCTTGGCATATCGACACCTTTACCCTGTACCCCTTTTACCCGGTAAAAAGGGTACAATTACCTTGCCGAGGCCTAGTGAGAACGTTACAACAATATAAAAACAACAGCAATGTATGCAGATCACTAAACAAATAACATCGATTACACTATTTTTGCTTCACCAGGTAGAGCCCACTGAGCTATTATCTTCTATTTCAGAAGCGACCTGGCCACAAATGTTAGCGCAACGAAGTGGCTCATTACGTGGAAATTCATAGTAGCCAACTAATGGAAATAATCTATGTGTGTGTGTGTTGAACTTCATTCGCACCGTACGTAGCCAACGACAACAAACTAAACGCAAAAAGCAGGTCTTAATAAAAATCGGTTATTTTCCTAACGTGCACGTGAATGGCACGTGGTATAACTGCATGATTGCTAAGCGTTGGAATGGGAACGAGTTTTCTTTTTCGTTTGTTAACCACCGACTTGTGCAAATGCTTACGCTAAGAGTCGAGCAACACACCGTTGTTGGGACACCGTATGCATCCGTGCACTCAAATTAGTGACGTAGTATTCAACGGTGATTGCGTTCACTTAATACGGTACAGACTTTTACGAGCACACCCACGGCGTGTTTTTTTAAACCATCGAACGTGCGGGCGAAGGAAACCCTCGGCTCGTGTCAAACAGCCCCCTGCAAGGCCATTATAATATTAGTTCTACTTTGTGGGAAATCAATCGCTTTCTTTAACGACCAGACTGGCCTCCGCTACCATCATCAAAATCTATTTATACTGGAGGAATACGATGAGCTATGAATCTCTTGTTCACACATGTGCAGGAGACAGCACCAGCCATGGGCAATCTCCTCCTGGATGAAGGCCTTCACACCGTCTCTCACGACCCTGCCATGCACTTGCCACCTGTACACGAGCCGACGTCATCGCTCCACGTCCCCAGTGGACGTCCACTCGGATGCGTTCCATTCCTTGGGCTGCCACTCCATCATTGTCCTTGATCATTGGTCATCATCGCTTCGAGCGACACGTCCTGCCCAAGTCCACTCGACCCTTCATCACAGTCCGAAGTGTGCCCTTTAACCTTGCACGTTCTCTCCACAACGCAGCGGTTCTCAACCCGTGGGACGGTTGGAGGCGGCGCGCGGGCTGCGGCGTGGAAACCGTGCAGGATAAAATGTGAACGCGCGACGACACAACACGCCAACACACCGATTACGCAACGTGAAGCAAACGCCTTGCGAACACCGCACGTGGACACGCGACCTTGGGGTCCTCCGGGGGTGCACGTGGATTGAGGAGGGAGTCTGGGGACCCGTGGTCTTGATTGGGGGTGGGGGGGGGTATGGGTTAGTGTGGGGGCGCCATACCATAAAATGGTTTCGATTCACTACTTCGAATCACCGCCATAGGAATGTGGAATTTCGCACATTGACCTAGGGGCTATCGACGGAGATGAATGCCACCCGGGGCTCACTTGAGCGGGGAAACAGGCGCACACAGGCACGCGAGTCGATAAACAGCTGTCACGGGCAAACGCTGCATCCTCCGCTGGTCAGTTCAATTAAAAGACAATTTCCAAGGCGAGCGACTCCTGGTGGGACATGTCACGACTCGACTATGAATTACACGTCAGTCTAATGGACACAAGGACAAAAAGTGATTAAACCTATCAAGCGTGTTCTCACATCTGAGAACCCCGTTTGTCAAGAGCAGTCCGTTCTGTTCCCCCGTACGACGGCAATGTGTTCCGGAGCTGAATACCAATGTCGAGGTCTGCTGGCCATGGACGAGAGGGCTTCATGAGAGAGTTCGTGCAGTGTTGCCCTTCCTCCTCCGTTGCAAGAGCGCAGACAACATTGGTTCACTATACGGTCCGCAGTTTGGATTTCATGGCCACAAATCGCACGACTGTGGTTTGTGTCTTCAATTCTCCATCTCCAAAAGGAGCTGTGTGCTTCGGCCTGTTGATGTTCTGATGCAGTTGATGGTTCCACCAGTGTCTTCGAGCAATGCCTAAGGCCAGGAGGTGCAAAAGTGTGGGTCTCAAATGGAGGCGTTTATTCTGGACGCCCGCAATTATTACACTCCGTTTTCCAACAGCGTTATTCCAGATCTGGGCGAGATTCTAGGATGGTGACAGCAGCGCCATCTGAGAAGGGATGCGATCAGGACTTGTGAGTCGCTCACGAGGAGACATCGCAGAGGTCTTGATTGAAGGGTCGGTGGTTGTCGTTGACAAGAAAAACGCACGGATACTCGAGAAGAAAAACTCAACCCGGGGCGGACAGAAATCCCTAAAAATAAAACATTCGACTTAATCAGTCGTCGTCCTCATCATCAGCCACGATCAATCAATCGAATGCGAGATGAAGACCTCCCACCAAGCAGTTGCCATCTCACGCGACCCTGAAACGCAACAGCCCAGCGGCCAACCGCACACGAGCGGATTTCCGTCACAAACATCTCCTTGGTGGACATGCGTACGCTCACACGCGCTCCCCCCATTCCCTAGCCGATGCTCCATCGATTATTTGTAACCATTGGTCATCATCCCTTCTAGCCGTGTCTATCCATAGGGCAATTTCTGTTGCTGGAGTTGTCAAAAATGGATAGTTTTCCAACGCCTGGCAGACTGTTCTTGCGCTTTGCTCGAGTCCAGTTTCCATTTGTATAACCTCGGGTTACTGTGGTCATTGCTGACCATCATCAGCCACGGTCAATCCACTGCTGGATGAAGGCCTCCCCAAGCCGCTATCTCCCACGATTCCCCCGATGTAATCGCTCCATCTCTCTAGGTGGACAGTCTCCCAGGCAAGTTCCACCACCTTGGCTGACACTCCATTGCTAGTCTTGACCGTTGGTGATCATCCCTTCTAAGCGACGCATCCTGCCCTCAAGCCAATTGATTTCATTTTTCTATTTAAAGCTTTCGTGACTGCAGGGATTCATCTTCTTGGTTCTTTCGGTAACGTCACGTAGAAGGGAAGTAATAAAATAATAAAAATAAAACATGATAAAATAATTCTCACGACGTTTCTGCCACAACGCAAGCAGCCGTCCTCAGGTGAAGAACAGGTCTGTCAGGGAGACAGCGTCTGAATGGCCGAAACGTCGTGAGAATTATTTTATTATGTTTTATTTTTATTATTTTATTACTTCCCTTCTATGTGACTTTACCGAAAGAACCAAGAAGACCAATTGATTTCCTTTAGTTTGAATGACGTCATTAACATGCTTATATTCTGTTATGCATGCGCTGCCCTTTCTGTCGTCCATTGTCATTCCAAGCGTGCATCTCTCCATGCGCTTTTATGCACACTTTTTAGTTTTAGTCCTATTATTTTTTTCTTCAACACGACAGCGCCTCTAAACAGTACATCTTAGGAGGAATCGTGTGCCATGTATAATGCACGCGTTACTAATGTGCACGTGTTTAAAAGTTGATGACAGTACAGTCGCTTCGTGTGCTGGAATTCACTAAAACACATCGTTTCTCCGGTCACCACCCCGCCCCCCTCCCGTCCTACACCCCCACCACAGTCTCCTTATCAAGTAGCATTCTCCCGCGTAAGCCAAACACGGTGCAGAGGCAGTCACGCAAAGCGTATAAACCTTTGGGGGAGGGGGGGCGGCTGTAACTTAAAAGCAAAGCCAAAAATAAAATTCACTTTACTCGAAGTTAGGGCAGCAATTTCGCTACACGGTCGAAGCGTCTCTCTCTTTATCGACGGAAAAATAATAACACGTCGGATTCTCGACACGACGCAATTAAGTCCGCGGGTAGCCTCTGGTTACGTGAGCAGCAGGAGGAACGGAGCAAAATGGATGGCCGCTTCCTTCAGGATGCTGGCATTTTATTCATCATCGCCGCAGTGCGAAACGCTTATCGGAGGAGCAACAAGACGGACCGTAGAATCTGCCCAGCTGGCAGTGTGCGGCGGGTAAATCTGGCACGAGGACCCATCGGCAGGACGAGCGAGCGGGCCACGGAGTCATTACCTTCCTCCAAACCCCACCGCATTAGCCTCCGCGTGGATGCCGCTGTGGTGCAATGGTTCGCACACTGGACTTGCCAGATTTTATTCATTTTATATCACGATTCAACTATCGCAGGCCCAAATGGGCCCAAAAACCGGCAAACAGCCCGCAGGATGGGCAGCGCTATTGGAATAAATGGACGAGAGTTTGAAACAAAGGTGCAGGTTTCTTAAACCCCTAACCCCCCAAACCCCGGCCACCACCCCCTCACCTCTGTCCACCCCAGCAGTATAAATGAGTACACGCTTCAGTTATTCAATTGGCAGGTAACGGTGCGGTTGGGGGTAAAGAAGTGTGGTTCCTCCCGACACTCTTCCTAGACGCCTGGGCATTTGTGGGAGATGAGAGCAGGCCAAATGCCCCAGAAAGAGGCTCTTCTAGGACCCTCGCTCTAGGGGAGGCCCTTCTACCAGCTGCGGCACGGGCAAGACATTGGAGGGCAGCACCTTTGCTCGCTTACCTTTACCTATTTCGTCTCACATTTGAACGACAAAACCAGAGGAGTGAAAAAAAGTGAAAGGAAATCGTTCTCTGGGTTTTTTTTTCCCCTTCACAATTCAGAAGGAGAAGCCTCACACATTGCCGTGAAAATTAAAATAAACAAATTAAAATAAACCAATGCCCATTTAGCCTGGGGAAAGCCCTCGCCAAGCTCTCACGAGTTTCTCACAAGGGCTTAAGGGCATTGGGATGTTTGACCGTGTACAGAGAAGAAAATTGGATGGATCCATAAAAAAAACACCTCCAAGGAGATAACACTAAAAAACAAGGTCCACACAGATAGGTCCACGAACCCACTTGCTTTACTGCCCATCTCCTAGCCACCTCGGGCAAGCCCAGGGGGCTTTGTGAGAGTGGCACATATCTACGAGAGACTCCCATCGTAGACCCGGGGTTGACGAGGATTGCAATTGTGTCGTTCGTAATGAATTGTGCCCACAATGCAATTACAATTTCAGCACACAATGTTGCGGCATTTGCAATTATAATTGACTGCCGTGTCCGATCCATCAATCCTTGCCTCCAACGCATCCAGACACTGCAATAATAATTGAAGGAAAAAAACAAACAATTTAAATGGCATATATTTGAAAGCACGAATTTAAAATCAGACTACTTTTCGCTCAAAGCCATTGGGTTGTGCCGTGTACAAACGCATTGTCAATCCGCTGCTGGTTGAAGGCCATATCATGTAGTTTCAGGCACGAGTGTTGTTTAACCATACCTCACCACGCTGGTTTGTAAGAGGTTTGGCGAGGGGATGGCGGGAGGGGTGGAGAGGTTTGCAGGACCTGTAGAAACCACTCGTCACCGACATCAGCAGTTGCTGGGGGATTGAACTCGAGCTGCAGAGTTCCTGGCACAGCATGTCACCCCCCACTGTGCATACCACTGCGTTAGCAATGAAAATGTATATACATTGTTTTTATTTTGTAGCATTGTGCATATTTTAGCTTACCACTGCGATTTTTTGAGCAGGTAAGGCCCCCTGAGAGCTACATCACTCTTTTCGAGATGCAACTTGGCCTCAAATGATAGCCCAACGAAGTGGCTTCTTCCGCGGACATTTGTACAGCAGCCAAATACTCTGAACGCACGTCGATTCTAAATGTGGGAGGAAAAACATCGGAGGACCTGGAGAAAAATCCACACGACAGCCTGGAGAGCATGCAAACTCCAAATTTTTGGCAACAGGGTCGGGATTGAACCCACGACCTCCTGTATACCAGGCGAGGTAATTCACATCTCACCACCGTTAATTTAAATTAACTGGCACCACAAACAAGACGAACGAGTCTGATAACACTGCAGGCCAAGCCACGCGCGGAAAGGGGGTTACAAGCGGTACATGCTTCTTGCTTAAATGTTTCATATTAACGAAGAAAAATAATCCCAACCATCTTGACTCTATCGACCAGGCTGCCACCAACAAGGACATCGGTTCCCATATATATATATTTTTACGATGGGTGCTTAAAAAAAAAAGATAAAACATAAGCGCGGATCGATGGTGCCCCATACGAGCCCATCTCGTGCACGGGCCGTGCACCGGCGATGGAGGATAATGGTCATCATCACCTTGTCATGAAATCCCACCGACACAGAGCACCGTGCAATTTTCACCACTCGTGATCTGCTGGATAAACCCAACCTCCCCCCCCCCTCCACCTGCCCCACACTATCGTTTCTCGTAGTCTCAGGATGCAGAGCTCCGTCGCGCTCCTGCGTAGAAGCCAATCTCATCGCTCCATCTCCATGGTGGACCTTCCCCTCCTGTGTGTGTTCTCCGATCCGGCTGGCACTACCACGAATTTCGACCAGCGATCATCATCAAATAATGGCGGGTGTGTTCTACCTCAAGCCCACTTACTTCTCCAAGCAGTCAACAAACTCTCTCTAATTTTCATTTTGGTCTCTCAACATTGTTTTCCTCTTTCCGTCTCAGTGTCGCTTGCAACATGCATCTCTTGCAGCTTATTTTGAATAATCTTTATGTTATAGTTTTTGTTCCATTTTGTTGGTCAGCGTTCATCGTCAACTTTCTGATTCTTATGGCATAGCAGGTCATATACATCTATTAAAAACACCCTTCTTCAGGCTAAATAAATAAGCAGACAACACGACTTCCTTTACATGTCCGTCCCTCCACATTAAAACAAATTGAAATGTTTATTCGGAGACCCCATCGGCCGCAAGGAATTCTGTGAGAGCGCGCGCAATTTCAGAAGCGTCAATTCAACACTGGCAATAGTTTTGATGTACAGCGTCTCATTAGCGGAGTCAGGCTTGTTTAAAATCAAGTTGCTCTTCCTCATTACGTTCTGGTTTCCAAAAGCGCGCAAACCGCTGCCCTCAATCAACTCCCTTTGTCCCGTCAGTTTGATTGCAATGCATTAATGTCATTGCACGAAAAATCTTGAAGAGCGGTCCGGAATGCGATCCCGAAAGCAAATACATTTTTTTTCTTCCACGAATGAAAGTTTCAAGCGAGTGCCGGGCAGCCCACGACAAACACGGCACAGGGAGATGCGTCTACAATGCGCTCTTTGTGTCCTCCTGGGTCGAGTCTGGGTTCTTCACGTCCCCAGTGAAAGCCTCTCCCCTGCTATGATGATGAGCGTGGAGGCAGCGTCCCTCTCCAACCGATTGGCCTCGAGCCCGGCTTGGGTTTCACGACTCGCTGCACAAATTCTGTGCGCGCCATATATTGGATTTGACTTAATTGTTGTTGTTATTATTATGCTTGTTTATCCAAGAGGGTCCTGCCAAGTTTTCGCAGAAGGCGGTGATGAATGTGACGTCATTTGCCGGGGCAAATCTGTAAAATAGGCAATTTCTGGACCACATAATGTCCCACTTGTGCGAATTGCATTGTGACCTCTTTAACGTCCACTGTAAAGCAGACGGCACATATGTATCTTCTTGGTTCTTTCGGTAAAGTCACGTAGAAGGAAAATAATAAAATAATAAAAATAAAACATAATAAAATAATTCTCACGACGTTTCGGCCACAACGCAAGCAGCCGTCTTCAGGTGAAGAACAGGTCTGTCGAGAAGACAGAGTCTGTGACATATGTATTTATTTAATGGGTATAAGAGCAAGTGGAGGAAATTCCAAATTTCCCTGGTAGGAGGAGCCAGTCTATCCATGTCAATTGCTGTTGCTTAAGTAGTAAACATTTATTTTATGTATCACCTGGAAGACTGTTATTGTGCTTTGTTTAGTCCCGTAGTCATCACTGTCATCAACCATTGTCAATCCACTGCTGGATGAAGGCCTCCGCAAGCCGCCGCCATCTCCCGCGATTCCACCCGGCACCTGCCCACGAGCCGATTTACTCAATCCACCTCGTTTTTTTCTGCAGACGCCCTCCCAGACACATTCCAATCCTTGACCGTTACTCCATCGCGAGTCCTGACCGTTGGCGATCGTCCCTTCTAAGCGACACCCCCTGCCCTAGGCCACTTTACTTTCCTTTACAATTTGAATGACGTCATTAAGCTGGGTGGTACATTCTCCGATCCTTGCGTTCCTCATTCGGTCCCTCGGTGTAATTCCAGGCATGCATCTCTCTCCGTGCTTCTTGTTCTCTTGTTTTTAATGACCACGTTCGTAGAGGAATCGTATGTCCTGTACAACTCGCAGTTACTCGTGTGCACGTTTAAGACGTTTGTAAACACACAGCACGGTGTTCACGCGCCCAACCGCAGCTCACAACGCGTCCCTTTCTGCCTCTTCCCTCCATACTTTGGAATTTCTCTCCTCCCATCATCGTCTCCTTCCCCTCCCTCCTCCACCAACCTCTTACGATGAAAAAAAACCTCTCTCAATTCAAGAAACGGGTTCCACCCTTTGTCCATTGAAACCTCGATAGCGCTGCATGTTGTTGGCCGCTTGACGTTTTGCACCATTGCGGCGGTGGCGGGAAGGGGGGGCATTCGCTCAGCAACTGTGTTTAGAAATAACAACTAAAAACAAGAACATCGATTGGGCCATGCTGCGAGTTGGCGATCATTCAAATTTGTATGTTGTGCCATTGCCCCCCCCCCACCGCCCCCTTCCCCCACGCCGCCCCCCACTCCACCTCTCCCCCCCCCAATTTTGTATCCCGATTGCGCCGCATCTGGAACGAGATGGAGAACCCGTCGGGAATCTCTCGCAGGGCAGCGCAACCCTCAGGTTGTTGGCGAGCGGCCCGACGGGGAAAAATAAAAAAGTATCCGAAAACACATTTTCGCGAGCGGCAGTACACGCTGATGAGTTTTCACGACGCTGATGATTAAGCAAGCGTTTAAATTGAGGTGGCTATGCTCCCCGTCGCCGCGCGTGCATCCTCGCGCCAGCTGGCTTCCCGCACGCTCCGAAAAGGAACACGCCTGCGCCTGGCCCAGCGCCAATCGCTCGCTCGTTGCTGCAGCAATGCGGAGGAGTTCTTGTGCAAGGTGCAACAGAAAAAAGGCGCAGCCCTGAAACTGCTTTCTCATGCCGCTGATGGCAGAATGGCCTCTTCTAGAGCTCCCTCTACATGGTGCTTTGGCTTAAACTATTAAACTAAACTATTTTTTTCCAAGTAAGGCCCACTGGAGCTGTATACCTCTTTTTCAGAAGCGACCTGGCCACAAAATGATAGCTCAACAAAGTGGCTTATCGTGTGGAAATTTATATAGCAGCCAAATACTCGCACGCCGATTCTAAATGTGGAGGGAAAAACCGGAAGACCTGGAGAAAAATATACGCGATCACAGGGAGAACATGCAATCTCCAAATATACAGGCGTCGGGGTTGGGATCGATCCCACGACCTCCTGCATAGCAGGCAAGGTAGTTAACATCTCACCACCATAGTGCTCCTGTCTTAGAAGAAGTAGGAGCCCACACGTCACACATATAACTCGCTGGTCCACTGTGGTGTACACATTTAACCTGCTGGGTGGACAGAGGTTCGGGAATTCAAGAAACTTGTACGTACGTAGAACTTCTTTCGCATCGCACGTAGCCAACCGTGATACGTGTAACCTGCGGCACGGTCACGCAACGAGATCGAGAACCAGTGATCTCTCAAGTCCGGTGTGGTAACCATCACACACCACAGCAGCACGTCAACTCAAAGCCCTGACACCCAGTAGGAGTGTGGCGGTTTGTATTGCCCAAGAATAATGACAAACGTTACCCTCGGGATAAGCTCTCTAATACAGGCACAGAGACAAAGATCTTCCATATAGCCTTATAGACCATTGAGACAAGTGCTATTCATCCATGCAATGGATGAACGTTCCGTGTTCGGACTGCTAGCTAACACCTATTAAGGCCGGCATGTCGCACAAGGAGGTCGGGTGTGGCCGGCACCACGTTTCACTACCTTGTGGTCGTTCCAGCGATGATGTCCACAACCCACACCAGATGCTTAGTGAGGGCCGAGTCGACATACAGGAGACCCAGGACCCATTTAGTATCACTCACCACAGAGGTTATCCGTGGTCAGATATTGACACCAGGTTACAACAAAGTCGGGAGTGCAGTATGCTAACCGAGGCACCACCGCTCCCCCAAAAAGACAAAGATCTAACATCTATGCAGGGCCAGCATGGCACGCGAGGAGGTGGGTGTCAAGCACCACGCCCGGCCGCCTTTGCCTCCCTCACGGCGATGTTTACACGCCGTACCAGGTACTAATTGGAGGTCAAGTTGACCTAGCAGAGTCCCAGTTCCGCTTCAGATAATCTTCACCCTGATATTGGCCGTGAGCGGGGAAACTGAACTCTGGGTGGCCAGGTTTCGTAGCGCACACTGCTGCACCGCCACTCCCCCCTGCCCCCCCCCCCCCGCCCAAAGCACGCGCACACACAGACGACACACTCTCTCCACTTGGCACCAGGTGATTACACAAAAGAGTCACGTCTTTCCGAGGCGTAATTTAAATAGACATACCAATCAGCGGCTCCTCTCTGGCCAGACGGCTGACCTTCTGCAGTCTGGGTCCTTCTCCCAGGTTTCCCTAATAGACTCGGGGGGGTGCCTCCTCTCCCTCGCCCAAGACCAGGGCGGAGCGAATGCCCCCAAAAAAGAAAAAACCGCCAGCGCCGTGCCAAATCTACTCATCAATAACGACGCGTGTCGATCGGTGACCCAGTTTCCGCTCAAGCTCTTATTATTGACTTCAAGCCCCCCCCCCCCAGCCTTCTGGGTTTCCCACAGTGGGGGGGGGGGGGGGTGGGGGGAAAAAAACCAACATCATAAAACACGTCGGCTTTCATGACCAATATCATCCATAATACAGGTTGGTTTTTTTGGGGCTGGATCGCGTAAATATATAAATGTATCGATAAAACCGCCACCATCCGACACTGCCAATTATTAATGTTTGTCACGTTAACAGAACGTGGCCAATTCGTGACTAGTACAGCACACCGGTGTGTTGGAGAGCAAAGCCGGATTGTAAATGTTGTGGATTGGCTCTCCAACACACCGGTGTGCTGTACTAGTGACGAATTGGCATGTTCTGTTTACGTGACAAACCTTACTAATTGGCTGTGTCAGGTGGTGGCGGGTTTATCAACACATTAATATATTTACACGACCAAACACAAAATAAACTGTATTATGGAGTTAATAAAAAGTGTAATTCTCGGCCTACATGAAGTGGCGGTGGGTTACCTGGCACGTGACCTCTGAAGGAGGCCCTCGCAGGTAATGTGCGGCCCTGGATAGTTTTTTGCCCAACCGTTAAAATGTGACGGATGCTAAATTTTTAAATAACTAATTTTACCCAAATTTGATTGTGCCATCGGCGGCGGCCATAACACGAGACAAAGCATCCTTTCGAATTTCTCGCAGAACCTTGCAACGGGGCCCACCAAAGTGGATGTCACAGAGCTACTGCTGAGAAGCCTTCACGGCAACTCCGCTGCACAACAAAGTAGAGGACAGCTCCTCCCGCTCACTCGGCGTGCGAAAGTGACGTTTGGCCACACGACAATGAAACCGACATTTAAATTCTGCAATGTAGGCGACTTCAGTGCAAAGCAACGTTGGACGCTTCTTGTGTATCTTCTTGGTTCTTTCGGTAAAGTCACGTAGAATGGAAATAATAAAATAATAAAAATTAAACGTAATAAAATAATTTCTCACGACGTTTCGGCCACATCACAGCGTCTCCCCGACAGACCTGGTCTTCACCTGAGGACGGCTGCTTGCGTTGTGGCCGAAACGTCGTGAGAATTATTTTATTATGTTTTATTTTTATTATTTTATTATTTCCATTCTACGCGACTTTACCGAAAGAACCAAGAAGATTAATTACTCCTGCAGTCACGGAAGCTCCAAATTAAGAAAGAAGATGAATCCCTGCAGTCACGAAAGCTTTAAATCGAAATTTAGCTTCTTGTGTAGTCATGCGTGACCAGGCCGAGTCCATCAACTCGGCACACTCGAGCACCCCGGGTTTAATCGGAGGCGGCCGCTTGGATTCCAACCCAGGCCCTCCCCCCCCCCCCCCCCCTCAGGGATGCCAGCTCAACGTTCTGACCTCAGACCCTCTGTGTGGGTGGTATTAACGATCAGCTGTGGAGAACCCAACTCAAGACCCCTGGGGGGAGTGAGGGGTGGAGGGGGAGGGCTGAAGCAGGAGGGGACCAGGGCTTGTCCATCGGACATAGATGAATCATTTAATTGAGATCGATAAACCGGCAATGTTTTAAACCTGCCGTATGCAATTTGCAGGCACGCCTGCGCTTCAGCCCGCTTCAAGTCAAGCTGCGCAATCAAAGCACTAAAGCAACATAGCTGCTGCTGCTGCTGGCTTAAACCCTTCCTCCACATTCATACGAATCATTGGCCACGTAGGAGAAGACAGGGAGGGGGGGGGGGAACCAAATTCAGGCAAAAGGAAAGTTTCAAACGCATTCCATTTGTATGCGGCTCATTTCCAAGGTCAAGGTCAAGCGAGATGTGTTTTTTTTTCCGCTGCCTTGGAAGAATAACAAATGTCTGCGGCTGGCTGTTTAGTTCCTATTTAACAACAAGCCTACCCCTGCACCATCGTGGCCTGTGTGTGCGCGCGCGCGCATGCAAATTGATCCGTGTCTGCAATTTTTTTTAGATGTTTGAGGAAATAACGTCACAAATATAACGGGTGTAAAAAAAAAAAGAGACGTGATGTATTATTTTAATCGGCCATGATGAATCCGCTGCTGGATGAAGGCTCTTCCCCCCCCCCCCTCCGATCAAGTGGTAAAAAATCCCCACAGCGTTGCAATGTAATGATCGACACAGCGACGGGCACGACGAGCTGATAGCATCGCTCCATCTCCTCCCGACGGACGTTCCCCTCAAGATAAATTCCATTTCTTGGCTGCCCACTTCAATGACATATCGTATATACCTATAGATCAACGCGATGTGTGCGGATGGAGGAGCAATCTATATTGGCGAGAATGTAATACATTTAAGTGCACAAAAATACGCCTTAGAAATCATGGTGAGCAGCATTTACAGCAACAAATTATTGGTAAAGCAAACAAAGGAATTTGAATAAATTATTGCTAAATAAACAGACGTACAATTTCATGGTCATGCGACCCGAATGCCGATTCGTTAAACATCCATCGCGTCAGGCATTCGTCATCATCGGCCGGTCACACAAACCGTACATTATTCACACGTTCGGCATCCTACCAGGCGCCCCCTGCCCCCCCCCCCCAAATCCGCCCTCCCCTTCACCCCCCCCCTTAGTCATCATGCTTCCAATCCACGCCACTGCCTGCGCCTTGGCTCCGCACTCTGCACTTCCCTTGTTCGACAGCCAGCCACGAAATAATTTAAATGAAAATGAGAAAACATTTCTGCAAGTCGACTTTTTTGAGTCACTTATACCACATTGACCCGTAATAATAATAATAATGCACGCCATCACGACTCATTTCTTCATCATTTCATTTCCCTAGTGTACGAGCAAGCCAGCACTACCACCACCACCGTCACTATCACCACAAAAAAAAACACTCGGGGGGTGCTGGATTTTCAGACAGATTTGCTCTCGCTGCTTTACTTGAACGGCATTCCCTTTTCTCCGGCGTAACGTGCTTAGGAATGCAATAATCACACCGGAGAATCACGTAGAAGGAAAATTAAACCAGGATTAATTAAAAGCGATTTTTTTATAACTGGATGAGATGTTACCCAGGTGGCTCCCCCACGGGGTTAGCACCGAAGCCGAAGACACACCGAAATTCCCGGGTTCGAATCAGGATGTCAGTCACCTGGCGATTAAAATCGGGTTCTTAAGCGTTTAGTTAGGCGATCTCAGCCTGTTCACGAGTGAAACAACGACGAATAATAACGAATTACTTATTTTCTGTAAATGAGGAAGAAGTAAAACCACGCTGTACACATCTTGATAGAAATGTGGGCCACCTCTGCTGTGGATTAGAAGCCCGTGCAGAGACAACTCCCGGAGTAGTTCTACGGTGTCATCTTCTGGGGACATTCTCAAGAGGGGAGTCGGAGGGGGGGGGGAGTTGAGGTCAGTGCTGCTTCACCGGCAAGGGCTCGCGCGTTCGTGCAACGACAACGCCACAGCAGCGGGCTCCCCATTATCGTGGTGCCGGACAAATTGCATTCTGCACGCATATAAGTTGGCAGCACTCAGGAGCCGTGATTCATCGCTTTACAAAATAAACACTATTTATAGCAATGTGCCTGCTTATGGATGCTCTCCAGCAAGCACAGTCCCCCACACACACACCGCCTCTGCCCTGTGTAGTGGATGCTCGGCAGGATAATTGGCCGCAGGGCTGTTAGTTGGGGGGTGGGGGGGGGTTCTTCTTCTTCTCTCTCTAAAATGAAGAGACTAATTAAGTGTTCTTGTAAGCCTCATCTCCATGAATAATGTTTAACAAGGGCATTGCCTTATAAATCAATTGTTGGTTAAATTACATTAACAACTCACTCACCAAATTCTTAACCCTTACCTCTAACTGTAACATTAACCTCTTATCCACCATGCTTAAAACTACATCCCCTTAACCCTTATTAGTACTAACATTAATCACACTTCCATAATGCAGGGTTTTTTTTGGGTTAATTCACGTAAATATATAAACGTGTCGTTGTGGCGAGATGTTAACTCCCTCGCCTAGTATCCAGGAAGTCGTGGATTCGAACCCCGAACATGAGGCCTTGTTGTATGATTGAAGTTTGCATGTTCGCATGGATTTTTCTCCTGCTCCTCCGGTTTAGAGTTTAGAGTATTTGGCTGCTATAAATGTCCACATGATAAGCCACTTCGTTGAGCTATCATTTGCGGCCAGGTCGCTTCTAAAAAAAATAGCTATATAGCTCAGTGGGCCTTACCTGGCAAAATAAAAAAAATATTGTTCGTAGTTTAGTGTCATCAAATCGGCCCGTCATCAAACCCTGGTAGTACTGCGTGCTGCCCGAGCGCGTAGCACTCTTCCGTAAGAGTCGACACGATGTCTGTAACCTAAGCCGATGCATTTCGCTTTCTCGCCATCAGCGTACATGCCAGTGTGCACAACTCCCCATGCCCTCTTTGATGCACTTTTTGACACTTTGTTCAAAGTAATTTTCTGCCAGTGTCACAGCGGGTGCTGTGCGATGAGGAGCGGTGGTGTAGCGGTTAGCACGCTGCGCTACCAACCCGGCGACCCGAGTTTGTTTCCCCGAATCCCCTAGGTCAGGGGTCGGCAACCAAAATAACAAGAAGAGCCATTTCTTTCCAATTCGGTACAAAATTCAGTATTTCAAGAGCCGCAATGCATCTGAGTACATTACGTCAAATGAGTACCTGGTACGCTGTGCAAACATCGCAACTCGGGAGACAAAGGTGGCCGGGCGTGGTGCTGGCCACTCACCCCCTCGTGTGCCATGCCAGCACTTGCCCCAACAGTCTGTTGAGGCTATATGGGGGGATCTTTGTCTTTGTGTGCGATGACCTGAAAGTGGTTTTCTTCAGGCACACTCGCACGCCACTCTTCACGACATAACGCAATTTTACAAATTGCCGCAGCCCGTTTATTTTGTTCTCGGTTTCCCCTTCCGTTTCGTTTGATCCACGACTCGCCAAGCGACGGAGCGTGTCCAAGAAGGGTGAACACCGCACTCCGACTCGGAGCGATGCGCTTGGCTTGAACGCAGGAGCGAGACGGCCTGTTGCAATCGATGGCTTGGGGAGAGGCCTTAATCCAGCAGTGGACAGACCGTGACTGATTATTATTGTTAATAATGTTGGGGAAAGCATTTATTCTGCGTTGTAGTAAATCTCCATTGATTGCACAAACAACAACAAAAACTATAACATTCAATTTGGTTCTGCACTTAATTTAGCCGATTTCCAGCTCTGAGAGTTAGCGGTTTGACGTTCATGCGAACACCCTCGCTCTCATGTGGCAGAGTGGGTGGGAAAGTGATGCCCCCTACTACTTTGCGTGGACCAGTGTCCCCTGAAGGGTGCTCAAAGGTCGCTCTGCGATGCCCGCTTCCGTGGGCCGATCTCCAACACGAAAAGGACACTTGGTGGAATGGCTCCATCCCAGATATCACAACAGTTTTCCAACTTTTGCGAAATTTGAGCTTCGTATAGTAGTCATAATAACAATAATAAAAGTTCAATATAAAGGCTTCGGCATGGAAGAGAAAAACAACCTTCTTCGGTGCCTCCTTTGACAGGCGAGTAACACAGCCATTCCTCGACAAGGTCAGACGAGATGGTTGTGCCAGGCAGATTAACGGCTTCACTTTGGATGATCATTATCATCGTTGAATCTGATCAGAAGGAAATGTGGAATCGCCAACCTTGGTGCGATATTATCGTCGACAGCGTCTGTTCCGGTTGAACATGACCGCCAGCTGTTTGTCGTATGCACGTGTAACACCTTTCGCACCGTACGTAGCCAAACGGGCTGAATGGGAGCATCGAACACGCAGACACACGGGACTCACTCGATGAAGTAGATCTCCCCGCTCTCAGTGCACGCCATCTCCCAGTTCCCGGGCAGCGGACCCAGCTCCTCCCCGTGGCCCCCTCCCACCTCCAGGCCGTTGGAGCCCTCCGAGCTGGGCCCACCCAGCGACGCAGAACCCAGGGGGTGCTCGTGGAGTTTGGGGGGCCGCTCGCCGCTCGCCCCCCGCCGCTGGGAAGCCTGTGTGGTCTGCGTGCGCGTTGCGGGCGCCCCGTCGCCATCGCTCGAGTCGCCTGTGGCACGAGAGCAACGAGGCGAAAGGGAATCAGAATCTTTAGTTATACTGGAGGAATCCGATGAGCTATGAAGCTCTTTGTAAAGAGATGTCCAGTAGGGGCACGGCGTCAGAAAGTTACAACTATACAAACACGCGATTGGAGCGCAAAGGATAGGAAAGGTAAGCAAATCACAATTACAATAAATATTTGTAGTTTACCAGGCAAGGACCGCTGCGCTATTAGCTTCTTTGTCAGAAGCGACCTGGCCACAAATGATAGCTCAACGAAGAGGCTTATGACGTGGCAATTTTAGTCAGCCAAATAACTCTAAATGCACGTTGATGTGGAAGGAAAAACCAGAGGATCCGGAGATAAAGCCACGCGACCACGGGGCGAGAGACACGCAAACTCCAAATATACAACAGCAGGCGTCAGGGGTCGGGATCGAATCCGCGACCCTCCTGTAGACCAGGCGACGGAGGTAACATCTCGCCACCGTGGCACCTCTGCGACGTGCGGCGAAAAATGCGTCGGCGCCGCTCACCCGAGTCGCGCCCGCCGTTGAGCGCGGCTGCCCGGCCCGCGTGGCTCCCCTCCCTGTGCTCCATGTTGCTCACGGACTTGGTTCGCTTGCGACGCGAGCCCAGGCCGGGCCTCGGCTCGGGCAGAGGGAGCGAGCCTGCCGGAGGCTCCGACGGGGGCTTCGGGGTCCCGTAGAAATTTCCTGCGGCGGAGGACCGGGAGGGGCAATTTAACAAACAAAAAAATCTTAAATGCCCGATCGGCAACTTTTCGACGAAGGTCACAATGATTTACGCGCAAGCTCTGTCCGTCAGTCCCGCGTGCTTATCTATCCGTCGGAAATTGGGGTGGAGGGGGTGACGCGGTAACGGTCGTATAGTTCATCTGATCGACCGACTGCGGCGGGTTATCTAAATCTGCGCGGATGGAGGTCGGTGGATGTATGCATACATGTAGAAATTCTTTATGCACCGTACGTAGCCAACCGTGCTAAATTGGAGGTGCGGGTGGCAGGCAGTGACTTAAGAAGTTGGCTTAGTGTTAAGTGCCGTGCTGGGAGAACGAACGGGCAGCTGTGGCCATTACAGCGACACCCTAGCCAGGATAAGGAGCAAAAAAATAGATTTACAATGGACGAATGATTACGTGCCTAATAAGAACGATTAATTGTGCTACTGTCATAAACTAAACAGTTGGCAGGTTGCAGTGTGGAACACAAAAAAGACTTGGTCAAGGCTCACCGCATAAATTGAATTGTAAAAGGTACAGACAACTCAGTGCCAACATCAAAAAGGCAAAAAATTGGAGCGATGGGATTAAGCAAAACTAAATATTAATTGCACCGATACGTGCGCTGCACAACACTGCCTCGGTGAGTTTGCCAAGCGTTTTGAGGTTTATATATTTTTTTATTTCGTTCAATGCCAGAATATTCGTTGTTCAAACCGGTGCGTCATAATTCCCAAAACGTGGAGAATGCTAATTTCATTATCATGAGAATGTCCTCATGAAAATTTATATAAACCCAATCTGTTGCAGCAGCTGCAAATATAAAGAATCGCACACGTGGGTCAACGTTATCACTCCAAGTTTTAAGAGGTTTTCCCCCCCACCCCCTCTTAAAATGTATTCAAAGTGCATTTTTTGGCGCGACAATGAGAAACTATCCACATTTAGTCCGTAACACGAGTGGACGCGCGATTAACGCACGAACAATTAAATCAATTTACGTCACTTGAGCCAGTCCCACTACCCGGGGGTCCTCGCCAGGTCAAGGGTTAGAGGCGTGTGGCAGAATTTGGGTGGCCGCGAAGCACCTTCGTAGGTGCCCGTCTCCAGGAGCGTGCCGCTCTTCTCCAGCGCAAGAAATTCGGCCAGCAAAATGAAGTTGTAGTCCACTCCGGGCACTTCGCCTTCTCGAGGTGCCCGTGTTGTGCCTGCATGCATGTACACCAGCACAGTTCTGATATAAGCAACACGTCCTTCACTTAGTGCATTGGGTGGCAGGATTTGTTCCAGAAAGTCACCAGGTGTTCGAGCAAAAATAAAATCGGACTGACTTCACTTGGGCGACTGCCATAGGCAACCTTTGATACAAACACACTCCTGGTGGCTGTGTTGGCGAGATGTTAACTACCCCGCCTGGTATGCAGGAGGTCGTAGGTTCGATCCCGCCGGGTCCTGCAGTTTTTCCCTCCACATTTAGAAACGTGCGTTTAGAGCGTTTGGCTGCGATACATTTCCACACGATAAGCCCACTTCTCCGAACGATCATTTGTGTGCAGGTCGCTTATGTAAAATAGCTATATAGCTCAGTGGGCCTTACGTGATAAAATAAAAAAATAGTTTAGTTTTCCTTCAGATTATGAGTGCACCTGGGATTTTCTCCCAGTGAGGTGCTTGTATTCAGCTTCTAAAGTTAGTGTAGTTAAATTAGCTGCGATAGTTTAAATTATTGTCGAACCATTTACTCATTCAAGGCCGAGAGTAAACGGTGTATCTACTTTCACGGGTGGTGAACAATTGCCCAGAGTGAATTGCAATGCGATGGGCACCTTAGATATGTCAAGCAAGGCAGAAGCAATATCATGTAAGGGATGTCCTTACGACGGATGAGAAGATAGCTTATATGACATGCCTATTCTGGCAGATAGGCTTTCAGCATTAACGATAACAATAATTCAGTAAATTTGGTACTTGACATTTTTATAGTGTAAGGCGATGACAGCGCGAAGGTGAATACGTTGCAATGTGTAACTCAAAGTGAGTAGATTGCGGGTAATATTTAGCAAATTTGAACCACTACATCGGCCCACGATGGCCCACTCGTTTGTAACGATGTCAGGGGGGCTATTTAATGTCCACGATGAAGCGGACGTATTTTATGAAAATCCATTGGTAGAAATTAACCAGGGCGACCTGCCGGAATCGAACCGCGAACCTTCGCAACAAGCGGCGAAAGCGATGCCCAATTGGCCATGTCACTGCCCCAAAGTAAAAATAATTATTAAATAAAAAATATCCTTAACTGTATCTGCAAGAGGCACAGAGTAGCATATTCTTGTGAATAATTTATCGAGGCCTACAAAATATTTTTTTCCATTGCCAGATTTGTGTGTGCACGGCACTGGCATGCAAGCTTTAACATTCCGAAAGGTCGTGAAATATGCGCGGTGACCTGACCTATGGAGCACGTTTGTGTTAATGTTTACAGTAAATAAATAAAACTCAAAAGGTGACAGATTAATGCACTCGCGCTGGGAGAGAATGAGATGCGCGTAATGAGGGGTCGTGTTCGTCTCCCAGTGCTTGCCAAGGTGAAGCAAACATTTTGCTAAGCAACAATATAATTACAGCACTGTCAAAAAATAAAACATTCTTTAAAAAAATATTCCCCAACTACCAATCGCGTCCGACACTTTGTTAAAGTTTTCTTTCGGCAACTTTCAGCAATAAATAAAAAGTATAAATTTTATCACATTTCCAAAAAGTTATTTACGAACCACACAATCAAATGATGCAATTCTATTTTTGAATAGAATTGCATCATTTGATTTGAACCAACGATGCACGCTGCTGCTCACGAGTTGACTGCAGTTCCTGGGCAGTTCAAGAGTGGCTTGAGAGAGACGAGACAACCTTTTTTTTTTACTTTTCAAGAGGACTTTATTTGTAAAACGGGGAACAAAAAAAAAAATCTGCGGGAGTGGAAGTGACTCGGGGTGTTTGCCCCTGGCGGGCACGAGCACTCCTGGGGTACTCCCAAAGATTTCTAAATTCAAATCTCCACCGTCAACCAGCACTAGCGAACCGGCGTGTAACCGCCCCACGTGACCACCCCACGTGACCCCCTCAGTGACCACCTCAGTGACCACATCAGTGACCAACTCAGTGACCACCCACAATGACCATCCCACGTGATCACGCGCTGGGAGAGAACAAGATACGCGCAATGAGGGGTGTGTGTCCCGAGTACTCGTCAAGGTGAAGCCAAACATTTTGACAACTGAAAATATTATTACGATCACCAGGATTTAATTGGTAGGCGTGTGAAACACTAAAGCACCGCAACACGCAGGAACACGCACGTACACCCAGTGACCCGAGTTGAATTCCCGCTCACAACCAACAACAGTGGCGAATATTTGAAACTTGTCTTGAGCCTCCCCTAGGTTAACGCAACCTAAAATGAGTGCCTGTTGTACGGTATATAAACATCAGCACTGGGGGAGACACGGCGCCGGGAGCGGTGCTGGTCAACATCCTCTCGTGTGCCATGCCGGCCGTCACGAGGCATTCCCTAACAGCACTTGCCCCAACCGTCTGTTGAAGGCTATATGGGGGGGCCTTTGTCTTTTGTGTACACACGCACGCACGACAAAATCACTATGAGGACAGCAAACACCCGTCTTGGCCATCCTCAGACAGCAGCACAAAAGGAGCCCAAATAGAATTTAAAAAACGCCCCCCCCCACCTCCTTGCCCCCAATTTAAAAACTTGCATATTTTCCCTCAAAACAATTGCAAAGACCAGAATTGTCATTACTATTGTTATTATTACGATAATTGCGGCCAGGGGGGGCGGGAGATTTTCGGTCGACAATTTACGCGCTCGCAATTGGGGGGGCTCTGCGGCGTCGTTCGTGATCGCAAACAACACGGGGGAGCGAGGGAGCGAGGAAAGAGAGGAGAGGGAGGCGAGGGAGGCAAAAACAAACGCGCCACGCTAGCAGAAGTTGGCAGCAACGCAAGTGCAAATCCGCACAGAAGCAATCATTTCCCTGTTCGTTTACCATCACGTGGCAAGAGACGAGTGCGAGCTAATTGCAGCCAAAGAGTAACATTTCACATTCGTTGATGAAATCTAAATTGGTGGCAGAGAAGAGTTGGGATCGGGGGGGGGGAAGCTTGCTGGCAGTTGTTCGAGGATCAACGAGTTGCTGGCGGCGAGACTCCGAGCCCAACAGCAACAACACTGCAGCCGGTGGCAATTTCACAGATAAATAAACTTCAAACGGTCGGCTTTATTGTAAATCCTGTAGAGTTATTACATCACCGTCTTCATTGTGAACACCCACGATGGCGTTCCTGCGCAGCAGATGCATTTTTGGGCGAGCAAAGATAAAACCAGGCTGTTGGGGCAAGTGCCTTTAGGGCGAGAATCGATGAAGGGTGGGATGGGGGGCAGAGGTCACAACCGGGTACCCAATACCCGTACCCTACCCGATACCCGGCTACCCGTACCCGGCCGGGTACGGGTACCCGTTTGCGACCCTGGTGCGGCCGGGTACGGGTACGGGTAGGCCGTGAGTCACCGGTGAGTAACCGTTTGTCACTAATTTCGGGTAGGGTACCCGATACCCGTACCCTACCCGATACCCGGCTACCCGTACCCGGCCGGGTACCCGTTTGCGACCCTGGTGCGGCCGGCTATGGGTACGGGTAGGCCGCGAGTCACCGGTGAGTAACCGTTTGTCACTAATTTCGGGTAGGGTACGGGTACGGGTAAGGAATCAAAACCCGTTTGCGACCTCTGATGGGGGGTACACGGGGGCGGTGCGGTGTGGCCGGAACCACGTCCGGCCACCTTTGTCTCTCCCTTCGAGTATTGTGGTTCACTCCACTACACCAGGTGCTTTCTTTTTTTTTTAAAGCAGAGTCCGCTCATAAAAAAATCACCGTCGATGTTAGCCATGGCCAGGGATTTAACTGAAGTGGGGCCAGGGTTCGTAGCGCAATGGCCGTCTGGTAAGAACAATATGGTCACAATTTTAGACAAAGTCAAAGTGTCTCCCTGCTCAAACTGGGCATTGGGCAGCGCTCCTACACACTGGCAGCCCAGGGCCAAGGGTGGGAATTCCACGTTTACAAGGCACGGGACGGTCCATCCATATGATGACCGCTGCCGACTTCCCACAATGTGGTATTCATTTTGTAGAACCTGGACTAGTTGATGGGCCCTTTTGACCGACGACTGGGATTGAAATTCACGACCATCCGATTGCGTCTGGTGTTCCAAGTACAATCACAGTCAACTCTCAATTATATAATGGGGTAATGGGGGAGAGAGGGCCTGCATAAAAGATAAGCACACTGACAACACAAAACGTACACTGTTTAGGCTACAAAAATGCATGTATCGTTCACCTGCATAATGGGAGCGAAAACTCAGTGTGTGGTTGTTGGTGATAATCGTATCCGGTGTTCCGGCTGCAACAAATTCGCAGTCACATGAGTAGCGGACCTTCGATGAGCGGTAAGGAACCGCTGATAACAACACAAACCAGCATTGCTCATGGAGATATCTTTTTATCCCCCCCCTTCTCGTGAAGCATGCCAAATCCACCCACGGACAATCGCGCCTTCGTGATAACAAGGCCAATCCACCACGCCGGTGCTACATTTTACAGACTGGTAAAATTCTGCAGTAGTTTCACAGCAGGGGGCAATGTCGCAACTCCACCGTCAGGTAATTCCGCAAGCAATTTTCTAATTTTTGCAAATTCTGAGGACGACGACGACGACTACACGCGTGGCCCCGCCACCTCCAACAATGCAGCAGCGGGCAGGCGCGTGCAATTTTGTGGGTCAACGCGCCCGCACTATTAACTGGGACGGCCGCCGGGCTCACACCGCGAACTTCGGCAAGAAGCGGGATGGGAGCTTGCCGCTCCGTGCCGTGTGCAACGTTTGTCTTCGTGCACGTTTGGGGTGGGGGGGCGGTGGGCGGTGGTGGTGGGGAGAAAAGGCACCAAAGAAAAAAATTGGGTCTCCCACGACTTGCTAGCCATTATTCCCTGGCCGATGGAAGTGGAGGGAGACATGGGGGGGAGGGAGGGGAGGAATGGCGGGGGAGAATTCAATAACCCCAGTGAGATCGTCCAAACAGACTTCAGCTACCCACGGTGAGGGCCTGCTTCCAACCAAGGCACCGCACACAAAGGCCCCTTTTCATGGTGACAGGAGACAGAAAAGCACATTTAGAAAATGAATAGATATCGGTTTGGGTTTCCTTGCTTTAATATTTGGTGTGGATATTTATATTCCTATAATATAAATAATGCAGACATACAAAAATAGCCTTTGTTTATACAGGGAAGGACCTCGCTGGCTTTCAAAACATTTCCAGAGGGTTCTGCATCGCAATGTTTTGGTCAATTCCTTTTTCTAAAAGAGGTCCTTTGAAATGCGGGAGAAAATTAGGAGCACCTGGAGAAAACCCACGCTCGCAAGAAGAGATTCATAGGTCTGCACAGATGGGTTCGTGAAGCTACTTACTGCAATGCAATCCTCCTGACCTGTGCACAACCCAGCAGGTTTGCGAGTTTCACATCCCACAGCAATCTCTTGCATGGTCCACAAACCCTGCTATTTTGGAAAATCGCCCGATTAAGCTGGTTGTAATCGCCAATGAAACGTTGTACTCAAATAGTAAATGTTGTGGGTTTACTCTCCATCACACCGGTGTGGTGAAGTAGTAGCTAACTGGCACGTTTTGTTCACTGGACAAACCTTACTAATTGGCTGTGTCGGGTGGCGGGTTGGTTAACGACACATTTATATTTAAGCGACCTAACCCAAAAAAACCAACCTTGATTATGAAATGGTGGCAACCTATCACCGTCGCCATCGCCAGACAGGCTTGTCTCAAGGATCTCACTGTGCGCCGATGAACTTTCGCTTGATAAACGATACCGATTACTATGGCACTCATCCACTGGCACTTCCTGGCAGCCGGGTCAGCCAGCGCGTGACCCTCACAGTACGGGGAGGCTTTCCACTGGCTATTGGCCTTGTCAAACCGGATCACAACTGTGCTACGCCGGTCTCACAAGACGACAAGTGCATCTGTCTCGGGGAACCAGCAGAGCCAGGCTTGTCACAATTAATTCAAAAGAAACCTCATTCATTAACAGCACTTTGGTAATCCACTTCTGGATGAAGGCCTCGCCCAACACAGTGTGTAAAATAAAAACCAGCCGAACTATTTTTGTATCCCTCCACCCCACGTCACCCCCCACCATCCTGCCTGCGCCCATCATAACATTGACAGAAATGGTCGGGATAACGCTCCCACGTCTTGCCTAATGACCACGCCCCGTCGTGCCAATGTTGACCGGACACCAATCCAACAATGGCATCAACGTTGGCAAACTCTCTCTCTCTGTTTGCGGGCTCCTCTCTCTCTCACACACCCCCCCCCCAACTGCCACTCCCAACGCTTTCCCAAACGGCTGATGGCCACAAAAAACGGAAGCTGTCTCAGGCCATGCATCAGCATTGCTACTGTCGCGATAGCAAAAGGGCTAATGGGCCAACGAGTGAACAAAGGCACGACATTAAATTATTCAGGCACGTGACAATGCAGGCGCTCAAGCGCGCACGGCAGGCCCGGGCAACACAATGGCCTCCTATGTTTCCTACAAGTACAGCGACGTGTCCATTGTGTACTTTCCTGTGTTTGGTTGGAAGTAGTGGGCGCCGATGTTTAAATTAGGACACAAAACCTAACGTGGCTGCCTAGTGTGCAGGCGGTGCGACTGCACCAAGGTGCTAGGGGCTGGAGGGTCCCAAGGGCCTCAGGGACCAGGGCACCTGCCTGGATTACGAGGTAATAGGAAATTGGACATGGAGTCCCAAATCCTTGCACAAGGGCCCCATGCCAACCACACTACGCCACTACGGATATACGAAATGCCTCTCTGCCGGTGTGACCCGATGGTGCTGCATAGAGCAATGCCTAAAGAAGCAGAATAGATTTTTTGGTTACGTCAAATTATGGTAATGTTAAATTTCGATTTAGAGCTTTCGTGACTGCAGGGATTCATCTTCTTGGTTCTTTCGGTAAAGTGACGTAGAAGGGAAATAATAAAGTAATACAAATAAAACATAATAAAATAATTCTCACGACGTTTCGGCCACAACGCAAGCAGCCGTCCTCAGATGAAGAACAGGGCTGTCAGAAAGACAGCGTCCGAATGGTGCTGCATAGAGCAATGCCTAAAGAAGCAGAATAGATTTTTTGGTTACGTCAAATTATGGTAATGTTGCAGCGACTTCACGCTCGTCTGATTTTCAAGCAGAACCTTTCTCCGTTAATCAAACATCAGGACGTGTGCAACCGCACACGTGAATGTGTTTCATGGAAATTGAGCTCTGAAGAACTGTAATAAAATACTGGTCAATTAGTCGAGTACGCACTTAGCATTCGCGGGGAAACACAAGTGCGCAGATAAATGCCACTCTAGCAAAGGGATGAAATGCAAAAAATTCCACCATGATCGGCAAGTCGATTTGACGTACTCTGTCATCCAGTGGGCAACATCGCAATCCAGGCGGGTGCCCTCCTGCGTGATGGCTTCATCTCGGTGTGATCCGCCAACCTTTGCCACGGGTTGCTGGATAAACCGGGCATGTGCCACACTATGTGCCATGCTCAGAATTAGCACGGCTGGCTACGGACAGTGTGTCAGAAGTCCAACATACATACCATGCCCGGCAACGTACCACATACGACATGGCCCCATGCCACTTTACCTCAGCCGCATATGTGAATGTGTGGGATCGTGAGGAGCTAAAGTCCAGTCGTAAAATCAACTGCTGGACGAAGGCTTCCTAACCCCCCCCCCCCCCACCATCTGTGTGGGTTGTGAGGGCTATTTGACCATACCCCACTGCCTCTGGTCAGTACAGGTTGGTAAAGGTGGGGGCAGACTGCAGAACAATAATGAGTTTTGCCGCACTGCCCTCTATTGCCCACAACGCCTGCTGGAACGGAGGCTTTTTGAAGGGGGGGGGGGGGCGCGGTGGGCACCCATCAAAGCCATATACATGGTAAAAAAAATCCTGCTTAGCTTGCAAGGTCTGATAGGAACGAGCCCGGCTCTGGGCGATGTCGAAATACGTGGGGATCAGAACTTAGAGACGCGTGGTCAAGCAGCCTGTGGCGTCTTTTGAATGAGAAGATTTAAAACTCGTCATATATATAAAGAAAAAAATATATCAGTTTGAGTTCATAAAAAAGCCAATATAAGTGTGCCTCCACTGAAATGGTCATAACGGTTTTTTTTCTTCCGTCAACTGTGCCCAAATCACATTGGTATTTTGACACACGAGTGCCACGCCATGCGACGGAGGAATTGCACAGCGAGCAGTGTCACGTGTGACACTGCGTTCGAGAAATACGACTGCTGTTACTTCAATTTCTTCAAATCTGTAATAAGTGGCACACTTACTATAGACTGACGGCCCTCTCTGCGATGTGCCATGCAAAGCGTCAAGAGGTGGAATGAGCCAAATTAAGTACATTTTTCTGAGGCCTCTATGAGGCCTTCACAGTTAATGTGCGATCCCTAAACAATGTTTTACTGCCAAACCATGAACATGTATGGGTGGCATATATCTTCTGGACTTTTACATTTTTTCTGTCATTTATCCACACTTTGATCATTTCATATTTCTCACAGAGTCATGCAACGGCTCGCTGACATGGACACCAAAGAGTTACCTCTGAGAACACTGCATGTGACCTCTGGTCCACACGCAGGAGAGGGCAGTAAATTCCCACTTGTTCTGCTGATGATGAAAGCGAGGTTCATCACAGGAGTCAAAGCTGATATTTTATTTCTCAGGAGATGGATTTCAGCCAACTTAAGTGCAAAACCAAATTTAGTGCGATGAGTTTTTCGTGTGTATTCATTGGTTGCCAGGCTCCAGACCATGAACTCATATCAGACGTGATAATCCAGTTGTAAATCGCAGGTGGCTGACACTTGGATTCAAACCCAGGATTTCTCAGCAGTGCAAACTCATTTCTCACTGACACAGCATCAACTCCCAGAGCCACCCAGCCCACCTCTCTATCGCATTCACATCTTGAGTCTTGAGCTCCCGTGTCTCATAATCAAGTGTGGTCCCACTGTACCGTGTGAACGGGCGAGGTGATAATGATTGGGAAATGATATGGCTGCTGCAATGGCTGAATTGGTTGGCTAGTGGGTCCGTTAGCATGTCTTGTGCAATTTTATGGGCAAGTTGGTCAGGTTTTAAATCTCGTACAGCAACGCACAAGAGAGTGGTGAAGTCAGCAACATGCCCAGTTACTTTCAGTTGTGTGTGGCACATATTCACTACTCTCACATATTCACAAAAATCCCCAATACAGCCTAAGTAAGACTGTTGGGGCAAGTGCTGTTACTGAGCACCTATTAAGGACAGCATGGCACACGAGGGGGTGCTTGGCCAACAACACTACCGACCGCCTTTGTCTCCCCGGTGATCATATTTACACACCACACAGATACCAATTTAAGTGTGGGTTGACCCACAGGAGGGCATAGGACCAGTTTAGATATCACTTCCCGCTGATGATAGTTATGGCTGGGAATTGAACCCAGGTGGCTGTAATCGTAGGGTAGTGCACTTGCTATTGGATCACACATTCACCCACAAAAACACACAATACACACATACATACGTATTAACTAGTTCCATTAATAGTGCTGGTGCTCAGATAACCCCCCCAAGTGCATTACTTATTTTAGGCTGAGTCAACCTAAAGGTGGCCCAATTCCAGGTTTGCATGCATGTACAAACAATAACGATAAAGACCCCCCATTAAGCCTAAATTGGCTGTAGGGATACATATAATGAGCACAAGAAATGCAAAGATCCCCTCTGTAGCCTAACAGACTGTAAATAAATGCTGTTAGTGAGCACCTATTAGAGCTTACACACACACACACACACAGACAGTTGACCTATACATACACACTGAAGAACCACTCACACACGCACACAGTAGAACCAGCCTGACACACGCGTATGCATATACACACAGCTGACCATCACACACAGCAGGACCACACTGTCAACAAAGACAAAGAGCCCCTGTATAGCCTCAACAGACTATTGGGGCAAGTGCTGTTCGCGAATAGCACCCATGAAGGCTGGCACGGTACACGAGGGGGTGGGGTGGCCAGCACCACGCCCGACCGCCTTCGTCTCCCGAGTGGCGATGTTTACGCACCGCACCAGGTACTCATTTGAGGCCGAGTCGACCTAGGGGAGGCCCATGACCGGTTTAGATAACCGTCACCGGCGTTGGCCGCGAGTGGGAATCGGACCGGACCCGGATCGCCAGGTTCGTAGCTCGGCGGAGCCAACTGCTACACCGCCGCTTCCAGCACACACACACGCACAGACACAGAGGCATCGCACTCACATGGCGTCGTCCTCAGATAGAGGTTGTCCCGTATCGTCTGCTGGAACTCATGGTCCAGCGAGCCCTTGGCGAACCGCTGGTTCAGGTAGTGCCGCAGGTCCTTGTTAATCAGGCTGCCTGGAAGTGGAGAGCACACGAACAGCGATACTCGGAGTCAGGGGCGAGCGGTTGAATCTACCACCACCACCGTTCCCCTAGGCCAGGCGGCACCCAGTCCCGTAAACACTTGGCGGCCAGACACAGCCCCAAAGTCGGCACATGGTAGCGCCACCCCCCCCACTCCGCCACAGTGTGGAGTGAGTGATGAATGAAGGGGGCGGGTTCTGCATTCCGGGTCGCGCGACCGGGAATCCGTGCCGTGTTTTATCGCCGACGCAACCTTTCTCTCCGTTCACTCGCTGGGTATGGGACGGGCTGCCGAGAGAAAGGCGCGCTCGAAAGGTCAGCCCGGATTCTGCTAAAAAAACACAAGAGCGCGGAGCGGGGACGACAGCTGAGCCAAACAACAAGGGGTGTTCGAATAAATGTTTAAGCAGGGACGCGGCGAGAGAGGAAGTCTCTGATTTTGACACCGTAATTCAGTTAGTTGCTTTAAAATAGATTTAGTAATAGGTGTTTACCCTTTCAACTGGTACAAAACTGACACCTTTATACAAGGCATCATGTTTGCAATAACCACAACACAAGCAGTCAAAATAGAAACAAAAAGAAACAACTCTGATGATGATAAGCACTGTTCCTGAAGTTGATTGGTCCCACACCCGAGACAGCTTTTAATAGAGCCTAGTCTCCACTGGTGTTGGGACCAGATGACGCCAAAAGGCGTACAACTCAAAAACAGCGCACTATCAGAGTATTGAGAGCTCGGGTTAAGCATTTACACTATGAGACCTCATTTACCAGTGGCAAAATATAGTAATAGGTTTTTAGTAATATAATAATAGTTTTGTACCAGTTGAAAGGGTAAAAACCTATTACTATATTTTGCCACTGGTAAATGAGGTCTCATAGGTTAAAATAGATTCTAAAGAGTCTAAGTTCATCATCAGCCATGGTTAATCCACTGCTAGATGAAGGCCTCCCCAAGCCACGGACGCCAACTCTCATGATCCTGCGATGCAAGAATCCAATCCACGCAACCCCCTTAAGGACCCCGAATCGTGACAATTCAGATGTTATTGTTGACGCACCTGAATATTAACCAGGGTGGCCTGCTGGTTTTAAATCACGAAGCCCAGCAACAAGCAGCAGACACGCTGGGCCTGGGCTACGTCACCGCACCCAGGAAATTAAATTTCAGCAGAGGCGTTGCATGTAGCTTGCACAAGGATATTGCAACTTTAAAAAAAAAAAACACAAATTTCATTTTCTAAGCAACAGTAGCACTCTCAGACTACAGAAACCACACACACGCGCACAGTACAGTATAACGATTTGGAAATCATGTGCGGTGAAGAATTTTTTTCCAGAGCTTAAATAGATTCAGTTGCAATAAATGCGATGTAAAAAAAGAAGTCTTTTTTAAAAAATGTCAAGCCCCTGTAGTTAAACGCAAATTACTTACAAAGCCCCAACTGCCTGGCACTTACAAATTATTTTTGTGATGGGTTTAACATGTCAAGCCAAAAATATAACAAAAAAATTGCCAATGTTTTAGGACAAAGAGAAGGCATTCAATTGATGAAAAATATCTGGTGCAATGCCAGGCATTTTAACAGACACATATATCGTATGCAACATACACTCCCACAAGACATGAAATTCACTGAAGGTGCACACAAGAGAGTACAGTACAATAAGCAGAATGTAGTCTCCACACATAAATAAATTATATGTTCAGCCCAATATCACTAAGTAGCAGTTTAAAGCAAACAAACTTTGGACTGGTTCCAATCTTCTGGGGCCTCATCAGCAGTCAGGCCTTGTTAAGCAAAATGCGCTCTAGATGACAAGATATAATTGGCAGGAGCAATAATATACCGTACCCAGGTTCAATGCAAAACATTTTGCTATTCCATACGCAAACTCATAATGCGTTGTCATCATGGAGCATAAACCATCACGTGAACTGCGGTCATCCTCATAGCGTCTTTTGGCTAGCCAATGAACAAAAACGGCCACTGCATCACGCGCTTTCAGATGCGCTTCTGCGGCCGTCTGGAACGCCCTTCATTCCGATATTATTTGGCCACTGGGAGCCATCCACTTTTATATCCGAGACTGAAAATCAATTTCTTCAGAACAACTTTTTGTGTATAGTTTGTTGTCCTTCCCCCGCACCTCCGATAAGCGCAGCTGGCTACGGACAGTGGCACGGAAGTTCAACATACATGCGAAAAATAAGAATAGGTTTTCACCCTTTCTGAGCAGCTAAATTAATGGGACCTTTTTGCTGCTCACCGCGAGCTATAAATGCTTCCATATGTGCATCGTCTTTGTCCTGTTCGTCTTTTGGCATCCTCTGGCGTGACACTGGTGAGACTCGGTCATAGAGAAGGCCGTCTCCAGTGTAGGCCAATCAGTTTCAAATACAATGCAGAAATTATACACTATGTAATAGGTAATACGATTTTTGTCCCTGGGTAGAAAGTGTTATTTTTTAATTGCTGATGCCTAAAAAGTACAGAAAATGGATATTATTCACCACAAACTTTGCTTTTGTGACCAGGAGTTTACGTGAAGGAATGACACAGATTCACACGTTTTATAATTGAAAATAGGTACATTTCAAAATATGACTGTCCTGGTCACAAAAGCAAAGTTTGTGGGGAATAATAGCCATTTTCTGTACTTTTGAGGCATACGCAATTAGGAAATAACACTTGCTACCCAGGGACAAATAAATATATTTTTTGTTACACAGTGAATTATCAGAGCATGTTTTGTTTGCATGTTCACCACAAGTACAGGATTAATGCAGTCTTGATTCCTTACAAAAAGGTATCTATTTGGCGTTTGAAAATCTTAACACCTGCTGTTTTATTGCCAGAAAGGGTAAAAACGTATTCTTATTTCTCTTACTTTGATAATGGCAAAAAAGGTGATATACATAATACATTGTGGAACATCACGGGATAAAATAAGTATGCGAACAAATATGTAAACAAAACCAAGGAAGCAAAACTCTGTTCCGTCCACCACGTACAACGCACATTTACCGTGTCCGGCAACCATCAGGTCACTGCACACCGCCTCTGCTTTGCCCTTCACCAGGAGGAGACCAACAGCACATCACGCTCACGATGGAGCATGTGGCACGTTACAGAAAGGAATGCGAGTAATCTTATCGGTCACCCTTCATTTTTTTTCCTTTCACCCCCCCCCCCTTTTCCTGCTAATGACAAAGCAACGTGTAGGATTAATCGGAGTTTTTAACGGTCTGACGGGTGGACGAAAGAGCAGATATGCACAATGGGAAGAGCACAACCTTTGCAAAATGCTCGTTGAGATAAGGTTTTTTTTCTCTCCCCCTTTACGCCGCAGTGACCGGGAAAAGATGGCTTCGAATCACCTTTGGAAAAGGCAGTGATAAAAGTAGGGCCCCCCCTTTACACCCCTATCTTCTAGAAACACGCTACGTCTGTCGGGACACGCCAGGACTATGCCAAAACAACAAACCCGTGTTCGTCAACAACGCTGTGGGCGCTTTAAAATGGTGACGTATAAAACTGACCATTACTTTTTGGGCAACGGCCCTTTTTCACAGCACCGTTTACTTTCGGCGCGATGACAAAAGGTGGACGCTTCTTCTTGGTTCTTTTGGTAAAGTCACGTAAAATGGAAATAATAAAATAATAAAAATAAAACATAATTAAGTAATATATTATATAATGTTTTATTTTATAAAAGAATATATTATATTATGTTTTCTTTTTATTATTTTATTAGTTCCATTCTACGTGACTTTACCGAAAGAACCAAGAAGATGAATCCCTGCAGTCACGAAAGCTTTAAATCGAAATTTAAGGTGGACGCTGCTCAAATGTATGCAAGAGGCAACGTTTTGGGCAATGGAGATTGTCTCAAACATGGCCTATGATGGGTTTTTTTTCCTTTCTAAGACCATATTGTTGTCGCCAAATTGTTGAGATGTTTTTGCATGCGATATTTGTGCTCATGAACCGCTGAAAAACACATGGATCCCTCCCCTCCCCCCGTATAGCCTTAACAGCCAGACAGGGCAAGTGCTGTAAGTGAGCAGCACCTATGAAGTTTGGCACGGCACACGAGGGGGTGGGTGGCCTGCACCACGCTGGACTGCCTGCATCTCCACAGTAGCGATGTTGTTTACACACCGCAAACCAGGTTTCTCACGAGGCTGAGTCGACCTAGGGGAGGCCCACGACCGGTTCAGGTGATCTTCACTGGTGTGGGCCGCGAGTGAGAATCGAACTTTGGGTCCCAGGGTTCGTAGCGCTAATCCACCGCACACCACCGCTCCCCACGGCTAATGCACCACTACGAATACAGTATCGCCAACTAACGCGTCAACTACGTTCGCGAGGAAGAGTAGGCCAAAGAACCGACAGACAGACTCTTTGAGCTCTCTCTAATGGACGTCCTTCAGCCAGCAGTGACACGAGCAAATAATTTCATAGCTGCACCTTTACTTTTCTGCCACCAAGTAACATGCATGTACTGTCCATACATGTACAGCCCGTTTTGACAATCCACTGCTTGGCGAGTTCTAATCCCAGGGAGCGGGTAAACTCAACCTTTAAATACGACGAGCAACACTGAGTCATGTCCTGCAGACAGACCTGCTCCTGCTCCAGGAAATGTGGAATTTTCACAAGAAGATGAAGGGCCGTAATAGGGAGAATATGCTCCGCTCCATGCTCACACAACACTTAGTGTTCACAATATCTGTGGAATCAAATAATATCCCGTGCTCTGTCCCTGCTAACAGTTTGAAGTGCCGTATAATGAGACTGAATGGAGGTTTCTGTTTTATATATATATATGTACCTACGCCGGCGCCTTATTATACCGAATTCCAGGAGAAGATAATTACGCAAATTAAGCATATCCATTGTATGGTGCTTAGGCCGCTGCGAGAAAAATAATCAAGCGGAATTTTTTCTCCAATTCGGCCTTTGCTCATTAAGTCTGGGTTAACGACCCGAGCTCTCGGATACGCGCCAACCTCGAGTGCCCTCGCGGGCAATTCAAGAGGTAGTTCATTTGCACCGCCGTGGCGAAATGTTAACTACCTCGCCTGGTATGCAGGAGGTCCATGGGTTTGATTCCTACCCTGACACCTGTATATTTGTAGTTTGCATGTTCTCACTCTTCCCGTGGTTGCGAGGATTTTTCTCCGGGTCCTCCAGGTTGCTCCCCTCCACGTTTAGAATCGGCGTGCGTTTAGAGTATTTTGCTGCTATAAATGTCCACGTGATGAGCCACTTCGTTGAGCTATCATTTGTGGCCAAGTCACTTCTGAAAAAGAGCTACATAGCTCAGGGAGCCATACCTGGCAAAATTAAAAAGGATTAATTTGCAATTCGCCCCGGAACATGGCAAATATTTCTATCGCAAGTCATGTTCGTGCCAAATAATTCCCAGTGCTTTTAAGAACAAACCAAGTTAGGCATTACAGAAACCTATGAACGCGATCCGCTTACTTAGGTCGGAGAGGCAATTAAAGTTAACCGATGTGTACGGCGTTACGTAACCGGGCCAATTCCTTAACGGTCCAATTCATCCGCCATTTGTCTCGCCTTCAAGGCCGCTGCTGAGAATGACCTGGCAACTCACCGAGACGGAACGTGAACATAAGAGCTGCATTCATCTATTGATGTATCCAAATCAGATGAAGCCTCCTCACGCGACTCCAGCGTGGCCACTCCCCCACTTTCCTCTCCCCCGCCGCCCACCGTGAAAACAGACACTGCTCCGTGAACCAGCAGCAGCAGCAGCAGAAGCGTCGAGGCCCTTATTGCAGCCTCTTCTTCCCTACCCTCATCTGTGTGCTTAGTTTATTGTCCTTCCCCGGACCTGTGATCAGCACGGTTGGCTATGTACGGTGCAAAAGAAGTTCAACATAATACATTTCCTGACCCTCTGCTCCCATTAATTCCCATTCTCTCTTCTCTTTCCCGTTGATAAAAAAAAACTTGCACCATTGTTTAAAACTGCCGCGCCGGGATATCAAATCGTACCGAAGACCTCTGCATGGAAAGTCGAGCGCGCTGCTGTGGCAGCAGCAGACTTGTGACAACGGGGGAATATTTTGCACACATGCGTTTCACCCAAACCAGCGTGCTACCTACCGCGCGTACACACACAGCTGTACAATCCGCGGGCAATTGAGCCAAAGTAGAAATTGGATGTAGCGGCAGATTGACAGGACTTGACACGAATGCTCCAGACGCAATAATGAATTTTCTCCACGAATTTTAATGACGGGAGGCCTTCTGATTTTGAAACCCCTGCCACTGGATGGGCATGGCGGGGGGTAGGGGGGGGGGCAGGAGGGGGGGGATGGACCGTTAAGACAAGTGCGGCGCAACGTAGCATATCCGAGCTCGCTGGGAGATGATACGTGGTCATGTCGGATATTTGATAAAGGTCGGATGTGTGGCGAGGTCGGTATACGTGAACATTTAAAAGAAAGGCGGAAGCTGACACGGCCGTGCGGAATTGGGGTTTCTGGCCAAATGCGAAGCGACAACTGCATTAAACGTGGGGGAAATGCGTGACTGTGCTTTTGAATTAAGGTGAGCGCACGCGCGAGATTGCGAATAGAGCGCATTACCGCGTGAGCGTGGGCGCGTGCGAAAAGGTCAGGTTTGTAAAACGTGAACAGAAATTGACGGTTACACCGTCAACAATTACCGCGCTGGGTGCGAGTGGTTAATTGGTCAGGGCGGACGTGTGTGACGGTGGGACGCGTGACGTTTGCGCGACCCAGATGGCACGACGGCCAACACCGACGTTCGGAGCGGCAGCCAATGGGACGACCGCGCTGCCCCCCCTCCCCCTCTAGGACGCACGCTGCGGAGATGGAGCGGTGAGAATTCAGCAGTACATACAGGAGCCAGGCCGATTGTTGTATCGTCGGGCCATGAGAGATGGCCGCGGCTTGGAGATGCCTTTGTCTAGCAGTGGATTGACCATGGCTAATTATGACGATGATGTAAATGTTGACGACTGTAGCAAGAAAGTGGAGGGTCCGGTCTTCTGACATGGTTATGAGCCCCATGAGCGGTGCAGTGGTAACACTTGCCCTGGTTTGATTCCCACCTTTATCCATGGAATGTAAGTTATTTTTCCCCTTATTCTGCATGGGTTTTCCTCCGGGTTAACTGGTTTTCTCCCATAACGAACAAGTACCCGACATTTTTAAAAATACTTATGTTGCCACAACTATGGGTAAGGCCACTAAAATGTTCATTATGTAGTGGTCACACTTGTGCCTCACAGGAAGAAGGGCCTTGCTGAGCATGATTTCCATCCCAGGAACCTCTCTGCGTAGGAGTTTATATGGCTTTCGTCTGGGTCCTTAGTTTCCCTCTCATAGCTAAAGAAAAACCACACAATGTAACTGGCCCAAACTTGCCGAATGCTGAAAAATTACCTGCAACCTATTCAACTGGGTCTATGCAAGGAGACATTATCCCCCGACTGCGAAAACTTGGCAGGACGCTCCTGGAATGACGGTCTTGGGACTCGGCGAGGCATTGCTTGCTAAAACAAACCAAAAGTAATTACAATCATACAAAACAAAAAGTCACGAGTCACCCGGGAAACTCATCGCTCCTCGACTTTCTCAAGACATACGCGGAGGAACCAAACACGACGCTCGTGCAAGCTCTCAACGCCAGCTACTTAAGGGATGGGCCGGTGAGAAAACGTAGCCACCCCCCCCACAGCCCCCCCCTCTCTTCACCCCCCCAGACCCGCCCCCCCACCTTATGGAAGACATTAGGGTTACCCACTTTACCCCACCACCATCTTTTCTAGCTGGCTCAACAAACATCAACCCCCCCCCCCCCCCCCCCCCCGGATTGAATCGGTGTCTTTATTCAAGGTGCCACATTTGTTCAAGGTGCCGCATCCTAACCGGGAGTTTAACCCGTTCGGTTTAGGATGAGGGGCCGGTGCGACTGATAGGCGCCCAAATGCCACAGAGTCATTTCCTGGCTAAATACGAGCCTGCAGCTTTGCTCATCTCCATCGCCGGTGTGAGCCAACGCAATTTCAGGGCTGCACCTTTAACTTTTAAAAAAATATCACAACCAACACGTGCTTCCAAAGATATGGATCGTGGGTGTACAAGAGGTCGTGGGTTCGATCCCGTCCCCGATGCCTACTGTATATTTGGAGTTTGCGTGTCCTTTCTCCCCGTGGTAGTGTGGATTTATCATCTGGGTCCTCCGGTTTTTCCCTGCACATTTAAAAACGCGTGTTCTGTGCAGTATTTGACTGCTGTTAATGTCCACGCGATGAACCACTTTGTTGAGCTATCATTTGTGGCCAGGTCGCTTTTGAAAAAGAAAGTGAATAGCTCGGTGGGTTTTACCTGGTATAATAAAAAAAATAGTTTACTTTAAAAAGAAGTTATTTGTTTAGTGACTTGTTGCCTTTCCTATACTTTGCACTCGTCTTTTTGTATTGGTCGTTGTTCTAACTTTCTGGACATCCGTGAAAAAAAAAGCTTTTTTGGCTCCTCAGGATTCCGCGAGTACAAATATAGATTCCGATTCAAGTGCCACGACGCGTGGCGAATGAACCAAATATCTGCCCGTAGAGCAGTCCCAATCACATTGGTGCGTCCCCCCACCCTCCACCTTTTCATCGCATCACTGCGCGCCACGCGACGAAAGGTTTTCCCCGAAGCCGAACGGACACAAAAAATGGCTTACCCGTACCCACCGAGGGTGGCAAATGCTACAAGTGATCGTCTCGAATTGTTTTAACTCTGGATCACAAATCTGTATGACAAGCAGGGTCGCGCCGTGGTAGCCGTTTACGACAAAAAGGTTTCGTTCAACAAGGTTACCATCGCGTGCCTTTGCTCGGGGAGAACACGTATATATTGTTTAAAGCGGCAGTAACCATCTATGTTGCAATAAAAACATAAACACCAAAAGAGTTTCCCGAATAAAACCTAGACCGTGTGTCCGGGCAAGCTTTCTGCCCACAGTTGACGCTAACAGCATTTGTCACCCACGGTGGCAGAGCAGACCCCCCCCCCACCTCTCCCACCCCCCCACCGTTTGGCTCGTGGGCTAAGAGGCGTGCTCATGTTTTGTCTGACAGCAAGAGGCCACGATGTCTTCGCGGCGTACCGATGCCTATAGCACGCGCGCTGTCGTCACTGTGGCTATGGCAACAGCGGTGCAGGCGAGCATAGGAATCACAATACAGAGGACGGTACAGGGCCACCATCGAGTTAACCCCTCGCCGGCCGGCGAGATTTCACTTGAGGTGCTAGGCCACACGTACGTATGTTCAACTTCTCGCTCACCGTACGTAGCCAACCGTGCTACATCGGAGGTGCGGAGGGAAAGGACAAACTAAATACAAGAAATGAATTTGAGCGGACAAAAATAAAATCGTGTCAGTGGCAAGATACTCTTACTCTTAGTTCTTTCGTCACGTAGGTAAGATGTTAACTTCTTCGCCTGGTATACAGGAGGTTGTGGGTTCAATCCCGACCCTGACGATGCCTGTATATTTGGAGTTTGCATGTTCTCCCCGTGGTGGTGTGGATTTTGCACCGGGTCCTCCACTTTTTCTACTGCATATTTAGAAACGAACACATGTTTTAAGTATGTGGCCGCTATCAATGTCCACGTGATAAGCCACGTCGTTGAGCTGTCATTTGAAAAAAGAGCTGTATAGCTCAGTGGGCCTTAACTAGAAAAAAAAGTGTTAGTGTCGCAAGACACTCCAGCACGTGACATAGCCACAACAAGTTAAATTGCAACGTGTACTAGTGTTGAAAGTGGCGATTAAAATTATTGTTCTCGGCTCACTGGGATGGTTAAGTACAATTATCCAAATGTGAACTACGTCAAACGTCATTAGGACAAGATCCGGGAAGTGAAAATTTGAAAAACGTGGAAGCCACAATTACCGTGTCACGTGACCCGGCTGACTTAAATTTGGCATGAACACTTGAAGCACAGTTGCTCTTTATTTAGCAAGGGAAGTATTTTAAAGAGAGTTTGAACAATTTGTACCGTTACTAAAATAATACTGGGAGGAACCTCCTGGTTACACCTGGGTGGGGAGGGTGGGGAGGATGGGGCTGGTCACCCCGTGGTGCCCTTATAAAACTCAATGTTTAACCTACTCACGCCGGCTTGTGCCCGCCCTCACAGGTCGGGCATATTTGCGGAATACACCACGCCGCCGTTGACGCTGGCCATTGACCGAGCAACCCAACGTTCCTACCAGCTCCCTCCGCAGGAATGTGTTAATGAGGAAGAATTCAGCTTTCGATCACTCTTAGAGTGATGGAATGATTCAGGAGGTACAAGAAACCCCAGACAAGCTGGAAAGCAGCCACAACCGACGCCAATAGTTGCCCAAGATCTGTGGTCCTACATTAAAATGCGTTTGCCAACGCAATGAATGAGTAGTTACACAATTCAAGTCAAAGTGTCTTAACCGCTCCAACGAGAAATGGGGTAGCAGTAAGCGTTGGCGATCTGGAATCGGTAGTGGAAATTACACATTCCCATAACGTTGAACATGGACAGAAAGCGGTGGGAGCCAGTGGTTGGGCTGCATTATGAACCCAGCGGCCCGAATTAGATTCACGGCCATGGCAAAACTTCAGTGGTAAGCAATATATCAATCTGTGCCCCACAGCCTTTTTTGCCGTGAGGCACAAGTCTTACCACTGAGCCACCTTGCCGCCTATAAAAACACAAACAAATTAAACAAAACCCAGAGGAAAGCCATACAAACCCACAACGGAGTCTCCAGATAATCATGGAAAAAGGTGCTACAAATTTGTGGCCGAAAGAACATTGCGATTGTCCATCGACGAGTTGTTACACGCCCTCGAGGGCAATGTTTCAATCCAACGTTGGTAATTGTGACGGTGAACGTGATGGTGGCGGTGACGGTGACTTTAACCTTTTGGGATTTGTTTTTTTTAAATTGAAAACAGCTGGATGCTACCTTGCAGCGTGTGTCGTAAAAATTAATCCGACTTGTTTTGAAGAAGTATACGAGGAACAATGCCCTTGGGGGGGGGGGGGGGGGAATAAACACGACAAGGATGGATCGTAACATGACGTCTTGGCTTCATGCAAGCCTATGAGTCACTCATAACCAACAGCCATGGTCAATTCACTGTTGGATGAAGGCCTTGACAATCTGCCACCCCCCCCCACCCTCCTCACGATCCTGCAATGTAGTAATATACGCAGAGCATCCTGCACACGAGCCGATCTCGTTGTTCCATCCTCTGCGGTGGACGTGGTTTCCCTCCCTGGGCTGTCACTCCATCGCGATTCGTGACCATGTGCGATAATCCCTTCGAATGACGTGTCCTGCCCAAGCCCACCCGCGACCCTTAACAAACAGAACGATGCCTTTAACCCACGCATGTTCTCGCATCTCTGAGTCATCAATTTGTGTTATATAGGGGAAGTAGTTTTTTTTTATCCAATCATAAAGGGAGATTGGTTGCACCCTGGGCGCGATGTTAAATAATTTTGTCTGGTATACAGGAGGTCGTGGGTTCAATCCCGACCCTGACGATGCCTGTATATTTGGAGTTTGCATGTTCTCTCTCCCCATGGTTACGTGCATTTGTCTCTGGGTCCTGCAGTTTTTCACTCCGCATTTAGAATCGGCAACCGTTTGGAGCATTTGGCTACAATGATAAATTTCCACGTGGCATTGAGCTGTCATTTGTGGCCGGGTCGCTTCCGAAAAAGAGCTGCATAGCCCTGTGGGCCTTTACCTTGGAAAATATAAATAAAAAGTTTAGTTGAAATAGTTGTAGTTTAGTTATTGCACAGTGCTACGATGGGCCCAGTGATCCTTTTACGCTCGGGGGTGCACATGCACACCAGCAGCCCGTTTGTCAAAATCCACTGCTGGACAAGAAGCCTGCGTGTCGCGGGGGGGTTACTTGACCACAGAGGTCGCAAACGGGTTTTGATTCCTTACCCGTACCCGGCCGCACCAGGGTCGCAAACGGGTAGCCGTACCCATACCCTACCCGATACCCGGCTACCCATACCCGGCCGGGTATCGGGTAGGGTACGGGTATCGGGTACCCGATTGCGACCTCTGGGATGAAGCCATGTTGCAGGCGCGGGTGGGTTGATTCTAGGCACTTGAATTGTGAGAAGAGACAAGACGTTGGGAAATGAGTGACAAACGGTTACTCACCAGTGACTCACGGCCTACCCGTACCCGGCCGCACCAGGGTCGCAAACGGGTACCCGTGCCCGTACCCGGCCGGGTATCGAGTAGGGTACGGGTATCGGGTACCCGATTGAGACCTCTGCTTGACCATACTTCACCTCACTGGTCAGTGCGGGTTTGGCGAAGGTGGCGAAGAAAACAGAACAATGGATTTTACTGCACTGCCCTCTACTGCCCAATGCGTCTACTACGCGTGCCCTGCGAGGGATGGTCACCATCCCCATCAAAGCACTAGCCAGGCTCAAAGCCTGCTTAGCTCCTGAGATCTGATCGGGTATATTCTGCGTGGGTTGCTCAGGCTTTGCATCGGGTCTCGTGTTTAAGAATCGCCGACGTATGGCCTCTTCGTATGTATGCAGAACTTCTGATTAATGTGCTCCCGAGGCTAAAAGAACAAAACAAAAGCAAGCAGGAGTGAACGTACGAGATGAACAACAGCAACAAACCGGACCATGAAGATGCGATCCTTGAATGGAATCAGTATATATATACCATGTGCAGCACAGGCATATTCTACGTCACGAAACATACGGCTTATACAACACACTTTCTGCCCACGGTGGGTATTGCCCATTCCTCATGGTAGACACTGGTGGCATTTGCCATCCCAGGTGATACAGATCAACGCCCTTGGCTCCGAAATCATCAATGATGCGGCCAGAAATCCATAAATTATCACGTGATCGTGATTTAAAGTCTTATTCTTGACTAATGAAGCAATTAATTTGTTGTAGATAGCTCGCAACGTGAATTTATGAACACAGCTAAAGCTTAGATAACAGTTATCCATTCATGGGTTGCATATTATTTGAATCCACTCCGTGATACACAACTTTTTTCTCTCCGTTACAAAGCGTACAACCCTTGAACACGATCCGAGGGCTTAACCTAATGCGAAGTGCTAAAGATATGGCTGGAAATATGGGCAATGTCTGATGAGCTCAGATCACAATTACGATAGAACGACTAATACAGCCAATTTGTCTGCTCGTCTATGACGGTGTAACGGTTCCACTATCGCATCCTGAGAACATTCCATTGATTAGGGCCCAATTATAATCTCTCTCTGAAACGACCACGAGGCCCTATTGCAAATTAACACAGCCAGGAGAGCCAGGAGTCATCCTTTGTCTACATGTGAGCCCTGAATAGGGACACATACATTACTATTCTCCACATCTCTCTCTCTCCGCTACAAAAGGGCACTCCTCTTCTCACAATATAAAGCCCTTTGCGTATGTCGCTCGCAATGTGACGCATGTTGACCACTCCGACCTTTCATAATCAACGTTTTTGGGTTTAGATCACGTTATTTATAAATGTGTCGTAACCCTCCACCACCCGACACGGCAAATCAGTAAAAAAGTGTCACGTTGACAAAAGACAAATAGTTCACTGCTTTAGCCCACCGGTGTGTTGAAGCCACAACATTTACAATTTGAGTACGACGTTTCGCTGGTAATTGCATCCAGCATCATCGGGCAATTCGCTAAAGCAGTGAACTATTTGTCTTTTGTCAACGTGACACTTTTTTACTGATTGGCCGTGTCGGGTGGAGGGTTACGAAACATTTATAAATAACGCGATCTAAACCCAAAAACGTTGATTATGAATAACATTGGTCGCGAAAGCCTACGTGTTAAGCACACTCCGACCTTGTCCGTCCGGTGCTCGCAGAGGTGCATTGGCTTCCGGTTGCCGAACAAGTACATTTTTAGGTCGCGTTCATCACGCACACAAAAGTACTTGCCACAAATGAACCACAAAACTTTTCCGATCTTGTCAATGGGCATAAACCATCACGCAAACGCCGGGGTATCCTGGGCAGCAGCTTTTGGGCTGCTGGCCATCGAACAAAGATGGTCACCGCATCGCGCACTTTCAGATGCGCTTACCTGTCAACCCCTTATCAGCGCCTACCTACCTTATTACAGACCAATTCAGACCTTATTGGTCACCCCGTGCCCTTATAACTCTCAACGTTCATCCTACAAAGTCCCATCACAAGGGAGAAACACAAAAGACACTTTATGTTCTCGTATCGAAACGGCTGTACGCCACATGGGCCTGACAACTCAATTTCCCTGGACAAGAATACGGGTAAACCGTATGGGTTGACAGGTATAGATGCGCTTCTGTGGCCGTCTGGAATGCTCTTCCTTCTGATATTAGGAAACCACTGGGATCTATGCACTTTTAAATATAGATTTCAAAGTAATTTATTTTTGTGTTTAGCTTGTTGTCCTTCATCGCACACCTCCGATTAGCATGGTTGGCTTTGTACAATAAGAAAGAAGTTCAAGATACATACAAACTAAAATAATAATCAACTACTTTGTTGTGGTGTATTCCTCAGGCCCCTTTAATAATCACGGCCGCCCCCATATACTGCCTCCTGAAGGCAGCAAACCCTCTACAAGCCCGCATCGGAATGTTTGGCCCACACCAGTTACATTGTACGCGAGGAAACTTGAGGAGTATGGAGAAAACCTATGAAGAACAGGAGTCGAACCCAGGCCCTTTTTGCTACAAGGCACAATTGTTAACAATGCGCCACCCTGTCGTCCAAAGTCTCTTGACTGTGTTCGTTGGCTGCTCAAGGCAATGAACAAATAGCTTTTTCAGAATAAAACTATTTTTTTTATTTTACCAGGAAAGACCCACTGAGCTATGTAGCTCTTTTTCAGAAGAGACCTGGCCACAAATGAAAGCTCAACAAAGTGGCTCACATCACGTGGATTTGTCTATCAGCCAAATTCTCAAAACGCACGTTGATTCTAAAATGTGGAGGGAAAAATCGGGGGAACCCACGCGACCACGGAGAGAACACGCAAACTCCAAATATACAGGCGTCAGGGTTGCGATCGGTGATTCAGTGGCACGCTTGGTCATGTTTTCTCGCAGTGCCATCCCCGCTGTGGTCAGCGATATAACTGCTGGCATGGCCAAACAGATCAAATCCGCAGGGTTTTCCCTCGGCTGTTAGATTGGTGGCGCATGACACTACAACCAGCTGACACACTGCAACCAGCAGTGTGAAGGAAGGCACAGGTGCAGCCCTGTACATCACTTGCCCACGCCCACTGCTGGTGGAAAAGAGAGGATCCCTAGAGAGCCCAAGCTGGCCAGACGTCTTGGAAGAGATGTGCAGGTACCCACACTTTACCCCACCCCTCCCCCAACACGTGACCCTGCCAGTCGACTCTGGGGGAACCCATTTCTCCTGCTGGATGGACTGGGACGAGGGCCGCTTAAGAAACTTGCACCGTTGTTTCAACTTTCCGTGCCACGAGATGGAATCGAACGATCAAACTCTGGATTGCAAGTCCATTGACTTATCACAGCGGGGGACCTCTCAGACTTTGGATACGAAGTACCATCAGGCTTTTTACAACCTTGTGCGAGCGTTCTTTTACACTCGTGTTTTACGATGGGGAGATAGCGGAGAGCACCGACACACACAAAAAGTGAAACGATTAGTTCGCTGCAAAAATCACGAACACGCGGCAGGCTATTCTCACCGCCCTCGTTATGCTTCGCAGGAATCCCCGTTGAACAGCAATTGGCATTCTCAGGAAAACCAACTACCCGGGAAGGTTGCGAACCTGCTGCCCCCCCCCCCCCGCAACTTCGTTTCATATACAGGCCGCCCCCCCTTCCCCCGTGGCCACAGGAGGCTTTGCCGTAGGAAAGTGGCCCACAAACGCCCGTTATCCACCCCCCTTCTGGCCAGGCTTCTGTGGTCACCCTGCCGAGCGCAGCTCTCAGATCGCGCCGCCGGGTTGCCGACGCGCGTCGCTCGACGCGACGTCCAAAGCAAACCGAGTGGGGGTGTGGGGGTGTAAATTTGGGTGTGTGGGTGGAGGGTGGAGGTGTGGATGGGGGTGGGGGTGTGGGGTGGGAGTAGGGTGGGGGTAGTGGGTGGGGGAGTGTGGGTGGGTGTGGGGGTGGGAGTAGAGTGTGGGTCTCGGGTGTGGATGGGGGGTGGGGGGTAGTGGGTGGGGGTGTGTGGCTGGGTGTGGGGGTGTGGGTGGGAGGAGAGTGTGGGTGGGTGTGGGGTGGGACTAGGGTGTGGGGTAGTGTGTGGGGGTGTGTGGGTGGGTGTGGGTGTGTGCGTGTAGGGGTGTGGGTGTAGGGGTGTGGCACAGTAGGGGGCACAGGTGGTGCATCAGCCAGTCATCTCGGTCATCTCAGTCAGTCGACTCGTGGCACCTGGGTCTGCCCCGTGACCTCCTGCCAGCGGGCGTTCGACACTTCACGTGGCCTCAAGGTGCACATGGCCTGGCACAAGCGTCGTGGTGACGTCACCGCCACTGAGTGGCGAATGGCGGTTGTTGTTGTTGTAGGGGTGTGGGTGGGGTGTGTGGGTGGGGGTGTCGGTGTGTGGGTGGGTGTGGGGGTTTGGGGTGGGAGTAGGGTGTGGGTGGGTGTGGGGTGGGAGTAGGGGTAGTGGGTGTGGGTGGGAGTAGGGGGTGGGTGGGAGGTGGGGGTGTGGGTTGTTGTGGGTCAATATGCTCGAGCGTCAGGTGCGAAAGTTTCGTGCAAAAGCGGGGAGAAGATTTCGTCAGGTGGGAGGTGACGACCGGAGAAGAGAGCCGATGGTAAGAGCGCCGTGGAGCAACGGAGCTCAGGGGGGTTTCTGGGAGAGGCTGAAAGTCTTCGTACGGAGGAGACACACGAGCAGTGGTCCAAGAGTCCGAGGCCTGACATAACATCATCATCATTATTCAGCAGCCCTCCGCCGGCGCTGCGAGTGCGCCAACGACACCGTGGCTTGGCACGTCTTCCACCGTCAGTGGCACACGCCGTCCTTGTTTAATCATTCCACGCAGGGTTGCCACTCGTTATGCATGCGGCACGCTCGCCGCCTTTACTGGCGACGCAAATTGCTAGGAGAGAGAGAGAACGGGAGGTAGAGGAGGACCCCAAGCAACGACATCGGTCACGCAAGCCGCACGGGCGAACGACACTCGGGCACGACGATCGAGCGTTTGGAGCGAATAGCTGCCAAACATGTCGGATGTAACAGTATGCAAGTACAATCAATGTAAAGGGCGTACGACCTAAAATCGCCTGGAATGCACCCAGTCTCCTCGGATCACAGAAGCCAAGCAGGATCGGAGCCTTGATAGTGCTCCGGTTTGGTTGACCCACCACGCATATAGCAGAGGTGCGCTATAGGCTTTCGCGAGTTCACGTTGGGAAGCACAATTACACGGTCGCACCGTACTTCTATGCTGCCACGTCTATGAAAACCATCCCGTCGTCAAACCCACGTGCGACCGGTAAATTGACATCCACGACCCGCATGGCATGGGGGGAGGGGGGGCGCGGCGGACCTCATCCAGCACAAAAGGTCGTAAACGTGCATGCGAAATCAATGCTGCCAATGTGTCCGCTGAGGAATCTAACCCTTGGGCAAGGTGTTTGAATGCTTTTACTTTGCCGGGTGGGAAGTCAGTCTTCGGGGGGGGGGGGGGGGGGGGGGGATAGAGCGCCCGAAACCGTGCCAAGCGTATCGGAGAACTGGATCGTAAATGTCAGTGGGCGGCTGTGAAAATATCAGCGGATTACGTTCAGAAATATCCTAACGTGCTGTACAGCACAGCAATAGCCCTGCACTGCGGCGCAGAAATAAACAATCCTCACATCGCAGGATCGTGAGAGGTGGCGGCGGCTCTGGGAAAGCTTCATCCAGCAGCGGATCAATGACGGCTCAAGGTCATTTCGGGCGATGGCAAAACCGAAATTAAAATAACCGGCGTGCTAAAAAAAAACCACGTGTAGCACGCTGCGTCGGGTGCTGTGGCAGCGAGATGATCGACCTGGACGCGCCTGTTGTATATGTGGAGTTTGCATGTCTCTCTTCCCCGTGGTCACGTGGACATTTATTCGGGTCCTCCGGTTTTTCCCTCCACATTTAGAATCAACGTGCGTTTAAGAGCATTTGGCTGCTTTAAATGTCCACGTGACAAGCCACTTCGTCGTCGAGCGATCGTTAGTGGCCAGGTTGCTTCTGAAAAAGACCTATATAGCTCAGTGGGCCTTGCCTGGAAAAGAAAAATTGTTAAGATAAAGTTTCGTTAAGGGTGATGACGCAAATTTGGTCATATTATTATTATTACTTTAGAACTGCTTTTAGTATTTAGCTTGTTGTCCCCTTCCCCCACACCTTCGGATCAGCACGATTAGCTCTGTACAGCGCGAATAAAGTTCAACATACACACATTACGCAACCTAAATCAAACCAATCAAATATGCCGCAACCTAAATTGTATTGTGCCACACAAAACCCACGTGACCTCCAACCCGATACGATGAAAACTTGGTCTCGGGATAGAGACGGAGGGAGATGCATCTGTCAATACACCGGGGAGGCCGCACCGAGTCTCAATCATGCGTTTTTTTTAGGAAAGTCCCATTTGTTATAATTTGCCAATTTCTTTTTGAGCAGCTGGGCACAACACCAGAGAGCCGAGTATGAATGTATGAATGTACGTACAGTAAAACCTTGGATTGCGAGCATAATTCGTTCCAGAAATGTGTTTGTAATCCAAATCACTCGTATATCAAAGCACTCGTACATCAGTTGTGATCACGTGACGCTCGGCAGATAAAGCGTATACACATACTGCTCGTATTGCAAGACCTTGCTCGTTTATCAAATTAACATTTATTAAAAAAATTTGCTCGTCTTGCAAAACACTCGCACACCAAGTTACTCGCAATCCAAGGTTTTACTGTGCATAGAACTTCTTTCGCACCGTACGTAACCAACCGTGCTAAAATCGGATGATGCGGCAGCACCACGCAAAAAAACTCGCACGTGGGTCAACATCCATATCCTGCACCACCTCCTACCGGTGCCTCTCTAGTCATCGGGTAGTAAAAGTCTCACGCTTAAGAGCGGCGCCATCTGTGCGCGATCCGCCAACCCACGCACCCAAGTAACCGTGCGCGTCGTGACAGCCGTCCATAAGCCCTGTGGTATTTAAGTTTGCGTGCGCCTCAAGTCACAGAGTCTGCCCGGCCGAATTTCCACATTCCCATAGTGGGGGTCAGTTTGTGCGCGCACTTTCGCACCGTTACGTAGCCGACCGTGCAGAATCGGAGGTGTTGCTCATTTCACAGGACCCACTGCTTACTGCACACAAAGTAGCACTTAATTTACAAACCACGGAAATGTTGATTGGCAGGCGTTGACCGCAAACTGGAGATTGAACGCGTGCCCTTGTGGTTCTGGAGTCGGGCGGTGGCATGACCACAGCACCTCCGCAGTCAGATTATACATCGACGATTGTCCGTGAGCATTTAACCCTCTCGTTCGACAACGCCGACCGATTTGTCACCTCATCTAGGCTCCAATTACACAAAGATTAAAAGAAGCTCAGCATTTGCATACAATTAGCGCAGCTCATGAATAATTGACGATCGCGCGCGCATGCGCGGACTACTGCCTACGCATATACAGAAGTACTGTAAAAGCGTATGCAGCAGAAGCCGGGCGCGCAGGTTTTACCGAGGCTATGTTAGCCAAACAGTCACTGGGCGAGCATTATCGAGACACTAAGAACACTTTGGTAACGACATCACTGAACCGCGTGCATAAAAACGCCCACGGCCTTCTTTGAAGCGACCGACTCAAGAGAGTCGCAATTCTGGCCATGTTCATTTGCGGCAGCAGGAGGGCAGCGAATACAAGTTTCATCCCTGTTAGGAAGCATCAGCAAACGCACAGCCATCACTGCCGGCTATTGCTCCTTTGTGCCTCTGGGGCTCCCACGTGGATAGCCCTACAGACGCCTCTCACCCCCGCCCAAAAAAAATATTTGTAATTGATATTTGCCAGAGAAAAATACAAAACTCCTCTTATCCTCGGCCCTATTATCCGCGACCCTCATTACCGTGGGAAATAGGATTCACCGGATACCTGTCCCCCATATAAACACGGTTAATAGTAGTTCTCTTGTACCACCGAGTTTTTTGTTTATTAATCTATGGCCCTATTTGAAGAGTTTAACATTTTGGGCCCTCCTTCATCCCTTGGGAAGGTTCGAGATCATCCTGTTTGGAAATGGCTTGAGGCAACAATGCAGTGACAGTTATAACACTGTAATAATCCTGCAAACACATGAAGACAAACTACAGGCCCACATCCGCATCTTGACAACAACAAAAATCAGCCGAAGCGCAGAGCCTTGCTGCACGGTGCGTAACGGAAACATGGGCAGGTTTTCGTAAACATTTCGACTAAAATGAAACGTTCGTCAAGACAGCCTATGTCCCTTTAATGATAATAAATGGATTACAAGCCGCTGCTGCAGAGAGTAAGACTCATCCTAAACATGTGCCCGGAGTAAATAAACGTACACAAATATGGACTCACACACACACACAAGGGTGCTGGGGTGGTGAGAGATAAACTACCTCGCCTGGTATACAGGAGATAGTGGGTTCGATCCCAACCTTGATACCTGTATATTTGGAGTTTGCGTGTCTCTCTCGCCGTGGTCGCGTAGGTTTTTTCCTCCGGGTCCTCCGGTTTTTCCCTCCACATTTAGAAACGTGCGCTTGGAGTATTTGGCTGCTGTAAATTTACACATGGTGATCGGCCACTTCATTGGGAAATCATTTGTGGCCAGGTCGCTTCTGAAAAAAAGCTATAATTGCTCAGTGGGCCTTATCCTGGTAAATTAAAAATAGTTTAGCTATAGCTTAGTTAACTTACAAGTAGGACTGCCCAAATTTTGCTTTGAAACGCAGGCAATCCCCTCACGGACGAAGATGCGTTCCAAGAAAAGAGAGCACAAAGTGACATCCCACGAGACAGCTACCTGCCGAGTAGCGCCCCCACAGTACACACACACCACACATTGTCGTCCCAAGTCCGATTGCATAGCCGCATTTGGAGTGAATTGCAAACCGTACATAACAACATTTTGGGTTGAGAGAGGTTAGCTGCTTATACAGCGCAACATCGCACAAATGGAACATGTGCAAAACGAGGGAAACCTGTACTGCCAGTAAAAGTGTGTCTTGTAATCCAGAGAATACGATATATTTATACAGCAGTGAGCATGACTGTAAATGATTACGATTCTTTTATTTACCAAAGAAAGCCTCAGTGGAGCCTTTAAAATTATTATCTTTGGGTCTTTCGGTAAAGTCACGTAGAAAACGTGACTTTACCGAAAGAACCAAAGAGTAATTCCTGCAGTCACGAAATCTTCAAATCAATTTTAAAATTATTTTTCAGAAGAATCCTGCACATTGGGATATTTGGCCAATTCCATCGAGCAAGCTTTGTGGGAGGAAAGTGGAGTAGCAAAGATAAACCCCAACGCGTACGTGGCGATAGCGCCTGAAGGCTGCTCACAGGCGAGATCAACACACGAGCTCATTCGCGTGAGTGGACCAAACCTGGATACCACAAATCTGGCTGTGACGGTCCCACCTGATGACGGAGACTTGTGTTGCCTCCGAAACGTCGTGGTTTTTTATTTTATTTTCATTAATTTTACTTTCATTTTTTACCTACGTGACTTTACCGAAAAAACTAAGAGTATGGATCAGTCACGAAAGCTTTAAATCTAGAATGGACCAAACCTTGGGCCGCATCCACTGCTGTGCTGCCATCTCCTGGCAGCTCACGGAAGTACGCAAACTACACCTCCTGGCTGAGCCCCCCCTTCCCCTTAGCTTCCATGATCTAATCTGGGGGCATTCGGGGTGAACCAGTCGTATTTACATTTTACATTTACTGGGGGTGGAGCTGACTTTCCTTTTAGAGAAAAAACAACAACCCAAAAAGGCTATTTTAACTAAGCCACCACAAAGTAAACCTTTATACGGACCGGACCAGCATAAACACACACACACACACTTCACTGTGCAATTGTGTGTTCGGGTCACGCATGCGAAGGGGCGGGGGGGTGTGAACGAGGCGTTCGACCACGTGGGTTCGCGTGTAACAAACAAAAATCGGGCGAGTTCAATCCCTCAGCCGCTGCTGCTCCGGCGGAACGCGTTTTTTTTTGCCTTTTGTGGGAATCCCAACAGAATGATACACGATGCTCGAGGTGGTGGTGGGGGAGGACGGGGGTGGGGTCACGACACGCATTGTGGCTTGCACTCTAACAGGGAATGAAAGAAAAGAAACCTGAACTCTTATTACTCGGCTTTGCAGCGAAACTATTGAAACTTTTTTTATTTTACCAGGTAAGGCCCACTGAGCTATATTGCTATTTTTTCAGAAGCGACCTGGGCTATCACGAATGAAAGCTCAACGAAGCTGCCTCATCATCACGTGGACATTTATATCAGCCAAATTACTCCATAAAATGTGTCATGTTGATTCTAAATGTGGAGGCGAAAACCAGGAAGACCCGGAGAAAAATTCACGCTACCCACGGGGAGAATTTACACGAGGAACAGGGTCGGAATCGAACCCACGACCTCCTGCATACCAGGCGAGGTAGTTAACATCTCCTAGCCACCGTGACGATGATGATGAGAGAGACGCAGACTTAAAATATACAGCAGCAGGCGTCATCATGGTCGGGATCGAACCCACGACCTCCTGCATACCAGGCGAAGTAGTTAACATCTCCTAGCCACCGTGACGATGATGATGAGAGAGAGACGCAGACTTCAAATATACAGCAGCAGGCGTCGTCATGGTCGGGATCGAACCCACGACCTCCTGCATACCAAGCGAGGTAGTTAACATCTCCTAGTTACCGTGACGATGATGATGAGAGAGAGAGACGCAGACTCCAAATATACAGCAAAAGGTGTCGTCACGTGTCTGGATCGAACCCACGACATCCTGCATACCAGGCGAGGTAGTTAACATCTCCTAGCCACCGTGACGATGATGATGAGAGAGAGACGCAGACTTCAAATATACAGCAGCAGGTGTCGTCACGTGTCGGGATCGCACCCACGACCTCCTGCATACCAGGCGAGGTAGTTAACATCTCCTAGCCACCGTGACGATGATGAGAGAGAGAGACGCAGACTTCAAATATACAGCAGCAGGTGTCGTCATGGTTGGGATCTAACCCACGACCTCCTGCATACCAAGAGAGGTAGTTAACATATCCTAGCCACCGTGACGATGATGATGAGAGAGGGAGAGAGACGCAGACTCCAAATATACAGCAACAGGTGTCGTCACGTGTCGGAATCGAACCCACGACCTCCTGCATACCAGGCGAAGTAGTTAACATCTCCTAGCCACCGTGACGATGATGATGATGAGAGAGAGACGCAGACTTCAAATATACAGCAGCAGGCGTCGTCATGGTCGGGATCGAACCCACGACCTTCTAGATACCACGCGAGGTAGTTAACATCTCCTAGCCACCGTGACGATGATGATGAGAGAGAGACGCAGATTCCAAATATACAGCAACAGGTGTCGTCACGTGTCGGAATCGAACCCACGACCTCCTGCATACCAAGCGAGGTAGGTAACATCTCCTAGCCACCGTGACGATGATGAGAGAGAGAGACGCAGACTCCAAATATACAGCAACAGGTGTCATCATGGTCGGGATCGAACCCACGACCTCCTGCATACCAGGCGAAGTAGTTAACATCTCCTAGCCACCGTGACGATGATGATGATGAGAGAGAGACGCAGACTTCAAATATACAGCAGCAGGCGTCGTCATGGTCGGGATCGAACCCACGACCTTCTAGATACCACGCGAGGTAGTTAACATCTCCTAGCCACCGTGACGATGATGATGAGAGAGAGACGCAGATTCCAAATATACAGCAACAGGTGTCGTCACGTGTCGGAATCGAACCCACGACCTCCTGCATACCAAGCGAGGTAGTTAACATCTCCTAGCCACCGTGACGATGATGAGAGAGAGAGACGCAGACTCCAAATATACAGCAACAGGTGTCATCATGGTCGGGATCGAACCCACGACCTCCTGCATACCAGGCGAGGTAGTTAACCACTTGCCCCCATGAAGCACCGTCATCGTGGCTATCCCACGCACCGCCCCACCCCCATCTCCTACCCGGTGTCAATGTCACTTTGACAACCGGTTCCGATTACCCCCCCACCCACCACCACTCCACCCCACCCACGCTGGCCACCGCCTGCAACAAAAACCGTGCCATTGTTTCCCCCCCCCCCCCTTTCAAGAGCTCCCAGGGGGCCACCCCCCAAGAAGAGTAAAACGAGTCAAACGGGATCACCCCCCCCCCCCCGTCACTCGTTGTTACATTCCTAGGGGTCACCATTCGGGCTGAACAATTTTGGGGAAAATATCCGACAGATATTGCAATTTGATTTGCGATAAAAAAATAAATTAAATATTCACTGTGTAATAGATTTACAACATGTGATGGAGCATTACCACGTGATACCATTAAAATATGAACTGCTCTATATATTCTAATGCAAGGATGAGAACTTAAAAGATATGAATTGCTTCCAACGTGTATTTATATAAAAATGTTTTAATTGAAATAGAACAATCAAACATAAAATAATTGTTAAGTAAAATCAATAAAGTTATAATAATAAATTAAACAATTCCAATGAGAAGGTAATAGGACTTTTCAAATCGCAAAAAAATCGCAGGCTTTGCGATTCGCATTGTTACAAATTGCAATTTGAAATCGATTCATCGTTCAGCCCGACTCATCATGCCCTCGTTAATTAACCAGGGAACATGGAACGGGATGTACTCGGCTGGGGGGACAAGCAGCGAGTCGAGTGAGGAATCGATTTTGGAGGGGTTGTTTGTGTCATTGTTGTCGCGTCTACAAATGTTCTGCCAATTTAAGACTGAACGGCACCCGTTCGACGTTTGATGAACCTTTCCCTTGTGCGGTTCTCTCTCTCTCTCGTTATCGGTTATTCTCTCTCACTTTGTCCCCTCTCTGTTTGCTGGATGGGTGAGCTTCAAACTAGCTAACCATCTGCACGAATGAAAAACACAAGAATATGTGCTACCCTTTATGGCAATAAAACAGGTGGTTAAGATTATTCAAACAACAAATAGAACATTTTGCGTGTAATTTGCATCAATTGTAAAAATAACGGATGGTTTTTTCCCCATGGGTGCAAGAATTAATTTTAATAAAAAGGAACCGCCGAATCATTACACCCCCACAAAACTGAATTTCCTTCCAAGGATATTTCCCATACCTACTTGCTGTACTGCCTCCTATACTGCAATTTCCATATTGCCATTCGGGTGGACAGAGAGCACAAGGTCTTCTGTCGTTGCGTGATCCACCAATCCCCCCCTCACAAGTTCGACACCACGCCAGACCACATTGTACAGATCTCAATCTTAATACTGATAGGAACCACCTGGTTCCACCAGCCCACAGGGGATTATTGTGTCCGTCCATCGTGCATCCAAAAATAGGAGGGGTGGGGCTGGGTGGAGAGGGTGGGGAGGGGAAGGGCTGGGTGGGGAGGGTAGGGGGTGGAGCTGGGTGGGGAGGGGCTGGTCACCCCGTGGTGCCCTTATACAACTCAACGTTTAACCTACTCACGCCGGCTTGTGCCCGCCCTCACAGTCGGCCATATTTGCGGAATACACCACGCCGCCGTTGACCCTGGCCATTGACCGAGCAACCCAACGTTCCTACCAGCTCCCTCCGCAGGACAATGTGTTTGGAATCGGCTCTATCGAGGCAGACGACGTTCACTGCTCAGCGCTTCACGTGGGGCGTGTTTAACAATCAGGGGGCGCGTGCAGCGTGTAACGAGTTAATTTACATTTGAACGAGAGGAGCAAATTTGGTAAAACACGTGCAAAGACAGAGCGTGGGCGAGTCGGGAGAGATTGTCTTTGGGAAAATCCTGCGCTGCTGCGTCTGCTCTAATGGTCCCGTGTAAATACTGTTCAGCGCTTCCATTTCATTAGCGAGTCATCGGGGGAGATAAATTCGGGAGACACGTCCGCAGAAAAGTGTTAAAGACGTGGACGTTTGCGGTGTCGCGCAAAAAAAACAAACGCACGCTCGCTGAGAATCAGCCGGGCGCCCTCCATCTGCATTTAATCGCCCTCCTGGACACTCATTACCCAAAGGGGCACTGTACTGCCCTGGCCAACATCGATTCCCATAGAGATTTCTCTTCCCTTACCGATATTTCATGAAATGCATTGAAAAAAAATGCGTTTTAAAATAATTACTCGTTTGCCATTATTTTAATTTGTGTTATTATTTCAGCAAAACAGAGCTCGGCTGAATTTCCAGCTCAGGCCACAGTGGAGACGTGAACGCTAAATCTATTCGAACTTGTGTTCATGTTAAAGTGTGTGGCATTACGTATTAGAGTCATCAGCCATAATCCACTGCTCGATTATAGTCTTTACCCCCCTCCAAGCTTTTAAAACATCTCTCATGAAGCTGCGATGCCACAATTCACCCTGGCAAACTGAACACAAGCCGATTTCGTTACTCCATCTCCTCTGTGTGTACGTCCTCTCTGACCGTGTTTAGTCCCTTGGCAATCGCTCGGTTATTATTTCGAGACCAGAGTCCATCACCTCCTTGAGTCGACGCGTACCGCAACAAAGCCCACTTACTTTCTTCGCGGTTTACAATAATGTTGCCAACCTGGATACGTTCTCTCATCCGCGCATTCTTTTTTTCTCTCAATTAATTTCAAGCATGCATCTCTATCCCACGTGTGTTGTAACGGTTCTGACCCCGTGCTGGTCTTTTCTGCTTCTTTACCTCGCACCGCCTTCTCATCCCAAGTTCTCATTGTCACGTGAGAATAGGTTTTCCCCTTTTTTCTGGCAACAAAACAGGTGTTAAGATGTTAAAACACCAAACTGAAACCTTTTACAAGGAATCATGTCTGCATTAACCACAATGCTTGCGGTCAGAATGCAAACAACAAAAGACACTCTGATAATGATTCCTTGTAAAAGGTTTCAGTTTGGTACTGGCAAAGGAGGTCCCATGATGTAGAGATCTCCTTGTAACCTTGCTCAATTCAAGAAACGTTTAAACGCTCATCCATTACACCTCCAATAAGGTTTTTGTTGCCAGCCGCTCAGCATTGTGCCCAGCAACCACGGTTATAAAAAACAAACTCAACAAATCACGCAAACACTGCACACTAGACCCTCCTGGTGTGCAGGAAGGTCATGTTAGCCGTAATAAGTGCTCGCTATACACTTCAATACTAAACTATTTTTTATTTTACCAGGTAAGGCCCACTAAGCTTCTGTAGCTCTTTTCAAAAGCCACCTGGCTAAATATGATAGCTCAACAAAGCTGTTTATCATCCTGTGGAAATTTTAGCAGCGAAATAGTCTAAAACGCATGTCGATTCTAAAATGTAGAGGGAAAAAAACCAGAGGACCCAGGAAAAAAAATCCACGTCACCACAGCTCGAGAGAGAGACACGCAAATTCCAAATTTACAGCAGGCATCAAAGAGTCTGGATCAAACCCACGACCTCGTCCATACCAGACGAGGGAGTTAACATTTCGCCACCACGGTGGCCCCTTGACAAGAGGACAACAGCGTTAAGCTCCGACAAAAAGACATTCACGTTCGACGAATAACTCCGGCAACCAGTCCTGATGGTGGTTGGAACCAGTCGGGGAGCCCCCCCCCCCCCCCCCCCCCCCCCCCCGACACGACACCTGCCGCTCCCGGACGCGTTGCTCTACAAGGCGCCCGGCGCCCGCATGCGGACTGCGATCGCACAAGGAGTTTTGCGCACGCACGGGAGACCAACGTTTGCGGGATACTCGATTCGCCACAAGTGAAGGGACGCTTGCGCCGAGTAAGGAGACGAGGCTCGCCACTGCGCGCCGGGCAAGTGACGGACATGCCCAACAGGACGAGCACGTAATCCCCATAGCCGTCAACCCATACGGTTTCCCCATATTCTTGTACAGGGAAATTGAGTTCAGGTCCATACGGCGTAAAGCAGTTTCAATACAGGCAAAAAAAAGAATGTGTCTATTTGCGTTTCTCCCTTGTGATGAGACTTTGTAGGATGAACGTTGAGATTCATACGGGCACCGGGCGACCAATAAGGTGTGAATTGGTCTGTAAAAAACATTCCTGCGGAGGGAGCTGGTAGGAACGTTGGGTTGCTCGGTCAATGGCCAGGGTCCACGGCGGCGTGGTGTATTCCGCAAATATGCCCGACTGTGAGGGCGGGCACAAGCCGGCGTGAGTAGGTTAAACGTTGAGTTTTAAAAGGGTACCATGGGGTGACCAGCCCCTCCCCACCCAGCCCCATTCCTCCCACCCCCGACCCAGCCCCACCCTCCCACCCCCGACCCAGCCCCACCCAGTCCCTCCCCACCCAGCCCCTCCCCACCCAGCCCCTCCCATTTTTTGAGGCACGACAGACAGACACAATAACCCCCTGTGGGCTGGTGGAACCAGGTGGTTCCTATCAGTATAAAGGTAGGAACTGATAAGGCTTGACAGTTATGAATCCGGGCACATGCCCGGAATTATTAACTCAAACACGGAGATTATCGAATGGCAAGTGGCCCCGTGTGGCATTCAATAATGCAGAGGCTGAAAATTAGATTGCAATCTGTAGAAAGTCATACACAGCATGGGCACAGCGGTGGGAGGGCAAATGCCTGGCATCCTCCTCAACTAACTTTAAATTGGGATGGCAAAGCAAATAGTGATCGCCAACCGTAATACCGTGGGTTTAATGGGCTCTCTTGGCTACTCGATAAGGGGACCGAACGGTGGTGGCCAAGTGGCTTAGGGGGGGGTCAGAGCAGGGGGCCAACACCTGCTTAGAGCCTGGGTTCATATCTCTGCCAACATCCACAATTAAAAAACAGGTCCTCGAGTCTAGCGGAGTTCATTGCCCCGAGCCAGGCTCCCCAATGACTGAACGCGAAAATGTTTAAAGCACAATAAGTTTCACCGAACTTTGCGAAACTAATTCATCTCGAACGTTTCTCCAAGAGGCCGAGCGTGTATGCACGGACGCGCATCACTGTGTGCACGGAGTAAAAGGTTACAGCAAGCTAACACGTGGAGCCGCGTGCTGGCCAGTCCTTAGTTCGTGGCCCTGACCGGAAAAATGGAACGGTCGGCTGTTGTTGTAGTTTAAAGGGTCACTTGACGTTATCTCAAAGTATTTTTTTTCGATACTGCAGCTCATTTCATGCGTTATCCTCTATTACACGGGGTTACCGCGCACGACCGTCTCAAGACACGACATCGTCAGCGGCAATCGCAACCGAAATGGGATAATTTGTGAAAAGGACAGGGATTCCAGCGGCATCGCTATCAGCAAGCAGGTGGCGACAACTACACCGGGCCTGCTGTGCACCTCCGAGTCAATAAATATAAGCAATAGAGTCCCGCAACACATTCTCAGACGGCAACGTTTTCAACAGCGTTAGGGTTCCGCGACTGCTCAGGCGCTCATAAGTAAACCATGAAAGACTCAAGTCAAATCGCAGCTCCATAAGCACACACCCGGGAGCGCGTGTCATGCAAAGGAGCACAACAAATCCATCCGCTCATTTATTTTTCAGCAGATACTGCCCTCGACCGCACGTCCCATTCCGTCATTACAGTACAAAGAGAAAGACCCCAACCACCGCCCCCGTGTAGGCCTTCACAGACTGTTGGGGCAAGTGCTGTTAGCGAGCATCTATGAAGGGCGGCACGGAGCAAGACTGGGCGGGTGGCAGAGGTCGCAACCGGGTACCCGATACCCGTACCCTACCCGATACCCGGCTACCCGTACCCAGCCGGGTACGGGTACGGGTAGCCGTTTGCGACCCTGGTGCGGCCGGGTACGGGTACGGGTAGGCCGTGAGTCACTGGTGAGTAACCGTTTGTCACTCATTTCGGGTAGGGTACGGGTACGGGTAGGGAACGAGTACCCGTACCCGGCTGGGTACGGGTACCCATTTGCGACCCTGGTGCGGCCGGGTACGGGTAAGGAATCAAAACCCGTTTGCGACCTCTGGCGGGTGGCCCAGCACCACTCCCGGGGCCGCCTTTGCCTCCCCAGCGGCAAAGTGTTTACACACCGCACCAGCTACTCATTTGAGGCAGAGTTGATTGAGTGGCGTCCCAGGACCAGGTCAGATGATCGTCACTGGTGCTGGCTGTCCGGTCGCCTTCTTTTCCCTCGTCGTGATGTTTGCATGGCACACCGGGGTACACTTGTTGAAGGTGGAGTCGAGCAATTGAGCGGTTGAGATGTTTGTCACCGATGACGGTGGCCATCAGTGGGTACCGAACTCTCGGGTCACCGGGATTCGTAGAGCGGCGCGATGACCACTTCGATTACCGCTCAAGTACTCGACATTATACAAGCGCACACACACACACGAGTCAACGATCCCCTGTTTGGTTTTATGGTCCAGAGGCAAGTTCTGTATAGAGAGCACCTATTACGGCTAACATTGCACACGAGAGGATTGAAGTGGAAGCAGATGAATAACTCAATTTGAAATGGACAAAGAAGACAGTACACGCACCGTAGTCTCATACCTGTCAACCCCTTATCAGTGCCCTACCTTACGAGACCAATTCACATCTTTTTGGTCACCCCGTGCCCCTTATAAACCTCAACGTTCATCCTACAAAGTCCCATCACAAGGGAGAAACACAAAGACAAAACATTATTCTTTGCCCATATTGAAACGTCTGTACGTCGTATGGAACTGAAAACTCAATTTCTGTGTACAAGAATACGGGTAAACCGTTTGGGTTGACAAGTCAAGCACAGTTAAATTACACAGTAGTTAATTTTCATATTTTATTGAACCCACGTCAACAGTGACAACAGAGGACACGTACACATGCAAGTAAGGTCAACGTGTCTCAGGATTACACCTTCCGGCAAGGCCTTTTTTACCTAAGTAAGAGTTTAAATTTCGATTTAAAGCTTTCGTGACTGCAGGGATTCATATTATTAGTTCTTTCGGTAAAGGCACGTAGAAGGGAAATAATATTTTTATTATTTTATTATTTCCCTTCTACGTGACTTTACCGAAATAATTAATAATATAAATAAGAGCTTGTTAAGATGTACAGTCGTCCTGCGGTTAACGTTTTTTAATCCGTTCCACGAAAACTACCGTTAACCGAAATAACTGCGAATCGAGTTCACTTATAAGTTGCAAAAATAACAAAAATATCACTTAGTCTGCAAGACAGCAGTTTCCGCTGCCAAAACAGAAAACGCAATGTAAACAAAGCCGGTCAAAGTCTAAAACGCTCACGACTGGGCGTCACCAGTTGGCGGAGAGCATGGCTCAGCCCCACACCTTACGAGCGCAAATTGGCGTCCGTGTGCATAACGTGAACGTACCGTTAGTCAACATTTTAACGTTAATCGAAACCATGGGGGGGGGGGGGTCCCTACAGGAGGCGAAACATCAACCGAGAAACCGACGTCGCCGCTAACCGAGGGATTGCTGCGCGAGGTTAATTTTCTAACCAAGGCGAGGGATGGGGAACGGGGCGGGGGTATGACAGAGATAATGAACAAAATAAAAAGGTAACGGCAATTTGAGGCCCACATCCACCCATCCTTCTCCTAGGATCAGCTCGTCTCACAGGATATACTGAGGGTAACGTGAGCTGCTGCTGCTACAGTATTTCAATAAAAAAAACTTGACACGTTTACTACGCGCAATTTTCTTTTTGGGCTAGGCGATGTGTAACGATCTGGCCAGGTTGACGTTGTTAAGATCCTTTGCCACCCGACCTTGGACAAACAAATGAAATGGTCACGCGGTGCACAAGCGTTTCAAACAACACTGCCCGGTGCTTTATTCTGACTTCTTGGAGCCTGTCCCGATGATTATTGATGTAGTTTAAGTGAAAATGTCGTATAGAATCGTTAAATTTGATTGTAAGAACTGCTCAACTTTCTGGTGAGGCCCAAATAATAATAATCAATGGTGGCGGGTCTTAGCGGACATAAATTTGCGAGATGTTTCCTGTGACTCGACCCAAAAAAATCAATCGCGAGTCAACGTTCAATTTGGCGAATTCTAAATTGTTGTGCATATTGTCTAAACTCTTTGGTTCTTTCGGTAAAGCCACGTAGGTATAAAATTCAGTATAGACATATTGTCTATACTGAATTGTTTTTGAACGTCAATTTGGTCTGCAATGCTTCATTACTGAGTAAAGCAAGTATCCCAAACATCCCTTGGATCTGCCACCTCAAGACGTACCGCATTGGACGCAAAGTGTACATCATTCCCTCGTTCTTCACGGACTTGCTATCTGCGATTTTGGCTCTGCAAATCTTATCTGGAACTCGAGAGAGAAAGTGATCAGAGATAAATTGATGGGATAATGTTCATGTGTTTAACAGCTTATTTACGTATTTATGCAAGGTAATTTTAATTCATAAAAAAATATTTCGGAGGCCAATATCACCCGCGACATTTGATATTCACAAGCATCTCCGTAATATATCCCTCGCGAATAACGAGGCAGGGGCGGTTTCTTCATTAGGGCGATTGGGCGACGCACCACCAATGTCATTCAACCACAGAGTCACGCTAGCCGTCACTGTCAGCCTCTGGATATAGTCCAATCAGCGTCATGTCACGTTCTGTGGAGTACCGCCTCTTTTTGGGCGATTTCACTCCGGCTGAGAATCGCCCCGAGTGGCCCCATAGACTTACATTCAAAGATGATTTTTTTCGAACGGCGGGCGCTCCAATGCATTCTCTATGACTTCCGGGAGGGCTCGCCCTAACGTGCTTACGTCATCATACGTAAGCACGTTTCATCCAGCAATATAATTTGTCGCCACCTAGTGGAATCTTTAATAAAAGAAACTTGAGTGGATTCTATTAATAGTGAGTATAGAAACAAACAAGGGGATGTATTGTAAGAGTCACTTTATTTTTCATTAATATTAAAGAAGTGAAGTTGCCTTTACATGCTTAAGCTGTTAATGTATCCATTGCATGGGTGGACCTTATCCTTATCAATCATCCAGACATTTGCCCCCCCGAGAGATTTTGCAGGAGCCGCCACTGTAACGAGGGAATACTGTAAATAAACTATGACGATGATGACTATCACAATGCCTGAACGGCTTTATCTCCTTGGCACTGATGTTTACACACTGTGTGAAACACTGCGCTCATTTAAGGCTAAGGTGACCTACAACAGAAGCTGCTTACAGGATCAGTCACCACCTGCAAATGGTGTGGAAGGCCGGGAATCGAACCAAGGTCACTGGTATTGTACCGTAGTGTGCACGAAGTGCCAACTACAGAGCTGATAATTGTTTTTTTTACCCTTTTATCTGGAAACAAAACTGGTGTCAGTTTTGTTGCCAGATAAAGGGGTAAAAAAACAATATTTTGCTACTGGCAAATGAGGTTCCAAATGGTGTAAACTACAGAGCTGTACTAATCACCACGGCACCGCTCAAAGTAAATGATCCCCCAAGTAGCCTTAACCGACCTCTGGTTCAAGTCCTGTTAGCGAGCACCTATGAAGGCTGGCACAGCACATAAGAGGATGGGATGGCCAGCACCATGCCCGGCCGTCTTTGTCTCCCCAGCGCTGATGTTTTCACACACACACACACGTGTGCACAACAGATAAGCGGGATCCATTCAAAACGGAAACCATCCCTACAAGCACACGCTTGCTCCACACGCAGCATGCACACCTTCTGCTCTAAAGCTGATGATGTAATGTCTGCTCAGCCTGTTGCCTGGTAACTATTGCTATAGCTACGGGGTTTGTTGTTAAAGCCATGATGGGAGAGAGAGACACACACACACAGAGAGAGAGGTGGGGGGTGCATTAACGAGTATCCGAGCTGGCAAGCCACAACCATGCGAGAAAATAAGTAGTCCTCGCAATTTGGAGGAAACCACGCCAGCCAATCAAACAAAATCACAACCAGCAGCGGAGAGGAAACTCCTTAAACCACAGACAACATCGCTTCTGGATGTCAAATTTACGGGGGAGGCGGAGAGCATAAATTTCACAAACTCCCATGCGGCAGAGCAAGAAACAAGTGAAGTGACTCGCAACTAACCCTCCTTATAAACGTGTTCGTTTTAAAATCCTTTACATTAAGTTCACTTGCTTGCTTGCTTGCGCGCTTACAACTGTGCAAATCTTTCGGTCGTTTTTTAACCCACTTCCCGTGATCCAATCGAGCTGACATTTTGCACACAGACTCGTTGTGCGTGACAATGTTCGTCAAAATTTTTTTCCAAAATTTTACACTTTTTAGGAACATTTTTTTTATATTTAATTACCAATTGCTTAATGGTGGCAGGCAATCATCTGACCCATAGGTGGCAGCCATCTTGTTACAGAAATGCGTTGCGGAGCGCTTTGGGGCCGTCCATAAATGACGTCACGCGATTTTGGACGATTTTTGACCCCCCCCCCCTCGTCACACGGCGTCACAAAAAGTCAGACCCCCCCCTAAAATATGACGTCACAAAGCTCTGCCCCCCCCCTCCTCCCAAAAAATAAAACATGCTTCAAATCGCTTTAAACTATTGTCATTGTAGTGCGTATTTAATATGGCGCTGCACACTGATGTTGTAGGAGAAAACATAAAAAATCCACAGCAATATTTTTTTTTACATTGTCTTGCTGTGGATTTCACACCTGATGATGATTGCTTGTGTTGCAGTCGAAACGTCGTGAGAATTTTTATAGTTTTATATTTTATGATTTTATTATTTCCATTCTACGTGACTTTACCGAAAGAACCAAGAATATTAAAAAGCATATTTAATTAAGTAGAACGTGTTGTCTATATTTATTTAAAGTTGCGCATTTTGATGTGACGTCACATTTCTACCCTCCCCCCCCTCGTCACACATCGTCACAAATGTCTGACCGCCCCACCCCCCCAGGTGCGTGACGTCATTTATGGACGGCCCCTTTGCCAGTGCCGTCTTGTTGCTGGCCGCTTGGCGTTTTCGGGCCTCTGATGGGGGGGGGGGGGGGGGGAGGCCCTGTGCTCTGCTTGGTAACTCTGTCGAACAATAAATCCTCAGCCTCCCTCCCACACCCATCACACCGTGGTTGGGAAAACTTTGCGGTACACGTTCGAGAAATTTTGAAAACGTCAGACTTTGGTGGAGGAGCAACTCCCCTCGCCTTAAACAACAACAGAACGCACGGCGATGATTTTGACGGAATAAAAAAAAAATGTCTTCCTGCGGCAGAATTGTGTTGGCTGGATTTGTTGTTGTTGTTGTATTCCAATGCCTACAATTAATACCACTTGTACTGGACTGTAGCATCGTCACAGAAAAAAGCGTGGCAGTGCGATTGTGAAAAACGCGTACTGCAAACGGTCCTCTTCGAGTGATAACACTTTCAACAAACAAAAAGTCTGGCCTGGACTTTTGCAGCTGTTTTAGATCAGGGTGCTGATTCCAAATCTGATCTCAGATTTGCTCTATCACATCTCATTTTTATGCTATCGGCATACCCAATTTTCATTGATTTTACCCGAAATTAACTCTGTCACTTATGACTGCAAGTTGTTGCGAGTCAGTGACTGCTTTGGTGTTAAAATATGGTGCTGTATTTTTAGGATAGTGTGTTTATATAATCATTTTATATAGATATCATATTTATTTAATATTTTTCTTCTGCAGTTTTTATTGAAAATGCAATATTTGATATCTCAAAAACCTGATGTGATAGACAAAAACGGATGCCAGATTTGGAATCGGCACCCCAAAATTACCTTAAACCCGTTGGAATATCTTATGCCAGAAAAAATGTGTTGATCAGTGTAAGACACCCCCGTGGGTAGAAGACAAAGCGAGTCGATTTGTCGGGCACATGCAGTGCCGGCTCTTACAACAAAACAAGATGAAGATACCCCTCCCCGCCCCACCGGTTAATTCTGACACCCACTTGGGCTGGCACGAGGTGGCTTAAGCCAGCGGGCCGTGGCTGGCTGCCTTTGTCTCCCCCGGCGCTGATGTTTACAGAGGCACTCGATAAAGGCCGAGCTGACCTAGGGGACGGCCCAGGGACAGGTTCCAAGCCCTCCTCGCTACCGACGTGCATGGCTGGAAAGAACGCACATGGCATTGCCAGGACTTTGAACGCAGCGGGCGAACCACCGCGAGATCCAACACGTAAAATTTTTATTTAAAGCTTTCGTGACTGCAGGGATTCATATTCTTGGTTCTTTCGGTAAAGTCACATTACCGAAAGAACCAAGAATAGCCAACACGTAGTCCGTTTTCGCGACTAATATCATTCATAAAAAGGGTTTTTGGGTAAGAAAGCGTAAATATAAGTGTTGTTAACTCACACCACCCGACACAGCCGATCACCAAGGTTTGTCGCTTGTGAACAAAACGTGCCAATAAGTTATTACTTCAGCACGTCGGTGTGATGGCGAGTAAACCCACTACATTTACAATAGAGTACGACGTTTCGCTGGTGATTTATAACCAGCTTCATCAGGCGATTTGCCAGAAGTGGGATTGCACGCCTGCACATCAACAGCAGCTGCTGAATTGCCGCTAAGTGGTGGCGACAACGATAGTGATCGTGCCCAGGATAGGTGCACTTTGGAGAGCCTGTGAAGTATTCTTTGGGTCTTTCGGTAAAGTCACGTAGACTGGTTAAAAAAAATATCAAAATCTACGACGTTTCTATCACAATACAAGCCATCGTCATCAGGATTGCTTGTGTTGCGATCGAAACGTCGTAGATTGTTATTTTCTTTTAACCTATCTACGCGACTTTACCGAACGACCCAAAGAATATGAATTCCTGCAGCCACGAAAGCTTTAAGTCAAGCCTGTGAAGTGCCAAAGTTTTGCTGGTGGCAGGTAAGAGAACAAAGCTAAATATAAAAAATGGGATTAACCCAGATAATGATTCCCCCAAAGAAACTACATGGGTTGTTGGCGCAAGTGCTGCAATAGCGAGCACCCCGTTAAGGTGAGCGACGGCACACAAGTTGTCGTTCAGTGTGGTTGGGCCCAAGCTTTGGGCCCATGGATGCGCTGGGGTGCATTGGTGCTGCCCCGGTTGTTTCTGTGGTTTTGTTGTTATCATCCTTGTTGTTGTTGCTGGTTGCTTCCCATGTTGCCCCAACTCCGTGTACCACCGCCCCATCGGAAAGCACCCTGGGATGCGAATGCACACAGACGCGACATACACTCCACTTTGTGCTTCATTGGACCGAGCATTACAGCCCAAACAGATGTGCCCAAGAGTGAGAAAAAACAGTCTGCTCAGCGGCCGTTCTCTCCGACAAACGGGGCAGACTCTGCTCTGTGAGCTTTCCGAATGGATTCTTTGTCTTGTGGCATGTCACCGATATGCACAATGGGTATAAATAGGGGTGAAGAATACTTGAATGAAGTATACAAAAACAAATCAAACCAGGAGCGAATTTATAAGCTCGACGTGAAACATCTGAACGACCGAAATTTACTTTTGAACGATGTGACAAAGCCCAAATGAAACCAATGTACGGCAGAAACCCGATCGCCCGTGTTGATATGGCAGGGGACCGGATCACGGACCCTGTAATCCGCTGCGCCCCACCGTGGAGGGTCGACTTGTTTGTAATCCGTGGAAATGTCGCGCCCACGCGGTGCGCCGCAGATTATGGGAGCCACGCGATTCCCACCTAATCCGGAGAAAGCGTGCGCGTGGCAGGAGAAGTGCGCGCAACTCACTCGCGGCCAACTTAACTCGCAATAAATTAGCAGATTACGAGGGGCTACGACCTTTACCTCTTCCCCCCATCTTCCCAGACCAAATTGGCACAAATCTGCCATGTGGTCGATGCTAAGCTAAAGAATATTTTAGCAATTACCGTTGGCTTGATATCCAAGTGGACGAGGAAAGAAAAATGCTCAAGTCCTTTATTACCAAAACAAATCACGGCCGCACAGCTGCTGCCGTCTGCCGCGATTTGCGGGATGCTCTTCTTTCCACGATTACGTCCCACAAGCGTTTTTTTTGTAGTGCTGGCGGTTTCCTCGGCCGCCTTGCTTGAACGCGGCGCTGCAAAGGGCACGAGAGTTACTGGAGAGGAAAGGCCAGCCGCTGTAAATCCGGTGCCCGTCAAAGCTGGAATGACACACGTGGTCAGCACCAGGCACGTCCCGGCCTCGTTTACGTCCCTCCGTGTTGCCACCGCGCTGCACCGACCCACAATCCACAAGAAGTACCTCGACCGCCGCACCTCATTTTAGGTCAAGTCGGCCTCGAGGTGGCCCAGAAGAGATTCAGATGGGAATTGCCTCAGGAGGTGCTCCGCATCAGGGCCAGACATTCTAGATTGCGACGAATCCACAGTAATCCTCTTGGGGTTCATCATTTTTGGAACTGCTTTCTGTGTTTAAGTTCGTTGTCCTGCCCCACACCTCCAATAAGCACAGTTGGCTACGTACGGTGGTGCAAAAGAAGTTGAATGTACATAGAAACTGATCGTACCACGGTGCATTAATAACAACTGTGCAGCACTGTCCTCTATAAGCGCATATGCAAAGCATGTACCTAGAGTGTGTAAACAATACCACCACTAATACGCCTGTAATGCACCCTTCTATATTTACCCAGGCAAGCCTCACCGAGTTTCAATACTCTTTATTCAACAAGAGGGTCCCCTGCTACATTGGGATGTTTGGCACGATTTCATGACGGTACTTAGTGCCTTGGCTTCGTTTGGGTGCTAAAACAGAGTAGAAATAAAAACAACTTACGAAGAGTGACGCAAGAATAATAAACGCGACAGCCAAGGAACGGTTGCATCCTGAGCTCACGTACAGCAGAGGAGATGGAGGGATGAAATTGCTTCGCGTGCAGGTACTGAATTTGCTGGTTGCAACCCAAGATTTTGAGCAGATGCAGCGGCTTGCGAAGGCTTTCATCCAGCAGGAGATTGTTCACGGATGATGATGATGATGATGAACACTGCCAAGTTCCATACAGACGAATTTAAGAATCGACCGCCGTACTCCCAATCTCCTGGCGTCCACCTTGCAGCCTAAGCCGACAATGCGTGCTATTCAGAGTCTGTCTTTCTCTTCAATTACAATACGGCCCAGGCTCAGATCCACTTAGCTTGCTCGAATCTGACAAGATTGGGCACAGTCAGGACGATTTGAATTCCATTTTATATTAACCTAAACGAAACAATTGTATTTGTCAGGAAAAGCGAATGAGCTATTAGCTCTTTTGGCATATATCACCACATGTAGTCATTTATAATACCAACCAAATAACCTAAAAACGCATGCTTCTAAAATGTGGAGGGAAAAACAACCGGAGGAATCCGGAGAAAAAAACCACATGACCACCACAGAGAAATAGAACACGCAGACTTCAAATATTACAACAAAGGCATCGTCAGGGTCCCGGATCGAACCCATGCCCTCCTTCGTACCAGGCAATAAAATCTCACCACCACGGCGGCCCTGTAGACCATCCCCCAAACATCAAAACGTGTAAACGAGTTTCTAAAATACATCAATAAAATCGAACGGTGTGACTAAATCCCAGCAGCAGTCGGCAATGGGCAAGCCCAAGCAAGCAACAGGGATTGATAAAAGCTCATTAAAGGCAGTACTACTTTATGGCAATATTAGTATGGAGACTCCCAAGGGGGGTTTTTGCTGGACTTAATCAAGTCGCCACTTGTCCCCCACACGCTCGTTTGCTTTCTTTAATAACGAACACAAAACACGGGAAAGCGAGCAATGGTGCAGAATTCAAGGAAAATGTCAAAAAATTCAAGGAGGAAGGCAATTAACAGGAGATTAACTACGAGCAAAAAAAAAAATACGGTGAAGTAGAAATGATCATCATCAGCCATGATCTATCCACTGGTGGATGAAAGCCATTCCTAAGGTTTTGCCACCAGTCTGGCATCCATAACAGTCAGATTACTGCTATTATGAGGCGGGAGGGAGGGGGGGTCAACAGTGGCCGATAGAAATCATTGCCGCACCCCCATCCACCATCGGAACGTGGCTGTAAACAGATGAGCAAATGCCAGTTGATCATTTAAGCAGGAAATCTCTGAGGTTCTTTTTTGCCTGTTGTTTTTTTAACGACAAATGCTAGATGGGCCTAACGTATGATTGCATTTGATTGAACGCACGCCGAACTCTGCAAAATGACGAGAAACAAACACAATTGTGAAATAAATCCGATAGCAGCGAAAAAAAATCATTGAAGATCTCGCGGAAAGCAATGAGGAGCAGGGAAACAGAAATAGGAGGATGGTTATTGCGACTGTAATTCACAAATTGTAGCCCTCAGGGAAAGAGGGAACCATAAACACATAATAGAGATATAATCTTCGAGTTAGTGGAGGAATTTTAAACGGATCCTGATAACACATTAAATGCGCACAGTCCAGGAATCGGGCCATCTCTCTCTCTCGAATGAACAGGAGGAAGTTCAAGAAGTGACACTTAAATATGTATATACGCTGCCCTTCGTAGGACGAAAAAAGAAGAAAGGTTGTTAACCAAGTGGAATAACTGTGGACATCAAAGAAGTTGGACAAGCTGCTGGAACAAATTTAGCGGAATCGTCCACCAAATGTTTACACAGAAATGAGATAACTCGATGAAGAAATGCCTCAATAATTTTCATATTATTATAAAAAAAGGTCATAACTGCCTTGAGAAATTATAGACCTATTACGCTTATATCCTGATGTTTATTAACCTGTTCACAAAGATCACTGGGAAGAGAATAACTGAGAATTTGAGCAAGTCAGTTTAAGGGATGTATTTTTTATATCATTTAGGAATGGCTTTTCTGCTATCGACCGTACACATACATAGTTCTACCAATGATAATCTCACCTCTGATTAGCATGGTTATCTACGTACAGTGCAAAAGAAGTTCAACGTACATTTATCTCGTGTTATTTTATTCATAAAATATACTAGCTTCAGTTGGTTGTGCACATTAGGCTAATTCCACCACAGTATTTGCACACACTCGGCCATTCTCATAAAATAAATACATAGAGTGGGGAGAAGGGGGTTATTTTCATTCAACGCCCCCATTTGAAGATTATTAAAAGTTTGCCGCTTCGTCGTGGCCGTAGCAAAGCGAAGAACAAATTGACAAAAATGTGGCCAGCAGTAAATTGCGTATAAACAAAGTGTGTTTTAAGAGCTGGCAGTGGTTTGTTTTGAGAGAAAACAAACAATCACGGGCCCTCATTTGATCGATGGAAATGCTGATAAGCAAAAACATTTCCGCACCGATTGACCAAGGAATTCGGAACGCAAAAATCGAGTTCCTTGACCTTGATGAACCCTAAGAGGATTACTGTGGATTCGTCGCTTTGAAAAAAGGTACCGCAAACGGATAACTTTGAGAAACTTACACTCAGTAAATACTGTACTTGTTTTGGGGAGGCAGCCGAGAGATGGAACACATTCACAAAGAGGGACTTTCCGCCACGGAGATGGAGCAACGATGAAACCAGCTCATGTGCAGAGGGGGACTTGGATTCTTCGATCGCAGGATTACGGCTTATTGAGGCCTACATCTAGCAGTGGATTGACCACGGCTGATAGTGGCGATGATTGTGCAGTCACTCGTCCACATCAAACTGTAAATAAGGTTTAAATCACAGTTGGCCGAAACCCAGATTCAAATCCAGGCGTCTCAGCGGCTCTATTAGCCCCCTAGAATCAGAATCATTATCTTTATTTTTATCCTTGGAGGAATCCGATTAACTATGTAGCTCTTTTTCACAGATGTGAAGGAGGGGCGGGTCAGCAGAGTTACAACAACAAATACAAAAGAACGATGCCACCTCCAATCCTCGATACCATTTCCTACAGGCTTTACAGCGCTGGATGACGAGGCCACAGTGAGTTCAGAAAGCTACAAGGTAAACGTCTCATGTATTCATATTACAGTGGAACTCCTCTAATCCGTGGTGATGTGGGGTGATGGACACCACGCATCCTATTATCCGCACATGTACCTCACTTAACCTCAAACGGCTTGTAGATAATAGAGCAGTTCTGCAATGTACGTACGCAATGTTACACTTCTTTCGCACCGTACGTAGCCAACCGTGCTAACTGGAGGTGCGGGGGAAGAACGAGAAAATCAGCAAATAATCTTGTAAATTGGGAATAATAGGGGCGCGGATAAGAGGAGTTTTTCGGACTCTACAAGCTCCTGTGGATGACAGCAATCGCGCACGAGAGGAGTTCAACGGCATCGGACACAATAACACAATGCCTGGAATAATTATACACGCAGGGCCGTCTGGAATGCTCTTCCTTCCGATATTAGTACGGCGCTGGAGCCTTGCACCTTTAAATCTAGATTGAAAATAAATTTTTTTAGAACTGATTTTTGTGTGGAGTTTGCCGTACTTCCCCCGTACCTCCGATTAGGATGGTGGGCTACGTACGGTGCAAAAGAAGTTCAACATACGGAGGACGCATAAAAGTTGTTATTTTTAAAGGCCAACCTGGAAGAAGTGGTACCCACATTTCACCCCACCACATGTTTCCTGCAGACTGACCAGCTGTAATGCAGCTAAAGATTATCAATTGAGATTTTATGGTTTTCCAGTAATGTATTATATCCTCTCTACTATGTTATCATGGACTATTGAACGCAGTCGGCTCGGTGGGTGGGAGGGGGGGGGGAGCATGTGGTACAGAGTGCACTGAGTGACAGTTAAAAATTCGAGGGTTGAAATCCCTGTCCATCATCGCTTAGGGGGGCAGATACAAATGCAGTGCCACTACTTGCTTAATGGGAAATCAACATTGTTTGACCCGTGGAAAGACCGACCCTACGCCACATGAAATACTGTGGAATTTCCACCACTGCTTATTTGAGCAAAGAGGCACTGGGGACTTTATGCGAGTCAACCGGAGAACACCAAAAACGTACCCTTTACGAGAATTACACGAACACCGAGATAAATCACTGAAACCCGTGTTAAGTAGTAAAACCGCATCCTGTATAGGAGGTCCTTACATACCCACTTCCAGCTATGATCCACACCCTCTTTTAACGTGCAGAAAAATCTTATTATCTTCAAATGTATTACTTATTAGCAGAGTTTTTGTTGTCGTTTCTCTCACGGCGACTGTAATAGAAGTCCATCCGAAGCGGTGGAATATCACCCGACATTATCCACAGAAAACACGGCCGACAGAAATCATTCATTTGTAGAAGAGTCGCCCAGGTATTCAAACGAGCGAGTCGCCCACAGTCACTTCCGACAACAACCTTTCCCGTTAAGATCTGGCAACCCCCAAAAGAAAAAGAAAAAACAGCAGCGTAAGGATTTATCTTCAAATACATCGCACGTGCCTGCAAGTGCTCGCGATAGTGACGGAACGACCTTGGACGTCCGACACGTGTAATGAAATTCAAGCGATAACCCACTGCGGGCAATTTGCTTTGTCGTGCCATTTGCATGTAACGCTTCGCGTGCGCGAACAGCGCCTCCTTTTCCCCACGCTAACTAAAGGAGGCCCCCATCGGCATCTCGAGCTTCCAAGCGAGATCGCGGTACGAACAGCCGACAGCGACGTATCTTAGGTACGCATCTACGATTAGGTGGCGACAATAAGCAGACGATGCGCGTTTGCGTTTCGATGCAAGAAAACTCCCGGACCGGTTTTTTGACAAAAGTGTCCCGTCAGCAGAGTCAGTGCCAGGTTTAACTAATGCTGGCGAATTACCAGGTGTTTTTTTTTTTTATACAGGCAAGGGTTATTTCCTTTAGCTATGCGTCCAAGTTCGCCTGCTAAATAACATAATACAAAACACGAAATAACAATTATAATGATTACTTGAATACCCAATTATACTGCCGTCCACCCAGCAGTATAAATGGATATCACCCCAGTTGGTCAATTGGGAGGGCGCATGGTAGGGCAATCCGAATCGTTTAGCTTTATATTTATTTAGACTGGAAAAATCCGATGAGCTATGAAGCTCTTTTTCACAGGATGTCCAGTATTGATACTGGGCTATTCGTAAAGTTTTTGGGCAGGCTCCGTGCCACTCATTGACATGCTAATTTCTCTACCCCCCCCCTCTCTCTCTATTTAAGGCCTTGACACAGAGGCGTGGTTTATCTGTGTGGCTGTGTGTGCGTCTCTCTCTATGTGTCTCTGTGTTATCTCTCTCTGCTTATGTCTGTCTATGTGTCTCCGGTTCTGTGTTTTATCTCTCTCTCAAATTTATCATTCTCTGGAAGAACGTAATCAACCGGGTAGGGTGTTGACTGTTATGCAAGCCGACTCTGTGTTGTATTGCATTATATTTCTAAGTATACTAGGTTTGTTTTCTATTTCATTTATACCTGATGATGATTGCTTGTGTTGCAATAGAAACGTCGTGTGCTATCATTTCATTCATTATTTTCTCTTTATACGTGACTTTACCGAAAGTTATTCGTAAAGTATTGGTTACTCCGACTTCTAGAGCTTCCTTTAGCGCAGGCCCTCCTGCCAGCAGCGGAATGAGCAATTAATTGCAGGTGCTGCACCTTTGCCGACACTTGTTCCATGGTCTCCGTCTCATCCTGACGTCGAATGCCCTTCTCTTCTTTGGCAGCCGGCACCACTTTTGTTTTCTTTGCATTCAACGCATCCCCCCCCCCTACACACCGTCAGAGCTCACGTCAGCCGCTCTCGTCGAGCTCGTGTTGCCACCGATGTTGTGTCTCCAGCAATAAGTGCCGAATCGTCGACGCGCTCGGCAAAACCTCCGTGAGCAGAAGCGGCACTACGTTGCGTTGCATTGGTTATTGGCGAAAAGGTTGTCGGTAAAAAACGCCCTCCAATTTGCTTGCGCGCGTGCCACCGTGTTGACTCCATTAAAGTTAGCACTGGAGATACCCCTCGAGGGCATTTGGCCTACTCTTCCATGCTGGCCAGGTGACTCGTAAAGAGTCGGTCGGTCCCCGTATCCCTTAACCTCGAGATTTTATAACCCCCCTTTATAAGGTCACACTCATTGCACACAAAGTGCTTGCCACAAATGAACCACAATCCCTAGCGTATCTCGTCAAGGAACATAAACCACACACGAACTCCGGTCATCCTCGCAGCGGCTTTTGGCTGGCCATCGAACAAAGACGGTCACCGCATCATGCGCTTTCAGACGCGCTTCTGCGGCCGTCTGGAACGCTCTTCCTTCCGATATTAGGAAGCCACTGGAGCTATGCACTTTTAAATCGAGATTGAAAATTCATTTCTTTAGAACTATTTTTTTTGTGTTTAGTTTGTTGTCCCTTCCCCACACTCTAATTAGCAAGCTTGGCTATGTACAGTGCGAAATAAGTTCAACATACATACAAACATAGGACGTTTAAAAGTAGCTTTTTAAAGGCCGACCTGGGAGAGGTAGTACCCACACTTTACCCCACCACATGCTACCCTGCAGATCGACTAACTGTGATGCACCTATTTAACTAATATAGATAGAGGCAGGTTGATTGAAACTAATTGCCCACCCTCTAAACCAGCCACTTCTGGAATGGCAGTCCAATAGGAAAACCCATTACAGGGCAGCATCCTTGGCTTTTTGGCGATGTAGGGAAATTGTGATTTTTCAAAGCGCAGCATACCCTATGGGCACAGCGGTTAGAGGACTGTAAAAATGAACCTGGCGACCAGAGTTCGTTTCCCGGCCAGCATCGGTGGAGAGCGATATCCAAACCGATCCGGGGCCTTGTGCAAATCACCAACCAGTACAGACCACGGAGGTGAAGTACGGTCAAAAACAACCCTCATGACTGCCATGGCATGGGGGAGGCCTTCATCCAGCTGTGGATTGACCAAGAGTTGTCTATTACGTATTGCTCTGCTGTGGAATGAACAAGACGTCGCACGACACGACCACAGTGTCGAGATGCTAGGAGATTAAAACTGTGAACGATGTCGAATTGAATTGCGATTACGATTCAGGGGGGCAGCCACTGTGGATACCGTGGGTATCCGGGACACCTCCAATGTTTAGATACAGTAAGAGACATACACACACACGCAACACTGTCAAATACAACATATCGCGGTACTGTATTTTCGAGGCCGCATTTCTCTCTTCAGCAAGACGACAGAAATAATGCTGATTTGTGCCGATGACGGAACCTTTAAATAACTACACAGGAGCACACACTGGCCCAGTACCGAGTCAGTAGCAGCCACGAGTCGTGAAGATTTAATCTAATTATATAGCTCAGTAAAAACTCCCCCTTTCAGGCGTGAAGGAAGTTGGTGGGAGGGGGGAAACTTCAGGGATTCTATCTGTAATCTACCCAATAACCACCATGAACCATTCACTGTTCGGACTCCCCCCCCCCCCCCCCGTTTTAAACCCGTAACAATTCATCTCGCATCTCCTTAAAAAAGTCAGCCGTATATGCAGGCGAGATGAAACGACCCCGACCGTGGGCAGGCTGCGTATTTAGTTAAAAAAATGAACCTGGCACGCACTGCCGCAGAGACGGCCCTCAAATGGAGACCCAAAGGTCAAAAGTGCCCTGCAGCTCATGAAACTAGCAATGGAACGGACACAGCCTCCGACCTGTCAGTCAGCAGCCCCCAGTGGAAATTCCACATTCCCACCGCAGAGGCCGGCGTCTCGCAAATACCAAACGGCCGCTCGATCGAGCGATCCTCCCCCCTCACCCCAAACCGACATTCGTTTTTATCGACCCCGGGGGAGGGACGATGGGTTGCGTCAAATGCTCGACCGGGAGGCGAACTTGCAGTTTTGGGAACCGCAGGCCTCGCGCTCCGGACGCGCACGCGGGCGGCCCGACGCGAAATTGCAGGTGAACGGGATGGAGGTGTGCACTCTTGAAACTGTATTGCGTGGTAGAAAAGGACGCTGAAGCCGGTCGTGTAGGGGCTGACGCCAACTGTTTATTGAGGGCTTACGCCTAACTCGGGGGAAGGGGTTAACACAAGAGTTCTTAACTAATCTCCCCAGGGGAAGGGTACTGGGAGTTCCCTACACCCCACCAGGCTATCAGGCTCTTCCCACAGCACTGACCGAGGTTTCATCCAACTAGGCCAGCCGGGTAAAGCAGCACCCCTGGAGCCTGGCTCTCTACCCTCTATCCCAGAGCCCCCTACTCCCCTAACGCTCATTCCTCTGACCCACGGCGAAGACCCCGTCCACGTCACGGGTCTTCCCTCAAATACCCCGGGGGGGCAGGACGTCACTTTACCCTGACGGATGTCAGCACTCCACTCCTCAACACCTGTATTGAAAACCAATTTCTTCAGAACGGATTTTTTGCATTCAGTTCGTCATCCCCCAACCCCCCTGCACTGCCGATTAGCACGGTTGGCTACGCATGCTGCGAAACGAAGTTCAACATGCAGAGGTTAAATCACGTAAATAAGGCCACCTTGAAAAAGCGCCATTCTCAGATCACTGTAGAGTCAACATGGGCAAGGTGGCTTCTGCTAAATAAATAAATATTTACAGTGCTGTAGTAACCTTGTGTAAAGAGCGCGTGTAAATACAGTAGAAGATTGTGCGATGTAAGCAAACGCTCCTACCGATGTGCACACAAAAAGGCGGATCACCACAAGACAAGGTTTTGTGGCGCCTATAACGACACCGCATTTGGCGGGAGACAATTGGAACTTTCCCAAAATGCAGGCACTCTACTTTTCATCCAATAAACGGAGGTGTGCATTTGGATGACAAGAGATAGTTTTCGCGGAAAATTACTGGCACCGTCAGTTCGAAGGTGCATGCAATGGCCAGGGCTTCAAATCAAGATAGAAACAAAAGGTTAATTGAAATGCAATATGCAATTAATAATGTAGGACGTTTGGTATTCGTGCCATTCTTATAGTGCAAGGCTGCCACAAAGGTGCTATATTTCAGTCTGTAGAAGTTGTATAGTGTGGGGGGGGGGGGGGGGGGGTTGACACGATGTTGCTACGTGTAATACCAACAGAGTTATATGCAGGAAATGTTTCACACTGGGATAATTCGGATCACGACGCCGGCAAACAAATGGCCTACTCTTCTCGAAAGACGTCACAGGATCTTTAACGTCCACTGTGAAGCTGACTGCATGCAATTTGTGATCGAATACACACCGCGCAGTATTAACCAGGGCGTCCAGCTGGATGCAAACTGCGAGCCTTCGCAACAAGCGGCGAACGCGCGAACCGCTGGGCCATGTTACCGCCCGTGCAAGTTAAAAGTGTGCATGCCGTTTCGATACACCGTGCCGTTGCATAGTTTCTGACAATTTGGAATACTGTTGCATATTCCAGAGTTACGAGTTCAATTCCTGGTTTGGGGTAAACGCAGCCTGACATTTCCTTGTGGTCAATAAAATAAGTCGCCTACCCCTTTGTGGGAAGCCAACAGCAGTCGTCCATCGCAGTGACGAGGCTCCAGTCATAGGAATGTGGAATTTCCACAACTGGCAGAAAACTGCCCAAGCAGCTGGGTAGCTCCTTATCGCTTGTTTGAACAAGGAAGATACATGATTAAAAGAAGACTAATATTTGGGTTTAGTGGCACGTGTTTGCAAAGTAGATTGTGCAAACAATAACGTCCTTGATATGCTCCACCCACAAGGGTGAGATGTGGGCAGGAGCTTATCATTACTATTATTATGCTTATTACCCAGCAAAGCCTCACCGAGTCTGAATCTCTTTTTCGGGAGGGTCCTGCCAGCTTTTATAGGCATCCCGACTTTCTCCCACATATGAAAATAGTCAAGAAGACCAAACATCAAACCGCTGCAACTATCAGAAACGGAGCCACGAGATGCATCAGATGCCAATAACGAATGTGGCTCTCAGTTTGAATAAGTGGCATGGCAATTCATTTTCATTGCCAAACTTACTCAATCGTATAACTTATTACAATATAGCGAATCTTCTTGGTTCTTTCGGTAAAGTCACGCAGAAGGGAAGTAATACCGAAAGAACCAAGAAGATGAATCCCTGCAGTCACGAAAGCTTTAAATCGAAATAGCGAATATATTGAGCAAATGTTTTTTTAAGATTACATATATTTGCATTTTAAAAGGACAAGTTTATAACTTTTTCAGATCATTCACATGACGTAGCAACTGAACTCGATTCCAAGTGACACCACTTTTGGCGGGAAAAGCACAGAAGTGACAATTTCCCAATACGTTATATTTTCGAACCACTCTGAAAGAGCTTTTTTTACCTTTAAGAACGAATCCAACATTTGAGAACTCATCCCTACGGCATGACCATTTTAATGTGCAGAACATGAAACCACGGCAGGTGTAACTCACTTCCCTCTTATCTCAGGAGTGCTCAATACTGACAAAAATTGGTTTTATTGCACCGAGTTGCACACACTCTGCATGTCCGGAGAGGCTGTCTGAACTGCAACTCTCAGCAACCCATGACACACTTGGCCAGATTATAAGGCATCGTTCTCCAAATCAAGGCCAAAGGAGAAACCAATGAAAAATACCGTAAATCACGCACGTGGCACGCCTCAAGAAATTAACGCAACCATTGCTTTTATACGTGCAACGATTTAACGATTCCCTCCCCCCTATCATTTTACAATGCAATGAACTGTCAACTGGAGAAGGAGTTTATGATGAGGTTATTTGGCCTTCTGCGTTCCGACTCGATTTTAAGCGACTCGTTTGATCTGGTCTAGTTTTCACTGTCCGAATTACGTCGAAAATTTAGCGCCTCGGAGAATTGGCGACAGGTTTTGGCAGAACATCAATATCCCAGAACAAGCGCTGGATTGCCGAACCCACGAAAAGAACCTCCGGGGCTTAATCTCGCGCGTGAAGACTATCGTCAGCGTTAAATTGCACCGGCACATGCATCACGGCCTATCCGCCCTCATCCGTCACCAGCGGAAATTCAGAACAAGCCCAGCATGCAATTATGGAAACAGACCAGACCACAATCGACCACAAAGCAAACTACTGAACTTTCAGTGATAGGTTTTTACCCTTTCAACTGGTACAAAAACTGACACCTTTATACAAGGCATCATGTTTGCAATAACCACAACACAAGCAGTCAAATTGCAAACAAAAAGAAACAACTCTGATAATGATATGCACTGTCCTTGAAGTTGATTGGTCCACACCCGAGACAGCTTTTCTTAGAGCCTAGTTTCCATTGGTGTTGGACCAGATGACGCCAAAAGGCATACAACTCAAAAACAGCACACTCAGAGTATTGAGAGCTCAGGGTAAGCATTTACACTATGAGACCTCCTTTACCAGTGGCAAAATATAGTGATAGGTTTTTACCCTTTCAACTGGTACAAAAAACTGTTGTGGTTATTGCAAACATGATGCCTTGTATAAAGGTGTCAGTTTTTGTACCAGTTTAAAGGGTAAAAACCCTATCACTATATTTTGCCACTGGTAAAGGAGGTATCATAGTGTACTGAACTTTCGTTCGAGGATGTGGGTCTCTATACGAGTCTACGAGTGACTGAGAGAGACCGCACAGTAGTGCACCAATGTCAGCTTCAGGAGGCATGTAGCATTTCACCACACATCAAATGAAGCCATATCCAGGCTCATTATCCTAGTTGCGATTCATCCAGCCACACACGCATGACGGTGGCTGTCTTGTTTGCGCTATCTTTCTTGCTCATTCTCTCATCTTGTATGTGCAGAATCTCTCCCTTGTTCCGTCTAATCGCTACCATCCATTTAATATCCGTCCTGTTTGTACCGCTTTATACATTCTGATTTTCTGCTGATAAGTACAGTGCAGAAGAAATATAATATCCTTATTGAAGACTCGACAAAGGAACACAGCCTGGTTTCTCTCTGGTTCCCAACACAAATGGAAGGTCAAGGACTCCCCAAAGTGTGAATGACTTGAGGCGCAAACCATCAGGCGTATATACATCACCGATGACTGCCCAAAACAACACGCGCGTACTCTGGAGGAACAAGCGCACTCCGCTCAGCCATCCCGGGTGCTGTGGAATGATGAACAATCTTAAAATACATTCCAGCTATGTTGCTTTTTTTTCGAACTTCCATCAAAAAAAAATTCCTATGAACCGCGCCAGTTCAACGCGTGCACTTGCGAGCGTAAGAATCGCTTTCCAGCGACGGCTCGTCACACACACCTCCGATTGACACTGCTGGCTACGCACGGTGCGAACGAAGTTCAACATAAGTACGTACGCACAACTGCCAGCCTGGACACAGAATCAGAATCTTTATTTATACCGGAAGAATCCGATGAGCTACCAAGCTCATTTTCACAGGATGTCCAGGAGCAGCGCGGGTCAGAAAGTTACAACCAAACGACACAACAACCAAAAAACCACGACAAAAAGTGCATGGCGTAGGAAAGCCAAGCAAGTCAACGAAATCTAAACAAGACACAAATTGCACAAAACAACCGCTTGCGACCGCACCTGGCTTGACGGTCTTGAGCCGCAGCGGGTCCTTGCAGTTGGCGATGACGGCGAGCGCGTCGCGCCGCGTGAGGCCCGCCACGGGCGTGCCGTTGACCTCGAGCAGCAGGTGGCCCCCCTGGAGGCGTGCCGCGTGGTGGTAGACGACCCGTTCGTGGTCCACCGCCTCGCCCAGGTGGGGGAACTGGCCCGCGTCCGCGCCGCCGCACACCGCGAAGCCCAGCGAGCCGTCCCGGCAGCGCGACGCCACCACCTCGCGCACCTTGGCGCTCCAGTGCGCGCGCTTCTTGAGCACCTTGGACATTGCTAAGGCAGCTGCTCGTCGGCCCCTGCAACGCCGACGGAGAAAGGTGAGGGCCGGGGGGTGGGGGGCAGGGGGGGGGCGCGGGCTCGCGGCTCTGCTCGTACTACCTGGACAGATCACCGAACAAACGGCCGGGTGTTTGTGAAAAAGGGAACCCGCACCCCCCCCCCCCCACTACACACACGAATGCGTACGATGGCGGGAATTATGCTTTTTGTTGACAACTCATTCGCAAACCTAGAGGTTGCTAGGAAAAGGTCATGACAAGAAGGATGTACACCTGTGTGTATGTAGAACTTACGTAGCGAACCATGCTAATTAGAGGTGCGGGGAGGAAGGACAAACTAAAACACCAAAAAGGAGTTCTAAAGAAATCAGTTTTCAATCTAGATTTTAAAGTGCATAGCTCCATTGGCTTCCTAATACACCTGGGCAGAGATCGTGAGGAAGCTCACAAGACCGATGAACAATGACATAAGCGAACGGACCAGAGTACGAACAAAGATTGCAATGGGACTCGTCTCGCCACTAAAGCAAATAAAATAAAACAAAACGTGCACCGAAGCAACGCTTGCTTGGGTGGCAAGCGTCTAGGAGGCATCCGTGAGAGGCAAGATGTTTTGCTCCGTCTCCTCCTCGTTTAGGTGCGAGCGGATTTGACGGTGGGGGTGGGATGCGCCCTCTCGAAAAACCTCTCCGTGGAAGTTGTGATTGCAGGCCATCTGCTGTGACACGTCTGGGGCAGCTAAGAAAACAAGGGGGAGCCTCAGAAGAGGGCCCCACCCACCCCACTGCCTCACCCACCTACCCTGCCATTCCAGTAACCAGCACAGACAGAGCATGACTCGGAGACAATGACGAAACCAATAATGGACGTGACAACTACGGCGATTACGATGATGATTAAGAGGATGTTGACGTTTTGTCTACGACAAAATCGCCTGGAATGTGCCCGATCTCGTCAAATCTTGGAAGCAGAGGTGGGTTGAGCCCGAATCGTGCTGCTTTTGAGGGCCACCAATTTGCATAAACTAGGTGTCGCAGGCTGCTGCAGGCACCATGCTGCGCGCACAGTGCCGCAAAATAAGGTTGTTGTACTTTACTACGCTCCCACTCTCACCACCTTCAAACTCTCACCGACCCAACCAGGTGAAGTATGGTCGAATGGACCGTGGACCACAACCTGCGTGGTTGCCGAGAGGCCCTAGAACCAGCAGTGGGCCTAACAAGAGGGCCGTAACACGTACAAAGAATTCATCTCGTTCAGATATTTGTGGTGGCAAGTGTGGAGACCGCAGCGATAATTACCATGTCCGTGATGATTGATTGGTGAAGAGGAAGATTACGGGGGGGGGGGGGGGGGGGGGGGGCATGCTCTGAAGGCTGCTCCATGTTCCCACCACTCGGTTACAATTCTAAACCATCAGCAGTTTTGACCGCCGGCAAGTCCTGCCAGGAAAGCATCAGGCTTCTCCAGCGCTACCGTCCTCCTCGCCGAAGACTTTGCAGAGGCATAAAATCGCGGAGTATTTTTAAACGTACACACCTACAGTCCCTTTGGAAATCCACTGCTGAATGCCGATATCGCCATGTAATTTTTTTTCTACCATACTTCGCCACGCTGGTCAGTGCAGGCTGGTGAAGGCATGGCGCATAGATGTGGGAGCATAGAAGTGCAGTGCAACTGTGGATGCTTCTGAACCATCCTTTTGCTGCCTACCACAGAAGCACCGCGGCCGCCTACAATGCTTGTTATGCATGCTTAGCATCCGTAAAAGCACTATCCACAGGCTCAAAATCTGCTTAGCTTCGGAGATGTTACGCGTTCAGGCACATTGACTGCGATTTGCTCACAAGATAATTGTGTTAGTAACAACCTTTGCAAATATAGCATTTCTACAATGTACTACAATAATAAAAAGTCTATAAATAAAAATGCTTCCCCACTAACACAAGCTTTAGTGAGGGACACTCAGCTAAAACGCCGGCCCAGAGGCAGGTGACAATTCCACATTACTATGGCAAGAGCCAGTTTATCTTTTGGATGGCTACAGTTCTGTACAGTGTGGTGCCGATACAGAAATCCATTGCACAATGACACCCATTAAAACAAAATTAAAAATTATCTCCTGGGTCCAAGGTACGGAACGTATTGCTATTGCTGTTGTCCATGGTTACTCAATAACGACTTGCACAGGGAACTGTAAAACTGGGAGACAGAATTTTTTTCAGCAACACTGCGGAGAAGCAATAGCTCACCTTTACGTGATTTCATTTCATCCTGGTGCTGAGCTGAGGGTGGCAGACGTTGGCGCAAAATCTTGTCCACATATCTCTTGCCACCAAACCAAAATTCATCGCCTGCATTAGAGAGGAACACAGCATTAGTAAACAGTCCAACAATGTTGGGCATTTTTCACCATATCTTGCCATGGACAGACAAGAATCTGGAGTTCCCAACATGCTGACCATTTCATTTATAACTTCTTCATCATTATCGCCACCACCAACCACTCGTCCATGATCGATTCGCTGCTGGATGAAGGCTTGCCCCCAGCAGTTGTCAATCTCTCGCGCTCATGCGATGTTTACAATCCATCTAAGCCTAGCACCTCCGTGAGCCGACTTCGTGGCTCCGTCTCCACGGTGAACGTCCTCCTCTTGGGCACGTTCTTTTCTTTGGCTGTCACTCCATCGTTAAGTCTCGACCATCCGGCCATCATCCCATCGAGAGGCATGTCCTGCCCAAGTCCAATTCCTTTTCCTAAATGAGGTTTCTAACTTGTGTAAGTTCACGAATCCACGCGTTCCCCTTCATGTCCCTCAGTGCAATGTCATTCCTACGTCTCTCTCAATGCTCGTTTGCATACTTTGCAGCTTTTGTTCAAGTTTCTGAGTCACTGTCCGCCGTTTTTGTTCCCATTATTGACGCTGTATAAAATCACGTGGTTTGCTATGTACGCATCACTTGACAACCATAGACACCCTGGCAAACGAGAAGTTCCATCTCAAGGGATTATTAGCCTGGACAACATATTTAAAAAATCATTAAAACAATGTTTTGGATGTGCAAGTCGTTAAAAAAGGGTAATGTGCAGCGAATACAGGAACAACAACGAAGACCACTTTGCTTTTGATTATTAAAGTTCAGTTTGTATTTACAACTTCCAGTATGGACACAATGCCGCCACTGTCAATGCTGACCATTTCACCTACAAGTGGCAGATACAAAAAAACCTCGTGGCTGGTGCTTCCAATGCTTTTCATGGTCACGGTCAGATGCACTCTGCCAGAACTATATTACCGCCCACTTCAGCAATTGTTTCTTGCTGTGGTTGTCCCACATGATGACGGACGCTTGTGTTGCGCCCGAAACGTCGTGATTTTATTTATTTTATTTTATACCCAAGTGACTTTACCGAAAGAACCAAAGAGTATGGATCCCTGCAGTCACGAAAACTTCTAGATTAACTATATTACCCACAACTTTACCGATAAAAAAAAACCCAACAACGTTTATACGAGTCCAGTTCAAATCATCTGTTAGCTCAAACAAAAAATAAGTCAAAAGTGTCAAAAATCATCTCTGTTGGTGACCCACAGGCCAACGATGAAAAATCCACAATCCCATGGACAGGGCCAGTTTATCCATACAACTGATCGCCACACATATACTTTCCACAGTGGTTACTACTTATTTTTACAAACCATGCCGAGATGATATACAGAGTTAGTAAAAACGCAGCCAACATTACTTCTTAAGTTCACGGGAAAGACACGACAGCACTATACGGAACTCCCCGGTGCCTTTCGTAAACACGTGTAATGACATACAAATTCCAAGTCCACATTACAGGACAGGCCGATCATTTAATTGTACAGTAATTTATGAGAACACGTATCGTAGTCATATGACCCTGACCATAGACACACAAAACTCACAAAGACAACATTTCCTGACAAAGCACACAATACATTACAATGACCACATTTCTACTCTCATTTCCCTACCAAGACTCACACTGCAATTGCTGTTTTACTGAAATAATTGATTTACCTTGCATAACATACAACTATGGTGCCGTGTTCCATGCTGCGATTATCACGCGTATTCACAAATGCACACACAATGTCCCATGTTACTAACCATTCCTTTCTTAGAGAGGCAGGCAAATGTGTCGTTTGCATAACACTTCAACAGTAGGATTGGTACTGAAGACACAAATGCGGTACAGCACGAGGTTGCACCGATAACTCGCAATAGGGGTGCTAATGTGCATGTAATGTAATGTGCTATGAACCCCAATACAGCTGATGTACATAAAATACCATGATGTGCTTTGAAGCAGGGTCGTTGCCCGAAACGTCACCAGTGTTATTGATGAATTGAGTTTTTTTGTTTGTTATTTGGGCTGGTCCTTTCGAGGGATTTATTTGAAAGCACCAATTAATTATTTGGCTTTTGCATTTATTTAAATGACAGCCATTTGTGTGTTAATGGATTAGTCCGTTTGAAATCTAAGAGGTAGACGAAGTATTACAAGAACTGACCGTTTTTGAAGCACACACATACACACACGAGACACTTACTTCAACAATTAATTTTTAATAAGCATCGGCCACAGTCGCACAACTTGTAACACAACCCATCCACACACACACGCAATCAAGTTGACATAACACAGCATATGACTGCATCCTTAACATTTCTAGGCCATCTTAAACACGTTGCTTCAATAACAAACAAAAAAACTCACACACACTTGATTATGATGCCAATCAAATCACCACACTTATTATCCAATAAACCCAATGTTGACCAAGATACAGTACTTGTTGTGCGCGTGCGTGTCATTAAACAGCGAGTATAGTGGAAAAAATGAGCAGCGTGCCTTACCTGGGGCCAGCCAAAGTGGATAAGGGATCCTTCCTTCAAACTTTGTGCAGTTTGAGATCAAGGATGGAATGCCATTCCACCAATCGCCATGTGTTCTTCAGCAAGTGCCGCCGCAGCAGAGGTGAAAACTAGTTTATAGTGCCATTCTGTTAGAGTCCAGCTGCCACAATTACCCTTCCCCCACCTCCACAACCTCTCCTCCCACCTCCCAAAAGCACCTCCTTCCGCACACCACCACAAAAAAACCCTGCCACCCAACCCTCTCTTAAGACTCACCAAGCTAACGCAATGAATGACAGTGGACGGTGGCTTCTCACCACCACCACCACTACCGCCGTCATCATCGTCATTCAGTGAAGCGGTGATGGTGGCATCAACAAGCCACGGAGAAAATAAACCCTATCCGGGGACTACTGTTGCCATATCAGCACGGCAAGCGTCTTCTTATGTATAAATCCAACACAACGCCATCAAATGCACCATACTATACAGCACAGCAGACTGGTTGCTGCTGCTGATGATGATAGGTGTCAACAGTAATGTGTGAGCCGTGTTATACAATGGTAAAAGACACGCTCGCTGTTGTAACGTGTGTAACACACACACACACGCGCGCACAAATATAACACACACACACTCGCACGTAAGTAAGCCGGTGTAAGGAATACCTCTGTGCTGTATCACAACACTGTTACTACTGCACGCACTGTGTAGCCCATACAATGGGGATGATGATGATGATGCTGCTGCTGCTGTCGCTGCTGCTGTGTGGACGCCACTGCATTCGCCCGGACGCACACGTGGTACCGGGCCCTTTAAACGCGCACCACCCCACCCCCCCTTTACCGTAATGCTCCGCGTAAACGCGGCACCGTCAAATCAAATCGAGCCACCACGTTTTCAACTTTTTTGTGCCCAACAAATAACAGAAAGAACTTGACGTGGTTTACATATTTCGTGGCTCTAAGAGGGAACGCGCGTGTGTGCGTGTGTGTGTAAGAGGCGACGTTGTGGACAGTGGTTCATCTACATCATGGCACGTCAACGACAACTGTGAAGTTTGCGAGTTGATATTCATGTTTTTTTTGGGACCTTGACTCAGGTCATCGTCCCTCCGAGGTAAGATAATTATTGATCAGTCGCCACTTTGTGTGGAAGTCAAACGGTGATTGGTTTGGCCCCAATGTAGTCACGCTCCCCTGCCATAGGAATGTGGAATTGTGAGCACGAAACCATCATCACCGCCTCAATGCACAATTGAGGAATAAATTATTAAAAACAATTATGTACAGTGTTAGGTCCCACTGGTGTAAATTGTAAATTATGTTCTGTAAGGGTTAGAAAGCCACAGTTTGACTCTACGACACAATATTATAGCGATAATAACATGCTTGCATTACATTACAAGCTTTTACATCGGTGTAAATGTGAACTTATGCTCACGAAGGGTTATAACGATGACATTCCTTCCGCTGTATATCTGTGGTAATGATGTTAAACTCTGAGCGACATTCAAGAAAGGGGGAGAAAAGCTGAAATTGTACAGATAGTGGAGTATATTTGAAAACTGAATATTTTGAATGTTGTCTTCCACTGATATATTCATCATCATCAGTCATGGTCAATCCACTGCTGGATGAAAGCTGCCACCACCTCTCACGATACTGCGATGAGGACGTGTATAACAATCTATGGAAGCGACATGCACGCGATCTGGATGATAGCATCGCCACATCTCTGCTACAGGTGACGGATTGTTTCCTTTGGCCGCCACGCCATCATTCGTCTCAACCACAACCGGACAAACACCACGGGGCCAAGACAATGTGATGTATGGAACAGTGGCATAATGTTTAAGAGTCCGATAGGGAGTGAGGTGGTTAACAAGTTAACGTCTTATCTTCTACAGATTTGTCTAGCGCCGTTTACAGCAATAATTGTACTTAGGATGATAGTGCTTGAGATAACGAGTGTGTGCGTGGGGAGGTTATTATTAGAAGTGGTGGTGTAAGTTTGCCGTGGTGGCAGGAGAACAGGTGGGGGTGGTTGATGTCGTGGTCGGGCTGGCCGCAGCTGGGAGGAGCAGGAGGGATGGGCTCGCGAGAGGACGTGGGCCTCTTAAGGGGGGTTCGGAAGCTGGGAGGAACTAAATGGGAGGAACGGAAGCTAGGAGGAACGAAATAGGAGAAACGAAATGGGAGGAACGGAATGGTGAAACGGGGAGCTGGGAGGAAAAAAAATTAGGAACGAAATGGGAGGAACGGGGAGCTGGGAGGAATAAAATTAGGAACGAAATGGGAGGAACGGGGAGCTGGGAGGAATAAAATTAGGAACGAAATGGGAGGAACGGAAGCTGGAGAAACGAAATGGGAGGGACGAAATGGAAATAACGAGAGTTGGGAGGAATGGAAACTGGGAGGAACGAAATTGGACGAACGAAAGTTGAAATGAATGGAAGCTGACCACGTGGCCCACACGTGGTGGTTGTGCAGAAAATGTTTGCTTCGAGCAGATTAACCTGCTTCGTGCGTGTACATGGTTTCCGTGTTCAGAATGACGCAACTGCAGAGCTTGGATGATTGTCAAATCTCATTTGTAAGTACGGTTATGATCAAAGGGCACAACGTTACTGCGATTGAAATAACGCGCCGTTAAGGTGTATAAACCGTTGCGGTGAATTACATTGGTTTCATAATTACAGTGACATACAATAAAGTCATGAGATTAGGCCCAGACCCACAGACATATTTTGAAATTTAAAATGTGTTTCGTATAATTTTACTAATGCCATATTGTAAAATAAACTTTATTTTACCTAGGTAAGGGACACTGAGCTGTATATTTCGTTTTCAGAAGCGAACCTGGGCCACAACTAGCTGATGTGGACATTTATAGAAGCCAAATAATTCTATATATTTTAATGCGGTTGTATTTCTCAATAATGCCCTGTTAAGGCGGGAAATTATTGTGGTTTCTCAAACATGTTCCTTCGGAGTGGGCAGGTAGGAACTTGGTTGGACAACGCATTCGTGCACGACAGACAGACAAATAATCCCTGGTGGGCATTGTGGAAGCTGTTGTTCCTCCCTGTATAAGTGTAGTGTATCGTGTCATGTATAGTGTAGTGTGTAGCTTAAACGTTGAGTTTTATAAGGGCACCACGGGGTGACCAGCCCCACCCCACCCAGCCCCACCCCACCCCACCCAGCCCCTCCCCACCCCACCCAGCCCCTCCCCACCCTCCCCTCCCCACCCAGCCCCACCCCACCCCACCCAGCCCCTCCCCACCCTCCCCTCCCCACCCAGCCCCACCCTCCCCATCCAGTCCCTCCCCATCCAATCCCTCCCTCCCCTCCTCACCCAGCCCCGCCCTCCCCTCCCCACCCAGCCCCACCCCTCCCACCCCCACCTGAATCACCTTAAGGCTGAGAATGTTGAAAGAAACACGAGGTAAAAAGATCCGCTTTTTTATTTTCAAGGGTTCCATTTTATGAATGGAGCCACCCTCCCCCAGTTCAATTTTGTGAATGAAACATCCCCGTCTCCTCATTGGCCCGAGTCGCGGCGGTGCCCCCCCCATCACTAACCCCCCCCCCTCTACCAATCCCAACCCACCGCTCCCATTGGTCGGCGCCCCCGAACCAATGGGAGGGCTCTGGTGGGGTGGGGCCATGAACGACAGACAGACAAATAATCACTGGTGGGCAGTGTGGGAACTTCTTCTTGGTTCTTTCGGTAAAGTCACGTAGTGTGGGAACTGTTGTTCCTACCTGTATTATACAGTTACAAACATAAAGTACTATTATATCGAAGACATGGAACCAGACACGCAAGGATTTTGGAAACTTTTATTCGGTTCAAGGTGACTTGCATTCGTTTGAATGATTAACGAGTCAAGAACAGCACAATACATGTTGCTTGAGAATGTACGGTATAAGGATTCATGCAACTCTACTCGATTCAAATCGTGAGTTGATGGACAAATTAACAGTTATTGTTAAAAAGTTAATCGAATTCGCAAGGGCGGTATTTTTTTTACGAATTATTGCCACGAGAGCTAATATGTCGAATCTGCTAAAACGTTGTTGACGTTAACAACATCGTATCGTTTTACTTGTAAAGTGGGCAAATAGGGGACTGTGTAAAAACAAAGGGATAAGTTGTATATTGGCGGTAAGAATTAATTTTGAATGAATGAGCTACGACCACCGATGGCGCCTAGAGGAAGCGTTCACTCTGGAGTTGTGAATCAACCGTGTGGACATGACATGGATTCCTCGTGTGACAACCCCCTTGTCCACAGATTTCAATTTGGGAGGGTTAAGAATCAAACGCAACTTACCTGTGCAAGAAGCCTCCACGTTCAACGATGTGCGCGAAAGGTAAGGGAGCCTGTGTGTTGTTACAACCCACAACATGCACTCGTGGAAGCTTGTTCTCCAGTTTCCGCCCTCGTTTCTTCGGGAACCTTCTAGAAGGCTTCTTCTCAATCCGCTCATGTCGCTGTTAAACAAAGCCCAGCGTCCTAACATCTAAGTTACGTGGGGTATTCGCCTACATTGGTGTTGTGAACTTGTGACATCGGTGGCATAACCAGCGTTGGTAACACACGTGTAGCATTACTGCAGAGTTTTTAGCCGGCTTGGATGGCCTGTTTTTTTTCATCCAGTACATTGAATTTCCAGCTTTGTGAAATGCCATTGAAATTATCTTTTAAACTGTGTGTTGGCAGTGGCGTACACGGCAATAGACAATGTTTGTGCTGTGTTTCAGTTTCATTTATTATGATTTACCCTGTGAGTCATTCGGCTCTTGATTTGGATGCAACCGCAACAAACAAAAAATTACAAGATACACCTAAAATTCATTGTACACAAATCTAAACATCACGTACATAAACAATAAAATCCTACAGAAAAAGCACCACCCGTCCATGCTGCGTACAAAAACTGCAACAAATTCCATTTCTATGTTTGATCCCAATAACAATCATAATACAATACAGATCAAATTTTTAAGTATAAATCTATACTAAATAAAAAAAAATCGGGCCAAACCAAGCCCATCTAAAACTTACTACAACAATGCTATATAAACAACGTAACAGTTTTCAAACAAATGCGATTAAAAGTTTACAATAGCGACACACACAACACACATCACTAGCATCCTTGGCTAGCTGCATAAGTCAATCCATAACAGCCGGATTAACAATAGCAGTAGCAGCGCACTATAAAGGACCATGGGGGTGAAACATCATGTATTACAATAATATATAGATATCAATATTTATAGATTCCCATTGGGGGCACAGTGTTAATTGACTAACAGTTTTCATTTTATTTTCTAACTGCCCTCGCAGGCTATTACGTCTAATACGGTAAACTCAATTAGGCTGAAGGAGTGCAAGGAATGTTTGGTCTTTTTGGCAGTAAAAGTTGTATATTTTACTCTCCTAACTATACTCTCGGCTAAACATTTATTTAATTTAACCTCATGTAAACACAAATCCATGAATTGTTATTCGTACAAAATTACCAGTTTACACACAAATTGTATACACTGTATGACATTTCTAAAGTTCAACGTTGGGGTGGATGGAGGGTGATTCGTGCAGTACGGTTACGTCATCGGGTGCAGTGCTTGCGTGATGACGTCACACACCCCCGTGCGTGATGACGTAGCGGCACGTACCTGAGCGGCCGAGCGCATCAAACGCGTGGTGACGTCGTTCGAGCGTTCGCCAATCAAAACGCGCGGGCTCCGTGCGTGATGACGTCAGGGGTGAACAGGACAAGTTGATGATACGTGGCTCAAGTGGCTATACATGATGGCACAGGTCAATGTAGTTAAATGACATTCGTTATAAAGTATGGAACTCTTTGTCAAACCACTGTTGGATAAAGGCATCTACATAAAGCCGACAATGTTTAAGCCTAACTAATATATTTCTAATGCTATGGCTACTGTATATAGAGTTTTGTTAATTATAAATTGTTTTCTTATTTTACCAGGTAAGAATTGTACAGAATATAGCAACAAAATATTGGAGAAAAGCAGACAATACATCTCCTGTCTGTCCACATGAGAAAAACACGTATTTATGTGCCTATTTTCCCAATATTTGTCATCAGCATTACTTCAGTACGAGTGTACAGACCGGTTTACATACACTGTACCTGTGCAACACACTGTCTCATCAGCAGTGCCAGGCTTCCTTGAATCAATCAATGCTGGTGAACTGCCTGAGGTTAATATGCAAACAAAAAACATCTCTTCAGGATATGAGTCCTAGTCTGACGCAAAATTACATAATCCCAAAACATGGCATTACGGCATATAGCATTGCGCTTGACTGCTTGATGACACCCAGGAGGTGGAAACTCGTGCAAGGTTTGCTCACTTAAATGCAACTGAATAACATTAGTGTCGAAAGCCAACTGGCTGATCGACATTATTTAATTGTGGAGACAATGGCATTCTGATTATACTGTATATTTGTTTACATATGGTTAGGTGGCATTGACTCAACTAAGCCAAGCATCCCTCCAAGGTTATTAAAATTGGTACCACCTTGAGAAAAATCAACAGCGATTGTCCATTGAGACTGCTTCGCCCCTGTCATGGAAATATGGAGTTGACACCACTGGCTCTAGACTGCCAACTGGTGAAACATTCCCAATTGCCCCTCAGATACTAATTGGGTCATTTTTTACTTAAAGATGGTTGGTGACAATCACACCAATGCACAAATTGACAAACTATGCATTGTTGTGCATAATTATTGGTGCAAATCTAAGCAGATCAACCGTTCTGTCTCCTATTGTCTTCCAGAACAGCATGGCCTGCACTTTCAAGGTCAAAGTAACGTCCATGTTTACAAGAAAATGTTCCACTGAAAGTGAAGTGGTTGCCCTGTAGAATGAATAACTGGCCAATGCCAAAGGCATATATGGGATTCCCTAAAGGAGCTTTGGACTTCCGGTGAAGGGTAACAAACAGTGCCCAATACTCATTTGAGTATGAAGACAATGACCTTTTTATAAAGATGGGCTGTGGCTGTCACCTACCTCATTTTGACAACAGCTTCGCCCCCTTTGCAGTGTTTAAATATCTTGTGTGGTCGTGACACACTTAGTCATTCACGGACCTCACAAACCGGTTTTTCAGCGTTATTATGTGACTACCCTTATAATCTTTCCTTGTTCCACACAAAACCGGTTCCCTTCTTTACGCTTATTGTTGAATTTTTTTTTCTAGCTAACATTGGTCTTCACAATGCTGGGGTTTATTTTTAAACTGAACCACTCCTTCGGTTTTTTTTACACCATAAATCTATGTACCTGCGACCAGTGGTGTACTTGTTGTTGTGGTGTAATGGTAACCACACGGATCAGTGGCAGTGTATAAATTATAATAGGCTTGTTTATTAAATCCCTCCGATCTTTTTCCCCAACCATCATTTGCAGTTGATTTGGCAGGTCGCATGCGGTGTGGTAAATTGTGGATTCTCACACATCTTCCAAAAAGGGTAGACCACACATGCACTGATACAGAGGTTGTCTAGAGCTTCCTCTGGTAGATGCTCTTCTGCCAGCAGTGGTGTTAAGCAAGTTAATCCACGGCTTTACCTTTTAACTGCTCGAGGCGGGTGCGACTCAACCAATAAGTCTGCTGGTACCAAGACAAATGACAGTATCACACCTCTTCAAATGGACTAATGCTTATGATTATCTCAAACCACCTGCCATTTTAGAGGCCTTTAAATTAGTACTTTTCCCACACTGAATAACACAATAAGTAGGTAAAGTACTGTTATTTGTTATGTAATGCTGCTGTGCTACATTCTAAAAGCCGAACAATTCTGAAGGAATAAGACGGAAAAACTTCGTAAAATACAACCCAACGGCCATAATTAAGGGTGCCTTATTGTTGTCAGCCGTGATCTATCATGTGCTGGATTAGGTCCTTCCAAGCTCTCCCCATCTCTCTTCGTTCTGACATGCAAGCAGAGTTCATTGCGTCATCTCATGTGCGTTCCCTCCCTTGGCTTTCCATTCCATCATTAGTCTCAACCATTGGTCATCGTCGCTTCTTGTTGTAACCATGCCTATACAGTATTTACCTTTGCAGTAGAACACCTCTTAACGGCCACCCCTGTTGTCGACTAATTGCTTAACGACAGGCCTCCATAGAGCCCAATGTGTAGTGTATAGTAGTGTAGTGTATAGTAGTGTAGTGTATAGTAGTGTAGTGTATAGTAGTGTAGTATGTAGTGTATAGTAGTGTAGTGTGTAGTGTATAGTAGTGTATAGTAGTGTAGTGTATAATGTAGAGTATAGTAGTGTGGTGTATAGTAGTGTAGTGATTTGTAGTGTATAGTGTAGTGCATAGTGTAGTGTATAGTAGTGTAGTGTGTAGTATATAGTGTAGTGTATAGTAGTGTAGTGTATAGTAGTGTAGTGTGTTATGTTGTGTATAGTAGTGTCGTGTATAGTAGTGTCGTGTATAATGTAGTGTATAATGTAGTGGAGTGCCTCCATAGAGCCCAATGTGTTCGCTTACCGACCATTCCCCTGTTAACGACGGGCTGTTTGGAGGTACAGTAAGTAGTAATTCATGCATTGATTAACCATGTTACTTTTACTACTATTATGTGTTCATGATGTTCGTATCTTTACGTATTAATATCCTTTGTATACATATAAAGTAAGTTTTTAAAATGAAAATTCTAACTTTCGTTTTCTCTCTCGAGCGTATGGCAAGTATGCGCAAATCACACGTCCAAGTTTAAGCCTGTGAGCCATGCGATATCTTCGGGAGTAGCGCGACTAATACTGCTCAGTCCGCCGGAGAGCGGGCGAAGGATGCGTTTGTTCGCAGTGTGGTCCATCGTGTGGTTCGCAGAGGTGGGACAAAGTCATTGTTATGCAAGTCCAAGTCGAGTCTGAAGTCATCAAATTCATGACTCGAGTCTGACTCGAGTCCAAGTCACCTGACTCGAGTCCACACCTCAGAGGTGGGACAAAGTCATTGTTATGCAAGTCCAAGTCGAGTCTGAAGTCATCAAATTCATGACTCGAGTCTGACTCGAGTCCAAGTCACATGACTCGAGTCCACACCTCTGGTGGTTCGTGTGGCCGCAGTCCCACTGTGGGTCGTCTTGAATTCTCCACTTGTGGAGGAGGAGGAGGTGTGCGCAGCGACATGTTACTGTTCTGAAACGGTTGATGGAGCACCGTAGTTTTCTTGGCAGGTCAACGCCGTGCATAGCAATCGACTGATACCATCACTTCGGCCTCTTTGGAAATCGTGTATTTTCGATTTCAAATGTGTAAATCGCGTCCGAAAAACTGTCCTTTTAAGGGTCAAATGATCAGCCAAAGAAGAGTGGGACCTGCATTACGAGTGTAGCAATTAAACGTGGAAGGCCTCTCACGAGCCACGTGTGAGGTGCTCGCCAAGTGTTTGCACCAAGAACACATCGACGTTGTCGCACTCCAGGAAACCCACGCCGAAGATAACCGACTCGTGAAATATAAAATCAACGGATATGATAGAATTTCCGCCATTGACCATCCGAAATACGGCCTCATCACTTAGATCAAGCAAGGCCTTAGGGACTATGAGGTGACAGGAGAAGTCACGACCAATGAAACATCAGCCATTACCATCAGAATAGGTCAGATGTCCATGACCAACTACAATGAAAATAAATGTTCAGGATACCCTGTCAAGTAAAAGCCTAATTTAACTATACATATCTGGGTGGTAGTGTATCTGCATCTGTTAATTCTTGTGTGTTTCAGTTCATAGTTCCTCAATGTCATGAGGTGCGTTAGATATGACGTTATATTTAAACTGGTTTTTAGGCCGAGGCAATGTGTGGGTGGCCAGTGGAATTGTTGACATTCCACACTTTCAGTCATGCATTTTCTTACCCGAATTTCAAGAAATATTTGCATCTTTATGCAAGTGTTATTGGTGAGCAAAGGAGGGCATAAAGTAATATTGGGGAGTGACGCACGGAGAATTGGGTTCCAGAAAAAAACGTGGTGGAGGTTTTATTGCCGCACACATTCCAGTCTTATTAGACAGTGATACTTGCGTAAAGCAGGCAGCATATTTCCTTTTACTTAGAATATAAATATGAAATCACTGACAATTAAGGAACTTAAACATTCCCATGTGTTTTATTGCTTTATTCATTCGAATATATGTGGTGCTTTTTTATATATACACACAGTATTTAAAAATGCCACTGTTATGTTGCTTTAGGCAAGCTGGAATGTTTCTTTAGGTACGTTGGAATATTGTTTTTATTAAGTTCAGTTTTCCAAAAACACTCCCAACTTGCGCTCATCCACATATTGTTGAACCACAATACCTCACCGATCTCGTCAACGAGCATAAACCATTACGCAGAAGACTCTGGTCATCCTCGCAGAAGCTTTTGGCTAGACGTCGAACAAAGACGGCCACCGCATCGCACGGCGCTTTTAAGACGCGCTTCTGTGGCCGTCTGGAACGATCTTCCATTATTAGGAAGCCACTGGAGCTATGTACTTTTATATCTAAATTGACAAACTAATTTCTTTGCTCTAGATTTGAAGCTTTCGTGACTGCAAGGATTCATATTCTTAGGTTTTTTCGGTAAAGTCACGTAGGTAAAAAAAATTAAAACTAATAAAAGTAAAATTAAAATATTATTTTTATTTTTAAAAAATCTAATAATATAATTTCTTTGTAACTGCTTTACGCGTTTAGTTCGTTGTCCTTCCGTCGCACCTATGATAAGCACGGTTGGCTACGTGCAGTGCGAAAGAAGTTCAACATACATTTATTTATTTTGATCCAGGTCCTCCTACCATAACTGGTCTGAGTATACTGCACGTACGCTACGTGATTATAGTTATCCCTCTAACGGGTATCTTTAATTGTTTAGAAACCTGTTGTACGTTGCTTTTTCCTATTTGCTCAGTGGCATATATAAAAGAGGGAATTAATGTATTTTGAACTTCTTTCGCACCGTACGTAGCCAACCGTGCTAATCGGAGGTGCAGGAACACGTCTGTCACAGAGATTGATTGATGAAATCAACCCCTGTGCTGGTGCTAGATCGATTGCTGCATCACAGGACCGTAAGAGATGGTGTGATGGCTTGGGGTGGCATTCATCCAGCAGTAGATTTAGAATTGATGATTGTGATATGAATAGAGAATGTTATTGATCATGAAATGCACTCTTGCATTATCAAAACCTATAATCATACCAACTATTTTACGCATTTTTGATAAATTCAAGAAATATTCTGCCTTGGATATAAGAGGCTATATAAATTTCAGATTAGATGTTGATGATTGTTTATATGTTTAAGATTGTTTATGTCATTGCTTTGCAGAATTTAATTAAATACAAATCTAAGCTGTATTGCGGTAGAGAATCTGTTGGGAAGATATCCCTATTCACCAGACAGCGATTGAGCTAAGGTTGAAGTCACACCATCGACAAGAATAAATCTGCTTCGGTCCAAGTAGTCTTCTTTAAGGTATTCCCTGATGCTTCACAGCTGCAGTTGGTTCATTTGCAAATGCCACAACTTAAGATGTGCTTCTAAATTATTATTCCCTTGCAGACTTGCATGCCCCTAATGCACGTGCACAAATTACAGCCCTTTGTAAAATCCACAGCTGGATGAGGTCCTCCCTGATGCAGTGCAGATCATCGGGATAATTCAGATACTACTTTACCACGCTGGTCAATACATGTTTGCGGGGAAGATAGATTCTGAATAATAGAAGTACAGCACTGTACAACCATGGATTTTGCTACTTTGCTCTCTACGGCCGACGAGATAGCCCCACATTTGCCTACCACAACGTGTCTGATGCATTTTGAGTCTCATCAGGCCCCACGATGTGAAGTGCAGGCCCCAACTTTCATCATCAACTCTGTCTCTGGGCCTCGCTATTTGCGCGCTATAAATAAGGGCCATTGTCTGAAACGTCACCAATTATATATATTTTACAATTCAAAGCCACACGGTGTTATTGACGAGTGGGTTGAGTTTTGTACACTGTGGGTCACCCATGCAAGCGCTACATGATGGGGCGCATTCCTGCCGATTTGGTTGGCGGCATGCCCCTGTTACACGAACCAAAATTATGTTGCTGTTAAATTTAGAAACTATTCTGTCTTAGACGCCAATAACCTTTTGCAATACATTCTTTACTAAATATTTGCAATGTTTTTCTTCAAATGCCTTAATTTATGGATGACTTTTCATATTTTGCTCTGTTTTGTGCTGTTTCTGATGTACCTGTACTTGCATTTTGCTAAAACTCAGATCTCCCTTGAGGCATATCGGTGTACTCCATAGTGAAATGAGTGCTTACACGATGATGGTGATGACGGTGATTGAATGGAACAACACAAGTTCGGGTTGAGGACACATTGATGCCCGTGTTGTATTTTATCTTCATGCGTTGCCAAGTGTGGCGGCTGGACACACCGAATGCAATCATTCAGCGCGATGAAACGCGTGGCAAAATATCATTGCCTCTACAAACGGATCTCCTGCTCTAGAAGTTTTAATCATAAAGATCAACGTCACCCCTGCAACGCTGGTCAAAGGCCAATTATGTGCTCGTTCATCGTTAATCATCCACTTATCGATAGTTCCATCTGAACTGCATGCCCTCGGAGATGTCCCACACTTTCTACAGTGATGCAAACGCATGTTATATTTTGTAACCCTTTGTTTACACAAGAACGCCAAGTCTGGCCACTTTGCATTACAAGGTGCAGTCCCGCAATTTATTTTGCTCACAACGCTGCTGGAGGGGAAGGGCAAGAGGTCGCAAACGGGTTTTGATTTCTTACCCGTACCCATACCCGGCCGCACCAGGGTCACAAATGGGTACCCGTACCCGGGTACCCGTACCCTACCCGAAATGAGTGACAAACGGTTACTCACCAGTGACTCACGGTCTACCCGTACCCGGCCGCACCAGGGTCGCAAACGGCTATCCATACCCGGCCGGGTACGGGTAGCCAGGTATCGGGTAGGGTACGGGTATCGGGTACCCGGTTGCGACCTCTGGGAAGGGCCTCCACTCGAGGGAGCTACTGGAGAGGACATTTTGGCCTATTTTTCTTACACGCTGGTCAGACTAATTGGAAGAGATGAGATTATCCACACTTTGCATCACCACAGCGTGTAATCCGATAGACTAACTACGCTGTATCCATTTACTGTACAATGCTGGGTGGACAGAAGCGGGTTAGGGGTATTTAATAAACGTACCCATTGCGTCAACTGCCGTACCGGGAGATCGAACCAGTGATCTCTGGCTTCAAAGTTTAGTGTTGTGTGCTCGCCGTTACACCATTGCATCATTTCCATAGGCCTATACACTATTTTTTAATGGCAGCTGCCATTAAAAGAGTTGTGAGATTTTTCAAGAGGTTCTTGCTTGAGACATTTAGCTATATTATTAAACAGGCCTTACATCATCTTGTTACCTGTGATTGGGTAAATTATTGCATCTAGGGTTTATTGTTTCTCAGGATGTAACCGTTCATTCATCAATTAAAATCTACTTTTGTGCTCGAAATGGGATTTCATTTGTGGGTGTAAGAATGCATTATTGCCAATTTATGTACGGTTATAGTTTTACACTCGAGATACATTTTACAAATTCGTTCTAGGGATGTCTTCATAGCTAATAGACTTAACCAAAACATCCAAACATTGGGCCTTGATATTAAATTTCTGCTCCAAACATTTTTGCTTTGACATTATCTGAAAATGTGATGTCCCTGGAAATGTCGTACCTTCAATGGAGCAATAATTTTTTTTTTTACGATTAAAATGTATGTAGAATATTTAAATTCAATGAATGTTTCAAGTATTACAATGATTACATTTCTAAGCAACGAAAGCTATTTTAATTAATACATTTCATTCTGAAAATACGAACATTAATTTGGTCCTAAACTTCTTCATATCCAATATCAGATAGAAATAAAATCTGAATTTCACCCCTAATTGAGATCACCTTCAGAACCTGCCGGGTGGCTTAGGAGTTGAGCAATCGTGAGGCTGCAAGTTCAAATCAGCCCATCGTCCCTCTGGGTCCGATACTAACACGTTCCTTCAGGGAGTGGGCAGGTAATGAACTGTGCAGAAATGCACGACAGACAAATATGCACGACAGACAGACAGACAAATAATCCCTGGTGGGCAGTGTAGAACCCGAGCTTTCAATACTCTGATAGTGCACTGTCTTTGAGTTGTACGCCTTTTGGCGTCATCTGGTCCAACACCAATGGAGACTAGGCTCTAAGAAAAGCTGTCTCGAGTGTGGACCAATCAACTTCAAGGACGGTGCATATCATTATCATCATCAGAGTTGTTTCTTTTTGTTTGCATTTACACTGCTTGTGTTGTGGTTATTGCAAACATGATGCCTTGTATAAAGGTGCCAGTTTTTGTACCACTTGAAAGGGTAAAAACCTATTACTAGTGTGGAACCTGTTGTTCCTACCTGTATAAGAAGTTAATAGTGCTTGTCCCGAGTAGAGACTCGCTCGAGGCTATTTAACAGAAAATGAGGACTGCCTAAAATGCTAATTTAAGTACGTAATCGCTTTAACGTGACCTGACTTTATTATATTCTAATTGTACCATGAGGGTAACAAAAAAAAATCAATGTATGAATGGAATTGTGTACTGGACGTGTGTCACTTGATTAAATTGTGGAGGGGTGAATTGATTGTTATGGGAGGTATGAGCAGCATCACGTTCTTGCTCTGCCTTGTCTTTGTAATTGCTTACAGTGTTTTTTTTGTGGCTGCCTCTCCCTAAGTCTGTCAGTCATTCTGTTTCTTTTGCTAATATTTGCATTGTCCCTTTGACGACTATAACCACATCACTCAAGTGTATTTGTTCATAACTGCTTTTTGTGTTTAGTTTGGCATCCTTCCCCCACACCTTTGATTAGCACGGTTTGCTACGTAACAATGCGAAAGAAGTTTAACATACATAACGTGTTCACGATGTACAAGATACGTTCACAATGTACAAGTCTGTAAATATTTTGTACGCACGCGTTGTATATTCCTGTTGGGCCACGAGCCGAGAGAAAACACAACGTGCTCGTGGCCACGACGCCCACGGTACTTAACACAACACAAGGGTTCATTGGCGTCGAGAATCGATGGTCCCTCCGCATGCCACTCTTAATGGCATAAGCCCCAGCTGTGTACATTCCACACGTGACTTGCCTCCCATTTGTCAGGACCTCTTATCAGGCCAATGGCAGGTTTTTCACGATCTCTGGCTTCTTGCACCCACTTTTGTCTCGCCTACCCACGCAACATTCTTTCTTGCACGAGGTCTGCATCATCTACATCACTGCTACTATTGTGCCTATTGCACAAGTAAGATTAACCGTGATAAAACCGATGCCGAGGCGCACGTAGTGCAGCTCACGAATTCTGGTTTCATTTGGTGACTCGTGAATGAAACATGATTTAATAATGATTTCTCACTTTGTTGTTTCGTGACTAACATAATGGTGGATGCTACCATGGTGTGTAATAGTACACTGTCCACCACCCAGTAGTATTAATGGTATACAATTCCACAGTTAGTCGATCGATGTCTGACGAGTGTGAAAGTCAGCCAAAGGAGGTCTCTGAATAGCTCTCTCTAGTAGAGGCCCATCTACTCGCAGTGGTGTGAGAAAGTGATTGCAGGGTTGCACCTTTATATAATTACTATTCTGTTTATATTACTGTAATGTTTCCATTTCACTGGTACAGGTTAAACCAGTGGTCGGCAACCAAAACAACAAGAAGAGCCCATTTTTTTAAAATTCGGTATAACACTCAACATTTCACGAGGCGCAATGCAGGTGAATACGAAAAGGTGGGCCTTAATAAACAATGCCACGAAGCAGTCATTAAAGAGCCGCAGGAGATTTTCATGGTGAACTGGACTTCCATGGTTAATTCAATTTTCATGGTAAACTGGACTTCCATGGTTAATTCAATTTTCATGGTAAACTGGACTTCCATGGTTAATTCAATGTTCATGGTTAACTAGACTTCCATGGATAACTGGACTCACATGGTAAACTGGACTCACATGGTAAACTCCCATGGTAAACTGGACTCCCATGGTAAACTGGACTCCCGTTGTAAACTGCACTCCCGTGGTAAACTTGATTCCCATGGTAAACTTGATTCCCATGGTAAACTTGATTCCCATGGTAAACTGGACTCCCATGGTGAACTGGACTCCCGTGGTGAACTGGACTCCCATGGTAAACTGGACTCACGTGGTAAACTGGACTCCCGTTGTGAACTTGACTCCCATGGTAAACTGGACTCCCATGGTAAACTGGACTCCCATGGTAAACTGGACTCACGTGGTAAACTGGACTCACGTGGTAAACTGGACTCACGTGGTAAACTGGACTCCCATGGTAAACTGGACTCACGTGGTAAACTGGACTCCCGTGGTGAACTGGACTCGCATGGTCAGGGGTTGGCAACCAAACATACCAAGCAGAGACTTTTTTTTCAAATTCTCTTAAAAAACTCTATTTCCAGAGCCGCCATGTAGTCCTTAAAGAGCCGCATGCTGCTTCGGAGCTGCAGGTTGCCGACTCCTGGGTTTGAATAATTAACTAACTAACAAAAATGCTCAGAAATTACGCATTTTTCTTGTGTTCCTTAACACAGGAAAAGCCATACGGTATATCAATTGTGTAATGATAGAGCACACTGAATTTCTTCCCAGAAGCTTATTGTTGCACACATTGCTGTGTCGTCGTATTCAGGGACAGCATTTGCACCAATAGGGTAGGTTATGCCAAGGTCAGTCTTGTTTTTATCATATCTGTTGCATCTGAATGTGCGTGTACGCCTGGTTAAACCTACAAACATTAATCTATTCATGCATTGCCTTTTATAAATGGAGATGTGAATGTGTTCATTGTACATGGTTATCGATTCGCTTGTCCACTTAGGGTTACGCTGTTATCTACGATACGCTGCAAGTCTTTTACATGTATTTTATAATTTGTGCTTTTTTCTGAAAGTGTTATGATTGCAAAGCAATTTGAGCATGTAAGCGGCAACTATACGGCTCATTATTGAAACTGTAATTCACAAATAGGTAGCCTTTAGACAGAAATATGGTACCAAAACACGCGATAGAGACAGTGGAGGAATTCTAGGAATCAGAACCTCTCTCAGATGAACAGGAGGAAGTTCCAGATGTGACACTTGGAGAAGTAAAACCTGTCCTTCGCAGGATGTTTTGGAGAACGCTCCTTAACCAGATGGCATAAACTGTGGACATCGTCAAAGAAGTGGCACCACTTGAAAAGACAATTAGGAGACGCGTTTCTTTTCTACTTTACACAGAATCGAAATATTTAAATCGTGGAATCGTGAATCAAATAATTCTATTACAAAGTAGACAAAACTCGCGACGAGTTAGAGACCAATTTTTCCTCCTATTAAAGACCTTGATCTACACTAGGCAGATGAATACGGGCGGTGGTGATTGCACGTCTGTAACCCAGCACTGTCGAGGCGCACTGAGCTTTAGTGGATCACACAAATGTCACAAAACTCCCTTCCCAGTGGGCCTCGAGATTGCCATACCCTGGCTTGCCAGGAGATGGCTGTACATCGGATAGATTAATCTCCATCCATTTCTATCTGTACAGGGACAGAGTTATTGGCCTTCTGGCATGTGTGGATTTTCTCAGGATACTCCGATTTCATCCTACATGCTTAATCACTGGTTAATTTAATTGGCCAAACACCCTAATTTAGGGCCACAGAGTTTGGGCATTTGTTGACACGGTTTCTGGCTGCCTTCCCATTTTCCTGTGTGTATCTTAAACTTTGAACTTTTAACAGCACACCCACAAATGCTCTCTCTGCCTTTGTAATCAGCTGCACCTGAGGCATGTGGGTGTGTGGAATGTCTGCCAGCAGCCCTTGAGATTATTTATGATTTATTTTCTAAAGTATTCACCCAAGAACAGCATATTTGAGCGAGAAGTTGTGCCTTATTCGACTGTGGATCACAACAGCTGGACTAACTAAAGCGGCTGTAAAATAAGATGCTGGCATTCGAGCTCTGGTGTCCAATAACGGATGCTGTGAAATTGGTGGCAAGACAGGATATCCAATGCATAAGTACAAAGGAGAACATGGGCAGGTCGGAGTTGTAGATATGTTTACGCAAAAAACAGAGTTGTGCTGGGTGGAATGTTTGCAGTGTGAAAGAGGGCCAGTTGCCAAGACGGGCATTGAAGTGGTCTCCACAAATCTGGTGTAACCAAGGGATAGCCCTACGGATACTCTTTGGGCAGATCTTGGACGTGATTGTGGGCCTCCAGTGCAACAGCTGCAGAGGATCTGGCAGATGATGGAAAGCATTAGCAAAGTCTGGTGGTGACATATATGGCTTTGGGTTATGATGACATCTTGATCTTCTCAACATACCTATTTTGGGACATTTGAAGCCTCTTTGCATGAACTGATTCTGAAAAAACACGTTTTTTTGGTAAACAACTGAATGCAAATCAGGTAAAACAACATAGCCATCAATGTGCGGTAAACAATTCCAAGAAGGCGCCGTAGTTTTAGGTCCACTAAAACTTTTTCGACATATTTTTTTTGGACAGCGCTGCTGGTTTGAACAATCGTTTTTAAATCCTTTATATTAAGTTTGCTTGCTTGCTTGCGCGCTTACGACCGTGCAAATCTTTCGGTCGTTTTTTAACCCACTTCCCGTGATCCAATCGAGCTGACATTTTGCACACAGACTCGTTGTGCGTGACAATTTATTTTTGTGAAATTTTTTTCCCAAAATGTTCCACTTTTTAGGAAAAAAAAATTCATATTTAATTTAAAATACCAATGTGATAAAAATGAAACTCTTACTCAAGAAAAACAGAAATGAATAATGAAATAAAACCGATGCCACGCATATCAAGGATTTATAGTGAAAAACTTTGTTTTTACGGGTTAATTTTTTTTCATTGGACTTCCAGAATGTAGAGCCACAGGTCTCAATTTAATGCGCGTGCCTCCGGTGCCCCCTAGAGGAAAACTGTAGCGTGAGGCTCCACACGAGTTCAAGCGCAGAATAAAAAATAATGACATACACCCTCCAAGAAAACTCATTGGTCATGAACACCGTGTGGCCTTAAAAGGATTTTTTTTATATAATTGGTGACGTTTAAGTCAATTGCCCTTCTTTGTAGCACAATAAATAAATCAATGTTAATTGTGCTTGTGCACTACTGCCAACGCAACAGTAGCATCACAAAATAATTAGTTTAATACTGATTTAAAGCTTTCTTCCGACAGACCTGTTCTTCACCTGAGGACGGCTGCTTGCGTTGTGGCCGAAACGTCGTGAGAATTATTTTATAATGTTTTATTTTTTATTATTTTAATATTTCCCTTCTACGTGACTTTACCGAAAGAACCAAGAAGATAGTTTAATACTGTATACAGCGACATGCTTGCACTGCTAAGCAATGCCCTTCAGTCAGATGAAAAGGTTGTAATATCAATGGTCACTGTGTGAGATATGTTGGCCCTTGACAATATATAGCAGGGGTGACCAAACTTCCTGACCCTAAAAGCCACAAACCAAAATATTATTATCGCCCAGAGCCACAAGATGCCTGGGTGGGTAATGTCGGCTGGTCATGTTGGATGGCTGTGGAGTTTTTAATAAATAAAAATCTGCCGGAGCACCACAGGAGTGCTCATATCTGCTAAGAGCGAGTGCCCTAAGCCACTCCCGCTTACGCAAATATTTTTTTTCTGTTTCAAATAAATGGGCGCCATGGTGGTGAGATGTTAACTACCTCGCCTGGTATTCAGAAGGTCGTGGGTTTGATCCCGGCCCTTACGCCTGCATATTTGGAGTTTGCATGTTCTCCCCGTGGTCGCGTGGATTTTTTTCCCTCCACATTTAGAAACAACACGCGTTTAGAGTATTTGGCTGATATGAATGTCCACATGATAAGCCACTTCGTTAAGCTATCATTTGTGGCCAGGTCACTTCTGTAAAAGAGCTTTATAACTCAGTGGGACTTACCTGGTAAAAAAATAACAGATAATGTATATTGAGAAGAGATAAAATAGCTGTGTCCTGATAGAACCATGCTTGAACGGTGATGAACGCACCATCGCATAAATGTGTTGTGCAGTATAATTTTCTCTGTACATTGTTCCATAATAATCAGTGGATGTGAATATAAATTGTATCGTTTGACTAGATACCTGGACGTTGTATCCATTGTCCTGTTTTTTTACAGATAAAAAGGAGTTTCGTGAAAAATGCATATTTGTTAGCGATGATTTATTCTATGGCTGATAATTTGTATACATGTTCATGTACACCCTATTGGCAGTCCACTGCTGTAGGAGGGCTTGCCCACACAGTGCTGGTTGTGGGGGAAATTTGACCATACTTTACCATGCTATCCATTGTGGGTTGGTGACGGTGGGAGCCATAGATGTGGGAGCATGTAAGTGAAGTACAGCAACAGATTTGTCTGCGATGCCCTCTCCTGTAAAATAGGAGTTCAGTCAAGTGTAAATTTTGACAGAGTAGAATTATGATGTATGTGAGTTGAACTTCTTTCGCACCGTACGTAGCCAACAGTGCTAATCGTAGGTGCGGGGGAAGGACAACAAACGAAACACGCACATGTTGTTGACGTCGTTTATTGTGAAAATTCGGTCACAGTTCGTATGATCGCTGTTTCATTGCTTTTATGGCTTTATTTTGGTGATTTTCGAAAAGTTTTTTGGTTTGGCCATGTTTGTTTGTTGTAGTACAGAGTTAGACTGATGGCCTTAATCTAAGTTGTCTTGTGGTTGTTGTTGTTTGACTTGCATCCCACTGGGATTTTTGCACACAGTGTTGGTGTACGGTGCTTTTTCTGCAATATTTTGCTGTCTTTTCTTGAATTTTCTGTTTGCACATAGTCACTTTAAGATGTTTTCTTGTTCATGTTTTTGTTTTCTGTTTGTTGCGGTTGCACCCGATTCAAGAGCCGAATGGCTCACAGGGCTATACCTAATAAATGAACTTGAACTTGAACAAACAGCAGTCCTAAAGCAATGGAGCGGTGGGCGGGGGGTGGCGACGGCTCACGTTGTGGCTGCTGCATCGCCGCTTCTTTGTGGTTCGTCCACGCGCCTCTTGAAGTCGTTCTCTTCGAGAGCGAGCGAGTGCCGTGCAGCACCACGTGACAAGTTGGCAGTATTATTATAACTGATCATTCGTCTGATGCAAGAACACCTCAGACGTTCAAAGTCATTTGGTTAAACTGCTGTTTGGGATTGTTAATACGTGCACTAACCACACACTTGCCTTACCACCATGTATGAGACGAAGTATTTGTCAGCAGATGGCAGAATTGCACCACAAAAAGTTCTCGCCGACCTAATTTGAGTCCACTTTCAGTGTTAACGCAGAATCATTTGGAGAGTGGATTTGCTATAATCATGGAAATGTTCATCATCATTAGCCATGATCAATCCACTGCTGGATGATGGCCTCCCCCAGTTGTCACCATCTTTCACGGTCTCAAAGCTGTACGTACGTTGAACTTAGTTCGCACCGTGCATAGCTAACCGTGCTAATCGGAGGTGCGGGAAATACAAATCTTGCAGAAAATACAAATGTTATTGCATTTGATTTTCACGCAGAAGGCAATAATCTTGCCCGTCTATTCACGTAGATGCACCCATTAGATCACCGGTGTAATGTTCGGCCGGTTGGCATGCTGCATTTCAGAGCCAGAGGACACGAGATCGATCTCCCGGCATGGCATTTGGAACTGTGGCGCAAACGTTTTTAATTCCCCCACTCAGCAATGTAAATGGTTTCGCCGCAGTCGAGCAGCAGGTCTCCTCTGGTGGGGTATAAAGTGTGGGTCCTCGCAACCTCTTCCAAGGCCATTGTGGAAGAGGAGGCCAAAGTCACCTCCAGAGTGTTCCCCTCTAAGAACTCCATCCGGCGGAGGCTTTTCCGCCAGCATTGATATGAGAAAAACATTGAGACTGCCCCCTTGAGTCTTAACTAAATGCATTGGAATGCAAATTGGCCAGGCTTGGCTTTCTTGTCTAAACAAAGGGTTATTGATAGATGTTATTGCAGGGCTGTACCTTTAACTTTTACCCATTATAGCACTGCCAGTAAACAGGGCGTAATTATTTTTGGCAGTGTATAAAGTTACGCTTCAATCAAACACATTGGCAAAAGTTCAAGGTTATTTACGTTAAATGCATTCTTAATTTCTCATGCATAAATTACGACTTATTTAAACATCTTCAGCATTAACTGCGGGAAATGACTATTCATTTTAATTAGCCAGCCACCGGTAATGGTAACAGATTGTTCCTCTGATCGCGCATTAGCCAAAGGCAAAAGGTTCAATGAAAAATGAACATGGCACTGGGGTTTGGCAAGAGAATACATTATTTATATTCCAAGCTGTTCTGCCACTGGCTGTTGCCTATATCTGCGGGCATCAGAAAAATTCATTCCTCTCATCAAAGTCGGTTTGAGTGGAAGGATCTGATGGAAGAGGCAGTGAGGTTATAGCTCTTCCCATTGTGTCACGTGCTGATCGGCATTATGATGTCCCCACGTTTCTCTCCACTGGCTGGGAGCTTCTGGAGGACCTGAAATGAGCAGCTCACGTTCTCCCTCGGTCGGTGGATCACACAATTGTGAACTTCCCGTCGCATCGAGGTGTTAACTCCCTCGCCTGGTATGTAGGAGGTCGTGGGTTTGATCTCAACCCTTTTGCCTGTATATTTGGAGTTTGCATGCTATCCCCGTGTTCGCGTGGATTTTTTGTCCGGGTCCTCTAGTTTTCCTTCCACGTTTCTACTCAACATGCATTTAGAGTATTTGGCTGCTATAAATTTCCACGTGATAAGCCACTTCATTGGGCTTTCATTTGTGGCCAGGTCGCTTCTGAAAAAGAGCTATATAGCTCAGTGGGCCTTAGCTGGTAACTAAAAAGTTTAGTACTGGTAGGAAGCTCCTGTTACACCAGCCCACAGGGGATTATTGTGTCCGTCCGTCGTGCATCCAAAAATGGGAGCGGTGGGGCTGGGTGGAGAGGGGAGTGTGGGGAGGGGCTGGGTGGGGAGGGTGGGGAGGGGCTGGGTGGGGAGGGGCTGGGGAGGGGTGGGGAGAGGGGAGTGTGGGGAGGGGCTGGGTGGGGAGGGTGGGGAGGGGCTGGGTGGGGAGGGTGGGGAGGGGCTGGGTGGGGGGCTGGGTAGGGAGGGGCTGGGTGGGGAGGGGCTGGTCACCTCGTGGTGCCCTTATAAAACTCAACGTTTAACCTACTCACGCCGGCTTGTGCCCGCCCTCACAGTCGGGCATATTTGCGGAATACACCACGCCGCCGTTGACCCTGGCCATTGACCGAGCAACCCAACGTTCCTACCAGCTCCCTCCGCAGGAATGTGTTTTAAGTACCCTGGCTCACCAGGAAAAAGCGCTACAGCAAAAAATCTGGACGCCACCTCTTCCATCTGCATGGGAATAGAGCGTTTCCCCTTCACACACGTTGGTTTTTCACTCTTGGTGCTCCAGCTTCCTCCGACAAGTAAAACACATTCTTTGGCCTATCGCACGTTCATATGGAGGACCGCAGAGCTTGGGAAATTTTTGGTGCCGGCTCATTTAAGTGGCTGCAGCTCTCGTGGCTTGCCTGGTGGTCCCCCTTCGTGCCTCTCAGTTGTCTCTCTGTCTCTCGAGTGAATACGGCGCGGTGCGTTTGGAATTGAATTGATCATTATTATTTTTATACGTAAAATTGCATGCGAACACACACATACGTTGCTTATGTATGTTGAACTTCATTCACACCGCACGTAGCCAACCATACGAATCGGAAGGTGCAGGTGTTCGAAACGATTTTATTTCTGTTTTTCAATAAAAACGTTCGAGAAAATCGAAAGCAATATGGCACGGGCAGCATCGTGCACAACAACAGCCCCCCCTTCATTTGTTAAAATTACCCATAATTAGTCCCCGTGTGAACTTACACCGGTTTACGAGCTTGCTTTCCTGATGGCTCTTAAGCAACAACTATTTGTCATGTCGTTTACCGGACGCTGCGAACACAACCGATTTGGGACAACTTTTTTCCCGGACAGGCCTAGTACATAACACATTATCGGCTCACGAAGATGAATGGCGACGTGCTTTTGTGAGTGGCTGTTCAGGCATCGCTGCTCTGTAGCACACACAAGCATCACTAGGCTGTAAATTAAAATGGATTTTAATCTTTCTTTTTTAAATTAAAAAAATTTCGCCGAGAGTGCATGGAGCGGTGGCGCAGTAGTTGTCGCCGCTGAGTTCAAGGCCACGTAACGGCTAACGTCCCCTCTTAAAACAACCCCACGTGACCATTCCAAGATCTGGAGGCCTTCATCCAGTTGTGGATTAACGAAAAGGGGGCCGTACTTGTGTTTTCACATCCACTGAGCTTCAGCCAGCATAGGTTAAATGCATTGCAGGGGAATATCTTAAAATATCGTTGCATTTAAAATGTAAATCCACTGTACATGACCATCTTTAATTTGTTACAGTAATTGCTGTTCATCCGGTCGAGTGGTCACTGTGGTTAGAGAGCTCAAACCCCGCAAATCAAAATGTTTTTGAGTTCGACTCCGAGTTTGGGGGTCAACTCCGTCCATCATCCCCGCAGGGTTGGTAACACGGGCTTTTAAGTTGATTTGGTTTAACCAGGTGCGAACTCAAGAGACCAGTCACGTGTTCAACAGTGGCCTGGGCAATCAGTCTGCCGGTCGGGGGCGATGATTGCTGTGTGGAATCCCAAGTGAGTAATTTGCGGTGTGATTTTTTTTTGCCAAATCTTGACGCTGACACCGGCTCGTGACTTCAGGGGTTACCCTTAACAGCCACCGTGGAAGAAGATAGGGCAAGTTGTGTTGTAGTGGTTAACATATCTGCGTTAATATTCAGGGCGGCCGCAGGATTCAAACCGTGAGCCTGTTCAGCAAGTGGCGAGCCATGCTATGACGAGGCCATGTCACTCCCCACCTTGCACTGCCCCATCCCCCATGGATGCCCTTGATGCTGCCCTGCTGACTGCCCTCGCTGCCCCAGCTCTCAGACACACACACACACAGTTATTCCATTATAAGACGCTTGTCCAAGTTTTGCTTTAAAATACACTGGAGAAAGAGCAGCTCCTAGGCACGGTTCACTACGTACTGTGCGAAAGAAGTTCAACATGCAGTGCATACAATTTATTTTCATTGACGACTTGTAAAAATGATTCCTTTTCTCGGTTTCGCGTCCGATTGCTGTTCCTACACGGGATACATTTTTTTTGTATTCCGAGCAATGAACGCTCAGTGGTAGCAGACCCCCCTCCTCCCCCCCCCCCCGTCGTGCTCATAACTCGTACCTGGCTGAGAGAGTGTTTGCCCTTCAAGGCCCAAAGCCCTCTTGATATCCACGTCCTTCGTTTTGAAGGGCTCTGTCGAGAAGCCAATTTTACTCTTTATTCATGGAACAAGGATTTGACCCCACGATTTTCCTGACGATGGTTTTGATAAATGAGTTGGCTTCTTGAATAGCAGATTTTTTTTTTATTATTATGAGCGAAGGGAGAAACGGTGGAAGTGGAGCATAAGATTAGGGGGGGGTATTTGAAGGGAAAAAAAATTACCCGTAAAAACAATGTTTTTCACTCTAAATCCTTTATATATGCGTGGCGGCTAGAGTCCTCTCGTCCTCTGGCTTGAGATGGCTGCCACCTATGGGTCAGATGATTGTCTGCCAGCATTAAGCAATTGGTAAATAAATATTGAAATTGTTTTCCCTAAACAGTGTAAAATTTTGGAAAAAAAATTTCACGAAAATTAATTGTCACACACAACGAGTCTGTGTGGAAAATGTCAGCTCGATTGGATCACGGGAAGTGGGTTAAAAAACGACCGAAAGATTTGCACGGTCATAAGCAAGCAAGCACGCAAGCATGCAAGCACGCAAGCAAGCAAGCGAACTTAATATAAAGGATTTAAAAAAGTAACGTCGTGGTTCGCTATCCCAGAAAATTGTGTGACCGAGAGTGAGAGGATGATGTCTCACATGTATAAACACTCATTAATTGACCGACAGCAACTTAAGATATAGAGCACTGCAGTGCTTTGGCAATTGTTGGTGCCGGCTTACCTTCCTGGCTGCCTTTCCCGCTTTGTACGTGGTTCCTTCTATCGCCTCTTGAGTCGTTGTCTCTTCCAGAGCGAGCGAATGCAGTGCGGCACGTTACAAGATTACATTTTAGAATGCAGTGGAAAGAAAAAAATGGTTGTAAATTTTATTATCCTCTAACTGTGTCCTTAACTGGAGCACTGCCACCTTGATAATTGTTTTTTTACCCTTTTATCTGGCAACAAAACTGACACCTTTTTTTACGAGGAGTCATGTTTGCATAGACCACAATACCTGCAGTCATAATGCAAACAAAAAACATAACTCTGATAATGTATGCACTGTCCCTGAAGTTGAAGTGCATACATTATCAGAGTTATGTTTTTTGTTGGCGTTATGACTGCAGGTATTGTGGTTATGCAAACATGACTCCTCGTAAAAAAGGTGTCAGTTTTGTTGCCAGATAAAAGGGTGAAAAAAACAATTATCATATTTTTTACTGGCAAATGAGGTACCAATGGTGTCACTGCCACCTTGTTGTAAGACCACTCCTCCTGTGTCTAGCTGCAAGACTGTTATCACCGCTTGTAATTGCAATGCTGATGCTGATGCACGATGGCAAAGGTACGACAGCCCTGGGCTTGCACACGGTTCCCTTCATGATGATGACATGAAAACGTTGAAAACAAACTGACAGAATGAACGGAGAAAAAGTGCGTCTCGGCTGAGTAGCGAAACCTTGCTACAGGGCGATTCACAGCGATGCGTTTAACTCCCTAAGTTTCGTTTGCAAAATTTTTAACTCGTATGAATATATATCCATAAATATTTGTAATACAGTTTGCTGTGCATAGTTGCCAAAGGCCTGCAATGTCAAGCAGGACAGCAACAAACTGCAATATCACAGAGTTGCCTCTGATACAGAGGTCGCAAACGGGTATGGGTAGCCGGGTATCGGGTAGGGTTACGGGTATCAGGTACCCGGTTGCGACCTCTGCTCTGATAGCACTTCCATGTGACCTCTGGTTGACGCAGTCGGGGGGCAGCAGTTCCCCAACCACTCTGCAGTTGGCCACCAACTGGGCAAATTGGCAGGGAAAAAACACTCCTTGTTGAGCCCAATTTAATCGCAAATTGTCCTTTATCAGCGTCGAGGGTTCTGCCGTATTAAACGGCCACTAATTGAGCATTAACTAAGCTTAGGCAACGCACAAACAGGCTTTCTAATGGGATTAGAGTTGGGGTTAAGGTTAGGACCGTTATTAGCTTCAAGGCTTGGCCAGACTTAATTACTGTCCAAATTAAAAGGTGACGGTGTTTCATGTGACGTCTTAAGATATTGTAAGTCACGAAGTCTGTGCTGGTTCAAGGAGTTTAAAATATGAGAGCACAATGAATGTTATTGGGAATGATGACGTTAAAAACCCTGTGAACAGAACCACCGAAGAACGTAATAGGGCATACTGCGCTTAAATTTAAAACTGTGCTTAAAGATCCGTTTTTTTCTGAAGAAGATGGTGAAGTCTCAGAGACGAATTACATCAACCCATGTCATTCTCATAATTCCTGCAAACATGAGTGAGGAATTGCATGGCCAAAATATTTAAGCAAATTTTAGTTTACCAGGTAGGGGCCCACTGAGTTATATCGCTCTTTTTCGGAAGCAACCTGGCCACAGATGATAGCTCAAGGAAGCGGCTTATTATCATGTGACTATTTATAGCAGCCAAATACTCTAAAACGCATGTTGTTTCTAAATGTGGAGGGAAAAAACCGGAGAACCCGGAGAAACATCCATGCGACCACGGGGAGAACATGCAAATTCCAATTATATAGGCGCTAGGGTTGGGATCAAACCCACGACCTCCTGTATACCAGGAGAGGTAGTTAACATTGCCACCGTGGCGAGATGTATATTGCTTGTTGCAGAGGTTCATAGTTGGAATACAGCAGTCGCCCTGATTATCACTGTGTTATTAAGCGTAATAATACTGGAGCTAGGGTCCAAATTTGCTAAATACAGAAATATGTGAACCACAAACTACTCATCTTCTTGGTTCTTTCGGTTAAGTCACGTAGAATGGAAATAATAAAATAATAAAATAAAACATAATAAAATAATTCTCACAGCGTCTCCCTGACAGACCTGGTCTTCACTTGAGGACGGCTGCTTGCGTTGTGGCCGAAACATCGTGAGAATTGTTTTATTATGTTTTATTTTATTATTTCCATTCTATGTTACTTTACCGAAAGAACCAAGAAGATGAATCCCTGCAGTCACGAAAGCTTTAAATCGAAACACAAACTACTCATTTGGGATTACGCATCGCAGAGATCGCCTCCTCATTGGCAGGCTAATGCCCGTTTGCAGGCTCGGAGTCACCTTGTGCCACACAGGGACAACTGCCCCTTACCCTTTTAAGTAGATGAGATGTGTGATGTAAAGCGCAGAGATGTGATGAGGTGCCCCGTCCTATAGGGTAATATGTCAAAAATAAATCATTATCACGATCGTTGTTGTGGAGTTTGGAAGATTCCGCTGGTGAAACTAAACTCTTGACGCCTTAGCGTGAGATTTTTTATCGCGGTTTTCCCAGTTGGGCTGCATGCTCGCAGGAAATCACTTTGAATGTTCTGTTCGTCCGGATGTTTGGCCAATACCAGTGGCATTGCATGAGTCTTTTTTAGCTATGGGAGGAAACTGCAATACCCGGAGGAAACCCATGCAGAAGAGGGGAGAGAACATCAACTCCACACAGAATGGCACCCGAGTCGAGAATTGAACCCAGGCCCTTCTCGCTGTGATGAATGAATGATACCATTCCTCCACCCTGCCGCCCATTAATGCCAGAGTTGTGAGAAGGAGGGCCAGAATAACATTGCATTATTAGCAAGGGAGGATTTTAATGGACTGCCAAATCACTGGAGGAAAGTGGAGAGGCCAAGCGTAATGTCTCTCTTAATGTACAGTTCAGAGAGCGTTGGACTTGAATAAAGCATCTGAACCATACAGTTTCATGCATGCAGAGGACAATAGCAATTTTATCCTAACTATTTAAACAACATTGTTTCTATTTTACCAGGCAGGCAAGGCTCTCTGAGCTATACAGCTCTTTTTCAGAAGCGACCTGGCCACAAATGATAGCTCAACGAAGCGGCTCATCGCGTGTAAATTTATAGCAGCCAAATGCTCTCAGCGCACGTTTCTAGACGCATGTTTCTAAACATGTTTCTAAACTCGCGTTTCGAGTAATAATAATTTATGGTAGGAGCACGCAAACGACTGAGAAGAACGGCCATCAAATGTTTCAGACGCAATTATGAAGAGGCGGTTGAGATGGCTTTGGTTCGGGTGCAGGGTGGAAGAGGGCGGGTTGCTCACACAGGCATGGATAGTGGCACCCTGAGGCCGGTCACCCAAAGGGAAGACCTGGAAGAGCGAGCCATGAAGGTCGGTATCGACTTTGCGACTCCTTAGGGGAGGGATCTACCAGGAGGACGTGGGAAGATTTGTGACAAGTGGTGCCTTCGATGGCAACGGCTGTTTTCACCTCTGGACCTATTGACTGATAAAGCTCTTTAGACTTTTTTCTTGACTGAAATCAACATTGCACAAAATCCAGCGTTTTGCTGCACATGATTTGAGATTTTTATGAAACCTACACAGTAATAAAACACAGCATCTGTTTTGAGTGTTAATACAGTATTTATCATCAAAAACATTTAGGCACTTGACTACTGGTGGTGTAAACAGCTATTACCAACTTCTTGGTTCTTTCGGTAAAGTCATGTAGAAGGGAAATAATAAAATAATACAAATAAAACATAATAAAATAATATAAAATAATATAATACAATAAAAAGATATATTTTTATTATTTTATTATTTCCCTTCTACGTGACTTTACCGAAAGAACCAAGAAGATGAATCCCTACAGTCACGAAAGCTTTAAATCGAAAGCTTTTACCAATTCTAACACTTCATTTTGCCAATTTCGGCAGTGGCGATATTGAAACACCAGGCGGCAGTGTTGATCCATATTTAAACAACAAACAAGTCAGCTTTGCTCCAGATCAGCGGTTCCCAACTTTTCGAGTGTGCGGACGCCTTTTCGACATACGTATACGTATGTCGAACTTGTTTGCGCACCGTACGTAGCCGACCGTGCTAGTTAGGGGGTCCATGGACCATAGTTTGGGACCCCCCCCCCCCGCTGCTCTCGAACGCCTGCCCGTAACGCGGTTGTACTTTGAAAATGCGATGACTGAACACCGTCAAGGAAACCTCTGCTTCTTTCTGCAAAGTGGATCCGATGCAATCGCGTGCATTCCGGGCGGCGCTGGTCGTGGATAATATCAGTTTAGCGACGCTGCTCTCTCTCTCTTGCGACGTGCTTCTACGCTCGCGTTCCAGGTTTTCAGGTCATTGAACAGAATTGGAAAAATTCGAGCCCATGTACGAAATCTCAGACAATGGTCGTTCATTTCGGATTAATCCGAAAACGTGACGTGACAGGAAGTGATGTCACACCGATGATGTGAGTTGCACGGGTTTGAGGTCACTACTGTTAGCACAAAGACATTTAAAGTTATTACATCAAGTAAGTGATTCCCAAAAAGATCTCGGGCTGTCCTTGAAAGTCTGTAAATATGACCCGTTTAAATCAAAAACTCACCCCCAATGCTCATAGAACATTATTACACACGTACCTGCTTACCGAAAGAACCAAAGAATAACTTACCTGCTTTTTGAGCTTACGAGATGCTTAAGCTCAAAGCAGTTTGAGTAAAGCCACATCCTACGTTGATGATAAATTCAGCCATGAAAAGTCTCTAGCCACTGGTGGGGTGGGGTAGGAGCTTTATCGGTCAGAATTTGATCAACACATTGGCACCTTTAAATAACATCTGTGCCAATGTGACACATTCTTGGTCAGGTGGTGGAGGGTGATTGACAACGATGTTGATGTAAAACTATCACGTGGCTTAACCAAAAAACAAACATGGATTTATGGATCAACAATAAGGACTAGAAACCCAGATTTACGAGCGCCACACTGATTGCGCTCCCTCTATAAAATGGCTTTTGTCCAAAGTGTCAACAGAGTTCTGCAGAATAAATATTTGAGCAAACAAATACTCGAAATTAATCGTAGACTTTTCCCGATGTGTTTCCGGGTTGTTACCTTTGTGTGTGTGTTTTGATCGGGCACAAAGTCCGACGTTTTGCCCCACACACTGGTAACTGCTGCAGGAACCGCAAAGAACATCCACAGGTACCCACTGGGGAATCAATTAAATGTTGTAAGGACTTCTGTTGAAAATGCCATTTTTATTAGCTAATTGCTGAATAATTTAGGCACAATGTCCTGTAGGAATCAAGTAGAAACATTTACTGGAGCTGGCATAGTCATGTCACTGTGGTCTGATATCACATAAAATTGCCAGGTTATATAAGCCTGCCAATATTACATTTAAATAAAAACTATGAAAGTTGGAATTTTTTTGTACTTAGACCAAAATATATTTAAATTGTGTATTTTTGCACAAATGCTCTTGGCAAAATTTGCCGGCTTAATGTAATCTTGTCATGACCATGCACATTTGCAATATTCGCTTAATTCAGGGTTCTTATAGCAATGCCTCTTTTACCATAATGGAATTTTTATGGTCCAATAAAATTAATTTAAAACTCATTAAATCTGCTCAAACACTCCAGCCAGTGCCCATTAATGTGGCTCAATTTGGCCCAGAAGTTGAATTTTAAATATGCAAAAAAAAACCTGCATGAAAGTGACCATCGTTATTGAAAAGTAAAATGTGGGCGATTGCTCTCGTAATATTTTTTCTCTAGCTAAGGATGGACGTGCGTAGTTATACATTATTGTCACCCATTGTGGCTGACATACAAAAAAAGTGGGAGTAATGTGTTTCATTAAAGTCAGGGCACGGTGATGGTGGGATTCTGAGGATGCAGGGTGGCTCAGGTCAAAGCGCTGAGCTGTTACAGGTCCTGGGGCGCCACATTGGCGAGATGTTAACTACCTCGCCTGGTATGCAGGAGGTCGTGGGGTTTGATCCCAACCCTGACGCCAGCTGCTGTATATTTGGAGTTTGCATGTCTCTCTCCCCGTGGTCGCGTGGATTTTCTTCCGGGTCCTCCTGTTTTTCCTTCTACGTTTAGAAACACGCGTTTAGAGGATTTGGCTGCGTGAAATTTCCACGTGATAAGCTACTTCGCTGAGCTATAATTTGTGGTTAAGAAAAAAGCAAGAAAAATGGTTTAGTCCTAGGTTCAAATCCAGGCGGTCACCTATTGCCTCTAATAAACCGCAGTTGCTTGTAATAAACTGGATTTGCAACGGTAGAAAAAACATCGCTCTCATTTTTGTATTTGGATTGTCAACCAACACCGGGTAAAACAACATGTGCACCTATTGTTCTCTTTTAGCCCCGCCCATCCCCCCCAACACGTTCCATTCATTGGCTACCACATTCAGATAAGCCCCTACCCCCCCCTTAACTTGTATTTAAGAGCTTGTCTCTTGGAATTTTGCCTCACTTGATACAGTAAATCTTAGCTGTGACGGTCCCACCTGATGACGGAGACTTGTGTTGCCTCCGAAACGTCGTGATTTATTATTTAATTTCTATTATTATTTATTATTATTTATATTTACCTACGTGACTTTACCGAAAAAACCTAAGAGTAGAAAAAACATCACCCGACAATCATTCCTTTCTGTGGCAGAGCAAGTGGAAAAGCGCCGCTACACACTGTGTCGACTCGTAGAGGCTGCTTGAAAGGATTTCTGAGATAGCTCTGCGTCATCGACTTCTGTGGGCTCTTTTGTAACGTGAAAGGCGACACTTCGCCGCGAGACATCTGGATGGCTTCTTCGTCAAAAACGCCCATAGCAGTTGGGATAGAATTGGGGCAAAAGACGAGGGGTGGGGAGTGACTTTGTGAAGTAATGTTGGCCACTCAGTGATTGACAGATAAAATGGAGGTACCAATGCATTGCAGACAACCACTTGCCTTGCAATGTTGTACCTGAAAGAGCCAGTACAGCATAGAGCTGCATGGTGGGTAGTAGAGGCAGTGCAGATGCATTGATTGCATTGTACTTATATAATTCCGTGTCGCCATACACAACGACGAACACTGACCAGCGTGGTGAAGTATGGTCAGTCATCCTCACGACTGACGTGGCGATGGGGAGGTCGTCATCTATACTCTTTGGTTTTTTCGGTAAAGTCACGTAGGTAAAAATAAAATACAAAAATAACAACTTTTTATATTTCGATTTAAAGCTTTCGTGACTGCAGGGATTCATATTCTTGGTTCTTTCGGTAAAATTCTGTATTATATTATTATATTATTTTATTATATCATTTTATTATTATATTACTTTGTTTTATTTTTATTATTTCCCTTCTACAGCGACTTTACCGAAAGAACCAAGAAGATGAACTTTTTATATTTTTTATTTTATTTCTCTTTTTATTTTATTTTCACCTACGTGACTTTACCGAAAAAAATCAAAGAGTATGAATCCTTGCCGTCATGAAAACTTCAAATCTAGAATTAGGTCGTCATCGAGCATTGGATTGACAAAAGAGCCGGACACACATGTACATTTTCAGCTGAAATTTCTAGAAAGAATAAATCTTAGCCTGTGAACGTGTGGTTGATGCGTTTCTCCTGAACGCAAGATGCAGGTTCTCAAAGGGCCCTGTTGGGAGCACTGGCATCGTGGTGACGTACTTCACTACGAACCCGGTGACCCGAGTTCGATTCTTGTTCAGAGCCAACCGGTCCCAGGGCCTCCCCAATCTCAACTCAAAAAGAGTAAAATTAGTACCTGGTGTGGTGCAAACATCAGCAATGGGGAGACAAAGGCTGCTGGCCATCCACCCCCCCGTGTGCCGTGCCGGCCTTAATAGGTGCTCGCTAACACTTGCCCCAACAGTCTGTTTGCAGGTATATTGGGGGGGATATTTGTCTTTGAACACACAAGGTGACCCCACAGATACGAGTTGTCAACTCTCTCGAACCTGAAGGACTCCAGCACGGGATATTGATTTTTAAATTAAAAAAATAATTATCTCATCTTAAGAATGTGGTAAGATTGAATGTTTTAAAGGATGATGGTCTAAATATGTCAATAGTTCCTGGCTTATATGAGCTTACTGGGGGGGTCAAAGCAGTCAGCCATACATTGTGCAGTGGTTAAGCTTTGAGCTGCACGGACAGGTGTTGCCATGGTTATACGTCACAATGATATGCTGTACAAAGTTGTTGGCATTTCGGAGAGTGACATAACACTATGTGCAGAAACACAGATATACATGTGTAGTGACGCAGATCGGAGACAGTAATACTTGGAGTCATTTATTTTATTAAACAAGCACCATCGGGATAACACACACACACACACCCTACTTGGGTGCACACTATTATTATTCTTAGGTTTTTTCGTTAAAGTCACGTAGGTAAAAAATTTAAATTAATAAAAGTAAAATAAAAAAACCCTAAGAATATGAATCCTTGCAGTCACGAAAGCTTCAAATCTAGAATTCACACTTATTATTAAGACCGTCTATTGTCGACGGCACTACTTAGTTAGAACAGTTGGTAGGCTATCTGACTAACAGCACCCCGGGATCGTGAAGACGTACACGACGACGAGATGGCGACGACGATGATCTTGAACAGCACGACGGGGATTCCACTTCCAGCAACAGCCCCGAGCCTCCGCTCAGGGCCCCCTCTTTTACTCCCAGCGTGGCCTTGTTCCGCCCCGGCCACGCCCCCCTTCTGGAACCTACTAGCGGGTTCCCGGCGCTCCCCGATGGGCCCCTTCTGTGACCTTTCCCCGAGATTGTCCCCCTATCGAATATATCGTGGCCTGCCGACGTGAGTACTGCCGTGCACTGCAGTTACCCTTTTCCGCCAGCAGCCAGCGCTATTCCACTACATGTTCGGTTTTTAAAAAGTAGAAAATATCTATTTTTGATGTGCCCAACCAAGAACTCTGCATTACAATCGATGCCCTGGTGGGAGATGCTAATAGTTATAACTGCCAGTGAACGGCGGCATCGACGATGAAAATCGTACAAATATAGCGTTAGGTTTTCTTTGGGTCTTTCGGTAAAGTCACGTAGATAGGTTCAAAAAAAATAACAACTACGTTTCGATCGCAACACAAGCGGTCGTCTTTATCGAAAGACCCAAAGAATAGGAATTCCTGCAGTCACGAAAGCTTAAAGTCAAGATTTAACGTTGGGTTGTACAAAAAACATTCTCGGTGTTTACTTTAGTGACTTTGCACCTGAGGTGTGGACTCGAGTCATGTGACTTGGACTCGAGTCAGACTCGAGTCATGAATTTGATGACTTCAGACTCGACTTGGACTTGCATAACAATGACTTTGTCCCACCTCTGAGGTGTGGACTCGAGTCATGTGACTTGGACTCGAGTCAGACTCGAGTCATGAATTTGATGACTTCAGACTCGACTTGGACTTGCATAACAATGACTTTGTCCCACCTCTGCTTTGCACTGCTATATAAATTAAGACGTGGAATAATCCATAAATTCATTAATATACATATCTCTGCTCATCAAGTTTCAAGGTTAAGAAGGTATGTTGTTCAAATAGTATACTAAATGTTGTATGCAATGGCAGTTCACTCAGCCTGTCATAAAACGAGTACAACTTTTTACAGAAGTCAAAAGTAGTTGGCCTATGACTCCGCTCCCTGCCATAGGAATTTGAAATTTCCACCACTGGCTCCGCTTCAAATACCACCCGCCGATGACATTCGTTATGACTGGGAATTGAAAACGGTTCACGGGGTTCATAGCGCAGTGCACCAACCAATGCACCACCATGCCAACCCATTTTCCTTGAGCAAAAATGACAGTATATTAACTCGGACAATAACCGTTAACATATCCTCCCCTCTTTCTGATGTTGAGCAAAGTCAGACATCACCCCGCTGGAAGGATTATACAGTGGTAGCCAAACTTATTGTTTAGCAGCACATGGCCAGTATACTGAGATGTAATGGCTTTTAGATGCGATACAAACCAACATCGTATTGGTAATGAGAAAGCAGCCGGAAAATATTGGTGGAAGGTAAATGCAGCCCTGAAATTGTTTGCTCATTCTTAATTATGGAGCTTTCGTGACTGCAGGAATTATTCTTTGGTTCTTTCGGTTAAGTCACGTCTAAAGATAAAATAATACATTACAATAAAAGCATATTACGACGTTTCGATTGCAACACAAGCAATCATCATCAGGCAAAAAGGAATAGCAACAAAAATCTAACTAGAAAACTATAGACAGACATACAAGCAGACAGACATCACAAGGACACACAGAGAGAGGACACATATCGACACAAAGAGAGGGGTCGTTTCTGTGACGGTCCCTTAAATATAGATCGGGGGGCAGGGACGGAGAGAGGGAGGGGGCAGAGAAAATTAGCATATCAATGAGTGGCAAAGTGCTGCTGCTGCTGCTCAAGTAAGATGACGACGTGGCACGGCACGCAAGCTTGTAAATTAGGAGAAAGGCACACTAAAATTAAATAACCTCGCAAAATATCGAAATGTGATGTAATACAACACAGAGAGTCTCATGCAACTGCTGGTGGTAGGGGTCACCACTCAGAGAGCGAAGCTCAGGATATGCCTCGTGCAAGGCATTTTCAGCCAAATTCTACTTTCCAGATGTCTTGGAATTGTCGGGAGTTACTCACTCTGTACACGACAAGCAAACCTACCCAGTCTAAATTCATATTGGTTGGAGCCTCCTGATTAATGTGTCCATCCGTCGTGCAGGGAGGGGCTGTGTGGGGAGGGGCTGGGTGTGGAGGGAGGGTCTGGGTGGGGAGGGGCTGGTCACCCCGTGGTGCCCTTATAAAACTCAACGTTTAACCTACTCACGCCGGCTTGTGCTCGCCCTCAGTCGGGCATATTTGCGGAATACACCACGCCGCCGTTGACCCTGGCCATTGACCGAACAACCCAACGTTCCTACCAGCTCCCTTCGCAGGAATGTGTTTTTTTTTATTAAACAAAACAGATCGGGACATTTCAAATTCGGAGAGAATGTAACATTTTATTTCACACATGCTGTACAAATCCTAAATACAGGGGACTTTTTTTAAACAATTAATAAAGCGATATGTCTATGTACAAGCTTCAAGGTCGACAACGTAGCAGGAAATGCACTGTGAATAAAAGAGAAAAAGGTACCAAGACAAATAAAAATCATAATATAACATCTGAAGAAAAATACTTGTTGATTAAATCCCATTAAAGCACGCACAGGGTTTCGAAAGCCGCTGTCCATGTCCTCATGCGATCAGCTTTAGTGCTGTTGCTCGTCAGGGCAACGTAAGATTAATTAGGCCTAGTGCTTTAATTACGATGAAGGCACGGATCTAGAAAGTAGTAGTAATTGGTAAATTTATCGATTAAATTTAAGACGTCAACAAAAAAATATGTATAGAAGGCCAATGACCAGGTCCAAATTTGGTAAAGAAATGGTGCAGGTTTTGTGCAAACTGTGAAAAGTGTTGCTGTTTTGTGTTTTAATAGAAAGAGCTAGAGTGTGCATCATGAAGAGCAATAAAATAGAAAACAATTAATTTGCAAAAACCTTTTCATCTATACAAATATACAACACTGTTATTTATCTTACTTTCTTTCCTATTCGTTTTTTTATACACACGCTGTACACGGATTTTAAAAGAGAAGTCCGTTTGTTTTTATTTCAGCATCGTCGCGGACCTCCGTGCTTTTCGCGACTTCCATCGACGCTTGAGATCCAGAACAGGGAAAACCGTTGCTCTTGTAAAGTCGTCCTTCGACTGGCACTCCGTTCACTGCCAGAGGGACATTGTAGGCCTGTAGTGTTGTTCAGTACCGATGTGTATTGTTCAAAAGAGTGATGTTGCAACTGAGGTAGGGGAAAGCATTTCACAAACTGGCTGCAACACTTCGTAGTACCGTTGTTGTCTTGGAAATCCTCTCCAACTGTGAATTCATATTTCCACGTTTTTAGAACATGTGGCTAGTCTTGGCGCTATTCAAGTCGTACAGCCTTCCTATCTCTGCTGAGCAGTACCATTAGTCGTGCTAAGCAAGTACCAGCGCAAGTACCGACAATTCAGGGGTCACGCCCTTTGACGTACAAACACTTTCGCAGGATGCCAAGTACTGTTCTTGCTTGCATCGCGCAACCGTTGTGACACAGGCTTGCTGTGCTTTGCAACGCTGAGCTCACACGTACAACTGAAGCCAAAAACTTAAGAATAAGTTACCATCCCAAGAATCCTGGGCCAGGGTATGGGGAGAAACATATAATGCTTTCTTTCTGTGCAGTTTGACAAACCGTGTTTCCTGCGTCATTGCAAATAAACGGCAGCGGCGTTAACAAGTACCAACTTGCGGTCACGTGACGGCAGCTGTTTACAGTCTTAAGCCGCTTAAGAGAAGGTCCGCTACCCATCTCTCTCGGTGAGCACGATGGGCACGGGGTGCTGCACGTCAGTCCACGTGTCCGAGACGCGGCTCGCCGGCCGCTCTACGTCTTGATTCGTCTCGGTTGTGGCTGCGAGGCTTCCCTCGTTCTCTGTCCGAGTGGTTCGCTGCGGCCCGTCGTCTCGGCGGCTGGGGGAACCGCCGCCGCTGCTGCCGCCACCGCCGGAGCAGCGACACCGCCGTCTGGGAACGGTGGCTCCTCGACCTGACCCCCGGGCGGGGGCTGGCGGGGGCAACCGAGCGCGTGAGTGTCGGCCGGGGAGCGCCGCACCGAGCGCGCGCATGCCTCTGTAACGTTGCACGCACAAGGAAGGAGAGCGATGTTGGAACGGTTAGCTTCGCAAAATCAAAAGTGTGAGATTTGCGGTTCATCTTCGCCCAAAACAGCCAAAAGGTACCGCCATGCCGATTAATTATTCCCACCCTTCCCCACCCGCTGTTGGTGAAGGGTGCGTCGGTATGTTTTGTCCAACATTTTTACCCACACTAATTGAGCCATAGGGAGGTGCTTGCCTTTTATAGCTGCTCTGACCCAGTGGTGGAAATTGCAGTCTTTCCCAAAGCAGAGCCATTTCTGACAGTACCCACAAGTGCAGGGCCAGCACAACCCACATGGATAACTACTGCACTGTCCTTGTAGAACCTATGTTAATACACTGTCCAAGGTACTCGTTTTAAGGTGGAGTCAACTTAGGGGAGATCCAGTTTAAATTACAATTGAAGGTGGATGTCCATCAGGAAATCTAATCCAGGTTTATGGGTTTTGCAGCAAAATTCAACACCCCCTTAAGCCACACACGCATACACAAACCAGTACTTCCTATGCAAGTAAGCTGACAAAATGGTATGCAGAATATTTAAACACTCCAGGGTCATCAAAAACATTATACTTGGTTCTCAAGCAACGTCAAGCGTGATTAATACCGCGGCTAAAAATATCTGACCCAGCGATGTCCACAGGCGACCATGTTTGTTAATTCATTATTTTACAGGAAGGCGGTGATTAATCAAATGTTGGCTTCCAGCAAAACAAATCTGCTTTCTCCGGCATCAAGTTCATAAACTGTGGTTCAGTTTCCAACCAAGGCTTGTACCTGAACACCTTTGGTGTTTTAAATTGGGACACCCTGTCTGTGGAGCCATTCATAAATAAGAACTTTTTTTAAATTGAAACAATTCCATCCATTCCCATTAGCTGCGATCAACTGATAATTCACAGGACAATCATCTTCAACTGGTTTACTTAGATCGTGACTGTCCCCAACATAGGAATGTGGAATTTCCAATACAGCGTCAAGGTATCCAAAGACGGGCGCTTACCCCCATAATTTGAGGACACTATTTTAGTCATCTTATCCTTCAGGGGTGTAACGTTTTACTATTTGGCGAATGTTGAATTTAGTTACTCATTTTAGAGATCGTGTTTCGTCATTTGAAAAATAGTCGGCCATGTGTGCTGGGAAATTACTTCACCCACTTTTCAACCGCTCACTTTTTGCCGCATACAGAGGCCACTGGGAGTTCCCAAGCTAAACTACAACAGGGCTTTAGAACAATTGAGATGGCATGCGATGGAGAGAGACATTTAGGCACCTGGCTGGATCCAAGAACCCCCTCACACGGCCGTAGTAACCTTGTCACCCAGCCCACCCACCCACTGGCCCATCCCTTACCGTCGGCGCACTTGGATGGGCAGCCCTTCCAGCTGTCGGTAGGCCCCGCTAACCGGTCGTGGTTGCTGGGATAGATGTGGCTGCCATTGCTGGTGGGCGGCGAGCACGCGGAGTCGGGCTGTGGGGCCATCCCGTCGTCCGAGCTCCCCCCGCCGCCGTCCTCGTCTTCGCTGATGACGTCGTCACAGTCGACTGGGTTTCCATTTGGGAGCAGGGCCGCGTCTGAAAAGCGAGCAGACATTAATCATATAAATTAACCGAGTCCGTCCCTCTGCAGAATCACCGTTGATATCCCACAAAGCTGTACTCATGTTAATGACCCCGGACGAAAAGGAATGGATGTGTACGACCCACGACCGGGATTTGAACTGTAGTGTAAGGTTGCGATTGCGAGTGATGCACTTGAACCAGAGAAGCCACGCGCGTACCCCTGGTCATGTCGGCGGCTTGCTGCCTTGCCAGATGGCCCCGGGGCTCCCGCTTGCTGTACAGCACCCTGAGCTCGGCTCCGCTCGCCTGCGGCTGAAAGAGGAGGGGCCCGGCCGGAGAGTCCGCGTCGGATTCCATCTCCACGTGGCAGTGACCGCCGCCTGCACGGACGGAGCGAGAGAGACTCGTCAAACGCACGCCAACGATTTCTTTGCGAGGTACCCGTACAGCGTTGCCTCCTCGCATGCCCTGTGTGTCCTTCGGCTTCCTCCCACAATGCGAAACACCCAATAATAATGTGGCCAAACTTATAATGCACAACGCGCTGGAAATATTATTGACAAATCAGTGAAGCTTCCCAGTTTACTTTATTAGTGACAGTCGTGAAAAATGCAAGGCTGAAAAAGACTTACACTGCTGCGTGTTCTAGTTGACAACCACATGACCAAAGCATAATAATGTAATTTATTTATCTATTCGCTCACCGAGTCTCAAGGCTCTTTTCAGGAGGGTCCTGCACTGGGATGTATGGCCAATTCCTTTTTAACCCTTTCCCGTTATAATGATGTACGTATACGTCATCGTAACTTAACCGGAAGAAAAAATAAAATAACTTTACTGGTACCGAGGCTTCCCACAAGGCCATGTGGGAGAGCGTGGCACAGTTTAGCACCAACTACTATAGAGTGCGGTCGTGTCACTCCAGCTCTCTATTGTGAGTACAATGGCTCTATGCCTCTGAATCAAATTAATGCTGAACCGCTTGTGCATTCCGAGATTACTTTTTTTATTTACTTACAAACGTCTCGGACAAGGAAAGGGTTAAGGAACATTTTGCAAGTGGAAGGAAACCTTGAAGAAGGACACTGTTCGAAGTGTTCGCGCAATTTTAATTGATTAAACTCAAGCATCGTTGCGTGCCTAGTAAATAACAATGGTGACAGCAGTGAAGGTGAGGACATGGTTGATTGCGCAACAGCAAAGCAAAGAATCTGTGTTTGCGTGTCAACTCACCACCACCGCGGTGCTGTGCCAAGTGTCCATTGGGTTGCAGAGCCCCACTGTTGGGCTGGTGGTTGGGACCAACGTCGCCAATCTGCCCCAAGACGTCCTGTCGCTCGGACAGCGCCCCTTGCGATGAGAGGCAGCTGGGCACGTCCGGGGGCACCATCGTCTCATCTGCGTCGTGGGTGACACGCACGGGGGGGGTAAGGCTTTAATCCACTACGATAGGCCTAAGCGAATGACAAAAATCTTTTTGGTTCTTTCGGTAAAGTCACGTAGAATGGAAATAATAAAATTAAAACATAATAAAATAATTCTCACGACGTTGCGGCCACAATGCAAGCAGCCGTCCTCAGGTGGAGAACAGGTCTTTCGAGAAGACAGACCTGAGGACGGCTGCTTGCGTTGTGGCCGAAACGTCGTGAGAATTATTTTATTATGTTTTATTTTTATTATTTTATTTCCCTTCTACGTGACTTTACCGAAAGAACCAAGAAGACGAATCCCTGCAGTCACGAAAGCTTTAAATCGAAATTGAATGACAAAAAGTCACATTCGTCAACAGTACTGCCTTAAAAGGAAACTGTATGTAGAAAAGGTGATGGAATTGGCAATGGCCATTCTTCATAGCAGAAAAATGGAATTATGGATTTGTGAAACTTAAACCCACATGCCTATGAGGTGGGCAGCAGATGGAATATGAGCATGTGGATTCATTAGCCCATCTGTACAAACCCTTGGGGTGTTTATCATCTCATATGCCTGGGTTTAGGATAGTGAAATATTAACAATGAGGCTGGTTAATTTACATTGTTGATTAAATTGTACTTGGCAGTGCTGGATAGATGAAGGTGGAAAGTCCTTTAAATACTGTTTGTTCCCATTAGAGAAAGTGGCATCCAAAAAACAATTGCCACTACACAAACATGTCGGTAGCGAGGTTGTGTGTCCCACATTGGTCAACGTGATTTTCAATCTTCCTTCGTTTAGAAGGCATGGGGGTGGGTAAACTTTGATCACAATTACAGCATTATTCGCTGAAATTACATTGTGATTGTAAATCACATTAAATTATGTAATCACGATTTGCAATTGACCCCAGCTCCGGTGATATAATTGCAGCCCACTTCTGTCAAGTGACAAATGCTCAAATTTGTGATGTACACAAACCTTGTCTATTAGGCGTCATTTACAAAACGGTCCCTCTCTGGCATTAGCGCAAATGAAGTGTGCCTGAGCACACACACAGGCGGGCGAACGCCGTGTATTGCAAAAGTTAATCTATAATTGAGGGTTTGTAACAAAAAAATCAATCACAGCAACAAGCTCGCAGTGTGGCTGTATGTAAAAACATTTGTATTTCATCGTGCCATTACAAAACTGGCTTGGCTGCTGGATTGTGTGGTTAGCGGTGGGAGGGGCTCGTATAATACATCCTTTGTGCAGCTGTAATCTGTGGTTGAGAACAGCCCAAAGGTCTGATATGTAAAAATCAGCCAAGAGGCCTAAATATTTGCTCACCTGTGTGAATGAGAATTCTCCTATTTCCCTCGCGTCAAAAGCCGCATTGAATTGAGTGCGAAATCAACACTTTAAACACTCGCAGAGCCTTATCGTACCGTTGGCACTCAAATCGATGTGTGCTCTGTGGTATTTTCCTATTCTCTTTGTCAATAAGCAGTGTTTGGCGGCTGTTGTACCGACTACCTGATCTAACACCCGTGGGATTCTGAAAGTCCCTTTAAAGTAATATTCCCGTTAATAAGGTTGTACATTGATGATGGATGGTCTGAAACTAACACACACTTTGTTCCTCACTTATAGACTCAACTGGCTTTCCTTAAGGGTTCGTATATTTCAAGCAGAAATAAGTATGGTCTTGATCGTGTATCTAAGTATGCATTTTAATACGTGACTGCAGTGAAGTCAATAGTGAACACAAGGAAGTCAAGGGGCCGACTTTTTATCTTCCCAATGCTAATGTTTACACACTACACCAGGTCCTCATTTGAGTCAACGTAGGGGAGGCCCAGGACCAGCCTAGATATTCGTCACTGATATTGGCCATAAGCGGGACTCAAACTCAGGTCGTCGTTTGTATAGCACAGCGCACGAACCACAACATTACTGCACGCGTACCCACACACACGTTCGTTCATACTCCAAACGGTCTGCCCTGTGACAACACCCACGCGCACCTGGCTGGGTTTACTTTAAATCCAAGAACAGAAATTCCAAAGCTTGATAAACAAAGAAGAGAGATTGCTTGGGTCCAGTGCAGCTGGTTACCTTCCTGAGGTCCCACAAGGGTGAAAAATACTGAAGTTCTCAGAAGCAAATTGTAAAGTACTTAACCCAAGCAAGCCTCCATGGAGTCTGGTTTAAATGGACTTGATTAGGATGGTTCTGATTTGGGATATTAAACCAATTTCCTACGTAGCACTTTTTTTTAGTGAAGGCAGTTGAGCAGTGTCCTGAGGATACCCACTAATATTTCAGGGTGGGGCCTAAATTTCGTACACAGGTAGACAATGCAATTGAACTGCCTAATACACACTGTTGTTAATAATTACAGGTGGATGACTGGTGGACTTAATGTCTTCATCAACCAACCCAAGTCACCAAGATAACAACCGTGAGTCCACCACAACCAGAAAACAACGGTTATAGCATCTGCCTTGCTCACCAGAGCAATTGGGGAGAGCTCATCCCCCTGTTAGTGACCCTAAGCCAAAGGGGGAAGATTCTGCATTATCGTGGCAGGGGCCAGTTTGTTTACGCATAGGACGACAATTTTGTCACTCTGGGCCCGATGCACGCCTTTTTGTCTGATAGGCACAGAAAATGCGCTAATGTCCCTGTCGCGATCATCCGCGTGAATCTGGCGCTTGTCTCGGCTTGAATCTCAGTGGAGAGCCACCGAGTGTGCAATGACCCCAAACTGCAGAGGGGACGACAGTGAAAGCGCTGTGTGTGTTTGCAGCAACGCACTTCTCATCTCACCCGTGTTGGTGGAGCTGTACTCCTCGCTCTTGCGCCGCGTGTGGTAGATGATGATGACCCACACGAGCGAGGTGCCCACCACGCAGCACACCACGGCGATGGTCACGATTCCCAGCACCGTGCTGCCATCGTCAATCTTTAGGGGTGTCGCGGGCTCGCAGTTTGGAGACGGCGTCACTGCGGCACAGAGACCACGCTTAGGTTATATTACACGTCGCGTCCCAACGCTTACTTTACCATCTGTGGCTACTACATCTTATTTCGAAGGCAAGATGCCTATTCATTATTTTAACACTGGGATGAATGTAATGTTGTAGGGGTTTTGGACCATAGCCATGATAGACTGTTGGGGCAAGTGCTGTCTGGTAAGCACCTACTAAGGCCGGCACGGCACAGGACGTGGTTGGTAGCTAACACCATGCCTTGTTGTCCGCTCCCTTACACAGCGCACCAGGTACTCATTTGAGGCTGAGTTTACAAGACAAATGATCCCTCGTATAGCCTCGGTAGACTGTTGGGGCAAGTGCTGTTAGCGAGCAACTATGAACACCGGGTCAGAGTTGACACACACACTCGTGTTGCCTCCACCTTTGAGCACGATGTCTCCCCGCTCCGTGCCGAGCGTGTTGGACATCTCGCAGGTGTAGCGCCCAGCGTCCTCCGCGCCGGAGCCCACGATGATGAGCAGCTGGTTGCTGGCCGTGAAGAAGTGGCGCTCCGTCACGCTGAGCACGCCGCCGTCCTTGGTCCAGGAGATCTTGGGCGCGGGGCTCCCGCCGGCGATGCACTGCAGCACCGCCGTCTCGCCCACCACCACCGTGCGGTCCTCCAGCGGACGGACAAACGAGGGCGTTTCTAGAAGAGAGGAGGGACCGACATTGCGGGTGAATTACGCTCGTAGCGCGCAAGGGTTTGTTTGTTTGTTTTAATTGACCAGATTGAAACGCTTTCCAACTATGAGGTCGAAAGTGTTCATATGCAGGGTCGCAAAAAAAGTCTTGCGAAGATCATCCAATATGAAATAAACTTCGGCGTTGCCGAGTTTGTGTTACACAGATGATCCTGTTTAGCCAGTTGCGGCGCAACAAAAACGCAAGTATCACAGATAACGACTCCATGAATATTGCACAACTGACAAAACGTATTTGATGGTCATATAAAAAAACACGCAAACAAAACCCCAGTGCAACTAAACTCTAAATTTAGTAACAGTAACATAAATACACGTGTGACAAACAGACTGATGTTAGCTGCTGCAACTCGAGTGGCATGGTCAACACCCACTGGACAACAAAGACAGATCTCTCGTGCAGCCTGAGCAGACTTTTGGGGGTAAGTGCTGTTAGCCAGCACCGATAATAACCTAAGGCCGAGTGAACCTAGGGAAGGCCCAGGATCATGGTCACTGGTACTGGTCATAAGCAGGGAAACGAACTCTGGTTGTCTAGTTCGTAGCGCTACGCTACCCAAGCGTGAAGTTGCCTTCAGTGTGCGAGTGTGTGTGGATGACAAGGCCCCCTCACCGAGCACGGTGAGTGTGGCATTGGCGGTGATGGTGCCGGCGCCGTTCTGCGCCGTGCAGCTGTAAACACCCATGTCCTCAGGCTTCACGTCCATGATGAAGAAGACGTCGTCCTTGGGCATGACGTGCATCCGCCGCTCGCGCGCTGCGGGGAAGTCCGTGCCGCCGTCCTTCTGCCACGCGATCTGCGGCACGGGGTGGCCCTCGGCCGCGCACTCCAACCTCGCCTTGGCTCCTGCGCGGATTGTGATGTCCCTGGGCAGCTTGGCGAAGGACGGGAAGACTGGCGGAGGGGGGAGGAGGGAACGGAGATTGAAATTATGCTTAACACGTACACTCCCGCAGCCAGTATTCGCAGTTGTTTTTTTAGTTAGGCCACAATGTTCTGGCCAAATTTGTGTCGTTAAGAGACATTCGCCACCTGACAAAGATAAGAGGACATCATTCTGGAAGTCATTCCGACTTCCTGGATGTTTTTTCTGGAATTGGCAAACTGAAAAAGTTATAATTGACCGGTTACAATTTAATTAGTTTGGCTGTCAGATGATGGAGGGCCCTTAACAAAACAAGCTCACTCCTATTTTTTTTATTGTTTGTCGTAACTTTGACCCCATGCCCCTATTGGACATCTGTTGAAAAAAAGATTCATAGCTCATCAGATTTCTCCTCGACAAATAAAGATTCGGAATTGGCCAAATCATTGCATGGCCCAACCAAAACGGCAGCAAGTCAAGTCAAGCAGTAAAGTTGAATTAGCCGTCAGTAAATAACAGAAAGGTCTACCCCTCCCCCTCTTTACTCTGAAGGACGACAGACAACAGAAATGTTCAAACTGTTGTACAGCAAAAGCTCTTATCCGGTACCCATGGGGAACGGAGGGTGCCGATTAATCAAATATGCTGGCTATCTGAGAGTAATACTTATGGCGCATAAAACTTTTCAAGAAAGAAACTCGGCCTACATTTTAACTATGATATAGGAATTACTGTACTCTTTTAGAGAGGTACTCGCCAGTCAGTTGCAGAGCATCTTAAGTTCATTGTATAGAGAAGCAGTGGGACTGCTTAAGAGTACAGTAAGTACTGTATGAACAGACCGGCGCTACCAGCGTCCTAAAAATTCCATAAACAATAGATCTACGAGAAGAGCACAGCAGGATGTCGTACAGACGTCGGAATTTTTCCGGATACGTCAAGGAAGATTTATATTGCCAGATGCCAGTTAATAGAGCATTCCGGATATTGTCTGTTCTAAGGCAGTGTCGGAAAGTGAGCGCCCAGCCCCTTACTATTGACAGTGAGCTTGGCCTTGTTGGAGTAGGAGGCCCCGAAGTGGTTGGAGATGACGCACTGGTAGCGGCCTTCGTGCTTGAAGTCCACGCTGATGAGGTGCAGCCGCGTCGTGTATTCCGTCACCTCCTCTTCCCGCTCGCGCACCTGGGGGTTGGGAACACGAAGCCGCTCGTTGCCAAGGTGTTTGGGCGCAGAGAATTCTACCTCGGCCCGGTAGTAATCCCAGCAATTGTAGGGGAAGCGATTGTGAGGTGGTGCTACTCATGTGTATAGTTGTGTGGGTGAGAGGCCGTAGCCTTGTCGCGGACCCACCTGTTGTTACCTTAAGCACAACTAATATTGTCGTCGAGACAAACTTGATGTCGTCAATGTGCATCCAATAATTGACGTGGCATCACATTGCAATGTGATCTAAGTTCAAATCCTGAACTTAGTCTCATATACACATTATCATTTACCACTGATGAATGGGTAACATGGTGGTGACGGTGGTTAACCCACTGCACTGTTAAGCCGTTTGTTGTCCTTCCCACGCACCTCAGATGAGCACACGTTGCCTACGTATGGTGCGAAAGAAGTTTAACATACACACGCTCCAAATGAAACTAAAAAGCTGGTAAAGTTATAATATAATGCCGAGTAAGTGGCGGTGGTTAAGCGGGCGAGTGAAATTGAACAGGTGGCCCCATCTCATTCCTTGCGCAGTGCCAACCACGCCATCAGCCGACATACCGCCCCTCTCCTCTTCACCTGTGCGTAGTTTTCGACGTGGCCGTCCGAGATGACCTCGTTGTCTTTCTTCCAGGAGAAGGTGATGGGCGAGTCGCTGCTGGAGCGAGCCGAGCACACGAACGTCACGTTGCTGCCTCGCAGGGCCATGGTCGTCTCAGGCTGGACGCTGATCTGCGGCTTGGGGAACGTGTCTGCACACCCACCGCAGCAGCAGAACACGGGCGAGACACAGAAAGGGATTCACTCAGGGCTGGCTCGGCTCGGCAAAAAACCACCTGTTCCGCGAGGGACGCTCGCTGGCACAGCTTGGGTGAACCAATGTGAGCTCGGAAAATTCAACACGGCCATCCAAGCATTTCTACCTACCGCACATTAACTGAAGCCATTTTCCTGGCTAACTAATCTGGACAGACTTCAACTTGCACGAGTTGTTATTCACCCAGCCACGTGCCGCCGCAAACACTGACCGCACACGTAGGAGTCGGGCTCCACGCTGAAGATGTCCCTGCCCTTGAGCCACTCGGGGTGAGCGCAGTCGGCCTCGATCGTGTCCCGGAAACCGCGCTCCTCCAGCCACGGCGACAGCCACTTGAGGGTGCAGTCGCACAGCAGGCTGCTGCTGTTCAGCCGCCTGTATGGCGTGGGAGATCCGGGAAAAAAACACACGCAAGGGTGGTTAGGAAGGTTTAGTGCAATGAATACTCAAAGTAAGCTTCAAGTCAAAAACATGCTGCTCCAATCTTGCAAAAAGTTAAAGTCACAAATTTGTCCTGCGCATTTTTTTGTTATGTGGTTCAGAGTAGTGAGGAACCATAGACAAGTGGGAAGGCAGCCACAGAATCAGCGCCAAAAACTGTCCGGAGCTTTGTGGCCCTGAATTGGTATATTCGGCCAATTCCATTAATGAGTGATTAGACATGTGGGACGAAACCCAGGAGTTTGTTGGGGGGGGGGGGGGGGCACAACTCTAAATCCACTTGCTCGCTATATATACTGTCAACTCTGCGCGATTAATGGGAAGGGAGCATGCATTTGCATGATACACCAACCCTCTCCTCCACAGCCTTGAATTACAGGTGTGCAGCAGCAGCAGCAGCAGCACCACCGTGAACTATATATGTCTACATATGTAGACGTGAGCTGTAACCAAACCATCCAGAATGCACCCAATCTTGTCAGATGCTATTCAGGATTTGAGCACAAGTGGTAGGATAGGCAACCACCATGCACAGCAGGTGATTAGAGGCTGGAGGACGATGTCGTAGGCACCAGAGGGCGGTGTAGCATTTGTTGTGCTGTACTCCTACGCCAACACAAATATGCTCTCCACCTTCACCAACCAGCGCTATCGAGCGTGATGAAGACGGTCAAAATAACGGCCATGACCCACACAGCATGACTAATGCTACATTTGTAATCATGGATTAGTTTTGGTGCTACCTTCATTTGTACTCACATTTCTGTCAGGGCTTTCAATGAAGAGAAGGAACCGTCTTGGATGGACATCAAAGCGTTGTTGCTCAAGTCCCTGAAAGGACAGACAGGGAGGTTACTTGACCAGTTTTCACACCGACACCAACAAAACTACTCAATGGAGGTTACTTTAGCAATAAAGACAATTCAACAAAGCTCCAAGTTGTTTAAGTACCCACTTTGTTTCAACATTGTGCTTCCCTATACGCTATGTTCAATGGGTCTACTGATGGGGGTGGTAACAATTATGCACGACTTGGGAGTGTATGGATGATGCAGGTTTGTTTGCCAGGACATTGGCTGGGTTGTGCTGCAGCTGCAAGCATGTTTAACAAGTCTTTGACACTTGTGATTTCTTCAAGGCATCAGTCAATGACAGAGATACCCCATCTTCATAACTTTTGAATGGCAGGGAATCAAATTAAAGAGGTCACCGCCTGCCAATGTTTGCTGATGCCACCACTTATCGCTGTCATTTTCTTTCGCGTGACGGATCCCTTGGCTGTTAAACAGTTAACGAGTGATGTCCGAGACCAACATTTGGCTTCAGGTCTTCACTCTGTTTACTGATCCTCTGGGAGCCACTCCAATGCATGTCTTGATAACCTGACCCTCTATCCTGCACATGCACCACCGCCATTACAACTGTCTCTCCGAGATGACAAATACAATGTTTTCATGGCACACGCTATTCCAAGATTTCAAATTGTTCACACCAATTTTTCCAAAAAGTTCTCATCGTCCATGTGTGTCCAGACGAGATATTTCACTTGTCTGTACTGCCCGAGGTGGCATCCAATTTTATTCACATGGCCAATTATGGTGAACTATCAAATCATTTCACTCGTATCCGCCGAGTAAATAAATCGGTTACTAAGTTTTACAACCTTAGATGCTAACAATTTCTGCTCTGGTTCATGGACTGCAAGTATCCATTTACATGCACCTGCACTCAAAGAGAAAATTATTTTCGCGAGTTTTTCTTTGTTAAAGTGAACCTCCCTTACCCAGAGCGTAACACGGCCATTCCTGATTCCAAGTTGCTCACCAAATCCTGGATTGCTATTGGTAGCATCCTCCTCTTATACTCGAGCGGCAGAAGCTTCTTTTGGATTAATATTGCTCAAGAGGTAGTACATTTTAAATCAAGAGAATGCGGCTTATTTTACAAATGAAAGGCTTGTTTTTCCCTACTATTTTGATCACTGACCTAAAGCACACTTTTTCTGGCTCTGCCAACGCTGCTAACAAATGACTCACAACCGAGTCAGCCATGTGGTCTCTGCGCTCCCGGCAATGAGTAACGTTCCGCCGACTTAATACAGTGAGTGTTTCACAATTCGCGCCTGCCCACAGTTATTTTAACACTAAATAGCAGGGTTTTTTCATGTCATATAAGCTAAACCACAGTCATCGCGTTACATTCTTAACTACGATGTAATTCTTAACGAGCCAAGACCACTTGCGACACACAATTGCTCATTAAAACTCTGCGCTTACAAAATACGCAGAGGAAAGACCTGCCTCGCAAAAATACACATCTGTCCAGCAATAACTGGCAACAATGGGCAATCTTCGAAGCGGAAACGAACTGGCCAACCATTCAGTCTTATGCCTCCTGATACACACCCCTTGAGGAGGTTCCCAAAACTCAAAATTTTGTTATAAAGTAAAGGTAAAGGTGCAGCCTGATGGCGATCGCTTACACCTGCCACTGCTGGCTGCTGGGGTAGGAAGGGCCTTCACTAGAGGGAGCTCTGCAGCCTCCTCTAGAGCAGTGTTCTTCACTAACTTTCGCCGATAAGAGACATCATCAGTGTGAGGGCTGCCACACATTTGAAACCATTGGGGTTTGACAGCAGCACGATGATGATGATGGAGGGGTGTTTTCACATTTGTGTATTGTTGGGGGCCGCGCGTCAGGGGCCGCACTAAAGGCCACCACAGTGGCCTGCAGACCTTGCAGTGAAGGACGCTGCTCTAGAGGCTATTTGGCCTTCTCTCCCACACTTGCCAGATGCCTTGCAAGAGATGGGAGCCCCAATACTTTAACCCCGCCACATGCGACATGCCGATCGACTAAGTGTGGTGGGCCTATTTATACTGCTGGAAGGACAGCGGATGATGGGGTTTAAGAAAGCGGATGATGAGGTTGAAGCAACATTATTTCAAATGGCGAGTCGGGGAGAACGAGCCGGCGACCTCTGGACTGCAAGTTCATTGTGCTTCCCGTCACACAGTGGGCAGCATCCCAATAATATGTTAATGAAGAATGCAAAATACAAAAAAAGTATAGAACTCCTACGCTTCGATGCAACACTCTACAGCTGCTGCACGGCTGGTGCACAGAAGTAAAGTGACGGGGGGAGGGGGGCAGGAGACGGCATCCTTCGGCAATTACGTGACCAGGCTACGTCGTCTTCCAGTGGAGGCTATTGTGGCGTTTCGGTGGGCTCGCAATGGACGCTGTGGGGGAACGTTCGCGAACGCTAACGTACGTGACACCGACGCGAAGAGGGAAAAAAAAACACAACAAAAAGACATTTGTCCCGCAAGAACTGGAAACGGCGCAACGCTCGCAGAAAAATAACAAATCCAGTCTAGACTCGCAGATGTGGCTAAAGCATGGGCTGGTTTCGGAGCCAGATTGCCATATTACAAAAGCTATCTGCGCGCTCGTGCAACCGCCAGCCACATGTGTAACTCCTTCCTGGGCTTCGACTCGCTGCCAAAGTAAATGCGCGGCTACCCACGAGCGTCCAAAACGAAAGTGGAAATGTCGGAAGGGCTCCAACTTGAGAAAGAGTCGAGAAAGACTTGGCGTAACGTGCACAGAAAAGCAAAAGCTACTAAAAGCATTTGCAAGCGGCTGAAGCCAGCAACAGCTGAATACTTTAGCACCTGTTTTGGCCACACTTCTGTATACCCCTTTTATAAGTTTTGGTCACATTATTGTGATTGGCTTCCGCGCAACTTAGCGCATTAACGTATAATGTGTATTTGCACAGGGCAAACACGTACACAGTAACTCTCACAGAGATGCAATCTGTGGCAGAGAGTCTCTTCAAAGTCAGCCATGCTTATAATGCACTCTACGCGGTTATAGGCGCTCAATATCCAGTCACGTGACAATGTAGTGAGACCAACTTTTAGTCTACTTCATCGTCATCAGTCAATTTTTTTACATTTAAAAATCGTGACAGCGGCAATATATGTAAGGTAAAGGTGTAGCCCTGCAATTTTTTACTCGCTCAACTGTTGGCAGAAGGGTAATTTGGCCTACTCTTCCACACTGGCCAGATGCCTTGGAAGAGGTGGGAGTAATGGCACTTCCCCCCTGATGCCCGACCTGCTGATCAACTTTGCTCAATAATCAATACACTGGGTACCACTTCCAAAACGGTACTCAACTCTTGAGCATGAATTGGGACTCTGAACTCACGCATGTTTTGACTGCGAGTTGAGCGGTGTAACCACAGGGCCACTCAACCGTATTGTGACTACACAATTCTGCTCATCGGCAAAACAGAGACAAATAGTCAAAAGGCAGTCGGGAGTAACTTACAAGTACTGCAGTCTCTCCAGACCGATAAACGCCTTCTTGGCAATAGACTTGATCTTGTTCTCACTCAATACCCTGGAATCAAAGAGATACACAAACAAGCAGGAATGTTAAAAAGCTGTCCCATAAGTCACATTACCACATGCTTTCCAGAAACAACAGAGCGCCTGCAAAGATGTGCACGCCAAATTTTATCCTACAGGGCGCAGTAAAAACACGGTGTGCAAGGTGTGACCGTTAAAAAAAGGTGTCTTTTTGTGGTTAAAAGCATTTAGAAATTTAGCACAAGGCACATGTAAAAGAAATTGTGGACTGCGCGTGATAGATAAAAAAAACAAACATCTGTTTTAATACGTAGGGGTTGTCTGTAAAGACAGAAGCAGTTTGAACGGTGGGGTTGAATACTGGGGCTGTGTGAAAGACAAAAGTGTTTGCCAAAAAATATATATTAAAAAAACACTTGAATGATTTTCGCACTGCACATAACAGAAGCATTTCAAACAATCACACCTGAGATAAAGGCCAGCAGCGCCTGGGACTATCAAATCTCGATACGACGAGTGTTGCCAACACTATGGCAGACATGCGGATGTTTAGAGGGATTAGACTTGTACGATAAAAAAAGTCATACTACCAAGCGCATGTATTGTCTTATAGGCCCAGCTCTCACTGCTGTACAATTGGAATTATTTTTTTGTTTCATTCCCCCTAATTATATTTTAATTGCATATAACAACTAACCAAAAAGCCACAATTTGCTTATATGTTGATGCGTTTCAATGACGAGATGGTGCTTTGGATGGCGGACTTGTGCCAGAAAGGCACCACGTTTTAAACACCAATCACTTGACTTGCTGTTAGGGTCGTCGTTTGCCAAGTACACTTCTATTCGGAACTCTGCACCTAACCGTGTACCACTCCGTCTCAAAGAACGCCCCCCCCGAAAGATGATGTCAATTCAGTTACTTTGCGAAAGACCACTTTTAATCATGGGCGTCTGGTCCAGCTTTTGAAGCCAGGATCTCAGCAGTGCCGGCTCGGCACGCTCAACTCTGAGCCACGCGGACAAATTTGAATACATTAGGGTGCATGCTGGGAGGTGGAGTTGGTGCTTGCTATGAAACAAAAAAATTGCACATGGAATTTTCTGTTTGCAGCATTGGATGCTATTAACTGTCGTACTGCATGGAAGAATCTTGAATGTGTTAGTCCCCGATATACCTGGGGTTTATCAAGGTGCTCCAGATATCGCACATTCAAAATAACAGTTAATAACAGTAAGTTATTTGTAAATCAAGGGCATTGTAAACATACATGAATTATCAAGCAAAGAGCGTGAGGCAATGTTCACAACTTAGTGCCTGAACACAGTTTGCATTTAAAATATTTAATTCCTATGAAAATTAACGCTTGCTTCGCTAGCTCCCCAGTGTGCACTCTGCTCCACACACACACACGTGTCACAATGCAGCTAAACCTGTCAAACCACTTTGTGGGTGTCATGGCAAGAAGTCGCGCTATTAAGTTTTACCCCGGGGACAACGCCCATCCCCATGTCACCGATGAAGACCTCTTCTCTCGACGTGCGTCGACAGGTGCGAACACACCACCCGGCCACTCCATCCATCTCGGCCCCTCGACAAATTGCTTTGCGCGCCTCCGTTTTCCAGCGCCGGTGTTTGTGTGCGTGCACGCGCAGCGATATCCTCGCCAAAGCCAAATTGCTGCCATCTCCCCTATCGTCGGAAGCCAATCGAGCTCGCCGCCGCGTACGACTGGCGTTGCACGAGTCGCAATCGAAAAGGCAGCGGCGTTCAAATCCCGAGGATTGACTCGGGCCTCATCATCCCTTTGAGGGTTGATAAAACGTCAGACTGATTTACAGAAAGACAACAGCGTCAAGCCCTACCCCGCCATCGGAATGTGGAATTACCAACAAAGTCTGGCGGTGATGAGTATTTTTTATCTGAGCAGCAGGACACTGGGTTTATTTTCCCCCATGACAAATGTACATTGGTGCCTCGATAAATAAATTACCCCATCTTAGGTGTGGCATGATCTCTCCTGGCTATGCTATATTTTCCACTGCAATCTTACGGCTTATTATGAATAATAGGTAAAGTAGTCCCTTCTTCAAAGCACATACAATGCTTCTTCATAGCACACACAATACTTCCTCAATGCACATACAATGCTATGAAGAAAGGTAAGAACAAGCAATCAAGGGGATTATACACCTACGCAAATACAATTTCTTATCTGCCTTGTTCGGTTGAAATGTTGACATAACTGCACCAACAACCAAATGGACGAATACAAATACCGCCCTTGTTGATTTGCTCTGCATGAATATATATTGTTGAAGATTCAAGTCGGTAATAAATTTAAGCTCGTTTTAAAATGACGACCCCATCACCGTTTAACAACGCGGGAGGAGTTAGCGTGTTATATTTCTAAAAGGAAACCGTCTGAAATGCACATTATGGGGAGGAAGAGCTGTCGAAAATGAATAGAGAAAATGAAAGATAAATGATGATGGTGAAGGCATAATTCAATCTAGACACATTAGACTGACATGTAGAAAGCCCTCGCATCATCTCAGGTGAGCTTAAGGGCTCTGACATTTCGAGTGGGGCATTTGCTTTCAATGACAGCTAAAATTGCACGTAGTAAAAATATTAGAAATTAAACTGTAGAAAAGTACTGTGTTACAAGTAAAAAAAAAGAAAACGTTACAGTTTGCAGTGTCAAGCTTTTCCTTCCTACACCAACGTATGTTACCATCAATAAATAAGGCAATCGTATTTTTGATGTAACTCACTAAACTGCTTTGCTTAGTACTTTGAACATTTATCATTATTTTGCTATGGTATCCGCTCATTGTTATGTGACAATTGGAAGGTTACAAGCTTAAATAACCGGTTTGCGGGCAAACTCAACCCATCATCCCCCCAGGCTCACTAAAAGAGCACAATTTGTGGAGTGTCATTAGAAGTCCACATTGAGAGACTGATCCCCTGCCATGAGAATGTGGAATTTCCCTCCACTCGCTCAGGGCTGTCAACGGTTGATGAGCACCACTATTTCCACATTCGAGAAGGGAGACAATAACTTGTTTCTAGAACTCGCACAACGTCTGGTTAACAATGCCGAGCTGTCCACAGCAAGCGATACATATGTAAGAAATGTCTCGGGTCTAACCCAGGGTAATCTTCGCACGACGCCACTGAACAATGGTCTCTTCTCGGCATAAGTGTCAAAGCGAATCCTGAATGTCACAAGTGGACAGGGCAGAATAGTTGATCGATGTCTCCACCGTGATGGGGCTTGCCTTGTGACACCGTCTGCCTTCGCAGCTCACAGCCATGCGTAGCGTCTTATCTCATTGGCACGACTCATCTCAAAACGTGGATTTTGTTTTCCCTCTGCAGGCACTTCAGCCGCACCGAAAGGCACGAGGATTTTTCAAAGTGGTCCTTTTGTTTGAAACGAAGAGCCGCGAAAAGGACAAAGAAACCAAAACAACACTCGCTGGACCGGCTGAGCCAAGGAATAGGAGCTGTCGACACCCGAGCTTGCCAACACGGCGCTAACGATCGCCCAAGCATGCCATGTGTCGACAAAGCTAGCTCCAAACACCACGTCAACTTTGCCCTCGAGCCTAATCCACGTGAAGCCATTCTTCACGGTGTACGTATATACCCAGGTAATTATTCACCATATAATTGTGCAGACTGCAGGGGCAAGTGCTGTTGTAGCGAGCACCTATTCAGGGTATGGCTGACGCTACAGCTTTAGTATTTCCAGTGCCCATGTTTACACAATGCACGAGGCACTCATTTACGACAGAGCTCACCTACGGGATGCCCAGAACAGGTTCAGAGATTACTGATGATGTGGCGTGGCTGTGGCTCGGTGCTTGAACCGCCGGTCAGTGATTGTACACACACCAAAAATGTGGATTCCTTCAGTGGGTGGCTGCACCAACTTTTGCTTTAAAATACAAGAATAAACGTGCGTCTTAGAAATTGTGGACTTTGGTAACAATAATTAAACATTCTCGCTCTTTGCCCTTAAGAGCAGGCAGGAAAATGCTGGCGGAAAAAAAACATTTTCTCAGATCGCCTTGATACACACATCCCAATGTTGTCCCGCCATCTAGAAAATCTGTCACATTTGAGATGCTTTATAAGTCCAAACTGTGATGTTGGTAAATATGTATTTTCAAGCCGAACCTGTAGAAATTCTTACACTTGGAAATAAAAAAACGATACATTCACTACACTAACAAATGATGACTAAAGTCGACCTATGCAACTGCACCAGTAAAAAATCTGACCGTTTTGCCTTTGCATCCTGTGCTATTATATATATTCTTACGTATTCCTTTCACACTGGTCTGCTTGCGAGCACGCTTGCGAGCACGCCTGCGTGTGCGCGCGCACGCAGATGTCCACCCTGTGACAGGTGCTGAAGCAATCTGGAGAATGTTAATCAGTCGAGTTGGTATTTTTTTTTCTCTCTGGTTGTTTGTTGAAATCTGGCCCTGCGTGGAGGAGGACGACAGCTGCGCAAAGCCAGTGCTGCTCTCACACTTCCTGCAGGTGCCTGTGCTTACATTTTCCAAGAGACACGGCCAGCCAAGCAGACACAAGAGCGCGCTCAGACACACACACACGTGTTTCCCCACCACCCAAACCCACTGCTTTGCCTCTTCCACTGCAAGCCGTCCACCTCGCAGGCATCGCTTTGTTCCCCAAAGACGCGAGGGGAGGGAGACGTGGGGTGAACGCGTTGACGCAAAGGTTTGCGGTTCGAGAGCGCAGTGGCCGCCCTAGTTAATGCCGCATGTGCGCATTAACGCACCAACGTACGACTTGATGTGGCAGAGCGGTGGGAGCTTTTGTTTGCCACTTGTTGTAGAGGTTCGTGGTTCAGGCCTCACGGCCGCCCTGGTTAATGCCGCGGGTATTTTAACCAAGAAATAGGTGCCGTCTGCCTCACAAAGGATGTCAAGGTTGCCGTGAAGCTTTTCAAAAAAGCGTGGGTTACAAGTGCCGGGATCAGCCCCCTCTAAACCCGTCTGAAACATAGCGCCTTAGAGATACCCTTGCATTCTAAGAATTGCACGAATACAAACTGTACTAAATGACTATTATTATTTTAAGTTTGCTTTATTTCCTTGTCTAACTTGAAATAACTTCATAGCTTTAGTGTGCACTCTATCATCTTTAATGTATGTTATGATGTTCATAAAACCAATGGATGGCAATTGTAGCGTGGTGGTGTTATACAAATATAGTATGATTACAACTTCTACTTTGGCTGAAGCATAGATTATGATCGACGGTTATTGTAATTGTTAGGCATTGTCCAAGTGTTGCTAACATACATTCACGTAAAAGGAGTTATAAAAACGTCTTGTACAGAATGCTTCAACATTCATTTCTTCATTTAGACATACGGACAACTGTACTGGAACCGGGCGTGACTTCACGAGCAACTATTCGGGCCAGCAAGGAAAACGAGGGATGGATGTGAGACCAGCAGCATGCTGAATCGCCTCCATCTCGCTCTCCATCCCCATCAAATCCACACCAAAAGAGGCTTTTGGCCCCAGCTGTCGATTGAGGTTATTGCTCAAGAACATTGAACCCAGGTTTTCAAGGATGGAAGGAAGCACACTGTGGAACCACTACACTAGTGCTCCCCCCATGGTCACGTACACACTCGTACAAAAATAATATTCTCGATTCAGCTCTCTAAACCAAAGGGGGCAAAAGTTCTCCCTCGTGAACACTTCGCAAAGTTCCAGAGTGGCTCAGGTGTGGAAAGGGATGTCCAAATATGAAGTTGGCCACCTTTGACTCTCGAATGCAGACCATTTCACCGAGCGTCAGAGACTTCCCAATCTTCTTCTTCCGTGTGTGTGTGCGCGAACACTGGTACTGTAGTTGTTAGTACACTTGCGTTTCTATCACAGCAACCAAGATTCGATTCTTGGCCCATGCATACCAGTTAGTTCTAAGGAGCACCTAAAACCTGTCCTCGACTTTCCTTCACCCAACTCTTACTTCAACCGATTAAATGTTGCCAAATGTGGTGCAGAAGAGTTGACAATCTGAAAATTGCATCGCTGAGCTAACGCCGATTGAAAAACAGAATTTCGATTTAAAGCTTTCGTGACTGCAGGGATTCATCTTCTTGGTTCTTTCGGTGAAGTCACGTAGAAGGGAAATAAAATAATAAAAATAAAACAATAAAATAAAATGCAAGGGTAAAAAAACTATTATCATGTCAACTCCTTTTTCAAGGCGCTCTTCTCCCACCGAGTTAAAATACGCTGCCAAGCTCAGCAGTGTTCATTGGAGCGCTGTGTTTCCGACAGCTGTGTTTCTTCACCTGAGGACGGCTGCTTGTGTTGTGGCCGGCTACTTGTGTTGTGGCCGAAACGTCGTGAGACTTTTATTTTGTTATGTTTTATTTTTATTATTTTATTATTCACCTTCTACGTGACTTTACCGAAAGAACCAAGAAGATGAAAAACAAAACTTCACGAAACAACAGCTTGAGAACAGGACTGCCCCTTGACTCAACATCAAAATAAAAAGAATTGGGGGCGCAGGTGGCACAGGTGCTGCATTCCTCACGACGGCCCTGCCAAAGGAGGTGGGAGGAGGTCTGGCTACTTCTCCTGCACAGCCGGGTGTAAAGTCAACGCAATTCCAGGAAATTGATTGCTAGCGTGCGTGCCTGCGTACATGCGTCCGCGGGTGGTTTTTTTGGCACCGTTAGTATAATGCTTAATGCCGGTGCGGTGTGTGAATATTAGTCCTGAGAAGACAAATACGGCTGGGTATGCTTGATCCTGGCCTCAAGAACCCCCCCCCCACCACCTTGCGTACCGTGCTGATCTTGCCCCGGTGCTCTGCAAGGTTTAACGGGCAGCGTTTGTCTTTGAGGCGGTTAGTCGTTCCGTGCTTTTATCATGGCAATGCGTATTTGACTCCCAGTCCGAACATCCATTATCATCATCAGTGGCAAATTGTATTATGAACCAAGCATACGCCACCCCTAGGTCAACTCAGTCGAAAATCCTGATGTAGTCTCAACATCAGCACTGGGCAAGACAACTGTGGCCAGGCCATTTATGGTTTTGCCGACGCAGCCCACTTGTGTGTTTTATTTGAGAACTCACAGTTTGTTGAGGTTTTCCAAGCCTGTGAAGGCTCCGTGCATGTCTTCTATTGTCCATGAGATTTCGTTTCCTGCCAGGTCTCTGTTAACAGGCACACAAAAAAAACAAAATAAAGACAAATAGCAGCAGCAGCAGCAGCTTACTCCCGAGCCAAAATTCCCAGCAGCCTTCCATGGTAATGGTTTCACAAGCGATGAATAATGTTGGCAGGATAATGTTTTTGATGGGAAATATTGTCAAAGTGACAAAAAATATCCTTGTTTTATGCATTCAATCAGTCTCACTTTAAATGAGTGCTGAGCACAAACATTACTTTACAAGTTGAACGTTCATACCGTGTTCAGTTACACACGAATTGTAATAATTTAACAGATACATCCAAAGCCACCCAACTGTAACTATCGCACGTATTCGTGAGTAAAATACTGTCACCCAAATGTAACTGCGTACGGCAAATTGTTTCCATTCTGTAATTCAGTAAAAGCACACTTTAGGCCACTCACAAAACGTATCATCTCACTTTGGCAGTGGCCTGAGGGGCACGTAGACTGGATGGGATTGCGGTGTGGCAAGTCAACTTGTCAGCGAAGTGAAAGGTTACCAGTTAGAATTCTTCTTGGGCGTAAACTCGGCCCATAATCCCCGCCGAGCAGATAAAACAAGAACCATTTGGAAGGAAGTCAACATTGGACGTTCATCTTGTACCGCAGGGCGATATCCATCATCCGGTGGTCCCCTCGGCTAAAAAACTGCGCTCCTAGACGCTCATTGCATTACTGTGTGCAATATAAATGCACGATGTTGTTGTTGTTGTCCTAGATATGTACTCGCCCCCACCGCGGGAATGTTGAATTTCCTGCGTTGGTTCAGGGCCTTTTATCCAAGTCAAATGCCCCCCCCATCCCCCCCCCCCCATTACTTGTTGGAGAAGCAGGACACTCCGAATTGACTCGACTTTGAATGAAAATCCCCTGAGCAGCAGAAAAGGCCAAACTCGTTTAAGTGTATTCCAGTGGTTCTCACCGTTCGTAGCCCCCCAATGAAGACCACTAGCACCCCACCCCCAAGGTACTCGGGGGGGTCACTATTCACCAAGATCACTTGTCCACACCTCTAGTCAACACAGGGTGAAGAAGTAAGGGATCTGTAACCTGAAGCGTTACACCTTTTGTCGCCGCAATGCGGCGCTGACATTCGCTCGCGCGCAATCAAAAATTTCTCCTGCACGGTATCCGTACAGCAGCCTGGCACCCCCCCCCCTCAACTACTGTTCTAAACAGTGGCGGCTCTCGTTGTTGCACACGACAAAAAGGGTCCCCCCCCCCCACACAACCCCTCTCCTGCCACCTTCACCGCCGCTACCGCAAAAAGAAATCCCCACCCCCACCGCGCAAACAAACACGCCCTAATCGGAGTGCCTTCACGGCTGGCTGGACACAAATGGCCGTGGGGTAGCGCAGCGTTAATCAGAGCCTCTCTCCCCTCTCCAGGGCCGTACGCTGCCCCAAAGCCGACCCCCGGGCCTCAATGGCCGCCTGTCCATGCCACTTTCACACCCACTGCCTCCCGTCATTTCCTCCCAACAATGGCACTTAATCAAAGCAGGCCTGCACCCAATTCTTTTTCCACTCGAGACTCTTTGACACAGAAAGAGGCCCCCCGTAAGGTTCGTGTGTGTCTCTTCTCTTGGCTTTCCTTCTCCCCACTCTCTCCTCTTTGCTGGCACCAAATAACCACCCCCTTCTCAAGAGTTATACCTTTCGGACATTCAATGAAAGCCTTCCCATTTCAAGTGATTGGCAAACAACTGTAATGCAGTCGACGAGGAATGCTTGCAGCTCGTGAACAGACTGTCATTCCACCAAACTACGTTTAGCTGGCCCAAGTTTGTATGACGTTGAACTTTTTTCACACGGTACGTAGCCAACCGTGCTAATCGGAGGTGCGGGTAAAAGTTTGACGCTTTAATAAAATAAGCACCACCACTTTGGGGTAAAGTTGAGTGGTCCACCTTACGACGAGGGTTGACCCCCACTGGAAACGTAGAATTTCCTGCACTGGCTCAGTGCAGCGAGTAGAGACAACACGCACGGCCCCATAGCAGGAAGACACTGTTTGAATGTTGACCGATTTGCAAGAGCACTTACTGCAATGGCTACGGGCACCGTACAACAATTGGTGAAGGCGAATTGCATGACAATCTGCCAAGGTTCCTAAGGCCGTGTGAAAGGTGATGAAGGTGGGGGGGGGGCAGGAGCAGACACGTATATACAGCGCGGCTTGCGGGAAAACGCGACGAGAACTTGGCATTTACGTCAAACGCGCGCAGTGATCGTGCCGAAACGGGGCAAGGCATGCAAGGTATGCGGCTTGCGAAAGAAATATTTCGTTCAGGTGAACACATTTGCTGAACGTGTTGCGGTTGCATGGTGCAATTAACCCACACAATCTTTGAGACCCTGGTCACCCTTATTGCTCACTGGTGCATTAAAGGCTAACAAAAAAGCAGGCGCCACGCTCAAGTGTAAAAACGGTATCTTTGTAACGAGCGGCGATTTTGCGTAACTCGCTATGAGCAATGGTGATAACTGGGCGTGTATTTATTTACAGGGCATGTGGGCAGTAGCATGGTGTATGATATGCGAATAGATTTGTAAAGTGTAAAGATCATCTGGCCGATGCAACAAATGGCATCACACCTCGCCATCACTTCTTTCCTTCTGCCATACGCCGCAGCTGTTGCAATGTCAACACCTGAAACTCCACGGTCCACTGTCACAGTATCCCACCAGCTGGCCTCCTAGCTTTTTTACGGTGGCGAGATGTGAACTACCTCGCCCGGTATACAGGAGGTCGTGGGTTCGATCCCAACCCAGACCTCTGTATATTCCGAGTTTGGATGTTCTCCCTGCGGTCGCGTGGAATTTTCTCCGGGAACATCCGGTTTCCCCCTCCACATTTACAAACAAGAGTTTAGAGTATTTGGCCGCTATAAATCCCCACACAAGCCACTTGGTTGCACACAGGTCACTTCTGAAAAAAAGCTTTTTAGCTCAGTGGGCCTCACCTGGTAAAATAAAAATGGTTTCGTTTTTTGTTTAGTTTTCCCCTTGAATGCCACTCCAATGCACATGTATTGACACCCAACCCTCCTCTTATCCTGCACATGTTCCTCACCGATCATATTGTCCTCTCACCAATTAAAATCTACTACGCTGTCACACACACTCTAGATAATCGCGACTTGAAAGAACCTGTACGGCTGAGACGCGTATGGCCAGCGTGCATGACGCTTGCCCAGACAAAGGTTTTACCACCTCCTCCTCCTCCTCACCACCTTCCACTCAAGCCATCAACGCTCCTTACTGCAGGTAAAGTGAAGTTCAATGTTCATTTATTCCATATATTTATTCATTTATTCCATTTATTTATTTATTGTGTTTCTTGTTTTTTTTTAAATGATTTTATGCATGTCATTACTGTAAACTTCGTGTAAAAATGCTTTATAATGAGAGATTTCTTGTGTCTGGAACCAATTAATGTAATTTACATTAATTATTATGGGGAAAATAAATTCGGTGTTCGAACAAATCGGTGGTCGAATGGCCTTCTGAAACGAATTAAGTTCGATCTCCAGGGTACCACTGCAGTATGGTAATGTTTGTTGAGTATGTGTATATATGTATAAACCTGTACCATTATGCTAGGCTACGTTTACAACATGCAATCGCCTACCCAACGCAGTGCCAATGCCAAGGTTGGCGAGTTTTAATTCGGTAGAGGTCTATGGAATGTGGAGGCAACTCTAGTTTCACCATTGCCACTTAGTTCGCTGCTCCAGGAAGCCACTGTACATGTCGGCTGCCCAGCGGCAGATGCCCCTGCGTGCTTCGGTAATGCGAATTTACAAATGAGTCGAAAAGCGCGGTTCAATGACGGCCGTTGAAAAAGCGGAGCACTTACCACGAATAAAAGCGATGTAGACCGTGCAGAGAGGTGGACTTTGAACACCGTGTTTTCGGCGCGCGCGCGTGCATGAGAGCACGCGTACAAAAACATCGCCAGTACGGCTTTGCGTGCGCACGCACACACACAACACCTTAATTGCACCTATGGGAATTTCAAAACGAGCAGTTGCTAAGGGGGCTGAAACATGTTTATTCCTATTGTCGGCGGGGCTGCGGGCACGCACGTAGCCGCACACACAAGCCCTCCTTATTGGGTTGAACCCGGTGAGCGTTAAGGACGCCAAGAAATGCGTCAGCAAGGCCTGGCAAAAAGAGCTTTAACACACTGAACCAATAACGCGAGCGGAACGTCACACTTAATCGCCTGCAGACCCTTTTGAGGTGGCAATCGGGGCTAAATTGGCTGCCTTGTAGTTTTGGACTTCACCGCGATGGGTCACAGTGGCACACGCATGGGGAAGAATTAGCCAGCCGCTGAGAATACCATTGAGGTCTCCGTTGGACTCATGTTTGCGTAGAACAGACGTGCGCAATAGTCGATTTTGTCACGCATATGAAATCCGTACGCGATGCATGCAAATCGTTTCGACTGCGTCACGTAACTTAACGTGAGAAGGTCGTGGAATCCATATACTGGTGATGGGTCAACTTAGGTCAGTAAAAGACGTACACTTTTGTGGCAAGTCTACGGTGGTTTCTTCTACAGAAAGACTGGCCTCCCATCACTGTTTCAGGTCCACAGGTAGAGTGGATCACTATCCCATGCTCTATGAAGCAGACACTTTCACGAGACTTTGATGCTTTTGACTCTGTTCCTGTCCATGGGCGGCCCTGGGGCCACTGCTCAGTGGAAATGCTCCAGTCCTTTGGTGGGGAGTAGAAGCACTATACAACAACCTCCGACAAAGTTGAACTCGTTTTATCCATTCCAGACCAAGACATGAACTTGCACGTTTCCGACTTAAGAGTCAAACACTACCCACAGGGCCACGTTGATTTTTTGCTGTCTTGGTTGGAACTACCAGATGAGTAAACTGAAACTGCTAAGCAGTTACAGAAGAAGTGACCAAGCTGTGTGCCCATTGGCATACGTTGGCCACCACCCCACACGCCAAAAGGTATGTGAACGTCCTATTGAGCCCCTCGGTAAAGTAAAAGAAAAAAAAGAGGCTCTCCACCCCTGACTCACAGCGTGAGGAGGCTGCGCAGCTCCTTGAAGGCGCCGTCGGCGATGTTGCTCAGGTGGTTGTGAGCGAGCAGGAGCGAGCGCAGCATGCCCAGCCCCACGAAGGTGCCCTCCTCGATACGGCTCAGGTGGTTGTGCGACAGATCCCTTTGGACAAGAGGAACCAAGGGGCAAGAACACACGCGACTCAACGCCGGGCACGTACAAATACACGAATTGAAATCATTTCAATCGATTCCTGTGATCGTAATACACGCAGAGAGAGAGAGCGCGAGCAATTTGATGATTTGCGATTCGTGCGGATTGCACGTAAACGTGACACTTCGGGCGGTGGAACGAGATGGATGAAACAAGACGACGACAAAGCGAGATGGCACAAACGAAGCGTAGCTCTTCCATCGCATCATGTCACCAAATAGTGACAGAACCATTGCACGGGAACCGATTGATATCGTCTCGTGTCAGAAGTGATGTGACAGTGAGTGGGGTGGTTAATGCCACGCTGTGCCGCCGCCACCACCGCCGCACTCACAGCTCGTCCAGCTTCTGGCAGAACTCCCAGGCGTCGAGGTCGATGCGCGACACGTTGTTGTGGCTCATGTTGAGCTGCTGCAGGGAGGAGAGGCCATACAGCCAGCCCTTGGTCACGTTGGTCAGCGCGTTGAAGTCCAAGTGCCTGCGGAGGAAGAACGAGTCGCTGTTTATCACCACAACGTGGGCCTGATACCTATGGTATAGTGTATCGATGGAACCAGATATGTCCACCTATGTATGTTGAACTTCCACACTGGACGTAGCCAACCATGCTAATTGGAGGTGTGGGGGAAGGACAACAATCTAAACACAAAACAGCAGTCCTAAAGAAATGTGTTTTCAATCTAGATTTGAAAATGCATAGCTCCAGTGGCTTCTTAATGTCAGACGGAAGAGCGTTCCAGATGGCCGCGATGCAGTGACCATCTTTATTCGATTGCTCGCCAAAAGCCGCTGCGAGCATTACCGGAGTTCGTGCGACCAAGACCACCACTACTCGCATTTATATCACGGGGCTCTCACATTGTGGAGATGAGTGGGGGGAGGGGGGTGTCTAGCCTGGCTGTAAAGCTAAAACCACATGACTATGATTTTCAATTATTCTTCTCATTCATAAAGCTTCCAGGTGTGTGTCAGGACAGCCTTGCGATACAAATCCTGCAAGGAGTGGTGATGCAAGTGTTTGCACCGCACTATGAATCCGGCTGTCTGAGATTGATTCCCGGTCATGGCTAACATCAGTGGCGAGTGATAACCGGACGGGTTTTGGCCTTGGTAAACATCAGCACGAGAGATATGAGGGTGGGTGGGTGTGGGTGTGCTTGACGAGACCAACTCCTCAAAGCGATGTTTTTAGCCTTAATAGGTGCTCGCTAACAGCACTTTCCCAAACAGCCTACACAGGGTATACAACTTTTGAATATGTTTCCATGTGCATCCATGGTATCTACAACACAACTGCTATTGCATCTCTACTCGAATTATACATCAACAAGAATTGACCAAACAACCCAGTGCATGCTCCTAGTGAATACAAGAGTCCCGACACTTGGCAAGGCTTTCCTGGGTAAGATAAAGAATGTTCTAAAAAAACGAATTGACGTTATGACTACGGCCAGCATCAATTAGCCAAACATCTGCAGCGCCGAAGAGGAAAAGAGAGCAGAAGAAATATTGGTAAAACGAGCCCTTTCGCGGACACTTACAAGATCTCCAGCTTCTCCAGCCGCCAGAAGGCACCGTCCATCAGACGCCCGATGTTGTTGCGCTGCAGACGGAGCGACTGCAGCGACTCGAGACCAAAGAAGCTCAGGCTCTCGATTCGCTTGATGCGGTTTCGCGTCAGCTCACTGCAAGGGGTCGGGAAATTCGTGGAGACAATGGAGGTGCGGCGAAATGAGCACAGTGTGAACCAGACAGAAATCCGCATCGGAGATGCGACTGGCATGATTTTGCGTTTCATAAACGGCTAACTGCGTCACACCACAAATGCACAGACTCCTCGCGGCACATGTTCGCGAGACGTAAGAAACGTCGCCAGTCCGTCGGAGAGTCGGTCACGAATGGGCATCTGTGAAAAAGAGGTTAATTTCGATTTAAAGCTTTCATGACTGCAGGGATTCATATTCTTGGTTCTTTCGGTAAAGTCACGTTTCCATTGAAACACAAGCAATCGAAACGTCGTGAGAATTTTATTGTTTTATTTTTATTATTTCCCTTCTACCTGACTTTACCGAAAGAACCAAAAATATGAAAGAGGTTCATGCCTCATCGGATTCCTCCAGTCACGGCACTGCCTCAAAACAATTTGCTGTGCAGAGCAAAGCAAAGGGCTCATGATAAAAATTTACAACATAAATTTTGGCAAATTACTTTCTTTGGCAATTCGTTAACAACATTGCTCCCTACAGCTAGACAGATGCCAACCTTCACACCCGTGCTGTGTTGTGCCGCACAGGGATATCTTCCATTAGGGGGTCCGCTAGGTGGAAAAATAAAAGACTAAAGCTGGGCATTGTAATGATTGAGGCGGGACGTGATGCAAGGCGCTTTGAGTTGCCGAGGGATTTAGGCAAGCGTCCTTATTCTGACGAGGAACTAAAGCACAATGAAGAGCAGTGTACCACCTATGACCTTTCACCATGACCAAAAGTCTTCACGTTTTAATCCTAAGGGGGTTTCTGAAATTCCTAAACTCTCTTCCCATTACTGATTTTTTTTTTTGCCGAGTTGAGAATTGGGAATAGTTTTTCAAGTGAAGACAAATGCAGGAAGCATCTGGGGGACAAATTAAGTCTTGAGAGGGACAAGACCATGAAGTTTCAGGCATTCTCGAGTCTCCTTGCTGCACCCGACAGGGAACGTACCCCGGACAACAAGCTCTATGGTAAGGAAAGCGGTATACTTTTGTTGTAAAATCGGCATTCAAATGTCAGGGCTTGTGATCAAGTAATTGGGTTTATGTCATCACCATACAAAACATAATGCTTTAGTCTATCAGCTAAGGGGGCTTACAGACGATTGTTTTCCACTAGCATTGGTGGTTTAAACGATGCAACATATGGACTGGTGTCTACTTCTCCGAGTCTCATCAGCAGGCTGTGGCCTGCGAAAACAAATGCTTGATGTTACAGGCAAGAGCTCTCCACAAACACCATTGGATCCCAAGCAATGTTCAGCAGAGCCGCAATATTGTTACCAATAAGAATGGAAATTGTATATCCCTCATTTCTTCCATGATTAAATAATTGAAACAAATTATTGAATTAAACAATGTGATGATCCCCAGAACAGTCATCTCTCCCAACAGATAAGCTTAAAGCCTATAATGACAATGCCAGGGACCCTATCAAACCGACAAGACGTTGCCTTTGGGTTAAACGTGCACACACTCTGAGCAAACGTCTCCTTTAATTACAGACATGCATCTCGCGATTAATGAAAGTGTCCATGGGTATTTACTCCAAGGCAAACAATCCGCGGGATTGGTAGTTCGGTGTAGACTGACGAGTACAGGAGAGAGCGCACGCGGTTTTTGCCACAGGATGTTTAACGCCCCCCGCGAAAAATACTTAGGGCAGCAGTCAAGAAATCCGAGACATGTAGTGTGTGTATTCTAAAACACTTCGGCATATCCCACAGCTGCGTGAACAATGACAAACACGCCTCTGTGCGTAATGAAATAATTGAGGTGTTGGCAAACTAATGGCTCCTTTTTATCGTTTCAATTAGTTTTTGTCATCAGCATTGTTCGTTGCCGTATCTACTTTTATGCGATTATCGGCGTTTTTCAGATAAACGCAGTTTTGCTGCCTCCTTTAAGAGGTTCCCTGCTTGTGTTAATTGTGAAACGTAGGGTGTCTTTTGTTGCTATCAACTAAATGAGCTCGAGGATAGAAAGTTGGTGGAAATAATAAAACACTTTACTTTGTAAACTCGCAATGACGACATCAGAGCACGCAATTGATAGCAACCAATTTAAAACACCAGAATATGGCCGCCTTATCCGAGCTCTCGCGGAGGGCTTCTCGCCACCACTGATGTCCTCTTATTTTCACCCCCCTCCCCCCGCAATGTGTGCAGATACTGCTGACTCAGTAGATACTACTGACTCTATTGTATGTAGAGTGTGTAGGCATATATGTCTACAAATTAAATGTTTTTTTTGGGGGGGGTCCACTTTCTATATCGTTTTGATTCAGGCCTTCTGAAAGGCTCTTATAATTTCGTAGACGGACAAACGGACAAACGTAACGCCGGGCTTTTATAAAGGTAAGAGGATGGTTTAACATTGAAAATATTTCCTCTGCTCAAGGCCCTCATGTACAAGAGGGGAAAGCTCATTGTTGAAATAGCAACGATTTCCCCAAACTGCTACAGACCCGTCACAGTAAGCAACTCAATGCTCAACTAAGCTTTGGGTCGTGTTCATCTCTGTTGGCAGCCCTACGCCAGCGGTCAAATTCGCGTGGGAAGGAACTCGCCATTCCAGTAGGGCAACCATTATTCACTTCCCAAAAACGTTGTTCAAATATTACTGACCACAGAGACATGATGGGATTTGAACCTGCAAGTTTCTGAATGAGAGTCAAAAATGTAACATTTGTCAACATCACTCCCACTCCCCTAAAGTAAAACATCTATATAACAGGCAATGGCTCTTCTTCATAGCATAGAAATTAAATAGGGCCAACTTTTTCGTTTGTTTTTTTCCCTTTTAGGGGATCAGTAGTCAGGTGGCTCTTGCCACAGTGCCATCTGCCCGGTTTGGTCAAGATTAAAAAAATAAAATACGCACGTTGTTTTAAAAAGTTGAAATGCTACGCAAGTGAGAATGGCTGTTTGATGACAGGCAGTCGAGCGCTGAGAGAATGAGTGTAGCAGGGATGCTGCGGAAGCTCTCTAACGGGTTTAACACGGATCGGGGCGGAATTTCACGGTCTTGGCGTCACTGCCCATCCGAGGGCACACGTGCAAATCTCATCAGGAGGCCACAGTAAGGACAATTCTGCTAAAACACCGAGCGAACCTTATTAGCCAAACACAGCCCAAAGTAGCTGTTCGGTACCCACTCATGTATTACAATTAATTGCTACGCTTTTAGTACATGCATGTAATCGTACGTGAAGGAGTTGGTTGTGACCCACAGTCTTCTATGCGGTTGGATCACGTCAATCCTGCAGCCACTAGAGGTGCTGCATTCACAGCAACGCTCAAAAACATAACTAATCTTTGACTTAGATCGTGATGCTGAATCGCTATGATTCGCATAATTGCGAGTTGGGTGAATCGGTGCCCATCCTTAAACTACCAACAGGAATACAACTCACGACGTGGACATTCAATTTGGTGGCACAATCAGACACATAATCGGATGTTTGAGTATTTGAATGCCGGTCAAGGGTCACCTCAGCCCATCATCCATACAGGGTCGATAAAATCAGTTCCACTCTGCTGTTAAAGCAACGCTTGGTTGCGCTCTACATAATCTGTCCCTCGTTATGGGAATGTGGACTTTCCGACCACTGGCTTATAGCTGACAATGGAGATGCGTGTGCCACCCCATGCTCATTTGAGCACGGAGAACCTCTCCCATTTGATATTTGTATTTACCTTGGCACGCCTACACAACTTTCCAACTCTTATCAAGCGGACGAAGGAGTGCCAAGCTATGGAAATACTTATAGCATGGACACAAAGAGGCATTCCAGGACCTGGGAATGACTGCGCTAGTTTTTTTTATCGCAACCACTTGAAAACAATAGGCCAAAAGAAAGAACGGCATTACAGATTTGAAGACGAACAGACTTGATTATCAAACACAAACGAATAGTGGACGTATTATCGGATGACTTAGATGAGTGTTTTGCAAAAGATAAAACATTGGCAGTAGGGTACAATGAAAAAAAAACATCTAAAAACTCACCATGTGCGTCGTTTAGACTGACATCCATACAAGAGGAAAATACATAGTTTTTATTCTGAAGGCCAATTTCCAACAAAATTTGCCTTTCACATGTTTTCTGTTGTGAGGCAGTGTTAATGATGAACATGAAAATATGTTCATATTCATTTTAAATGATTGTTTATACCTATGAGAAATTCAACATACATTATGGATACATAACAGATATGTTAAAATAAAATGCACCGGGACCTATTGTAATCGAGTAATTTTAGAATAACGAACATGCAAGCTGTCTAGTAAAAAAAAACTAAATAATCAGTCATAACTCAAATGCAATTGAGGTAAACGTTCCAATGAAAATAAATTCCGCTAAGATGCATCACTCTGCAATGAATACATCCGCCAGATGTTATAACAAGCTTTTCAATATTACACAAAATACATAAAAACACGGCAAAAGATTGATGTAAAATTGTCTCTCTTGTTCACAGGAAAAGGGGGTAATGGAGGTTTTGCTCAAATTTTTTGCTTTAACTGAAAGACAAGTTTTACTAGCTGACGGATTCCAAAATAAAAGCCCAACATACGGAGAAGACATTGCTTCACGTGTGCTGCGACATCTGCTAAGGCTATTCATATCGCGATTAACCGGCGGTCACGTGACCGTGTGGAGCTAGAGGTTAAAGGCTGGAGGTCACAGAGAGGCGGGGTGCATGCCTTGTGGGGGAGTTTCGCTTGAGCAGGATACAGGAACGGCCATTTGGGTGATTCTGACAGCGTGAAATTAATCAAATAAAACACCACGCTCGGCTACCTGTTGGCCGATGGCCACTTGACACGCTGATTTTAAATGTGGCGTAACTGCCACCCCGCACAAATCATACGTCCATATTTTATTTTAAAGGGAATTTTCACACGAACCCATGACTATGGACAGTAGCAGTATCGGGTGGCTTCACTGCGAGATTTCCTATTCTTCTCTTCCTCCTAGAATGTTTTCAAACTCATGAATGATCTGTCTTCCTGCCTCTCTTTATCCTGTTCCGGACCATCATCTCCACATCCACTCCACAGTCCGTCACATCCTCGCTCACCACTTTGAGTCCCCTCTTTCTAAGCCCACCTCTCAGTCTACCCTCGGGTGCGTCCCTGTTCCCTGCTAAATACATTATTCTTGTCTTGTGTTGTATTCCCAGCCATCTGAGTAGACTTCGGGGCTCGACGGTGGCGAGATGTTAACTACCTCGCCTGGTATGCAGGAGGTTGTGGGTTCGATCCCGACCCGGATGCCAGCATATTTGGAGTTTGCATGTTCTCCCCGTGGTCACATGGATGTTTCTCCGGGTCCTTCGGTCTTTCCCTCCACATTTGGCTGCTATAAATTTCCACGTGATAAGCAACTTTGTTGGGCTATTAGTTGTGGCCAGGTCGCTTCTGAAAAAGAGCTACATAGCTCAGTGGGCCTTACCTGGTAATATAAAAAGGTTTAGTTTAATTTTAGTTTCTTTCAGCTTGTCCGAGATAGAAGGGTCCCACCACTCTTGCCTTCTTCCTCTCCTCTAAATATTTGACGCTACCCTGTCTTGTGATCCGAGATCCATCTCGGCATCCTCATTTCTGTGGTGCACAACATCCACTCCTCCCTGGATTTTAGAGTCTAACATTTAGACCCAAAGTACAGCAATACCAGTTGCATTAACATCTTATGTCCAGTATGGGTGGGTCAGCAAGTAATACGTACTTCGCAAAGTTCACTCGCCTGGCCTGCACTACTGCACTGGGAACTCACACAATACATCCTTGGACACACAGTGTACAGATATTGAGGACTCACAGGTGCTGCAGGTGAGGTAGCTTGAACAGCTTGGGGGCCAGGGACGTTATCCGGTTCTTGTTCAACTTGAGACTCAACAGAGATTGTGAGAGGTTGTCCAGGCAGCCCAACTCCAACAGAGAAATCTTGTTGCCATTCAAGTTTCTGTGGGAATGACGATACGAAGGTCAGCGATCCTTAAAAGTTGTATTCGTTTAAGTTATTACAGTGCGAAACACGAACACTGTTGCTACGAATGGATGACAGCCGATGGTCCAGAATAGCAATGGTGAGATAGAGGCAGCCAATCAATGGATTTTATGGAAGAGGACATCCAACCGCGGAGACGTATTGAATAAATCCGTTCAAGTGCAGGCGCTAGGTGGATTATTTTATTTGAAGATCATGAGAGGTGGTGGTGGCTTTGGGTGGCCAACATCCAGCAGTGGATTGATAAACGAAAACAAACTAAAAATCTACAACCCCATTCAAACCCAGCATATGTATTCTCAACTGCCCTGTACAACTATTCACCTGGCTGTTAAGATGTCTAGCATAGTGCACCCACATCTTTTTAATAATAATATATCTCAATCCATTGTCATCTGGTCTCAATTAGTCTTTCATTGAGTACCAAACAAAGATCCCCTGTATAGCCTTAACACTGTTGGGGCATGGTGCTGTTAGCGAGCACCTATGAAGGCCGATACGGCGCACCAGTGGGTGGGTGGTCAGCACTATGCCCAGCCGCCTTTGTCTGCCTAGTGGCTATGTTTACACACCGGACCAGAACAGAGTACACACACGCACATGTACATGAATTTTATTTATGACCAGCTGAGAGCCCATTGAGACAAACATCTCTTTTTTGCAAAGGAGACCAGGGTTGGGGATTTTTTTTTAAAGACATTAACAACATTAACAACAAAATCATACAAAGACGAGGCAAACCATAGTATGGTGACCGAGCTGAGATCATTCGCACCCTGCGTTTGAGAACTCATTGAACAAAGACGGTCACCGCATTGCACGATTTCAGATGCGCTTCTGAGGCCGTGTGGAACGCTCTTCCTTTCGACATTAGGAAGCCACTGAAGCTATGCACTTTTAAATATAGATTGAAAACGCATTTCTTTAAGAACTGCTTAGTTTGTTGTCCTTCCCGCGCCTCCGATTAGCACGGATGGCTACGTACGGTGTGAAAGACATTCAACGTCATATGTACACACCTCAACCGTGTGGCAAATATTTACAGGGTGCTGATGAGAACAGTGGGGTTTATATACTTACAGGTGCTTCAGGCGCATGCCCTCTGGAAAGGAGCCAGCCTTTAACTCCGTGATGTGGTTGTTGCTTAGCTCCAAAGACTCCAGCGACGAATACTTGTGGAAGTCCTTTGCTGCAATGGCTCGGATCCGGTTGTGCTGCCTGCATGCAAGCAGGCAAGCGATAAGCACACAAGGGCACCGTCAGCCTATACACGACCACGTTCAAACAATCGCAGCAGCTCGCACAGGGGGAAGCCAAGGCACTTTGAAAATCATTTGCGTATTTACCGTGGGCATGCGAAGGTGCGACAGTTGAAATGGTCACGCTGACGAGAGATGTGTTGAATTGTGTGTGTAAGCATCGACTAATCGACGATTGATGCAAATGTACATATTAAGGGAGTGAATGACACTTTACCAAAGCGACAGAAAAAAACAACAACAATAAATGTAAACGAGACGGTGAAACTACGTAAAAAATATAATCGACAGTTGCATCAACTCAGAAACATGAAGAGTGAAAATGCTTGACAATCATGCGGCGGGGGCGGCGGGGGTGCTGAATAGTTACGAGCATACTCATGCAGATTTTACATTCTTCCACTGGAAACAAAACTTCCATCATCCCGTATGACCTCAACGACAAGGAGTTATCTAGAAAAAGGAGGCTTACATACGTGGCTGAAACATTTTACGTGGGCCGGAGCAGGCCCAAATGATTTTGGCCAAGTTGTGTGTGCACGTGCGAGCGAGCGCGTGCCACACATCCACACTGCGCCCCAAGACGTACAATCAAAACAAATAAGACGTAAACCCAAAAGCAAACACCTCTTTAGTTATATTCTTTGGGTCTTTCGGTAAAGTAACGGAGATAGGTTCAAAGAAAATAACAAAAAACGACGACGTTTCGATCGCAACACAAGCTGTCGTCATCACGAAAAGGGGGTTAGCTTCTAAAGGCAAATTGTTTATAAAGGTTTAAAATGGGCATAGCCCAAATGTCAGCAGCATGGGTGGGGCAGCTAGAGTTAATGTAAGTGATGGGCAGCGACCGCGATTGGCGGTGGGTTTCCACCAATTAAAGGGCTGCCAGGTAAAAATGAGCATGTTCATGTAAGATCGGTGAGCGGCCTCCACGGCGAGCACGCCGAGGTGGCTATGTTAATGTGAGAGATTAGCATGTTAATGTGAGAGATTAGCATGTTAATGTGAGAGATTAGCATGTTAATGTAAGATCGCAGAGCCGCCGCCACGTCAAGGTACGGCGCATCAAGGTGGCTGTGTTGGTGTGAGAAATTTTACCTGTTAATGTAAAATCTGAGAGCCGAAAATAGTGACTAACATCAGAAGGTGGCAGGATGGGAACATCACAGCCAGTTGTGCTTTAAACAGGTTGATAACGTCCTTTTAATGATTGCTAAATTTGTACCCATCTTCTCGGTTGAAATTGTGTCTGTGTCTGTATATATGGATGGCTTCATGAACAAATCTTTGTTGATAGCTAGTGGGTTTGCAAAGTACCTTCGTCTTCGAGAAATCAATTTCGTGTGAGCCCACCGCATTAAAACAATGATCAGCCACGGCCGAGGTATTGGTCCTAGCGTGTTTCAGATCTGCCTTTGGTTCAAGAACACGGTCCGAGACATGTCGCTTAGTTTCTCCCAATGTAACTACTGCCGCAGACACAGCTTAGTTTGTAGACGCCGGGGTATTGCATGTCAGGGATCACATCCTTCACAGATGGGATCAGATCACAAATTTTAAGTACTGTGATAAATCGGACCTGGATCTTGTGTGTTTTTTATAAGATGTGTGCCCTCTCACTGTTTCAAATGATTCTGAAGTTTTGTTACCATACACTCTGGATTCAGAAGCAATTTCCCCTGCGCCCCGCCTCGTATTTTAAAGCAAAAGTTGGGGGCGTATCATACAATCCGGTAGTCGGTTGACTATGACCTCATAACGTTTTATTTATTTTTGTATTGCCACATGGCCAAAGATGTGGGTCTTACAATCCGGAGAATATGGTATGTGTCGATTAAGGCAAGACCAGGATTGTCATCATGGACGAAGCCAACGATGCCATCACACCTCGGCAATGCCTTCTTATTTTCGCCACATCCCACAGCTGCCACACATTACGTGGCCAACTCCAAGAGATGCCCAAACAGTATGCCGCCATTTAGCCTCAGGTCTTCCCATTGGTCGCCGGACTAATGGGGATCACGCCAAGGCCTGTCTCATTAACATTAAATAGGACCCGAGCAGAGCTCTGCATAATGAAACTCTAGAAGCCTGCCTTATTTCAGGCAGGTAGCGGATCCTTTGCACTGGCATTCGTTTGCAGAATGCGCACATCAAATGCTTTGGCCTCCAGCCATACTAAGTCAGTGCGGACCATCTGCAATGCATACCAGTCTCTGTCGTCCAAATGGGGATATAAGGCACACGAGAGGATAGAATGCTTGCATGCATGTGCGCAGACTGCACAGCAAGAATGCAAATGCTGATGCACACGAGCGGATGAACACATAAAGACAAAGATGTCCCATATAGGCTTAACCGACTGTTGGGGCAAGTGCTGTTAGCGAGCACCAATGAAGGCCAGCACGAGGGGTGGCCAACACCAAGCCCAGCCGCCTTTGCCTCCTCAGTGGCGATATTTTTACACACCGCACCAGGTACTCATTCGAGGCCGAGTCGACCTAGGGGAGGCCCAGGACCGGTTGGCTGGGTTCGTAGCGCAGCACGCAAACCGCTACACTACCGCACACGCGGACACACACGCACCTAGACAAACACAAAGACACTTGCACAAACCGACCACATCTCCCCTGGCTTGCTCGCTCTCGCGCTCTCTCTCAAAGCGGCTTTGTGAAATCTGCTCCAACTGCAGGCACAGTGACAGTATTGATGTGGGTGATGTTTACTCAGGTGGGAATTAGGGCCCCTCTCTTGGGGTAAATACATTAGCCCTGGCCTGTATTAAACCCAGTGGTATATGGAAATTCACTGCGTTCTCATCCTTGCCACCATCGTCGTCATCTGCTTCTTGCAATATAGCTCTATAAAGTAACCAATTGCCATGTAAGGTCTTTTTCAGCCGCTTTGTAATTCTGCATGAGAGCCTTGATTCCTTTGTTCCATCTATTCTTGGGTTATCCCTTTGTGCTTGCACCATCTCTAGCTGCCCATGTTAGCATTACCTTAATCGAGAGCCACTGGTTGCCATTAATTTAAATGATGCATCATGCCAAATAACTCGTGGTGTTCTTGTCAGAGAAAACACAATTTTTTAAAGGTATCCGTTTTCTGTATCCCTCTATTTGTCGATCATCATAAGTGTAAAAAAAAATTAATCATCTAGTCATTTGCAATGCAATCTCTGGGAAAATAAAGTTAAACATATCAAAAGGAAGCCACCCACTTTAATTGAGCACATCAAATTTGATTAATTCTGGGGTCAAAATAATTCACTTTCTACTTGTGAGTGCAAATAAAAGTGTGTGTGTGGGCATTGAAAATCTAGGTTTTTTAAGTTACCTAATAGTTAGGTTTTTTCGGTATAGTCACATAGGCAAAAAATTAAAATCAATAAAAGTTAAATAAAAATAAAATAAAAATCACCACGTTTCGGAGACAACACAGGTGGTACCGTTCCACCTGAAGACGGAAGCTTGTGTTGCCTCCGAAACGTCGTGATTTTTATTTAATTTTTATTAATTTTAATTTTTTACCTACGTGACTTTACCGAAAAAACCTAACAATATGAATCCTTGCAGTCACGAAAGCTTCAAATCAATAATTACCTAATAGTGTTGTGTGTACTTGTTGTTCTCGCGCTAAGGAAGACGGCAGCACAGTGGCTGCTCCGGCGCAACGCCCCTTTCATTGGTCATAGGCTGGCCAGCAACAGGCGCTGTGATTGGAGCAGACGTTTGCCGTCGTAGGTGCGCACGACCATTCGCAATTTCAACAAGGGGGAGGTAAAATGTACGATTATTAATTAGTAAAATTTAGTCAAAACCACGAATAGGACCACCATGGCCGGGACCTGGACCGATTTAAAAAAAATGAAATCTTGAATTGGCACGCGATGCGAGTCTGTGCTGAAAATTTAAGCTCGCTAGGCTTCGTAGATCCGAAGATATTCAGCGTCAAAGATTCCAAAGAATATAGACAGACAACACGGCAAGTTCAGTAAAAGTGTGTAAAAATAAACTGCTTGATAGGCGAGCTCTCTTACCTGGTAGGAAATAATATGTATCTGTATTAACAATAAAGCAAACTTCAGAGCAGTAGTCTTTTCCTATTTAAAACAATCAACCGCATATGTTCCATGGGAGTGATTGTAACCAGCTGTCACACCACCACACTGTAAATATTTTCACACTTAAGCCGTCCCGAGAACACACACACACAACCGTACATAATTTAACAAGATCCAAATGTTGCTGTTTGTTCAAATTTCTTGTTTATTTTTGTTGTTTTTTTTTGTCTTGTTGTGCAACTCACAAACGTGTTTCCATCTTTTAACAAAAAATTTGCTCGGCACCTGCAACTTTGTCACTCTACTAAATACTTTATTGAATGCCATTAGGTGAGAAAACTCCGAGTCCCGTGGCATTTGGGCTACGTGCTTTTAGTTTTACAGACTCCTGTTGGTTTTTTTTACGGTGCAAAGTGCATTCAAATGCCACGACTGGCACACACAACAGCACTGCGAGTTCTTTGGCCTATGCGAGAATACAGTTTGGACCTTGGGCTCAGCATCCGTTGTGCTGGAGAACAAAACACATGCTCTGATTCAGTGGTATAAGATGCTGAACTGAGAAAAGTTAATCTTAAAAAAAAACACGATTGAGCCATCAGTTTTCTATTGCCCGAATGCAGCAATGCCGACAATCGGGAAGTAGAAAACTGATACACTGGTGTCAGAACAGAGGGTTTTGTTGTCATTGGAAAACCTAACACTCAACCATTCATACAATGCAACAGTCTGCAAGAGTTGAACGCCCCTTATCAGTGACCATGTTATTTATCAATGTCATTCTCTTTGGAAATACTCAACCACAGTTTTTATGTTCTGCTTCAGCATTAAGGTGAACTGATTTTGGTATTTAATGAAAGGCTTCATTCCAAATCAGGTGCGAGGCCATCAAGACAATTTTTTTTCAAGATCTGGGGGTAGTGCAGTTCGAATGCCAATGATCGGGTGTAACATGGCACAGGACAATACAATATAACAAATGGAATACTACACATGTACAAATAAGGTTGTGGCCTGCGACGGAACTGCAATGTCAGAATTTAGGAAAAGGAATGCTAGTTTCTTTCAGTGTTAATTGTCAGGTCCACATGTTTCACAATCGGGGCCAATTAATGAGGGTTAAGGGAAGCTCTCAAAGGCCAGTTACCGCACGTCAAACTTCAAAACACACGCAGCTGCTTCATCGCGGAGGCCCATGCTCCTTGCCGACACTGATTAATCTGTAGCAGATGCAATGCTGCGAGTGCTAAAACTGAAATAAATTTTGCACGCTCTGCCAAATACTGTAAATTCATTTTTCAAGATTCTGAAACACCTTGCTTAAAACATTCTTGCCGTGTCTGAAAACTCAAATTTCTCGGCACACAAGCTGCCCAAAACTTGGCACAGTTGGGCCGTGTGTGACCATCCACTTTTGGAATTCACTTGAATTAGTTGAAATCTACAGAAGGGATATCCATTTACAAAAATGTGTTGACTTTGGAACATCTAGAACTAGGCAACAAGCAGTGGCTATTTCATCAACGTTGGCAACATTTACTTATTTTCAAAAAAGAGTGGGGTCTCTTAGCTGAAAAAAGTATTTTTAATTTGTGGGAATTAATCTAGACATCAGCTGCAAAAATCCACCCTTAACTGCCACCCAGATGTCCTACTTTTACTGCCAACTTGCACTCCATGTAAATCTTTATAATCCCAATAAACTATTCACCGTGCAGCAATGTAGGATATTCAGACGTACCTCGTAAAATGCTTGCTAAGAACACAGCGGTTCGTCCCCCTTTTAAAGTTCCAAGAACAAACTCTTTGCAAAGGTATATAGTGGCTATAGGCCTGGTAAATAACCAAATGTAGACAATGATTCCACTGGACTGTTATCGGACACCCTGCAGCCCCTGCTCAGGCCAAACTGCATGAAGGCCCTCCCCCCTTTCCTAGGCTGTAAACCATACATCCACCGGGTCCTATTAAACAATGTTTACAGCTTCCAATGTTATCCTAAGTTAGCAAATACGAGAACATACTGTTCCCCAGAAGCCCTTTCATGTTTCTGATTTGCAGGAACACTTAATAAAAAGGTTTATGTATGCTTTTTCACACTCAAACACAAACACCGTTCTTCACCGATCGTGTCAAGTCAATTTAATCTCAGAGTGTCTCTCCGCGCATATCATGAGTGCGCGTCCATTAAGTAGTAAGGTTTACGTGATAAACCTTACCGGTTAGCTGTGTCGGGTGGTGGCGGATTAACGACACATTTACACATAAACGATCTCACCCAAAAATCTTTATAAATGAATAATATTGGCCACGAAAGTCTACGTGTCAAACTGCTATAACTTTGATCGACACCAGACAAACGATAGTCTGGGTTGTCCCCCAGCGGCAATTTGAGCTCCCCCCACACGAGCCAGCTCCAAGCACAGCACCAGAGTTTTTCTGAACCTAAAACTGTATATACCCCCTCCCCACCAACATGGCTTAATACAGGGGCACCATAGTGGCGAGATCTTAACTACCTCGCCTGGTATGGCGGAGGTGGTGGATTTGATCCGACCCGGATGCCTGTATATTGGGAGTTGGTATTTCTCCTCCGTGATCGCATGGATCTTTTTTCCGGGTCCTCCTGTTTTTCCCTCAACATTTAGAAACATGCATTTAGAGTATTTGGCTGCTATACATTTCCACTTGATAAGCCACTTCGTTGAGCTATCATTTGTGGCCAGGTCACTTCTAAAAGAGAGCTATATAGCTCAATGGGCCTTACCTGGTAAAATAAAAAAAATGTTTTCATTGCTAATGTGTCTGACGAAACTCAAATGACCCCCCGACAAGACTCCTTAGCAAGACAGCCGAGCAAGTAAAAAAAACCCTGGCATAGATAATGCTTGTTAATGTGGAGTTGTAGCTTCCGTTAATTATATGTGTGTTCGGCACGCTGACATGTTTAACAACATCAGCAGCACCTTGCCATTACCTGTTTTGCGGAGTGAAAAGGGGGGGGGGGGGGCTCAATTTGTAATTCATTCAGGCAGCCCATTTTCACAGCACGGGAGGATCATATCCATTTCATCCGTTGACATTACATAACCACAGGCCTGCCGACTCCAAATCTCTAAATTACAGGCTTGCATGGATATCCAATAAACAGACGTAAAGATCATCGCAAACCTGTTTCACCACAAAGACACGTCCTGGAAATTGCAGACAGAACTAAAATAAACTATTAAGGTACTCGATGTGCAGGTGGAAGGTTTTTTTTTGCCAGTCTTATCCTCTCGAAACCGGTATTAGTTACATGAATTCATTCCACACGAGTGTTGTTGCATAAGGTTCGGAGTAGCATAAGTGTTTTTTTGTATCTACTTACATTGGTTCAGGGTAATATGATGTATATTTTCTAATGAAAACATTTTATAAAGTGTTTAATTAGTTCCATAATTGTACAATTTTGCTGGACCGCAATTAATATGTTCATAGAGGCTGTTTGTCTCGAACTGCAGGCATTGAACAAGATCAAAGTCAACACCTCTAGAGTCTTGCTTGCTTAAATGTCGGTGAAATTAAGGTTGCTAGACCAATAGCACTTTATTTCATGGTGGTGTATGTTTATTTAATTTACAGACATTTAAATATTCAGTTTGGCATTCACCTAACCAAGTGAATTACTGCACAGGTTCACTGAAGTAGCAACACTTCAATGCCACGTGTATGTGTGATGCACAAGACGAGCAATTTAGACGCAACAATATGTTAAACGAGACGCACGCAATAATAATAATAATAGGGTTTTCCCCCTTTTTTCTGGCAACAAAACTGAAACCTTTTTACAAGGATTCATGTCTGCATTAACCACAATATGTGCAGTCAAAATTCAAACAAAAAACACACTATGATAATATATGCATTGTCCTTGCAACTGATTGGTCCACACCAAGGCACGGCTTTCTTTTGAGCCTCGACCCAATTGGTGCTCGACCAGAGGACGCCAAAAGGCGGACCAATCAGTTTCAAGGACAATGCATATATTATCATAGTATGTCTTTTGTTTGCATTTTGACTGCAAGTATTGTGGTTAATGCAGACATGAATCCTCGTAAAAAGGTTTCAGTTTTGTTGCCAGAAAAAAGGGGAAAACCCCTATTATTATATTTTGGTACCGGCAAAGGAGGTCTAATGATGGAGAAGCATTCACTTACAGCGAGAGCGTGGTGACGCTGCCTGTTGCACTTCCGAGGTCGGGCACTTCCAAGAGATGGTTGTGATTCAACTTCCTGCAATGGACAATTTCAACAAGGCACATTTAGCCGTAAGTTTGTGCTCCGGCAACGACAGAAAAACCTCAAGATCAAATATTAATGCAATTAAAGCGCTGCGTTTTGTTTTGCAAGTGAGCACCAACAGTAATTATGGAACCTGGCAACTGACTAGCAATTGAATGTTCAGCTGCAATAATAAACCACTGTGGTGTTTACCAAATGAGCGTTGTTATATCTAGAAAGCCAGTATATGTGTGTATATATATAAAAAACATGTGTGTGCATGTGTGTGGGTAAGGATTGAGAAAGAAAACATTTCAGCCATTCATGAATAGAGCATGGTCTAATTAAAACCGATCACATTGTAAGTATCAAGCGGAGCGCATGACCAATGTCAAATGCATATAATACATTACTCTAAAACACAACACTGTTCATTGGTTGAAGATCAAATCGGTATGCACATTGTTTGCCAAGGTTACATTTCACAATAATATATATTTTTTGGGAAAATTCACATTTTTGTTTTAATAATAATCGAAATGTCACGTTTACTTAACTTTTTGGATTTAAGCTAAAACTAAACTATTTTTTATTTTACCAGGTAAGGCCCACTGAGCTACATAGCTCTTTGAGAAGCGACCTTGGACACAAATGACAGCTCAACAAAGTGGCTTATCACGTGGAAATTTATCGCAGCCAAATACTCTAAACTGAAATCTTACATTCACAACACTCAAAACTCATTAACCTGTAAACGTGATAATCGCTTATTATGGCTTATGAAAATTCCATGCAAGTGAATGCAAACGTGACATTCAGGCTAGTTGAACGATAAAAGTGCAAGGCAGAAAATACCAAAAACCAGTACAAACAAAACGACCACATTGTTGAATCGTGACTCTGATCATCGAATCGCAAGGGTTGGAGGAATGAGTGTATCGTTACACGCTTATTATTTACTACGCGAACGCTGCGGCAGTACGGAGGCAAGCGACGCAAACCCACTGAGCAGAGCAAGGGCTTCGGGGCTCCCGATTCCGCTCTCTCCTCTCTGCAGGCTCACACACCACCCACCGTGGGCCCCCTCACTTAGCATTCACACAGCTGTCCCGCCTGTCTCACGAGAGCCAGTGGGGGGGGGGAAGGGGGGGTTACCATGCTCAAATGAACGCCCCCTTTCCCCCCGGCTGCCTTTCCCCTCCTTCCCCTTCCTGCCCCGTCTGCTTGGGCCCCATTCAAACTCCTCCCCGCTGGCTTGAAGTCAAAATGGGAGCACGGCGCCGTTGCGTTTCACCGCTGCCGATTATGAATGGATGGTCGATGCGCGCTACAGTGCACGAATCTCAATGGGCTTCAAGCTGGTTTTCACATGCATACAACACATATGCAGCGCCTATGACCAAATCACCCGAATGCACCCCCCCATCTCATGAGATTTTGGAAGCCGAGCAGATTTCGACCTGGGTTGTTGCTCGGATGGGTGACCACCAGTACATAGCAGAGGTGTTACGGGCTGCGGCGCTATGTGGTGGTTCAGCAGCAAGTAGTGCAACAATATCGAATGATGGAACTGCACTTTACACTCCCGCGTCTATGTTCCCTATCTTCACCAATCCACAATGCCTAGCATGGTGACGTACAATCATATAACCACCACGACCCGCATGGCATGGGAAGATCCTCATTGCAGCATGCAGCAGTGGAGGATTGACAAATGGCTCTACATGCCGATCCATATTCAACTGTGGTTTCCACGATCGTACGTGTGCATTGACTGAACGACTTCTGGATCGACTACACAATGATACTGGGAATGTATTTTTGTCGAAATCTGAAAGCTATACAACCTTGGAATGCCACGCGCATTGAGCAACTGCGTTCAATTTAAATTGCATCCAAAGTGGTCACAAAGCCTTTGTGGTTTGATTTTTTTTCTGGTGATTTCTCTTCAGAGCGTGTACAACTTTCGCTCTTTGGGGTAAAAGCTTGGCATGGGCATCAATTGTAAAGTCAGAGCGATTCCTTGTTCAAACGGGGCATTGAGGCATGGTGCTCATCTCCTGTTACCAGCCCTGAGCCACTGGTGCAAATTCCACATTTTTATGGCAGGGGCGAGCCCCCACACATCGGTATGCATCGTATCGAGCCCAGAAGGATGGTGAGTTGAGTCAACCCCCAACCAGGATTTGAATTTGCAACATTCCAATTGCGAGCCACTCGCTTTACCCCCACGCCACCTCAACTAAACTTAACGATTTTAATTTCACCAGGTAAGGTCCACGGAGCTATATATCTTTTTATCAGAAGCCACCTGGCCACAAATCAGAGCCCAACGAAGTGGCTTATCATGTGAAAAAATGTATAACAACCAAACAACTATAAACGCACGTTGATTCTATTTGTGGAGGGAAAACCGGAGGAACCTGAGAAAAATGTAAGTGACCACGGGGAGAAAATGCGAACTTCAAATATACAGCAGTAGGCGTCAGGGATGGGAACGAACCCACGACATCCTGTATACCAGGCGAGGTAGTTAGTTAACATCGCCACCGTGGCACCTGTCTGGTGTAACACTGTACGGCATCAAGACTTAACGTGATACTCCCGCGCGGGTTCACTGTAACCATGTAACGATGCGTTGACTAACACCGCCATCGATCGAGCGACAATTCTTCCCGCCAAAGTGGAAAATCATTTGACGAGCTGCACGCTCGGGGAGCTGTGTGTCGCGCACACACACACACACACGTTGGCCGGGTCGATGTTTGAAGGCACAAGAGGAGGCAGAGGGCAAGTGGCAGGAACAGTCGCTCAATAGGAGCAATGCCGATTCGTCACCCCATTTGCGCGATCCGTCCATTCCATAAAGGTGGGCGCCGATTGGCTAAGCGACCACATGGGAGCATCGGCGTGCACGAGTGAATCAATTCTGAATGCTCTGCTGCTGCTCAAGGCAACAACGGGACGGAGGCAGACGGGCGGACAAACCGTGTGTACGTCGCGACCCACGCTAATAGGCTGTAGCTAAAACTAAACTATTTATTTTTATTTAACTCGGTAAGGTCCACCGAGCTGTATAGTGACGTGGCCACAAATGATAGCTTAACGAAGTGGCTTATCATCACGTGAAAATTTATAGCAGTCAAGTAATCTAAACAGAAATATTACGTTCACAAGACTCAAAATTCATTAACCTGTAAACATAATAATCGCTTATTATGGATTAAACAAATGAATGCAAATGTTACATTCAGGCTATTTGAAAGTGAAAAGTACAAATCAGAAAATACCAAAAACCAGTACAAACAAAACGACCAAATTGTTTAATCGAATTGTGACTGATCATGACAATTCATCGAATCGTAAGGGTTGGAGAGGTGGGGGTGTATCGTTACAGGCCAAATACTCTAAACGCACGTCGATTCTAAATGTGGAGGGAAAAACCAGAGGACCCGGACAAAAATCCACACGATCACGAGGAGCGAGAGAGAGAGACACACACGCAAACTCCAAATATACAGCAGGCGTCAGGGTCGGGATCGAACCCATGACCTCCTGCTGCTGCTGCTTCCCCCAACAGTCGTCGTGTTTCAAGTGCCCGATATAGACCCGTGATTGGATGGCTCTAACGCGCGCGCGCGAATCTCCATGCATAAATCATGACTGATATATTGAAGCACGATCGATACGTACACTTCGTGTAGGTTTACGAGGCCATCCAAAGCTTCGGGATTTACGGTCGTTAGCTGGTTGTAACTCAAGTCCCTGCAAGAGAAAAATCAATATACATTACAGTTAGCGCGATCATGTCAAACAAATAAAACATTACATTTTGACGCTTTTTTGTTTAAAACTGTTAGCGGTGCACAGCCCGCTTACCATTATTGCTGGCACACCACCGCTTGTTTATTTTCCCAATTTAAATGTAAATAAATTACGCTGACCTAAACAATAACGCACTTTGGGCGCATTTGAAACGGTAAATTACATTTAAATGCTACTGTAAACAGCTACCGAAAGTTTAATGATTTATTTAAACAAGGCTCATTCAATAGGCAGAGCACAATCAAGTGTTTTTGGAAGTGGGTAACAATAACTTACGACGAAAAAAACAAGGCCCTTCATTTACCCAGGAGAGCTTAACAAAGTCCAAATATTATTTTTCAGGAGAGTCCTGCATTTAAGATGTTGGGCAAAATCCCATTAAAGAGCAATATGTGATGACTCCGAGTTACTCAGAGAAAACCCACACAGTCACGAAGGAACCACACTCGCAGCTTCCCCAGTTAGAATCAAACTCATCGCGGTACTGCCATCGCGTCCATTAAATTAATTAGACAACAGGTGGAGAACGGTGGTCCTACAGTAGAACAACTCTGACGAAGAGACCATCGCCTGAAACCACGTATACAGATATTTCCATTGTACGGCAATGATAATTCGGGATGTGGTATTTCTGGCTACAGATGTAGGCAGTCCCTTCAAAAATGTTATTTCAGTGCAACTTTTAGTTCCTACAGAACCAGGTGTGAGGTGCTCATCCCCCACCCTCGCCCCACCAGGAGATGCAATCCCTAGTGCAAGACAGACCTGACTAAACTATAAGGAACAATAACTCGATGTTCAATATTAAAACTGAACACAGCTTGTTTCACAGCTGAGGATTGTGTTTTCAAATAACCAAGCGGTGCTATTAATAAGTGGGTCAAAATGCACTTTCTGGAATGCCAACAATAAGTAAGGGTCTGATTAGTTGTTTTTTTGCACAGGCATAAACATTGGGTTGTGCTCGCAGTGTTTTCCCCAAGTCAGAAAACAAAAAACTTCCTTGGCCAAACTTTGTCTGTGACAGCCAATTCCCAATTGGGGATTGGGCGTCCCGTGGCAGGCGTGCGTCAAAGTATAAAGCAAACAGGATAACAAAATAAAATAAAGTCCAACTCAAGCAAAAAAAAATCTCAGAGTCAAGCAATTAAGGTTTTTTTTCAGCAGCCAGCAGATAGCATCAACGACTTCCTTCCACTGTGTAATCTTTATTGGCAAACCACAGCACTTCTCTCAATAGCAGAATACCCTTTTAAACCCCCCCCCCCCACACTTCTGCAAACACTAGCTACATTCACACCCTTCTGGACACAGACCTTGCAGTTATAACTTGAACCAATACAATGAGCAGAAGCACAAAGGTGCTTGTAAATGTTGTGCCCGATAAAGGACTGCACTTTGGTACCTATCTAAACACCGACAGCTTTGTGTTCTTCTTAAGGTGAGTAAGTTACCCTCACAGCCAGTACCGTATATTTATCTCGGCGCATAAACGACTACACAAGATAAACGCGGAGTGCATGTGGGCCCACGAGATAGATTGCAAAGCCACGTGGAGACAATAGCTCTGACATGGAAAAAACAAGGTGGGGCGCCATATGTGAAGCGCATCTATTCCAAAGAGTGAAATGAAGCTTCCATTAACCAATGCCAAACGTACAGACGAGTTTACGGTTCGGTTATGACTACACTGAGGACAAGGTTACTGCCAGGAAGAGGAAAGGTTGAGTGCCACCTCTTTGCGAGAAAGCAACAGTTGTCCAATAGTGACTCATCGTCCCCATTGTAGAAATGTAAATTCTCTAGCAGGAGCTCAGGAGAGACATTGGACCGCTCAGTGTCCATTGGAATGGGAAACCACTTAAGACCACTGACTATTGGCTGTAAATTAGAGTAATGATACAGTTCGAGCAAGTCCAGTCGATATATACTATAAGGGATACGGTTATCGTTAAAAATAAGGTTTAATTCATTGCCCTTTATTTAGCCAGCTGAAAACTCATTGAGATTCATGACTTGCTATACAAGAGATGGATAATTGTAGTAGCTCAAACGCGGTTCGACGGGCCAAATACCCTCCACTGTTATTTCTTTACTGCACAACAGAAAGGGCGTACGAAAAAAAAATATTGCCATGTTTAGCGGTAGCATATAACTACGTACAGAATGCAACCCGCGCTGGTCAATTCTTGGCTGGCGACCAGGCGTCTGTTTATGCAGGTGGCAGAGCACACTTGCACAAATCCATCTTCGCCAAATTCCCCCTACGTACGTAGGAGCCACAGCCGGAGCTAAGACAAACGAATGAGTTCATTCATTCCTGAGCAGCCCGGGACACAGCTTCCACGATTTCTTTGCCGCTGCCGGCGTTATCAAAGTTAACCATCGATTGCAGTTTTTTAGTACGGAAAAGCTCTCGGGTAGCCGTGAACAATTTGCAAGCTGGCAATTGCTGCGAAGCACTGTGGAAACCGCAGGGCTCGTTTCTCTCACGATGTCAACCAACCAGAAAAGGCCCCCAACAACCCTGCCAGATTAGAAGTCAGCCCGGCTCTTGCGGTCTATTTGAAGTGCATTATGCATCAGTGGGGACTGACCGACAGAACGCGTGTGAATGTGGGCAATGGGAATGGCAGTGCAGAAAATCTATCCCATGAATCCTCGGCCAGCAATGGCCCACACACCACAGGAACCGGGTCCGTATGCAAAACCTTTAAGACAAAGCTCATGCATCAGCAAGCTCTCGAGTGCAACAAGCTGGAAAACCATAATAATGAAGGTTGCCCCGAAACTTTGTCATGTGATTTCACTGTACAAAAACAAAATACGTTCACAGACGTTCGAACACTACATTGGTGCCGATCGTGTTAAACCGGCTAATACGTTGCAATAAATTATTGAAATGTCTTTAAATAATCGGTCAATCAATTGGGCCAGCAAGACAGTGAAAAGAGATTGCAAGGAGGATATCGTCAATAACGGTGTATATCTACTTAAGCCTTGTGTGTGGAAGCTGCTAATTTAAGTAAATTATGTGAAAATTGCACGCAATTTTTTTATTACATTAAATGGTGCAATACCGATAAATAGATTAATTGATTTATTTCAATAATCGGTAACTGCAGCGCTTCACTGTATAAAGCCGCCAGGCTGTGTTTTAACAGTGCCAAGCGGCCTCAAACTGAAAACACTCGAGCAATCTCCTCCATAAGAATGAGCAATCTCAATAACGCCACTGCAATCCTAATTAATTACAGCCTGTTGCTCGCTTTTCAAAGGTCACGACAAAAGCTTTGCAAGTTCAGCACAAGTTAACTTCCCCAAGTCTTTGTTCTGCCTACAACGCAATCCGAGAGCCGCACACACAAAAAAAACAATGCCGCTCAGCAGTTTTTTTAAACTACTGTCTTCGGGGGCTCTCCTTACAAGGTCACTGAGCCAGAGCAGCTTGCAATGATATAACTGGGGCAACCCTGTTTTCAAATGCGCCAACCCTCCACCAATAAAAATGCCCTTACAAATAAATGTTTTAAACAGAAAGAAATACACTATTCCCATGTTTCTACAAAAAGTTTTAAGTGCGCCAGATCCAGGCCTGTGCCAAAACCATTCCGAGTGGGCGGACTTGAGTCCCAGAGTTGTCCCTCGCTCACCCCCCCCACCCCTTCCCTCTTCGCATTTTCACTCTTCCTTCGCCCCAAGTACACCCTAGTGTCCGACCCCAGAAAGGTGGGCCCATTTGCCAGGCAGAAATCTAGGTGACGACAGACAGATTGGGCAATGGTTGGGAAGCCGTGCCTTAACAAATACTCTTTAATGAAACCATAGTTTAGGTGAGACTGAGATACATTGTAGTCAACATCATGCGTGATATCTTGCCATGTTGATTTAATGTGAGGAAAAGGCAGTTGTAAGCCATGGAGATGGATAAGGACAGGAACCTGCAGTGGCAACCGAGAGGTCAGCAAAAACAAGGGGACGCCTAAAGGAGGTGGTGGATGAAACTGAGAGCAGAATTTTCCAGGACGAGTGTTGCCTTTGTTACCATGGGATGGCAAGTTGCATTGGCATTCATTGCATTAACCTTAATGGCCTCTTCTCTCTTGTTACAAACATGGTCAGGTGGGTGAAGAAAGGTACAGTCACCTCGTGACATCACAAATGGTTCTGAGATTGGCCCGATTAATTTCTCTCCGACGTACATCGCAAGCAAACGCTTCAGTATGCATTGGTCATAGATCAGGCATGGGGATATGTTCAAATGTCCACCGAGATGCCATAGGGAACACCGGCTCTGTTTCAGCCAAGTCTGACAATTCGGAGGGATCATGAAAGCAAACCGGAAAAAAAAAGACTCAAACCCTAAATATTTCAAATGAAGTCGTCTTCAGACCACGCATGTTTTCTTTACAACAAAGGCTCCAACTAAGCCTTCTTAGCGCAACAGCGCCAATGGATTGACGAGCGAGCCATCGATTTGGTCAAGCGGCACGACACAGGTGAGCAACGAAGCACGGGTATCGATCCCGCAAAAAGGGGGTGGGGGAGGGGGGGAGCCGCCGCGGAATCTTTGAAGTTGGCGAGCGAAACCGGACATTGGGGCTCAACAACCGCACGCTTTGTGAGCGCTGCAGCGATGGGCACGCAACTGCATCTCTGCGCCCCGGATTGGGTTTCGACCCGAGGGGAGGCGATCCCGCTAACCTCCACGCGGCGTAGGCCAGCCCACCCGCCATTTAAACGCGGCACAACGAATGCCCTGACTTTCGCTGTGCCTTGGCGGTGGTGGTCAGGTGACAAGGGCTGGGGGAGATGGACAATAAGCCGTTGATTGGATCGCCGACGTTGAGGTCTCGGCAGTTCACCCGCAATCCGCACGCAGTTCCTGAGCTGTCAACAACTTAAAGTTCACGAGTTGCCATGCTCTTACGAAGAGTGAAACTGTCAAGGTGTTGTGTGTATGCAGGAACATTTTAAAGCACGTTATTATCAACACTCGCAAAGCCAATTATGCAGATATATCAGCTTGGTCATGTGCGTCGATTACACAATTTACAAAACATGACCATCGCATTGGTAAGCTGAAGATCAAGCTAATCCTGGAATTTCCCGACATTGGACGCAATAAAATACTTCAGCGTTGCTCAATGAAGCCTTACTTGCTTACAACTCAACAACAGAAAGAGCAACTTCTTAACAGCTCAATTACCAATCAATATTGCCTTGTGTGAAAGCTTGTAGGCACACATTTTTAACCACTTGGTATGGTAGCCCCCCAGTTAAAAACATTGGTCCTCATGAACCCCCGCCCCCCCCAGGTTATACTAGGCCACAATACAATAGAGATCACATGTCCACGCTTCTTGTCAACGAGGCGTTAACAAGGTATTTGTTTCAGGTTGTGTAATAGTGTCCTTATTTTGACGCAACGTGGCACTGACTGATGTTGCCCCGAGTACGTTCAAAATTTATCCTGCACGGTAACCAAGCCATAGTCTGAACTGCCCCTCCCCGCCACCCCAAGGGAGGAGGGTGACCTACGCGTTAAGGACCACTTATTCTTGGTTCTTTCGGTAAAGTCACATAGATAGAAAACAAAATTAAAGATAATAAAATGTTAAATTATTTTTTTAAATAATTAATTTCAAATAATCGCAACACAAGCAGTCTTCAAGAGTCCTTACGAAGACTGCCTGTGTTGCGATCGAAACGTCGTGGGTTTTTTGCTTTTATTATTTTCAATTTATTATTTTTCTTTTCTTTATTTTATTTTCTATCTACGTGACTTTACCGAAAGAACCAAGAGAATATGAATTCCTGCAGTCACGAAAGTTTTAAGCTAAAATTTAAGGACCGCTTCTTTAAGAGTTAAGGTCGGAGTGTGTGGTGATAATTTTCAGAGGCAGCCGACGAAGAGCCTGTTCCCTAGTACAGCCCTGTGTTGGCACAGGCTGGGAAAACTACATCACAGAAATAACAAAGCCCACTCGTGTTTGTTTACACTCGTTTGGGTCACTCAAGTTGGGCTTGGTTTTTAATTAGCAGTACAAGCTCTTCTAACAACGTCCTCATGGTCGTGGTGCAATGGAAATAGTATTCATTGCGGGCTTATTTATGAAGCAGGCTAAAATCAAAGATGAAATGTTAGTGGCTGCTGGTAATATGAATGGCAATAAAAAAGCGTTTATAAGAAAATCACTACCTCTAAAGGCCTGTCCATTAACCACACCAATTGCTTGGCATTAACAGTTAATAGTTAATATGGCTGTACGTCACCAAGGACTGTAAAATGCTATTTTTAACACGTTAAATATCCAGAGGATCAATTGCGGGAAAAAAATCCGAACACACACGCACGCACGCACAGAGCCAAGACCCTACATCGAATGTCTGCTGCTAGCGTGTGCAGTTCAAATCATCCCGTTCAAATAAATCGCAGGAAATTGCCTTAGCAGCAGGGGAAGCGGAGTGCAAACTCAAACAAATGCTAAAAGCAAAGCTAAACACAGTTGGTGGGACAACTGAACCACACCTGGCTACTGGCCCCGACTCAAATCTCCATGACATGAAGGCAACACCCAGTGAGAAAAAAAACGCTCACGATGGATTCCTCCTCAGTTAGCCGCTCACCTTCCAAACCGATCTGGCTACCCCACGGGTCGGCAACCAAAACAACAAGAGCCATTTTGTTTCCAATTTCAAAAGCCGCACTGCAGTCCTTAAAGAGCCACCGCATGCGGATTCAGAGCCACAGGTTTCAGACCGCTGGGCGAGCCCTACACTCGGGACTTTCGACTCGAAGCAATTTCACTCCTGCCCAACATCTCTGCTCACGTCAACCTTTACCACCGTCTGTCCATTCCATCACCGTCCCTTGTGATCCTGTGATGGCAAGAATCCATCTCACTTCTGCACGATATCTCGTCGCTCTATCTCCACCAACGGTCAGCCTCTCGGGGCAAGGTTCTCTATGCTGGCAAGCACTGTCACAAGTGCTGTCCACTGGCATTCATCCCTTCCAGCCCAAGCCCGCTTTTTTTAACAATGCTGCTAGGGTGACCTTTCAATGCATTTGCAACCCGATCTACGTGCTCCTCCTATCACTCTGGGTAAATATCCAGGACGCATCTCTCTGCTGCTTCCTTGCCACTGCTTTGTGATTCCAGCTGGGTTCCCAAAAAGGGAATATGGCTTAGTTGGAAAAGTGGGAGAGACCAGTGACGAGATCATCATTATCAGAATCAGTCATGGTTAATTCACTGCTGGATTAAGGCTTCCCCCAAAGCCGCTGCCATCTCTCATGATCCTGCGATGAAATAATCCACGCAGTACCTGTACACGAGCTGATTTCATCGCGTAACTTCCACAGCGGACATCCTCTGGGACACGACAAGAGAAGGACAAGTGTAAACGCTAGCCTATCCAAGTTCATCCCCTCTGGGATCGACAAAATGAGCACGAGACATTGACCACTCCTAGACAACATCGGTTGTTCTCTGACCAGATTGGTCTGTGCTTTTCAAATGGTTAAATGTCATCCATCACTCACTGAGAACCGCTAAGAAATGAGCACTGCGCAACCGCTCATTTGAGCACGGAAACTTTTTCAACACTGAAGCGGCTTTTGCATTAAATACAGTTACGCCAATTTGTCTCGTGCTATCCTTTGCAATGTTTAATACAAAGGTATTTACGTAGCCCCGGTGTGCTCATGCTTTCCCGAGTCATAATTCTCAACAAAATATTTATGATGCAATTGAATATATTGAAATAAATAAATATCCATTGCACTGTTGGACTGAGGATATAGGAAGATTCAACACACAAAAAAACCCATCTTGTTTGATGACCGACTTTAAATATTTATAATTGCAAAAAAAAACCTTCAAGCGACGGTCAGATCCTCCATTATAGCACAATGGTGACATCATTGCGACGCCTCTCTCATTTGACGCGAATCGCTCACACAAGAGTGCTGCGGCCGTGACTTTCACATTTTCTTTGTTTTTTTCCTCGAAACAAAGCTTAAGAAATGTGTTTAACAGCCCCAGGATGTATAGCCAAGGTCTTGTATACGCAAGACCCCATTTATTTCCTGACAAGTGCCTTCCTTTAAATGTACAACACACACACGCGCGGCAATGGCCGACAACTTGCGTTTCACGGGACAAGAGTGTGTGTACGTTTAATTTCAATTTGCGCTCAAAATACGCGAGATATACATTTGCGCGACTCAAATAGATGGGTTTGCAAGGCCTGTCGAGTTAAGACTCTAAATCAGTTTGAAAAGCGGGGACTCCACCACCTTCCCCCCACGGCGTCGGAGGCATAAGTCACTTGAAGTGCCCCCCGCTCCAACCGGGGGGGACCTGCAGGCCATTTAAATGAGATACATTTACACGTCTGCATAACAATGCACTTGGCCTGTAATAAACGCGCAGTTTTCAACAAAAAAAAACGCTAAAAACATTCTGCCCATATAAAGCAGTCTTCAGTGCTGCATCGACCCAGTTTTTTTTCCCCGCAACCGCCTCGTGTTCTGTAGTTTTCTGCCAAAAAGTCTCTGTCGGGACTAATATAGCACTACCACCTGGAACAGCGACCATCTCATCTTCAGCACCACTTTAATGTCCTTATAGAGCGCCAAGAGAAACAATGCATTACGTAGTGGTGACTGATGAACAGCGTAAAGAAAATCAAGTTCCTTCTCAACACGAAGCTGTGTTATGGTATACTTGAGCTGGACTAAACATTTAAAAGGGTGCATGAAGTAATGACTGATTTTTTTCTCTCTCTTTAAATCGGACTTAGAAAAGAGCAAACGCATGTACGCAAAATTCAGTCAAAGTATCCAGACAACAAAAAAGCCTATTATTATATTCGAGGATGCATATTGTAAGCTATGGATGGGGCTATGCCAGATTTCCCTTGCAAAACAGATTGTTGTGTGAAAGTTCTTGCACGTGCTTATAAAGTCCATCATGTTATAGTGACCATAAGTGAGAGATGCAAATTTTATTTTATTTGTCTTCTGGAAGGGCTAGAAGGGTTGTTTATTTTTTTGCACAAACATAGTAAGAGTCTATGCTTATTCTAAAAAACAATATCTGAAAACCAACGCTTTGAATTGTGGGTCCCAAAAAAGTATGGCCTGGCGATGTATCGCTTTTCACACATACAGCAGCTTCAGCCTCAATTCCTAAATTGCTTAACTAAAAAATACACAATCTCCATCATCAGTGAAATAAGTAATTCACCTACTTTGGAGTGCGATACTAAAGCCGATAAAAATTCAACCATGCCTGCTACCATTACAACTTAAGTTCACGTTTATATTCATGTATATATACTCAAGAAGTTGGCTGAAAATAGCAGGTCCACATGTTGCCAAAACCAAAATGAGATTGTTTGAGAGTATCATGGAAGTCAATGGATTAAGGTAATAGGTTTAAATAAAGACCTCTCAACTACACCACTTTAATTTGCACACTTGGGGAATTGCCAGTGGTGTAATGGTTAGCACCAGTGCATTTGCAATCCAGATTACTGGTTCAATTCCATCTACTGGCATGAGTACATTTCTTATAATCCCCCCCCCCACCTGTCCACCCAGCAGTAAAAATCCAACTACAGTAAAACCTTGGATTGCGAGTAACTTGATCTGCGAGTGTTTTGCAAGATGAGCAATTTTTTTAATAAATGTTAATTTGATAAACGAGCGAGGTCTTGCAATACGAGTAGTGCGTGTATACGCTTTGTCCGCCGAGCGTCACGTGATCACAACTGATATATGAGTGCTTTGGATTACAAACACATTTCCGGAACGAATTATGCTCGCAAGCCAAGGTTTTACTGTACCTATAACAGCTCTTTTTCAAAGTTGTCTACCAGTAGGTGTGGGTCAGAAAGTTACAACAAACATAACGAAAATACGATAGGAGTGTAAAGTATATAAAAGGCAAGAAAATCACGAAAATAACTTTCCATGTGTATTTTAATGGGTGAAGCGCAGAGATATTAGTTTATTTTTCAGAAGCGACCTGGCCACATATGATAGCTCAACGAAGTGGCTTATCATGTGGAAATTTATAGCAGGCAAAATAATCTAAATAACCTAAATGCACTACTAGCTAGTTAATTGGCAGCTCATATGTGGTGGGGTAAGGTGTGGGTTACACCCACGCCTTCCTAAGACGTCTGGTCGTTCTACCAGCAGCATAAGAAAGCACTTTCAGGGCTGTACCTTTACCTACTACTACGAAAGAGCAAGCTGAATATACGTATGCCAAACTCGATGACAAGAAACATGTTGCTATCAATGACACATATAGTCCTCAAAACGCTACTACTTTCTTGTACCGATAGCTGACTGCATGACTATCCAGGCTGTCGATAAAATAAGTACCGTTATGGGAAATCAGCAATGCTTTTCTGATGGATACCTGTTCCCCTGCTATATAATTTGGAATTTCCAATACATCTGAGCAACACAGCACTCGTTTCAGCAGGAATTACTTGGGGAATTATTTCATAATTACTTCTTACCATTAAAGGTTTGTTAACATGGATGGTAAATGTGAGTCTGTCCAATTGGCGCTATTGCCCGTGCAATTCCTAGGAATTTGAGAGACACCAATAAACACTCTATGGTCATGTTATTGCAGTATAATCTGATATATCTCAAGCCCTACTGGAAGCCATATAAACAACATCTTTTGGAAAGCTGTTAAGATCAGACTGATTTTCTTCTTATAAACACTGACCTAATGTTTGTTCTATTTTCACATCGTCTGCCAAGTAGTGGGGCTGAAGGCAAATCGGAGGAATGAATTGAACACACCTTTGCCAAATTAAAAAATTATTGGCAATTTACTTTTTAAGATCGCCCCCCCACCACCCCCCTTTCTACTATACAAATACTCCAAGCACTGCAATACCCTGTTTCATAGAAATGTGATCAGTATATAATAAATTTAAATACTTTATCCAGTTGATGATTTATTTTTTCAATTAAAAAAATGCTATACTTTAAAAGCAACAATGGCCTTCGTGAAAAATGTAAGTTTAAATGTATTAGCATTACCCCATCTCCTTTGCAAAAGGCACTTGAGTGACCATTACAACGGATGCTGCGTAGGCTCGCCATTTCAAGTGCACAACTAACAACCAGAAGAGGTTGCCGATTAAGATCCCAGTCAGATAGTGTTGCTGGACTTCACACCTCTGGGGCTGCTAAAACGAGAACCAATTTACACTATGAGACCTCCTTTACCAGTGACAAAATATAGTAATTGGTTTTTACCCTTTCAACTGGTACAAAAACTGACACCTTTATACAAGGCATTATGTTTGCAATAACCACAACACAAGCAGTCAAAATGCAAACAAAAAGAAACAACTCTGATGATGATAATGATATGCACTGTCCTTGAAGTTGATTGGTCCATACCCGAGACAGCTTTTCTTAGAGCCTAGTCTCCATTGGTGTTGGACCAGATGACGCCAAAAGGCATACAACCAATTTGTTGGAAACCAAAAGTGTCTGGCCCTGGGCACTGCGACCTGTCTCCATCAAGGGGAATGTGGAATTTCCATCAATGGCTCAAGGCTGTAAACGGGAGATTGAGCTCATTTGCATGCGAGGGAAGCCATTTTTACTTTGTTTTGTATGCATCGTCAGCCATCATCTATCCACTGCTAGATGAAAGTCTCTCCAAGCTATCACCGCCTCTGGAATGTTTCCTCTTTTAACTCTCACTCCATTAAGTCTGGACCGCCTCCGGTCAAAATCCCTTCCACGTGACATGTCATACACAAGGCCACTTTTATTTACAATTAATGCGATGTCTCTAAATTGCATTTGCTCTCTAATCCACGTGTTCCTCGTTCCGTCTCTCAATGCAATATCAATCATTTTCCTACCACTCCCAATTTGCCACATACATTAATTCCGAAGCACAAAAACACACAAAGCAGATCAAATGCGCTTAGATAGGATTTGTTAGAAAATTGTAGAAGTAAAGTTCACATTGTCCAACGGCTAAAATTTGGCAAGCCAGTATAAGGGGGATTTGCAGAGAGACCATTGCTCAACTTGAAATGTCTGCCAAACAGCCCTATCTATGGAACAAAGCACCACTACAAAGCAAATGTTCCGCCTGAGAGAGGAGCAGACAAAGACAGAAAGGAATTGTTGTACAAGTGCCAACAGCAAAGCAAGCACAGCTGTGGCCCCCACAGAAATTCATTATCCCCCAGCAAGGGGCATCAACACCACAAACTTCACACGCTGGTACTTAGAAACACTGTCAATAGGCTACGGCCGTTGTCAACCCTTTTTTCCTTTTAAGCTTTCCTTTCTACGGCCCCCTTTTTTTTGGGGAGGAAGGGTGGTGGTCGGAAACCCTCCTATGGGCTCCCACCGTCCAGGGCTCTTGCATTGTGAGTGAGCCTGGCACAAAGGTGATTATCAATTTTAAAGGCCACGCAGCACGGACAAACAAAAGGTGAAGGCCGTACGCACGAACGGAGCGTCCCTTGCTCGCGCTCGCCCGCCCGCCGTGAGCACGGGCGGCCCCAAACGGATGTGAGGATGAACGGTGCACAATGACAGCCTTGTGAGTGTGAGCACTCCGTGCCTGCAGGGCAGCTGCCCCCCCCCGCCGACCTCTAGAAGCGCTCGAATGCCAACAGATGGGACGCACACACACATGTGTGTGCACATGCGCACACACATGGGCACACAGACAAATATTCCCCATATAGCCTAAACTGGCTGCTGGGGGGTAAGTGCTGTTGGCAAACACCTATTACGGTACGCGAGGGAACAGTGCAGGGCTCGAACCACACCCGACTGCTTTTGTCTCCTCGGTGGTAATGTTTTAAACGCGCACACCGGACATTCGTGAAAGGCTGAGTTGACCGAGGACCGGTTCAAAAAATAACCATTCATATTTACGCGATCTAACTCAAAAACCTCTATTATGGATGATATTGGTCGCGAAAGCCTGCTACGTGTTAAACTAACCATTTATATTACCCATGACCAGGAGAATCGAACTTGTGACTACAGGGTTTGTTGCATAACGTGCTAAATACTACACTGCAGCTCCCTGCATGCACACTTGAGGGTCAACCCCCATTCTAGGTGGCTAAATAATTATAAAAATACCCTAATTTACATGTCTACATAAACCACTTCTTTGTATCCATGCCACAGCTCCCTCCATTATTCACTTGGCTGAGAGATGACTACATTCGAAATAAGAGCTATTACTTTATTGTCTTGCACATCTTTCAAAGCAAAAGGCTTCCATGTGAGAGTTCACTCGGTTGTTGTTGTTGCTGAAATGTCAGTCCCCATGGAATTAAGAGTGACATCAGCGCTGTTGCTTCAAGCCCCCTGTGACTGGAGTCTGAACGCGCAGGGTTCCCTGCTTACCGGAGCAGGCATGCGTGGGGAAACGGGTTCACACACGTTGCTCACAAGTGAACCATTCTGTGCTTCCTAGCCCGAAGAGAGCCTCGCACAGATCCACGCGCAGGCACGTACCACACCCGGGACCCCAGACGTATTTGGACAACTGGAACACGTTTGTAAACCAATTGCTCGCGACATCCAATCCTGGGGCTCCACTGTGCAACTATGCACCGCCGCTAAAAGACACAGAAACAGCTACGGAGAGATTAATTTCACGTGGGTTTCAAAACTGACCACTTGCTGATGCAATAGTGTTAAAACATTTTCGTGAAAATCATAAAAATATTTAAATGCTTTGTGAATAAATATAAAAAAAATGTATACTTCATTTCTGAACTACGTTGGTGTGTTATATTGATCAAAAAGCTCAAATAAGATAGGCTTGGCAAAATATTATGAATGGAAGTGCTCAATTCTGATGTTAATTGGTCTCCAACCGTTAGAAAGAAAAACAAGGTAACAATTAAATTGTCCTTGAGAACCATCAATTAACTACTGAACATGAAAACACTAAAACTAAGTACACCTATGCAAAGAATAAAGAAAAATCTGCTAAGTTAGTATAATAAGATGTCTACAGCCTTTTTTTAGAACATCGTCTTAGGTTTTGCATCAATTCTGTATAAGCGCAGGACAATTACCTAAATTGAAACAAATTTTGTACCCCGAGCTTGGAACAAACTTTAAAAGACTAAAGCACGCATTTCCTACTCCATAACTTTCCATGTGTCTACACTTTCGAGTGAGCCAAAACTGGGTTGGACTGCACATAAGGCCAAGCATTGTGTTTCTGTACATCCTATGTAAAGCACAGTGCAGTAGTTCATAACCTAGGGCTTGTGACCTAATGGCAGGTCACGTATGGCTGCCAGTGGGGTCAATGATGTCACCAGAACTGGCGGATCAATGTCAGTAATTGCATACAATAATAATGTCATTTATTTATCCAGGAAAAGTCTAACCGAAGCCTCAAAACTATATTTTTTTCAGGAGGGTCTTGCATAGAGATGTTTGTCAAGTTCCTTTAATGAGCATTTGGTATGTCGGAGGAAACCAGAGTACCTGAAGAATCCCACGAAGACAAGGGGGATAACTCTAATTTCCACACAATCCATGCAGGGTGACTGCCATCTTATGGCCACCTCGCAGCCCCAGAGGCTTTAGTGGTTTCACAAATCTGTGTGAAACACCAACCCTTGCCTCTGAGATGTACCAACTAGAGGCCTGACCTGCCACGGATGTAGTGTCATCGGTAATGAGCAGGAAAGGTAGTAAGTGACATCATCATCAGCCAAGATCACTCCATTGCTGGATGAAGGCCTCCAAAAGCTGACGGGAGTATGTCGGTACCATAGTGATCTTAAAACATATTTCAAGATACTGTACATGTTCTGCATTTACCCTAGCAGAATATATACATGCACTAAATTTAGTTAGACAAGTATAGTTCACAAAACCGATAAAAAAAAACACTGCACCCACACAAATTGTATAGGGAAAATCGCTTTCTTTACAAGAATAACATAAATAAAACATTTGACCAGAATTAAAATAATATTGCTGCGTTAACTCTATTAGTGCTCTATATCACAAAAGATGCAACAATACACACCAGGATTTTAGGCAAATGAAAATACTGTTTAACCATATGCACAAGTGTGACCAGCGATGACTTCAAATGCAATGGTCTCCCATGTCCGATTGCTCACGTTTCAGAGCACACATAAGCTCGCAGAATTAGCATACATCAAAACCTGGCTGGGCAGCTCAGTGGGCCATGAATCTGCCTTGCAAGCAAAAGGTCGAGAGTTCAAATCCTACCACGTGGATATGCTCGCCAAGTTGAAACACTCCTGCGCTAAACTGCCAGGCTAATCTGGATTTAACTGCCACAAGGCAACATTTGGCATGCACACAATATAAAACATTTACATATTGTACCGGCTCAGTGAATGCTATTTGAAGAGCACATCGTTTGGTCATGAAACATGGTCATGGAGTGAAACTTACAACTTTTGCAAGTTGACCAAATGACGGAGCGCATCTTTCGGGATGTTGGCAATCTGATTGTGTTGAAGTTCCCTGGGGAAGTATGAAGGAAGGAGGGATGAAGAAGAGTAAATTGGCTCCATCAATCACATCATTAAATGCAACAAAGCTCAATTTTCTTCAGGTAATTATAGCCTGTTTGTGGTACTTCAAATCATGTAGGCTAAAGAAAGAAATTCGACCTCTGCAGACCTCATTTTTTTATTGCCCGCTTTGATGATGGCCGTGAACTTAATCAGGCAAAAGTATTTTGTAATATGTTGACAAATTCAACTCGTATTAAGATACCATTTGCAAATAGTGCTCTACATTATGCGCTTATGCAATACGATTTTGTCTTTAAAAAGCACTGCACGTTCACAAAATGGAACTGCGTTGTTTACCAATGTGCATTCAGAATGGGCAGGCTCAAGTTCAACAAGCAACAAATGCACACCATGAGTTAAAGCCTGTGCAAAGCTCACAGAATCTACAAGGAGTGGGTGTGTTTTCCAGGCAATAATCATGCATGTAAAATAACTTAAATCGGTGTCCCGTTGAATAGAAAAACAGTCAGGCAGGCAGCACACTACAACAGTCGAGGCAATCATCTAGTACAATACACAAATATAAAAGCTCAGACATGCTTTGCTCAAAACAAAAACAATTTTTTGGGCAAAATCCACAAACAATGCTGTATTTTTAAATTACAAGTGACAAGATTTGAGCAAAGCAACATGTGGGATGTGAATCCCAGACACCTAGGTTTATAATGGAAGATCAAGATGCCTTTCAAAACTGTGAATGCTCAACTATGGCTTGTCACCGATACTTATTTTCTAGAGCTACACTTCCCGCAAAAAGCCTTACCACTGCCAAAAGCATGCATACTTTTACAGGATGATGTACACGTTCTTTGTCAATCCACTCCTGGATGAGGGTTTTCCCAAACTGCTCAGGCCATGGGGGTTATCTCTCCATTCGTCAGTTCGGGTTTAAAGACACGGAGGATGTATTTGGTAGCATAGAATTACAGTACAACAACGTGCTTTGCTGCGCTGCCCTCTGCTGCCCACAACATAGCCCCAGAGCTGGCTTACTAAACCTGGCGTTTTCTGGTACAAGCACTAAGTCAGGTTGTATGAAGCTTCCGAGATCTGATGGGATCGGGCACATGACCAACTGTAGGAAGGAGATATGCAGTTGTCAAACCATACATAAGTGATTTGGGCTTGTGAAGTATATACCACCGCTTCACGATTCTATGATCATTATTCGGGTTTGGAATTTCAATTAAAAAAATGTACTTATCTTTATACCATTATGGTGCATTAAGAACCTCGGTGGCTCTGATTTAGAAACGTGCGCTTGGAGCATTTGTCTGCGATACATTTCCACATGATAAGCCATTAAGTTGAGCTATCATTTGTGTCCAGGTCGCTTATGAAAAAGAGCTATATAGCTAGGTGGGCCTTACTTGGTAAAATAAAAAAAAAATTCAATTTAGTTTACAGGAACCAGTTGCACACAAAAATCTTGACTTAAAGCTTTCGTGACTGCAGGAATTAATATTCTTTGGGTCTTTCGGTAAAGTCCCACAGATAGGTTCAAAGGAAATAACAAAACCTATCTACATGACTTTACCGAAAGACCCAAAGAATACAGTTACATACAATATATTGAAAATAATAGATTCTCACACACACGATGCAATGAATGTATGTATGTATAAGTAAAGTAATCGGTTTTGATCACTGAAACAATTCATCAATACATGCCCACCACTTGGGCTGTTGCATGGCCCTTTAGAATGAAGTCGAGGTAACACTCGGCTGCTTTACATTGAACATTTCTAAACTAAGCCATTAGCCTATAGGTCCATAATCAACGTTTTTGGGTTTAGATCGCGTTATTTATAAATGTGTCGTAACCCTCCACCACCCGACACGGCCAATCAGTAAACATGTGTCACGTTGACAAAGACAAATAGTTCACTGCTTTAGCCCACCGGTGTGTTGAAGCCACAACATTTACAATTTGAGTACGACGTTTCGCTGGTAATTGCAACCAGCATCATCGGGCAATTCGCCAGAATGATTGGCCGTGTCGGGTGGTGGAGGGTTACGACACATGTATAAATAACGCGATCTAAACCCAAAAACGTTGATTATGAATAACATTGGTCGCGAAAGCCTACGTGTTAAACTAGCCTATAGGTGTTCACAGAGGTATAATTCAGTGCTGTCTTGACCAGAAAACTGTCCTGTTTGGTTGTGCGGCTCACAGTCGTGACCACCTCCAGTATTATAGTCCTTGTAGGGCATGTTTATCACCTACTGCCAAGTGAAATAGCCAAGCTTGCTGCTTTCATTTTTATTTGACATGTGCAACGATTGTGAATGTGAATTCAACTGCCAAGATGTAGAGAGGAAAAAAAGAATATCTAGATTGATAACTACCCAGCTTTCAACACAGATGTTCCTGGTAATTCAAAACAATACTTGTTCTAAATACCACAAACTTAAGGCGTCAATGAAGCAGGGCTTAAGAGAAGCAAATGACAACCTTTACATTGAAAATGCTCACAAAACGCATGTCCATCCAAGGGGAAAACTAGAAATCTGTATCTTGTTCATTCGTAGCAGCAGCTACCCGTGAAAGTGCGGCCAAGCCACAAGTGGTCCTGCATACTTTTACCATTAGGGTAGTTGTTTATCAAGCTCACATTCCTAATCATAGAGCCGTTACATTTCGCTAACTTCACCACTGCAAATTCCAAGTCTATGTGCCTACGAAACGCAAGCCCTCTGTTGTTCCGAGCTCAAGTTTGCATTCTATTCTTCCCAACTCTTTTGACATTAGGAGGCAAAAAAAATAGTTGTTTTGCTCAAATGAGCATTGGAGCAGTGGTCATCTCTTGGTAACAACCCTGAGCCGATGTTTGAAATTCCACATTCCTCGGGCGGGAGCAAGTCTATACATAGGAAAAGTTTTGTCCGACATATATATTTTATATATCCCGGAGGAATTATGGGCTGAATCAGCCTCAAACCATAATTGAAAATTCGCAAACCTTCCGATTACAAGCCGATTGCTCGACCGCTGAGCCACCTCAGGAGGCAAGCTATTCCTAATATTAATAAGCACGAAAATAAATCACGTGAGGGTCATCGCTGTGGCCAATGCCATCAATTGGACTCCAACTCAACTTGGATGCCAAGTCGAGGAATTACAGCGTTTGGTCCATTTATTTGTAACAATTATAAATACAAGGGTAGGCAGCAATCGTAGAGAAAAAGGATGCTTAAAAAAACGAGTAAAACACATTTTTTCAGACACTGTAGTGTGCATGCATTCTGCCTCATTTGTCAAATATAATAGCCACTTGTTCTCTTCAGCATCTACCTAAGATATTCTTTTGACAAAGATGTCGGTTTTGATTTAGTGCAGGGTAATATACAACCACAACAATGGCAGCGTTCACTGCAATTTTGACGACACCTGGGAACTTTCAACCATTAACTAAGTCTTCTAAAGAAAATGCATTAAAACTACAGCCTGTACTTTATTACATCTCACTGTCCCCTGTGTGAGCACGTAGGTTCTCGGTGCAAAGTGATGTAAACAACCAATGCACAAACTGACGAGTTGTTACCAGAACACACTTGATGTGCAGCCACTTTAAAACCTTCACCTTGAATACGAAAGTGGCCACTTGTCGTCTCAATGGATGGAAACACAAACCACCAAAACAAGTCTAGCCCCCTAACAGCACATTACGCATACTTCATTATAACACATACGAGGGGGTGGGTGACAGCACCACGCCCGGCCGCCTTTGTCTCCCCAGTGGCAAGGTTTACACACCACACCAGTTACTCGTTTGAGGCTGAATCGACCTAGGGGAGGCCCAGGAACGGTTGAAATAATCGTCACTGGTGGTAGCCGTGAGCGGGAATCGAACTCGGGTCGCCGGGTTCGTAGCGCAGCGTGCTAACCACTACACTACAATGCGTTACGCTTCCACATGCGCGGGTCAGAAGACAGATTTGACGTCACAGCTCACTTGCATTATTGAGCTCCCCCCCCCCTAAAAAAGTGTATTTTTATAATTTTTGCATGGTGTACAGTCTGGAAAGTACTCACATGGCAAATTTCAAGTTTGTTGCATGTCGGGAAGTACGCTAAACATTTTGAACAGACACACATAATCACAACTTTGCCTTTTTTCTATATATATGGAGATATACCGCATTAACAGAATTTGACCGAATCCCCAGATGCTAAGCAGGCTTTGGGGCTGGACAGAGTGCTTGAGAAATTGTGACAACCATGTGACACGATAGTTCTAACAGCTGTTGTGGGAAATAGAGGGCTAGCGGTGCAGCAAAATCGATTTGTTCTACTCTACCCACCCCCAAACCGACATTGTAAAATGTGGTGAAATATGGTCAAATTTCTCTCGGCGTGGGGGGGGGCCCTCGTCCAGCAGTTGATTGCCAAAACGCGCCGTACATGTACAGTATACACATAACATGAAATACAACAGCACAGAACTCATTCTATGCATGACATAGTGTCGTGCACTGTATAGGCACACAATGCCCCCCATTTACCCTACACACAGCGCAATTGTGTACCATTCCTACACATATAGGCACGGTAAGGGTTTGGTAAGAACATCGCATGCTGTTTATGGCACACGATATATACCTAAGGAAAGCAATACTCCCCGTCAGAATGAGGATTGATGGACCCTAGGAGGATGAAGGATACCCTGGGAGATAGGTGGAAAGAGGAAGGCCTGGGGGAATATTGAGTGGGAGTGTTTGTAAAAGGGGGCCTCTGCAGAGATACGGTAGGGATACCCCAGAAAGTGTACGCATGGGGGTTCTAAAAAGATGGAAATTCTGCACGAAGGGTGGTAACAAATTTTGTGGATGGAATTACAGGGCAATCGTTTTGGGGAACCGATGGCCCTCCTGGTGGGTTAGAGAAAGTGGGTCCTGACAGAATGGACCTTGACAGTGGACGTATATGGGTCTCGAAGATTGCAGAGGGTTTAATTAAATAATTAAAATGCCCCTGGAGGGTGCAAAGTTGAAGATGCCTGTGGGGGTGGATTGAAAGCATAGCCCGTGGGAGTGGGGACTGTGGCAGGTTGAACTAAAAAAAAGACCCTGGGAGGTTAGAGAGGGGGGACACCTTGACCCTGGAACGTTAAACGTGGGGACTCATGAGCAGGTAGAGAAAGGAGGCATTATTCAAGATGAAAAACCATGACCCTGGCCAGGTAAGAGTGGTGGAAATCGCGTGAGGCTACAGAGAGAGAGAGAGGTTGTGGGGGTGTTTACGAAAAGCGTAAAACGACTCAGGAGAGTGAAGACTTGAGGCGGGCAAGCGACCAAACTTGCTATCGCTGACAGAGAAAGAAGCCAACGATGGAGGGGTAGAGTGCACGAAAGTTGCGTTTATGAAGCTTAGACTACTGGACACAAATGCACGCACACACACACGTATTGTATACACAAACCCATACACAGAGATACCCACACAAACGCATTCACAAAGGGAATGCAGTACACCTACAGTACTCTTACGTACATGTATACCGTACGGCAGATGTGTATAACAGCATACACGTTCATGCATAAACACACAAACACCCAAAACAAATATTTCGTTATGAAAATGCAGACGCAAAGACGCACGCATACCCAAATACAACATACATGTATGTAACTTGCGCTGGCATCTTTGGAGAATATACCAACCCGTGTATATGTTGCCTTGGTCTGCCCGGTGTTGATGTTTATAAATACACGTATACCCACATTTAGTAAGCAGATATACACTCACAGACACACATACACACAGAAACTCACACTGATACAGACGAACACGGTACACATACATATTCATGCAGTATATAGACACATATACACACATCCTGACATATACTGAACACAGTATATATACACAGAAAATTTCAGACGCATAAATGTATCAACACATACAGTCAATACCTGAAGTCACCCACATTGCCGCACATACATATAAACACAGACACATAAAACCACAGGCAGTACACGGACAAAGTGATACATTGTTGCACACAGCCAGACACACACAATCATTCATACAGTCGCAGTCAGACAGAGAGGGACAGTCACATGCCAAGACAAAGATCCTCCCGTGTACCCTTAACAAGACTGCTGGGTCAAGTGCTGTTAGCGAGCACCTATTAAGGCCCGCATGGCACACGAGGGGGTGGGTGGCCAACACCACGGCCGGCCGCCTTTGTCTCCGTCGTGGTGATGTTTACACACCGCACCAAGTACTCATTTGAGGCTGAGTCGACATAGAGGACGCTCATTATCGGTTCCGATAGTCGTGAGCTGGAAACGAACTGGGGTCGCCGGGTTTGTAAAGCACGTCGCGCTAACAGCTGCACCACCGCTCCACATATACAGACACACACACAGTTGTACACATTAAGACAGGGAGATGGGAAACTAGAAGACATGTGGAGGCCACTCATAGCTGATTCTCCACACAGTGACACACACACAAACAAGCAACTTTCACAAAGTCGCACACAGCCAGTCAACATACAGTCTTGCACACAGTCACCAGACAGACACCGAAGGGTAACACACAAGCGGCCACAGCTGCATCAACGCAGTCGTCTCCTCAGTCTCTCTCACACGCGTCCACACAGGCGATGAGAAACCATGAAGCCACTCACCGAGGCCACTCAACAGCTGCCCACAGCAATCGGTGGGGGGCACAGCGTACTTGACGCATTCTCTCACACACACACAGCAACCACACGGTGCCTGTGACGAGGCCACTCGCAGCTGTCCACGACATCGTCAAGGCGTACGGTGCCAAAGCAGGTCCACACACACATTACAGGAGACGCAGCAACACACAGAGAGAGATGAGGAGAGATGATGAGGTAAGGTATAGGAGGTGGAGGAGGAGGTAGAGGAGGAGGTAGAGTTGTAGGCACTCACAGCTGTCCCCGACATCATCAATGCGCCAAAGCAAGTCCACACACATCCAAGAAACGCAGCAACACACAGAGATGATGATGAGGTGGAGATGATGATGAGGTAGAGGAGGAGGTAGAGGTGTAGGAGGAGGTAGAGGTGTAGGAGGAGGAGGTGGTGTAGGCACTCGCAGCTGTCCCCGACATCGTCAATGCGTACGGTGCCAAAGCAGGTCCACACACATTACAGGAGACGCAGCAACACAGAGAGAGAGAGATGAGGAGAGAGATGAGGAGAGATGATGAGGTAGAGGAGGAGGTAGAGGAGGTGTAGTAGTAGGTGGTGTAAGGCAACTCACAGCTGCCCCCGACATCATCAATGCGCCAAAGCAAGTCCACACACATCCAAGAAACGCAGCAACATAGAAAGATGATGATGAGGTGGAGATGATGATGAGGTAGAGGAGGAGGTAGAGGAGGAGGTAGAGGTGTAGTAGGAGGAGGTGGTGTAAGGCAACTTACAGCTGTCCCCGACATCATCAATGCGCCAAAGCAGGTCCACACACATCCAAGAAACGCAGCAACACACAGAGAGAGATGAGGTAGAGATGATGATGAGGTAGAGGAGGAGGTGTAGTAGGAGGAGGTGGTGTAGGCAACTCACAGCTGTCCCCGACATCGTCAATGCGCCAAAGCAGGTCCACACACATCCAAGAAACGCAGCAACATAGAAAGATGATGATGAGGTGAAGATGATGATGAGGTAGAGTAGGTGTATGAGGAGGTGTATGAGGAGGTGTAAGGCACTCACAGCTGTGCCACTTCGCCCGGGAGCCCCGCGGGAATCCTCCCCAGCGCCGCGCGGCCGCAGTCGGCGCCGTCTCCCCGGCACGAGCAGCCGGGCGGGCAGCGCGGCGACCCCTGCGCTTGCTGCTCGGCTGACGGGAGCAGCAGCAGCAGCGGTAGCAGCATCATCATCAGCAGCAGCGAGGTCGACGAGAAGAAGCTACGGACGTTGAGATGATAGAACGACGACGATGTTGTTGATGATGTTGATGATGAGGCGAAGGAGAGCGGAGTAGGCGCCATTTTTCCCCCGTGGCGGCCCGGACTCCGCTCCCTCACGAGTCTAGGCAAATAAGTTGTTGTTGTTGTTGTTGCTGTTGTTGTTGCTCAGGATTCTTCTGCTGCTTCTTCTTCTTCTCGTCTTGCTGGAGCGGGTGTGAACCGGAGAGTGGTTTTGCTGGAGTCAAAGATTCTATTGGTGGCACCAGCTACCCCGCCGCGCTCTCTCGCCCATCGTTGTCATTGCTAGGCACGAGAATCGGTGTCCTCAAACACACCGTGTCTCTCTCTGTCTCTCTCTCTCGCGTTTCCGAACGCTACACAACGAAAGCGGACGACGCGAACCGCTTTACAAACACGCAGCAAAAAAAATGAACAATGCGTTACGTGTATATACTGTATAGACACTTACAGTAAACGCGTTACTAACACGGGCGGGCGTTAAACGACGAACGAAAACGGCGGCAGCTCATGGCTGCAGAGATTCGACTTTTAGAAATAATAATTATCCAAACAACAACAACAACAAAAGGAAACTGTGTTATTAGAAAATTAAAATCACAGCCGCCGCTCGCTGCCTCCGCCGCCTCTCTCTGACTCCATCTCCCGCAAACTCGGGAGCTGCATTCCTCGCCGAGCCAGCCCTGACTCACACCCCCCCACCACCCCCACCGTGATCATCACGGGCCATCTTGGTAAGGGAGACCCTACCCCATCACCCCCAGAGGTTACGTCATCGCTATAGCCCCCACCCCCTATCCCCTCCCCCTGCTCGCCTATCAATATCCTTGACCAAGATGGCTGCTGCGACGTCGTCGTCATCAGACGGTCACGTGGTTGGGATCCAGTTCCCTCCCCCCCCTCCCGATCACTTATCCCCCACCCCTTAATCCCCCCACGTTCCCACTCTCAGCCCAGGCGCGCGTCTCGATTGGTCGAAATCCGCGCACGTGACCAGTGTGTGAGATCCCCCCCCACCAACCCCCCCCCACCCCCGCCTCTCTGACGCCTCGTCAGGCGATTGGATGAAGTGGCGCGTGACGTCACCCCGCATTCCTCAGCCGGCTGAGCGAGAGGGCTGAGAATGTGTCCAGACAAATGTGTCAAAGTTACTTTAATATAACACAAAATTATAATCATTTGCCCGAATAATGTACACGCTACAAAGCACGGCATTGCAATTAATTCAAACTATGCTCGTATGCCAACAACAAGGAGCAAAAGAGAAATAATGAGATAATCCCACGATTGCAAAGCTAAAACTTGCATCTGAGAAGGGACTTTTTAATTCAAAATCATGGAATCTTTGTCGTGATTTCGCCTTTATTAGTGATCATCAGCGTTGTATAGCCACATCTTCCTCCACAGCAATCTCCCCCCACCCCCCCTCCCCACTAAATGGTTTCACCATTCTTAGTGGTCATCAGCCCAGTGTAGCCCTGCTGAAATGTGCCATGTGATGGCTTGAGACCTTCAACCAACAGTGGATGGAACATGACTGATGGCAATGAAAGGAGAAATAAGATTTTAATCATCTCCGCTAGTGATATAGACTAGAGTCTAATCGCTTATACTCTCGCTACTTAACAAAGTTATACAAACAGAAAATGAGCTGCATATTGGCACAATAAGCACAGGCACAAACCATTGTACAGCTACTTGATGTTAACGATTGCTGCTGGGCTTATTGGAACAATAAAATGCCCATAAATGACGTCACGCAATTTTGGACGATTTTTGACCCCCCCCCCCCCTCATCACAGGCGTCACAAAAAGTTAGACCCCTCTCAAATATGACGTCACAAAGCTCTGCCCCCCCAATGTTTTTTAAACAAGCTTTAAATCGCTTTAAACTATTGCCATTGTAGTGCGTATTTAATGTGGCACTGCACTCTGATGTTGTAGGAGAAAACATTTATTAAAAAGTCTATTTAATTAAGTAGAACGTGTTGTCTATATTTATTTAAAGTTGCGCATTTTGATGTGACGTCACATTTCTCAACCGCCCCCTCCCTTCGTCACACATCGTCACAAATGTCTGACCCCCCCCCCCCCAGGTGCGTGACGTCATTTATGGACGGCCCCTTGAACTTTCCAATGGGAAAGTGAAGTGAATTTGGGGAGAACCTTTGCGGATAATAGCAATATGCAATATTGATCCTTAACATTACCGTGGATAAGAGGAGTTCCCAGTGAATATGTAACGTTGGGCCAATGTTGACTCGTGGTTGGAGCCGTTGGACCACTTTTTGTGTTATTGGGCCAATATTCCACGTTTATATTCTTAGGTTTTTTCGGTTAAGTCACGTAAGTAAAACATCAAAATGTTTTTTGATGTTTTACTTACGTGACTTAACCGAAAAAACCTAAGAATATGAATCTTTGCAGTCACGAAAGCTTCAAATCTAGAATTCCACGTTTACTGGATTCGTATGTACCATATATACGAACCATGGGTTAAGAGAATTTGGCTGATATAAATTTCCATATAAGCCACTTCGTTGAGCTGTCATTTGTGCCCAGGTCGCTTCTGAAAAAAAGCTAAAATAAAATATGTTTAATAGCTTTAGTTTAATACGATGCACTTGAACAGTATGAGTTTAAAGAATGCGTCAGAATGTCTATCTTTACTAATGACCATCAGCATACCACAACCTGTTCAAAAGTCTGTCAAAGCACATGTCCTGTTTAGTGTCTGCATATGGGGCATGTCAATAGAGCACCTCGGCCAATGGACCATCAAAAGGACTAAAATAAAATTTTAAAAGGCCCACTTGTTTAATGTTTTCAGAAACATATTTAGCCTTCTGTGTACCGCAGCCAAACTTGACACATAATCCAACTGGACTGGCATGCCTCCAGCCTGTGAGTCCAAATAACCCAAGCTCACTCACTGCAGCAATTGTATCCCAGAGCTGAGTATGAGATGAACGCCAGAAATCCAAACATTTTCACAAACCTTTTTCAAAATCATAATTTTTGTGGACACTTAAGCTCTGGTTGGGTTCGAATCAATCCACCATCTATCTGAAGTGGATACAACGAGTACTGTTTTGTGGGAAGTCCTTCAGAAAGACTGCCCCCCCCCCCCCCCACCAAAGTACGCCATCGATACAACTACACCTTGCCATCGCTTCTTTCTTTCTGTCAGGTGCCACAATTTGTTGAACAGTCGAATCAAACTTCCATTGTTTGCTCTTACATTATCCCAATATGTGGCTCTAGGTCTCAACTTTGGTCTCTGACCTCATGACGTCACTCCAATGCCCATCTCAGTAACCTGGCCTTCTCCATCCTGCACATGTGCCCCAGCAATCCAAGCCTCCTCTCTTTCCCATCATGTTCACAATACTTTCTTGTCATATTTTATTCTGAACTTTGAAGCTGATTACTCTATCCTACCATGCTATATATAGCAGCCTCCACATGTGCTCGTATTCAAAGGCCAGATGTTTTTGCAAAACTCAGAATTTCCACGACATGCATAGTGGCGCTAAGATAAGTGAGCCCTGCTTCATTGGTCTTTGAGCGGGATACATTTTGAATTTCACTCTCAAGGTCTCGCTGCTATATATTGCCTATAACTGAATCAGCTGGAACACATACAATCTCATCAGATGTCAGAAGCCAAGCAGTTTTTGGGCCTGCCCTCGTGCTTGGATGGGCGACCACCATGCACAACAGCAAGTTATAGGTTGTGGGGCAATGTGGCAGGGCAGCAGAGGATAGGGCAGCAACACCCATTGTTGAAATGTACCCCTATGCTGCCACATATATGTTCGACACCTTCGTCAATACACACGGAATTGTGTGTGCGTTGGGCATATATAAATATAATAATATTCACAATAGGGCCTTATGTACATGGTCAGATAACTCCCACAAAGCTGGGGAGGGACCTCATCCAGCAATGGATTAACAAAGGGCTGTACATGTACTTTAGATGTAGATTTTCATATTTGTACACTCCACAAGAGAGAATTACAATTAAAGCATGGATAATTATGAGTTTAGCTTAATTCTGCTTTCATTCTGTGTAGATTGCAGACACCTTCATTTGAGCTCACCCATCACATCAAGCATTTTTTGATTTGTAATAAAATGCACTTGTAAAGCATGATTAAAAGACCAACAATACATTATGGGTGTTCTTTAAAAATACATATTTAATGTGCTATGAATTTGAGCCAAAGGCAAATCTCTATAAACTGTAATGCTTTTATATAATAGCACGTGCATTGAGAGAGTACATTTGAAATATATATAAATATATTTTGTTTTCTCAAGGGACTATTCAGTACTCTGTGGAACAAAACCTCGATTTTTGCATAAGTTTTAATTTGAATGTGTAGCATCAGCTGTTGAAGTGCTGTAAAAGACACGCACGCTCCTTTGTGGGGCCATGAACCATATTTAAAATATAGGACATATCATTTTCTCTCCAAATAAGCCGTTTTTAAAAAAAAGTCTAACTGAGGATTAATGTTGACATGCATGTGCTGTACATCTTTAACAATGAACATCATTCCAGAATTACAATTAATAAACATTTGTAATTTTTTTGTTATTACAAATCCACTGCTGGTTGAAGGCATCCCCGCATAATGCGTTTCAAATTACGTGACCACACTTCATTACCCTGGTCAGTGTTTTAAAGTGAAGGTAGGGAGCATGGATGTCAGAGCAAAGTACAGTACAACAATTTTACTATCCTGCCCTTCACTGACAACATAGCATGTATAGTTCCTCGCCTCTTGCATGGCGCATTGGGATCCCTGGATGAATTGTGCCTTATAAATGTCAATTACTATTAGACCCGTGGTCACTCATTCAGTATTGGTGTTCGCCCATCCAGGCACTATCAAGCTTCAACCTTGCTTTGCTTCTGAGATCTGACAAGATCGGGCTCGTGTTCAGGGTGATTCGGGCCATGGCTGCTAATGGCAACATACACACACTAAACACATGCAGTAGTTGTATTCTTTATTTATATAAGCATTGGAACAAACAAAATCCACTTCCCTTGTAACTAACAGCAGCTCAACATATGTTTTTACTGATATGCCAGTAATGGGAATAAGTAAACATTTTTGCTCGCTGGAGCAATTCACATGCACATGACAGTTTTGCCAGATCGCAAACCTAGCAACCATAATCCTTATGGGCTGGGAGTGCACACTAGAGCAATGCTCACACTCGTACAGCAAAGCCCAACGCTGACCCTGCCAACAGGCCAGTCAAACAAGCAACGTCCTTGTCTTGGTCAAAACAAACCCCATCTGGGTCTACATGTTGGACTAAAATCCAAATATATTATTTGGTTCTTTCGGTTAAGTCACGTCTAAAGATAAAATAATAAATTAAAATAATAGCGACGTTTCGATTGCAACACAAGCAATCATCATCAGGCATAAGAGAAATAGCAACAAAAATCTAACTAGAATTTATTATTTTATCTTTAGACGTGACTTAACCGAAAGAACCAAAGAATAATTCCTGCAGTCACGAAAGCTCCAAAAATTAAGATCCAGATATATTGCTCCGAATTCTAACAAATTATCTTTGCACGTAGTTTTGGAACGGCTGGATGCTAAGCTGAGTAGATATGCCATCTCATCAAGGTGTGTTCAGCTGTGTCGTTTTTGGGTGCCTTTCGGACCAAAAAGCTTGAATGGCCGCAGTCTGCCGATGAGACTCCGAGAAGTGGAAACCAGTCCAGAGTTTAATAGCTTCAACAAATGCTGGTGGAAAACATTGTTCCAGCTGGCGTTTTGGTTGATGGCATTAGGAGCTGCTTCATATAAGCTTGCAAAATGAAACAGACCTCTTGTTGTTTTTATTGTTATTTTGGTATCCATAACCAATCAAGATGGGTGGATTGTAGGACCAGTGGTTTGCGCATTGTGCTAAGCACTGCATGACAAAGGTTATTAGATAATTATTCATACAATCAGCCGAAGCAAAACACAACAAAAAATAATAATTTCAATAATATGCTGTAGATGTTTTCTACACCTTAAAAGCCACTGAAGTAAATTTTGACTCTTGATTCATTGACATAATTAAATTTGACTGAAATAACTACGTAAGCATCTGAAGTTTACGTGCACATTTTCAATCAATCAAAATATCTAAGTCTCCTCACTTTGCAGAACGCTTCCCTCAAGGCTATGAGGGATAAACGGGGGAGAGGAGGGGGCTGTACATTTTTAGCTTTTATCGTTTTTTTTTATTTGCTGTGACCAATGCTGAATGCGAACTTTGTCCACATGAATTCAAGAAATTCTCGGTGTAGCAGGAACTGCCACCCATTCGCCCCGTGGGAATATTCTGAAAAGAATGGAGCGGAGCGAGAGCGGAAGAAAGAGGGAATATTCAACTAACAGTAACCTCGCGAAAAACACGTGGAGGAGAATCGAGTAAAGGCAAATAAAAGGACTCGAAAATGCATTTGCATTGGGATGTTTTATCCAACTGCAGTTTGCTGGTGAATGCACCCAAAGATTTCTTCCAGCCCAGAGGGCAATGTGCACACCAACACACTGGCTCTCACATATTAATCTAAGGAAATCAAAGGGACTCTTTTTTGTGTGTCGTTTCTTTTGCTTTCTTTTCTCAGTAAATGGATCACAAGGTCTCTCTTTTGGACGCTGTAGATCAAGGGAGAGAGAGCTAGCAATGGGGGTGCTGCCTATATAATATGACAAAGGACAGTTATTGTGGGAGGTGTGTGTGTGTGTGTGCTCGGGGAACGTGTGTGTGTGTGTGGGGAGCGGTAGTGTCGCAGTTAGCGAGCTGCTTTACGAAACCGAGTATCTGAACCGGTCTTGGGCCTCCCGAAGGTCGACTCAGCCTCAAATGAGTACCTGGTACGGTGTGCAAATATCGCCATTCAGGAGACAAAGTCAGTTGGGCATGGTGCTGGTCACCCACCCCCTCGTGTGCTGTGCTTACATAGGTGCTACTCGCTAACAACAGGCTGTTAAGGCTTTACTGGGGATCTTTGTCTTCGTGTGTGCGGTGAAGAGGGGTGGCGCAGTGGTTAGCATGCTGCCCTACGATCTTGGTTGAGACCTGGCCATACACAACATCAGCGGCTAGCGGAATTTCAACTTTCCCCCCTGAGCCTCTCCTACCTAGATCGACTCATGGGTTAAATAAATACATAGATACGATGTATGAACATCTGCGCTGGTGTTGCTCTTACCACAACTCGTTATGCGCCATGCCAGCCCTAATAAGTGTTCACCAGTGGTTAGTACTAGGTTTTAAACAATCTACGCAAGTATCTGGCCCCAAATAAATTATCGGACCCAAATATATAAAAAAAAAACCTCACGAGTAATATAACTTTCGATTTAAAGGTTTCGTGACTGCAGGGATTCATCTACTTGGTTCTTTCGGTAAAGTCACGTATAATGGAAATAATAAAGTAATAAAAATAAAACATTCTTTTATTTTATGTTTTATTTTTATTATTTTATTAATTCCATTCTACGTGACTTTACCGAACGAACCAAGAAGAGTAATATAACATTTAAAAATAATTGCAATTGTACTTGGTATGTTTTACATTCATTCTTGCAATGCAGCTTTTCCACAAGATGCAACTTGCTGATTTTTGTCCCGACTGGAAATCTGTGAAAAAGAGCTTCATAGCTCATCGGATTCCTCCAGTCTAAATAAATATTCTGATTCTGGGATAATGTTTGTAGTAAAGTGATGGATTAAAGCATAATTTCTTCTTCGGGCCTCCAGTGGACTAGCACCATCCCTGCTGCTCACTAACACCATTTGCCACTACGGTCTGTAAGCCTTAACAAGCAAGGGATCTGTCTCTTTGTGTGTGTGTGTGGTGAGGTGGTTTCTGACAGCATAGCAAGGCGGTTGGGGTGTGGGCTAGCCTGACATTGCATGAACAATAGCCATTGACCAGCAGCAATGTGTGCTGGATTGTGAATTGGGCACAAAGTATTGGGAGTGGAGGCAGCGGGCTTGGCTCTTTGTTGGACTCTTCTTTCAGACTAAACTCACTAAACGATGCACCCCCACCTCATCCCCATCCACACCCACCCACACACACACGTTTCGCCCCACTGCCTTTTTGCCCTCTCTGCCGCAACATTTTGTGCACATTTAGGGCGGAGAGGTAATACATTTTTCATCTCTAATAGCGGAGAAAAATGGGTCTTTCAGGAGTCGCTTTGCAGGGACGGGTATCCGACCATTAACCAAAAATGCTGTACTCCAGCAGAGTAATGTCCCCCACACCCTCCCACCCCCCCACCGTGTGCCCAACGGACGCATAAATGGACACAATTATGCATGCGTCGAGGGCGTCTGAGACTCTTTGCATATTTTGGTTCGCTTTGAGTTGAAATCACCCAAAGTGTGACCTTGGGCGCGGAGACTCTGGCCCACAGCTCGGTCGGACTCGAATGAGTGAGCGTGGGTAGAACATCCAGCCAGCGTGCGGGTGCCAGTGAAGTAGAAGTCGCACGCGCGGAGGAAAAAGCACCTGCGCGGAGGGGGGGGTGAAATATTTTCTGAGCTGGGAGGGATGTGAATCAGGCTTCCAAAATAGATATAAACCCACCACCCCCCCCCCCCCCTGCTCGATGGCCAATGAAAATATATTTTTTTCCATTTGATTTATTAATTCACTTAGTGCGCATGAATACCGCGCTGTGCAGCAAGAGCTCCGACGGCTGAGGACGCCCTGTAATGGAAGTTATAAGTAACACTGGCTTCTCTATTCGAAAAAAAAGCATGGTGCAGTGCTCATCCATTTACAGACCTGAGCCAGTTGTTGCAATTCCACATTTTTATGGCGGTCTCTTTAGAGGGCAATCGCTGCTGACTTCCCGCATACGATAGTGATCATTCTGTCTAAACTGGACATCGACCGTTTGAACGTATGACCTTCCGAATATGAGTTTTATTACCCTGACCGCATCGCAACACGTGGCTGGGTGTATTCTGGACATTTCATCATACTGCGTCACACTGCAGAGCACCCATCTTGTAGGGCTGCCGACAAGGTGGCTTGAGCCTAAGTGAGACTTGAATTGATAAATGCAATGTTGAATATTTTTCAAAGTATTATTATGTTATGTTGTCTAGGCATGGCTCGTGGATAACTCCATATGCCTAAACAAAGTACGTGTTACTTCTAAAGGGGCTGAATTTTATGGAGAGGGGCTACATTAATTCAAGTATAAATACATATTCTGATTCTGAACTGGAATTGTCTCGTGTGGATCAGCAACAATCTCGAAGGAAATTTTCTGGGGAGCCTGTTTTTGAGCTCACCTCTATCTGTACACCAGTAAAAAAAAAATCAAGGTCATATTGGCCAATGAGGTTCATGCCACCACACCATCCATCATCACATCGTTCCTTCTACCAGATCACACGACTGTTGCACGGTTATCATCTCACCTCAAAGATCCACTCTGACAATATCCCACCATCTGGCTTTAGACCTTTCTTTCGGGTGTCTGGCCTCTGGGTGCCACTCCAATGCCTTTCTTGGTAACCTGCCATTCTGCATCCTGAACATATAACCCATCATCCTCTCTCTTCGTGATTATGTTCACAATGCTTTCTTGATCTTCTTGGTTCTTTCGGTAAAGTCACGTAGAAGGGAAATAATAAAATAATACAAATAAAACATAATAAAATAATTCTCACGACGTTTCGGCTTCCGCACCTCGATAAGTACAGTTGGCTCCGTACGGTGCGAAAGAAGTTCAACATACATACAACCTCCAAGCTGCCTACCATATTCTGTAATGGCATTTATATAATTTCATGAGAGAATAGCACTTTCCACAAGCACATACACACAAGCAAGAGCTGTACATGAGTACATTTCTCTGAGTGACACAATCTTATGGTGTATTTAAAACTCATATGTTGGTCAGAGAATCATTTTCTAGAAACGCAACCACCATGCCGCAGTGAAGAAACATTTCACCTTTGGGTAGAATTACTTTCCCGAATAAAATGTGACAATTTTTGCGATCTGTTCACAAGTAAATCCTTGCAGATGAAATGCATTGTGAGGAGGCGGCCAAACTGGAGAGGTGAGGTTTGTCGGGGTGTGGTGTCAGACAGCCGTAATCCAGGAACTTGCGGTCGTTAGCTCACACAGAACAAAAGCCATAATTTGCATGTGAGACACAGACACGCACGCCTTGCACGGTATGTAGAAGGCAGTGTAGCAAGTAGGCTACTAATTTATCATTACAGAGTTTGAGTGTTGCCCACTGATTTCCCTTGTTTTTTTTTCTGGGCCCTCCGTTTTCTGACCACACAAAACTAAAAAAAATTGAAAAATGAAATGGTTTTCCAACCTACGTAGGATAGAACTGTCATAAGACTCAAGCGTTGCCTCGCTGGCTGGATGAAGAAGTTATTACGTACGTGAAGTAAGTTGAAATAACCTCCCGTGACCCTCACAGCGTGAATTGTCAAAAATAAAGGCGCACCGTGGAATCATCTCGACATCTGTTCGTGTGCGGCAACACCGTGTGGGTTCGGTGACAAGCGAGTTGAGGCCTTCATCCAGTAGTGGCTAGACCATGGCGGATAAATGATGACAGTGATATTATTCGTACGACTGATAATTACATGATCGGGAATGCATCGGGGGCTATCGGTTCTGTTACGTTTCCTTCTATAGTCCACATTGCTTGCACCGCAAAACAAATGAACGAGCTCACATAGTAGCAGTTTTTCTTGCTGTGGTTGTCCCACCTGATGACGGTTGCTTGTGTCGCGAACGAAACGTCGTGATCTATTATTTTTCTACCCACGTGACTTTTCCGAAAGAACCAAAGAGAATGGATTCCTGCAGTCACGAAAGCTTCAAATCTAGATTGAGCCCACACACTTTGGTGGTCATCTCCCGCGTGGAAGGGGCGACGTTACGATGGCGAGATGTTAACTTCATCGCCTGGTACGCAGGAGGTCGTGGGTTCGATCCCGGCGAGATGTTAACTCCGTTGCCTGGTACGCAGGAGGTCGTGGGTTCGATCCCAGCGAGATGTTAACTCCATCGCCTGGTGACGCAGGAGGACGTGGGTTCGATCCCAGCGAGATGTTAACTCCATCGCCTGGTACGCAGGAGGTCGTGGGTTCGATCCCAGCGAGATGTTAACTCCAACGCCTGGTATGCAGGAGGACGTGGGTTCGATCCCGACCCTGACTCCTATGTATTTGGAGGTTGCGTTTCTCTCTTTCCATGATCGCGTGGATTTTATCCGGATTCTCCCTCCACTTTTTAGAGTTGAGAGTATTTGGCTGCTATACATTTCCTACACGATAAGCCACTGCGTTAAACTATCATTAGTGATTGCCAGGTCGCTTCTGAGAGAATATCTTAGAAACAGATCAGCGAGGCCTTACCTGGTAAAATAAAAAATAGAGTTTTGAAATATATTTATTCATCTCATAAATATACGGGAAGTGAAGCCACGTGGGCAGGTGTAGCCGTGGTCTATTCGAGAAACTTGGCAACGGGAGATCCTCTCAAATTTGCCCAACACTTGGGGTTTGGGTAAGCACGTTGTGAACAATTAAAGCATTGCGGCTCGTCGCCTCCCTGGACTTTGCACGATTCAAATCTTTGTGTGCGGACGGGGGGCATTTTTTTTTGTGTTAGCCACTGGTGTTCAAAACAGTGCTCGGGGTGGTAATCCAAATCGGAACACGGGCTCATATAAGTCGATCATCGTATAAAAAAAGGTGCCAAGAGAAAAGCTCATGCACCCCCCCCCCCACTTCCCTCATTTCCTGTGGCGTAAAAAAAAAATTCACCGCATACGATGCATGCAGCAGCGTGGGACGTGGGATTAAATGTGTGGGAGTGGTTTTCTGTTACCCTCTCTCTCTCTCTCCTCCCTTTCTTTTCGCGGCCCTACGGCGCGTGTTTATTTAATAACAGCAACTCTCGTCCGAGTCTGCCACCGCACGCGTTTAAAACGTTACGCGTTTTGGGGGGGGGGGGGTTAAAAATTGCGGTGCTGTAAGGGGCTCGGTGTTTGTTAAAATACGACTGTGTGGGGGTTGTGGTGTGGGTAGAGTGATCTTTAATGATGTGGTTTGAACGTGCCTACCAAAGGTCTACGGTCAAATCGCCCGCGACGACGCTCCGACCCATTTGTGCTGTACCACGAACTGGCGGTGACGTCCACACTGCGCCTGTGCCAGGCTAGGTGCACGTTAAGGCCACGTGAAGGTGTTGAACGCCCGCTGGCAGGAGCTCACGGGACACACACGGGTGCCACATGGGTCGACTGACTGAGATGAGTGGCCGATGCGCCACCTGTGCCCCTACTGCAACTCCCAGCCCAGACCTTCAATAACCCTCACTGCATCAGTGCGGTGAATTGTGGCGAAATATGGTCAAATAACCCCCATGACACGCGCGGTGCGTGGAAACACCCCACCCACGAGCGGATTGACAACTCGGCTGTGAGTATCCACGAGTCCAAGTTACCGCGTCACTCTGTTCAAATGGCTCTGGGCTACATCTTCTTGGTTCTTTCGGTAAAGTCACGTATGGCTCTGGGCTAGTTGTGGAAATTCCATGTTCCAACCTCTGACGACCTTCGAATATATGCCCCTTTTCCACTGTGCTAGATCAGGACCCTCGCACCCTGAGTGATTTTCCACTGGCTTTCTAATAATAATAATTATTCTTTGCCGAACAGAGCCAAAGCCAAAACGTGAAACTCCGACCTCACATCTTAATCCCAGGCTCGGGCCAAGGAGAGCCAAGGGGTTGGGATTAATATTTTCGTCGGACGTTGCGTCAGCGAGTACGTCCACTGCGCGTGACTTGAGTGGCATGGCTCGGGTTCTGCAGTGGAGGAAAAACCCGAAGCTGGCTCCTCCTGAGCAGTGCCGGGCTCGGTTGTAAAGTAATGGGGGGGGGGGGGGGAAGAGAGAGAGACACATGCGCATGAACTTGCAGCATTCGAATTGCAAGCAGCGTACTCTAACCTCTGTACCACCTGGCCTGCACGCGGTGTATTAAAACAACAATAAACGACGTAGCACCCTTTGTCAATCCACTGCTGCATGAAGGCCTCCACATTTTCGTGTCGGTCGCGGGACTGTTTGACCTTAACTTCAACACGCCGGTCACTGTGGGTTGATGACGGGACCCCGAGCTGGTTCAGATATCACTCGTGGCTGATTAGAGCCGTGGCAGGGAATTAAAATCAGGTGGAAAGCTCCTTGGTGCAGTCCACTAACCACTGTGCCACCGTCTCCTCGCCGTGCATTGAGGCTGTGTCAATATTTTTGAAAAAGACAAATCACGGCTTATGACGACGACGATTTTATAATTTGCGGTGGTGACAGAGCGTGAGAAGGGTCAATCAATGACCTCTTCTTAGCGGCATAGCTCTCGAGTGCGGAGGCGGTGCACCTGCACCGATGCCCACGGGGCCAGAGGGTGTCCAGGCACTGGGCTAGAAAAGTTGGTGGGGAGAGGAGGTGGGGGAGCAATTGGACAGGGTGCCCCAATCTCATGCCTCACACCAGGGTTCGTGCCCACCACGCTACCACGCCGCTGGTCTCAGTTGAACGCTCACAGCGCTGGACATCGTTTTAAATGACGTTAAGAAATGGTTTAGCCCCATGCCATGAAACGTGTGAAAACCCTTTCGGATTAAGGCTCATTTTTAGCGCTTGTTCGTCCGTGGAATTAAACACGGAGCTCGTGGCTTTTAGTCCTGCCGAATTACTTTGCCTCCTTTAAATTGCATCGTCCTAGTTTTCTACGCCAGCTTTTAACCTCACAATGCGTCATTTGTGCAGGCACACCGGTTTGGCCGCGCAGCTGAATGAATTGCCAACAATTATAACAGTGGCACATTACACATTGTACAATTATCTGGGTCTGTCGTGAGGGCCCATCACGAATTCTCGTCAGTTCTCAGAAGCTAAGCAGGATTTCGAGCCTGTACAGTTCTTGCATGGGCGGCGATCACGCATAACAGGTGTTATAGGCTTCGTGAGGGCAGTGCCGCAAAACCTACTTTATCTCGACGCTCTCACGTCTATCCATTCTCCCCTTCACGAGACCTGCACTGACCACCCGTGGTGTGAAGTCTGTCGTATAACCCCCCCCCCCCCCCACGAACCGCGCACGCCTTGAGGGAGACCCTCCTGCAGCAGCAGATTGACAAAGAGCTGCACCTACACAACGACAAAGGTCCCCCGTGCAGCCTGCAGCAGACTGTTGGGGCCAAGTGCTGTTAGCGAGCACCTATGAGGGCCCGGAACGGCACACGAGGGGGTGGGTGGGTGGCCAACGCCACACCCGGCTGACTTTGTCTCCCCAGTGGCGATGTTTACACACCGCACTAGGTACTCATTTGAGGCCGAGTTGACCTAGAGGAGGCCCACGACCTGTTCAGATAATCGTCACTGGTGTCGACCGTGAGCGAGAATCGAACCCGGGTGGCCGGGTTCGTAGCGCAGTGCGCTAACCACTACGTCACTGCTCCCTACATACAAAGATCCCCCGTATAGCCTTAACAGACTGTAGGGGCAAGTGCTGTTAGCGAGCACCTATGAAGGCCGGAACGGCACACGAGGGGGTGAGTGGCCAGCACCACGCCCAACCGACTTTGTCTCCCCAGTGGCGATGTTTACACACCGCACCAGGTACTCATTTGAGGCCGAGTCGACCTAGGGGAGGCACAGGACCGGTTCAGATAATCAGTCTCTGGGTGTTGGCCGTGAGCGGGAATCGAACCCGGGTCGCTGGGTTCGTAGCGCAGCGTACCGCTAACCCCTGCACTACCGCTCCCCACTTACATACATACACACAGACACGTACAACCACAGATAATATTAATTCATTGGACAACTTAGTAGGCTGGAACTTAATATGCTACCTTAGTAAGCCGAAGGCCTTTAAAAAACACTTTCTTTTAGAATGTTATTTAATGCCTCAGCTTGAGAGGATCTTTTCTACAATTGCCTTGCGCCATTTCCCTTCTAACTAATTCAGCCCTCTTGGCGCTTCTCTCCCATTCCTTGCCACTTTATTGTTGTGTTATTTTATTCGGCTTGTGTTTCTCACACCATTTATCAAAACCGCGCACAAAAGCCACGATTCCTCGCCAAAGCCTCCTGTTATATGTGTGTGGTTTTTTTTCTTTCAGCAAATGCGGTGCACAAAATGAAGGGGGTCCGGCAAAAAAAGAGAGAAAGAAAGAAAAAAACTGCAAAGGTTGATTCTCGCTTTTCTTTACCCCCCCCCATCCTCCTCCTCCTTCTTCTTTTAGCCTTCCCTTCGTGGTGAGTAATTGGGGGCGGCATAATAAGGCTTTATTGTAGCTATTTTCCGATTTGGGCTAATTCCAGTAGAGAGGGGTTGTGGTTTGTCAAGGGGGGTTTTGGGGGCAGGGAGAGAGGTGGTCACAGGCAAGGGAGAGAAAAACCCTCCCCTGTTTCTTCCACAAGCACAAAGCTCGTGGCATAAAAGGTTTATAAAGGGACCATAGCAACCGTACAATCATCCGTTGCAGTGAATGTGCGAGCCACAGTCTCGGCCTTTGAATGGCGTCCTACTGTGCAAAGCTGTTCTGCATGTGAATTAAGAAGGCCCATTACTTTCAGGTTCTCGTTGGCGCATTCACGGGATGGAAACGCTGTTGCTGCACAGTCTGCCAACTTTGAGCGCGACGACCGTGTCACGGCATGAGAACTGGCCCAACGGTTTGATGCGAGCGTGAGTAAAATCGGGGTTTCGGTGAAACTTGGCGAGACCATGGCCGGGGTAGAGACGCCTTCAGTGAGAAAAGCGAGGAAAGCCGCTGATCGTGAAAAGTTGTCATCGCCGCGTTTCTCCCCCCCCCCCCCAAAATATGAAACCCCTGGTGAATAAACAAAGCAGCTGTCGCGTATTTGTAAACAGAGGAGTAACTCGTAGTAATGTTTATCAAACTCGGGGCTCTTTCGCTAAAAGGCTGCGACTTGTTTGTAAATAAAGTCAAGGGCCCGATTTCACGGAGAGAAAAAAAAGAAGTGTCACTACGTGACACCAATACGCGTGGCGAAACCTTGTTATTTGTGCACGCTTTAGGGAAAATGAACCGTTGCATTTCAGAAAGTGTCATTGTGCTTAGGACGGGGTGAGATTATTACGGACCGTAGCATGTAACGATCTGTTTTGCCACGCAGAAAAATACAACGAAAGATCATTTTGGTCCATCAGGCAGCAGGGCTTTTTTGTAGCAATGCTTTTTCGGTAGCATTTGAGTGAGAAAAACTGCGAACTTGTGTTCACTCTTCTGAGTCTCGTCAGCAGGGCGTGACTCATCTGTGGTCCGAGAAGCGGCATCTATTAAGCGCACTCAAAAACGACACGGCTGATAAGAAAATAAATTAAATACTACTCTTAGTTCTTTCGGTAAAGTCACGTAGGTAAAAAATCCAATTAAAATTTTATTAATTTTAATTTCATTTTTTGCCTACGTGAAATTAAAATTAATTAAATTTTAATTTCATTTTTTACCTACGTGACTTTACCAAAATAACTAAGAGTATGAATCCTTGCAGTCACGAAAGCTTCAAATCTAAAATTAAATAATAGCATACGACGTTTCGATTGCAACACAAGCAATCATCGTCAGGTATAAATGAAATAGAAAACAAATCTAGTGTACTGAAATATAATGCAATACGTGACTTTACCGAAAGAACCAAAGAGTAATTCCTGCAGTCACGAAAGCTCCAAATTAAGGCTGATAAGATGATACAACCGCTACCATTCTTCCGATAAACATCACAGACGCATTTCAAATCGTCACGTGAAGATAATTCATGAACGTTTAGAGCAATATGCTTTATTTGTAGGCCAACAGTGAGTGTAAGCGTTGCTCTGGTGCAGGCTGGGGTGCAGTCGTTACGTGTGGCATGCATGTCCGGGGAGACCCAAACACTTTTAGATGCGGCTAAGAGACACATAAAACATTTTTGGACACAAAAAAATCTGGTATTTGTATGTTGAACTACGTAGCCGACCGTGCTAATCGGAGTATTCTCGAGGTGTCATATATTCTTGGTATCCTGATAACGGAACCTTGACACACAAAGCAGTGCATGAATCCTCGGCCCAGTGCCGAGTCAGTCCCAGTCAGCAGTTGCTTCGGCCTTTCTATCTGCAATCTACCCACTAACCACACGTGCTATGAATAAGGGTAAGTTCCCAAAACGTCACCTATTATATGCATATTCGTTTCCTGTTAAGGCCATAGAGTGCTATTGACGAACGTGTTGAGTTGTTCACAAAATCAGCAGGAACCATCCTCTAGCTTGACACCGATAGCTTCCACGGTGGTGCTGTACCCCTGCTCCCCATGCCAATATGCAAGCAATCCCGAAAACTAGTTGTGACTCTCCGAGTCTCACCAGGAGCGTGGCCTGGAAAAAAAAAACACACGCTGACGTTTGAGTCAATCTCCCAGGGTGGCAGTTGGGACGATTGTAGGATTTCTTCAAAGCCCACGCCTCTGGCCCACCCAGCAGTATGAAGGCCTCAGGAGATAAGTGATCGGCAGGTCGCGTGCGACTGGATCAATTGTGGGTATGCCCACCTCTTCCAAGATATCCGACTAGCGTGGAGGAATCTTGATTTGAAGCTTTCGTGACTGCAGGAATCCATACTCTTTGGTTCTTTCGGAAAAAGCCACGTAGGTAGAAATAAAATAAATCAGACAATACAGCAGTTGTCCTGCTGTATCGGTTCTGCCTGATGATGGCCGCTTGTGTTGCGATCGAAACGTCGTGATTTATTTTATTTTATTTCTACCTACGTGACTTTACCGAAAGAACCAAAGAGTATAGCGTGGAAGAGTAGGGCCAAAATACTCTCCCTCTAGCTGAGGCCCTTCCACCAACCATCGGTGTGAGCAAGCAATTCCAGGGCTGCACCTTTAACCTTTGACCACAACCCATGATTAATATATTTCACGATCATAGTCAGCCTCATCAGCCAGGGTAAATCCACCGCCGGATGAAGACCTCCCCAAAGCCACCGCCGTCTCCAGAAACGCGATAAAGTATGACGTTCCAAACAACAGTGCTTCCGTGCGAGAATGATGAATGTGCTGCCCTATCCAAGTTGCTCATCGGCAGTGCCGAGCAGTGCTCTCTTCGGCTCCTGACGACGGCAAACTCAATGAACGAAACAACTACGAGCTGTCCGGCACTGGGGAAATACAATTCCACGTCTTTATTAGCTATTTGAAATCTCCCAAAAATCATACTCTCTGGTTCTTTCGGTAAAGTCACGTAGGTATAAAATAAAATAAAAAAATAATCACGACGTTTCGTTTGCAACACAAGCAATCATTATCAGGGGGGAAAACCACAGCAAGAAATTGTTTTGCTGAAGTGGGAGAGAGATGCCGTGGTAAGAAAAAATAAATGTCTTGCTGTGGTTTTCCCACCTGATGACGATTGCTTGTGTTGACTTCACCGAAAGAACCAGAGTATGGATTCCTGCAGTCACGAAAGCTTCAAACCCCCCAAAAATCCTTTCAGCATCAAATGATGATGTAACCTGATCCTAATAAATACGGAGTGATGGGAATAGTCCATGGTCTGACACAGAAATGGATGAGTAACATTGATGCAGCTCTGGGCTAATAATCTCCACGGAGCCCGTTCATGTGCAAGGCACTTGGTCCATTGCTGCTCCAATCCCTGCATGGAAAGAACTCTGACCATCTGCGTTATGAGCTTTGATCTGAAGATGCCTGACGCAGTTTGAAGCAACACTTTGTATCTTTTTGCTAAATTTTGTTGTGAGGATTGTTTACCGACTCACTTACCAGTGAGCTGAAATTGTAGAATGATTTGCTTGTTAAACACTTGTACATGGGACATGTACAAGTGTTTCAATTGGCTATGTCGGGTAATAGATGTGTCCACAACATAAATGTGCACGGAAAATTACTTGGCCTAATCCAAAATTCTGTGATGAGTCGTATTAATGGCTGTGAAGATCTCGACATTAATTGAACTCTCCTTGCTCCAACGTTTAACATTAACAGCAAGCTTTTCTTCATTGGCGTCTGCAGATGGCTTTCCCAACAAGCGATTCTTAAAGTGTGGACACATGTGGAAGGCGCTGGGACCCGTGTTCGGTGAGTATCGATTTCTTAAAACATGTTTTAATAGATATCCTCAGATTTTTTTTTTCTCAAGAGCTGCTCGGATTATTCAATTCCCTTCCTTCATTCTTACATCAGAGCACGTGAAAAAGATGCATGAAACACATGTGCAAATAACATTAGTATATTCTAACCAAGTTTGGAAATTACTCCACACGGTGACCTTGTTTTTCCTTGACTGGTCACCCAGGTTTGCAGCATCACTCCTTCACCGAGGAGGGTGCTACCAGGTTTTTGTTGCAGGAGGGGCGACGTTGCTGCTGCTGCTGCTAAGTGTAATACCGACTGAGTCATGTGCAGGGAAGTTTCAGCATCGCGATGTTTGGTCAGCGCCAGTTGAAACACTCAATTATTTAGAACTGCTCATTTTGTGTTTTTAGTTTGTTGTCCTTCCGCCCGGAACCTCCAATTAGCGTGGTACGGGGCAAAAGGAGTTCAATGTACATACAGTACAGTAACAGTGCAAGTTATTTTTTTACCAGCAGGTACGCGAGAAAACCGAAGAATCCGTGGGAAACCCACGCAAAACAAGGGGCAGAACACACAAAGGCGCCCGTGTCGGAAATCGAACCCAGGTCCCATCTTTTGTTGCGCCGTGTGGCACAAAGCGTTACCGCTGCGACACCCCTCGAATGCCACAGACGACGACCTCCTCCACAATCTGCTTTGTGCCAATGCCACTGTCGGATGCGTCGTCGCCGGCGCGGTTATGCTTTTGGCCACCGTTCCAGACTTGCAAGAGGAACGCCGCGTCCATCTTTCTTCTCTCTCCCACCGCGCAAACAACACGTGGACGCGTGCCCAGCTTTTGGCGCTGACACTCAGTCGACGAGTCGCACGTGGCACCTCTTGGGTCGTCTTCCCCGCCCTGCGAGCGAGCTCGTGCGCTTCGACTTCTTGGCTCGGAGGGCCTCATCCTCGGTCCGTCAGCGAGAGCCTCACGGCATCCTCTGGGCAAACTGAGATCCGTGGGAAAATGCTATCTGGGTTTTTTTTTAATCCTTTATATTAAGTTCGCTTGCTTGCTTGCGTGCTTGCTTGCTTACGACCGTGCAAATCTTTCGGTCGTTTTTTAACCCACTTCCCGGGATCCAATCGAGCTGACATTTTCCACACAGACTCGTTGTGCGTGACAATACATTTTCGTGAACATTTTTTTCCAAAATTTTACACTGTTTAGGGAATTTTTTTTAAAAATATTTAATTACCAATTGCTTAATGCTGGCAGACAATCATCTGACCCATAGGTGGCAGCCATTTCAAGCCAGAGGACGAGAGGACTCTAGCCGCCACGCATATAAAGGATTTAGAGTGAAAAACTGTGTTTTTACGGGTTAATTTCCCCCCCCCCCTGAAACCCCACCTCTCCCCGCCCTATGAAATGTGTGTGCATGTGTACACAGTGAGACATTGCCTAAGCGAGTGAAGACTGCTCGACTCACCGTCCTGTGTTGTGTGGGTGGGTTGATTAAGCCCAATGGGGGATGTGGGGGAGGTTTGGGGGGGGGGTGGTCGATAAAATAGGTACAACTTTGTGTGAAGCCAAGAGTCGGTTTGCAATGGCAAATCAGGCGAGGGTACGGGGTCCCTAGGAACTCAACAAGCCCCGGATGCATGAAAAAAAATAGCGGTGCATTAAATCTGGTCTTAAATTCACATCCTAATCAGCAAAAGCACGCTAATTAGCATAAAAAAACGTCATTTAGTCTCTCACATCCTCTATCTCGTCTGCATCTCTCTTCTTTCATCACACCTTTATCTCTACGTCTTTATTGATCTTATCTCACTACATCTATATTTCGTGTCTATGGCTCTTCTGTCATCTCGCTAAGGTTATATGTGCTGACAGGGAGGCTTCCTACAAGTTTTCTGCATAGGGGCCGTCCATAAATGACGTCACGCGATTTTGGACGATTTTTTACCCCCCCCCCTTCGTCACACGGCGTCACAAAAAGTCAGACCCCCCCCCTCAAATATGACGCCACAAAGCTCTGCCCCTCCCCCCCACGAAACCATATTTCCATTGTGAAAATAAAACATGCTTCAAATCGCTTTAAAATATTGTCATTCAATGTGGCGCTGCACTCTGATGATGTAGGAGTGTTGTTATAACAATTCGTTTGTTATAAAAAATTCTATATTTATTTAAAGTTGCGCATTTTGATGTGACGTCACATTTCTCAACCCCCCCACCCTCGTTATACATCGTCACAAATGTATGACCCCCCTCCCCCCTAGGTGCATGACGTCATTTATGGACGGCCCCATAGCCACCCCCAACCGCAATGGGCGAGCATCACCACTGCCAATAGTGGTCGACTCATGGATACACTGGTCACCAGAGGTGGGACAAAGTCATTGTTATGCAAGTCCAAGTCGAGTCTGAAGTCATCAAATTCATGACTCGAGTCTGACTCGAGTCCAAGTCACATGACTCGAGTCCACACCTCAGAGGTGGGACAAAGTCATTGTTATGCAAGTCCAAGTCGAGTCTGAAGTCATCAAATTCATGACTCGAGTCTGACTCGAGTCCAAGTCACATGACTCGAGTCCACACCTCAGAGGTGGGACAAAGTCATTGTTATGCAAGTCCAAGTCGAGTCTGAAGTCATCAAATTCATGACTCGAGTCTGACTCGAGTCCAAGTCACATGACTCGAGTCCACACCTCAGAGGTGGGACAAAGTGATTGTTATGCAAGTCCAAGTCGAGTCTGAAGTCATCAAATTCATGACTCGAGTCTGACTCGAGTCCAAGTCACATGACTCGAGTCCACACCTCAGAGGTGGGACAAAGTCATTGTTATGCAAGTCCAAGTCGAGTCTGAAGTCATCAAATTCATGACTCGAGTCTGACTCGAGTCCAAGTCACATGACTCGAGTCCACACCTCAGAGGTGGGACAAAGTGATTGTTATGCAAGTCCAAGTCGAGTCTGAAGTCATCAAATTCATGACTCGAGTCTGACTCGAGTCCAAGTCACATGACTCGAGTCCACACCTCAGAGGTGGGACAAAGTCATTGTTATGCAAGTCCAAGTCGAGTCTGAAGTCATCAAATTCATGACTCGAGTCTGACTCGAGTCCAAGTCACATGACTCGAGTCCACACCTCAGAGGTGGGACAAAGTCATTGTTATGCAAGTCCAAGTCGAGTCTGAAGTCATCAAATTCATGACTCGAGTCTGACTCGAGTCCAAGTCACATGACTCGAGTCCACACCTCTGCTGGTCACTGCCATGGGAATGTGGAATTTTCACAACAGTTTAAAGGGTCACCAACGGATATGGGAAAGGACAGCGGGGGAAACACTTTGACCTTTTTAATCGCGTTCTTGTTTTAGCTGCAGTCGTATTCACGTGAGGTTTGCACGACATTCGCTCTCTTGCGCCATCTGGTGATGTGGCGGTATTGCACCCACTTGAGAAACTACGGTAGACTGAAAAGTGCAAACAGAAAACACAACTCTGACAATGTATGCACTGTCTTTGAAATTGATTGGTCCACACCCGAAACAGCTTTTCTTAGAGCCTAGTCTCACATGGTGTTAGACCAGATGACGCCAAAAGGCACACAACTCAAAGACAATGCACCATCAGAGTATGAGAGCTCGCGGTAAGCATTTACACCATTGGAACCTCCTTTGCCAGTAGCAAAATATGATAAAAAGGTGTCAGTTTTGTTGCCAGATAAAAAGGGTAAAAAAAAACAATTATCATATTTTGCTACTGGCAAAGGAGGTTCCAATTGTGTACATACATGTCCCTCTTCCTGTCTCTCATTGTAATCGAAAGCATGCATCTACCCACACTTCTTTGCACACTTCTCTGCTTTGGTTCCATTTTTTACGTCAATGACCACTTTCATTTTCGTCTTTTTTTAATGATCGAATGCTCATTGGCTTTTTTTTTATCAACTCAAACATGCCAAAGCAAAATACCAATGTGCTCCCTAATATAAAAAAACATACTTACAGACATCGTAATGTAATATACACAGCTAATATTCATATAAATACTGTAGTGGTTATACTCTCTGGTTCTTTCGGTGAAGACGGCCGCTTGTGTTGCGACCGAAACGTCGTGATTTATTTTATTATTTTTTCTACCTCCTTAACTTTACCGAAAAAGCCAGAGTGTATAGATTCCTGCAGTCACGAAAGCTTCAAATCAAGACTGTAGTGGTTCATTGTACCATGGTCCAGTTGTGAACTATGTTGGGACCTTTTAGCAAACAACACTTCCCATCCTCAAATCATCTGCCAAAACCCCAAATCGGCTGCACGTGCAGACCGTGGCAGGCCCTCGAATATTTTAACACTTTGCGTTCATTTTTCTTGGGCATGCGTGATGTCTGCAGCCACGAAATGTGAGTCCACAAGCCATGCCAGTGTTGACACTGAGAAAAGAAGGTCCCCTTCTCTGGCACGGTCTGGCACTGCTGTGACAGACGATAAAGGAATCTCTCCAATATTTTATAAATGTTATTTTATCCCATGCAAATAAAGTGCACCCTGATCCATTTTCCCCTCCGACCTGTCCACTGGGGGTTTACTAGTCTAGAAGTAGACCTCGATTTAAAGCTTTCGTGACTGCAGGGATTAATCTTCTTGGTTCTTTCGGTAAAGTCACGTAGAAGGGAAATGATAAAATAATGAAAATAAAACATAATAAAATACAATTCTCACGACGTTTCGGTCACAATGCAAGCAGCCGTCGCTGTCTTTCCGACAGACCTGTTCTTCACCTGAGGACGGCTGCTTGCGTTGTGGCCGAAACGTCGTGAGAATTGTATTTTATTATGTTTTATTTTTATTATTTTATGGTAGTAGGTTTACTAATTGTCTGGCAGTAGGGTTACTAGTCTGGTAGTAGGTTTACTAATTGTCTGGCAGTAGGTTTACTAGTCTGGTAGTAGTTTTACTAATTGTCTGGTAGTAGGTTTACTAATAGTCTGGCAGTCGTGTTACTAATTGTCTGGCAGTCGTGTTACTAGTCTGGTAGTAGGGTTACTACTCTGGCAGTAGGTTTACTAATTGTCTGGCAGTACCGCAACATGAATTCAACTGCTTTGTTTGATGTATGTTGTTGAACGTGTACGTTTGAAACATTCTGTACAGATTGTCAGCCTTGTTTGAGAAACAAAGACTTGTTGCACTTGTTACACAATTGCAGGCAATCTGTGGCAGATAACAGAGACGGCAGATAGTCATTGTTTAACCTCCAACTGCAGTATGGACACCAAGGTCACTGGAAATTATTGAAGCGCAGAGTTCATCACTCCGGCATAGGTGGCCATCGTTGCACTGTATCTCGTATGATTTCTGGTGACGCCGCATGTCATTCGGGCACGATGTCCGACGTTTCGCTCCGCGTGCTTCTTAAGCACATGGAGCGAACCGTCGGACGAACCGTCGGATGTTTCGCCGCCCGTGCTTCTTAAGCACACGGAGCGAACCGTCGGACGTTTCGCTCCGCGTGCTTCTTAAGCACACGGAGCGAACCGTCGGACGTTTCGCTCCGCGTGCTTCTTAAGCACACGGAGCGAACCGTCGGAAGAACCGTCGGACGTTTTGCTCCGCGTGCTTCTTAAGCACACCAAGCGAACCGTCGGACATCGTGCCCAAATGAATACGCGTTTCAAAATCTAAAACGCACCTCACGGCCGCGCAGCGTTTGTCAACATTTTTCGATTTAAAGCTTTCGTGACTGCAGGGATTCATCTTCTTGGTTCTTTCGGTAAAGTCACGTAGAAGGGAAGTAATAAAATAATAAAAATAAAACATAATAAAATAATTCTCACGACGTTTCGGCCACAACGCTGCTTGTGCTTGCGTTGTGGCCGAAACGTCGTGAGAATTATTTTATTATGTTTTATTTTTATTATTGTATTACTTCCCAAGAAGACGTTTGTCAACAGTTAAGGAACAATGTATTACCTAACGAGAAAGGCAATTATACAGTGAAGATATAATGAACGTTCAAACGCACGAACATTTTAGCAATGCGTGAATTTGCTGCAATGTGTTAAAATTGTACAAAAGGTGAAGGTTTGGTAAAATGATAATTAAAGTGGAATGTCGAATGTGGTTGCTTGCGCCATCAACGTCTAGCGTAGCCTCATTTTATAATTTCCCATCAGTCGTGGCGAGCGCGTGCAAGCTCAAGGCCAGATTTATTTCTGGAAGCTAAACACCAACAGTAAGGGAATAAAAAATGATCTCTTGTCACATGCGGCGTTGCGATTGTTTATTTCTTGTGCAACAAACTGAACACGTGCTGTAATGACGAAGAAACAACGCGCAAAGGATAGCGCATGCCACGAAGGAAATATTGTGGGGTTTGTTTTGAAATTACGGAATCAAATGAAAACACATTTTGGAAGAGTATAATGTGAACTTGTGTGCTCAAAGCTGGGTGTTTAAGGCCTATGTTAGGCTTTTCGGTCAGAGAGCTGGACTTGAACGACAAACACAACTGGGGAGGGGGGGGGGGGGAACAAAACATAGTTCTGGCGTTTGAGAACAACTACGTGGTGGGTTCCAACGATTTCACAGAAGGATCGGCAACACAACGTTCAAGGTTGGAATAGACCATGGCTCGATAAACGATCCATATTTGTTTTTTTTTGGGATGGGAAATGTGGTAATTTCACGCCAACATTCTCGTCATTGATATGTCTTCGATGAGATGTTTATATGTGATTATATACATTGCGTGCCGCGGTGGTGAGACGTTAACTATCTCGCTCGGTATACAGGGGGTCGTGGGTTCGATCCCGACCCTGATGCCTGCTGTATATTTGGAGTTTGCGTGTCTCTCCCCGTGGTCGCGTGGATGTTTCTCCGGCTCTCCCGGTTTTTCCCGTGCGTTTCGAGTATATGGCTATCTCCACGCGATAAGCCACTTCGTTGAGCAATCATTTGTGGCCAGGTCGCTCCTGAAAAAGTACTATACGACTCAGTGAGCTTTACCTGGTAAAATAAAAAAAAAAATCGTTAATAGTTGAAATAGTTTACAGTTTAGTCGATGAGGATTATAGGTAATAGGTGGGGACACACGTGTAGGATGGAGAAGAGTAGGTTACTGAGACGAGCATTTGCACAGCACCCAGAGCTTGGAAGCCATGTGGAGGTCTTAAAAGCCAGACGCTGGTGGTGATGAGACCATAAAAAAGTGGACCTTAAACAGCGTGTCAAATATCAGAAGTAACAATAATGTAATAATGCCCTATATTACCTCGGTAATGCCTCATTGAGCCTAAAGACTCTATGCTGGAGGGTCCTGTATTGGGGATGTTTAACAATATAATCGGTCTTTGTTTTTTTGCACGTGGGAGGAAAAGCAGAGTTCCCAGCCTGAGAAAACCTACACTCGCGAGCGGGATAAAAACAATCAAAGCTCTGCACAGATGGATTCTAGAATACATTGCTGTGCTGCAACCTGACGACAAATACGTACAGCACAGCAAAGTCAAATGCAATACCCCCCTTGAAATTACACATTCTAAAACATACAAGCACGGGGTAAGAGGTGGGGGGGGGGGGGGCATGAGGAATTACATATACACTCTGTTTTTTAAATAATATATTTTTTATTTGCAAAACTTTCCGAAGAAACCCCTTGTGGGAAGATTTTTCTTTTCTCCCATTAGCATTGCAGACGGAACATCTGCAAGCTGCGTTATAAAATCACACACAGCTTGCTCTGAATTTAGCCCTTGCTTGGGCCCGGACAGCGCACAAACACACCCATCACAGCTTCTCCTCCGACTCCTGTCAAAGTGTTTAGCGGGGCTGTACCCTGCTGGGCATTCGTTTTTATTGCAACGCGCCTCATATTTGAGGCCTCATTTATTGGTCTGGCATGCCAAGGCATCCATCACCAAGCCTCACAAATCATCATCGAGCCATCGTACCGAGTGAGCGGTGTGGGTTAGGGGTTCGTCAGCGGTCGTTTTTCACGCCGACGAGCACCGACTGTGAATGATAATTTGAATGAAGTAACGCATTTATCTGGGAAAAGGGCGAGTCCCAAGGCATTTATTCAGGAGAGTCATGCTAAATCTAGATTTGTCGGGAAGACAGCGTTTTCAGACGCTGTCTTCCCGACAGACCTGTTCTTCACCTGAGGACGGCTGCTTGCGTTGTGGCCGAAACGTCGTGAGAATTATTTTATAATGCTTTAATTTTATTATTTTATTATTTCCCTTCTACGTGATGACTTTACCGAAAGAACCAAGAAGATGAATCCCTGCAGTCACGGAAGCTTTAAATCGAAAAGACGACACCATTGAAGCGCTTTCTCTGCCCTCCTCTTGAACGCACACGCCGACGAAGCTGGGAACTAGAAGACGTGTTGCTTCGGGAGTCTGGAGTTGGACATGCGGACGACGTGTCCGGCCCAGCGAAGCCGATGTCAAGTTGTCATGGCCTCAATGCTCGCGTTGTTCGTTTGCGAGAGGACTCTGTTGTTAGTGCGTCTGTCTTCCCACGTGATTTTAAGGATCTTCCGCAGGCAGTGTTGATGCTACTTCTCCAGCGCTTTGAGATGCGTGTGTAATACTACTGCGTTGGCAGTAGTGCAACGGCAATAAATAACAACGAAAAACTGAACGCGTCTGTCAATAGCAAAACATCTCCCCACAGACAGCTGACAGGAAGCCATTTACCGGGCAGCTACGTAGCTGATGCATTCTGCATCCTCTCCGTGTTCATTTAACACCCAGAGGCACGGGGCATCGTGGTGCAGCTCACGGAGGGGGCTCGGAGCGGTGGAAACATCCTCATGCTGGATTTGAAGCTTTCATGACTGCAATGATTCATATTCTTAGGTTTTTTCGGTAAAGTCCACGTAGGTAAAAAACATTAAAAGTAAAATAAAATGAAAATCACGACGTTTCGGAGGCAACACAAGCTTCCGTCTTCAGGTGGTACCGTCACAGCCACGACAGCTGTATCAATTTATTTTATTTTACTTTTTAATGTTTTTTTACCTACGTGACTTTACCGAAAAAACCTAAGAATATCCTCATGCTGGTCGTGGCTGATCCAAGGGGGAGTGGGGGTGGATGTGGGCGATGCCCCCCCCCCACCCCCACCCTGAAATCCCGAATGTTGGTATTTGTGTTGAAGTTCACCAGCAGGGCCGGGGCTGGCCGGGGTGCTGGGTGGGGCCTGCTTTGGCCCCCCACCCAGGATCACTTTCCATAACGGGGTATCACTGGTATGGCCCCCCTTTCCCCCCTACAGCCATACTGCCCCCCCCCACTACAGCCCTACTGCCCCCCCCCACACTACAGCCCTACAGCCCCCCCCACACTACAGCCCTACTGCCCCCCCCACTACACCCCTACTGCCCCCCCCCCACACTACAACCCTACTGCCCCCCCCCCACACTACACCCCTACTGCCCCCCCCACACTACACCCCTACTGCCCCCCCCACACTACACCCCTACTGCCCCCCCCACACTACACCCCTACTGCTCCCTCCCCCCACTACAGCCCTACTGCCCCCCCCACTACTACCCCCCCCCCCCACTACACCCTACTGCCCCCCCCACTACAGTCCTACTGCTCACGGGCAACTCGATGGCAATGAGTGCTCATTTTTAGTTTTTCTCCGAACGCGCACTGAAGTGCACAGTAACGTCAATTGGGCAATAGAGCCACAATCAGCCGTTGTTCTCACAGCCGGACTTTCACCCCCGGCGAGTGGCATTTGCGGTGACTTGCCCCCGGTGCTGATTGGTAACCTTTTGAGGTGATAAAGTTGTGTTCAGATGATTGACAAAGTCGTCATCATCATGCTTGACAAATCATCACCCGACATCATCATAATCATCATCGTCTTCGTCATCATCACCCAGGGATGATCAATCCATGACTGGGGGAAGGCCTCCGCCAACCATTGCCATCTCTCACGGACCTGTGATGCAGAAATTAATCTGGCACTTGCGCACAGGTTGACTTAATCACTCCGGTGTTCCGTATGTATGTATGTTGAACTTTGTTCGGAATTGTACATAGCGTACCATGCCAATCGGAGGTGCGGGGGAAGGACAACAAACTAAACATGAAAAGCATTTCTAAAGAGATTAGTTTTTAATATCGATTTGAAAGTGCATAGCTCCAGTGGATTTCTAATATCGGAAGGGAGAACGTTCCAGACGGCCGCCACGCTGATGCGGCGACCGTCTTTGTTCGAAGGCTTAGCCAATAGCCGTTGCGAGGATGACCGGAGCTTGCGTGATGATGGTTTGTGCTCCTTGGCGAGATCGGCAAGGTGTTGTGGTTCATTTGTGGCAAGAACTTTGTGTGTAATGAGCGTGACCTCGTGATATATTCGTTCGGCAACCAGAAGCCAGTGCAGCTCGGCCAGCACCGGGGCAGTTCCATCTGAAACTAAGCACGAGGTACAATTATAAACATTTTTCTACAGGCCCTTAGTTCAACCAACCAATCAACCACCAATACTGAAGTCGACATCAATTGTGAGTAGGACATTGAGCAAGGGGAGATTGGTGGTGGCCGTGCTAAAAAAAAAGTTTGCATTATAGTCGCAGGTGCAAGATTAGTCCAAAAATCCCTGCATCACAGTGAATGCAAACAGCTCACACCACCCCCCCACTCCCGCCCGCCCCCCCCCTTAATCCTGGTCTGCCGTTGTTCGCAACCACGGTGCTTTTGTCCAAACTTCCCTTGTGCACGGCCCCCGCGACTGCACGCGGGGAGACGGAGGCCACGGGGTTACGGAGAGCCAAGCTCGGTGAAAGAAAGTTGCCGCCGCGGTCGACAACTCGCCCTCCTGTCGCCCGCAACCCAGGTGCGGAGCAACCTCGATGGAGAGCGAGCGCGTCACGTGCGTGCGACGCGCTCGCTCTGAGGTCTGTGTATGCGACGATGCGCGCTGCCTTTGGCGTTCTCTGGTCTAACACCGGTGATGAGACAAGGCCACAAAGTAGGCTGTCTGTCTCTGGTGTAGGCCGTGTCAGTTTCGAAGAGAATGCAATTATTGTCGGAGCATGTTTGTCTGCATGCACGGTTTTGCCACAAGTACGTGTGGCTAATTCAGACATGATTCCTTGCAAGGGGTTTCTGTTTGGTGTTTTAACATCTTAACGCCTGTTTTATTTCCAGAAAGGGTAATGCCTAGTCTTTATTTTTTTCATAATTTTCATACTGGCAAAAAGGTCCCATAGGTATGTCAACTTTGTTGCGCTGCAGTAGTAGCAGCATGCATTTGAAGTTAAATGTCCTAACAGTGGATACAATGCATTAGCAAGGGGTTTTCACTTAAATATCCTAACTTTCGACACATTCATCACGTGTTTCTGTGGAGCATTATGGGTAACAGCAAATACAAGCAGAATTCCGCTGTGTGGTTCCATATGTAATGACGACTTGACGCACTTCTCTTGAGATGGTTTCTTTATCGAAGACAAGTTCACTTGACATCAGACGGAAACCCCCACTGCAACAGCCCCGAGTCTCTCGCCATCTCCCCCTTATATACCAACCCAGGCCACGCCCCCCTTCTCGATCATTCTCGCTGACTCTGGACGCTCGCTCCACCAGCAGACTTCACCGTCCCCTTCCGTCACCTGACCACGCCCCCCTTCTCGACCATTCCCGTAGCCACTAGTCCCTTCGCACTCACAACTGACTCCCCTGTCATTACCGCCCGCGGCCACTAGTCCCGTTGCACTCACAGCTGACTCCCCTGTCATTACCTCCCGCGGCCACTAGTCCCTTCATACTCACAGCTGACTCCCCTGTCATTACCTCCCGTGGCTACCAGTCCCTTCGCACTCACAGCTGACTCTCCTGTCATTACCTCCTGCGGCCACTAGTCCACTCAAAGCACATGTAGGCTCTCCTATCATGACACATATATAAATATAAGAGATCTTTTTTTAGGTCCATCAGTCTATATTGGCTGAATGAAGTGCCATAGCTTAATTGGGAGTGCTCTTGCCAATAGCATCGAGTAACCCAGCAGCATTTGTTTAATAGTTTAACAAACCTGATTATTAACGAAACCGACAAACCCTGCTCGATAATAGAAATGTGGTAATTTATATATAATATGTATTTATTCTTGTACATGTTTACGAATGATAAATGAGCGAGTGAGGTAAGACAAACGAACACAGTGCAAATGAGACTGGAAAAAAAGTTGATTCTTTCATCGAATCGTGATGACAAATTACGTGCAATGTAGTTACAGCAAGTTGGTTGCCACACAACCTGGAGGGATATTTCAGTGACGTCTCACGGTGTTTATGGGATTTCTCCGAGTGATTCGTGTTTTTATTTTCCCTCCCCCACTTGCAAAGGTTAAAAAATAAAAAAACAAATTTGGAATTGGCAACAAAAAGCAAAAAAAAAACTCGGAAATGTTTTTTTTTTAGACTCGGTTGAAGTTTCCCCACTTAAGTAAGTGACACTTAATATTATTAAAACAAACTCGAATGCTATCATTAACCCTCGCATTAACCTCATGCTATAACACGAATGCAAAACGCTAATCCCAAAATTAGCCCGCACACAGGCTGGTTTGGGCAGCAGGTGTCTCAAGGCTTGAGCAGCGGGTCGAGGCACAAGGAAGTTAGGAATGCGATTGTGTGAAAATGACACAATTCCCTGAAGCCTGCACTACTAACTACCGTAGTCTCCAGATTATAATACCCCCTTTCCCCCCACCACTGCACAGTACTGCATTGCAAAGTAGAAGTTGGAGTGGGGGGTGTGTGCATCTTCTATTACGGTACGTGTGTTCATGTGTGGGACATCAGCCTAGTATAACGTCATCAACACTGGGCCCCGTCAACAAATTTATAGCCACCGATGCCACTATTATTACCGTATTCTCCGGGTTATAAGGCACACGACATTTTCCATCCATCCCAACTATATATTCCTTATCGTTGTATTTTACACATTTGTGTGTCGTTTTTCTGAGCCGACCTAGGGAAGGCCCATGACCGGTTCAGATATACGTCAATGATGTGGTTACTGCAAACATCATTCATTGCAAAAGGTTTCTGTTTGGTGTTTTAACATCTTAACGCAACTGTTTTACTGCCAGAAAGGGTCAAACCTATTCTTATATTTTGACAGTGGCAAGGGAGGTCCCATGATGAAGCTGCTCATCGCGAGCTCTCAATGCCCTGATAGTGGCATGGTCTTTGTGCTGTTCGCCTTTTGGAGTCCTCTGGTCTAACACTGTTTGAGACTAGGCTCTAAAGAAAGCTACCTCTGGTGTGGACCCATCAGTTTCAAAGACAATGCATATACTACCAGATCATGTTCTTTTTGTTTGCAAGTTCACCACAAGTGTGTGGTCAATGCAGACGTGATTCCTTGCAAAAATGTTTCAGTTTTGTGCTTGAACATGTCGTTGAGCGGGAATTGAACTCGGGTCGCCGGGTTCGCAGCGCGTAGCGCTAACCGCAGCACGCCACCCCTACACACAGAGACGCGTCGCACGCAACCGTGCAAAGTTGATGGAGGAATAAAACAGTGATCGCTTTACTGGCATCGAATAAACTTTGAATGCCAGATAATTGCCGAGCAACAGCGAGACATGGGGGGATTTGATAGGCGTCCCGCAATGGCCAAGTGGCTGAACGGGGGGGGAGGGGGGGGTGCAAGGTACATCGCAGCAAAGTTTCAAGTGTCATTTGTTTAACGAGGTGAGAACTCGAGAAACCAGGATTCAGTCTCATTCGCAAGAGTGGCTGACTTGGGGGTTGATGATCGTTTCTCTGTGTATACATCGCAAGCAATCATGAATTGCACTGGGATTTTTGCACACAGTGTTGGTGTATGGTGCTTTTTCTGCAATATTTAGCTGTCTTTTCTTGAATTTTCTGTTTGCACATCGTCACTTTAAGATGTTTTCTTGTTCAAGAGCCGAATGGCTCACAGGGCAATACCTAATACATAAATCAATGAATTAATGAACGAAAGAACACAACACAAGCGATCGTCATCCTGATGACGATCGCTTGCGTTGTGATCGATACGTCGTAGGTTTTGTTATTTTCTTTGAAGCTATGTACGTGACTTTACCGAAAGCCCCAAAGAATATGAGTTCCTGCAGTCACGAAAGCTTCGAGTCAAGATTTGACCCCTGAGCGTGTCAGCTCAATGTTCGAGTGCCTGCATTGGTTGGCGTGTGGGCAGCGATGTTGTAGCGGTTAGCGCTACGAACCTGGCGACCCGGGTTCAAGTTTCGCTCACGGTCAACACCCAGTGACGATCATCTGAACTGGTTCTGGGCCTCCTCTAGGTCGACTCAGCTTCAAATGAGTAGCTGGTGCGATGTGTAAAAACATCGCCACTGGGCAGACAAAGGCGGCCGGGCGTGGTGTTGGCCACCCACCCAACCTGTCGTGTGCTCGCTAACAGCACTTGCCCCAACAGTCTGTTTAGGCTACACGGAGGGGGATCTTTGCGTGCGTGTGTGCTACTGTTCACGTTATCGGTTTATGGCGGACACGTGGTGGAAAACTTTCTGTTTTTCGAAAAATAAAAATTGCAGCAATCGCCAAAAGGCGCAAGGTCCAACGAGAGAGCGTTTTTTTTTACAGCCAGCCGAGCCCACGGTGTCAGCGAGCGAGCGATCTGGTGAGGTCATAATGGGTGTCCAATGCTCACGGTGTCGTATAAAATAAATGAAAGGAAACAATCTGGTTGACCTGATAGGGTGGCGGACCGCCGAGACCCAGGGCCTGATTAGGATTATTTGAGCAGGGGGTCGGAAAACATGCGGATCTTCATGGATGCTAAGTGAAGTTATACTGGTAGGAACCTCCTGGTTACACCAGCCCACAGGGGATTATTGTGTCCGTCGTGCAGGGAGGGGCTGGGTGGGGAGGGAGGGGCTGGGTGGGGAGGGGAGGGTGGGGAAGGGCTGGGTGGGGAGGATGGGGAGGGGCTGGGTGGGGAGGGTGGGGCTGGGTGGGGGGTGGGAGGGGTGGGGCTGGGTGGGGAGGGGCTGGTCACCCCGTGGTGCCCTTTTAAAACTCAACGTTTAACCTACTCACGCCGGCTTGTGCCCGCCCTCACAGTCGGCCATATTTGCGGAATACACCACTCCGCTGTTGACCCTGGCCATTGACCGAGCAACCCAACGTTCCTAACAGCTCCCTCCGCAGGAATGTGTTTAAGAGCCACCGTCTCATATTCACATTGCATTGCGACTCTCGAAAAAAATTGCTCGTTAATTTGGTTGCCGACCTCTGGTTATGAGGCTCCTAAAGCTAACAGGAGGAAACGTGATGATGGATGCTTGTGTTGCGCCCGAAACGTCGTGATTTATTTTATTTTGAGGAGGAAATGTGTAAAGTATGTTAACATATTACAAAAAGTCATAAAACATGTATTTACTTACCTTTGTAAAAATGAACACATCTATTCGACTCAAGGTGCATTCATAAAACATAAATCACTCACTGCACCCACGCCTTACAAACATTCCGAGCTTGAGCTGTGGCATAATCATGAATGAAGTCACCGTAATTCAAGGACAAACAGATTCTGATAGCCGCTCAGCTGTTACTTCAACACGGATTGAAGGGCCTAAGGCCCTATTAGCCTTTGGGTTAATCCGGCCCTGCCAACACCGTGTTTGGTTGGCTCAGAAATCCCACAAGCCCCTTGCGTGCCCTACGCCTCTGTGTATGCGTGTAGAGGGCATGAACTAAACGAACGAAACGTTTTATTTGACCAGATAAGGCCTACTGAGCGATGTAGCTCTTTTTCAGAAGCGAGACTGGCTATCACTAATGTATAGCTCAAAACGAAGTGGCCTTATCATGCGGGAATGTATAGCAGTCAAATACTCTATACGGGTGCTGTTGATTCTAAATGTGGAGGGAAAAACCGGAGGACAGGGGAGAAATACCACAAGACCACTGGGAGAGAAAGACACGCAAACTCCAAATATACAGCGGGCATCAGTCAGGGTTAGGATCGAACCCACGACCTCCTGCACACCAGGCGAGGTAGTTAACATCTCGCCACCGTGGCGTATCCATAGCCTCACCGACCACTAACAATAATGCCTGGCATCATGTCAGTATTATTACTAATGCTCAAAATACAGATGCATATGTTAACACGTATTTCTCAGATTGGTGATGGGGTTTCAACTGAATAACCCCCTTGCCTGACCCAACATGATTCGGAGACTTAAACGTATGAATAATGAACACCAATATGTTCACCAATTGCCCATTTTGTGAGGTATACCTCACTTGCTCGTAACTGAAAGAGAATAAAACAAAGATTCAACGGACGGTCTGCATGCGAGGGGCCGTCCATAAATGACGTCACGCACCTAGTGTGGGGGGGAGTCAGACATTTGTGACGATGTGTGACGAGGGGGGGGGGGGGGGGTTGAGAAATGTGACGTAACATCAAAATGCGCAACCTTAAATAAATATAGACAACACGTTCTACTTAATTAAATATACTTTTTAATAAATGTTTCTCCTACAACATCAGAGTGCAGCGCCGCATTAAATATGCACTACAATGACAATCGTTTAAATCGATTTGAAGCATAATAATAGGGTTGTTCCCCTTTTTTCTGGCAACAAAACTGAAACCTTTTTACGAGGATTCATACCTGCATTAACCACAATACTTGTAGTCAAATGCAAACAAACAACCCTATTGCTACCTGCAAAGGAGGTCTGATGATGATTTGAAGCATGTTTTATATTTTTTGGGGGGGGGGGGGGGCAGAGCTTTGTGACGTCATATTTGAGGGGGGGGTCTGACTTTTTGTGACGCCGTGTGACGAATGGTCGGGGGGGGGGGGGTCAAAAATCGTCTAAAATCGCGTGACGTCATTTATGGACGGCCCCTGAGGTCATTTGTTCACGCTCGCTCATTACTCTTGGAAGCCACGTTGTTTAAGATCAATTAACTTTAGAAATGTTTTATAAATCGTTCTCGATTGCCAAACGGATTTAAATGTTATCGTCGTCATTTTATATAGGCAGGTTCATAGATGATTATTCACCAATGACTCCCGTGTATGATTTAATTTCACACATTTATAAATCACCTCACGTACCCCCTGGGGACACTGCCATGTTCCCTCCAGGACTCCGCGCACCTCCTGGTTGAGAACCACTGGCTTATGTCCTCAATACTTGTTCATAATACCTATTTTCTTGGTGTCCATTGATTTCAGAGATATTTAGCTTTAATTACAATCCTGCTTTTATTACAAATTTGGTTGCGAGAAGTATTCTCCGGCTTTGCGGTGAGATGAAACCTGAATAGGTGGGCACATCCTCAAGCGTTTGTAAACGTGACAATTTCATTTGTTTGGCTATGCCATGCAGTGAAGGGGTCTTACGACAGAAATTCCGTCAGATAATTTACGCGTGGCCTGACCAGTGCCCGATGAAGCTAGTGCAAGGCCTGTAGCATATGTTATAAAGGGGCCCTAAATAAAAAAAAACATTAATATTTAAACACCAATTTTTTACTTGCATAGTAAAGTAATTGTATTTTTTCATTTGCTATACAACCAGATAATACGACAAATCGCTAATCTTAAACACCCGGTCGTTCATAAAAGTTGAAGGCGGTATAGTACTATAGTAATAGAGCAAGTGCAGAATCACTGAACCGGAGTTGATAGCTTGAAAGCATTTAGCACGGGGCCCTTGAAAGTGCGGGGCCCGTAGCATTTTCCACTTGTGCTACCAGGATAATCCGGCACTGGGCCTGACCCCCCCACCCCCCAAAATAATAATTTTACGAATCTGTAATATTGGGCAAACCTACGTGTCGCTGGCATATTCGACATATTGGGCCTGTTCCCAACAACTGTGATTATATATATTAAAAAAAACGAATAATCATCTCCATGTTAACTCATTTTCCAATGCCCCACCACGCCCCGCGCAAGCTGTAAACAATTTGACTGCGATGAAGGCGTCCGTGTGGTGTGTGTGTTGTGTGTGTGTGGTGTGTCTGTGGTGTGTGTGTGTTGTGTGGTGTGTGTTGTGTGTGGTGTGTGTGTTGTGTGTGCTGTGTGTGTGTGGTGTGTGGTGTGTGTGTTGTGTGTGTGTGGTGTGTGTGTGGTGTGTGTGTGTTGTGTGGTGTGTGTGTTGTGCGTGGTGTGTATGGTGTGTGTGTGTGCGCGCGTGTGTGTTGTGTGTGGTGTGTGTGTGTGCGGTGTGTGTGTTGTGTGTGTTGTGTGTGTGGTGTGTGTGGTGTGTGTGTATGTGTGGTGTGTGTGGTGTGTGCGTGTGCGCGCGCGTGGTTCTTTTTCTCTGTCCTTTTCACTGGCTTGCTCAGCTTTTTAGACGGACGGCCTCGAATAACTCCCAGTGCGACTCGCTCTCAAGAGGTGAGGCTGTTACTTCGACGGTGGGAGGAAGACGAGGAGGAGAGAGGTGGGTGGGGGGAAGTTAAAAAAAATGTTGTAAGAAAAACAACGCGCTTGGCTGTTCAAGCTGTCACTGGCCGATTCGTGCCAAATTACGCAGTGGCAAAGGTGACGGGGGTTGAAATCGCATCGAGTACACAACTCGCCGTCGCTCTCAGTGTCCAAAGTATGAAGAAGGAAAAGAAAAAAACGGCGTGGAGGAATTTCGCATCATTGTAATTAACGTTTGGCAGAGGACCAGCCGAAAGGTTACGGACAATTTGGGACGTTGAGGGTTCGAGAAAGTTTTCTCGGAAAAGCCGCGGGGACACGCAACGAGATTGACGCGCGGGATTGGGGCGAGGTGCGTTTACGTCTTTCTGTCGATGTTTTTTTTCTTCCGTTTTCATAAAAGAGCATTGGCTACGTCTGCCCGACGTTTACTGGAATCTAAACACAACCTTTAGGCGATTGTCCGTTTTTGTTCCCGTAGGAACCAATCACTCAATCATCAGTGACCAGCCTGGCGAAGTATGACCCCAGTGAGCAGGGGGCGTAGCACTCATCTCCGTCGGCGGCCCTATGTCAGCGATGGAAATTCCACATTCCCATGGTATGGGCACGTCTCTCCACTGATGACGACTCACAAAGTGGTACTAATTTTATTGATTGGTGAAAGGATGATGGGCTAAGTTAATTGTCGTGTGGGCATGATGTTCGTCTGTAAGTGCTTCAAAAGTTCTTAAAAAGCACTTGCAGACTTACAGACGTACAACCCAACGGGAACACAAACACCCCACGACACGTACACCGAACGTGACGTCTTAACGAATGCACGGCGACATCAAGACAAGGGGCAATTACGAACTGACACATCTGACACATCTAAAGAATGATGCACCTCGTGCGCAAACCGTCAAATAAAAAAACGCGTTTATTTAGCAAAAAAAAATATAGTCCGCTGAAACTAGCAAACAAACGATGCATTAGGAACAAACACGTTTGAAAATAGATATATATATATATATTTACAAAGTGCTCCTTGTTATGGTGTTGCCGTGGTGTTTAAAGGTCGCCGGTTCAATCTCCGGGCGCGGCAGTCGAAGCGTCATTGCAAGCTTCCCAAAATATCGCCCTCGACCACCAAGCCATCTCGCGCCTCTCTCCACCCATCAGTATCGATGGGTGACACCGGCATGAATGAGTCGATCGCCAGGCCCACACGTGGTGGGTTAAAGTGTGGGTGGATTCTTCCACCTCATCCACAACGGTGTGGAAGAGTAGGCCAAAATCCCCTCTAGAAGTGGAGAGGATGGGCGACAACGATGACATCGCTCGTTGTAGTGGACGCTCTTTCGTCGGCAAGTAGCGTAGGCGAGCAATTGCAGGGCTGCACCTTTACAATGAGCACTCGCAGGTGTCGCTTCCTGTCCCCCACAGAGGCTTTGTTGTGTCGGGGGTGTGAATAGGAAGGAGGTGGTGGGGGGGGGGTTAGAGCTGCAGGTGCAGAGAGAACGCAACCCCGGCAGGCATTCCACGGCGATGCCTTTTGGTGCCGGGGCAATCTCGCTGAGACCCTCCAAATCGCCCCAATTCCGCAGATGGATCTGATGGGATGAGGTCGTCGGTGGTGGGGAGAAGGTGGAGTGGGTTTAGGTAGGGGGAGCAGGGGAAAGGTGGAGGGGGGGGGGGAGAAAAGTGGGGGGGGGGGGGGGAGGTTGGGGGGGGAGTTGGGGGGGGAAAGATGGGGTGGTGGGGGGGTGAAAGTGGGGGGGGGGGGAGAGGTGGGGGGGAGGTGGAGGAAAGGTGAGGCGGAGGAAGGTAGGGGGGAGAAAGGTGGGGGGGGGAGATTGGGGGGGGGGGGGAAGTGGGGGGGGGGAGAGGTGGGGGGGAGGTGGGGGGAAGGTGAGGCGGAGGAAGGTGGGGGGGAGAAAGGTGGGGGAGGGAGGTTGGGGAGGGGAGTTGGGGGGGGGGAAGTGGGGGGGGGGGAGAGGTGGGGGGGAGGTGGGGGGAAGGTGAGGCGGAGGAAGGTGGGGGGGAGAAAGGTGGGGGGGGGGGGGGAGGTTGGGGGGGGAAAGGTGGGGTGGTGGGGGGGGGAGTTGGGGGGGGGGTGGGTAGGAAGGTGAGTGGGGGAAAATGGGGAAAGTGGGGGAGGAAGGTGGGGAGTGGGGGGAAAGGTGGGGGGGGGGGCGAAAGGTAGGGGGAAGGTGGTGGGGAGGAGGGTGGGGGGGAAGTGGGGGGGCGTGTGTGAAAACAGCGCTGCTTTCTGTAAACAGCGCACACGGGCGGTGTGCGGCCAGCCGAGTGACACTGCCGGGGTTGTTTTTTTGACCCGCGGAGCATCGAGTTTCGGTAAACACGAGGATTGAAGGGAACTTGTGTAGCGAGTCTTAGAGTCGCAGAGGAATGTTCAACAACAGCTGTTGCGGGCATGTGTGTGTGTGTGTGAGCACGCTGTGGGGTAGCGGTGGCGGAGTGGTTAGCGCACTGCGATGTGATCGTGACGAGCCCGAGATCGATTCCCGTATCACGGACAATAATAGTGACGAATATTTGAAGCGGTCCCCGGGGCTCGCCCCTAGGTAGACTCGGCCTTAAATGAGGACTTGGTGCGGTGCGTAAACACCGCGCGCTGGGGAGACAAAGGCGGCCGGGCGTGGTTACTTTTGACACCCCTTCCCTCGCCCGCCCGTGTGCCGTGCCGGTCTTCATGTGCTCGCCAACAGCACTTGCCTCAACAGTCTGCTACAGGCTATACGGGGGAGCTTTGTCTTGATGACTGGGGTGCGATAGGGGTACAATAGTTTGAACACAATAAAGAGGTTTTTTTAAACTACTGAATTTATTACCGCATAATAGGACGCACTTTTTCCCACCCGTGTTTTAAAGCAATACGGTGCGGGCGCGTCCTATAGCCCAGCAGGTGCGCGCGCGTGCGTGTGTGCGACCAGAATCCCATATGACGTCATTGACACGTGACAAACATTTGGGATGCAGATAATACTTAAAAAAATACTATTATTAAGGTGCAACGTCATATTATGTTAATGGCGCATTGTCAGCAGCAACAGAATTTTGGTCTACTTCATGAATATAATATATATACCCTTGCGTCGTGGTGGTGTGATGTTAACTCCCTCGCCTGGTATGCAGGAGATCTTGGGTTCGATCCCGACCCTGACGCCTGCTGCTGTATATTTGGAGTTTTGGTGTCTCTCCCCGCGGTCGCGTGGGTTTTTCTCCCCTGTCCTCCGGGTCTTCCCCTCCACATTTAGAATCAACATCGCGCGTTTAGAGCATTTGGCTGTTCTACATTTCCACACGATGATAAGGCCACTTCGTTTCGAGCTATACATTTGTGATAGCCAAGTCGCTCTTAGAAAAAAAAAACATTGAGCTATATAGCTCGGTAGGCCCTTACCCGATCAAATAAAATTAACCCGTAAAAACAAAGTTTTTCACTATAAATCCTTTATATGCGTGGCATCGGTTTTATATTATTATTCATTTCTGTTTTTCTTGAGTAAGAGTTTCATTTTTGTCACATTGGTATTTTAAATAAAATAAGAATTAGTTTTTTCCCTAAAAAGTGGAAAATGTTTGAAAATTTTTTCACGAAAATAAATTGTCACGCAACAATGAGTCTGTGTGCAAAATGTCAGCTCGATTGGATCACGGGAAGTGGGTTAAAAAACGACCGAAAGATTTGCATGGTCGTAAGCGCGCAAGCAAGCAAGTGAACTTAATATAAAGGATTTAAAAAATGTAGTTTAGTTCAAAGTTTAGCTGACTATACGCGCGTCCGCTACAATCACGGATGGATACTTTCCGAACGTATCTCCACTTTCACAGGAGGCGGGCTTCCACGGCCACATGTCCGGGTGAGGGGTGGGGAGGTGAGGTGAGACACGGGCTGCACCCAAGGTGCTTATTTACATTTTCCCATACTTTAGAGGTCAGCTTCGCCCTTTGTTTGCTTTCGAACGAAAACAAATTGACGGTGCTCATAACAGCCCACACATGCCAGCCCGCATCAACAGGCCACGAAAGCAACACTGGGTTATCATGAACTTTACCCTCCGACAAAAAAAAAGAGAGCCTCAAACTGAACGCCACAAAAGCACGTGCGCTGTTTTCTCGGTTTGTGGCCCAGTGCCGACAATCCCTGGCCCATCGTTCATCATCGTTCGTCTCCGGCAACCCTCTCCACTCGCGGGTCCCTCCACCGTGTATATGTTCACTCCTAATTGCTTGCAGGCTGCCTCCTCGATTGTTTTGACATCTCCACCAGACACCGTCCGCGCACACAACAGCGACGGAACATATTCGGGCTCAGGTTTGGAGACCGCACGTTTTGTTTGTTGTCGCTCAGCATCTTAGCCGTGACGTTTATAAAAGAAATATAAATATAAAAGTATATATTAAAAAAAAACATATAGAAACATGTTTATAGGTTCCAGTCAGTGTTAATTTTTGGGGGCTATCGCCTGATGATGCTCGTTGTAATTACTGGCGAAACGTCGTAATCAGATTGTAAATGTTGTGGATTTATTCTCCAACACACCGGTGTGCTGTACTAGTAACGAATTGGCACGTTCTGTTTACGTGACAAACCTCACTAATTGGCTGTGTCGGGTGGTGACGGGTTTACCGACACATTTATATTTACGCGATGCAACCCAAAAAACCTTGATTATGGATTGTTCATTTTGTTAACAAAATCAGTCCGTTTCGTTGACGAAATTAACATGTCAATTAAAAAAATATATTATTATTATTTGAGTCACTGGTGACTGTCTTTGGACGAACATCATCAAGCACGGTGATGACTATGACTGCTGCTCCCAAAGACAAAACGCTCTGGGCTACACACAGGCGATGAGCATGGCCCTATTCTTTTTAGTGTTCGAGTTTCTGGTCCTTCCCCCGCAAACTCCGAGTAGCACGGCTGGCTACGTACGGTGCCTAAGAAGTCCGACATGCACCCATATTTTTCTGTCGAGTAGGAATCACACTTCTCGATTTCAATCAGTCCAAGCCTCCTCCCGAAACTCGCGTGACTTGTCTGTGGCCTCCCCCACTCTGAGTCCGTTTCCGCTCCACGCCCCCTATGAGAACAGACGCTGCTCCGTACAGCTCACTGCTGCTTGCTGTTTCCATCGCTCTATCTTCCCTCCCCTCTCATCCCCAACATCTCGGCCCGGCCATTCATTCTCCTCTTCCTTCTCTCCCTCCTCCTCTTCCTCGTCATCCTCTTCGTCACCCCCTTCTCCGGTGCTCACCTCGAGCAGTGCCCTCTTTATCCGTCTCGGGAACTTCCATCCCAGCGTTCCTTCCCGTTTTCAGCGGTCATCTTTGCTCCGCAGCTACGATTAGCAGGGTTGGCGATGTACGGCGCGAAAGAAGTTCAACGTACGTACATCGTGTCCCTGTTTGTCTGCCACCCCTTGTATGCAACTGACTCTACCGGACCTTACCGTGGTGAGCCGTGGATACAACGTTTTATCTCGCACGTATCGACTCCGTCATCACTCTTGACCATAGGTCCCGTGTCCTGTTTACTAGAAACTAAATATAGAGGGCTGTAAAAAAAGAGAAAAACCCCAACATCTTGATAACAAAAACATTACTCACGCATTCTTACTTCGATAAACCTCGTTAGTTGCAGTGGCACCGAAGCCAAATGATTGATTAGACATCGTCGCTGCCATGATAATTCCACAAATAACGTTTTTGCATTCTGGCAGTCAGCACAAGGAAAGCTGCAGCAATGGTAAATGTTACAAAATGTTACAAAAAAACTCAATTAATACACGTGGCACTTAGGTGCGGAAGTAAATAACTTTTTGTTAATTATTTATAAATGTGCCACTAAATGCTCAAACCGTTACGGGGGGCAGGTGTGCGGGGTTGTGTTGCGATAGAAGGCTCGTGAAAGGGACGCGTGATCGAAAATGTTTCGCTGCTTTTCCCTTTAAAGAAACTCGAAGCAGCGGAGGCAAGGGCGCGTTTAAAGTCGGGCAGAGCTGGCTGGCCCAGAGGTCAGGTCCCTCAAACAAACGGGAACAGATGATCCATAATACAGGGGTGGTTTTTTGGGGGGTTAGATCGCGAAAATATATAAATGTGTCGTTAAACCCGCCACCATCCGACATAGCCAACTAGTGAGGGTTGTCACGTAAATAGAACGTGGCCAATTCGTCACTAGTACAGCACTAGTGTGTAGTGTATAGTAGTGTATTATAGAGTGTAGTGTATAGTGTAGTGTATAGTGTAGTGTATAGTGTAGTGTATAGTGTAGTGTATAGTAGTGTAGTATATAGTGTAGTGTATAGTGTAATGTATAGTGTAGTGTATAGTAGTGTAGTATATAGTGTAGTATATAGTGCAGTGTATAGTAGTGTAGTATATAGTGTAGTATATAGTGTAGTGTATAGTAGTGTAGTATATAGTGTAGTATATAGTGTAGTGTATAGTGTAGTGTATAGTAGTATATTATATAGTGTAGTATACTAGTACAGCACGCCGGTGTGTTGGAGAGCCAAGCCACAACATTTACAATCCGAGTACAACGTTTCGCCAGTAATTACAACCAGCTTCATCAGGCGACAGCCAGATTTGTGGAGAAGTCCACCTGTTTCGTTCCTTAAATAGAGGCGCAGACGAGTAGGTGGTAGCAAGTGTGAAATGTTGGGTGATACCTTTAAAAAGTCACCAGGTACGTGTATATACACATAGGATGGGTGGTAGATAAGTTGCAAGTTATGATGGTAGGTAAAAAGTTATATTATATTGGAAGGTAGATAAGCGGCAAGTTAGGATGGTAGGAAATAAGGTATATGAGGTAGGTATGTACACAGTTAGGTAGGTTGAACATAACAAAGACAAAGATCCCCCGTATAGCCTTAACATACTGTTGGGGCAAGTGCTATTAGGCGAGCACCTATGAAGGCCGGCATGGCGCACGAGGGGGTGGGTGACCGCCTTTGTCGATGTTTACACATCGCACCGGGTACTCATTTGAGGCTGAGTCGACCTAGTGGAGGCCCCGGGAACCGGTCCAGACAATCGTCACCGGTGTTGCCCGTGAAAGGGATTCGTGCTCGAGTCTCCGGGTCCGTCGCAGCGCGGCGCGTTAACGGCTACACCGCCGACACACAGAACACAGCCCCAGCACACCAACATTGGTGCCGATGTCGTCAGCATTGCCATGAATGAAAATTGCCCACCGATTGGGTCAATGCCACCAAATCTCCGTGCCTCGCTGCTCCGCGTGTCCCTTGTCATCGCCTCTTGGAGAGTGAACGTCAAAGGGGCACGCCCTTAACAGGGCCCACTTGGGCAATCGTGCTCATAATCAGCTGTTAATCAAAGTCTGCACTTTGGTCCGGGGGCGATTGACACCACTGCTTGCTTTCCCAGGGATTAGTGGATGGCGGACGGGGGAATGAGAGGCTCTGAAAAACATCTCGGCAGGAGACTCTCGCCTCGATTTATTTCACGCCTGCGCTTTACAGAGGGCCAAAATAAGAATCGAACAATAATAATAATTTACATTTGTTTTGTAAGGCGCCTTCCGCTAATGGCTCAAGGAAAGGCCGAGGGAGACGCAGAAGCTGAATAGAATAAACTGACTCAAGAAGATGTGGGGTTAAGGCGAGACTTACACGTATACACATTATCGGACGAGCGAATGTCCAACGGGAGGGAGTTCAACAAAGGGAAGAATCACACTCTTTGGTTCTTTTGGTAAAGTCACGTAGATAGAAAATAATAAAAATTTAAAAAACCACGGGAGAATGTTTTGCAAGGACGAACGACCGCCACGGAGATGGAGTGATGAGATCGATTCACGGATGGTAGCAAGCACTGATCTGTGTGTGTGGGGGGGGGGGGGGGAGTTCCAACAGTCCGGAGAGGCATTCATCAGCAGTGGATGGACCACGCCTGATGATGATATTTTACAAAGAGTCAAGGAGTCCACCTGCTGAAATAATGAATGTGGCAGTGCTCCATTTCATCTTTGCAGTTCTGAAGCAGTCGTGGAAATGTCACATTCACATGGCGGGGCCCAGTCTCTCCATGTGTATTTATGTATATTGGACTTACTTCGCACCGCACCTATAGCCAGCTGTGTTCATCGGAGGCGCTGGGGAAGCACAACAAACGGCCCTGTAGCTCGCTTCGATTAACGTCGTTTCGATATGCATCGTCGCAGCTTTCAGGAAACGCATTCCCGACGTGAACTGAGGCGGGGGGGGGGGCGTCATCGCTGCACCGTCGCCGAACAGGTAGGCGATCCGCCAATGCTTTAGAGATGCCCCTCTCACGACTGTTTTGGCCTACTCTTCCACGATGGCGCATACATCTCGGAAGAGGTGGGGGTAGTCACGCTATGTACCCCCACCGGCACACACGATCCGTCCAAGGACGAACTGCGGTGGAAACCCGTTCAGTGTTCATATCGCCCGGTGGACAGAGGCTCGGGGGGAGGGATTCAAGAATATTCCCCATCGTTTCGAACAATTTCTGCGCCCAGGGGATTGAAGGTTCAGCGTGCTGGGCATTCAGCCGCGGCTGCAGCCATCCCATTGAAACAAAACATAAAATCAAGCACTGCTGAATTTGTACTGCCAAAAGTTCCAACCAATGGAGATCCGTGGGCCTTTCTTTCGTGCCTTTCATGCCTTTCACTTCTCCGGCTGCAATAATTAACTGGGCTGGTAAAAACAGCCAGTTGAGCAACAGAGAGAGAGACGTGGGAGTTTCCCTCTGCTTGTCAATTAACAAAATGTCTAATTAATTCAGGTCACGTGCGCCCTTGCCTCTCGGCGATTCTCACTGCGCTTATTCCGAGCACGGAAAGCGATCGCCGCTTCCATCTGGTCCCGACCACAGGGCAACACAGACAGCACCCAGCCCGTTTGATCGCACTGGTGTGCGCATGTGTGTGTGTGAGTGTGTGGGGAGCGGTGGTGTAGCGGTTAGCGCCACGCTGCGCTACGAACCTGGCGACCCGGGTTCGATTCGCGTTCACGGCCAACACCCAGTGACGATAATCTGAACCGGTCCTGGGCCTCCCCTAGGTCGACTCGGCCTCAAATGAGTACCTGGTGCGGTGTGTAAACATCGCCACTGGGGAGACAAAGGCGGTCGGGCGTGGTGTTGGCCACCCAATCCCTCGTGTGCCGCGCCGGCCTTTAAAGGTGCTCGCTAACAGCACTTGCCCCTACAGTCTGTTAAGGCTACACGGGGGATCTTTACCTTTGTCTTTATGCGTGTGGGAGTGCGTGTGGGAGTCCGTGTGGGAGTGCGAGCTCGGGTGTGTTTGTACAAGCGTGGCTGGGGTGCTCTTCGTCCGGTGTTTTGGTGTCCGCGCGCGTGCCCCAAGTTTTACCGCAGCACCACAGCTGCACAATGCTGGCGAAACCCAACAATTTCGATTTAAAGCTTTCGTGACTGCAGGGATTCATCTTCTTGGTTCTTTCGGTAAAGTCACGTAGAAGGGAAATAATACGATAATAAAAATAAAACATAATAAAATACAATTCTCACGACGTTTCGGCCACAACGCAAGCAGCCGTCCTCAGGTGAATAATTCTTCACCTGAGGACGGCTGCTTGCGTTGTGGCCGAAACGTCGTGAGAATTATTTTATTCAGTTTTATTTTTATTATTTTATTATTTCCCTTCTACGTGACTTTACCGAAAGAACCAAGAAGATGAAACCCAACAAGTTCGAAGGGCATCTGCTCGCGATCATCGCCCCGTAGTTCGGTGCGGCTCGAGACGTGTCTGTGCGTTCGTACGCGCGCACGTGTCTGCTCGTGGCGCGGCGGAGTAGCGGTTAGCGCGCTGCGCATCGAACCCGGCGACCCGAGTTCGATTCCCGCTCACGGCCACCAAAGCCCAGTGATGATTATCTGGACCAGCCGTGGGCCTCCCCTAGGTCGACTCAGACTTAAATGAGAATCTGGTTGCGGTGTGTATGAGCATCGCCGCTAAGGAGACCAAGGTGGGCGGGCGTGGTGCTGGCCACCCACCCCCTCGTGTGCCGTGCAGGCTTTTATAGGTGCTCGCAAACAGAAGTTTATCCAACAGTCTATTATGGCTACACGGGGGATCTTTGTCCTTGTGTGTCCATATGTACGTGCAAATCTGTAGCTTAACTACATATGTCATGGTTCTCTCTTCACTGCTATTCACTTGACATGGACACTGATTCATTTCGTCAACTTATCTCTTCGCACAGTTCAATGTACACCACCAAAATCACCGTTCATTGTGACCCCTGATGAATGTGAACTGTTGTCCTTCCATTCACATTTCATGAAAAAAATCAACAATTTGTTTGGACCTGCAAAAAGGTTGTCCTGCAGTGTTCCATATTTTTTTAATATTAAAAAACACACGTTTACCCATAAACATTTATAGTTGTGTTTATTCCATATTTAAATGTATTACCCTACTAAAATGTTTCGCTTGTAACAAAAAACGATACTTATAAAAAACATATGCGTGGGGTTACATTATTATTATCATCAGAAGGGGAGACAGATCTCACCACCGTGGCGCACCAATTCATAATGATGTTTTGATCGATGATAATGCTGACGATGATGTTCGACCGATGATTACGATGATAATGAGACGAACACAAATATTATCGAATCTGAATAGCGTGCTAAATATTACTTAGCACGTTGGTTTTCGCAGGCAATATCAGGATTCATGCAAAAATCTGGTGAAATGTGTGTCATCAAGACACTCAACCACCCGACGCAGCTAAACAAAATGTAGCGGTCACGCGTGCAATTCTCGCAACAAAAATTTAGCGATTAGATACTCAATCGTGAAGACGTCAGAGTGCGCGTGGATTTTGGAGGAAACTGGCCGAGAGTGGAGAGGAATTCCGTTGAAGGCGCGTGCGATGGGACGCAGATTTCGAAGGCGCGCTAGTCGCGGTATTCACCATTGCGAGACATTTGAGTTGCGCGCGCGTGCGTGTGTGTGTGCGTGTCTTTCTCCTGCTTTCGTCATTTTCTGCAGAAGTCTTCCCTCCCACCGTTTCCCTCCCAAAACTCCAACGGGCTAATCACTCCCACGTGGGGAAGAGCGGATGGAGACACTGTTTCTCAAGGCCACCTGCTTTTTTCCGCCCCCCCCCCCCCCCACAAACTCCGGGCTTCGTGTCAGACCGGCTGGCGGGTGCCGAGACTCCCAGCAACAACAAAAAAAACGACGACTCCGAATAATAAAAAAATGTGAGCGCAATGCGCCACGAGCAACGATTGCCACGGCGGTCACGAAAAGTCCGCGCATCGGTCAGAGTTCAGAGAAAACTGGGGCCACGATATGACGCTTTGACAAAACAGCGCGGATACAATACCCACGCACGCGCCAATATTTCGCGCATCCACTCACACACGCGCAATCGGAGGTCAAAGATAAATGAAACGTTTAATTTGACCAGGTAAGGCTCACTGAGCTACATAATTTTTTTTCAGTAGCGACCTGACCACAAATGATCGCTTAACGATGTGGAAATTTATCGCAGACACATACTCCATAATGCATGATTCTAAATGTAGAGGGGAAAACTCCGATGACCCGGCGAAAAATCCACGCGATCAAATATCCATCAGGACATGCACACTTCAAATATACAGCAGGACACGCAAACTTCAAATATACAGCAGGCATCAGGGTCAGGATCGAGCCCACGACCTCCTGCATACCAGGCGAGGTAGTTAACATCTCGCCACCGTGCAAATATGTTCACAAGATAGTTGAGCACTGCTGAAGCAAGTCATATTTCATAATGACAAAAGAAGATCTGGATGTGTAACCTAATTTAAAAAAAATTCATTTAGACCAAAAATATTTATAATCTGAAATTCGAGCCCGGATATGAAACCTCGGATTGATCCGAAAGTATAATGTCACATGAAATGACATCGCGTATCTTTACTCACTTGCGCGCTTTTCCCCGCGAAAAGTGATGTCACGTGGCATCAGGTGCCATCGCTTTTGTTTGCACGGAAATCGGTGAAGTTGACATTTTTAACTATCCAATTTTTTTAAAATCCCAAGTCGCCTTTAAAGACCTGAAATATTTACATCTGAAAACAATCTCTATTCATGGGATATTGACGGGAGATAAATGACAGCTAGGAAGGAGATGAAGAGATGGATTTTAGGAAGGTCTGCATCTAATGGATTTTATCCGGGTCCTCCCGTTTTCCCCTCCACATTTAGAAACATGCGTTTAGAGTATTGGGCTGCTATAAATGTGCACGTGATAAGCCACTTTGTTGAGTCATCATTTGTGGCCAGGTCACTTTTGAAAAATAAGCTATATAGCTCAGTGGGCCTTACCTGCTGAAATAAAAAAATTTAGTTGAATTAAGTAATACATATATTCCAGGGTGACGCTTTAAATAGAAACTCAGACCTATTCATAGATCAAGAACATTATGATATTGATGATGATAAAAAAAATGGCAAAGGTGCAGCCCTGAAATTGCCCGCTCACATTCCTGCTGGCTGAAGGGCCTCCACTAGAAGGAGCTCTATTGAGTATTTATCTAGATGGACATTTCGTAAGGGGTGTGAATACTCATACTTTACTCCACCACACATGCCGACATGGACAATATATCCACAAGAGGAACATTAGTGGTCTTCGATGGCTAAAAATGAAAAAAAAGTCACCACCACCTTGGGCTTATTTACCACTTTAAGTGTGACACAAACAATGAACGCGAGCCCATGCAGACACGTTGCTTCAGACCGCATTCTGTCTCGAGCCGCTCATGTCTACAGCTCTGCTTGCGTGTGTGTGTGTGAGTTGTTCTCCACCCCACGTCCGGCCAGCACGGTTGGCTATGCACGCTTGCGGAAAGAAAGTTCCAAAATACGTGCAGCTCATGCCACACTGGATCGAGCGGGGAGGACCCTGGCAGCTCTCAAACGTTGTCTGGCTGCAAGAACAGCGCAAGAACACCGGAAGAAATGATGGCAGCTACTTTTAAGTCTAGATTGAAAACTCATTTCTTTTTTCAACTGCTTGTTGTGTTTAGTTTGTTGGCCGTCCACCGCGCCCTCCGAATAACACGATTGACTACGTACGGTGCGAAAGAAGTTCAACATACATAGAGACTGCTCCACCAGCATGTAAATGTGGAATGTCCACCACTGCTTCAAAACTGCTTGATGACATTGAGCACTTCCACATTGAGTATGCCTGCCCCACATACAACGTGTAAATTTAGTTAAAACATTTTTTTAAAAGTTACATTTAGTTTGTAACAGAAACCTACCCGAGGAGGAGCAGTTCCGAATCAGACTATATATTTATACTGCAGGAATCCGATGAACTTTCAAGCTCTTTTTCACAGTTCACACGGAGCATCATCGGCTCAATCCCCATGCTCAAAACCTCCCCACCACACCACCCTTCTATCAACACCGCAGCTCACCGCCGGGGCAGATGTGTGCGTCCACGTGTGGAGGGAGCCTTGCGTTTGTCCCCAGAGAAGGAACGTCTGGAAATGGGAGAATCTGTGTAAACACACGCTCCCAAAGTCTATGCCTTGTTTGGAATCCAAACAAGGCCGCTTGTGCGTGCCACAAATGGAAACAGAACTTCTTTCTTGCCTGCAGTCATCGTGCGCGAGCGTGTGTGTGTGTTTTGTGCGTGCTTGTATGTGTGTGTTATGTCAGGGAGCGGTGGTGTGGCGGTTAGCGCGCTGCTCTACGAACCTGGCGACCCGGGTTCGATTCCCGCTCACGGACAATACCCAGTGACGATTATCTAAACCGCCGTGCCGGCCTTTATAGGTGCTCGCTAACAGCACTTGCCCCAACTGTCTGTTCAGGCTATACGGGGCGTCTTTGTTTTGTGTTTGTGCGTCTGTGTGGGGAGCGGTGGCGCAGTGGTTAGCGTGCTGCTGCGCTACGAACCCGGTGACCCGAGTTCGATTCCCGTGCACGACCAATAACGGTGATGAATATTGAAACTGGGACTGCCCCCCCCCCTCCCCTCCTCCGAGCCCCGAGGTCGACTCAACCTTCAAGTGGGTATCTAGTGATGTGTGTAAACATCGCCACTGGGGAGACAAAGGCGGCCGGGCAAAAACCCCCATATAAGTCTACAGATACCATTAGCGCGAGTGCTGTTGGTGTGCGCCCTTCAAGGCCAGCAAAGGAGGTGGTGTGACCAACAGCACGCCCGACCGCCTTTGTCTTCCGAGTGCTTGTGTGTGTGCGTTTTTTTATTATTATTATCCACGACACAAGGTAGTCAATTCAGGCCTGAGTCGATCTAGGGGAGGCCCAGGCGCCGCAAATCAGACGTCACGTAACGTCACCCCAATACATTTGCGATCACGCGGAAATATACAGACGCGGTCACAGGCATTTGCATCTGCGCGGTAGGGCGATGCGAGCGAAAGTTTTTTTTTGATAGGAAACCTTTCACTCAAAGGGTCCAGACGCCGCGTCACTTGGAAGCCTCTCTGTTTACGGAGAAACAAGCCAACCCAAAAGGGCGACTTCACTTTGCCACTTATCCACAAGGGTTCCCAACACCCTCCACTCTCTCTCCACCCCCCCGCCACCTTGTTTGCAGGGCAGAAGCCAACAGGTTTCCGATCGTTGTGGTGTGGCCGCGACTGTAATCTTGGATTGCAAAATTCGGAGGGGGGGGGGGGAGCATGCAATCGGCTGACTCCCTCTTCTTCTAGAGATTGCGTTCATATTTAAAACGAGTACGATACAAAAAAAAAGTAAATAATGATGATGATTCGAGTAACAATTTAAAGGGCAAATAACAATAATACATTTAGAATTTGCGACAATTCGAGAAAGTGATAATTATGAACGCAATTCTAAGTAAGTCCGATCACTGATCAGGTCATGATTTCAGATCATTACTTTGCCAATACCGAATAGGGTACTGCGCCGTATTACTCCTACAACTTTTGAATGATCAGCAATCCAGACAAATGCAACCGGAATGCGCCTGGATCATATGTTCGACCGCTGACCAGCGTGGTGAAGTATGGTCAAAACGTCCTCACTGCCTGCACGGTGGGGAGATCTTCATCCAGCAGTGGATTGACAGACTGCCCACAAAACAGACTGCCCACAAACAGCAGAAAGCCACGACTCCCATAATTCCTATCATGCATGTCATGTGACATGCATGATCACCGCATTTCATGTACGATGCTCTCAGCCTTGTCTAGACCACCAGCTCGGAAGAGCTGAATGTGTTGCCGTATTCTTGTTTATACCACCATCACCATCATCATCATCAAACAACAAACAACAAAGATAAAAGTCCCCCAAATAGCATTCAAAGACTGTAGGGGCAAGTGCTGTTAGCAAGCACCAATGAAGGCCGGCACGGCACACGAGGGGGTGGGTGGCCAACACTACGCCCGGCCGCCTTTGCCTCCCAAGTGGCGCTTTGTTTACACACCACACCAGGTACTCATTTGACTCTGAGTCGACCTAGGGGGAGGTCCAGGACCAGTTCAGATAATCGTCAGTGGTGTTGGCCGTGAGCGGGAATCGAACTCGTGTGGCTGGGTTCGTAGTGCAGCGCGCTACCCGCTACACTACCGATCCGCACGCCATCATCATGGTGTCCTGCATGTGAAAGGGTCACGTGTCATGGTGTTAACTCCCTCGCCTGGTATACAGGAGGTCGTCGTTTCAATCTCGACCCCTACGCCTGTTGCTGTCTATTTGGAGTTTGCGTGTTCAACCCCCTGGGTCGCGTGGATTCTTCTCGGGGTCCTCCGCCTTTTCTCTCCACGTTTAGAACCCACATCACGCGTTTAGAGTATTTGGCTGCTATTAAATGTCCACACGATCAGCCGATTCGTCGAGCGATCCATTTGTGGCAGTCCGAGTTGCTTCTTCAGAAAAGTGCTGGAAAGTTCAGTGCGCCTTACCTGGCAAAATAAAAAAAAATTGTTTAGTTTTAATCTTGATTTGACGCTTTCGTGACTGCAGGAATCCATTCTCTTTGGTTGCGATCGAAACGTCGTGATCTACTATGTTTTCTACCTACGTGACTTTACCGAAAGAGCCAAAGAGTTTAGTTTTAGTTTAGATTGGGCTGGAGAGAGTGAGAAAGATTTAAAGCGGTTAAGAGAAAGGAGGGAGAGGTAACGATTAGAGGCAGAGAAAGATACCAAGGCCAGAGTTTGTGGGAATGCGGAGAGGGAGCAGAGTGAGTAGAACTCTCTGGAAAGTTCCAGAAGGGACGGGCAGAATGATATACAGAGGGGGGGGGGGGGGCTACGTGAGCACAGGGCCACGCTGTGGGGGGGGGGGGGCTACGTGAGCACATGGCCACGCTGTGGGGCGGGGGAGGGAACTTCCTCCGAGTGTGTCGGTGTGGAGCTGTGTTGCTGGAACAATAAAGTTCCCTTCCCAGGACCACTCGGGTGGACGACCTGCCGCATGGATGTGAGTCGTGCCTTGCTGCCGCTGTTTGTGCCGTCGCCGCAGCAACAGCAGCAGCAGCAACAGCATCAGCAGTAGCAGCATCAGCAGCATCAGCAGTAGCAGGAGTAGCAGCAGGAGCAGCAGTACCAGCAATAGCAGCAGCAGCATCAGTAGCAGCATCAGCAGCATCAGCAGTAGCAGGAGTAGCAGCAGGAGCAGCAGCAGTAGCAGCAGCAGCAGCAGCAACAGCAGCAGTAGCAGCATCAGTAGCAGCAGCAGCAGGAGCAGCAGCAGTAGCATCAGCAGGAGTAGCAGGAGCAGCAGCAGTAGTAGCATCAGTAGTAGCAGCAGCATGAGCAGTAACAGCAGCATGAGCATCAGCAGCAGGAGGAGCAGCAGCAAGAACAGCAGGAGCAGCAGCAGCAGCTGCACCCCTTTGCGTGTGGTGGCGTCTCTCTGTTTCCAGCCTGCAAAGGCATTCTCCCATTGCGATGGGGGGCGGGGGGGGGGGATTTTCTCATCACTTTACAAAAAGTGTTGGGTTTGAATAGCGCACGCACATGCGCAGTCATCGCCTCGTGATACGGCAACTCGTTGCAACGGTAGCCTCATTTATTTGATACAGCTGTCGTGGCTGTGACGGTTCCACCTGAAGACGGAGGCTTGTGTTGCTTCCGAAACGTCGTGAATTTTTAAATTTGTTTTATTTTACTTTTATTAATTTACATTTCTTTTACCTACGTGACTTTACCGAAAAAACCTAAGAATTAAAAAACGGTAGTTTGCTTTTCGGACAACTTTTCAGGACACGTCCGTTCCGCCTACCGAGGGATGCACCTCCGATTCGCACGGTTGGCTACCTCCGGTGCGATAGAGGTTGAAGACGCATTACGTGCATGCCCGCAATCGGCGTACGGGATCGCTTTCGCGAAAGGTGCACAGACATTGGCCAAGGGAATCACTTCGCCGCGTGTTCTTTGTCCTGTCGGTGAATTAAGCACAGCAGAGAAAAAAAACTTGATTTGGAGCTTTCGTGACTGCAGGAATTATTATTTGGTTCTTTCGGTAAAGTCACGTGAACTGTAATGCAATGCAACACAGAGGGTCGGTCAACACACAATTAACGCATAGCCTGGTTGATTACGTTCTTCCAAAGATTGCTAAATTAGAAGTTAAGTGTGAAATTTGAAAAAAACACAGACACGAAGACCGATACACAAGCAGAGAGAGACAACGAAAAAACCCAGAGAGAGAGAGAGAGAAAAAACTAACTTAAAACTTCCCCGTAGAAGTGGTTCAAACTTGATTTGGAGCTTTCGTGACTGCAGGAATTATTCTTTGGTTCTTTCGGTGAAGTCACGTGACTTTACCGAAAGAACCAAAGAATAACACAGCAGAGAAAGTGAGCGAGTCAGAGACACGGAGGATGGTGGTGGGGGGGGGAGACTTGTTGGATATTGCTGGGATCTGTTTCAGGGAGAGCTGATTGATGACTGCCAGGTGGGTGTGTGTCCGTAACCACCACCCCCCCTGACCCTCGCTTCAAATCTTTTGTCCACCAGTTGCCTCCGTCGCAAGTGTTTGAGGATCAGTGTCAGGCCGAGGAGGAGGAGGAGGGGGAGAAAAAAAAACGAGAGATCGCGTTGGCACCTGTTGGTTCGGCCTGGCCGCAGGAGCGGGCTTGTAAACGGCACGAGTGATGGTGAATTTCACGCACCCCCCCTATCTCCGAATGACCCTGCTCTGTTCACAGTGCCGGATTAAGCTGGTGCGGGGCCTGTAGCGTATGTTATAAAGGGGCCCTAAATAAAATAAAATATAAAAACACGATTTTATTTTTTGACTTCTATTGAAGAGTAATTGTATTTTAAATCCTTTATATTAAGTTCACTTGCTTGCTTGCTTAGGACCGTGCAAATCTTTCGGTCGTTTTTTAACCCACTTCCCGTGATCCAATCGACCTGACATTTTCCACACAGACTCGTTGTGCGTGACAATTAATGTTCGTGAAAATATTTTTTCAAATATTTTACACTTTTTAGGACAAAAATATTATATTTAATTACCAATTGCTTAATGGTGCCATGCAATCATCTGACCCATAGGTGGCAGCCATCTCAAGCCAGAGGACGAGAGGACTCTAGCTGCCACGTATATAAAGGATTTATAGTGAGAAACTTTGTTTTTACGGGTTATACTTGTTTCATTTGCTATACAGCCAGATAATACAACAAATCTCTAACCTTAAACGCCCAGTCGTTCATAAAAGTTGAAGGCGGTATAGTACTATAGTAATAGAGCAAGTGCAGAATCACTGAACCGGAGTTGATAGCTTGAAAGCACTTAGCGCGGGGCCCTTGAAAGTGCGGGCCCCGTAGCTTCTACATATGTAGTAGCTACTTTATAGTAGCTACTACCCGTGTAGCTACTTTTGCTACTACGATAATCCGGCACTGCCCGTCCACCCTCCGATCCTGTGACTTCAATCATCGTCGTAAACGTAACCTCGATGACCGGCTCACTCGGAATTTGCTCAATTCCCATCAAATGTCACAAGCTTAGGAGGACCGAGTCTGGATAGCGCCCAAATGGGACGAGCAGGGTGCGTAAAACAAAAATGAAATGTGTTGCAGGCCTGCCGCCTGGCCTACCAAACAATACGCACTATAAATCCTTTATATGCGTGGCGGCTAGAGTCCTGTCGTCCTCTGGCTTGAGATGGCTGCCACCTATGGGTCAGATGATTGTCTGCCAGTATTAAGCAATTGGTAATTAAATATTTAATTTGTTTTCCCTACACAGTGTAAAATTTAGGAAAACATTTTCACGAACATTAATTGTCTCGCACAACGAGTCTGTGTGCAAAATGTCAGCTCGATTGGATCACGGGAAGTGGGTTAAAAAACGACCGAAAGATTTGCACGGTCGTAAGCAAGCAAGCAAGCACGCAAGCACGCAAGCAAGCGAACTTAATATAAAGGATTTAAAAATATGAACAGGCTTCAGCCCAGCGGTCGGGAACCTATGGCTCGCGAGCCATATATGGCTCTTCCGGTGACGGCATATGGCTCTCAGACAATTTTGAGTTGAAAAACAAAAATAATAAAAAATAATAAAATCAGTTTGGAACTGATTTTAAAATACTTGTGATATTGCTTAATAATACTGTGTTAATTTAAAGTAAACAGAAATTAGTTTTGAAGATAAAATTTCTCGGGTCACGGGTCCCGTGACCAGAAGTCGCATTAAAAGTAAGACATTTAATTTATTATACGTTAAAATACGATATGGCTCTCAATGAAATATATTTAGAAATATTTGGCTTTTATGGCTCTCCCAGTCAAAAAGGTTCCCGACCCCTGCTTTAGCCTTTCTGGCAAAGAAACAAGTTAAATTCCGATGTAAAGCTTTCGTGACTGCAGGAAATCATATTCTTGGTTATTTCCCTTCTACGTGACTTTACCGAAAGAACCAGGAATAACAAAACAGGTGTTAAGATGTTCAAACACCAAATAGCCAAATAGAAACATTTTGCAAGGTGGGAGGGTGGGGCTGATATTGCACAGGGAGAGCCCCATTAACTTCCTTTCATCAGGAACTCATGCCAACCAAGCTACATTCCTCGTGATGACCGGAGCCCAGCCCGACAGAGGCAAACGTAGCGCACGATCAGCGACGCTTCATGCAAATGGCCCATTGAGCTATGGCGACCGAGCAACCTTCTAGTTTTTTTTTTATCCCCCCCCCTTCTTTCCCAAGGGCGACTCGGAAAATTTGGGAAGGCGCGCGTGTTACCATCTCTCTCTCTCTCTCTCAGTCCCATCACGCGTGTCACAGTCTCTCTCTTTTTATACGATCAGTGGAAACAAGAAGATGCCCGGTGTATTCGGCACTTTGCTTCGTTCATCATTTCGTAATTTTTAAAAAATAACTTTGCTTCATGTAAACCCCCACCTCTTGCTCATTCTCTCGCTCTCTCTCGTTCTGCACGCAGCCCTTCTCGCAGTCCGACGGCCTCCGACGGGTAGCTCATATCAGCACGCAGAGCTCCCCGTCATCTGCCACCGAGCACACGGCCTCCTCCATCGCCCACTGCTCCTTGAAGGCCGGCACGGCGTGGGTCAGCCGCGCATGGCGGAACTCCAGCCCACACACCCTGGCTCCGACCAGAGCGCGGAAGATGCCCAGGCTGAAACATATGGAACGCTTCACGAATTTGCGTGTCATCCTTGCGCAGGGGCCATGCTAATCTTCTCTGTATCGTTCCAATTTTAGTATGTGTACTGCCGGAGCAAGTCCCATCACGCGTGTCACCATCTCTCTCTCCCTCTCTCAGTCACATCGCGCTGGGGTAGGACGGCAGCTAGGGGGCCATCCATTCAGTAAGTACGCATGGAGGGGTGAGGAGGGGGGTTAACCCAAATGCGTAACTTGCGTATGGGGGGTCAGCTCACAATGTGCGTACGCATAGGAAACGGGGGGGGGGGGTGAAGCCTCGACAACAATTTGTCTAAATTGGCCCTCAAATGAGTTAGATAGTCCGGCGGTGGACTATCTGTTTGCTTAAACACGTCAATATTATTAATCCTTAGTCGTTTCTGCGTGGATTAAATATCGGCCGTTCTATAGGATTCGGGGGGGGGGGTGTAAAAAGTCCGCGTGCGTACAGGGAAGGGGGGGAGGGGGGTCAAGCTTTGACAGATTTTTGCGCACCGACTAAATGTATGGTCCCCTTGCACGCATGGCCAACAGGTGTCAAGCTGAGTGGCCGAGTGTTCTGGGCTGTGAGACTCCTGACGATGCCTCCTTCTCCACGCGATTGTGTTCAGGGCATGCGCTCCTCATGCTCAGACAAATGCCTCCCCCCCTCCTCCTCCTCCACCGCTCATGACTTTACACGTGTCCTGTACGTGCCAACACACATGTCACGATGCCCTGACAGGCATGGTTAGGCCCTAACACGTGTTCCCCGTGCGCTGACACGTGTATTGTCCGTCACAAACGTAAGTAGATATTGCTGCCACGGCTCTAGCCTGTGGGCAACTCGACTTGTGATGTGCCACGTCTCGTGAGATGATGGTAGCTGAGCCGGGTGCCCTGATTTGGAGATGTTTGGCCAATTTCTTTCTGAGTACGCGTACAGCATTTTGAATGTGTGCAAACATAAAAACAGTGTCTGTCTAAAACCCGCGGTACCATGACCAGGCAAGGCCCACTGGTATGTGCTGCTCTTTCGCGGAAGCGACCCGGCCACAAATGATAGCTGAACGAAGTGGCTTATCATCACGTGGTAATGCACAGCCGCCAAATACTCTAAACGACGTCTTGATTCCCCACGTGGAAGGAGAACATCGGAGGACCCGGAGAAAAATCCACACGACCACGCGGAGAGAGACACGCAAACTCCACATATACAGCAGGTGTCAGGGTCGCGATCGAACCCACTACCTCCTGTATACCAGGCGAGGTAGTTAACATCTCCTCGCCACCGTGATGATGATGATAGTGAGAGACACGCAAACTCCACATATACAGCAGGTGTCAGGGTCGGGATCGAACCCACGACCTCCTGTATAGCAGGCGAGGTAGTTAACATCTCCTAGCCACCGTGATGATGATGATAGTGAGAGACACGCAAACTCCACATATACAGCAGATGTCAGGGTCGCGATCGAACCCACGACCTCCTGTATAGCAGGCGAGGTAGTTAACATCTCCTAGCCACCGTGATGATGATGATAGTGAGAGACACGCAAACTCCACATATACAGCAGGTGCCAGGGTCGGGATCGAACCCACGACCTCCTGTATAGCAGGCGAGGTAGTTGACATCTCCTAGCCACCGTGATGATGATGATGATAGTGAGAGACACGCAAACTCCACATATACAGCAGGTGTCAGGGTCGCGATCGAACCCACTACCTCCTGTATACCAGGCGAGGTAGTTAACGTCGTTAATTTGCTCAACAATTGAACGTGCGTTTAAGCAATGGGCATTTAACCTCTTCCAAGTGGTTTTAGTCGATGTGGTGACGTTGAACGCAATTGCTGTTGATTGTTCATGTACCTAATTTAGTTTGTACTTCATATTCCATTTGTGTAAACGCGTTGCCTCTCTTCATGGTGCTTGTTGTTGTTTTTTTACATCAAAGCAGTTTATTTAATCTTGCGGTAGAACAGTGGCGATTGGCGCATAGCTGTGAACCTATTCAGTTTAACCCAAATTCTTGTCCAGGGAAATTGAGTTGTCAGCTCCATTTCAATACGGACACCATTTTTTGTCTATTTGTTTGTCTTTCTCCCTTGTGATGGGGCGAACGTTTTTGTAGGACGAACGTTTACATTTTTAAGGGCACGGGGTGACCAATAATGTCTGAATTGTCGCGTAATAAGGTAGGGCACTGATAAGAGGTTCATGGGTATGGTGGTGCAATGGTCGGCATGCTGCAAGGACAAACCCAACAAAACCATCGTTCCATTTCCCGGCCACAGCTAACATCAGTGGTCCTGGGCCCACATCTCACGGACCCTTCACTTACCAGCGTGGTGAAGTATGGACGTGAAAAAAAGGCCGTGGGTGGCATGGCTTCGGGAAACATTCGTCCAGGAGTGTCCTGACAAAGGGCTGCGAATGAATCAAATGACGTTGCACGTTGATGTTGTACAAGTTGCTTATTTAAATCATTCACGAGTTTTCCCTTGTCACCCAGGCCTCGCGAAATAAAGACGCCTGTAGCTTCTGGAAGGGACCAATGGAAACGGACTGTTGCATTCATGGCACTGCACGTGATATGTTGACCATAACCATATTGACAAAATAAATACTAAATATGTGTTAAATGTGGTTCCAGCTTCAGATGATTTACAGATCATTTGCTGAGTATGTTTTACTTGAGAGGAAACCAAAGTGTCCAGTTAAAGCCTACAAACACCGCGGAATAACACTCACACTGCACATAGAACATTGTGTAACCTACTTACTGAACTGCTTCATGTGTGGTAATCTGGTTTTACCACCAGAATGTGAATTTGTAGTTGATGCTCTGCATGTACATCAGCCGTACGAATGAAGAAGGTTGCCCAATGACAGCAGCCGCCATTCGCCACTAAGTGATGGTGCTGTCACCTCACTGCCTGTGCCAGGCTAGGTGCACCATGAGGCTACGTGAAATTGTAGAAGGCTCGCTGGTAGGAGGTTAGCTGATGAATAGCCAGTCTGTATTGCCCAACAGGTGTGGATCTAACACACATCATTATGAACTCCATATCTGGATGCTTCGTCTACCTGGTCACATGACAATAAACACAAGCATCAATGTAGTCCACCTGTTTATCCCAGAAGTCTTCTCAGACCGAGCCGTCGTCTGTGCAATCTCCACTGATGCCAACGCATTTCACCATCGCTTCTTTCCTTCTGACAGATCCCGCAACTGTTGCATAGTTGACACCCGACCTCCGTGGACCGTTCTTAAAGTATCCCACCATCTGGTCGTAGGTCACAGACCTCTGGGTGCCACTCCAAAAGCCTCTCTCTGTGACCTCCTCCTCCGTCCTGCACACGTGTCCCACCCATCACAACCTCCTCGTCCTGATTGCGTTTGCAGCGCTTCGCTGTCACGGTCTATTCCAAGCATCCTGCTTAAAATTCCTTGCATCCTCTGCACGCACTTACATTCAGAGTCAAGCTCTCTGACCCATGCGCAGACACGTACTCCTGTATTGCTTGTTACAGGTTTTCCTAACTAGATGCATGGAATGCATTGTTTTTGTATCTATGTGTGCGTTTCCCACGAATTGTATTCCAATCGTGCTATCGGCATCACGGGATGAGACAAAGGGGCTCAAAAAGAACTCCTGAACAAGTATAACCCGTAAAAACAAAGTTTTTCACTATAAAGCCTTTATATGCGTGGCGGCTAGAGTCCTCTCGTCCTCTGGCTTGAGATGGCTGCTACCTATGGGTCAGATGATTGTCTGCCAGTATTAAGCAATTGGTAATTAAATATTTAATTTGTTTTCCCTAAACAGTGTAAAATTTTGGAAAAAAAATTTTCACGAACATTCATTGTCTCGCACAACGAGTCTATGTGCAAAATGTCAGCTCGATTGGATCACGGGAAGTGGATTAAAAAACGACCGAAAGATTTGCACGGTCGTAAGCAAGCAAGCAAGCACGCAAGCACGCAAGCAAGCAAGCAAGCGAACTTAATATAAAGGATTTAAAAAAGGTGCCATCGCCCTGCTCTTCGTGAATGGCCCGCAGAAGAGATTATCACAGAGCTACTTCCAAGTGATGTCCGGTACCCAGACGTCTTAGGGGGCACGATGGAGAAACAGTTCATTGCACGACAGTTAAACTCATACGTTTTAACACGTAGCCTTTCGCGACCAATGTTATTCATAATACAAGTGATGTTAGGTTAGATCGTGTTAACGTAAACGTGACGTTAACCCACCACCACCACCACAGCCAATCGGTAAGGTTTGCCACGTAAACAGAATGTACCAATTAGTTACTACTTCAGCACACGGGTGCGGTTTAATTTGTCGGAGATGGGATTTGGTAAATTAAGTGTGAATCAGATTCAGCACGAAGGGTATTGTTTCTTGTGCAGTCATTGGTAACCGGGACGAGACCATCCAATCACTTTGCTTGAGAGCCCGTCTTAATCACGGCGCGGCTAAATCCCAGATTCAAATCCAGAATCTCAGTGGTGCCAACTCAGCGCTTCGACTCCCGAGCCATCTGGCCCACCTCTCCCCATGCATTCCGAAATAAACACACGTGCGTACGTTGAACTTCTTTCGCACCGTACGCTACGTAACCATTCGTGCTAATCAATAACCGTGCTAACGAATACAGCTCAATTGATACTCTTAGTTCGTTCGGTAAAGTCACGTAGGTAAAAAAATTAAATTAAAATTAATAAAAATAAAACAATAAAAATGAAATTAAAATTAATAAAAATAAAACAATATTTTTTTTTATTTTTATTAATTTCAATTTCATTTTTTTACCTACGTGACTTTACCGAAAGAACTAAGAGTATGAATCCTTGCAGTCACAAAAGCTTCAAATCGAGAACAACTCAATTGGTTCGTGGATAACACCGCGGCCTTACAAGAATGTACATTTAAAAATGCGACGTTTTAAGGCAATGGCTTTTCTTCGTGACGCACCAACAGAGCCTTTGTCCCGTAACGTCACCTAATCACGCATTTTTCCATCCAAGGCCACGGTTTTGTTGACGAGTGCGTGGAGCTCCACGTCATCCATTCTCGTGTACCGCTGCCAAAACAGCGGCATCACAACCACCACCACCAACAACTACGCTCATTTGTTGTATAAACGATGGGCTGATGTGGTCCTTGCAGTGTTGTCGAGAATAACTGAACGCAGACTCTACGTTACACGTATATTTATATTTATTTATAGAGCCTGTTTTGCAATCCTATTGAACTGTTGTTTTTAGAAACCGCCGGATAATGGAGGCTTAGTGGCTATTTAACAGGTCGGAACATTTAAAAACGTCGCGGCGTATGGATTGCAGAGTGGCATTTAAAGCCTCTCGCAAAGTAGCCGTCGTCGGGAGAGCGCGGAGTGTGTGTCTCTCCTCGAGGGCCGTGGCAGGAGGTTGCTTTCGTAACGCCTCCTCCGCATTAGGGCGCGGGAAATGGCTCCTAACGAGCGCCGCGTTGGTGAATAATGGATGGCCGTAAAGAATCAGTCAAGTGCAATCGCTCCAGCCACGGCGTGTTTTTTTTATGGCTGCATAAAGGTGTTAGTGCTGGGGTTCTTTGAAAAAGAAGACAAAAACAGCGCTCTTTTCAATTAGAGGGTGCCTAAATAATGCACGAGCAGCGCTTCTGGGTCGAGGCGCTCAATAAAAGACTTGACATGCATCAGCGTCTCCATTGTCTTAGTGGCAGATGATGATTGATGATGATGACGACAAAGACGACGATGGCAATAACGATGATGGTGGTGTGAAAAAGGAAAATAAGCGAGGATGCGCCCGCTGGCTTGTTGGGTGTTTTTTCTTCTTTCCCCTCTCCCGCCTCTTACACTGGTCAACACACTTTTTCTGGCATAAGGTATTCCAACGGTTGTAAGGTCATTTTGGGGTGCTGATTCCAAATCTGGCATGAGTTTTTGTCTATCATATCAGGTTTTTGAGATATCAAATATTGCATTTTCAATAAAAACTGCGGAAGAAAAATATTAAATAAATGTGGATATCTACATAAAATGATTGTATAAACACACTATTCTAAAAATACAGCACCATATTTTAACACTAAAGCAGTCACTGACTCGCAACAACTTGCTATCATAAGTGACAGAGTTAATTTAGGGTAAAATCAATGAAAATTGGGTATGCCGATAGCATAAAAATGAGAAGCGATAGAGCAAATCTGAGATCAGATTTGGAATCAGCACCCTGAAATTAGTCTAAAACAGCTGCAAAGTCCAGGCCAGAATTTTTATTTTTGTTGACCAGTGTTATCGATGTGAGCCCTGCTACGCCTGCTCGTGCCGTGTGTAGTTCGGCACGGTGTCCGACGGTTTTCCACCACCACGAGTTCAGACCCCCCCCCATGGTCCCGGCACGCGGGGCGAAACGTCGGGACGTGGTGCCGAACAGCACGTCGGATAAAAATTAAACGCCCGAAAAAAAAAAAACGACGTCAACAAAATTACATAAATCTACATTTGAAGCTTTCGTCACTGCAGGAATCCATACTCTTTGGTTCTTTCGGTAAAGTCACGTGGGTAGACAAATAAAAATATATTTTTTGTTGCCGTTGGCGCGTGTCTGTGACTTGTCAGAATTTGGCTGCACAAATTGTACGCACGCACGTGTGTTGAGTTTCTATAGCAGCGTACGGAGCCGACCGCGCTGATCGGGGGTGCGGTGCGTGACTCGTGCGGTAAAAATCGCCACGTTCATTCGTCCGTCATCGCACACACGAGGGCTTCCCCATATGAAGTCGCATCCAATAGTAATGGGAGCGAGGGACGCTCCTCATGCCACAAAAGGGATCTTTGGGAGCGTTTTGTTTTTTTGCTTGTGATGCTTGAACGTCGGGAACCACAGTCCTAAATCACGATTTAAAGCTTTCGTGACTGCAGGGATTAATCTTCTTGGTTCTTTCGGTAAAGTCACGTCGAAGGAAATAATAAAATAATTAAAAGAAAACATAATAAAATACAATTCTCACGACGTTTCGGCCACAACGCAAGCAGCCGTCCTCAGGTGAAGAACAGGGCTGTCGGAGAAACAGCAGCATCCTAATGTTCTTCACCTGAGGACGGCTGCTTGCGTTGTGGCCGAAACGTCGTGATAATTTTATTTTATTATGTTTTATTTTTTATTATTTCCCTTCTACGTGACTTTACCGAAAGAACCAAGAAGATGAGTCTTAAATCATTCACAACAACTTTTTTCATATTTAGACGTTCGTGGATGTTGATCTTGCAAGGGCAACAACAATAGTTCTAAAGCTAGAGTTATAGTTAAAAAATATATATGTTCTTATATTTCCACCAAATCTTGCTTTGGGAGTCATGTTATGAGGCTCAAGCAGCGGTTTTAAACCTGGGAGAAAAGTGCGTCTCTGGGTGGGTGCAGGCTACTGGCATGGATACCGTGCAGGGGAAATTATTAATACAACGCTCAGTAAGTAGCGTGTATATATGTAGCCTCCAGTAGGCTGATGTTTTGTCACTTTACAAAATCCGAAACTTGAGCAAGATTGAGCGAAGTGTGTTTTTTTTCAGAGGGACATCCCAACATGTGTAGTTATCTATGCAGACAGTGCCGCTACTGCAGGTCAATATAATTTCTAGACTTTTGAATGATGCCCAACAGAAGCTGCCATCGGTTTAAGTGTTAAACCTATGATGTTTCTTGGCTTTTGGCCATAGTGGTTGTCCTATGGAGAGATGCCCCCCCCCACTCCCCCCATCCCATGGAATATTCACCACAAGCCCAGAGCACATCTGAACCTCATGGCGGGACCCCGGGGTCACGAATAAACGGAAGTGAAAATCGTAATTAATTAAATCTTGACATAAAACTTTCGTGACTGCAGGAATTCATATTCTTTGGGTCTTTCGGTAAAGTCACGTAGATAGGTTCAAAGAAAATAACAAAAAATAACAAAAAACAATACGCAATTGATTTGCCCCGACTCCGTTCCACCGCGCACATAAACACCTGGCGAGGATCATTCTGTTGTCATGTCCAAGCGCAGCAGCGAGGACGAATGCGCAGAAGAGCTGAACAAGCGAATGCTGCACTCCACGCTCGGGTATAGGCAGGATCATAAGCCTTATCCAAAGCTGCTCAAACTGCCTACACGACTCAAGTCCTTCATTTGTCATCACGGTTTGCATAATAGAGTGAAACTGCTCTCTTATCTTCATTATTATTTGTGACCTACCAATGTCTACAGCCAGGATCAATCGATGACAATCCTATTACCTGCAGATATTTCACAGATGAGATGCGTTGCACCGTTAATTCCTCCTGTTTGATAATACTTCTTTTGTCCGTATGCATCTGTGCAGATTTTTTTTGCGGTTAAGCCGTAGTCCCCACATACCACTCGTATCAATGCGGATAAGAGGAGCGGCGACCCACTACTCTGTAGAGTAACATTGGCATAAACGATTGTCACAATATTGACTTAAAGCTTTCGTGACTGCAGGAATTCATATTTTTTGTGTCTTTCGGTAAAGCCACATATATTCTCAGCAGCTCTCCCGCGATATTTCTCACCTGATGACGATTGCTTGTGTTGCGATCGAAACGTCGTGATATGGTTATGTTTTTATTATTTGATCTATGTACGTGGCTTTACGGAAAGACCCAAAGAATATGCTTGTTACAATATGAACAGCGCATTGAAAACGCGTGCTATGTTATGTAATGTTTACAAAGTGTGTTCACAAATCCACACTGAGAAACACGATGATTGACAGAGGGGTGTAAATTATTTTGTCGATAGTGTAGTTAATTAGGGGTACTGCAGGTAAGTAGTTTTCAGTTTCAAAGGCATAGTTTAACAAGACAACACTTGCCACCATCCTTCAAACCCATTGGTGTTAAAAGGCTATTTTTTTGTTTACATTATAATATAATGTTTAAATTATAATATAATGTAAACATTATACAGTTTCGTCAATGCACTGCAGGACGAAGACCCCTACAACGCTTTTGGGGCCGTCCATAAATGACGTCACGCACCTAGGGGTGGGGGGGGTCAGACATTTCTGACGATGTGTGACGGGGGGGGGGGGAGAAATGTGACGTCACATCAAAATGCGCAACTTTAAATAAATATAGACAACACGTTCTACTTAATTAAATATACTTTTAACACATTTTTCTCCTACAACATCAGAGTGCAGCGCCACATTAAATACGCAATACAATGACAATAATTTAAAGCGATTTGAATCATGTTTTATTTTCAAAATGAAAATATGGTTTAGGGGGGGGGCAGAGCTTTGTGACGTCATATATGAGGGGGGGTCTGACTTTTTATGACGCCGTTTGACGAGGAGGGGGGGGGGGGTCAAAAATCGTCCAAAATCGCGTGACGTCATTTATGGACGGCCCCTTTTCCCATCGTGCGGTGATCGCATGACCATACTTCACCGCCCCGGTCAATGCGGGTTCTTCTACCGGAATTCAAATTCAAGGGGCTCGGCAAATGCCAGCTTGGTGCTGAGACCCCGCACCCCCCCCCACCCCCATCCCGTTCACTGCCCTTGAACACGAGGACATGGGATTTGCCACCATAGGGGGCTGCGCTGAAAGCAAAAGGCGTTGACGCAACACTGCAGAGTCTTAAAAGATCACAGCGGCGAGATGATGTATTACGGAGCGATTGCACGAACTCGGGAGAAGGTATAAGAGCTGTGCGGGATTACATTAATGGACTGCAGACATCGAGAGTGCTCGGCGGGGCGATTACGTGGGGCTATGCACCCCCGCCTTCATTTGGCAGACACGCAATCGGGGAGAGTAATGTACAAGCGATCACACCGTTCCGTGTCTCCACACGTAAACAACGATGTTTTGCTCTGCATATCGGCCCGGCCGGCTGGCTTTCCGGACCGGCATTAGCCATCAGCATTTGTTTAAGAGTATTGATCTGGAAAGCCGATAGGTCAATGGACTGAAAGACATTGAAATTCATTTGTTGGAGGCACAGAATGGAGCTCCGTTTTATTATTGTTTTGCCCATGATGCTACACAGTAGAAGCACAATGAGACTGCATACGAAATGTACATTAGTCCGTGGGTCAGAGCAAAATTCAGCACTGCACAACCAGGCCAATATTTAGTGACGCAGTTACGGTACATGTACTGTACATTATGACGGATCACGTGATGATATGCTTATTAAATCAGGTTATTGCATATTTCAATTTAATTGGCGATTAATAGTCAATTTTCCCCATCGCTTGCGGCACCAGCGAGTAAAAATAGTTCTGGTCTAGGCTCATGGACTGCATAGCTCTGAGATGTTAGCTACCTCGCCCGGTATACAGGAGGTCGTGGGTTCGATCCCGACCCTGACGCCTGCTGCTGTATATTTGGAGTTTGCGTCTCTAACTCATCATCATCATCACGGTGGCTAGGTGATGTTAGCTACCTCGCCTGGTATACAGGAGGTCGTGGGTTCGATCCCGACCCTGACGACGCCTGCTGTATATTTGGAATTTGCGTCTCTCTCATCATCATCATCACGGTGGCTAGGAGATGTTAACTACCTCGCCTGGTATACAGGGGGTCGTGGGTTCGATCCCGACCCTGACGACGCCTGCTGCTGTATATTTGGAGTTTGCGTGTTCCTCTCTCCGTGGTCGCGTGGTTTTCACTCCGAGTCCTTTAGGGTTTCCCTCCACATTTCGAATCCACATCACGCATTTAAAATATATGGCTGCTATACATTTACACGTGATAAGCCACTTCATCGGGCTATCATTTGTGGCCAGTTCGCTTCTGAAAAATATTTTAAAAAATGTGTTCAGTTGAGTTGACTTTTCGGCACAATGTCCGACGATTCGCTCGACGTGCCGTTCAGCTTCTCGGGGAAACTGAATTCAGTTGCACGAGCAAGCGACACTTGGCACATCACGCCAGAGGTCGCAAACGGGTTTTGATTCCTTACCCGTACCCGGCCGCACCAGGGTCGCAAACGGCGTCCCGTACCCGGCCGGGTACGGGTACCCGTTCCCTACCTGTACCCTACCCGAAATGAGTGACAAACGGTGACTCACCAGTGACTCACGGCCTACACGTACCCGTACCCGGCCGCACCAGGGTCGCAAACGGCGTCCCGTACCCGGCCGGGTACGGGTACCCGTTCCCTACCTGTACCCTACCTGAAATGAGTGACAAACGGTGACTCACCAGTGACTCACGGCCTACCCGTACCCGTACCCGGCCGCACCAGGGTCGCAAACGGGTACCCGGCCGGGTACGGGTTAGCGGGTATCGGGTAGGGTACGGGTATCGGGTACCCGATTGCGACCTCTGCATCAAGCCGAACAGCTGACAAGCACATCGGAGAAGCCGTGCAGCACCAGCCGCGACAACCGCCGTGGATGTTACAAGCCCAGCAGTCGTGGCTTCCAGGGGAAGAGTCAGTGGCACTGGTTAAAAAAAAAAAAACCGCCCGATCATAAATTCCGCCCCTTTGCCCTGATAAAGTCAACGTGCAGCAGAATCGCGGTGCTCTCGGCGGACGTGTGCCAACACACGTTCCAGCAGAGAGCGTGTCGTTGATTCGGTGCAAAGAGCAACGACAATAACAAAAAACACCGTGCCGAGTGGGTTTTACTGCCTCGGCCACCGATGACTTTAGGAGATGAATTCCAAGGGGACCGGGTGTTGTCAGGCCATAGTTACAGTCATCGATCGTCTCCGTTTACGAGCCAGTTTAGTAGGGCAACGACTACGGACTGCGGTGCGATGAACACCACGCAGTGTCGCGTGTTTTGTATATTTGGCAGGTTTCGGTTGACGCGTGCGGGTTGCTTTTAACGATTAAAATAATAACACCGATTCACGCGGTTCCCCGTGGGTGTCAGCGCGTGTGGAGTATGCCGGACATTTCTTTGACGGCTCGGGCAAGCAACTTGGAAGTTTAATTTCGATTGAAAGCTTTCGTGACTGCAGAGATTTATATTCTTGGTTCTTTCGGTGAAGGCACGTAGGAGGGAAATAATAAAATAATAAAAATAAAACATAATAAAATAAAATTCTCACGACGTTTCGGCCACAACGCAAGCAGCCGTCCTTTAGGACGCTGTCTTTCCGACAGCTCTGTTTCTTTACCTGATGACGGCTGCTTGCGATGTGGCCGAAACGTCGTGAGAATTTTATTTTATTATGTTTTCTTTTTTTGACGGCTCGGGCAAGCAACTTGGAAATTTAATTTCGATATAAAGCTTTCGTGACTGCAGGGATTCATATTCTTGGTTCTTTCGGTAAAGTTGTGGCCGAAACGTCGTGAGAATTTTATTTTATTATGTTTTATTTTTATTATTTTATTATTTCCCTTCTACGTGACTTTACCGAAAAAAAACAAGAATATAACTTGGAAATTTGGCAATGGCCGGGTGGGGGGGGGGGTGTGAGTAATTATGGATATTTGTAACAAGGCGGCGTTATGGACGTCATGCGCAACTTCAGGAAATGCCGGTGATGGCTCGTGCACACGCGTGGAGGAGGCTGAGTGCGTTTTACGCACGCGTGTGTGTGTGTGCCGCGCGTGTTGTACAGAATCGTGGATGCAATGAAGGAACACGAGGTTGCGATTGGGCGGGGGCACACGTGTGCAGGGCGGAGGAGGGCATTGGAGTGGCGCCCGCATGGGTCAAGTGACCAATGGGAAGACCTCCGAGACAGCGTTACGACTGCGAGAGTGGTCCTTGGAGGATGGGTGTTGCCTGTGTAACATCTGTGGGACCTGGCAGGGAGAATTAAGCAATGGAGAGGTGTGGTTACATCAATGACATTGGCCGTAATGATGTTTACGTTGTCTATTAAAAAAGGTTATTGCTTTCAAGGAGGTGAAGGATTGGAATGTTTTACCAAATCTTTAGCTGAGAATGTTTCACATGGGAAGGAAGCAAAATGTCCAGAGAAGGCCTAACACAGACAAGTGAAGAGAATAAGGCGCAAACCGCTTACAGAAGAAATCATGAACCTACTTGCTGCAGCTGGCTGCAGATGCTAAAAACATCATCGGGTAATAAATACCTGCAAAAAACACCCCCACAATGTATAAGGTCTTGTCAAAACACCCTCCTGCAGTCAGATTACCAGTGAATTACTCCGATTGGGATAAGAAGCCGTTATCAAAATGTCCCCTTACTTTGAACCCGTGGCAGGACACGCCTGATAAAGGTGCGTTGTGACTTAGTGAAGCTTTCCTGGGGTTAAATGATCGTAAGTCAAATAACAAAAATTTACATTTTTACGTGAACGTCCAATCGTGCCTTGCAAGTGAGTGGACGCCGGGTTTTATTGCCGCAGAACTATGGGCAGCTCCAATGGTGATAATAAAGTAGCCAGGGTAATGATTTACCACACTCAGCTCCCAGGGTTCTAAGAATGGTCACTATTTGGAATCTTACACTTAAGGGTCAATCAATGAGAATAGGTTTCCCCCTTTTTTCTGGCAACAAAACAGTTGCGTTAAGATGTTAAAACACCAAACTGAAATATTTTAACAAGGAATCATCATGTCTGCATTAACCACAATACTTGTGGTCAGAATGCAAACAAAAAACATACTCTGATAATATATGCATTGTCTTTGAAACTGATTGGTCCACACCAGCGACAGTTTTCTTCTGAGCCTAGTCTCAAAAGGTGATTAAGGGTCAATCGTTATTTTTTTTGTCTCGCTTCCACCATCTCAGTCGTACGTTCCGTCGTGTTTTGAAATCCTTTATATTAAGTTCACTTGCTTGCTTGCTTGCGCGCTTACGACCGTGCAAATCTTTCGGTCGTTTTTAACCCACTTCCCGTGATCCAAATTTTTTTTCCAAAATTTTACACTTTTTAGGAAAAAAAAATTATATTTAATTACCAATTGCTTAATGGTGGCAGGCAATCATCTGACCGATAGGTGGCAGCCATCTCAAGCCAGAGGACGAGAGGACTCTAGCCGCCACGCATATAAAGGATTTATAGTGAAAAACTTTGTTTTTACGGGTTCATTTTTTTCCGTCACGATCCATGCCGTCGGCTTAAAGGTAACGACGTCATTTCATCCACAATAAAGTTTTTTTTTTGGGTGAGATCGCGTAAATATATAAATGTGTCGCTAGACCCGCCACTACCCAACACAGCCAATTAGTAAGGTTTATCACGTGAACAGAACATGCCAATTCGTTATCAGTACAGCACTAGTTTATAGTGTAGTGTATAGTAGTGGGGTGTATAGTGGTTTAGTGTATAATACTAATACAGTACACCGGTGTGTTGGAGAGCCAAGCCACAACATTTGCAATCTGAGTACGACGTTTCGGGAGTAATTACAACTAGCTTCATCAGGCGACAGCCAGATTTGTGGTGAAGTCCACTTGTTTCGCTTAATTCGGAGTTTAAATTATAATGATCTGGTTTGAAGAACCAGATTAGTATCCCCCCCATAGAGGTTAGTCAGTTGAACACGTGGTTAGGGCTTTCGCAACCAATATAATCCATACAGGTTTTTTAGGTTTGTTGTGTCGGGTGGTGGCGGGTTTAACGACACATTTATATATTTACACGATCCAACCCAACCCCCGCCCGTATTACGGATGAAATTGATCGCGAAAGCCCTAACCACGTGTTCAACTGACGCCATCTCAGTGTTCACGAACGCCCCATCGACTCGTGACGCAAGCCATTCGATGCAAAGTACACCACAAGCAGCGCCAGAACCGATCTCAACCAAATCAAATAATCGGACCACCTCATCATCGGTCCACCTGGGATTGTGAGGTTGAGCAAGTGCCAAGTAGGGGGGCGCGGGGGGGGGGAAGGTCAGCGTCACGTTCACGAGAGATGGGGGGGGAGGGGGGGCGCTACGGTTGGCCGGCGATGGTTGCCGGTGTGTGGGGCGCGAGCGGGCGGGCGAGGGGGGGAGGGGCATTTGAATAACACTGGTCAACACATTTTTTCTGGCATAAGGTATTCCAACGGTTGTAAGGTAATTTTTGGGTGATGATTCCAAATCTGGCATCAGTTTTTGTCCATCACATCAGGTTTTTGAGATATCAAATATTGTATTTTCAATAAAAACTGCAGAAGAAAAATATTAAATAAATGTGGATATCTACATAAAATTATATTAGAAACACACTATCCTAAAAATATAGCACCATATTTTAACACTAAAGCAGTCACTGACTCGCAACAACTTGCAATCATAAGTGACAGAGTTGATTTCGGGTAAAACCAATGAAAATGGGGTATGCCGATAGCATAAAAATGAGATGTGATAGAGCAAATCTGAGATCAAATTTGGAATCAGCACCCTGAAATTAGTCTAAAACAGCTGCAAAAGTCCAGGCCAGAAAAAAATGTTTTATTTTTGTTGACCAGTGTAATTGACGAGGATTATTGCCACAACTCAAAGAGCCCCCCGCGAACGAAGTCCGCCTCGGCTCTCGAATCGCGCGAGTGGAGGTGAATCGTGGTGGCCTCATCGCTCGCAGCGGACCAAGTGATTAAACAACAACAGCAGCAGCAGCAACAGAAATATAACAACACCACCGCCGGCGCTTCTGCCTCGTATATCGTGCGCTTTATCGGCGAGCCTCGTGCCAGTCTTGACGCTCGCCTGTAGGTTAAAAGGCTTTTGTTTGGAGAGAGTGCAAATTACACCAGCGCAGCGGTGGAAAACACATTAACAGGCTGGATCTACTACGATGTGCCGTTGAGCCCATTACGAATTCCAGGAAGGGTGAGCTCACTTGAGAGCGAAGCTGTTGGCGATATTCATTCGAATTGATCTCGCAAAATGTGAGATTTATCACGAGCAAATTGCTCGTCTCCCGTCTGCAGTTGCACCGCGAGATGATGATTTTAATTCCAAAGCTTCACAGCTTCTGTCGGACTGAGCTCGTATTGTAGCCTCCCCGTCAAAAAGAAGAAGGCAGACATCTGAGAGCAAAGCTGCAAGGCAGGGACGCTCAGGGCGAGGGGCAAAAAGGGGCATTTATTTCCGTGGCCTCGCGTAAAAGAGGGTTCCACAATGCACCTGTCGATGGCGCAATTTTTAAATCTATCCCGACTATATATATTTTATCTTACCAGGTAAAGCCCACTGAGCTATAGAGCTTTTATATTTTTTTCCAGAAGCGACCTGCCCACAAATGATATGCCCAACGTAGTGGCTTATCATGTGGAAATGTATAGCAGCCAAAAACTCGAAACGCATGTTGATTTTCTAAATGTGGAGGGAAAAGCCCGGAAAAAAAATCCACGCGAACATGGGGAGAACATGGAAACTCCAAATATACAGGCGTCAGGGTTGGGATCAAACCTACGATCTCCTGTATCACGGGCGAGGGAGTTAACATCTCGCCTCTCTGCGAGGTTCCAGCTGCGTGTGCATAGAAACAACGGGTTCCAAGCAATCGCGAGCAGTTTTCAGAGCGCGCTAATTATATTACTGAGTTACCATAGGAATGCCTTTGTTTTAACATTTACATAATCGACTTCATTGAAATGCGCAAATACGCGTTCATAAAAGGACCACTCGCACAAACGCATCGGAGCTCTGCACCGGTCACGTGTGTACGCGCAGCGTACGCACGTGACTTTCAATGATTTAATTCAGTTTTTGACCGGTTTTCTTCTCTCGGCTGCTGCCATTCTATCACTGCGTGTCCCCCCCCCCCCCACTGACTCCTGCACGAAGTCATTCCTTCATTCTTTCTCATGCAAGGGCCCACTTGTTTCAATTAAGGTCGTGACTTAGTTAAGGTCATGCGGACCAAAAAAAATTAATTGCACACGTGTAAGTAATTGTTTGCAAGCGCGCGTTGCAAAAGCGAACAACGCGAACCTCTCCGGGATTTCTGTTTCTTTTTCTCTGGAGGTGATTAGGAATGGTGTGTGTCGCAAGGGCCGTTTAACTGTTCAGTATTATTCACTTCATAATAGAGGTTGTTTGGGTGAGATCGCGTAAATGTATAAATGTGTCGTTAAAACCCACCGCCACCCGACACAGCCAACTAGTAAGGGTTGTCACGTGAACAGAACGTGGCCAATTCGTCACTAGTACAGCACTAGTGTGTATAGTGTAGTGTATAGTGTATTGTAGTGTATAGTGTAGTGTATAGTGTATTGTAGTGTAGTATACTAGGACAGCACTAGTGTATAATGTAGTGTATTGTGTATAGTAGTGTATTGTGTATAGTAGTGTAGTGTATAGTAGTATATTGTATAGTGTAGTGTATAGTAGTGTATTGTATAGTGTAGTATATAGTGTAGTGTATAGTGTAGTGTATAGTGTAGTGTATAGTAGTATATTGTATAGTGTAGTGTATAGTAGTGTATTGTGTATAGTAGTGTAGTGTATAGTGTATAGTATATTGTATAGTGTAGTGTATAGTGTAGTGTATAGTGTAGTGTATAGTAGTATATTGTATAGTGTAGTGTATAGTAGTGTAGTATATAGTGTAGTATACTAATACAGCACACCGGTGTGTTGGAGAGCCAAGCCACAACATTTACAATCTGAGTACAACGTTTCGCCAATAATTACAACCAGCTTCATCAGGCGACAGCCAGATTGTAAATGCTGTGGCTTGTCTCTCCAACACACCGGTGTGCTGTACTAGTACACTACACTATACACTACACACTAATGCTGTACGAGTGACGAATTGGCCACGTTCTGTTTACGTGACAACCCTTACGAGTTGGCTTTGTCGGGTGGTGGCGAGTTTAAACGACACATTTATTTATTTACGCAATCTAACCCAAAAAACCTATTATGGATGGTATTGGTCGCGAAAGCCTCCTACGTGTTAAACATTATTCACTTCGTTATTTGCTTATAAAGCAAAGACGACGATGCACTGGACTTGATATTGAAAAGGTCGTCGTACGTTCGATCTTCCGGCACAGCTGATGAAACAATGGGGCAAGTCTCTTAAACCTCCCCCCCCTCCCAAATCTTTGATGATAATAACACACGAAAAATATTGTTATTTATTTATCCAGGAAAGCCATCACTGAATCATGTGACTCTTTTTCAGGAGGGTCATCAGTGTTATACCACAGAGAGAACGGAGAACGCCAGAAGACGCACAGTAACCGTTCTACAAGGCCATCAAGAAGGCCGTCTCTGGTGTAGGCCAGGTCAGTTACAATGCGTACAACACATTCCTCCTGCGGAGGGAGCTGGTAGGAACGTTGGGTTGCTCGGTCAATGGCCAGGGTCAACGGCGGCGTGGTGTATTCCGCAAATATGGCTGACTGCGAGGGCGGGCACAAGCCGGCGTGAGTAGGTTAAACGTTGAGTTTTATAAGGGCACCACGGGGTGACCAGCCCCTCCCCACCCAGCCCCATCCCCCACCCAGCCCACCCTCCCCACCAGCCCCACCCTCCCCACCCAGCCCCTCCCCTCCCCACCCTCCCCTCTCCACCCAGCCCCACCTCTCTCATTCTTGAATGCACGACGGACGGACGGACACAATAATCCCCTGTGGGCTGGTGGAACCAGGTGGTTCCTACCAGTATTATCAGACCATGTTTTGTTTCTTTGTGTGTTTTGCCACAAGTACGTGTGGTCTATGCAGCCTTGACGTCTCGCGCGAGGCATCTCTTTGGTGTTCGAACATCTTGACACCTCCTGTTGTATTGCCGGAAAGAGTAAAGCCTATTCTTATTCATCTTTTTGATACTGGCAAAAAGGTCCCATAGAGATGGACTGGTGTATGCCATAGTAATGTGTAATTTCCACCAAAGCGCAAGAGTGCGAGCAACTCCCAAATTTGACGTTTTACTCTGACTTCGGCTTGGCAAATGTGCCATTCCCAAATGGTTTAGAGAAAAATGTATGACATTTTGGTCACAGTATCTCACGAAAACCCCCAAAAAACCTCTATTATGGAGTATCTCACGAACTTGCGCACATCCGCACGCATGCTTACAGGATGGGGCTGTGAGGGGGCATCTGGCTTTTGATCATGGGCAGAGCTCGCTTGATGAGCTGAATGCTTGAATTGAAAGGCTTGCGAACACAGAGCCGAACTCGCCTTTGATTATTCTTGGTTCTTTCGGTAAAGTCACGTGGATAGAAAATAAAAATTAAATAAAATTTAAAAATAAATTAAATGAAAAATAAAAAGCAAGAAAAAAACCACGACGTTTCGATCGCAACACAAGCGGCCTTTATCAGGCGGAGGAGAGACTTTACCAAAAGAACCAAGAATATGAATTCCTGCAGTCACGAAAGTTTGAAGTCAAAATTCGCCTTTTCTTCTTTGACTTTTTTTCTTTACATTATCGTTCCGCGAATTACTTCGCACAAAAGTGCATCTTGTTTATTTGACCGAACGGGTGAGAGAGGCCTATTGAAGTGGCTCCAGGAATAGATCTGCGGTGTCACAGCAGCCGGGCCCATTCTCTTGACAGCATGTGACACGTTTGTTGCTGACTGTGAGAATCCTGGAACGACATTTCTCCGTGCCACGACAAAAAAAATCCCCCCGCAAAAAGCACAAAAGCGATGAAAAAATAATAATAATAATACAGAGGTCGCCGGTTGACTCAGAGGTCAGAGTGGCGAGCTGACACCGCTGAGGGCCTGGGTTCAAACCCAGGCAGGGGCCTGTGATTAAACCAGTGTTTCAAATGTAATGAGAACTGATGGTCTCAGGCCGGACAAAATTTACGACATAAAGCATCACGTAAAAAATTGGTTCTGCACTTTAATTTGTCCCAATTCCTGGTCAGATAAATGTAAATATTTCACGTATCGAACGTGACTCTCATATGCGGAGCGGGTAGGAAAGCGCTACCCCCTTGCCTTCTGTGTGGACTAAAGATCGCTTGCATGGAACTCAGGGGTAACTCTGTTATATCTACTTTCGCGGCCCGCTTTTTTTTCCCAACACACAAAGGGTCTCACTGCTGTGCGAGCGATCCGAATGGATCTTTCTGGGATGGAAATGCGGAAGAAAAAATGTAACCCGTAAAAACAAAGTTTTTCACTCTAAATCCTTTATATGCGTGGCGGCTAGAGTCCTCTCGTCCTCTGGCTTGAGATGGCTGCCACCTTTGGGTCAGATGATTGTCTGCCAGCATTAAGCAATTGGTAATTAAATATTTACAAAAATTCCCCTAAAAAGTGTAAAATTTTGGAAAAAAATTTTCACGAAAATTAATTGTCACGCACAACGAGTCAGTGTGGAAAATGTCAGCTCGATTGGATCACGAGAAGTGGGTTAAAAAACGACCGAAAGATTTGCACGGTCGTAAGCAAGCAAGCAAGCACGCAAGCAAGCAAGCACGCGAACTTAATATAAAGGATTTAAAAAAGAATCCCAAACAAATCGAACACTCACAACCTCCACAAGACAACACGCACGGCTACACATACGCGCGAGAAAGGTGGGTCAATTTTCACGTGCGCAACACGGAGAGCCATAGTGCCACTCCTGCCCGTGCCACGGAAACTCCCCCCCCCCCGCCCCCACCTCCAAACATGTGCGCAACTCACAAGGCCACTCGGCTGACCCTAGGCAAATTATCCCATCAGTAACCGGCTGCCAGAAGCAGCTGCTGCTATCATTCCACCCCCCTCCCCTTCTACGCTGATCAAAGCCGGGCTGCTCCGGCGGCTGCGAATCGCAAAATCCCCGCGTAGGGCGACGGTGTCCACTGGCATCGTCTTCTCCCGTCAGGCCCGCGCTGTCTGACAGCTCTAATTGTAAATGCAGGTGGGCGCACATTCTCTCCCCACATGGGTCTGTCGCACATTCCTGGCATTGCAACCAGAGGGTTTTTTTTTTACGGGCAGGCCTGAGGTAGGGAGGGGAGGGGAGGGATAACCGCTCTTCGATTACGATCGTTTAAGGCCGAGTTGACCCAAGGGGAGTCCAGGCAGGGCCAAGTGAAGGTAGAGACTGCCCAAGAACCAAAGGGCGGATCGTCTGGATCTTAATTGAAATGCGCGATTCACTACACGAGCATTACACCCCCACCCACCCTGCGCTTATTGGTTATAGCAAACGTTGCTGTTAGCGAGCACCTATTAAGGACGTGGCCAGGTAGCTTAGGAGTGAGCGCACACTGAGCTTCCACCACTGAGATTCCTGGTTTGAGATCCGGGTTTGATTTATTCTTTATTCTTTGGTTCTTTCGGTAAAGTCACGTATAAAGATAAAATAATAAATTAAATAATAGCCTACGACGTTTCGATTGCAACACAAGCAATCGTCATCAGGTATAAATGAAATAGCAACAACAAAAAAAGCTATTTCATTTATACCTGATGATGATTGCTTGTGTTGCAATCGAAACGTCGTATGCCATTATTAAATTTATTATTTTATCTTTATACGTGACTTTACCGAAAGAACCAAAGAATAATTCCTGCAGTCACGAAAGCTCCAAAATTAAAATCCGGGTTTGAGCCAGAAGTGATAACAAATTGTTGGGCTCTCAAGTCGGGCGCAATGACCATCTGAGTCGGGTGACCAATGACAGTTAAAATACACGAGTAAATAATGTGTATCACAAGGATACGCCAACGGACGTCACGAGCAACTCCGTGATATTTGCTCGGTAAACCACGTTTTAGTTCGTGTTTCAAATCGACGTCTCTTTGGTCTCATGGCATGCCATGGATCGCACGAGTGGAATGAAACTGAGAAACAGGCGATATGTGTGAATACGTGAGCGCGTATTAAGATCAACGGAACACGTGAGCAAAATATTGTGGCCAGAACCACGTCTCGGCCATCTTTGTCTCGCCAGAGATAACGTTGACACGCCCATCAATAGAACACAGTTGACTTATTTTTTTGAATTTCAGAAGTTACCGTGTTTGGATGTTGGCCCATTTTTTTTTAAGGAGCGTTTCCTTTTTCATTTTTTTTCCTGTGGGAGGAAATCCGATTAGCTGGAGAGAGAAAAAAAAACCCCCGTGCGTATGAGGTGGAAGGCACTGTGAAGATTTGCGCAGACGGAGTTCACGAACCGCACTTGCCCTAACACACAAAAAAACTCCAACATACCCTGGGCCCACCACGCAGCGTGGTGGTCTTGGGTGTTGCCCAACCCAGGGCGACCCAACAGCCCTTGCCTCCTGAGTGGTGGGCAACAGCCGTGGCTCAACGAGGAGGTTCGTAACAGTTTCAGATGTCAAAAAAATAATTCATGCGAAAAAAGTTCAACATACGCACGTGTGCGCGTACGATCCGACTCTGCAACTGTCTCACGCTGTCCCCACAAACCCACGCACCCGATCCCACCAGCTGATCCATTTCCTTCCTTTTCCATTCCTCTCTTGAATATTCTCATGGCAGAATCATCTCTGTGAAATCATCCAGCTGTGACCCTCTCGGGATGTCATCCCGCAAAAACGCCACCTTCCTTCCCCCCCTATCTCTCTCTCTCGCTCTCTCGTCAGGCTTTTGAGTCATTCCCTCGTGTGCAGTCATTCTCTCTCGGCACACCTTCATTCTTTTCTTCTCTATATGTATATTGAACTTCTTTTGCACCGTACGCAGCCAAACGTGCTAATAGGAGCTGCGGGGGAATGGACAACCAACATAACACTAACAACTGTGATAACAAAAAATAGTTTTCAATCTAGATAACAAATATTCATAGCTCGAGTGTATTCCTACTATCGGAAGGAAGAGCGTTCCAGACGGCCGCAGAAGCGCATCAGAAAGCGCGCGACGCAGCGACCGTCTTTGTTCGATGGCTTAGCCAAAATCCGCTGACGCCGTGCATTCTTCCGTAACGCAGAATCTGATGGTAGTGTGCGTATGCGAACGTACATTGGGTGGCAGGTAGGATTTGTGCTAACACTTGTGCCGAACACCAGCAAGAGCTTGGGTTGGATTCCCGACTCGGATATATTGCTGTGTGGAGGTTGTATATTCTACCCCTGTCCTGCATTGATTTCCTCCGGCGTCTTCCTCCCATAGCAAACGGGACGTCACAATGCAACTGGTATTGGCCAAGCACATCATCAATGCTGAACGACGACCGAAACAAATATTCAATTACTCTTTGGTTTCGATTTAAAGCTTTCGTGACTGCAGGGATTCATATTCTTGGTTCTTTTATTTTTTTTATTTTTTTATTGTTTTTTCCCTTCTACGTGACTTTACCGAAAGAACCAAGAATACTCTTTGGTTCTTTCGGTAAAGTCACGTAGGTATAAACTAAAATAAAAATAAATCACGACGTTTCGGGCGCAACACAAGTGTCCGTCATCAGGTGGGAAAGCAGCAACAGCAGCAGCGTCGCCACCCATACTACGACAAACTTGGAAGGACCCTCCTGAAAAAAAGTCTTGAGATTCGGTGAGGTCTTCTTGGTTCTTTCGGTAAAGTCACGTAGAAGGGAAGTAATAAAATGATAAAAATTAAACATCATTAAATAATTCTCAAGAGGACGGCTGCTTGCGTTGTGGCCGACACGTCGTGAGAATTATTTTATTATGTTTTATTTTTATTATTTTATTACTTCCCTTCTACGTGACTTTACCGAAAGAACCAAGAAGATGAATCCCTGCAGTCACGAAAGCTTTAAATCGAAATTTAACTCGGTGAGGTGTCCCCCCCCCCCCCGGGGTAGAACAATTGGAACCAATGAAATAAATAAGAACGATCGCACTCACCCCCGGTGCAACCTGCTGCGCGAGCAGCACAATTCACGCACTTCATTGATGAGAAACGCAACGAAGACACTCAACGTTGAGCCACATCAATGACAAGCGCAGAATCCACGAGCACCAATATTTCAAGAAGAAAATGAAGATAATAGAGGTAATGTGGAACAAACAAAAAAAAACGCAATCGGTTAATTAGACGAGGCTAATTGAAACAAATAATAAGTATAACCCGTAAAAACAAAGTTTTTCACTCTAAATCCTTTATATGCGTGGCGGCTAGAATCCTCTAATCCTCTGGCTTGAGATGGCTGCCACCTATGGGTCAGATGATTGTCTGCAGTATTAAACAATTGGTAATTAAATATTTAATTTGTTTCCCTAAACAGTGTAAAATTTTGGAAAAAACTTTTCACGAACATTAATTGTCTCGCACAACGAGTCTGTGTGCAAAATGTCAGCTCGATTGGATCACGGGAAGTGGGTTAAAAAACGACCGAAAGGTTTGCACGGTCGTAAGCAAGCAAGCACGCAAGCAAGCACGCGAACTTAATATAAAGGATTTAATAAGTATAACCCGTAAAAACAAAGTTTTTCACTATAAATCCTTTATATGCGTGGCAGCGAACTTAATATAAAGGATTTAAAAATATATTCGCCTGTGGAGGACGCAGGGATCGATCCCGCGACCTTTGCCATGGGAAGCGAGGGCGCTACCAACTGCGCTACTCCGCCACGGCCTGTGGAGGGGTTATGCTCTGGGCTCCTATACTGTGACGTTCAGCCAAAGCCATGAATGAGTTCTATTTTAATAAATGTAAAATAAATTTTTTTTGCCTAAAAAGTGTAAAATTTTAGGAATTTTTTTTCACGAACATTAATTGTCTGTCACAACGAGTCTGTGTGCAAAATGTCAGCTCGATTGGATCATGGGAAGTGGGTTAAAAACGACCAAAAGATTTGCACGGTCGTAAGCAAGCAAGCAAGCACGCGAACTTAATATAAAGGATTTAAAAAGGGACACACACTCTGCTGGAACAAGCAAGAATGATCGCGATCCATTCCCGTGATAGTGCCCGTGTACAGACCACACGTCAACTCACCGCTGCGTGCCGGCCTCCCCATGCCATGCGGAACGTGGGCGCTATTTTGACCATACTTCACCACATGGGTCAATGTGGGTAGGCGAAGGGAGTGGTGGCATACAAGTACGGTACAACAACCTATCTTTCTGCACTGCCCTAGGCTTTACGAAGGACAAGAGTCACAAGACAGTACTGTACATACAACTACAACACCTCCAAATTGCCCGGATGGCTACGTACGGTGCGAAAGAGGTTCAGCATACGCATATATTTAATAGATTTGGCTGCACTGCCATCTGCTGACCGCATAGACCCCCTAAGCAGCCTAAAACGCACGGTAAACGATTCACATTTGGATGTAAAGCTTTCGTGACTGCAGGGATTCATCTGCTTGGTTCTTTCGGTAAAGTCACGTAGAATGGAAATAATAAAATAATAAAAATAAAACATAATAATATAATTCTCACGACGTTTCGGCCACAACGCAAGCAGCCGTCCTCATGTGTAGAACAGGTCTGTCGAGAAGACAGAGTCATTCAGACTGTCTTCTCGAAGAACAGGTCTGTCGAGAAGACAGAATCTGAATCTCAGACTCTGTCTTGAATCTGAATATCAGACTCTGTCTGATGTATTTTATTATTTCCATTCTACGTGACTTTACCGAAAGAACCAAGAAGATTCACATTTGATGTGTGGGGTTAGAATACGGGGGTCATATGAATACAGCTCATTATAGATTTGAAGCTTTCGTGACTGCAAGGATTCATACTCTTAGTTCTTTTGGTAAAGTCACGTAGGTAAAAAATGAAATAAAAATTAATAAAAAAATGTTTTTAGTAATTTTTATTTCATTCTTTTTATTTAATTTTTTATTCATTTTTTTTGTTACCTACGTGACTTTACCGAAAGAACTACGAGTATGAATACAGCAGCCCAAGCGAGTGTCAGCCACGCCAAGTGCGATCGCTTCAACACACCGGTGCGTTGCAGAGCGATCCACACTATTTATCGATTACGTTTTTATGATGGGCGGTCGATCCAGGCCCAACAATCCTGCTTGGCTTCTGACATATTGGTGATATTGAGCGCATTACATGTGTCACGGTGGCGAGATGGTATGCAGGAGGTCGTGGGTGCAGTCTCGACTAGGGCTGAACGATTTGGGGAAAATGTCTAATTGCGATTTTTCTGACAGATATTGCGATTACATTTTTTAAAGTCAAGCTTCAGTTCAATATTCACCGTGTAATAGATTAAAAAAATGTGATGGAGCATTACCACATGATACCATCAAAATATGAACTGTTCTTTATATTCTAATGCAAGGATGAGAACTTAAAATATATGAATTGCTTCCAACATGTATTTATTAAAATTTTTAATTGAAATAGAACAATCAAACATAGAACAATTGTTAAGTTAAATAAATAAAGTTACAATAATAAAACATAAAACAATTCCAATAAGAAAGTAGCAGGACTTTTCAAATCGCAAAAAAATCGCAGCCTTTGCGATTTGCTAATCGCATTGTTTCAAATTGCTATTTCGATTTGAAATCGATTACTCGTTCAGCCCTAGTCTCGACCCTGACGCCTGCTGTATATTTGGAGTTTGCGTGTCTCCCTCCCCATGGTCGCGTGGAGTTTTCTCCGGGTCCTCTGGGGTTTTCCCTCCACATTTAGAAACATGAGTTTAGAGTATTTGGCTGCTATAAATTTCCACACGATAAGCCGCTTCGTTGAGCAATCGTTTGTGGCCAGGTCGCTTGGTCGTCATGAGCCCCTTCATCTGTCTCTTTCTTCCCTGCTTTTTAGACGCAAAGAGTGCATTGGAGAAACATTCCGGTATGTGTGTTCATCGGTCCTGCTATTATCCAAAGTAAGACATCAAAATAGCCCATCCACTTTCCAACCCTTTCTCGTTTGAATAAGCGGCACATTACATGAGTGAAAGCCTCATCCTGAATGGTCAATCACCAAACGCCGCCCGTTGCCTCTGCGCACAGGAGAGAATACGGGCGGAGAGAGACCCCTACCGTCTGGCGTGGTGCTGGTCACCCACCCCCTCGAGTGCCGTGCCGGCCTTCAGAGGCGCTCGCTCTAACAGCACTTGCCCCAAACGTATGTTGATGCTATACGGGGGATCTTTGTCTTTTTTGTGCGTGGTTAAACGGTAGTGTCGCGGTTGGCGCGCTGTGCTTCGAACCTGGCGACCCAAGTTCAATTCCCTCTGACGATTTTCTGAACTGGTTCTGGGACTCCCCTTGAATGCTCCTCATGCAACTTATGAATTTATTTATGTATTAAACTACTTTAATAATGATAATTGTTTTTTTACCCTTTTATCTGGCAACAAAACTGACACCTTTTTTACGAGGAGTCATGTTTGCATAGACCACAATACCTGCAGTCATAATGCAAACAAAAAACATAACTCTGATAATGTATGCACTGTCCTTGAAGTTGATTGGTCCACATCCGTGACAGCTTTCCTTAGAGCCGAGTCTCACATGGTGTTGGACCAGATGACGCCAAAAGGCGTACTTGAATAATTACTGAGTATTTCGGGTCAAGGCTTAAAGATTACATAGGGATTACGAGAGACATCACAAGTGGACAAAGTCTGTAATTAGACTTTGAATATTGTACAAGTTCTTGCCGAGAGGAGCTTCGGACGGGGTATTCTGGCAAATTGCCCGATGATGCTGGATGAAATTACCAGCGAAACGTCGTACTCAAAAATTGCGAATGTTGTGGATTCATTCTTCAACACACCGGTGGGCTAAAGTAGTGAACTATTTGTCTTTTGTCGTGGCACATTTTTTTACTGATTGGCCGTGTCGGGTGGTGGAGGGTTGCGACACATTTATAAATATCGCGATCTAACCCAAAAACCTTTATTATGAATAATATTGGTCGCGAAAGCCTACTTGTTAAACTGGGCTGTTTCGGTCAGTCAAAAACTGTGAGCTCAAATCCTTGTGGTGCTCATTACACTGACCTCGTGATGCTGATGATGGATGTTATGATGGGCATCGGTGGAACATCTCCCCAGAATTTGAAATTACAATTCATGATATAAAGTACGCCTACGTGAGACATACATGATAGTTCATTGTCTCGCGTGGTGTCTTAATATTATTATGGTGACAAGAAAAGATACAAACCGGGACTATTAATGTCCTGGGTAGACCAACATATTTCCCAAGAGGCGATTCTGAGAAAAACCAAGGCAGGTAGCAATCCTAGTTAATGCTTTGTCGTTGAGAAGCAACACTTGACATCTGTAGTGAATTGTAACTTTGCGGCACTCGAGTGATGACATCACGGTGAAGCCACTGCACATAATATTCACAACCTGAATGCTGCTTTGGAACTAGACTGCGAAGACAGAGTGTCTGGCCATGAGTTTAAAGGTTATTCTCATTCAAAAAGACAAAAACGTACGGCTGAGGGTGCAAGCCCCAAGCAATCAACCCCGAACTCATCTTGAGTTCCACATCCCTTCTCGACACCAGATGGCAGTGTTACTCCATGGAAACTCTTTTCAAACGTCTGTGATTCACACCAGGGTCCCACTGGCACTTTGGCAAGTGCTCCAAATCGATGGGTGGCCCTGAGACCACTGTGGAAATTCCACGTTCCCATGAAAGCGACCAGCCTTTCGATATGAAGGCGCACTGTTGACTAATCCACGAATGAATACTCATTATCTTCTTGGTTCTTTCGGTAAAGTCACGTAGAAGGGAAATAATAAAATAATAAAAATAAAACATAATAAAATAATTCTCACGACGTTTCGGCCACAACGCAGGCAGCCGTCCTCAGGTGAAGAACAGGCCTGTCGGGAAGACAGCGCTGTTGTGGCCGAAACGTCGTGAGAATTTTTTTATTGTTTTATTTTTATTATTTTATTATTTCCCTTCTACGTGACTTTACCGAAAGAACCAAGAAGATGAATCCCTGCAGTCACGAAAGCTTTAAATCGAAAAATACTCATTATGCTATCAATACATTAATTATTCGAGTAACACACTGCAAACAAATTCAATCACAATTTTAAATGATGCATTGCTGTACAAGATTTACAAATTAATAACATCATGTTCTTATCGTATCCAACCGTCTGCCTTTAGGCCTTCCATTTTGGTTCCTGAGATCTGGGTGGCACTCCAATGTTTGTCCCAGTAACCTGCCCTCTCCCGTCCTTAATGTTGCTCCACACCATCACAGCCTTCTCATCCTGATAGTGTTTACGATGCCTTAATGCAAATTTGTTTTTTAATTCCAAACTTTGAAGCTTTTAAAAAAATTCCAATCATCATCTGCATCCACCTGTAATAAAACGGGCAGACGCTTATTTTCAAGGTTACTTCTTTTTTTAATAGACCAACTTTCTTCTTATATGTTCATTAACACAGATATCACTCCTGGCTCAAGAACCAAATCTCTCAACACTAAAGGTGACCTCTTAAACTCTTCAAAAGCAATTTACGTTGCCCATCAAAACCCTCACGCTACTGCAATATGTCTTGTCACCTCCTCCATGCACTGACAGTTCTAAAGCCATGGCAAAGTGAATTCATTAAAACAGTCTCTGTTACTAGTGCGTAGGTCGCTTTTTTTTTCGCGGATGTGCTGAATAGCTCTCCAATGTCTTCGGCACGATGGCCAGACACTTTGTTCCGGCTCCTGGGAGCTTCCTCGTGAACCAAAACTGAGCGAGCCGCTCACTTCCTCCCGAGATTGTACATCAACAGCAGCAGTCGGCAACACTATCCATGTTACATCGAGTTCGTGCAGAAGCTCACGGAACGTGGAGCGAAACGTCGAACATCGTGCCGAACAGCAGAGTTATGCAGTCCATGAGCCTAGGCCAATTAATCTTGATTTGAAGTTTTCGTGACTGCAGGAATCCATACTCTTTAGTTTTTTCGGTAAAGTCACGTATGTAGAAACATGATAGGCGCGACGACCAGGGCAAGAAAAAACTGCTGTAGTTGTCCCACCTGATGACGATTGCTTGTGTTGCGATCGAAACGTCGTGTTTTATTATTTTTCTACCTACGTGACTTTACCGAAAAAAACCAAAGAGCTAGGCCAATTATTTTACTTCCTGGCACCACAAGCGATGGAGACATTTTACTTCTACCAGCATCTTTGAATCTCCAATAAATGTTAATTACGCACTAGCCTTCTTTAATAAGCGTGTAATTGTATAATCCACGTTAATGTGCATGTACCATAACTCTATCACTAAATATTGACAACCACTGATGTCACGGTGCTGAATCTTGCTCTGGCTTATGTACATTTCGTATGCAGTCTCATTGTGCTTCTACTGTGTAGCATCATGGGTAAATAATACTAAACGTTACTCCGTTCCGTGCCTCCATAAATGAATAAAATGTGTCTCAGTCCAGTAAAAACGTGCGCCTTTTGGCGTCATCTGGTCCAACCCATGTGAGACTAGGCTCTAAGGAAAGCTGTCTGGGGTGTGGACCAATCAACTTCAAGGACAGTGCATACATTATCAGAGTTATGTTTTTTGTTTGCATTGTGACTGCAGGTATTGTGGTCTATGCAAACATGACTTCTTGTAAAAAGGTGTCAGTTTTGTTGCCAGATAGAAGGGTAAAAAACCAATTATCGTGTCTCAGTCCATTGACCTACGGGCTTTCCAGATCGAAATGCTGCTGCTGGGCGATGCTGGTCCGGAAAGCCACGTGGCCGCCAGTAGGCAAGGCGACATCGTTGTTCATGTGTGGAGACACGGGACGGTGTGACCGCTTGTACATTACTCTCCTCGATTGCGTGTCTTGCAAATGAAGGGGGGGATGCATAGCCCCACGTAATTGCCCCGCTGAGCACTCTAGAAGTCTGCAGTCCATTAATGTAATCCCGTACATTATGCAATACGCTGATTAAATAAGGACGTCACGTAATCCACTTTCATCGTCCATGTGCTGTAAATATTGGCCATCTCCAGTAGTTACCGAATTTTGCCCGAAGCACCGTCGGAGTGCTACGCTGTGAGCATCACGTCGAATTGTGGTCCACACACCAGGCAAAGGTGAGATGATGGAGGGAGAGCACAACAACACCGCCACAGTTGATTAAAGATTAATTTCCCAGTGCAATAAGCAATTTCCGAATTTAAATTTCCTGCATTGCATTCTTCCTATTGTCTCTCCACATACCCATATGTCCACATTTAATGGAGAAATCATAATCCTTCAACACAGCGAGAGTGAAGCCAATAAAGGCGCCGTTTGTATGCATAAAAGGCAAAGCGGCAGCCCTGCAAAGGCGGGCCCATGCCACTTTTGGTGGAAGGCCCTTCTTGAGAGCGAGTTCCTCTGGAGGGCATCTTGCCATCCTCTTCCAAAGTGGCCAGACATGTGGTGCTTGCCAGAAATAAACCACAACACCTGGCGGATCTCATCAAGGAGCAAAAAAAAACCGTCACGCGAACTCCGGTGGTCATCCTCGTAGCAACAGCGGATTTTGGCTAACATCGAACAAAGACGGCTGCCGTATCGCGTCGCTTTCACATGCGCTTCTGCGGCCGTCTGGAACGCTCTTCCTTCCGATACTAGGAAGCCACTGGTGCTATGCACTTTTAAATCTGAATTGAAAACTCATTTCTTTAGAACTGCTTTTTCTGTTTAGTTTATTGCCCTTCTCCTGCACCACCGACTATCACGGTCGGCTACACGGTGCAAAAGAAGTTCAACATCCATACAAGAGGTTACATTACCCATACGTTACCCGACCGCACGTGGCCTGCCGATGGACGAACGGGAATTTATCTATATACTCTGCTGGGTGGACGGAAACGGCGGGGGGGAATTTAAGAATCTTGCACCGTGGTTTAAACTTCCACGCTGGAAATGTACCTGTTTGGCCGTGTCGGGTGGTTGAGGGTTACGACACATTTATAAATAACGCGATCTGAGCCAAAAACCTATATTATGAATATTGGTCGCGAAAGCCTACGTGTTAAATTAAATCACCTGGTTAACTCTGGGATTGCAGGCCCAGTGTGGTAACGATCACACCGCGGCAGTAACACATTCCTGCGGAGGGAGCTGGTAAGGAACGTTGGGTTGCTCGGTCAATGGCCAGGGTCAACGGCGGCGTGGTGTATTCCGCAAATATGCCCGACTGTGAGGGCGGGCACAAGCCGGCGTGAGTAGGTTAAACATTGATAAGGGCACCACGGGGTGAGCAGCCCCTCCCTACCCAGCCCCACCCTTCCCACCCCCCACCCAGCCCCACCCTCCCCATCAGCCCCTCCCCACCCTCCCCACTCAGCCCCTCCCCACCCTCCCCACCCTTCCCTCCCCACCAAGCCCCACCCTCCGCACCCAGCCCCTCCCTCCCTCCCCATCCAGCCCCTCCCTGCACGATGGACGGACAAAATAATCTCCTGTGGGCTGGTGTAACCAGGAGGTTACTACCAGTGTAATGTGCAGGATGTGACCTGAGTTTGTAGAATTGTTATTTTATAATGGCATTACAACGACAATAACAACAAAAATATGACTCTGCAGAACTATTCGTAAAAATGGAAAGGTGTATATTTTAAATCAATGTTCGATCTCATAAGACAAGCATATAGCAGCAATTTATTATTATGATTACGTGAAAATCCTTTCCAATATCTCATCCTGCTTGTTAACGGGACACATTTTTTTCATTGGTTATATTGTTACCGTAACATACAACTTTTACCCGTTAAGTTTCAAATTTGAACGATTACAAAATGCCACCAAATGTAGCGGTCAATAGGCATTTTAGAAGATGTTACATAATGGGAGTTAATTATTTTAAAACCGTTATTATCACACGTTTTCAGTCATACAGAACGTTGACCGTTGTTGAATGTTTAAATAACATTTGTGTCTGTCATTCTGGCTGTTTTGCGATAATCATGAATGGGAAGGTAGCGCGACGTCAAAAAGGAACGTGGAAATCTGATTAGAAGAAATTAAATACATTTTTTGCCCAACTCATATTTGTATTTGGAAGTCAAATTTATGAATTTCTTGTCACGGTGTTGCTGGTACTTTATTATTGCTGGCAAGCGCACACATTTTCATTGTGTTTACATTTAAATACTCTTTCCATAAAACATGCATGGAAATTAATTACTCAAAAACCAATTAAATGGGGTTCCCAAGGGTTATAATATTGGACGGCAACACGTGCATCCTTCACCGGAGTTGGCTGGTTCACGTGATTCTTGCATGTAGCTCATTTTAATGAAGTTTTAAGGCTGTCTGAACAATAATACAGAGCGAAAGTGAATAATAATTGCTGGCGCGCATCTACATCGTGGTCTCGGGCCGAGTGTTGGAAATTCCACATTCCTATGGCAAGGACTAACGTATACATTGGGCTGCAATTGCTCACTCTACGCACCCATCTAGTAAAGCCTCAAAGAGTGGCGCAATTTTTGTTATTTTAATGGTTGATGATGAGGATGTTCATGATGATTGATGACTGTGGTCATGATGGTAGCGATGATTATCTGAGTGTTGATGGTGGTCGTAATGATAATTGGCATGAGCTGAATTAAACGTTGCTCAGATTTCAATTCAATATTTTATAGTGCCTGCTGTCCCCCCCATTTGAGATCGTATATGATACGATAATAAAATGTCGTAGGAATGTGGAATTTTTTACCATAGGAATGTGGAATTTTTTACCATAGGAATGTGGAATTTTTTACCATAGGAATGTGGAATTTTTTACCATAGGAATGTGGAATTTTTTACCATAGGAATGTGGAATTTCCACCACAGATTCAAGGTCAGCATTGGAGATGCGTAAAGTAGCAATGTACCTGTGAGTAGAATCTTCCTTATGTTTTGGACTAGGTTTTTCCATCAAAAGCCCCCGGCTCTCGCAATAAACTGCGTTGCGACGTTATTTTATGTCTGTTGAAGGCGAACGACACGGCAATCTATTCCTCTCGACGAGCTCTACACGATGCGCTAATCAAAGTTTCAAAGTTTTGTTTCTTCTGCGCATTCGTCCTCGCTGCTGCGCTTGGACGAATTCCATCACAGATAAAAAGAACTTTCAATAAATATACAACGCTATATGTACGTTTTAATGAAACAATTATCCAGTTGAAGTACTATTTCCGTGTTTGGCATTCGGCACTTCACAAGCGGGAATTACTTTTAACGAATTAAGGTGTTGTCAACACTGCATTTGCTTTCGCGACAATAAAATTCCCCTCGTATCGGCGATTTGTCATGCAAGGATGCATTCCAAATAAAAGGCGGTTATGGTTGTGAATGCAGCTTTCCCAGACACCAATTAAACACTTCAAATTAAACTCGGGCAGGAATTTCGGAGCACAATAATGCACCGCGTTATCCCGACGATGCTCAGTGGGGGGTGGAGTGGGAACTTAAAACGTGTAAAAATTCCCAACTGCATTTTTTAAATATAAAAAAAAACAGCGTGAACATCACGTGCCGTTGACAATCCACTTGCTCAGTCATTTGTTATGCAGTCTATTCTTAGTCTTAAGCCTCACCTTACCATATTAATAAAAAGTGTGCCGTTCCTGGCCCTTCCCCCCTCAACCATTATATATACGGAGTGGTATCTCTTGTAATCTCTCATTTACTTGATACAGCAATCGTGCTGTGACGGTTCCACCTGAAGACGGAAGCTTGTGTTGCCTCCGAAACGTCGTGATTTTTATTTTATTTTACTTTTATTAATTTAAATTTTTTACCTACGTGACTTTACCGAAAAAAGCTAAGAATATGAATCCACTTGCTGGATGGATGCCTCTGCACTCCATGCTTTAAGGGGGGGGTTCTGTTAGCCATACTTCACCTCGACCAGACCTGCTTCAGACGACTCAGGCTAATGCGTTCCCCGCTCGAGCCAGTGCATTCGTTAACCGTTTTCATATATACAAATATATTTATATTATTTGGGTCTTTCGGTAAAGTCACGTAGATAGGTAAAAATATAATAATAAAATAAACAAAAAAACTACGACGTTTCGATCGCAATACAAGCGATCGTCATCATTTTCTTCTGATGACGGTTGCTTGTGTTGCGATCGAAACGTCGTAGTTTTATTTGATTATTTTTTTGACATATCTACGTGACTTTGCCGAAAGACACAAAGAATATGAATTCCTGCAGTCACGAAAGCTTTAAGTCAAGATTTACATGTATATATATATTTTTTAATATAGTCATTTTTGTATCCTGCGTGAGAGGTAGTGGCAGAATTTGGAGCCATTCGTCCGGCAGTAAATCTCGAATAAAAACTCATTGTTAAAGAACTCCTTCAGAACTGCATTTTGTGTGTGTGTCGTTTGTTGTCCTTCCACCGCACCTCAAATTAGTGCGGTTGGCTACGTACGGTGGCCAACGGCACTCATTTAAAAACACAGACAGCAGGTTGACCATGGTCGACAATGATGCTGACGAATATTGATTTAAACGTGTCAATTAAAGATCCGCTGGCCTGGTGGCTTCCATGATTGAAGTGCTCGACTCACAAACACAGAAGGTTTCAAAGTGCAAATCGTGGCAGAAGGTTGAATCAGGCCATTCTCTTTGGAAATATTAAAATGAGTGAGAGCCACTCTTTGGGGATACGGTGCTATCTTATGGAGAGACTGGCATCCCGGCATAGGAATGTGGTTTTTCCATCACTGGCTTACGGCAATCAGAAGAGATGTGTGTCGCCCCATTGTTTGTTTAAACAGAGAGATAACTTCTTCATCTTCTTCTTGGTTCTTTCGGTAAAGTCACGTAGAATGGAAATAATAAAATAATAAACATTAAACATAATAAAATAATTCTCACGACGTTTCGGCCACAATGCAAGAAACCGTCCTCAGGTGGAGAACAGGTCTGTCAAGAAGACAGAGTCTGAATGTCTTCTCGACAGACCTGTTCTCCACCTGAGGACGGCTGCTTGCGTTGTGGCCGAAACGTCGTGAGAATTATTTTATTATGTTTATTATTTTATTATTTCCATTCTACGTGACTTTACCGAAAGAACCAAGAAGATGAATCCCCGCAGTCACGAAAGCTTTAAATCGAAAAAAGAGAGAACTATTACTAACTACGAACACATTTATTTTTTACCAGGTGAGGCCCACTAAGCTGCATAGCTCTTTTTCAGAAGCGACCTGGCCACAATTTATAGCTCAACGAAGCGACTGGGCATTTATTGCAGTCACGAAACGCACGTTGATTCTAAATGTGTAGGAAAAACCCGGAGGACCCGAAGAAAAATCCACGGGGAGAACATGAATACTCCAAATATACAAGCATTGTTAGGGTCAGGATCGAACCCACGACCTCCTGTATATCAGGTGAGATAGTTAACATCTCGTAGCCGTAGTGTGACTTCACATTTTTTATTTAAACCAAGTGAGATGTGTTGGGTGGCTTAGCTTGTTAACACTGTGTATCAACGCATCAAGCCAGAACGGTTGAGTTAATATCCATGCACAGACACACACACAACAAAACATACTTTCCAAAAAGTCTTTTCGTCTCCTTTTGTGTCCACCGCCCCCCCCCGCAATTCAATTTCAATCGCTCCATTGGCATCATGGCACGAGGCGAGTTGCCCATCCAGAATGCTTTGCGGAGCAGAGCATCAGCAAGTTCAAGTTCATTTATCAGGTATAGCCCTGTGAGCCATTCGGCTCTTGAATCGGGTGCAACCGCAACAAACAAAAAAACAAAAACATGAACAAAAAAACATCTTAAAGTGAACATGTGACTGAGTGCAAACAGAAAAGCCAAGAAAGACGGCAAAATATTGCAGAAAAAAACACCCAGTGGGATGCAAGTCAAACAACCAACAACAACCACAAGACAACTTAGATTAAGGCCATCAGTCTAACTCTGTACTACAACAAACAAACATGGCTAAACCAATACACTTTTCGAAATCACCAAAATAAAGCCATGAAACCAATGAAACAGTGATCATAGGAACTGTGACAGAAGTTTCACAATAAATTGCATAAACAACATGTACTACCAAAACCCTGCAGCCATAGCTGGCTGCATGAGTCACTCCACAACAGTAGGTGCATCAGTCGGAGTATCATAATTTTTCAATGCGCCTTTAAGAGCAGCCTGTGTGTAAGAGAACTGCCCGCAGAAGGAGAATTACAGAACTACCACCGAGGCACCTTCAAGCGACCGCTTCTTACAGACACCAGGGGCGCTGGTGCTTTCGCCCAGCAAACATCCCTGCGGTAACCGAGCACGTGATATAATTCTTCCCCCTAAGCCTGTTCACTTCTTTTTGTTGTACTCATTGACATGTAAATTTTGTCTCTAACCCCTCCCTCTCGCTGCCTCCGCCCCCCCTCTGTCTATTTAAGGCCACCCCACAGAGACGATCACCCCTCTCTGTACCTGTGTTGCCCGCTGTGTGTATCTTGGTGATATCTGTCTGCTTATACTGGTAGGAACGAAGTGGACCAGACCACCAATAGATTAATGTGTCCGTCCGTCCGTCCGACTGTCCCTCCGTCCGTCCGTCCGTCCCTCCGTGTATCAACATCGCCCCCTACTGCAAACACTTGGTATGACCCTACAAAAACCTTTAGACTCAGTGACGCTATCCTGGTTAGCAACATCGCCCCCTACTGCAAACACTTGGCATGACACGTGTAACATTCCCTTATTCCCTGAGATAGCTTTTGATTAAAACCTTGAAATTAAATAAAGTGCGCGCGTTTCGTTAACATTAACGTGAATAGCCGCGTGTAAGAGTTACATTTTAACGAGACACGCGCAACTATAATGTTACTGAGGCCTAGTCCGTTAGCGCCTCGTATACAGCCTTAGGCTTTTGCGTGGCAAGGTATATTAAGCGTTTATTTTAATATGTTTATAAAAAATTAATTGCACTTTTAACATTAACGCGAGTAGCCGCGTGTAAGAGTTACATTTTAACGACAGGCGCGCGCTATAATCAGTAGTTTATAAACTGTATTAGTCACTTTAAAGTTACTGAGGCCTAGTCATTCAGCGCCTCGTATACAGCCTTAGGCCTTTGCGTGGGAAGGTATATTACGCGTTTATTTTAATGTTTATAAAAAGTTAATTGCACTTTTAACATTAACGTGAGTAGCCGCGTGTAAGAGTTACATTTTAACGAGACACGTGCACTATAATGAGTGGTTTATGAACTTTATTTGTTACTTTTAAGTTACTGAGGCCTAGTCCGTTAGCGCCTCGTATACAGCCTTAGGCCTTTGCGTGGCAAGGTATATTAAGCGTTTATTTTAATTTGTTTATAAAAAATAAATTGCACTTTTAACATTAACGCGAGTAGCCGCGTGTAAGAGTTACATTTTAACGACAGGCGCGCGCTATAATCAGTAGTTTATAAACTGTATTAGTCACTTTAAAGTTACTGAGGCCTAGTCCGTAAGCGCCTCGTATACAGCCTTAGGCTTTTGCGTGGCAAGGTATGTGGTGAGGGCTGGTGGTGGGGGCTGGTGGTGGGGGCTGGTGGTGGGGGGTGGTGGTGGGGCTGGTGGTGAGGGCTGGTGGTGAGGGCTGGTGGTGAGGGCTGGTGGTGAGGGCTGGTGGTGAGGGCTGGTGGTGAGGGCTGGTGGGGGCTGGTGGTGAGGGCTGGTGGTGAGGGCTGGTGGTGGGGGCTGGTGGTGGGGGCTGGTGGTGGGGGGCTGGTGGTGAGGGCTGGTGGTGGGGGCTGGTGGTGGGGCTGGTGGTGAGGGCTGGTGGTGGGGGCTGGTGGTGAGGGCTGGTGGTGAGGGATGGTGGTGGGGGCTGGTGGTGAGGGCTGGTGGTGAGGGCTGGTGGTGGGGGCTGGTGGTGGGGCTGGTGGTGGGGGCTGGTGGTGGGGGCTGGTGGTGGGGGCTGGTGGTGGGGGCTGGTGGTGGGGGCTGGTGGTGGGGGCTGGTGGTGGGGTGGTGGTGAGGGCTGGTGGTGGGGGGTGGTGGTGGGGCTGGTGGTGAGGGCTGGTGGTGGGGCTGGTGGTGGGGGCTGGTGGTGGGGGCTGGTGGTGGGGGCTGGTGGTGGGGGCTGGTGGTGGGGGCTGGTGGTGGGGGTGGTGGTGGGGGCTGGTGGTGGGGGCTGGTGGTGGGGGCTGGTGGTGGGGGTGGTGGTGGGGTGGTGGTGAGGGCTGGTGGTGAGGTGGGGGTGTGGTGAGGGCTGGTGGTGGGGCTGGTGGGGGGGCTGGTGGTGGGGGGTTGGTGGTGAGGGCTGGTGGTGGGGGCTGGTGGTGGGGGGTGGTGGTGGGGGCTGGTGGTGGGGGCTGGTGGTGGGGGCTGGTGGTGGGGGCTGGTGGTGGGGGCTGGTGGTGGGGGGCTGGTGGTGGGGGCTGGTGGTGGGGCTGGTGGTGGGGGCTGGTGGTGGGGCTGGTGGTGGGGGCTGGTGGTGGGGGCTGGTGGTGGGGGCTGGTGGTGGGGGGTGGTGGTGGGGGCTGGTGGTGGGGGCTGGTGGTGGGGGCTGGTGGGGGGCTGGTGTGGGGCTGGTGGTGAGGGCTGGTGGTGAGGGCTGGTGGTGGGGCTGGTGGTGGGGCTGGTGGTGAGGGCTGGTGGTGAGGGCTGGTGGTGGGGGCTGGTGGTGAGGGCTGGTGGTGGGGGCTGGTGGTGAGGGCTGGTGGTGGGGGCTGGTGGTGGGGGCTGGTGGTGAGGAGTCTTTAAATCTCACAGCGTTTCTTGTCAAAACAAACACTTCTAATTAACGTTACACTAGAATACAGTCATTTTTTCTTTAACTCCTCTATACCCGGTCGATATCCCTGTACCGGTACTAAGTATTATTCCTACCAGCCCACCCCGCAGGGTCCTGTTATGTCTGTCTATAATTTTTTCTGGTTAGATTTTATGTCGCTATTTCATTATACCTGATGATGATTGCTTGTGTTGCAATCAAAACGTCGTGTGCTATTATTTTTTTATTTATTTATTATTTATACGTGACTTTACCGAAAGAGCCAAAGAATAATTCCTGCAGTCACGAACGCTCCAAAGTTAAGATTTCACGTGATATAAATCTCCTCTCGGTGTGTGGTTACGAAACATCGGACAACCCTAGAAGGGCATCGGAGGGGGTGGTGGGGAGGAGAAGACACAAAAACGACGATGCAAACGCGGGCTAGCGCATCAATAACTGCCGCTGCTGCGCATTTGTGAAAGGCGCTGTCAGGAGAGGCGATCACTTGGCAGGGATATGCCGTCAGTGGCTCACCGAGGCACGGAGATCGGCGTTGCACGCGGGCACCGCAGCGTGAAATCGCGCACGGAGTCGGAGGTGGGGGGCATTCTTTGAGGACAGCATGCCGGTCTCATTTACACTCCCCCCTCGCCTCCGCCCTCCACCTCGGAAGCTCACCGCTTTATTTGTGTATTTGACATTCACGACGGTTAAATGGCACCGTCCAATAACAACAACAACAACAAACCCGGACTATTTTTTTTATAAGAAGCAAAAAGGTGCTGCCCTTGAATCTGCTGCTCACGCAAAACTGTTGGCGACAGGGGCTCCCCACGATCGCGGGGGGTGATTTGGCCTACTCTTCCATGCCGATCAGAGACATCTTCGAAGATGTGTAAACAATAATAATAAGAACAATTTTAATATATAACGCGTCCCTTAAACACTCGTTCTCAGCGCGCTATCGAGCGAGACAAGAAGGACGAGAGCACGAAAGGGAAACGGAGCGAAGTGCTGAACGAGATTAGAGACAAAGGCGGCGAGGAGAGGGCGGGAGGAGGCAGGAGCGACGAGACGAGACGAGGAGGCAGGGACCCTGGGAGAGACTCAGGGTACCCACGTTTTACCCCACCGGACGCAAACCGCGCAGCCGTTCAGTCCGCTGGTCGTAGGACAGAGGCGGTGAACGGCGCAGTAGGGAGGAGGAGGGGGGTGGGTGGGGTGATTTAAGGAAGCTTGCTCCGTTGTTTCAAGTGCCGCGCAGTGAGATCGAACCGGTGAGCGTTGTATTGAAAACCGCGGCGTGCCGGACATTATCAGAATTGTTTTTTAAAATTGAGATTGGAGGAATCCGAAGAGCGGTAAAGCTCTTTTTTCACAGATGTCTCGGAGGGGCGAAGTCAGAAAGTTACAACGAACAATACAAAAACACAATAGGAGTGGCAAAATATAGGAAGCGTAAGAAAATCACACGAAAATAATAGAAATATCAGTAAACTATTTTTGTATTTGACCAGGTAAGGCCCACTACGCTATTATTAAATCATTTATATTAAGTTCACTTGCTTGCACGCTTACGACCATGCAAATATATCGGTCGTTTTTTAACCCACTTCCCGTGATCCAATCGAGCTGACATTTTGCACACAGACTCGTTGTGCGTGACAATTAATTTTCGTGAAAATTTTTTTCCAAAATTTTCCACTTTTTAGGAAAAACATTTGTTCATATTTAATTTAAAATACCAATGTGATAAAAATGAAACTCTTACTCAAGAAAAGCAGAAATGAATAATAAAATAAAACCGATGCCACGCATATAAAGGATTTCTAGTGAAAAACTTTGTTTTTACGGGTTAATTTTTCTTCTTTTTCAGAAGCGACGTGGCCACAAATGGCAGCACCAACGAAGTGGCTTACCGTCACGTGGGAATTTACAGCAGCCAAATCACCTAAATAATAACAGCAGCAGCAGCAGCGCGATAAGTGAAACGAAACCAACTTGACCCTTTCAGATCCTCCGATTAAAATGCCGGCGTGTAAACAAGCCCGGGTCCATCTGGAGACTCTAGCTCGCGGCAAAGCTCGGCACGCAGGAGCCAGGCGCGTGGAGCAGAGGTCGCAACCGGGTACCCGATACCCGTACCCTACCCGATACCCGGCTACCCGTACCCGGTTGGGTACGGGTACCCGTTCGCGACCTCTGACCTGCAAGCGCGCGTGGTGGGTGGGGGTCACCCTTATATTCTTAGGTTTTTTCGGTACGTGACTTTACCGAAAAAACCTAAGAATAGGGGGTCACCCTTCTCCGTGACCTTTTGGGTCGCCGTCGAAAGCGTCTGAGGACAACACAACACCGCCTGCCCGCAGAAAGCGGAGCTCAGAGCCGAGGTGGCAACAACGTGGCCACTCGCGGCGCTGAGGGCCAGCGATGGATCTGATGGGGGAGCGGGGGCAGGCGGGCAATCGAGGTCAGAATCAGAATATATTTTTTTTGTTACACGGGGGAATCCCATGAGCTATAAACGCTCTTTTTAACAGATGTCCAGTAGATTGCTGATTGCTATGCCACCCCCCACCCTCGCGTCCCACCTTGACACCCATAACATTTATACTTTGTTGATATTTACCAGAGAAAATACATTGAATGCTTTTCAAATTAAAATTAATGTAGGGCAGTTTGTGAAATGCTTGACGTATCAGAACTGCCCCCCCCCCCTCCCTCAGGGAAGTTTCTCGATAGGCCTCAAGGTGGCGAGATGTTAACTATATCACCTGGTATACAAGAGGTCATAGGCTCGATCCTGAACTTAATGCCTGTATATTTGGAGTTTGCATGTTCTCCCCGTGGTCGCGTGGATTTTTTCTCCGGGTCCTCCGGGATTTTCCCTCTACATAAAAACAAGTATAACCCGTAAAAACAAAGTTTTTCACTATAAATCCTTTATATGCGTGGCGGCTAGAGTCCTCTCGTCCTCTGGCTTGAGATGGCTGCCACCTATGGGTCAGATGATTGCATGGCAGCATTAAGCAATTGGTAATTAAATATCATATTTTTGTCCTAAAAAGTGTAAAATTTTTGAAAAAAAATTTCCACGAACACTAATTGTCACGCACAACGAGTCTGTGTGGAAAATGTCAGCTCGATTGGATCACGGGAAGTGGGTAAAAAAACCACCGAAAGTTTTGCACGGTCCTAAGCAAGCAAGCAAGTGAACTTAATATAAAGGATTTAAAAAGACATGCATTTAGAGTATCTGGCTGCTGTCAATATCCACGCGATAAGCCACTTCGTTGAGTTATAATTTATGGCTAGGTTGCTTCTGAATGAGAGTGGGACTTGCCTGCTGAATTAAAACAAACATAGTGTAGTAATAGTATAGTAAAAGCCACATGTGGAACACATGTCTCATTTGAGTGAAGAGAACAACTCCTCCAGCCGAGTGGCACCACGAAATCGACTCGTTCGCAAAGCGTAGTGAGTTGAGTGGTCTCAGCCTGGTCACCACGCACAAACATAAATCATCACGTTCATTTGATTCTGCGCTCAATTGTATAACTAGAAACTGTGGAAATGTAAAAATATCGGTTCGACTGTCATGGGACGAATATTACTGTCGTATTCAGAGGGAGCGGGGAAGTGCTGGCTCCTACTGGACCAGTGGTCACTTGAAGGGATCTCAAATGTAGCTCCATGAAATCAGGTTCAGTGGGCTGCTTTCTAACACGAAGGGTTGAAATGCTCTGCGAGATATCCAGTCTCATGGCATGACACTGACAGCACAATCTGGATAACGCTGGGCGGGAAATGGCAACGGAGTAATGTGACAAGCGACAAACAGCCGTTGGCTACTACTCTGACATTAGTCTCAACCACTGGCCATCAACCCTTCTAGCGATGCGGCATGCCTAAGCCACCCTTACTTTGTTAACAGTCAATGCGACGTCTCTGACTTGCGTATGCTCGATAATAATATACGTTTTTCTCTTTCTGCCTCTCAGTGTCGTACAAGCAAGCACCTCTCCACGCGCATTTGCAGACTTTTTAACATTCAAATCAGAGGGATGCCATTTGCCTGTAGAGAGGAAGAGTTTTCAACGAGTGCGCATTTACCTCCCACGACGCTCGGCTCAGAAAAAAACGTATCCGTTTCACAAAACAAAAACCAAAAAAACGGAAAAGAGGAGCTGAAAAAAAAGTGCGCGCGGAGAAAAAATTGCGGACGGATATCGCGAGCGAGATATTTTGTTGTTGTTGTTGCTGTTGTTGTTGCTGCTGTTGTTGCTGCTGTTGTTGCCGTGAGCGGCGCGCTGGGCCGGTCCTTTGACGGGCGACGGCGCGAATTCGTGCCGAGCTGCCTGCCGCAACAGCGCATCGTGGCGCGTTAGAAAATTACGCAGGGGGCTGAGTTAAGTCACCTTGATACGCCCCGTCATCTCTTCTTAGGGGCCTCCCAATCACTTTTCTGCCAGGCGCTCCGCGGGTAATGATGATGAATGGAAGATGCCACTTTCGCCAGTTGAAGCCTCATTCAGAGGGCAGGCCCGATCGCTTGGGCACACGAAGATAATCGCTGTGGACAGGCTTCCACAATGTACGGTGGGCCACTGCTCCCAAAAGAAGACATTGAGAGGCTAAAATAAGTTATTAATAAGAGACATCACTTTAGGGCAGAGTTTTCATTGTAAAACAACGTGGCTTTATTGCAAATTACACCGGCACGTCTTTTTTTGTGGGTTACAAATTGTCGGATATCATTTTTCATTTTGTACCTCCTACAAGCGTTAATGGGGGGAGCAGGTGCACTGTGGATAGCGCAATTACCCAGAATCCCGAGTCGGCTTTCTGGCCACGGCTATGTATATATGTTGAACTTCTTTTGTGCCGCACGTAGGTGACTGTCCTAATCGAAGGTGCGGGAGAAAGACAACAAAGTGAACACAAAAAAAGCTGTTCCAAAGAAATACGTTTTCAATCTAGATTTAAAAGTGCATAGCTCCAGTGGCTTCCTAATAGTGCAAGAAGAAGCGTTCCAGACGGCCACAGAAGCGCATCTGAGAGCGCACGATGAGGTGACCGTCTTTGTTCGATGGCCAGCCAAAAGCCGCTGTTGCTGCTGCGAGGATTACAGGCAGCCAGCCACGTGCACTGCCACCACTCGCCCCGCAAGAGAGAGATTGCGTGGAAAGAATACAAAACGATGACAATGTCGGTGTCTCTGCCTACATCGGAATAATGTAGATGTTACTCATCTTTGACCATACGTCAGTGAAGTCACGTAGAAGGGAAACAATAAAATAATTATTTCCCTTCTACGTGACTTTACGGAAAGAACCAAGAATATGAATCCCTGCAGTCACGAAAGCTTTAAATCAAAATTCATACGTCCGTGGTTGAAATTCCATATTCCCAAGGTCGTAGCCGGAATTTCCACAGGATAACCGCTGTGTGAAAAGACATGAGCGTACATCCTATATGCTGTCAAAAAAAGTACATAAACTTAGTTTAAAAAAAGAATGTGTATGATAGTCATGAGAAGGGACAGAAGACTTTCGAAATTGGGTATAAATCAAGACGCAGTACGCTGGTGCAGAAGTAATTTAATAGAAAGAAATGCACCAACAAGTCTCTCAATTGGGAGTGATGTACAATCTAAATGACGATGTCATTCGTGACGAATTAGTTTCTGGGAAAAGGAACAGGATTTTTCACGGCGAGAGAAATAAAAGTTTGAATGTGATCGCTGTTCTCGGACTTACGAGACGATTACAACGCAGTTTGAATTTATCACAACATCTCAAGAAGCCGCCGCTGCTGCTGCTGCTGTGTGTGGTGTGGATATGCCTGTGGTGTGTGGTAGCTGCGCTATGAACCCGACAGGTCCAGGGCCTCTCCCTAGGTCGACTCAGCCTCAGATGAGTACCCGGTGTGGTGTGTAAACATCGCCACTGGGGAGACAAAGGCGGTCGGGCGTGGTGTTGGCCACCCACTCCCTCGTGTGCCATTCCGGCCTTCATAGGTGCTCGCTAACAGCACTTTCCCCAACAGTCTGTTAAGGCGATACGGGGGATCTTTGCCTTAGTTTGTCTTTGTAGGAAACAGTTCAGTCACTACTTGCCAATGTAATTGGGTATAGGCCGGAATTTAATCTTAGGTCAATGGAATTGTCGTGCAGTGCGAAAACCATTGTGCTACCACACCCGACGCACAACATGAATTCACACGTGCATGTGCACAATACTAAGATCCCTCGTACAGCCTTTGACAGACTGTTGGGGCAAGTGCTGTTAGCGAGCACCTATGAAGGCCGGCACTGGCACACGAGGGGCTGGGTGGCGAGCACCACGCCCGGCCGTCTTTGTCTCCCCAGCGGCGACGTTTACAGGGGAAGACCAAGACCGGTTCAGATAATCGTCACTGGCGTTGGCCGTGAGCGGGAATCAAACTCGGGTCACCGGGTTCAAAGCGGAGCGCGCTAACCGCTGCGCCACCACTCCTCACGCAAGCACGCGCGCACGCAAACGGGTTGAGTAAAAGAGCTGACAAAGGCAAAAAAAAATAAACACTAAAAACAGCGAGGGCATGAAATAAACATGTCATTTCTAAGCATTATGCACAATCGCTCTTTCTGACGCAGTTTAATGCCTCTCCCATATCGCTGACTCGGAGCAAAACGTGTGCGGGTGCTCGTCGCAGCGAAATCCAACTCGCGTCCGCTTCATTGGGAAACCCAACAACAACAATTTAGTTTTTTCATTTATCACAAATCGGGCCGCGTACATTTCCCATTTCACATTTGGTAGGGCGCACGCGCACTAAGGTGCCCGCTCGTCAAATCCCCCGCTGGATGAGGTCCCCCCCGCCAGTGCTGCGCGGTGTCACGAGCGATGTTTGACCATACTTCACCACACTGGTCAGCGTGGGTTGGCGGATATATGCCGGGGTGTATGAGTACAGCACAGCAATCCCTCTTTCTGGATTGCCCTCTGCTTTACGTAGCTTCATGGCCTACACCAAACTGTCATGTGTGGTGGTCCCCCATCCAAGCACTATCCAGGCTCAACCACCCTTAACTCTTGAGATCTGATGAGATCGGACGTATGTATGCATGTGTAGTGACATTGAATGAGTCACTGTAGCGCGTAGCGCTGGGAGATTTGTCGACAATGTGATTAGGGGTAGCAGCCCGCTCGAGCAGTTGGACACGTGGGCCAAGCCCAGAGCACTCTGGGGGATCCAGTAGGGGGCGTGGCCACGCTGGGAAGAATAAAAGGCGAGCCCCGACTCACAGTCGGGGCTGCTGCCATTGGGAATGTAACTCGTCGTGCTGCTGTCGTTGTGGTCTTCGCCTCTTCAAGCTGTGGGTCTGGCAGCATGTTGGCTGTCCCCTATGGCTGTGAGAGCCGGAATAAACAAGAGGGATAACGCCTCCTACTCGTGTCTCTGAATTAGTACACTACATATGTATGTTGAACTTCTTTCGCATCGTATGTATCCAACCGTGCTAATCGGAGGTGCCCGGGAAGAACAACAATCTAAACATCACACGCGGTTCTATAGAAATGTGTTTTCAAACAATACACACATTTCGATTTAAAGCTTTCGTGACTGCAGGGATTCATCTTCTTGGTTCTTTCGGTAAAGTCACGTAGAAGTGAAATAATGAAATAATACAAATAAAACATAATAAAATAATTCTCACGACGTTTCGGCCACAATGCAAGCAGTCGTCCTCAGGTGAAGAACAGGTCTGTCGGAAAAACAGTGTCTGAATGAGGTCGTGAGAATTTTTTTATTATGTTTTATTTTTATTATTTTATTATTTCCCTTCTACGTGACTTTACCGAAAGAACCAAGAAGATGAATACACGCATGGCGAGGAGCGGCAGTGTTGTTGTCAACGAACGCATTGCACTCTCATTTGGTCATCGGCTTACTTTGAGCTCATCAAAGTAAAATGCACATCACTTAACTCTGGCAGAAGAAAATTACACAAGCAGGGTGGCCACATATTTCTAACTCAAAGACTTTATGTTGCTTTTTTTGCCAAATTAACTCATTTGGACGGGCACTTTTTTTTTCAATAAATATCTGAGCAAGGCAATGAATGCATTGCAATGTGACCACATCTCAAGATATTTAAATTTCGTGAATTGATGGGTGTGATGGGGGTGGGGGAGCTGACAAGTTGAAAGGGGACAACAAAGTTATCTACATGAGTGTGGGAGGTGAGGAGTAGGAGGGTGACATTGAGGTAGAGGAGTTGACAATATTGTAGAGTTGAGAATGAAGACCCTTCATAGAGAGAGTCAGAGAGGGACAGACAGACAAGTCACGGGCAGGAGAACAAGAAGCAGAGGAGGGGCATTTCAATCCTGAACTAGAATCGTGGAAGGGAGTTGGCGGGCGAAGTGGCCCAGACAGAAGGAGTTTCAGACAGCAAGGGCAGCACAGAAGAAGGAGCGACCTCCCCATCGAGAGTGTTGGAATTAACGCCGGAAGACGAGGAACAGAAGAAGTATGACAACACGAATGGGAAATGAGAAAGGTCGACACGTAAGCGGGCTTGGGACGAACACATCCCTAAAAGGGATGGTAGCCGATGGATGAGGCTGGTGATGATGGAATGGCAGTCCAATTGGAGAACACATCTGAGAGGAAGTGATGGGATCCTGTCTTGTACGGGAATGAGATGGCCTGTGGCATCCAGAAACGTACGTTTATACTGGTAGGAACCTCTTGGTTACACCAGCCCACAGGGGATTATTGTGTCCGTCCGTCAGTCCGTCGTGAATCCAAAAATGGGAGGGGTGGGGCTGGGTGGAGAGGGGAGGGTGGGGATGGGCTGGGTGGGGAGGGTGGGGAGGGGCTAGGTGGGGAGGGTGGAGCTGGGTGGGGCTGGGTGGGGAGGGGCTGGTCACCCCGTGGTGCCTTTATAAAACTCAACGTTTATCCTACTCACGCCGGCTTGTGCCCGCCCTCACAGTCGGCCATATTTGCGGAATACACCACGCCGCCGTTGACCCTGGCCATTGACCGAGCAACCCAACGTTCCTACCAGCTCCATCGGCAGGAATGTGTTTTTATTTGGCTGCGATACGCTTCCACGTGATAAGCCACTTTATTGAGCTATCGTTTGTGGCCAGGTCGCTTCACCTGGTAAAATAAAAAAAATGGTTTAGTTTTATTTGTATATATTTTTTTGTGATTTTCTTACATCTCCTATACTTTGCACTCCTATCTGACCGGCCCCTGCTGGACATTTGTGAAAAAGAGCTTTACAGCTCATCGGATTCCTCCAGTATCAATACAGATTCTGATGCCAAACCGGAGAGAAAAGCGAGATGAATTGTGAGAGATGTGTGTGGGGAAAGTCAATTTTGATGGTGACATCAGTGACTGATGTCAATGGTGACTGAAATTACAGACAATGAGACCCACCTTGGTTCGGTTTGTTAGGAATGATGCCACTACTTTAGAGGTGGGGGCGAGGGCTCATGCATTAATCAATACCCCACTTGCTAAGCAATGAAGTTACAATATATATAAATAAATACTCTCTACCATGCCAACCGATTTTGTGGCCAAAACTGTGCGAAATTACAAAACACACACACACACAAGCCAAAAAGTCAAATGCTCAGCGCAAGTTAAATTGGAGGTCCAATGTTGGCCATGCCATGCTGTCTTTTCTTTGTATAGTTTTAGTTTGCATGCTGTATTGACCTGGATATTCCTCCTGGCGAAATATAAATATGTATGGGATGGCATCTTTACAGGGGATTTAGATTTTTTTTCCGGTGTCAAAACATGTTTGACCAATTAAATTCGTCTCGAGTTTGTATCCATGCTGAACGCTTACCCTGACAATTACTTTCGCTGACTCAAACGACGAAACTAAGTGAAAATTTACTTGTCCAAAAAGACAGTAAATAGATAAAAACAAGGATGGTTCTAATAAGAAGTCCGTGATATTTTTCAAGGGATATACAACCCAAATTTTCAAGTGCTACGAATTGTAAAAAATAGTGAAAATAATTGTATACGATTAATGATCAATGTGGGTGTAAGCGTGAATGAATATAAATCCCATTGCACGTCCATCCACTTCCAAATGCAATGTTTTTAATCGAGTTTCTAACTGATGATTCTTACTGCGACGATGACTATTATTAGGCGTACCATCACGTGATGGTTCGCGTACTGGACTTGCATCTCAGAGGTCATCGGTTGAAACAATGGGGCCTCAGTCTATTCAGCAGTAAAAAATTAACCCGTAAAAACAAGGGTTTTCACTCTAAATCCGTTATATGCGTGGTGGCTAGAGTCATCTCGTCCTCTGGCTTGAGATGGCTGCCACCTATGGGTCAGATGATTGTCTGCCAGCATTAAGCAATTGGTAATTACATTTTTTTTTTCCCTAAACAGTGTAAAATTTTGGAAAAAAATTTTCACAAAAAATTAATTGTCACGCACAACGAGTCTGTGTGGAAAATGTCAGCTCGATTGGATCACGGGAAGTGGGTTAAAAAACGACCGAAAGATTTGCACGGTCGTAAGCAAGCAAGCAAGCACGCAAGCACGCAAGCAAGCGAACTTAATATAAAGGATTTAAAAATGAAGCGCACTGCAATTAGTTGATTGGCAAGTCATGAGCGGTGGGGTAAAGTGTGGGTACCCCCATCTCTTCTGATACGTCATCGGCCACCAGTTCCATTCGATCTCCTAGTGCGGCAGCTGAAACAACGGTGCAAGTTTATTAAATGCCCCCTACCCACCTACCGCCACTGCCCATCCAGAAATGTAAATGATGCTTTCACCACAGTCAGCCAATCAGCAGGTCTCATAGCGGGGTGAAGTGTGGGTGGGCGCCGCGGTGACGAGATGTGAACTCCCTCGCCAGGTATACAGGGGATCGTGGGCTTATTTGAAGTTTGCACGTTCTCCCCGTGGCCACGTGGATTTTCGAAGTATTTGGCTGCTATAAATATCTACATAAGCCACTTCGTTAAGCGATCATTTGTGGTCAGGTCGCTAAATAGTTCGTTCCTCCTGCCTCTTCTACGATGTCTGGCCAGCGTGTAAGAGTCGGCCACAACTCCATCCCCACGTTTCTCGAGAGATGCACTGACAGTCGACGTCTTTCTGTTCGCAGTGGCATGAGCACGCCACTTTGGGCTGCATCTCGAACATGGTGTGCGCGACGGCAAACACGATCCAAATGAATTTGCAGCCAAAAACAAACGCTTGTAAGTGGCGAGCATTGTCGGTGAGGTTCAGAAATTGGCAAACGTTGTATCTGTTTCATATGCAATTAGGTGGATACATTTTTTTTGTTAAATCACGAGCCTAAAATCAAATAAATTATACACACAGGCTTTCAAGCAAATTATGCAAGTTCTGTGCAGATAATTTCTGCAGCAATTACCTTTGCCAAATTCTTTGTGGACATTGGGTCATTTTATTAAGCAGGTAAAATGTATTATGTTAATGATGCTAATAGAGGTCAGCTACGAACGTCGGAAATGTTATTAATATTGTTATCAATAACAAATAAAGATTACCATGATGGGCAGGGCGATCGTATAATTTTGAAACATTCAAATGAATGCTGTTAAATAAAACAAACTAGCTCAGGTACGAATACGCCGTCCTCTATTTACGACAAAAAAAATAATAATTGGATGTTTATATAAATCCTGAGAAATCGAGGTTAAAAGATAAGGGTGCAGCCCTGAAGGTGCTATCTCATGCCACTGCTGGCAGAAGTGTCTCCACGCGAGGGAGCTCCAGACAATCCCTCTAGATGCCATGTGGCCTAATCGTCCACGATGACCAGGTGTCTCGCACGACGTAGGAGTAACCCACGCCTTTACCCCACCACACGCGTCCTGCAGCTGGGTGGACAGAGGGGGCGATGGGGGATAGATTGAGCACACTTTGCACCTCATTCTAGATTTGAAGTTTTCGTGACTGCAAGGATCCATACCCTTTGGTTCTTTCGGTAAAGTCACGTAGATGAAAAATAATAAAATAATAATAAAAATGCACCTTTGTTTCAATTGCCACATCCGGGAGACGGGATAAAAATACGCGACTGAATGGCTAAGCAATACACGCACACCATTCACACACATTGAAGTAACAGGGCCGTAATTTTGTGCCAAATTTCGCATGCACCACACACCCACTTGCGTATTTCACCGTGCCACTTTGCCTCAATTCGCACGTACACTGGCAGACTCATCATCATCTCACTGCCCGGTGCAACTTAACGAAGCCTTCCACTGCTTGTGAAATATAATGACAATTGCAAACGTGCCAACATTCATCCGGTGGAGGTTTGTGAGTTGAGTCCCAATGGTATGTCCTACTATAACCATGCTATGCTATATAATTCATAAACCAAACAGGGCCCAGCCCATGCGGGCATGGAAATGAATGGCAGATGTGAAAAGCTAGTCAGCTGCCAGACTGCCAGTCACTGACAGTAATTGAAAGCCGATGCCCAAGGCTCAACTTCACATATGGCACAAAGCATTATGGGCTGGCTGACATAGCTGCCAGGCTGCCCTGTGTCATGAGTAGATAGTACACTAATTATAATTATAATAGCGGCTTAAAAAAAAACCAAAAGTATATTTGAGAGCCATGTCGAGACTCCAGTGTTTTTTTTACAGAGGGTCCTGATTGGGATGATTGGCCGATATCACGAACTAAAGCAACACACGAGCCAGGTAAGGCCCACTGAGCTATACAGCTCTTTTTCAGAAGTGGCCAGGCCACAAATGATAGCTCAACGAAGTGGCTTATCGTCATGTGGAATTTTACAGCAGGCAAATACTCTAAAGGCACGTTTTTAAATGTGGAGGGATAAATCAGGGGACACGTAGAAAAATCCACATGACCACGGGGAGAGAGACATGCAAACTCCAAATATACAGCAGGCGTCAGGGTCGGGATCGGGATCGAACCCACGACCTCCTGTATACCAGGCGAGGTAGTTAACATCTTTCCACCGCGGCGCCCAATGGCCTACCAGTGTTGATTCAGTAAGAATTTGTTTTATAAATGTAAGTCACAGTCTTCGTCCAGTTGATGACAATCTGTGGACATTTTGTCAAGGCTTCAATGTGTTCATTTATTTTAATTGATTCTCGAAGTACAGTGAAGCAGTCACAAATTATAATAAACGCTTTTGATGTGAAATGTCATTGTACTAAGTAAATAATTTTAAACACATTTGTAATCTATTACCACTTCATGTCTTCGTTAGTCACTGCAGACTCTCATAATGTGATAACAGATTTTATACTCACGTCTCCACGACTAATATTGTGACACCTGATCCGTTAATTTTTCTTGCTTTTTTGGCAATTTGTTAAACACATTTTTTCCCCTCCAATTTGCTTGAAAAATCCAAATCAATCGACGCATTTGCCCATGACGTCGCGATAACTTGATTTGATTGGCTCTTGTGAAAATTATTTTATTATGTTTTATTTTTATTATTTTATTACTTCCCTTCTACGTGACTTTACCGAAAGAACCAAGAAGTTGATTGGCTCTGTCGGGCGGCGGCGGGTTATCGTTGACACCACACTGACACGACAACCCTAATGCAAAATAAACCAATTATGAAGTATAATAACGACGGCGTCTCTAACAAGTAGACTGCATGGCCTCAGTGTGCATCTACATTCAGACGAGGAAATATTTGTCCAATTCACAATCAGCCATACTTTCGTCTATCGGCGGGTAATCGTACAGCCAAGGTCACATGGGACGATTTTCATTAACTCCCAGCCTTCATTGACTAAAATATAATAATAAAAACTCCACTTTATTGATGAATTGCCTAGTCACAAGTTTCGGGAACAAACTTAAACACCGCGGCCTGTGTCAATTACACACTTTCGTGGATTGAATGAATATATTTTAAAAAGGTCTTTGCCTCAAAAAATCGAATTGTGTGGCTTTAGATTGAAATACCTCAGCGTTAAACCGCATGGGGGTCTCTCATGCATCACTTCCCGTTATGCTGTTCACATCTAGTTTGCTGTAACGAAGTTATAAATATTTCAGGCTGGCAGTGGATATGCAAGAGGCCCATCAGATTATTGTCACTTATTCATGCTTGTCAAGAGATATAACGAGAGAGAGGCCACATGGAAGGGCTTTGCTAATAAAATAATAATATTAATTCCTATTCCACCCATGCTAATTCAAAGTAAATTTCCACATTGCTCAGTGGCATTGGAACTCAATGTGGAAAACACATTTAAGAGTGTGCAGATTCAGCAGAACGTTATCATGACAAGAACACATGTGTACTTATCATCATCATCATTATCTTCATCATCAGCCAGGATTAATCCACTGATATAAAAAGGGCTGGATTTTTGTTTTATTCTTCATCAATATCATCATAATCATCATTATCAGCAGCTGCGATCGATTGATTCACTGCCAGATGAAGGCCCGCATTTGTACGAAATAAATTCGAGCCATTCTCAAATCCACGGTTGGATACAGGCGTCCACAAGCCACTTCAGCCATGGGGCTTTTTGGCCATAGGGGCCGTCCATAAATGACGTCACGCACCTAGGGGGGGGGAAGGTCAGACATTTGTGACGATGTGTGACGAGGGGGGGGGGCGGGTTTGAGAAATGTGACGTCACATCAAAATGCGCAATTTAAAATAAATATAGACAACACGTTCTACTTAATTAAATACAACATCAGAGTGCAGCGCCACATTAAATACGCACTACAATGACAATAGTTTAAAGCGATTTGAAGCATGTTTTATTTTTTGGGGGGGGGGGGCAGAGCTTTGTGACGTCATATTTAAGGGGGGGTCAAAAATCGTCCAAAATCGCGTGACGTCATTTATGGACGGCCCCATACATCTCCACGCTGGTCAATGCGGGTTTGTGAAGGGTAGGGGTGACAGGGAGAAGGGCACCGGACTGCCTGAGACACGACCCAGAAATTACTCGCCACTGATATCAGCCAAACTCAGTCGGAGGGTTTACGGTGCAGTGCGCTAACCACCGCGTCGCCTCTCCACCACAAATTTGCATCAAAGGTTGAATGCCATGCAATTGATTTAATTCAGCGTTTTCCGAGTGAATGTATATTTACTTATTTAGAAATACGATTGTGTGGCTGGAGTGAAAAGCCTGAGAACAATAAAGATTCACTGATTCAGGTGTCACATTGACAGAAGAAGCTTGTGACTAATTTATTTAAGAAAAAGTTATTTAATTCAGTTTTCGCCAACCCAGAATTATTTTTTTCGGTAAAATGAAAAGACACAAAAATATATATGCAAATGAAAAAGCAAATTAAATAAATGATTTTCTTAGGTGGCCTTTGCAATTTGTTTACATTTCTCAATAGCTCATGCACCTCTTCAAACATTCACACATTTTTAAACACGGTAATGTGAAAAACGTACATTTGTTTACAATATCCCTAAGGTTTATAGTAATGAACTTTAAAATACCAAACAGATGGTTTTGCGTATTTCAAAACTAAGTTTCGTTGACACAATTAGTAACCTTTAAAAATATTGCAGTTTCATGATCCCATCTCGACCGAAATCTTCGGTGTCCCAGAGATATTGTCATCACGCGGGAATGGTTCGCACGCTGAAACTGGCAATCTCGAGGTCTCCGGTTCAATTGCCTAGCGCAGCAGTTTGAAACAATGTCACGATTTTACTGGTAGGAACCTCCTGGTGTGGTATTCTGGAAGCACGGGATGATGTCAGACGGCCCAGCTGCGAGGGCTGCGAACAGACATGCATTCGTCACGCGGCACGATGCCGAGAGCACAATTGGAATATAATTGGCGGAAGTAAAAGAAAAATAAATGCAGAGAAAAACGATTGTCGTGTGACGTGCCACCCTTAGCGAGTCTCTTTACGCCAGGCGACTGTGCGCTTCGTGAAATGTTTACTTCTTTTTAAATCCTTTATATTAAGTTCGCTTGCATGCTTGCTTGCTTGCGTGCTTGCGTGCTTGAATGCTTACGACCGTGCAAATCTTTCAGTCGTTTTTTAACCCACTTCCCGTGATCCAATCGAGCTGACATTTTGCACACAGACTCGTTGTGGGAGACAATTAATGTTCGTGAAATTTTTTTTCCAAAATTTTACACTGTTTAGGGAATTTTTTAAAATATTTAATTACCAATTGTTTAATGCTGCCAGACAATCATCTGACCCATAGGTGGCAGCCATCTCAAGCCAGAGGACGAGAGGACTCTAGCCGCCCCGATGCCACGCATATAAAGTATTTATAGTGAAAACTTTGTTTTTACGGGTTAATTTTTTCTTCTTTTGTGTCGGCACTGAACCGCGCGGTTGTGCTTTTGAATTGAGATTCGGGAGTCTCCGGGCTCGCTGAGCCTTTTTTGGAGCACAAAGGGGTTACGGGAGCCAGTTAGTAGTGTCTGCTCGTCTCCGATACGGGGGATGCCTGCGAAACGCAAAGAGCGCATTTCAATTCATCACGCCGACGTGTGCGCGTGTGTGTGCGCGCGCGTGTGTGTGTGTGTGCGCGTGTGTGTGTGTGCGCGTGTGTGTGTGCGCGTGTGTGTGTGTGCGTGCGCGCGTAATTGGTGTGAGCCGACATCACGTAAAAATGCATCACAGTGTCACGTTTTTGATGCTTTTAAATGAAAAAGTCAACAAACAAGAACAATACCGCACCGCAGAATTGTCATATCACACGGCGGCACATGCAGTAGCATTAAACTTTAACCAAGCCGAGCCTAGATTTTATTCATTTAAATTTCGTCGTTTAAGAATTTTTTTTGTTCGAATTGTATTTGACCGATTTGGCCTCAGTGCGCCTTTTCCTGCTGTGACAGCAGCAGTCGGCAATGACTCGGCCGGAAAAAGATGAAGGCGAGATTGACGAGAGTTTAGCGGGCCCTGCTCATCTCGATCTCGCGAGGCGTTTCATTTTGTTCCGGCGTGAAGCTAAAAAGAGCCCCCCCCCACTCCTCTTGAGTTGCCAACAGATGTGATGAAAATAAAGGCAAAGGTGCAGCCCTGACATTGTCGTTCGACACCACCGCTGGAGGGAGCTTCAGAGAGACCGCTTCTCTACAGGGCATTTGGGATATTCTTCCACACTGCTTCCAGATGTATCGGAAAACAAAGAAGCCTTAAATTTCGATTTAAAGCTTTCGTGACTGCAGGGATTCATCTTCTTGGTTCTTTCGGTAAAGTCACGTAGAAGGGAAGTAATAAAATAATAAAAATAAAACATAATAAAATCAAATAATTCTCACGACGTTTCGGCTACAACGCAAGCAGCCATCTTCACCTGAAGACGGCTGCTTCTACGTGACTTTACCGAAAGAACCAAGAAAAAAGAAGCCTTACTGTCAATCCCCAGCATGGTTTAGCAGAGAGAGAGAGAGAGAGACGCTTAGATGCCTTTGTCTCAGTCTGCTCTACAATTAAGCATCACAATTTGTTTACAAAAGCAACGTGACTCGCTCAAGGCCACCTCCAGATTGAATAGCTGTCCGAGTTATAACATTCTGTTGCGTTCTCTAGTTGTGTCCTTAGAATGTTTGTGTTCCAGTTGTTTGGCTAACTTGACTCTTGTCTCGCTCATATCTTGTTTTGCATTAAGTAATTGCTCATCACGAATGCTAAGAATTCCTAACAACAACAATATGTACTCTTTGGTTTTTTCGGTAAAGTCACGTAGGTAAAAACAAAAATGAAAAAAAAATTAAAACTAAAATAAATCACAACGTTTTGGGCGCAACACAAGCGTCCGCTTTCAGGTGGGGACAACGTAGCGAAAGCACAACCACTTAAGTGTGCTTAAGAGACGGCTGTGACGAGGAATTATATAGTTGCGGGGGAAGGAGGGGGGGAGGCGGCATGGTGAGTGTGGGGGCGGGGTGTGGGCTGGGAGGTAACCTGGAGTTCAAACTGAAGCTTTGTGTTGCAGGGGGCGGAAGTAGATAAAAAAGCTAAGTTAAGCCGAGTGTGGGGGCGGGGTATGGGCTGGGAGGTAACGCATGGAGTTCAAACTGAAGCTTTGTGATGCAGGGGGCGGAAGTAGATAAGAAAGCTAAGTTAAGCCGATTAAATAATCCTTTGTTATGCTGCAGGGGGGGTAAATTGGAGATGTACAAGCTGAACTTGCACGCTCGAAACAACGTGTGGCAAAATTTTTCCAAGTGTTGGGAGTAGGCCGGGGTTGGAGTCAAATCTGACCACGTGACTCAGCGGTAGAGCGAGCGGCTCGCAATCGGAAGGTTGCGAGTTCAAATCCTGGTTGGGGGTTGACTCAACTCATCATCCCTCTAGGGGGAGGGGGTCGATAAAAGAAGTACCGCTTTGTGGGGAAGTCAATTGTGGTTGCCCCATGGATAGACCCATCCCTGGTATAGGAATGTGACATTTTCACCGCTGGCTCAGGGCTGTCACCGAGAGATGAGGGCATCCTCAATGTTCGAGCAGGAATGACTTTGACATTTTTTGAACGAACGCTACATGGCCACGTGGACATTAGCTGCTATGGCACAGAGTTAATATGCACATAACCAACGACACAGGACGTTTAACAGAAGCTGACATGAGTAGAGAGAAACACGGAAAGGTGATTTCTTGGAATTACGCTCCAACGCATAAGAAAGGAAAGACGCGGATTTGAGAGCCGTGCGTAAAAAGTTCGAGTCGTCACAATCGACGACGCAATTGGGCAGGGCATGTCGCCGGAGTCGACGATGGCCAACGGTCACCCCCCAGAGTGTGGAAACGCGCTCGAGGGGACGCCAACGGTGGAGATGGAGCGGTGGACTTAGCTCGTGCGCCGCTACTGGCTGGATCGTCACATGGGGTAGGCGCACGAGAAATCGTGACGACTTCCTCCAGCGGGTGGATCGATCGCGGCTGATAATGTTTCGTCATTTGTTGTTTGCAAGTGCTGCTGGGTAATGTGGACATGAGTGCGTTCCCGTGCAAACGTGCTGATTGCGGGTAATGTTGTTTGGGTGTTTTATGTGGACATGCAAGGTCGATGCAAAAAAAAAAACCAGGGCCTATGTGTAAAGCCGTAATGACATTTTAAACATTTCCTGCTCTAATATACTGCTAGCCACATGATTTGTAGGCCTTTTCAAGGATATTTCAATTAGGCAATTAGAAGGAACATGAATGGTTATGCACAATTATCATTGCTTAATGAGTTATTAATGTCTTGTGTGCTTCAGTGAATCACGCTTATGTGTTTGTGTGCATATTGTTATTGTTTGTATAGTCCCACAGTGCGGAAATCCCGGCAGGCTCATCAAACAGTTCTAAACGCTCATTTTTTAAGTGTAATATTCATATCACGAATTAAATTCTAACAGTGGTTATCCTATGACAACAACAACAATGCATGTTGAACTTCTTTTGCACCGTACGTAGCCAAGCGCGTTAATCGTAGGTGTGCGGGAAGGACAACGCACCGAACACAAAACGCAGTTCTAATATAGATGATTTAAAAGTGCATAGCTTCCTAATATCGGAATGAAGAGAACGTTCCAGACGGCCGCGAAAGGGCATCTGCAAAGTGCGCGATGCGGTGGCCGTCTTCGTTCGATGGCCGGCCAAAAGCCGCCGCTGCGAGAATGAAACCATAGGAGTGTGGGACGTCTAGTGGCTTGAGTGGTGGGCAGGTGAACCAAACAAAGATGCAGCCATTATGTACGTGGCTCAGGCTGTGACAATTTATCTATTAAGTCGATCAATGCAATGAAAATTGCAACCGGCTACTTTCTTTGTTGTCAATTCCTCGGGGCCCCCTTTCAAAATTGGCGGCCGTCCTCCACATGCTCCCCTACCGAAGGCAGGAAACCCCCCACGTCCCAGCGATAAGCGGCTGATGAAGCTGGTGATGTGATCACCAAGCCCCCGCCCGTCACCTGCCATCCACCGTCACTACCTGCAACGGAGGCGACACATTTTTAAATCCTTTATATTAAGTTCACTTGCTTGCTTGCGCGCTTACGACCGTGCAAATCTTTCGGTCGTTTTTTAACCCACTTCCCGTGATCCAATCGAGCTGACATTTTGCACACAGACTCGTTGTGCGTGACAATTTATTTTCTTGAAAATTTTTTCCCCAAAATTTTCCACTTGTTAGGATTTTTTTTTCATATTTTATTTAAAATACCAATGTGATAAAAATGAAACTCTTACTCAAGAAAAACAGAAATGAATAATAAAATAAAACCGATGCCACTCGTTGTGCGTGACAATTTATTTTCGTGAACATTTTTTCCCTAAATTTTCAAATTTTACACCTAAATTTTTTTTCATATTTAATTACCAATTGCTTAATGGTGGCAGGCAATCATCTGACCCATAGGTGGCAGCCATCTCAAGCCAGAGGACGAGAGGACTCTAGCCGCCCGTTTCAAAGACCAATGTGGGCTGGCACGCATATAAAGGATTTATAGTGAAAAACTTTGTTTATACGAGTTAATTTTTACCCCGACTATATTCGCGTTGTCCGATGAGTCATGTAATGCACAAAAACGATCATCGGTAGAGGGAACAATTAATTGCATAATTGAATAGGCCAGCTCCATGTGTGACGCAACTGCCTGCACGAGCAGCAAGACACCTGTAGAAGTCAGTACAGCAAGTAGGTTGCCGACCTATCAGCACGGGGTGCCTGTGCGTTTCCCAGTATGGGTGATGTTACCGTGTGGAATTTACCCAATTAGAAAATTTTAGAGTAATTTTTAAAAAATTGTCAAATTTGAACCGTGACACCGGCACACGTAGCCCTACTCTTTAAAAAAAATAATATTACGAGATTTTTATAAAGTACACCGTGAAGCAGACGACGCGTAGGGATCTTGTGGTCAATACACCGCGCAGCATTAACCAGGGCGGCCGCTGGCGCTCGAACCGCAATCCTCGGTGAGCCTCTACCACTCGAGCGAGTGTGAGGATGACCCAAGACGGCGGCCCATCTCTGCTGGCAGCCCTGAGCTAGCGTTGAGCATTCCACACGATCATGGCGGGTGACATTCCCTCCGTACCACTGCTGAGCTCCCGCAAAGCGGTGCTCGTTTGTAACAACGCCCAGAGAGATCGTAGACTGAGCCGTACCCCTATCTGGGATTCTAAGTCAGAGCATTTCGGTTGCGGGCAATATCCTCATTGCCAATGCCACCGAGGCGCAACAAATAGTCCACACGATGGGCATGTCCGCTCGCTAGGATCTCTGCAAGGGAAAGGCAAATATATTTGTTGGCCTCGTCGTCCTCAAAGCCTCTCCGGATCCCTCGTCAACTCTGAGAGGCGAGAGAGAACCTGTCAGTTTGCTCCATTGGTGAGCAGCCACTCTGCAACAGTGAAATAATTTATTCTCTCCCTCTCCCTCTCTCGGACCTTTGCGGCACTTGCTCAGAGATAAACAAACCCTGACCGCGTGCCTGGACCAAGGCTGGACGGTGCGGAAACCAAACCATCCCTGAGGCTGCTCGTTTGGCATGGAGCAGACCGGTAATTATTTTTCAGTGAGGATAAAAAATAAATGGCACTTTCAAATTCTTTTCAAAAATTGACACACGCATAGAATGCCAACTTTCATCCGTTTCTTAATCCGTTCATTTATTTGTCTGTGTGTGTGTCTCTCTGTGTGCATGCAATGCCTCTCAGTTGCTGTCTGTCTCACTTTAATCCTCACGTAATCTATATTTCTGGGCATGGCGGTGAGATTACATTAATTGACAATTGATTAGGGGTGAACGCAGCTCATAATTCCTCTGGGGTCGATAAAATAAGTACCAGTAAGTGTTAAGTCAACAGCGATCATCCCTTGGCAGAGACTGGGTTCCCTCAAACAGCGGAGTAGCTGTTGATTTTTTTTCGATTTAAAGCTTTCGTGACTGCAGGGATTCATCTTCTTGGTTCTTTCTAGCTGTCGAGTGTGCAGGCGGTGAAACTGCGCCAAGACCCGAGGCTCGGTGGGACACAGGTGCTGGGCTATGAAGAGGGGGGACATTGGACAGGGCCACCCATTTAAACTATAACACTAATTGAGAATAGCTTTCCCCTTTTTTCTGGCAACAAAACAGGTGTTAAGATGTTAAAACACAAAACTGAAACCTTTTACAAGGAATCATGTGTGCATTAACCACAATGCTTGTGGTCAGAATGCAAACCCAAAACATACTCTGATAATATATACATTGTCTTTGAAACTGATTGGTCCACACCAGAGATATCTTTCTTTTGAGCCTAGTTGCCAAAAGGCATCCTCTGGTCTAACACTGGTACTGGCAAAGGAGGTCCCATGATATAAAACAAAATTTTACTTGTTATTTTACCAGCTAAGGCCCATTAAGGTATGCAGCCCAATTTCAGAAGCAACCTGGCCACAAATCATAGCTCAACGAAGTGGCTTACCACGTGGGATATGTACAGCAGCCAAAACACAATCTAAACGCGTGATGTTGTGGAGGGAACGTGCAGAAGACCCGGAGAAAAAAGTCCACACGACCACGGGGGGAGAGAGACATGCAAATTCCAAATATACAGCAGCAGGCGTCAGGGTCGGGATCGGACCCAGGGCCTCCTGCATACCAGGCGAGGGAGTTAACATCTCCTAGCCACTGGGACCCATACCAACCACACTCTGCCACTTTCCAATTCCTGCTTCGTGCAACCGAGATGAACGTGGAGCAGTGGAGCATTGAAGGGCGGGCAATGGGGGTGATGTCCCCCTACACTCTACCTATCACTTTGAGACCCCCCAAAATTGGTAATGTATTGATATTTACTGGAAGATATTCTATTAGTTTTTTTTTATTAATGTCGGGCCCGGTTAATATTGTTTACATTTCGGGACCCCCACCCCCCATCGCCATGGGAAGCATCTAGTTCTTACAAACTGCTGTGTATGATGAAATATTCAGGAAAGCGCCTCGTATCGTTAGCTCACGCAGGCTCAGCAGGTTTTGGGCCTGCTTAGCACAAGGATGGGTGACCTCCATGCACCCTACTGGTGGATCTACGTGTTAGACAGCAGAGGGCAGTGCCACGAATTCCACTGTTGTATTGTAGTGCACTTCTGAAGCTCCCTTGTCTACGCTCCCTACCTTCACCAAGCCGCACTGACCAGCATGGTGAAGTATGATCAAACAACCCATACGACTCTCACAGCAGTGGCTTAGCCCCCCATCTAGCAGTGGACCGACAGAAAGGGCCCTACAAGTAGGTGTACAAACTCCGATGTACTCCCGATCTATCCAGCAAAACAGATGTAGCTGCAAAAAAAAAAGAAACGAAATAGGCCGAGGCATCGTTTCAATCACGACATTCCGGAAGCGAAGAGGAAATAAATAAAATATTCCCGGCGCCTTTGTCTCTCCAGATAATGCATGACTTCAGCGCTGTGTATTTTTTCTATTTTGGTTCATATTCCTCTCGACATTTGGGAGAAGGTCACGCGTGCGCGCGAGAACGTGGCGCAATTAACGGGCTGCGATTCCAGGGGCGTGCGCATTTAAACGCAACAGGCACTTAAAGCTCAGCCAGCCCCCGTGCCATTACACAGAGTACTTAAACTGCGTAGGATGTTGAAATTGCTTTACATTTTGTTGTTATTGTTTTACCTCGAGTCCATCCGTTTGGACCACATGGGCAAGGCAGACGCGTCCGTCAAAGGGACGTTGGACCACATGGGCAAGGCTGGCGATGGAACGCCAGTCAAAGGAGGGAAACACTCAAGAGGACGACCGCCAAGGAGATACAAAGTCAACAAGGGGATGAGTCAAGCATTTTTGTTGTTTGACCACACCCCATCAGCACCACGGCCTTCTGGCAGTGGGTAATTCCAGCAGTGTCGGTTCAACACGAGGACACTCTGGACTGGTTTTGACCGTCGGGATCTCATCGGCAGTCAGGCTTGCTTGAAGCAATGCTGGTGAGCTGCGAGATAGGCGCAAACTATACAATGTGTAAGACAAACTAATTACAACCCCTAAGGCAAACGGTATGGAGAATATAAATAACAAAGTGTTACAAGTAGACAATGCCCCCTCCTTCACACTTCTGCAACCCTGCAATTTTTATACATTTTTAATACATCCCATCAGCCACACTGAATCTCAAAACCGGTCCAGAGACTGATTGTGTGGAACCAACGCTGCTGAACTTATTCAGCCCCAGAAGGATTTGCGGCTCATGAGACGAGTCAAATATTTTTGGAATTTTCTTATAGGCATGGGTAGCAGGCGGTGTTGTCTGCTTATTGCTTGTTTTTAAATTTATATTTTCGACAATGAAGCCAATATATAGTTTGTGTTACGTACTAATGAGCTGCAGAGCTGGAGTGATAAAATCAGCTGATGTGCAAGCGTGAGATGGATTGTGGCATCACGTGACTATGGGGAGACTTCCATCCAGCAGTGGATACATCATGGTTGACGACGATGATGATCATTGGAACCTCATTTGCCAGTAAAAAATATGATGATTGGTTTTTTACCCTTCTATCTGGCAACAAAACGGACACCTTTTTTTACAAGGAGTCATGTTTGCATAGACCACAATATCTGCAGCCATAATGCAAACAAAAAACATAACTCTGATAATATATGCACTGTCCTTGAAGTTGATTGGCCCACACCCGAGACAGCTTTCCTTAGAGTCGAGTCCCACATGGGTTGGACCAGATGACGCCAAAAGGCGCACAACTCAAACACAATGCACCATCAGAGTCTGAGAGCTCGGGGTAAGCATTTACACCATTGGAACCTCATTTGCCAGTAAAAATATGATAAAAAAGGTGTCAGTTTTGTTGCCAGATAGAAGGGTAAAAAAACAATTATCACGACGATGATGATGATCACGATGATGATTACACTGCAACTACTACGGCTTGAAGAGTAACACATCTAAACAGTCTGAACTTTCGTATCTTTGTGGCATCAAAACACAAACTCAAAATAACTCTCTTGGGAGATAGTGGCAGGATGACTTAACCAGGGAATTGGCAGAACAGGCGATCTGAAGTCCCGTGAAAAAAAGAAGAACACCGTCTTTAAAAATGCATGAATGAGCCACACGTAACTTGGCACATTGATGTACCTTGTTTCAGCCACCAGTGCAGTGCACAACTGTCAGAGTTCCCACAACATTTTTACGGCCGCGGTTAATTTCAAACTCTGGAGCTTGTTGGCACATTAATCACTGCCAGTACGACCACTACATCTCTCACCTCTGCAAACGTACCCATCCGATTTGTTTTTTTTATCAACAGACGAATGCAAAAATGTTCCCCTTTCCAAATCATATCTATTTAAGATCACTACATCTCTCACCTCTGCAAACGTACCCATCCGATTTGGTTTTTTTTATCAACAGAAGAATGGAAAAATGTTCCCCTTTCCAAATCATATCTATTTAAGACCACTATATCTCTCACCTCTGCAAACGCTCCCATCCGATTTGTTTTTAAATCCTTTATATTAAGTTCACTTGCTTGCTTGCTTGCGTGCTTACGACAGTGCAAATCTTTCGGTCGTTTTTTTAACCCACTTCCCGTGATCCAATCGAGCTGACATTTTGCACACAGACTCGTTGTGCGTGACAATTTATTTTCTTGAAAATTTTTTCCCCAAAATTTTCCACTTTTTTGGATTTTTTTTCATATTTTATTTCAAATACCAATGTAATAAAAATAAAACTCTTACTCAAGAAAAACAGAAATGAATAATAAAATAAAACCGATGCCACGCATATAAAGGATTTATAGTGAAAAACTTTGTTTTTACTGGTTAATTTTTTTTATATCAACAGAAGAATGGAAAAATGTTCCCCCTTCCAAATAATATCTATTTAACGCCTCTGGTATATCTTTGAGGACACATTGTTTTCTGCAGGTGAGCTTCCCGCCCGTGAGTGCGTTTATATCGGCTTCTGCTGTGCAGTTCACTCTCACTAATATTGATTCATCAGTCGTATGGTTAAGGAGTTCGTTACACACACACGCTCCCGAAAGAGAAAGAGGCACCTCAAGCTGGTGGCCTCGATAACCCCCAGGAGCAAGCCGGCCTATTTGGCACCCTGTGCGTACAGACAAGTCAGAGCGTCTTAGTACTGGTAGGAACCAACTGATTCCACCAGCCCACAGGGGATTATTGTGTCCGTCCGTCCGTCGTGCATCCGAAAATGGGAGGGGTGGAGTGGGGTAGGGTGGAGAGGGGAGGGTGAGGAGGGGCTGGGTGGGGAGGGTGGGGCTGGGTGGGGGGTGGGAGGGGTGGGGCTGGGTGGGGAGGGGCTGGTCACCCCGTGGTGCCCTTATAAAACTCAACGTTTAACCTACTCACGCCGGATTGTGCCCGCCCTCACAGTCGGCCATATTTGCGGAATACACCACGCCGCCGTTGACCCTGGCCATTGACCGAGCAACGCAACGTTCCTACCAGCTCCCTCCGCAGGAATGTCTTGTTAATGCGAGTGCTATGCGGTGCTCATTCGTGACGTCACAAGGCACACAACAGAGTTTGGAATACTCTTGTTACGTCTGGAGTGGAGCGCACGTAGTTTATCCATGTAATTTAACGTGAAGCAGTCAGGGTGACTGATGATTCATCATTCACTGATTCAATCCAGTCACTTACTGGCTGGCACTCGCCTGGTTATCACTCCTCTAGTGAACTTCACTTATTTATTCCTCCACCCACGTTGATGAGTCGATCCACCAGACTGACTGTTTCATCTCATCCACCACGTGTTCAACCGCCACTACCAGCACCACCACACTACAGGCCACAACAACATACTCACTCACTCAACCACACACTCACTCAATCACCTGCTCACTCATTAATCCACTCACCCACCCACGCACTCACCCAATAATCCACTCACCACACTTCAGGTCACAACAACACACTCACTCACACAGTCAACCACTCATCCACTCACCACACTGCAGGCGACAACAACACACTCACTCACCCACCCACCCACACACTCACCCACTCATCCACTCACCACACTTTAGGCCACAACAACACATTCACACACTCACACACTCACCTACTGGTACAATGATCACACTTGAAGCCGCAACAACACACTCACTCACACACTCACCCGCTCACTCACTCAGCCACACACTCACCCGCTCACTCACTCAACCACACACTCACTCAATCACCTGCTCACTCATTAATCCACTCACCCACCCACGCACTCACCCACTCATCCACTCACCACACTTTAGGCCACAACAACACATTCACACACTCACACACTCACCTACTGGTACAATGATCACACTTGAAGCCGCAACAACACACTCACTCACACACTCACCCGCTCACTCACTCAGCCACACACTCACCCGCTCACTCACTCAACCACACACTCACTCAATCACCTGCTCACTCATTAATCCACTCACCCACCCACGCACTCACCAACTCATCCACTCACCACACTTCAGGCCACAACAACACACTCATTCACACACTCACCCGCTCACTCACTCACCCACACACTCACTCAATCACCTGCTCACTCATTAATCCACTCACCCACCCACGCACTCACCAACTCATCCACTCACCACACTGCAGGCCACAACAACACACTCACTCACACACTCACCCGCTCACTCACTCACTCACCCGCTCACTCACTCACCCACACACTCACTCAATCACCTGCTCACTCATTAATCCACGCACTCAGCCACACACTCACCCACTCGTCCACTCACAATACCTCACTTCCAGCTGCGTTCTAATCACTGCTCCTCCACTTTAGAATTCTCTCTCGTCGTCTCTTTTCAAAGTTCTCGTGACATTGCTCAATGCGGGAAACGTGTTAACGTGTCTATTGTAATGGTAATATTGATGCTGCTGCTGTTGTTGTTGCTGCTGGCTACTGGATGACGCTTTGGGCATTTGGGCCTATTCTCAGAAACCGTGATAAACAAAGGCTAATGATTCGTAATCCTTGCGAGTTGATGATTTTAACATTATAGGGGCCACGGAAAATCCATGATTATTTTTCACGATTGTGATACGCGTTGTACCTTTAGTGCCTGCACACGAGGGCACATGCATCCCAGAGAGCAAATGTTATATTCGATGCTTGGAGAGTGAGCATAATAAACTCGGTGTTAATTGGCGAATCGATGCGTCACTGCATGCTTAGTGACCACCTATTGTGGCTGCCGCCAAACCACTGCGGGAAGTTCCACATTACCATGGCAGGGGCCAGTCCGAATTGAATAATGACTGGTGTGGATTTTGCAAAAAGTAACAGAATCCAGCACAACAGGGATGAAGTGGTGTGGTGGAGATGCGTTGACTTCAATTGGCTTAAGCCATCCTGACCTCCCCATCTCGCTGCAATGTGTATGGGCATTTTGTCAATCCACTGCTGGATGAAGGCCTCCCTACATTGTACCGTGCGGATCCTGAGGTTTATTTGACCATACTTCACCACCCAGGTCAGTGCGGGTTAGTGATGCCGGGCAGCATAGGCATGGGGGGGGGGGGGGGCATGGAGTAATGTACAACCTACCCACCATGCAGCTCCGTAGCTAAATAATAATAGAAATTTCTTATTTTATTTCTATTATTTCTATTATTATTATTAATTTTTTTTCCTACGTGACTTTACCGAAAAACCTAAGAGTATGAATCCTTGCAGTCACGAAAGCTTCACATCTAGAATCAGCTCCGTAGCCTCTAACACGTCGCTGTGCACGATGGTCGCCCATCCAAAGCGATATCCAAGCTCAACTCTGCTTAGGGGTCGTCCATAAATGACGTCACGCACCTAAGAGGGGGGGGGGGTCAGACATTTGTGACGATGTGTGACGAAGGGGGGGGGGGGGGGTTGAGACATGTGACGTCACATCAAAATGCGCGACTTTAAATAAATATAGACAACACGTTCTACTTAATTAAATATACTTTTTAATAAATGTGTTCTCCTACAACATCAAGAGTGCAGCGCCCCATTTAATACGCACTACAATGACAATAGTTTAAAGCGATTTGAAGCATGTTTAAATTTTTTTTTGGGGGGGGGGGGGCAGAGCTTTGTGACGTCATATTTGAGGTGGGGGGTCTGACTTTTGTGACGCCGTGTGACGAGGGGGGGGGGGGGTCAAAAAATCGTCTAAAATCGCGTGGCGTCATTTATGGACGGCCCCGAAGAGCCCTTCTTGCTCAAATGCTGCAGATGGCAGCAACGCTCCACGGATGGAAGCTGTGCGGCCGAGGACATCAACGGCCCTTTCAACAGCCTTCATTGCCACAACACAACCAAGAAGCCCACGCTACTACACAAGAAACAGTGGAAAAACACCACCAACAGCTCTCCACTGATAAGAGACATCGGTCGAAATGTCGACCCGACGGGAAACAGCGTCGCTTGAACGGCTGGTGGCCCCATAGACGAGTCCGCCGATGAAGTGGAAGTGAAGGGAACGTCGTTAGGAGATGGAGCGATTAAATCGGTTCTGGTGCACGGAATTCCGCGCCGCAGGACTGTGAGCTACGGTGGAAACGGATCATGGAAGGGTCTTCGTCCAGCAGTGGATTGAGCAGGGTGGTCGGCGCACGTGATGAAATGTGTTCGAGTCCACTGGTACATATTTACAGATTTGTCGAACTGTCAATCGGATTACTCAAGGCAGGCACCGGTAGCGCGTTATGTAATGTGCACTGGTTGAATACCGGACCTTTATCAGAGTAAGCAACCACAAATGTATAGTTATTGGATTACATTAAATGTAGGATAGGGATCTTTTTTATAGTGTTACATTGCTTCAAAAACCCCGAGTAATGAGTCATCAGGTGGATTACTTTCTAAATGTAATCAACCGAACACTCTGATGGTGCCAGTTTGCACGGCTACACAGAAATTACATGGTAGAAGTCTTCATGCAAGAACCCAGCAAACTTGTATTCACCATTATCAGCCATGGTCAATCCACTGCTGGATGAAGCCCCCCCCCAAGCTGCCTACAGAACTCGTGAACTCGTGACGTAACGATCCATCGAGCACCACACACATCAGCCGATTTCATCGCTCCATCTCCTCGGTGGGAATCCTCTGGGGCTCATCCCAAATCCTTAACCTGCCTCTCCGTTATTATTATTTTTGGACCGTCCGTCACCATAATGTATTGCCTCAAACATCTTAATATATAGAGGACTGCAGAGCCGGGGAAACTGTTGGTAATTCCGTCTCATCGCATTGCCACCCACCAGCTTGTCTGTGGCTCCTCAGCGAGTGTGAGATCTCATGTGCGCGTACGACGCTATTTAAAGCTAAACATTATTATTATTAAAACTTAATTTATTGCTTTCATGACTGCAGGAATTACTCTTTGGTTTATTCGGTAAAGTCACGTATTATTATTGCTACGTGCATGTAGACCAGCACCTAAAACAAAAATCCCCATCAGAATCAGATGCAAGTAAATATACAAATACCATGATATTTCTTGTCCCAACAAAACGACTATGTAGTTTGACTTACAACACGATGTTTCTTCTTCTAATTAACAGCACTTGTTGTTGTAGTACGTGTTTTGTCTAATTTTACAATTGCTTCAAATGTAAAATGGAGGGCGCACTCGAATGTAATTAATTCGTCTGTGCGCTGCGTTATTCAATGTGCCACAGTGCGCACGACGGCGAGGTGAGTGGAGACGTTTTAAATTCACCACTCTGACAAGCTCGGAGCGTCTCGTGTAAAGAGGTGTACGAGGGTGCAGTCCCAGCAACATTCCTCCTCGTGCCACTGCTGGTGGAGGTTGGGGCCTCTTGAGAAGTAGTTTGGCCTCGTCAGACGTCTCACAGGAGGTGGGAGAGTAAACTACGAACTATTAAACCCATTTTTGTGAACCAGGTAAATCCTACTGAGCTATATATAATCTTTTTCAGATGCGATCTGGTCACAAGTGAGAGCCTAATGAGGTGGCTTATTGCGTGGAAAATTGATAGCAGCCAAATACTCTGAACTCACGTTGATGCGCCGTTGATTCTAAATATGGAGGGAAAACCCGCAAGACCCGGAGGAAAATCCATGCGACATCGCAAACTTCAAATATACAGCAGCAGGCGTCAGGGTCGGGATCGAACCCACGACCTCCTGTATACCAGGCGAGGGGGATAACATATCCTAGCCACCGTGATGATGATGGTGAGAGAGAGACACGCAAACTCCAAATATACAGCAGCAGGCGTCAGGGTCGGGAACGAACCCACGACCTCCTGTGTAGACCAGGCGAGGTAGATAACATCTCCTAGCCACCGTGATGAGAGAGAGAGAGACACGCAAACGTCAAATATACAGCAGGCGTCAGGGTCGGGATCGAACCCACGACCTCCTGTATACCAGGCGAGGGGGGTGACATCTCGCCACGGTGGTGCCCAAACCTCGCATTACCCCACCGCATGCCACCTAACACATTGACTGACCGTGGCGAATCCATTTACACCGCTTTATGTATGTGTGTTGAACTTCTTTCGCGCCGTACGTAGCCGACCGTGCGAATCGGAGGGTGCGAGAGTAAGTACACCGGCGGGCGGTTGTGGTGGTGGTGGAGGGGGAGGGGTGGGGGAGATGGTGGCAGATTTAAGAAATTTGCACCGTGTTCTTTGGGTCTTTCTGTAAAGTCACGTAGAGAGGTTGCAAAGAAAATAACAAAAAACAACAAAAAACGACGACGTTTCGATCACAACACAAGCTGATCGTCATCAGGAGGATAACGATCGCTTGTGTTGTGATCGTGACTTTACCGAAAGACCCAAAGAATATGAATTCCTGCAGTTTGCGAAAGCTTCAGGTCAAGATTTGCACCGTTGTTTCAACTCCAGCGCCGCGAGGTCGCATTGAACCGGTGTCCTGACCGTGCCACCACGGCAACTGCCCGATGTCTCGTCGAGACCCACGAATTATGAGATCAACGACGGGCTTCGTATGCCAGGGCAGAGGCACCCGACAAAAATGTGGCGCATCGGAAGAAAACAAATTCCGATTCTTCGCCTCCCGTGACATTTGAAACATAGAGTTCAAAGTCGCGCGTCGTCAGCGCACTATTTTTATTCGAACCACAAATTAAATGCGGTGCATTTTTTGATTCACGCCTAACACGACTTGCATGCCATTTCAAAGATAATTCGTTTCGCTTTCACAATCGGCACGTCTCACTATCTTTCAAAGGTGGGGGAGGCGTGGAGGCGGGCACGCAGATAAAGCGGAGGCCCTCCGCGCATTGAACAATTTGCCGGAGAAATATGGTTTTAAAATAAAAAAAAACGCATTAACATCGTCGAATTCGCCGCGCCGTTTGAGAATAAAAATAAAAATCTGTAGTGTACCTTTCCAGGGGTGTGAGCTGCGGGTTTAAATGGTTGAGAACATGCTCATCGCACGTTACCAACAGAGCCCCTGTCTCCTCCCACGCCCCAACAGACGCATCGAGCCTGCCGTCAACTCTCCAACGCAAACACCCGCCGCTTCGAACGCAGTCACTCGCACCTGTGTGTGTGTACGTGTGTGTGTGTACGTGTGTGTACGTGTGTGTGTGTACGTGTGTATGTACGTATGTGTGTATGTGTGCATGTATGTATGTGTGTTTATGTACGTGTGTATGTACGTACGTGTGTACGTGTGCATGTATGTGTGTATTTATGTGTATGTGTGTATGTATGTGTATGTGCTCAGTCCGGCAAAACAACCTCCTACCTCCTCGCGGTGCCGGACGGGCAACACTGTCGTGGGCAGTGCTGTGGGGGGAGGGCCAATGCCCATTGGCCTCTCCCCTCATGGCGTCTGTGTCCACCACAGTGGCTAAACGGGGGCTCTGGACGGGTGCGAGGGGCTGGTAACCCCTCCACCTTCAATTAACCACCAGTAAACTACAAACTAAACATAAACCGGTAACTAATAAGCTTGTGCCGGAGGCCCCGGGGGGTCAGGCTTTTATGACGTCTCCTGGCCAAACCCCATTTGGCGGAGCCAGGAGATTGGATTTTCACCCTCGGGGCTCCTCCAGAAACAACAAAAAACCATTGCGGATGGCCACGTGGAATGTTCGAACACTCACTGCGGAGGAGAGGCTGCCACTCCTCTGTCGGGAGCTGGACCGGTACCGCCTGGATCTCTGTGGCATTCAGGAGGTCCGGTGGACCGGTTCTGGCTCCTGCCACCATGAGGGGTGGACAGTCCTCTACTCGGGGCAGGAGACTGCCAAACAACAGGGTGTGGCTCTTCTTCTGAACAAAAGAATGAAGGGGGCGTGGGAGCGTGGCGGTGAGGTGTGGGAAGCTGTAAGCCCCAGGATACTTTGGGCTCGCCTTCCCATCAACCAGAGGCGAGGAGTGGTGGTCGTGGTTACTTATGCCCCCACCGAAGACGAACATCCGTGGAGGGATGCAAGCAAAGCCGATGAGTCAGACGCTTTCTATGACCTCCTGTCACAGGTGCTGGCTAAAGTGGCCACTCGGGACAGAGTCATCTTGTTGGGTGACTTCAATGCCCGAGTTGGTCATGATGCTGACACCTGGTCTGGAGTGATTGGAAGGCATGGGCCAGATCAGCTCAATAATAACGGTAGGAGGCTGCTAGATTTTTGTGCAGCCCATGGGCTTGTAATTACCAACACGCTCTTCCGGCATCGGCGCATCCACACAACATCATGGATACATGCCGGGTCCAAGCAAGAACATCTGCTGGACTACATAGTGACGGACCAGCGAATGCGAGCCCATGTCCTTGACACCAGGACCTACCGTGGAGCTGATCTGCCCTCTGACCATCGACTAGTCATCTGTAAGATGCGCCTACCTTTCTTCCACTCCGGTGGTGGGTGTACACCCAGGATCCCATTCCAACCAAAAGTGGCCTGGTCTCAGTTAGCTGATGAAAGTTGCAAGCGAGAATTTCATCATCGCTTGCAGCTGGGGTTGGCATCGTCCCCCACTCCACCTGATGTCGAGGGTAAATGGGCGAGGTTTAAGACTGTGACTCATGCAGCTGCAATGGCTGCTTTGGGTACGCGGTCCAGACCTCCCCAGAAACCCTGGCTGACAGAGGAGGTGTTCAGGTTAATTGAGAAAAAGCGACAGGCCCACTCTCATCGCCTACAGCATCCCACGTCAGAGAATGAGGAGGTTTACCGCAGCCTTCGCTCGGAAGTTCGGAGAGCCGTAAGGCGCTGTAAGGATGGGTGGTGGTCGCGGGTTGCTGAGGAGATGGAGTCTGCCTCAGTGGCCCGTGATCACAAATCACTATTTAACTCCATCAAAAAAGTAACCTGCAGCGCCACACCTATTACCATCATTAGAGGAAAAAACGGTGATCCAATCTCCGACCCCCAGGAACAGGTTTGCAGATTTGCTGAGCATTTCTGTGAGGTCCTGGGGGAGGGAAATTCTCTCAGCCAGGAAAACATCATGGCACAAAATGGTGATAACCCTGCTGAGGCTGCGGTGCCTCAAATATTGGAAGAGGTCACCCCCTGTGAGTGGCTGGCTGAGGTGCCAGCTGTTGAGGAAGTACTGAGGGCAATCCGGAGTCTGAGACCAGGGAAGGCACCGGGCAGAGATGATCTCCCAAGCGAAATGCTGAGGGAGGGTGGCGTTTGTGCACAGACTGCCCTATATGACATCATAACAACAGTCTGGACCACTGGACGGATTCCGCAGGACTGGAAGGATGCCCTGGTGGTCCCCCTCTTTAAGAAGGGGGACCGTACCGACTGTAACAACTACAGGGGCATCTCACTCCTCAGTGTGCCGGGTAAGGTCCTGGCAAGGATTATTCAACATCGCCTTGCTAGGCACGCTGAGGAGAGGCTTGCGGAGCCCCAATGCGGTTTCAGGAAAGGGCGGTCCTGCACAGATGCCATATTTTCTGTCCGTCTGCTACAGCAGAGGTGTAGGGAATTCCAAAAAGACCTACATCTCTGCTTTATTGACCTGGTCAAGGCCTATGATACCATCAGTAGGACTGGGCTCTGGGTTGTTCTTCGTGCTTTCGGAGTCCCTGACCCTCTGCTCACGATCATTAAAGACCTTCATGATGGTGAGCGGGCCCGGGTAAAACTACGTGGCCGGGAGTCGGAGCCTTTCCCTGTACACCTTGGGGTGCGACAGGGATGTCCTCTGGCTCCCACATTATTTAACATCTATTTTGACCGCGTAGTTCGTGAAGCCTTCAATAGCTGTACCGGGGGAATTTCCATTTGGTACAGATATAATGGGAGGCTGATCGACGCCCGGGTGCGATCAAGGGATGGCTCCCTATTGGTCAACCACGTTATGTATGCCGATGATTTGGTAATAGCTGCTGCTGAGACTGGAGCGTGCCACTAAGAGGTGGGGCCTTACCATCAGCCCCACCAAAACTAAGCACCTGCCTGGGTATTTTGTACCATCGGACACTCCACCCCCACAACTCCCAATTGGTGATGGGGCAGTTGTGGAGAGAGTGGAGAGTTTCCCATACCTGGGCAGTGTGCTTATGACCGGCTCCAGTCTATCAGCAGAGGTCTCACTCCGAATCAGTCGAGCGGCAATATCTTTTCATCGGTTGCGTAACGCTGTGTGGGAGCTACCTGGTCTGTCGCTCCGCACGAAGCTTCAGGTCTTCTCGGCCACGGTCATTCCCTCCCTTCTCTACGCTTGCGAGACGTGGACCCCCCTGGTGGAGCATCTTCGCCGGTTGGAAACATTTAGGCTGGCCTGCCTACGATCCATCCTGGGTTTAACCAGGCTGGATTGTGTGAGGAGCTCACAAATCCTTGAAAGATCTGGGCAAAGTCCCATCAGTGAGCTCCTCCGGCAGGCAAGGCTGCGTTGGCTGGGTCATGTAGCCCGCATGCCCAGCCACCGCATGCCTAAACAGCTTTTGTTCGGCCGGATCGAGGGGGCTAGACGGGCGCGGCACGGGCTGGAGAAGAGATGGAGTGATGTGGTACAGGAGGACGTGGAGCTGAGTGGACTTGCCGATGACTGGTACCAGCGGTGTCAAGATCGGCCTCAGTGGAGGAGGCTCGTGAAGGACGCTACTGGGCAGTTGGAGGCAGTCGCCCTCCAACAACAACGGAGGGCGGAGGAGCGACGCTCACAACAACGAGCGGAGCGCCGGGTGGATAAAGCACAGCAAGTTGGCACAGTAGGGGGCACAGGTGGTGCATCAGCCAGTCATCTCGGTCATCTCGGTCAGTCGACCCGTGGCACCTGCTGGGTCTGCCCCGTGACCTCCTGCCAGCGGGCTTTCGACACTTCACGTGGCCTCAAGGTGCACTTGGCCTGGCACAAGCATCGTGGTGACGTCACCGCCACTTAGTGGCGAATGGCGGTTGTTGTTGTTGTTGTTGTGTGTATGTATGTGTGTGTGTATGTATGTGTGTATGTATTTGTGTATGAGTGTATGTGTGTGTATGTATGTGTGTATGTACGTGTGTATGTATGTGTGTATGTATGTATGTTTATGTATGTGTGTATGTGTGTATGTATGTGTATGTATGTGTGTATGTATTTGTGTATGAGTGTATGTGTGTGTGTATGTATGTGTGTATGTATGTGTGTATGTGTGTGTGTGTGTATGTTGAGTTTCTTTCGCACCGCATGGAGCCAATCGTGCTAATTGGAGGTGCGGGGGAAGGACAACAAACTAAACACAAAAAAGCCGTTCTCAAGAAATGAGTTTTAAATCTAGATAATTTAAAAGTGACATTGCTCCAGTGGCTTCCTAATATCGGAAGGAAGAGCGTTCCAGACGGCCGCAGAAGCGCGCATCTGAAAGCGCGCGATGCGGTGACCGCCTTTGTCCGATGGCTTAGCTAAAAGCCACTGCAGTGCCTATTGCGAGGCGCGCAACAATTATAATACTCATCATTAATTTAATTTTTTTTACCTACGTGACTTTACCGAAAAAAACATAAGAACATGAATACTCATCGTGAGCCGTCGTTCGGAGGATGTATGAGTCCCAAAATAAATCATCATAAAATATCTTTCCTTCATACTCTGTGTATCTGTATCTCAACATACGAAATGTGATTTTTTTAACATAGAGTATCAACATCAGCCACAATGAACGTGGAAACTGCACAATCAAGAAGAGGATCATCTTTAACACGTAGCAGGCTTTCGCGACCAATATTATTAATAATCAACGTTTTTGGGTTAGATCGCGTTATTTATAAATGTGTCGTAACCCTCCACCACTCGACACGGCCAATCAGCAAAAGAAAGTGTCACGTTGACAAAAGACAAATAGTTCACTGCTTTAGCCCACCGGTGTGTTGAAGCGTGAAGCCACAACATTTACAATTTTTGAGTTGTACGACGTTTCGCTGGTAATTGCATCCAGCATCATCGGGCAATTCGCCAGAATGGTGAGGCTCTGCTCTTGCTTATGAAGAGGATAATCGCCAATGAGATGCGAAATAAATTAGCGAGACAATGCGATTTCTTCACGTATTTGCCCGTCCACGTGAAAAAGATAAAATTATTTTTATATATTTATTTACACTTCCTGGCAACCACAACGCCTTCTCGGAGTGCATAACTTCAGCAGCCTTGGTTCAAGACAAGCCCAACTCTGAACCGGTTTTGACATACTGTGTCTGATGAGCATTGAGTCAGGCTTGCACCAACGTTGGCGGACTGCAACGTGTCACACAAACTTCTCACTTTTAAGACATGGGTCCCGTGCTTGCCTATTACAGCGTGGAATCACGGATGCCTATGCTCCCACTGGGCTGTGCCCGTCAGACCTTGATTGACAGTGCTGCATCACTGCCTTTCAACACGTAGGCTTTCGCGACCAATATCATACATAATAGAAAATAGAAAATACGCGATCTAACGCTAAAAAAGCCTCTATTATGGATGAGTAGCTACTTCCGACGAGTTAAACAGTGTTGGTCCCTGCCAGGGGAATGTGGAATTTACATCATTGGCTGAGGGCAATTTTCTTGTTTCCCTGCTGCGTTGTGGTCAGATGGCATTAGAGCAAGGGATTACTGAATCCATCCGCACGGCGCTTGCAGTCTTACCCACTCGCATGCATGAGTTTTCTCTGAGTTCATGGAATTGATTCTAGATTTGAAGCTTTCGTGACTGCAAGGATTCATATGCTTAGGTTTTTTCGGTAAAGTCACGTATGTAAAAAATTTTAATTAATAAAATTATTTTATTTTATTTTTATTTTACTTTTATTAAATTAAAATTTTGACCTTCATGGAATTGGCCAAATTTCGCATTGTGAACGTCTCGCGACCCATTGAGTCCCTGGGTAAATGAGGGAATTATTATTATTGTATAGAGGTTGCCCCTTCGATCTAATCTCCTGGTGTGATAGTTTAAAGAGGTTCTTAAAATCCCTCGCGCTGTGCAAATGGGCACACGGGAGTTAGTCGATCGGGAGGTTTCGTGTGGTGGGGGTAGAGTGTGGGTACTCGCATGTCCTCCGAGAAGTCTGGAAGAGTAGGCCAAATACACTTTAAAGGGTCTCTAGAATTCCCCGCATTGAAGGCCCTTCCGCCAGCAGTGGAGTGAGCAAGCAATTGCAGGACTGAACCTTTGCCTTTTCTTGTCCTTTGTATTATTTGTTGGAGTTGCGGAGATGCTTTGATTTGGCTTCAACTCGGTTTCAGCGTCATTTTTGCCTTCAATTTGTGACAACATTGTACAAAGGCAACGTTTTTCATTTTTGTTTGTTTTCTTAATCTATCTCTTCTGTTTTTGTTCTCACTTTAATGCTACGCAGTGATAATGACGAGATAACAACGATAATATCGCAGTCAGTGATTTTTTTTATATGATGCATTATCCTGAAAAAATGATCACCATTGTGACAATGACGATGATGATGATGATGGGACCAACGTTCGAGAGCAACACGATCGCAATGGGGAAGATGTTGATTATGATTGATGCTGAAACTAATATCAGTGTTTATTTCATCAGATTCGAGCGGCCCAAATTAGATTTTTTTCCGGTGATATATGTTCCAAGTAAGCAGATTTGACTGCTCCGCTAATACTAGGACAGAGCGACCTTATTATATAAGGCAGGAATTAAATGACCCAGAAAAAAATGCACGTCGCTCTGCATTGTAGGTGATGACATTACATCATCGTCGTGATCAATAATATTTCAATATTCAGGAGTGTAATCTCTCATCTTTATTTCCCCTGTTGTAAAACTTAATGCTATAACTGCTACGAGCCGTTGCTTAATGAATACCTTTAGAAATTGACATGCTGTACATAATTCCTTTCGCGACTGTTGTTTACACCAGGATGTTTACATTAACTCAACATTATAAATCATCTGCTGGTTGTTTATTTTTTGAAGCAAAATGTAGAAATGCGGGCACACAAATGCCCTGGAAACAAATACCGTTACGCTGAACGGAATTCCCAATAGCATCTGGAAATCCAACAGCATTTGTTTAAGAAGCCTGGCTTTGCTGATGAGACCCCAAAGGTTGAACCCGAAACAGAACCGGAGTTTGCTCGATAACATTGGTGTGGGAAAGCCAAGAAGCTGATAGATAAAAATAATAATATTTCTATTGATATGTGGATACACATAATATATTCTGATAATTATAATTTATTTAACTCTCATTGTAACAAATAAAGTAGCCTTCATGTCTTCAGCGCCACGGTATCATCTGCACAACGGGCACAGTGATGGGGCATTTGGATTTGAGTAGAATTTGTTCTGCATTACCACCCAGCGCATTGGCTGTGTAATAGGGATGGTGCCACGGTCGACATTAACCGTCCCTGGTACCATTTGGCAGCTTGTAAAGGCCACCAGTACAGTACAATTTTGGCAAGCCAGAGTATTTGGGCCATTGCAAAAGATAACCAACCTCTCCCCATGGACAGACACTTAGAAGATAGGCCAACCATATACACACCACCATGAATGCCTCTTACGGATGTTTATAAACATGCTTTTCTTCTTCTTCAAATAAGCGTGGAGAGATGTATTCCCGGAATTACTCCGAGAGGCATACATAAGAACACACGCGTTAGATAACTACAAAAAAACCCACGTTCATTGCGTCACGCAAACTGCGATCAATAGCGGCGACGTTTTCTCTCGGATATGATGACGTACGGTCAAGAATGTGGCGGAGTGGCAGGGAAGGAATTCTAGATTTGAAGCTTTCGTGACTGCAAGGATTCATATTCTTAGTTTTTTTCGGTAAAGTCACGTAGGTAAAGTCACCTACGTGACTTTACCGAAAGAACCTAAGAACAGGGAAGGAATGTAATTCGTCCGAGAGACGACGAAGTCAGTTAGCGACGTAGTCAGATCGTGACGGCTTCTTCGGGAGTACGAGACATCGACTGGAACCATATTCTTAGGTTTTTTCGGTAAAATCACGTAGGTAAAACATTAAAATTAATAAAAGTAAAATAAAAGTAAAATATTTTATTTCATAAAAGTAAAATAAAAGTAAAATATTTTATTTTATTTTTATTTTACTTTTATAAATTTTAATGTTTTACCTACGTGACTTTACCGAAAAAACCTAAGAATATGAATCCTTGCAGTAACGAAAGCTTCAAATCTAGAATCGACTGGAACCACCACTAACTCCCCCCCTCTCCCCCGGGGTGGGGAGAGCGAGCAGCACTTTGTGCATCGCTAATGTTGTTCGCTCGCGAGAGTCAAGGCATGTGGAATTCCCACCACCGGTTCATGGCCGCGAACATTGCACGGTTGGCTACGTACGGTGCGAAAGAGGTTCAACGTGCACACGCGCACAACATAGGTGAGCACAGACCAGAGGTGGGACAAAGTCATTGTTATGCAAGTCCAAGTCGAGTCTGAAGTCATAAAATTCATGACTCGAGTCTGACTCGAGTCCAAGTCACATGACTCGAGTCCACACCTCAGAGGTGGGACAAAGTCATTGTTATGCAAGTCCAAGTCGAGTCTGAAGTCATCAAATTCATGACTCGAGTCTGACTCGAGTCCAAGTCACATGACTCGAGTCCACACCTCTGGCACAGACTGATGGCTTGATTGGGCTGAGGGTACTTTGTGTGGCCACGGGGACATTGCAAGCAATAAGAACGACTGTTTTGGCCATGGAATTACGTTGAGAGACAGGAAGAAGTCTCGCATGCATGTATTATATATCTATATGTGTGACACCTTGTTAATCCACTGCTGGGCTTGTCTGACAACACTTCACCACGCTGGCCAAAGCAGGTTTGGTGAAGGCAATGAGGCCCTGCACCGGATGAGTTTTCACTCGGCACCGATTGCAGCCGTGGCCGGGAATCAAATTCAGATCGGTCGGGTTCACAACACAGTGCGCTAACCACTGCGCCACCGCTCCACCACCACCACCACTCTCCACCTCCCCCAGCCCCTCCCCCCTCCCTGCTATCATTAGCAGTGCATAATTTACACGTTTTTTCAGGCTGCCATAATTACAGGGATATTGATGAGACTCGTAATTAGGGGCTCGCAGCCTGGCTTCCGTCAACGTGAACCGAGCAGACATAAAAGATAAAGATCCCCCGTGTAGCTTTAACAGACTCATGGGCAAAGCGCTGCAAGCGAGCACTTATGAAGGCCGGCACGGCACACGAGAGGGTGGGTGGCCAGCGCCATGCCCGACCGCCTTTGTCTTCCCGGTTGCTATGTTGTTTACACACCGCACCAGGTACACATTTGAGGCTGAGTCGGCATAGGCGAGGCCGATCGCCGGTTCAGATAATCGTCACTGGGTGTTGTTGGTCTTGAGAGGGAATATGAACCCGGGTCGCCGGGTTCATAGCGCAGCGTAGCGCTAAAACCGCTACACTACCGATCCCCCTATGCACGGAGCACCCACGCGCACACACACGCACACACACGCACGAACACACGCGCACACACGCGCACACACGCACGCACACACACGCACGCACACGCGCACACACGCGCACACACGCACACACACGCACGAACACACGCGCACACACGCAGGCACACACGCACGCACGCACACGCCTTCACTCCGCCGACACTCGATACACTCTAAGACGTAGCATTAATCACCTTGTCTGGTTGGATGTCCTCTGACCCTCTAAATCAATGACAAGCTCAAGGGACTGCGAGACATCCAAGGAAGAGAGAATGCCAGAGCGGGAGAGAGCGAGAGAGAGAGAGAGAGAAGGCGAGAGCGAGATGAGAAGAGTGGTTTCCAAAGGGAGAGAGAGAGATTGGTGGAAAGGAAGGTTTGGGGAGCATGGGTGGGTGGGGGGGAAGGTGGTGCAACAGAGAGCCACGGACATCATTTCAGTGCGCGAGTTTACAGCGAGACTCCTCGGAGAATCGGGGGTGTGGGTGGGCTTTACGTCTTGCAGTTTGAGCAGCCAAGCTAATAGGGTCGAGGTCAGAGCTGAAATCAGACACAGTGTTATGCCCACACTCTACCCCCACCCACCCCCAGCACGGGCTACCCCAATGCTCCGTTGGTGTCGTGGCGCGCTTTGCCTCACGAAGGGAAATGTGAATCTGGGACGGACGGATCGAGGTGCCACGGGAGCAAGCGCCGCCACGAGTTGCGCTCCTCTCTGTTGCGTTCGCAAATATCAACATCGACGGTGCATTATGTTTTTGTATTATTACTAAAAGCAGTGACACTCACACCCACACGCCCCACTCAACGCGTGCAAGAGGTCACCGCTGGGAAACATCGTGCCGGAGACAAACGCGAGGGCGTTGCCCAAAGGACGCCTTTTTCAAATTTGGATTCTGCATCTTTTTGCCAAAACTGGGTTAACGATCGCGGGGCTTGCGAACTTAGCCGGTGGTGCGAAATGCGAGCGCTTCCACAAAGCTTAAACAAAACTTTCGGAAGGTAATCATCACCACCGTTGCCGTGAACCAGTGAGCGTAAATTCTCCATTTCTATGGCAAGAATCAGATTATGAATGGGACACACCAGTCTTGACTACCCTTGTGCCAGGGAATGTAGTTTATCTTACCAACCAAGAAATATGATAGGATCCGTATCAACCACCATGGTGCTTTGGCAAAATGGCGCAAATACAATGCCCACACATGCCAACATTTTGCGCACCCATGCACAAACGCACAATCGAGGTCACAGAAATAGAAATATAAAAACTAAACTTTTTATTTTACCAGGTAAGGCCCACTGAGCTATGTAGCTCTTTTTCACAAGCGATCTGGCCACAATTGATAGCTCAAAGAAATGGCTTATTGCGGGGAAATGAATAGCAGCCAAATACTATAAACGAATGTTGATTCTAAACATAGTGGGAAACACCGGAGTGCCCGGAAAAAAATGCACGCGACCACAGGGAGAACATGCAAACTCCAAATATACAGGCGTACAGGGTTGAGATTGAACCCACGACCTCCTGCATACGAGGCGAGGTAGTTAACATCTCGCTGCCGTGGCGCTATCCGTTCAAACGTGTGGGCTTTGTCTGAGCACTCCAATTTGTTCCCGCAGGCCAATACCCAGTAATGGAATTGGCCAAATATTCCAAAGCGGGACCTTCTTTAAAGGGATTCAGTGAGGCATTCCTGGAGAAACACTGGTATTGCTGATGCTGCTGCTGCTACTGTTGAAGATGATGATTGCGCACTGACGAGGATGATGATTGTGCAGGCGATTGCCCTGTCGACTTGATTATCCAAGCCTCTGTATATATTAATGATGATTAATGTGCTCCGTAAGTTAAATTGCCACTTCACCCCTATACGTAGGCAGGCAATGTCTTGATGAGAAGAAAAGTATATCTTGGAAAAAAATGTACGTTTAAGGGGAGTATTAGAAGACACTGAACCATTGTTAAGGTGATAGGTTTTTACCCTTTCAACTGGTACAAAAACTGACACCTTTATACAAGGCATCATGTTTGCAATAACCACAACACAAGCAGTCAAAATGCTTGTGTTGGAAAGGGTAAAAACCTATCACTATATTTTGCCACTGGTAAAGGAGGTCTCATAGTGTAAACATTGTTAAGGTGTTCATACACAGCCCTCTTGGCATTCCACTGCTCCATGAGGGCCTCTTTGTGCTCTCTGTGCGGGGTGGTGATGGTGAGGAGCATAGACATTGGAGCGTAGTATTGTCCAATTATATATTTTGGCACGCTTACCTCTGCAGCAGTTTGCAGCACATGGTGTATGCATGCACGGTGGTCTCCCATCCAAGCCCGATCCAGACTCGATCTTCCTTAGTTTCTGAGGTCTGATGAGATCGTGTCCTTTTCACTGTATATATTTAGATTACTTGGCTGCTTTATATTTCCACACGATAAGCCACTTCATTGAGCTGTCATTTGTGGCCAGGTCGTTTCTGGAAGAAAAAAAATACTCATAGCTCAGTGGGCCTTACTTGGTGAAATAAAAAAAAGTTAAGTTCTATTTATTTATAGCGATTTGCTTATCTTTCCTATACTTTCCACTCTTATCGTTTGTTTGTATAGTTTGTTGTTTCTGGCTCGCCCCTATTGGACATATGTGAAAAAAAACTTCACAGCTCATCGGATTTCTCCAGGATCAATACAGATTCTGATTCTGTTCATTCAGCAGCGTGAAAATATTCAGAGGTTCATTTGAAATTAATTTCGGACACCCCCTATCCCCACCTCTCCCCACCTCGCCCCCGTGCCACTGCTCCCCCAAAATCTGTAAAGTTTTCAAAAATGATAGCAATGCATAGCAATTCATCCCCATCCTTGGCCACCACGGTCAATACGCCGCTGGATAAGAGGCCTTGCCCAAGAAACCACCGCCACCCCTCGCCACCCTACGATGCAGTCACAGTCCAGCCAAGCGCCTGCGCTCCCAGTCATGCAAAAGTTCTAACACAACAGCCCTTCCCCCCCTAACCCCCACCTCCAGCAAGAGGAAGAAAGGTGTAACATAATTTTAGCACTCGGTTTCATTTATTTAAGTTGTAATTCCACACCTGCGCCACACTGCGGGCCATCCGCTCGTATATAATTTGCATGCAGCGCCGGCCGTGCTGATGCATGAATAGCCGCTCGCAATGCGTTGTAGAAATGAGCGCGCATTAGGGGCTGACCTCGTGGGTCAGCCAAGCCACGAATTACTTTGGAGTGGCCATTACAAGACGCGGTATTTATTACGGGTTATAGTCATGATTTTCCACGGCCACCTTTGACAGCGAGCAGACAGCAGCAGCAGCAGCTGTCCGCTCAGGACAAAGGCGGCGGTGGACAATACTGCCGTCCATTGTGCCCGCTTGCTAATTAAGTCCATTGGCACCCCAGGTAGGCTGCACACTTACGTGGTGCTTGCATTCGCGCAACACAAACGCACGCAACTTGTTCATTACCCCCCGCACCCCCCAACAAATCTCAAATGACTCACAAAAGTCTTTATCAGGAGGGCCCTGCTTGATCTACGACCAAATCGCGTTGAACGTGCCCGACATTGTCAGATGTCGAAGGAAGCTAAGCGAAGTTTGAGCCTGGTTTGTCCGTGGATGGGATACCTCCTGGGTATGGCAGTTACTCCTAGGCCTGGACTGCAAGGTGGCCACGATGGGGCAGCGCAGCGGTGCATTGAATCCAACCCGTGTGGTGTTTCGGAGTTGTTACTCCCTCGTGCGCGGTGTTTTTCTCCGAGCATTCCAATTTTCTCGAACATACCAAACGTTAAAAGACGCGACTGAACCAAGGTCTTTGAAACTTATTAAAGCTGCACTGATGAACAATGTTTATTGAATTCACTGTGGGCGGCAGGGTGCCACAAGTGATCGCACGTGGGTCTCACCCCCTGTTCCACGTGGGTGTCCTCCAGGTTCTTTGGTTTCCTCCCATAGCTAACCCCCCCCCCTCCTCCACCAATCTCCATATACAATCTAATTGGTATTAACCAAGCATCCCAATACTGAACAGTGACACTGCAAATGACTAATTTGGGACTGCACAGCAGCGGAAACTTCACCCACTCCTGCGAAAAGCTAGCAAGGCACTCCTAAAAAAGTGTCATGAGACTCAGCGATGGCCTTATTAGGATAAATAAAAAAACATTAACTTTTTTGAGAATGTTTATGTGTCCAGGAGGAAAGTAAATTTTCTGATAACAGGTTGTGAATTGATGTGAGATATTCTTTGTAGTATTGAATCGGTTTCGGGCCTACGTTGTGGGCTCCCACATCTCTTCTGCCTGATGTCACTACCCCACTCTGACCGAAATGCTGAAGTATCGTAAAAGAACCTCAATATCCCACATGGGGCAGGGAGGTAGTCATTCAGAAGTGGGTAATTGACAAGATGGCTGTCCATGAACATATACTCGGTACGTAACTATGCATTGATGCATTGACTGATATAATCACTCTACACACGTAACATTGTACGTAGGATAATTAATTATTCATGGTTCATGCAAACTATGTGAACATTATGATATGCTCAGAAACATTTAGGCTACAAAATAAGGCAGATTTATTTTTATAAATAATATAAACACGGAGAGACAGTACGACTGAGACATAATTGAAGCAATTGGAACGGGGATGGACAAAATGACAGACCGTATGACCAAAACCAAGGCAATACACGCGAGACGCATTCCACGTGAACAAAAAAAAAACCCGGTACAAATGAAACAATCGTTGGGTAATCGAATTGCAACCTGAATCATGACGATCCATTGAACCGTCGTGAATGTTTACATGCTGGGGGATTTGTTATTGATGACCGAGGAAACCGCTTATTTAGGGGGTGGGGATGGAGGGGGCAAGTGGCTGGGTTTGATAGATTTGGATGGGGAGAGGGGGGGGGGGCTCAATTGCTTCTACTCAGATACAGAACTCCTCTCATCTGCAGTGATGTGGGGGAGGGGGAACACATATTGCCGATTCTATAATCCGCGATATTTGCGAATTTTACTCCACTTATATGCGAGTCAAAAAAAAATCGTGAACAATCTCCTGACACGGGGATTCATTGACCAATTAACTCCGTTTATCTGTAAAAACATGCGTTTTGCGGATAACCAAAGGCCATTCCGAAATGCAGGATGGGGAAAAAAACCCGTGGACAATCACAAGGATAATAGCAAGAATAGGACCTTGGATAAGAGGAGTTTTTTGTGGAACCCTACAGCTCCCGTGGATCATAATAGGAGTCACAGCTCATATGGCTCGTGGATAAGAGGGCTTCTCCCATATATGTTCACTCACACTGCCTCCAGTGCAGCAGCAGCAGCTGCTGCTACTGCTGCTGCCAATACTGCCAATGCCACAGATGAGTGTTTATTAAGCAAGGCTGCAGCTGTGTCTCGTCCGTGAGATAAACCCCAGCGAGGGCTCTGGCTGTAAGAGGAATGAGCTCCCGGTTTTGTTCCCGGGGTACTCAATTTGGCCAAATGAGCCGCAGATGGGCTCACAGTGGAGACCCGTGGCGCTCTGGAGGGGAAGTCTTCTATCTCAACACCTGCTGCTGACTGCGCGGCCTCAGTAGCATTGGACAGTTTCTGTGCTTTTTCGACTTATTGCAAAAAAATTTGCAGCGTAAATTGGAAATGACCGTCACTGAATTATTGGCCAGTGCACGGCACTTGCAATACAACACGAATGCTCTTGCAACTCATCATCCAGCCGGTGTGGTTTAAACAGGTACCGCTTTGTGAAGTATACAGTGGTTATTTCTATGAATAGACTGGCTCTCGGCACGATAATGTTGAATTTACACAACTGGCCAGTGGAGATAGGAGCCACCCACCCACCCACCCTGTGGTGTGACCTTACTAAAACTTGACTATGTGAATTTAGAAGCGGGGTTGAGCCTGCAGTCAAGGAGGATGACGGGGGGGGGGGGTGTATGGGGGGCCCTAACCCCTTCCAGACCCCCTATGAGCCTGGGACAGAGCCACCGTATTACTCGTATGAGCAGCGAGATGCGTTGGCGTCACTTCGAGCGATGTTGTTGTTCTTGACTTGAGATAATTCTACACCGCCAGGAGCCTTTAGTCACGTCCACTTAACACGCAGGCGAACGGACCGGCGATGATGCACGCGTTTGCGATGAGGAACGATGCACATGGGAGAGTAGGAAGATGCACACAGCAGCATCCTGCCGTCTCTGTTCCACGTGGCACCTCTTTCTCCTAAATCACACGTGCCCCTTCCCACACCTCGCCTCACCGTGATTTCTCACACACAAACCCATGCTCCATCCTCCTCCTTCCTCCTTCTCCTCCTTCCTCCTCCCTCATTCCTCCTTCTCCTCCTTCCTCCTCCCTCCTTCCTCCTCCTCCTCGTTAAAGAATGTCTGCGGCTTGCTGGAAGTCAGTGGGTGTTAGATGGCACGTTGGGGCTGTGGAGCCGCATCGCACAATGGCATCCCAAGGGATGTTTCAGCTCCGGGCTGCTGATGGCTTGTGAAATCACACCCAAAGAGACTTTCCGCTTTGCTAAAAGAAGGTTTAGGCATGGATGTGTATTTGCACACTCGTTCGCACGCATGCGCGCGCGCGTTGACGAGTGGTGGCGTATTAGTGAAATCCAGCGTTTTTGTTCACCAGATGAGAGGCGGGGATAGTCTAATTTTCCACCTCCACCAGTCTGGTTCTCTTAGATCATCTTCAGACGCTGCGGCCTCCACTACATCGGAGAGACTGTAAAACGACCTCGGCGACAGATTTGCCCAACTTACTATGTCCGCTCGCAGTATGGACGACGCAGTCCATGCCAGTGGCTCGTCACTTCAACAGCGGGGAGACACAGTCCCAGTGGCGTGTCGGTGCCTGGCCTTTGGTTCGATATCGAGGTCGAATGAGACCAGCAACAAATGAGCAGTGGGCGATGGAGGAGGCCGTGTGCTCGGTGGCAGATGACGGGGAGCTCTGCGTGCAGTTATGAGCTACCCGTCGGAGGCCATCGGACTGTGAGAAGGGCTGCGTGCAGAAAGAGAGAGAGCGAGAGAGTGAGCGAGATAGTGAGCAAGAGGTGGGGGTTTACATAAAGCTAAGTTATAAAAAAAAAAATTACGAAATGATAAACGAAGCAAAGTGCCGACTACACCGAGCATCTTCTTGTTTCAACTGATTATAAAAAAAAGACTGAAGGCCGCCTCATATTTAAACTGAATACCGTTCAGCCGACAGGGCTGAATGAAAGCGTCACCTTCACTTAAAATCTACCTTTTTGAGGAGTGCTAGACAAACGTCATTCCTTTTTTTGTTTCAAAGTTGTACTTATTAATTTCTCAGACATCTCTGCACCAGCAAATGTATGGTGTTTAAATTGGTTTATTTGGAATGGAATTTGGGCCCCGGAATGCATTGCCCATAACACATTTACCCACAATGCATTGTGCTAGCAACATCTGATGAATAAACTTTTAATATAATTGCGTTTATTTCGTAATACTTTATGATTACTGCAAGGTTTGTCTCGTACTCAATAGTTACTATTAGGTAACTATTCATACGCCTATTTAAAACTGGTTATCGGAAAACATGTTTTTAAATGTAATTCCCATCAGGCCTCATTGTGTTAAGTCTTCAAACGCTATTTAATCTATCTCTCTGCCCTCTCTGTGTATATGCTATCAAGAAGGACAATTTCCTCAAACGTCGGCAATTATTTATATCCTGTTATGTTAAGGCAGCGTTATTGATGAATGTCGAATTTTCTGTCATATGCAAGGATAACCGGGGTGACTTAAATAACAAGAGCAATAAAATGAAATACAGCAGTGAAAACAAATCAATAGGATTCTTATAAAATTACTGTTGGAGACAGACAGAGGAAACTGAATTGTATGAATGTAAGTTGAACTTCTTTCGCACCGTACGTAGCCAACGGTGCTAATCGGAGGTGCAGGGGAAGGACAACAAACTAAACAAAAAAATCAGTTCTAAAGAAACGAGTTTTCAATCTAGTTTTAAAAACATATTAGATAACATATCCACGCTTGAAACATCACATTGACTTTTAAGATAAGTATAGTGAGCTTGGGCAGAGCAGAGAGGGCTTAATGGCCGGTGGCCAAGACTAATTGCGGAGTGACAGCCAAGCCAACGGAGAGAAGAGGGATGATAATGTGCCAAAAGCACATCCACGCACGGAGATGGAGCGATGAAATCAGCTCCCGGAAGTAGGTGCTAGAGCGGTGTTCTTCACAAATTTTCAGAGGGTGGAGGGGGGGGGGCACATTCGCCGATAAGACATCATTAGCGTGAAGGCCGCTACACATTTTAAACCATTGGGAGTTTGACCGCATGATAACGATGTTTTCAAATTCTAGATTTGAAGCTTTCGTGACTGCAAGGATTCATATTCTTAGGTTTTGTCGGTAAAGTCACGTAGGTAAAAAATTTAAATTTAAATTAATAAAAGGAAAATAAAAATTAAATAAAAATCACGACGTTTCGGAGGCAACACAAGCTTCCGTCTTCAGGTGGAACCGTCACAGCACGATAGCTGTATCAAGTAAGATAAATTCCAAGAAAACAGTCCTTGTATATATACTGGTTGAGGGTGGGAGGAACCAAGGTAGGCCCCTGGATATTATTATTGTGAGGTTCGGTGCGGCAGAAGCACGCTGCTAGGAATGAGTCTTTGTTGTGTAGACTGGTTGAACTGGGAGGTTCCAAGAGTAAAGGTGCGGGTAAATGGGACTGAGCCTTTTGTTATGTAGAGGTGGTGCGGCTAAAACCGCTGCTAGGAATGAGTCTTTGTTGTGTAAACTATTTTTATTTTACTTTTATTAATTTAAATTTAAATTTTTTACCTACGTGTCTTTACCGAAAAAACCTAAGTGTTTTCAAATGTTGTGTATTGCCGGGGTCCGCATGCCAGGGACCACACTAAAGCTCACCAGGGGCTGCCATTGACCCACGGGCCTTGCAATGAAGAAGGCTGCGGTAGATGGATTGTTGCATCGTAGGACAGTGAGAGATGGCGACAGTTTGGGCATGCATTCATCCAGCAGTGGATCGATCTTGGCTGTTCATGAGTACAAATGTAACTTTTGGAATTTTCAGGAACAACCAGCAGGCTGTGGGGGGCGAGGTCACCTCAATCAAGGCCAAGGTTGTCTGTCTGAGACCAGGCCTAATCATATGCGCCATGTGATGTACTCAGGGGCACATGCAACTAAGGCAGGCACGATCGCTCACTCACATGTACACCCACCGTACAATTTATTATTTGCCCTTTTTCTTTTTTACGAGAGCACTTCCACCCAGTAATGCCCCGTTGCCATAGCCGTCTTTTGAATTTTACACATTCGCGTTGCTCACGTAACATTGGTATGCCCCTGGCAGGAGTAATGCGAGCAGGTCTGAGGCAGTGGAAACAAACTGAATTCACATGCCAGGGATATTAAGGACATGGATTTACTGAGGCCAATTTCAGAATTCCCTCCTCGTGTCATTTCAAAACAGAGGTGGGGGGGGGGGGGGCGGAAATATGTTTTCTCCTGTCTGTGATGTCAGACACGAGGAATTCTTGATGTTCTAGGAAAATGAATCCAATGTATGATAAAGACTTTTTTTTGACATCCGTGAAAAAGATCTTCATAGCTCATTGGATTCCTTCCGTCTTAAATACAGATTCAGATTTTTCATTTGGGAAAGAATTTCTATGGGGATTATTGACATAACTCACGAATGTTGCTCAAAATCAAACGAAATGAAATTGACGTTACAACTTTCCATGCCGATGTTGCGCCATCAATAAACATTCATAAACACCGGCGAGGATTTACGCCGCAAATTCCACTGGGAGCTACGAACGGGCGCTGCTACATTTGTTGTTCACCTCGTGAACTGAATGAACAGTACAGCGCTGGGCCAGCCGGCTGCTCTATGCACGATGATATTCACACGCGTTTACCAGTACGCCTTTATAAAATCCGGCGTAAATCAGGCGACATAATTAAATTCGATGCGACGTATTTGGGTGCGCTCTCTACTCAGTCCGTGAGCGCGGCGGGCCCATGCTAAAAATCACCGTCGAGCGCTGAATTAAAGAGTCCGCTCTTCGAAAGGTGCTGAGGAATACATCTTTAAGAGGACATCTCTAAGAGACATCTCTAAGAGACATATCAACACGGCACAGAAGGCTGCGCCAAAGGCCTTGCTGAGCATTTTCACTCGACCGAGGGGCAGTAGCAGCCTTGACGAGAATGGCGGCACGCGTGCGGAGCGCCTTGGCAAATGTCGAGCATTTGAACCCGTGACCTCTTGAATCAGTGTTTATTCGCCCCCTTGGGGAAGATTTCATTTTTGTGCGTTGGTCCCGCGTCAAATGCCCGCGAATGATTTTTTTATTGGGACATTTATTTATTTCCCGCCTTGCGCGATTTGTCGGTGGACGAGATGTGGCGTAGGTGTAAAAGGGCTTTCCCTTTAATCAAAATGTATGAAATGTATTTTGAGTGCCAGGGTGGCGGAGTGGTGTAACACTTGTGCCTCACAACAAAGAAAACCTAGGTTTGATTCTTGACTAGGGCGCATTTCTGTGTAGAGTTTGTACGTTCTAACACTGTTATGCATGCATTTTATCCAGGTTATCTGGCTACTTCCCATGGTTTATAGAAAACACAAAATGTAACTGGTGTTGGCTCAACAACCCAATTCGTATTTAGCTACTATACATTTCCACATGATAAGCCACTTCGCTGAGCTTATCAATTGTGGCCAGGTCGCTTCTGAAAAAGAGCTATACACCTCCAGTGGGCCTTAACTGCTAAAACAAAAAATCGTTTAGTTTAGTTTCAATGCTCAACAAATTATCTGCAAATTACTCAATCGAGATTTCACGGAGCAACATCGTCCTCTACCACAACAAAAAACAGTTGGCAGCACCATCCACAGAAAGAGTCTTAAGAGACTCAGTGAGGCTTTCCCGGCAAACCAAGCATCATGGTAATAATAATAAACTGCCCACTGCATTCTCCAACTGTGCCAGCTCGCTGTGTGTGATGCCCTTTGCTCTGCTGGTGACTGTCGCTTCTCCAAGCTCTGCTGCTGCTGGATGACAATTATTTGCCCTATAAACAAAAAAACTAACTCACTCACACATTCGTCAATAATTCTGTGGCCTTAAAAAAGGCGACGTCTCTGCATCCCTCCGCAGAGGGTGATTCTGACGCCGCTTGGCATCACAACTGCTTGTAACGCAAAAAAATAACAACCACGTCCACCATTCGCCACCGACGGTTTGCACAAGCCGGCGTGAGTAGGTTAAACGTTGAGTTTTATAAGGGCACCACGGGGTGACCAGCCCCTCCCCACCCAGCCCTACCCCTCCCACCCTCCACCTCCCCACCCAGCCCCTCCCCACCCTCCCCATCCAGCCCCTCCCCACCCTCCCCTCCCCACCCAGCCCCACCCTCCCCACCTAGCCCCTCTCCACCCTCCCCTCCCCACCCAGCCCCTCCCTCCCCAACCCAGCCCCTCCCTGCACGACGGACACAATAATCCCTTGTGGGCTGGTGGAACCAGGAGGTTCCTACCAGTATCAATCCACTGAAGTGGGACATCTTATTTGCAAGAATGTCCAAAGTGTCGGGTGACACGTACATAGCAAACGCAAGATGGCACGTGCACAATCAGTTTAAAATCTACAGCTTAGACGGCGTGCGTTTAAATAGCGTCTAGGACAGGGTCAATACAGCCAAGGCAGCGCACATGAACATCATGGTGCAGTCACACACCAATTTATATTGACAGTTCTGGGGATTAAGCTTACTTTTGAATATTTATGTCATTAAATAATCCACTTTCTTTTTGGCGGCGCTTTGCATCAACACGTTTGCCAAAGGCACTCCACTCTCCCTGTTTATATATTAATCATGTAATGTAATATGTACATCACGGTAAATTTGGGGCGATTATATATGGTGATGTCACGACGACATCACAAGTGATGACATCACATTTAAGCACATATCCTTGTGGTGAACATGCAAATCATGCTCACCAAAGTATATGTGGTTAATGTAGACACAATTCTTTGCAAGAGGTTTATGTTCGTGTTTAATTGGCAGAAAGGGTAAAACCTATTCTTATATTTTGATACTGACAAGGGAGAGGCCCATGCTGTAACTCATTTGCAATACACGCTCTTCAACCACATCTGGAAATAAAAAAACATATATAAATTGGTGGCCAGCTGGCGTAGGGGGTTAGAACACCAATGAGATCCTGAGTTAAAATCTCGTGATTTTACCGGGTTATATTCCTCAAGTTTAGTTAATTTAAGGCCTCAGCCAAGTCCCTGACAAGTCCACACGTTAATTTGGTTCCGTGGTTAAATTGGCTAAGTTCCAGCCTTGAGAATTAAACATATGACTATTTTGTTTTACGAGACCAGAGGTCACTTGAAGACATCTCAGGAGTAGTTCTGTGATGTGCAGCTCCGTGGGGCATTGTCTAGCACGACAGGTGGAAGAATCCGATGAGTTATGCAGCTTTTTTTTTTCTTCTACAGATGTCCACAAATCTCATGACCTCACACCGAAAGACTCAATCGGGATAACATTTGTCGAAAAAAAAACACCATCCGAGGTGCATATGAACACATTGCCTCATTAATTACTGACAATCTCCCCAGATATTCTTGGTTCTTTCGGTAAAGTCACGTAAATAAAAAAATAAAATTAGAAAAAATAAAATAATAAATTGAAAATAAGAAAAAAACTGAATCTCCCTCGACCAAAGGATGCGATTTTGCACAGCAGCATAGATTTCCGCCCGTTGTCGTGAGCTAGTTTATTTGCCACGTTGATTAAGAACGCCAACAGTTGGTCGCGAGACCCCGGGTAGTCTGAGCACCGTAATCATGGCCATCGATTTCTCGTTGGGCGCTAAGACGCAGAATGACTCCGTGCGCTAAGCGAGTGACGGACAGAATGTTGTGATAATGGTCCCATAGCTATCCCTCGGCCACACCCACCACCACCATTGTCGTAGCGCTGATGACCGATGATGCCACTGAACATGAGGTTGTCTTACAATTCGTTAATAGAAGTGCGCGAGACTTCTTCAACGTCAAACACAGAAGGAAAGACTCGAATCGGGGGCCGGTGGTTCGGACACAAGGGAAGGTGTTCAGTACTTGCGCTGGGTAACCCCTCCACCCCCCCAAACCTCCTCTGCTTCAACAAGCGATCCCAAGCACCGTCCGTCTCGCCATCACGATAACGGCAGAGCCGTGCGAGAGAAACACACAGAGGAGAGAGATGCGGCGGTGGTGATGCTGCTGCTGGTGGTGGTGGGGAGGAAACACTCATTCAAAATTTATAGAGCCCGCTGGTGAACAACATCTAAATACTCCATCGCGGCGTCGCAGGGCGGAGGCAGTGGCGGACGTCGAAAGCAATAATTCACAGTAATAAGGCGATACGTTTTTTTGTGTGTGAGTGTGTGTGCGTGAGTGTGTGTGCGTGTGTGTGAGTGTGTGTGCGTGTGTGTGAGTGAGTGTGTGTGCGTGTGTGTGAGTGTGTGTGCGTGTGTGTGAGTGTGTGTGCGTGTGTGTGAGCGTGTGTGCGTGTGTGTGCGTGTGTGTGAGTGTGTGTGCGTGTGTGTGAGTGTGTGTGCGTGTGTGCGTGTGTGTGAGTGTGTGTGCGTGTGTGTGAGTGTGTGTGTGTGAGTTTGTGTGCGTGTGTGTGAGTGTGTGTGCGTGTGTGTGAGTGTGTGTGAGTGTGTGCGAGTGTGTGTGCGTGTGTGTGCGTGTGTGCGTGTGTGTGAGTGTGTGTGCGTGTGTGTGAGTGTGTGTGAGTGTGTGAGTGAGTGTGTGTGCGTGTGTGTGAGTGTGTGTGAGTGTGTGTGCGTGCGTGAGTGTGTGTGCGTGTGTGTGCGTGTGTGTGAGTGTGTGTGAGAGTGTGTGCGAGTGTGTGTAAGTGTGTGAGTGTGTGCGTGTGTGTGAGTGTGTGTGCGTGCGTGAGTGTGTGTGAGTGTGTGTGCGTGTGTGTGTGTGCGTGAGTGTGTGTGCGTGTGTGTGCGTGTGTGTGTGAGTGTGTGTGTGTGAGTGGGTGTGCGTGTGTGTGAGTGTGTGTGCGAGTGTGTGTAAGTGTGTGTGCGAGTGTGTGAGTGTGTGAGTGTGTGCGAGTGTGTGTGAGTGTGTGTGCGTGTGTGTGCGTGTGTGTGAGTGTGTGTGTGTGAGTGTGTGTGTGTGAGTGTGTGTGTGCGTGTGTGTGCGTGTGTGTGTGTGTAAGTGTGTGTGCGTGTGTGTGAGTGTGTGTGTGCGTGCGTGTGAGTGTGTGTGCGTGTGTGTGTGTGAGTGTGTGTGGCACGCACGGACCTACGCTGGAAATGCGATAGCGCGGTGTTTATTCCGCACGCCGCGATCGGCTCATGCGTATTCTCTAAAACCGGCGGAGCATTGATTTGCTGCGCACTTCCTAACACCCCCCCCCCCCCCCCACAAAATATAAAAATGAATCCGTTATATCTTCTTGGTTCATCTTCTTGGTTCTTTCGGTAAAGTCACGTAGAATGGAAATAATAAAATAAATAATAAAATAATAAAAAATAAAACATATATAAAATATAATAATTAAATAAAATTATATAATATAATATTTTTTTCTTTTTTTATGTTTTATTTTATTTTATTATTTCCCTTCTACGTGACTTTACCGAAAGAACCAAGAAGATGAATCCCTGCAGTCACGAAAGCTTTAAATCGGAATCCGTTATAGTCGGCCCTTTTCATTTGTCGCGCCGTACTCGGCGCATTTCTCGTCGCGGTGTGTAAATTCCACGCAGAGCGCCCCCCGCACAGAATGAATAATGTAGTCGTGGGCCACGTGAATGTGGATAATCGGTGAGCAGTAACTACAGCGCTCGGGAATGTATTCATATCCATCGCTTTAGCAAACAGGCAGTGAGTGGAAAAACAAATTGTTGTGGTAATGTCCAAAGGTATTTTGACAGATTAAACTGCGTCGCGAATGCAATTGTGCTATTTATTTTACGGAAGAGACAGCATTTAAATCTTGACTTAAAGCTTTCGTGACTGCAGGGATTCATATTCTGTGGATCTTTCAATAAAGTCACGTAGATCGGTTCAAATGAAATAACAAAAAACTACGACGTTTCGATCGCAACACAAGCGGTCGTCATCAAGGGTAATGATGCCCCAAAGACAAAGATACCCTGTATAGCCTCAAAAGACTATTGGGGCAAGTCTTGTTAGCGGGCACCTCTGAAGGCTGGCACGGCACACGAGGGGGTGGGTAGCCAGCACCATGCCCGGCCGCGTTTGGGCTGAGTTGACCTAGGGGAGACCGAGGACACGTTCAGGTATTTTGCCACTGACATTAAACAAGGCCAGAGATCGATCTCGCGTTGATGTGTTCACAGCGCAGTGTGCTAACCATTACGTCTCCACTCCCCACATATACAAAGATCCCCCGTATAGCCTTGACAGACTGTAGGGGCAAGTGCTGTTAGCGAGCACTTATAAAGGCCGGCACGGCACACGAGGGGGTGGGTGGCCAACACCACGCCCGGCCGCCTTTGTCTCCCTAGCGGCGATGTTTACACATCACACCAGGTACTCATTTGAGGCTGAGTCGACCTAGGGGAGGCCCAGTACCGGTTCAGATAATCGTCACTGGGTGTTGGCCGTGAGCGGGAATCGAACCCGGGTCGCCAGGTTCATAGCGCAACGCGCTAACCGCTACACCACCGCTCCCCACACACACATATATACACACACACAAACATGCAAAAACACATACACTCGCGTACACCGACGCACTATCAAGGCGCTATTAAAAACAAGAGCAGGGTCAAAGTGAAATGCGCATGAACAAAATAATTAGGATTGGAATATATTACTGAAACAAGGTTACGCAATTTACGGCACTTATCAAGGGTAGTCATGTGGCAATCAGGCGGAGGCATTGCGGTGTTGCTGAAGGTCGACCGCGTTTTCCTCCTGATCCGGTTTCGACGCGAGCGTTATTCACCGAAGCAGCCGTTTCCCCACACCAGAGGTCGCAAACGGGTTTTGATTCCTTACCCGTACCCGTACCCGGCCGCACCAGGGTCGCAAATGGGTACCCGTTACCCTACCCGTACCCGTACCCTACCCGAAATGAGTGACAAACGGTTACTCACCAGTGACTCACGGCCTACCCGTACCCGGCCGCACCCGTACCCGTACCCGGCCGCACCAGGGTCGCAAATGGGTACCCGTACCCGTACCCTACCCGAAATGAGTGACAAACGGTTACTCACCAGTGACTCACGGCCTACCCGTACCCGGCCGCACCCGTACCCGGCCGCACCAGGGTCGCAAATGGGTACCCGTACCCTACCCGTACCCGTACCCTACCCGAAATGAGTGACAAACGGTTACTCACCAGTGACTCACGGCCTACCCGTACCCGGCCGCACCAGGGTCGCAAACGGACACCGGGTAGCCGGGTATCGGGGAGGGTACGGGTATCGGGTACCCGGTTGCGACCTCAGCCCCACACCTTCCCTTTCCCCCAGTACAACGCCGGCCACGCGGAGGGACCTTGTTCTCTCCGCACGTGGCGCGGTGACGTGGGCTCCAGCAGTAAGGGCGTTTGCCCCCCCGCCCCCTTGTTGCAAAGGTTCGCGGTTGGGGTCCGGGCAGGCCGCCCTGGTTAATACTGCGGTGTGATTTGACGATGACACGCTACGCGCCCTCGGCTGCACAGTGGACGCTTCTGAGACCCCCTGAGGTCACACTCGACACGGGAAGGCCACCGTGCGCTGGCCAAATGTACACGCAAATTGTTCACTTGGGATTATACGTCGCAATCGTCACCTCCTTCTGTCAGACTAATGTCTCATTGCAGGCCAGCTGTCAATTCACCCTTTGACCACGATGACAGCTGCCACAGGGGGTGCCCTTTAAAATGTTTGAGATGTAACTTATCGCGTGTTCTGAGAACCCTGGTGTAAGATGCACTCTTCCTCCCTGTATTTAAAAAAAATAAAAGTTGACGGCGAATCTCATTATAATCCACTATGTATTTTTGAGTGTCAGCAGATTTGTATAACTTCATTAACAATGGGCACAAGTTTGGGGTGCGTCTTATACTCCTGAAAATACAGTAATTAAAATGTTTCTCAGGTGAGTAGCGCTGATGTCATCCATCACTCTACACCTCACCCCATCGGCCGTAATCACGCTGCAGAGTGTCTTGAAAAAATTCCAGATTATAAATATACAACGGACATTTACAACACCGTAGGCGTTCGCGATGGTGCTGTGTAGGTAGTGTGGGTTAATGCGCTGCGCTACGAACCCAGCGACTCGAGTTCGATTTCCGCTCACGGCCAACACCAGTGACGATTATCTGAACCAGTCTTGGGCCTCCCCTAGGTTGACTCAGCCTCAAATTAGTACCTGGTGCGGTGTGTAAAACATCGCCACTGGGGAGACAAAGGCGGCCAGACGTGGTGCTGGCCACCCACCCCCTCGTGTGCCGTGCCGGCCTTCATAGGTGCTCGCTAACAGCACTTGCCCCAACAATCTGTTCAGGCTATACGGGGGATCTTTGTCTTTGTTTGCTGTGTATCTCTCAGATGCTTTTTCACGGTTGTGTCACGGGCGTGTTGATTGGCACTATGTCCAACGTTTCGTTAGACGTGCTGGGAGCTTCTTCAGGAAACAGAGCAATGTGTGTGTTTGTTGAGGTTGTGATCCAGCCTAGCTCAGGATTGTGCACGGACATAGCTCCACTTTCCACTCGGGAAACTAGAGAGCACAGGTGTGGATGTTTCTTATCGCGATATCAATAAACAATTACAGATATTTTAAAATGCACTTGTTTAAAAAAAACTAATGTACAATGAAGAACAAGCATTGAAATAACCATAAAAAAATGTAAATCGTATGAATTAATTTTATACTGTCTGGAACACTGAGACTTGACGAATAACCACAATTTAGCGGAATATTCTTTTCAATATTTCTGGTTTAAAGTTTTTTATTTTATTGCTTGATGCAGCCTTGTTGGACTGCATCGCTTGATGTGTGTCAAAGTCGTTTTCCTCCGAGAACACGTCTTCATTTGTTTCAGCAAACTTGTTTTACATTACATACTTTACAAATAAAAAGTCCCGTTCAGGACCCCACACTTTAATTTGTTTGCCTTTTCAGACTAACTCGAAATATTTCATCATGGGACGTCCCTTGCCACTATCAAAATAAAAGAATAGGTTTTACCCCTTCTGGCAATAAAAAAGGTGTTAATATTTTAAAACACCAAACTGAAACCTTTTGCAAGGAATCGTGTCTGCATTGACCACACATACTTGCGGTGTACAGGCAAACACAAAAACATATTCACACCTGGTTTATTGCCAGAAAGGGTAAAACATATCCTTATAAATCGAAATATTTCCTTTGTTAGCTCCCTGCCCCCACTAAAATGTATAATCGTGATGCTGCGTCTAGTCTGAAGTGTTGACACTGCAATGTCAATAGACACATGTAATTGTGGGTAGTAAAGTTTTTGATTTCTCAGTCAATTCAATCACCAGTGTCGAATGAGATGGTGTCGGTATGACAAAAACTAAAATGCAATAAAATTGTAGCCCGGAGTGATGTATGTGCTCGGAGCAATAGTTTTAAGTTTCTGTATATTTTTTTGTTGCAGATCTTGCAGGATACATGTTTATAACCATTCCGATATATGACAGTCATCTCTACACATGCACACAATTTGTAGAGGGCGAGTTGAGCCAAATCAAATGCTATAAGACAAATGTTGGACAATAACACGGAAGGTTTGAGACAATTTGCAAATGTAATTCGTATTATCACGAGACCACTATGCTTGTTTACCTCGGAACGCCTCACCGAGTCTCACGGCTCTGATAAACGGAAGGTTCTGCCGTGGTAATTGTATAATCCCTCTTCAGTAATTCCGGGTAATGTTTTAAAATTTGGTGCAGGACGCCGGAACACAATGGCGAAGCGTCTCGAACGACGTCCAGGGCCCTTTGGCAGCCGCTGTCCAGCAGACGGCGAGCATTTATACGTAGCGACACATTTGTACGTAGCGACACATTTGTACGTAGCGACACATTTGTACGTAGTGACACATTTGTACGTACCAACACATTTGTACATAGCGACACATTTGTACGTGTCCAATACATTTGTACGTACAGACACATTTGTACGTAGCGACACATTTGTACGTACCGACACATTTGTACATAGCGACACATTTGTACGTGTCCAATACATTTGTACGTACCGGCACATTTGTACGAACAGACACATTTGTACATACTGACACATTTGTATTTACTGACACATTTGTATGTACCGACACATTTGTATGCACCGACACATTTGTGCGTACCGACACATTTGTTCGTGTCCAATACATTTGTACGTACCGACACATTTATACATACTGACACATTTGTACGTACCGACACATTTGTACGTACCGACACATTTGTACGTGTCGACACATTTGTACGAACCGACACATTTGTACGTACCGACACATTTATACATACTGACACATTTGTATGTACCAACACATTTGTACGTACCGACACATTTGTACGTACCGACACATTTGTACGAACCGACACATTTGTACGTACAGACACATTTGTGCGTACCGATACACACGGCAGTATTAATCGGGGGCGGGGGGAATGTGCGGGGCAGCCACAAGATTCGAACCGTCCACCTCTGCAACGATCGTCCAAACTCGCTCGCCGCCGGACTGCGTCACCTCCGAACGGTCGGCAATGGTGACCGATCCTCATCAGCAAGGCCCCCCCCCTTGCCCAGGCAGACTGGCGGCCCTGAGCTGAGCAGGTCGCGATCGAAATTCCACATTTCCATGTTGGAGGGCAGTCCTCTCTCTCGGTCGGGGGACCGCCATTTGACCGATCGCAAAGTGGCACGAAGTTTGTGCTCCCCGTCTTCACTAACCCTCACCCCGCCCTCCTTTGCTGACCGGCACGAATGAGTCCGGTGAAATAAACCCCAAATTGACCCACGCAGCGTGGATTGACGAAGTGTTGAACACGCACAGCAACGAGGTCCCTGACACCTTCAGATCGCCTCCTTCGAAGCACTGCGGAGGTCAAGGCTCTGACCATGGGGTGATCGGGCCTTTTTCCCAGTGCAGCTCCCAGACGATGGGATGCTTTGCCTTTTGTGATTAGACAATCAAGAGTCGGCGGCGCTAAGTCCGTCTTGATGAGCACAGACGGCTACGTACGGTGCGAAAGAAGTTCAGTTCAAGAAGTTGGCCTTTATCTCCTCTAGTTCTGACCGTGCACCCTGGTTCTGTGTATTTCCTTCTTTCCATACATGTTACCTTGAGATCTACGCACGAAATGCGCCTTACAAATGTAACGATTAATTGTTATTAAGTACACATACAAACTGTGTGTGTGTCCGTTGCTGTCTGGCACGAGTTTGAAATTTTGTTTACGCAAATTTTTCTTTTTTTAAAGTGACTTGAAAAATTACACTCGAAGTGCCGTCATATTAAAGGGAATAAAAATAACAGTGATGTCACCGACGTACTACTGCTGTTGTGATGTCACAGGCTTCAAATGAATCTAGATGGCCTATTGCATTGCTGGATTGCAGGAGATGGCTGCGGCTTGGGGAGGCCTTCATCTAGCAGTGGATTGACCATGGCTGATGATGAATTAATGAAATGTTAGTCCAGTGGCGGGCAGCACGCGACACACAGCCTAAGGGGCACGTGTCAAATATCAGCCGTTTGTTATTTGGGGTTGAATCTTGCAAGCACTGTGCTGAACGAGAATCAGAATCCTGACCGGAACCATTATTTTTCCGGGAGAAATCCGATGTCCGGTAGTTTCACAGATGTCCAGTGCTGCTGGTTGGCATCGCAAAATGAAACACACCGCGAGCTTGGCGCCGGCTCACGCGGGGACAACGCGTCGTGAGATTTTTTTATTCGGTGATGCGGAGAAAGAAAGAGATTAAAGTTATGCTCTTTGAGTTCAGTGCCTCGGTCAATCGTAGCATTATCATTTCACATTTAGTCACACGCTCGCACGGTGGAGGCTTTCAGGTGTAAAATGTCTTGCAGTTCTCGGAGAATCAAATGCATTACGGCTTTTTAGTTAATTCAATGAAAGAGATACAATTATAACGTGCGCTTGTATGGAAATTTAATTCAGAATGTGAATTGTTTTAGTTATATTAGTTACGCGTAGATATCCTCCACGCATGTATGAGCTAAATCTAGTGAGAATGCACTGCAGACTCCATCAGATCCTGGATGCTGTGCGGAGATCAGCCTGGAAAGTGTCGACTTCTCAAGGAAGCGTGAGGCTGATGAGTGTCAGAGCGAGGTGGAGAGATCTCGTTCGGTCCCAATGTCTCTGAAAGACGACTGGCAGGAGCTAAAGAAGATCTTATCTTAACGAGAGAGATTTGTATCGCCTTTACCAAGGCGCTTTAGAGCAACTGTAAAATTGTACATAGTATGATAATGATTTGAAGTGAAGAGTTGTGTTATTGATATTTGTTTTTTTACCCTTCTATCTGGCAACAAAACTGACACCTTTTTTACAAGGAGTCATGTTTGCATAGACCACAATACCTGCAGTCATAATGCAAACAAAAAACATAACTCTGATAATGTATGCACTGTCCTTGAAGTTGTGGACCAATCAACTTCAAGGACAGTGCATACATTATCAGAGTTACGTTTTTTGTTTGCATTATGACTGCAGGTATTGTGGTCTATGCAAACATGACTCCTTGTAAAAAAAGGTGTCAGTTTTGTTGCCAGATAGAAGGGTAAAAAAACAATTATCATATTTTTTACTGCCAAAGGAGGTTCCAATGGATATTCTTAGGTTATTGTTAAATGGTGGTGTAGTTTTGATGCAGTGGAACAAGAGGGATTGATAAGGAGGGTTTGGGAAAGGCCTGATCGTAGCTGGGGGTGGGCGGGCGTGCGGGGCACGGGACATGGTGCTGGGGGGCCTTAAAATTAAACAGGCCTCATTGCAGTTTAACACGTAGGCTTTCGCGACCAATATTATTCATAATCAACGTGTTTGGGTTTAGATCGCGTTATTTATAAATGTGTCGTAACCCTCCACCACCCGAAACGGCCAATCAGTAAAAAAGTGTCACGTTGACAAAAGACAAATAGTTCACTGCCATGATGCTGGATGCAATTACCAGCGAAACGTCGTACTCAAATTGTAAATGTTGTGGTTTCACGCTTCAACACACCGGTGGGCTAAAGCAGTGAACTATTTGTCTTTTGTCAACGTGACACTTTTTTACTGATTGGCCGTGTCGGGTGGTGGAGGGTTACGACACATTTATAAATAACGCGATCTAAACCCAAAAACGTTGATTAAGAGGCCTCATTGCATTGGGAAGACAAAGGGGGTCGGGGAGCAGAAGGAGCCAGGAGCGAGAAAAGGGGGGGGGGGTGGGCACTGTGTGTGAACAACGACATCTCTGAAGTTGTGGATGTGGTAGGCGATGTGATATGGTCGTTGGATTATTTATTTGCAGACATTTGGGTGATTGATGATTTTGCGCACTGGCAACAGGCCTTAGTTGCAACACATCTCGTGACAATTGAACTTTTGACCCGTGCCCTTTGCACCCTTCGAGTGGAAAGCAATCTCGCCCAAAGTTCTGCGTCGCTGAATTGTCCGTTAGGGTGTTCGCTGGGATTGGAACAAAAACAATTATCAGGGGAAATGACGGCCAAAGGCTACAATATAGAGCGACAGATTCGTTGTTGTTGTTGTTGTTGTCGTTGTTGCTCTCACACACACTCGAGCTGTGACCTTTGACCTTTTGACTCTAAAAGTAATCCCAGGTGAGGCAGTGGTGGGCTCGGACAATTCCTGGCCATATTGTTCAAGCTGCGGCGTTGTCGGGGGGGAGGGGGGTCAGGGGTCAACTGGCACAAGTGAATATGTTTGGGATGAGCACACGGTCCGCCGCGGTGTAGCGGTCGGCACACCGGATGTTGTGATCCAGAGGTCGCCGGTTCAATCTCCCGACACGGTGGTTGCAATAGTGGAGGCGTTTTTTTGTTGTTGTTTTAAATCTCCCCCCCCCCCCTTTCTGTCCACCAAGCTGTTAGGTCAAATCTGCAGGTCGGACGTGATGGGGTAATCTCTCAAGATGTCGTCAAGGAGCATAAACCATAATCACGCAAACTCCGGTCATCCTCGCAGCGGGTTTTGGCTAACCGTCGAACCAAGACGGCCACTGCAGAACGCGCTTTCAGATGCGCAGTTCCGCGGCTGTCTGAAACGATCTTCCTTCTGATATGAGGAAGCCATTGGAACTATGCACTTTTAAATCCAGATTTAAAACTTATTTCTTAACAACTGCTTTTTCTTCTTGGTTCTTTCGGTAAAGTCACGTAGAATGGAAATAATAAAAGAATAAAATGAAACATTATATTATTTTATTATTTCCATTTTACGTGACTTTACCGAAAGAACCAAGAAGATGAATCCCTCCAGTCACGAAAGCTTTAAATCGAAATTCAACTGCTTTTTGTTTGAGGTGTGTTGTCCTTCTCCCGCACCTCCGATTAGCACGGTTGACTACGTACGGTTTGAAAGAAGTTGACCATATATACATACAATGTCGGGCCATCGTGGAAGAGTAGGCAAAAGTACTCTCGAGAAGGACTCTCTAGAGCTCCTTCTGATTAAAGCCCTTCTGCCAGCAGTGCTGCGAGCAAGCAATTGCAGGGCTGCACCTTTACCTAACCCTTACACAAGATTATAACTGTTGCCTCCAAATGTTTAGAGATAGCTTTGGCAACAGGGATTGCTTTTTGTGGATATTGTGAATGAAATACTAAATTGGCTGTGTCAGAGCACTGAGCCAGAACTGTTGAGAATATGGCTTGAAATCAGGGTTCCAGCTACCAATAATTAATTCCATCTGTGATGTATCGATATAAATATTGTGAGCAGTAGAAATTACATTGTTATTAATTAAGATCATATTTTCAGGTGGAGGGAGATGATGGCTAAACCCGGTCACTACTTAGTGTATAAAGAAAGCCATAGAAAATATTGAGCTTTTACTTAATTCTAGCCATTCCTACCCCGACCATTAAAGGTCAGATGACAAACATAATTTTCAGACAGCGAATATTTCTGTCTTATGTTGGATAAGACAGGCACATCGAAATTACCCAAGAAGCAATTCTGTGGTGAAACTTTCCACGGTATTTCCTTGACACAATGTGACAGCAAGTGATGATTTGCTGTCTACAAGAATTCCAGGTCAGATGTTTATTTGTCTTTCGACTTCTTTCCAAATATTATTTTTTATTATTCACCATTATTACCAGCCATGGTCAATCCACTGCTCACATCCAAGGCGCTCAATGGGTTAGCCCCGCAATATTTTCAGGAACCGATCCGTGTTGACTCTCCAGCAAGGTTCCTGAGATATTCAGCTCGTCTTCTTCTAAGTATCTCAAGGTCAAGGCCCTGTTCCTGGGGTGATCGTGCTTTTGCCAGTGCAGCTCACAGCCGTCGGGATGCATTTCCTTCGCTAATTAGATAATCAAAGTCATTACATATATTTTAGGCTGTTTTGAAAACTCACATCTTTAAATTGGCCTTCATCGCTTAGTTCTGGCCCGTTTACCCTGCAGGTTCTGTTTATTTCCTGATTGCCATACAGCGGGCGCATTGGGATCTACGGATGAATTGCACCTTACAGATATAAATTATAAAAAAAAATTAAATTCTTCATGATCCAGCGATGCACACAGTACTTGCACAAAGGAGCAAATGTCATCACTCCATCTCTGTAGTGAACGTGCACCCCGGATGCGTTCCATTGCTCGGATGCCACTCTGTCATTCTTCTTGACTTTCACTTACAGATCCATCGAGCGACACGTTCTGTCCAAGCCCACTTATTTTTTTGTTTATTAACAGTGTGAATCACCACTCTCTATGTTGTTGTTGCCTTGTTTTGTGTGTTTTTTTACGAACACGATTGATACGTTATTTAGAAATGATGATGTTAAACCACACTGTTCCGAGAAAAAATGAACGTTAATCGGTAATGTTGCTTATAAAAAAATCTGTAGATTAATGTCACTGTAATGGATCATTCTAGCATTACAAATTGGGTACACAATTTGTGCATGTTGCACATGAATACACATTAGCTTCATCGTTTGCACACAAGTTAAAACATTCATGAAAACAACACCCTTGGGATCTACAAACTGCATTTCTGATGATCTTCACAGCCAGCCAAACCACAGTGGTGACCTGTCAAGTTGTCTTTTCTTTGAGATGTTGAGTGTTAATTCGGTCCCAACGCATTGAATTTTTAATTAGTTTTTGGGATGCCAACACTTTTCAATATTTAAGTATGTTAGTCACACTTTTGGCAACAATATTCTTGAGCAATAAATTACGTTTGACCTCTAAATATTGCATGAAAATATCTGCGGGTAAATTAAAGTGCAAATTGGCTTCGCAGTCTAGAAGCAATTACCTTTTATATTTTCAAGGACATCTGCCGAAATAACACAGAGTATTTACGCATACTTCACTCATTTTCTCCTCGCGGATGCAACCTCATTTCAAAAGAAAGACTCAGTACTTTAAAATTAGGCAGGAAAAAAAACACACAATTCATAACTTATCTCAATGTTTTTCAGATGTGACAAAGATCCACGTGGAACAGATGGGCTGTGCATTGTATTTACAGATGCACTTCAATTACACTGAACAACGTTTTTAATTTTCCAATTTATTATCCTCTCAACAATTTAGTCATTTGCTTTTGGTATTAAACTGCCATGGACCTCATTGGATGGCCATCATTTTCATTAAGGGCATTAGGGTTTGTTAAACACATTTAGTAAAGTTAATGACGATACTATATTGGATAGCCGATAATTATAATTAAACTTTCACCTACATTGTAACAACAAAACTACATTTGAACTTTTTGATACTTACAAAAAATGCGATTTGATATTAAGGAGATAAGGCTGAGTGGCTTAGGGAGATTATAATGGCCATGTCAGAGCACTCAGTTAACGCACTGAAGATCCTGGGTTTTAAATCTTGGCCACAGAAAACTGTAATTAAACCGAGTTCTCCAGCATTAAGTATTTACGGTCTCAGTATGTTCACCGACAAATAAATATCCTTTAAAGTTTGACAATTCATAGGCCGTAGAACAGAAAAAAATTACTCCAAGCATGTAATTTCCAAGGGATATTATGTATAAATAGAGTATACAACTTGTTTAGGGCCAACCTGAGCGTCAATAAACACCTCAAGACTATTGGGGTGAATCGAGATTTGCTTGTATAATGTCATCTTCCGTGGTAATCTCCAAGCATGATGCTCTGCTGACTATCTACATTCCGGTAAATGTTGTTTCATTGTCTCATCACGTGACTCTGGCAGCTTAACTGAGATGTCAATTCTGACATAGGAAGGATGCACCAGATGGTGGTGATTATCTTCCCTGCCTGTAGTCCAGTCCTGTAGAGACGAGGCATTGGTGGATGTGTGTGTATATATTTCTAAAACGTCTTTCGCATCGTACGTAGCCAACTCTGCTAATCGGAGGTGCAGAGGAAGGACAACAAACTAAACACAAAAATAAGTTCTAAAGAAATGAATTTTCAATATATAGGTATAAAAGTGGGGCTTCCTAATGCCTTCATTCGACGGTTTTCCAACGGTCGCTGCGAGGATGACCAGAGACCACGTGATGGTTTACGCTTCTTGACGAGATCAGCAAGGAATTGTGGTCAATTTGTGGCGAGTGGATCCCACCGACATTGTGGAACTCGACGAAGTGCCATGCTTTGGTTCGCCAGGCGTAAGTGGCACTACTAAGCCAGTGGTTCTTCTTAACCTGGGGTGCACGCTGCACCCCCAGGGGGTGTGAGATGCCCTTTCTTGGGGTGCGGGACGTGGCCCGATTGGTTTAGAAGGTAACTCGTCGAAAACACAAATGAATCACGGGAACGTAAGTACAACTGCAGCACTTAGTTTCATCATAGCTATGTATTTGTTATCATCACGTGTCCCGTCTGTGTATGGGATAGTGTGGCTTTGTCGCATGCGTTGAGTTTAGTGCGGGTGCTCCGTTTGCCTCCCACGTGTATGAACACTTAATTATTTGTCTGAAAACATCTTAATATATAGAGAAAGGCAGAGCTTGGGCAATCGTTGGTCATGCCAGCTCATCGCCTGGCTTGCCTTCAAGTTTGTCTATGGTTCCTTGGCTATTGTGAGGTGCAATTTGTTTGAACGACGCTATATAAACTCAGCATAAAAAAAAGTAGGGAACAAAAGTTGCATGGCATTACGCACGTAACACGTGCAAGCGTAGATACACACAGTAGGACATTTTAACTTAATGTCACCAGCTGCACAAACTGCAGGGCTTAGAACACCACTTTTATACAATCTGTGCAAAACAGATTGAGCAGTGGGGAATCGGGAATTCTTTGGCAATGAGTTTATAGATAGAAATGCTCAGCTTTTGTGCACAGAGGCAGATGGCCATTAATATAAACATCTAATTTAAATGGCTACAGCTCTGCATCATGATCATCATCATCGTCGCTGTTTTCTGTAAATGCAATGTTTAGAGATGTAAGCAGATGTGCGCGCGTGTCTGCATGTGTGTGGAGCGGAAGGCGGACTACGAACCTGGCACACCGAGTTCGATTCCCGCTCATAGACAACATCAGTGACGATCATTTGAACCAGTCATGGGCATCCGCTATGTAGACTCAGCCTAGAATGAGTACCTGGTGCAGTGTGTAAAAATTGCCACGAGAGAGACAAAGGCGGTCGGGCGTGGTTTTGGCCACCTTCTGTCTCGTGTGCCGTGCCGGCCTTCATAGGTGTTCGCTAACAGCACTTGCCCCAACAGTCTGTTGAGGCTATACGGGGGATCTTTGTCTTTGGAGAGGAAGTGTAAGGTGTTTCTCGCGCTGCTCTACAAACCCAGCGGCCAACACTATGAACCGGTCCTGGGCCTGGCCTAGGTCGACTCAGCCTCAAATGAGTACCTGGTGCAGTGTGTAAACATCACCTAGGGAGGCAGGCCATGCGTAATGAGGCCACCCACCCCCTCGTGCGCTGTGCCGGTCTTCATAGGTGCTCGCTAACAGCACTTGCCCCCAATATTTGCTCAGGCTATACGGGGGACATTTGTCTTTGTCTTAATGTAACATGTGGAGCTGTCGCGTGAGTTGTTCGGCGACTCACGCTCGATTGCCGCTCAAGGTCAACAACAATCAGCGTCGAATATCTAAACCGGTTCGAGGCTTTCCGGAGGTTGACTACGGGTTATGGATGAGTCACCGCTGCTGTGTTATAGAAAACAAAAGGTCAAAGGTGGCCGTGGATCGGTGCTCACCACACAGACCTTCTCACGCGCTCGACCTTTCGGTGGCGCGGCTCGGACGCACCGGCGTCGCTACGGGGAAACCGATTCCGCTCCGTGTTACGAACTTTTTTCTCGTTTTTTTTTGTTCGTTCGCAGCGAAACGCCTCCTTCCCCGGCGTGGCCGAAAACCATCGCCGCGCGCCCCGTGACACTAATTGGCACCGCCCCCCCCCCCCCTTTGTGTCGCCTCGTACGGCACAGAACGTTGGCTAATTCCGCGTGGCCCAGCGCCAATTTCGCACAATGCACCGGGTCTCGAGCCTCCGCTGGGCCATTAACGAAGCGATAACGGCTTTTGACTGGCCACGACCGATGTGCGGTTTGTTGTTGTTGTTGTTTTTTCACGGGATGGGCCGAGTTGGAATGGGCACGTTTGCAAGGCTGATTTCACGGTGCGTATTTTCCCCGAGTTTTACGACAGCCAACCCCCCCTCTCACCCCCATACAAACCCCCTGGCTCTCTCGTGCACGCGTAACGCGGATTCTGACGACGCGTGGCTCATGAATGAACGCACGTGGCCAGCGCGCGCTGTAAGTTGTGCGTCGAAGGGCGGAGCCAAGAAGGGTCAGCGTGAGCGCGTAAAGTTAAACGGAAACAAAAAAACAGAGCAACCGCGCAAGTAGTGTACAGCGAGTTTTGTGGCATACAAATGATAAAATGTCACCGACGGAGGGGGGGACCGCAACTTTGATCCACAGGGGAATGCGTGTAGCCAGGCTGATAATTGAAAGTATACTTTTGTTAAAATAATTGATAAAAAAAAATATTGTTTAATATTTGTATTATTTTATTGTTCCCCTTATACGTAATAAAAATATTGTTTAATATTTTTATTATGTTATGGTTGATATTTTTATTAATTTAATGTTTCCCTTCTACGTGACTTTACCGAAAGAGTCCAAGAATATCAATGAATGTACGAAAAACACCCACGATGTCAGCGCAGTGACTCGACCCAACGGCAGCGACGTTCACCACGTGTCACTACTTCTTTCGCACCATACGTGGCCAAAGTATGCTTTCAATTATCACCCTGGCTACACGCATTCCGCTGTGGTATTAATGTTGGGGTCCCCCCTGCGTCGGTGAAATTTAAATGTATTGCCACCAAACTCGGTGTACGCGACTTCTGCGTCGCTCGTTTTTCTTTCTTTCTTTAGGTGCTAACGCTAATCGGAGGTGCGGGGTAGGGAGCAGCAATCTAAACACAAGAAGCAGTCTTCTTCTTGGTTATTTCGGTAAAGTCACGTAGAAGGGAAGTAATAAAATAATAAAAATAAAACACAATAAATTGCAGTAGTCGTATTGTGTTTTATTTTTATTATTGTATTACTTCCCTTCTACGTGACTTTACCGAAAGAACCAAGAAGACTGAATCCCTGCAGTCACTAAAGCTTTAAATCGAAAAACAACAAGCAGTTCTAAAGAAATAAGTTTGCAAAAAACATTTAAAAGTGCGTGGCTCCAGCGGCTTTCCAACATCGAAAGGAAGAGCGTTCCAGACGGCCGCAGAAATGTTGTTCCACGAGCATGAAAAAAAATATATTTTTACTTTACTCCCTCCCATCCCCAATTACATTCCAATTGTGCTGTCGGCATCGTATACCGCAATGACATGAAAACAATTGTACCACTTTGTGCCTCACGTTGGAGACTTCAAATCCAGAAGAGGACATCGGAAAACTACATCCATGAGTTCCCTCAATCAGCCTCTTCATCTATATTATTTGCACCCCCCATTGCAGTAGTCGTGCCACGAAATGTTTTCCTAGGCGTCAATAAAACCTACGCATTTTCATTTTCTCAGAGCTGCAAGAAGCAGACGCTAAGTGGCACGAACAACAAGAAGAAGAAGAAAAAAAACCTACCCACAAGTGAAAAAAAAGTGATTATTTTTGTGCAGTCATCGGTGACATGATATGGCCATCAAGCTCGGGGTGGCCTTGTGACCGAGGCTGAACCACAGACGGCCGCCTGCGTTCGATCCGGAGACCTCAGCCGCGTCGCCCGGTCGGTGTGAGTCCCCCCGAGACAAACCCCGGGGCCAACCATTTCAAATGTTTTGCTCACTGTCGGCTCTCACCGTGCACTTTAAATACGAGACACACGCGAACCGAAAGCAAGTCCGTCGAGGAACGGAGATCACGGTTTTTTTTCTGCTTTCGCAACGAAATATACATGTACGGTTCCTTTTTTTGTTTGTTTGCAATCCACTGCTGGATGATGGCCTTCTCAGATGATGTGTAGGACGCCGAGTCGTTTGACTATACCTCACCACGTCGGCCAGTGTGGCTGAGCTGGTAAAGGTAGGGCGCGGGCAGACATTGGGGGCATTGTAAAGAATAACACACTTACCATAATAGAGGTTTTTGGGTTAGATCGTGTAAATATAAATGCGTCGTTAAACCCACCACCACCCGACACAGCCAATTAGAAAGGGTTATCACGTCAACAAAACACGTCAATTCGTTACAAGTTCAGCACATGGGTGTGTTGGAAATTAAACCTACAACATCTACAATTTACAATAACAAGGAAATTGTTATAATTGGTTCTTTACCCTTCTATCTGGCAACAAAACTGACACCTTTTTACAAGGAGTCATGTTTGCATAGACCACAATACCTGCAGTCATAAATACAAACAAAAGACATAACTCTGATAATGTGCACTGTCCTTGAAGTTGATTGGTCCACACCCGAGACAGCTTTCCTTCGAGCCTAGTCTCACATGGGTTGGACCAGAAGACGCCAAAAGGCGCACAACTCAAAGACAATGCACCATCAGAGTATGAGAGCTCGGGGCAAGCATCTACACTATGGGGACCTCATTTGCCAGTAAAAATATGATAATTGGTTCTTTACCCTTCTATCTGGCAACAAAACTGACACCTTTTTACAAGGAGTCATGTTTGCATAGACCACAATACCTGCAGTCATAAATACAAACAAAAGACATAACTCTGATAATGTGCACTGTCCTTGAAGTTGATTGGTCCACACCCGAGACAGCTTTCCTTCGAGCCTAGTCTCACATGGGTTGGACCAGAGTTGTGCGCCTTTTGGCGTCTTCTGGTCCAACCCATGTGAGACTAGGCTCGAAGGAAAGCTGTCTCGGGTGTGGACCAATCAACTTCAAGGACAGTGCACATTATCAGAGTTATGTCTTTTGTTTGTATTTATGACTGCAGGTATTGTGGTCTATGCAAACATGACTCCTTGTAAAAAGGTGTCAGTTTTGTTGCCAGATAGAAGGGTAAAGAACCAATTATCATATTTTTACTGGCAAATGAGGTCCCCATAGTGTAGATGCTTGCCCCGAGCTCTCATACTCTGATGGTGCATTGTCTTTGAGTTGTGCGCCTTTTGGCGTCTTCTGGTCCAACCCATGTGAGACTAGGCTCGAAGGAAAGCTGTCTCGGGTGTGGACCAATCAACTTCAAGGACAGTGCACATTATCAGAGTTATGTCTTTTGTTTGTATTTATGACTGCAGGTATTGTGGTCTATGCAAACGTGACTCCTTGTAAAAAGGTGTCAGTTTTGTTGCCAGATAGAAGGGTAAAGAACCAATTATCATATTTTTACTGGCAAATGAGGTCCCCATAGTGTAGATGCTTGCCCCGAGCTCTCATACTCTGATGGTGCATTGTCTTTGAGTTGTGCGCCTTTTGGCGTCTTCTGGTCCAACCCATGTGAGACTAGGCTCGAAGGAAAGCTGTCTCGGGTGTGGACCAATCAACTTCAAGGACAGTGCACATTATCAGAGTTATGTCTTTGTTTGTATTTATGACTGCAGGTATTGTGGTCTATGCAAACATGACTCCTTGTAAAAAGGTGTCAGTTTTGTTGCCAGATTAGAAGGGTAAAGAACCAATTATCATATTTTTACTGGCAAATGAGGTCCCCATAGTGTAGATGCTTGCCCCGAGCTCTCATACTCTGATGGTGCATTGTCTTTGAGTTGTGCGCCTTTTGGCGTCTTCTGGTCCAACCCATGTGAGACTAGGCTCGAAGGAAAGCTGTCTCGGGTGTGGACCAATCAACTTCAAGGACAGTGCACATTATCAGAGTTATGTCTTTTGTTTGTATTTATGACTGCAGGTATTGTGGTCTATGCAAACATGACTCCTTGTAAAAAGGTGTCAGTTTTGTTGCCATGATAGAAGGGTAAAGAACCAATTATCATATTTTTACTGGCAAATGAGGTCCCCATAGTGTAGATGCTTGCCCCGAGCTCTCATACTCTGATGGTGCATTGTCTTTGAGTTGTGCGCCTTTTGGCGTCTTCTGGTCCAACCCATGTGAGACTAGGCTCGAAGGAAAGCTGTCTCGGGTGTGGACCAATCAACTTCAAGGACAGTGCACATTATCAGAGTTATGTCTTTTGTTTGTATTTATGACTGCAGGTATTGTGGTCTATGCAAACATGACTCCTTGTAAAAAGGTGTCAGTTTTGTTGCCAGATAGAAGGGTAAAGAACCAATTATCATATTTTTACTGGCAAATGAGGTCCCCATAGTGAAGGAAATTGTTGTTTTTTGTGCTGACAAAATATCCCCGCTGAAGTATAATTGTGGTTGCCCATCTCAACCGTGGTGCAGGCTTCAAACGCCTGCTTAGCTTCTGAGACCAGACTCGATGGGGTTCGTGTGCGGGTGATTTTGTACCGTGCTCTTACGATGCAGAACTCACTTTGAGTTGAGTTCTCGTCCAAATAAGCAAGCTTCGTCCAAATTTCTGAAAATTGTTCCCGGAACAGCACCGCAAGATCAATTAATATTAGTAGTTTTTTTTAAAGCAACACAAAAACTGAACAAACGATGCCACCACGTTTTGTTCTTTTTTAAACCTCTGTAATTACGCTCGTACACAAAACGCTGACAGCTGTGGGAATCACATCGCTCCCTTGTTCGTAGCCCTCATTACATCGGGACACATTGTGGGGTAAAAATGGGCCCCTTTTGTCGACACACCGACACACCCACACACTACCACCCCCACTCACCCCACGCAGCGTACGCTTGTGGAAAAATCCTGTTGTGTTCTCTCAGCCCACCGCTCGCGCCAAATGGCACACGCTCTAGGTGGCGCGCCGGTTAGCGGGCCTCTAATTAAGGACCAATTTATTGCATCTTGCGGAATTGAAGGACGTGGATCAACACTCTTGATTGCCACATGCTAAAATCCACAGGAGTCATTTGCCAGGTTTCACATCCAATTATGGTAATATTTAGTTTATTTATATATATAAATATATTTAAAAGTTACATGATTTCATATGGATATATTTATTTAATATTTGTTATGAATTAGCATGTATAAATACGTAACATATTCTTATATTTATCAAAATATGCTGTTTTAAGTTTCAAATAAGTCATGTTTATAAAAGATACGTTCAGCTAATTTTCTAACAAAGCGTTGTTTTCCCAAAATAAAACAGGCGATTCAAACTTTGATCTTCAAGACAAGTTACACGAATCCGTTGCGTGAATAGTTAATGGAATGAAGTAGATGTTTTAATTTGATTCACTCGTTTGAAAATTAAACTGTTTGCATTTGGGGCGATATATAAATGGAGCAAAATAAATGTGACAATTCATTCTTGAGGGATGGGATGCCTCCATGTTCTGCACCAACAAACACGTTTCTAAGTATGATTCTACTCATCTCAATGTCATAATTATCATCTCAATCTAGTTTATTCTCATCTCAACGTGAGGCTTTTGATGGAGATTTATATAATCTGACCATGAAATTTCTCATCTCAATCTGAGACGATTATTTTAACCTGTCCTGGGCCCTCCCCTAGGTCGACTCAGCCTCAAACGAGTAACTGCTGTGGTGTGTGAACATCGACACTGGGGAGACAAAGGCGGCCGGGCGTGGTGGATCCATGTCCCGGGCGAAGCCGGGTAGTACAGCTCGTTATATATAAGGACCAAATCCCTTACACAGCCACCACCAAGCAAATGAAAACCCAACGACTGCTATAAAGACAAATAAATTGTTTTAATAAACAAATAAAAAAACGGCCACCAAAATAAAAAAAGCACAAGCGACAGAAATTGTTATCACAGCAAAGAAATTAGGCCACGAAGTCGACACATTGCAGACCACAATCCCCAACTTTACAACCTCAAGACACGTGCTTGTATACTTGTATGCTGCACAACGAGCGCTGTTTAAAGTATTACTTCTCTTAAAAAAAAAAACGTGGCCACGTGCAAACGGTGTTCTTTTTTTTACTTACCCTCAAATAATGATCTGTCAAATCGCGTTTTGCGCAGTAAAGCGCCGCTGACTTCTTTTTTAATTACTGTCCAAGTTTGCGATGACATGCACATTTGCCGCGCACACCCCATGATTCCTGCGGCAGTGCTCTCTTTATTAAGTGGTTCGCACTTCGTTAATCCATTTAAAGACGGCGGTAAAAACGAGCACATGTTCAATTATACACGGCGGGCAATGATGAATTGTGAAGTTTCGGTATAATTTAGCAATTATACAAATTAATAATAATAATAATGAATGCAGCATTGGAATGAGACGTCAAATGACCGGGGAATGGTATTCTCCAACTCCGCCTGCCCCATCCATGTTTATTACGATTATTTACGTCAAATATAATGAAATCTTAATGGGACATGTATGAGTTTATGTATATATATATGTACTTAGTAGCATTAGAGTCATATTTTCAACTGCTTAATTGGAATAGTTGGAGAACAAAGAATGCAAATTATCATCGAGTCAACATTAAGTCTGAAAAAGCCCATCAATGTACGTCATTAAGGTGAATCAGCTATAATGTTCGATAATAATGACATTCACGTTTATTTTAATAATTAGCAAAAAAAGGCAAAAGGGTCCCTATCATGTAGCTATGTTGGGCTTCTGTATATACGTTGCATTTCTTTCGCACCGTATGTGGACGACCGTGCTAATCGGAGGTTGGTTTGGCAGTAATGACGGGCTAAAAATAAAACGGTAGCCGAATTTAATTGCGTGAACAAAAAAAAAACATTACATAGTTGCTCCACGAATATAACATCGATCAAACGTACATCGCAGTTACATTTCAACGCTTAAAATAATCAACCATCATTCTGAGCTCAATGCTTTGATCCAATGACATTTAAAAAAATAAATAACGCGCTGTTCCCCTCGCTGTGCTGAGTGGGTGGCAGCAACACAGGGGTGTAAACCTCTCCAACTTTTCTGGCTGTGACAGGCACCCAACAAGGAGGGCACGCGGGGTACCCAATTTTCCGATGCACCTGGGTGATCTTTTTTCCCCACAGGCAGAGCCGCGTGTTCATGCTGAGCGCACCTAGGTGACGTCCACATCCACCACAGAAATGTGTCGTATCTGCGCTGAGCGCAATGAAGAGTTCAGCATCAGGGTTTTTTGTGTGTGTGCTTTTTTTTCTGTGAGGAACGGGAGTGTAGCGGTTAGCGCGCTGCGCTATGAACCTGGCGACCCGGGTTCGATTCCCGCTCACGGCCAACACTGGTGACGATTATCTGAACCGGTCCTGGGCCTCCCCTAGGTCGACTCAGCCTGAAATTAGTACCTGGTGCAGTGTGTAAACATCGCCACTGGGGAGACAAAGGCGGTCGGGCGTGGTGCTGGCAACCCACCCCCTCGTGTACAGTTCCGGACTTCATAGGTGCTCGCTAACAGCACTTGCCCCTACAGTCTGTTAAGGCTATACTGGGGAATCTTTGTCTTTGTCTTTTTTTGAGTGTATTTTTAAACAGATACTCACTTTAACCCGCATACGTCAATTCGCATGCCGTACATATTTTTTGCGCAGTAACATTGTGAAAGGGTTCAGGCGCAGCCCTGCAATTGCTTGCTTGTGCCACTGCTGGCGGAAGGGCTTCCAGTAAGTGCGAGCTGCAGAGATCCCCTCTACAGGTGATTTGGCCGACTCTACCATGCTGGCATGATATTCATAATAAAGGTTTTTTGGGTTAGATCGCGTTATTTATAAATGTGTCGTAACCCTCCACCACCCGGCACGGCAAAACAGTAAAACAATGTGTCACGTTTACAAAGGACAAATAGTTCATGACTTTAGCCCACCGGTGTGTTGAAGAGTGAATCAACATCATTTAAAGTTTGAGTACGACGTTTCGCTGGTAATTACATCCAGCTTCATCGGGCAATTTGCCAGAATGGTGAAGCCCTCCACTTGCTCCCGGTCTTAAATAGAGCAGCAGCAGCAGGGTGACGCCATCATTTAATTAATTCAGGTGCAGTGATTTGAGGCGGGGATGGTATTGTAATTGTATAATAGATTGGTAACCATTCAATTGTTATTCATTGGTATTTGTTTACCTTATAAGGAATTGTAATTGTATTATATATTTTATTTAATAATACGCTTCCAGGCCACACTAACGATATTGGTCGCGAAAGTCTACGTGTTAAACTGTCCAGATATCTCGGGAATAGGTAAAAATACTCACATTTGACCCCATCACGTGTGACTTGCCAATTGAATGGCTGTGATAGATCGAGTCTGCTGACTATTGCAGCGCCACCCTAACATTGACTTCCCCTTTTACACGTGTGCATTACTGCTATACATTTCGCAGCATCGGCCAGCGGTATAAATGGGGTTTCCGCTATGCCTTTTTTTTATTCGCAGAGTGACGGTTATCACGGTATTATTTTCCTCTAACTTTGCAATTATATTTAGCATCTTGATTCGAAGCTTTCGTGACAGCAGGAATCCATACTCTTTGGTTCTTTCGGTAAAGTCACGTGGGTAGAAAATAAATCACGACGTTTCGGGCGCAACACAAGCGTCCGTCATCATATTTTTTTTACCTACGTGACTTTACCGAAAGAACCAAAGAGTATATTTTGCATGTTTGTCATATTATTGTTGTGCTTTTCTGTACTTTCAGTACAAGTGCATATTACCGTAATTCATCGCTTTTCAGGCGCAACATAAGCCTGCCATGAGGTTGTTTAATTATTCCAACTTTAAAGCCTGCTATTCGTATATCTCGCACACTGTCAGCAACTTATTAAATTAAGGTATATGCAAATGTTAAGGTCATACAGTCACCATACCCCTTCAATTTATCCAGAAAACGTTAAAGAAAAGCGCTAAGTTAATGTGTAACAGCAATTTATGTAGGGCTTAAAATTATGGAGCTTTTGATTATTTTACAATATTTTAAACCGTAACTTTCGCTCCACGCATATGAATTCGACATCTCTTCATTTCAAGTGTCGGGGGAAATGTTCCTTTTCGAGGGCCGAATGAACTGTTAAATACGATTGGCAGGCAACCAACCACGCATTCGCGCGCACACACACACACAGATCTACGTCGCGTCTGTCACTGCAATAATCCCTTGCAGTGACAGAAGTGACTGGATGGGCTAAAATTAGAGAAAACACTGACTCTTGTCATATTTCAGAATAGTGGAGCAAAGATGGCTGGAATCCAAGTTGGCTTTTGTGGGTTGGGCAATGCACGTTCGCCAATTCTTCTCTGAATACAACTCCTGTGAATGTCCGCGGTGGTGCATGGCGAATGCTTGATGCAAGAATGCTCAGCACACATCTCAACCCAGAAAATCCACGCACCGATTACCAGCAGCTGTGAAAACGTCTTAGGCTTGATGGTGATGGATATTGTCTGTGGGTCGTTTCAACGTAGTACGTTTCACGTGGTCACGGGCCCTATGAAATTAAGTTACGTGCCATGTCCAGGCGTTGATATGTACATTCTTAGGGTGCAATAATCGCTGTTCATTGTATTAGCATCTCTTTTGATGTATGACTGTGGATTGTGACATTGTTTTGATCCACAGCGGGTTGCATGTAGCCTCTGCTTTGGGAAGGCAAACATATTGAATCGGAGTTGTTTTAGTTTCAAGTTATATAAGCAGGGAGATTAACTGGGATTCTACGGCTGTGATTTCAGCAGAGTTTCTTCCACTCTAAGGGGACTCATGCCAAGGCACAGCACCAAAGCCAGCACCACCGAGATCCTGAATACAACAAATCTCTTGATATTAAATTAAACGGATCCCTTGAGATTGAGTATTTCATTTTTAAGGGTGTCTACGGTGACGACAGGTGACACGCACGGAGAATTTCTACAACTTGTACGGTGTGTAGATTCACGTAAAAGTCTTGAGTTTCAGTCACCCAGTGACTACGCTGGGTTCTCAAGTGTCACGAGCTTGATGGTCACCAATTGGCTGCCCCCCTCCCCCCCCCAAAAAAAACCACCACACATCATATTAAATTTCGCTTTCCACTTAATTGCGTCTCTTCAAACTTTGACGACTCAATATTGCATTTTTGTGGCAGTTCCATCAATGCATTTGAGGCCGAAAAGATACACGAATGATTATTATACTGATATATTAAAGTACGAGTCACCACAGCTTAAGATGTCCAATGCCCTGACTTTGAACTCAAAGAGCTGACAGTTCCCATGATATCACATTAGTTGAATGCTTGGAGAGCCCACAGTCGTTATATATGAATGGTGTCCTTACAGATGAACGTCTTAACTGCGGCGCGATGCAGATTTGCACGCGGTGCACTCAAGGAGAGATCAGATAAATGAAACATGGATTTACTTTGCCATGGGAATGCCAATAATATAAGTATGTTGTGGCCAGCCCGCAGTGGTTATCTCTTAGCACTATGAACCTGGGGATCAGTGATCGATCCCTGGCCATGGCTAACATCGTTGGCAAATGAAGTCTCAACGGGTCCTAGGTCTACTCGTAAATTCGCACTGAACAGTGCGGTGAAGTATCGTCAAACAGCCACCCCATGACTAACCTGGAGTGGGGAGGCCTTCATACAGCAAGTGAGTTGACAAATCATATATTATGGTTACTGTTATTGAATTAATAAGAAAACTAAAATCATTGTTTTATTATTGTGTGTGCACTTAAGACGTTTCTGAGAAACTCCTTCACGAAATGGTTTAATCTTTTGCGAAAACAACAAATATCACGCTTAAGTCAGTTTGCGGAAAATTAAAAATCGTAGGCGCCCGCACACTCGGCTGACTCCGTACGAAGCTCCATTCAAAGAGAATGATCCCACCAAATAGTGGGCAGGTTTCCCACGGAAACCAATTAAGAGGCGGCAAATTCGACGTAAAGCCTGCACGACGACCATCCCTCCCCGCCAATTGAGGGCATCATCAGCAAGTAAGATGAATGTCATTAGTCTCAAGAGAAGAGTCTAGGGGCTGATAAACCGGCGCGCGATTCTGACACAAACCGAAGTTTGGGCTCTTGCCGTCTTTGTTGTGCCATCCATTACCGAAATGTGCCTCCCTGGGCAGGGATTGCTGTGGTTTGTGTGTGTGGGGGGGGGGGGGGGGGGTTGGGATCGTCGCTTGCGCCGACGTTTGCGCGATTTCGAGACAATCTTCCACCCCCCCCAACCCACCGCTCTCGGTGGACCTCTTAAACACCGGGAAATATTTTGCAATCGGTCAAGTCAGCAAGAGCGACGCATCCTTCCGATCTGCAGGAGAGATACGAGTCGTTAGTCCGTGGTGCTCACTCCTTTTGAGTTGAAGCGCACCGACGTTTGCCCCGATGTTTCGTCACGTTGGCAGAGTGATCGGCGGTCAAGGATGCAGCGGGCACAAAAAAAAGGAATCGTGAGCTCAAAAGCTTCAACTCTTAAAGCTGGTCGAGGGGCAGTGGGCCCTTCACCCACCACGCACCTGCGATTCGCACGGTTGGCTGCGTACGGTCCGAAAACACATTCCTGCGGAGGGAGCTGGTAGGAACGTTGGGTTGCTCGGTCAATGGCCAGGGTCAACGGCGGCGTGGTGTATTCCGCAAATATGCCCGACTGTGAGGGCGGGCACAAGCCGGCATGAGTAGGTTAAACGTTGAGTTTTATTAGGGCACCACGGGGTGACCAACCCCTCCCCACCCAGCCCCACCTCTCCCACCCCCTCCCCTCACCACCCTCCCCACCCAGCCCCTCCCCACCCTCCCCACCCAGTCCCTCCCTGCACGACGGACACAATAATCCCCTGTGGGCTGGTGTAACCAGGAGGTTCCTACCAGTATAAGTTCAACGTACATGTGTACGTAGGGCCCTGCAATGTTTTGCTCACGTCACAAGAAGAATGGCCTCCATTGGAGAAAGCTCATGGAAACCCTCCCCCCCCCCCACGATTGTATTTTGGCCTACTCTTTCACCCTGGCCAGATATCTTGGAAGGAGTGGGGGATGCCATCCACTTTTGACCCAGCACATGTGACCTGTCGACCGGCTAAACATGATCCCACCCCGCTTGTGCTGGTGGTTTACAGTTAACTCGAACTGCTAGCCACGTGTTCTTTTCGAACGCCTCCGATGAATATTATCAATTCGGTTGCATAAATGCGAAAAGCTTACGGAAGTGTGCGAGTTGCTAACTGAAATGTTGTTCAACAGAGTGGGAGATACCCGTGGTGTCTGGTGGTTTCGCTCGGTGTTATAAAGGGGCCTCTGGTGACTTCAGTGTGAAGCAAATCAACTCCGAACGCTGGCTCATGAACGCTAGCCAATGCCCTTCCCACTCACCAGGTCCACGGAGGGCGTAAGAGGATAACGGTCATCATTTCTGGAAATAAGACCGCAACTCCACAATGGATTATTTACCGAGAGGTGTGATGCATGACCCCTGTTACCCTGAGTAAATTGTTGACAAATGTTTTGCGGCTATGGGTGTGTGTCCCGTGTTTGTGGCACAGTGGGGAGCGCATGTGGTTCATCTACCAGTCATCTGAGTCAGTCAACCAATAACAACGGGGTCTGTCCCGTGACCTCCTGCCAACAGGCCTTCGACACTTGACGTGGCCTCAAAGTGCACATAGCCTGGCGACATGACTCTGGTGACCCAGATATTGTGGATTAACTGAAATGACTGGCGGGCACACCACGTGTCCTCTCCACTGTCACAAAAACACCCTGATTGGCGGGCGAATGGTGGCCGTGGCTGTTGTGTTCGTGGTCCAATCAGCTGTGACGTCAGGCGGTGTCAGAATCATCCTCATACGGAAGTGGACCACAATAAATGAATAAGGGTCATTGTCCGAAATGTCACCTATTTTATATCTATTTAATTTTACAATTTTAAGGCCACAGTGTTGTTGACTAATGTGTTGGGTTTTTGACTTTCTTCTGAATGGAGGGTGAATCCTTGTCCCCCAGCAGCAGCCGCAGAATGTATAGAAGCGACAGCCATCAGCCGTGCAGCGGGCATCACACACAGCCAGCTGGCACAGTGGAGAATGCAATGCAGTTCATGATTATTATTTTTATTACGATTTTGATGCTTGCTTACCCGGGTCAGCCTCACTGAGTCTCAGGAGGGTCGTGCCAAATCCTTCAAGTCGGGGTCACGTTGCGATGTGTTTGACATGGACATGACAACTCCACGCAGAAAAACGCCTGAGTCGGGAATCGAACCCAGGCGCTACCCTGTGATGAGGCACCGGTGTTAGCAATGCGCGACCCTGCCACCCGTTATATTTGTTGTGTTAGGGGACGTCCATAAATGACGTCACGCGATTTTGGACGATTTTTGACCCCTCCCCCCTCGTCACACGGCGGCACAAAAGTCAGACCCCCCCCCACGAATATGCGTAACAAAGCTCTGCCCCCCCCCCCAAAAAAAAACATGCTTCAAATCGCTTTAAACTATTGTCATTCTAGTGCGTATTTAATGTGGCGCTGCACTCTGCTGTTGTAGGAGAAACATTTATTAAAAAGTCTATTTAATTAATTTGAACGTGTTGTCTATATTTATTTAAAGTTGCGCATTACGATGTGACGTCACATTTCTCACCCCCCCCCCCTCGTCACACATCGTCACAAATGTCTGACCCCCCCCCCCAGGTGCGTGACGTCATTTATGGACGGCCCCTTAGTCCAATGAGGGCCCCCTTTCAAAGTACACGTTTTTCGTGAGATGGCAGTAGAGATACAAACGTATGTGAAATAACATAATTAGATACAATTCTAGATGTACTAAGATGACACAAGAGTGACGCAGACAGAAGATGAGAGATCAAATTGGTTCCATTGAAGTGAATTCCCTTGTTATATGTATAATGCTTTGAGTTGGAGATGATGCAGTATATAATATACTATATACTTTTTTCATCATGAATCTGGGGCACTGTGAGCTACTTTTAGACTTGAGCATTTGCTTAGCTCGTTCATGCCGAGCACCATCACTGCTCGGTGATGAATCTCATCTGCCAGTCACCCTGGTATGTCAGGGTTAATCAATCAATGTCTTTATTTTCCGTGACAATATCGCCCTCAATAAAGTAGGCATCACGTTGCATAGGACCGGAAATGGTACAGGTAGACGTACAGCAACAGGAATAAAAAGAAATAAACCAAATATAATAATAGGGTTTTTACCATTTTTTTCTGGCAACAAAACTGACACCTTTTTTCAAGGAATCATGTTTGTATTAACCACAATACCTGCGGTCAGAATGCAAACTAAAAAACAACTCTGATAATGTATGCATTGTCCTTGAAATTGATTGGTCCACACCAGAAATAAACCCATAACGCCCTCGGCGGCTAACGCCGACCCGAGCAAAGTAAATTCTGTTCCGTCACTTCCGACCTGTGAGTTTTTTACCGTTTGCCTGGCTTCGAACGCACCCGGTCAGGTCACGTGGCTGGAGGTTGGCGGTAAATGGACAAACGCGGCTTCATTCATCCTCGCAGCAGACGCCTTTTGGCTGGCCACCAAACAAAGACGGTGGTCACCGCGTCGCGCGCTTTCAGATGCGCTTCCACAGCCGTCTGGAACGCTCCCATACTGGAGAAGTCACTAGAAGTGTCCACTTTTAAATGTAGATTGAAAACGAATTTCTCGAGAACATTTTAGAGTGTTTAGTTTGCTGTCCTCTCCCCGCCGCACCTCCAATTAGCACGGTTGGCTACGTACGGTGTGAAAGAAGTTCACACATACATAAATGAAAAATAACCCACAAGATTAATACTCATAGGTTGGCACAGCAAAGTTTATTCATAAACGTTGCGTTAAATTAAAGAGACTTGGGCCCATGCAGGGTAACAGTAATTATCCAGGCGTATTAATGAGTCATGATCATTTTTTTGGGATTATGATAAGGCAATATACACTGCAAGGTAGTTAAACACGTCGACTTTGGCGACCAATATTATTATTCAAAATATTCCACAATTCTCTGACACATCGCCTGATGAGGCTGGTTGTAATCACCAGTGAAACGTCGCGGAACTCCAATGGTAAATGTCGTGGGTTTACTCCCCAACACACCGGTCTGTGGAACAGTCGCTCATTGGAGCGTTTTGCTCACGTGACAAAAACCTTACCGATTGGCTATCCGGTGCTGTCGGGTTAACAACACAATTAGATTTAAGTGACGTAACCCAAAAAACACAAACTTTATTATGAACTGCAATGTCGATTTAAATGTGACCTTTAACTTAAACGGAATTGAAATGGTGCGAAATTGAAATATGTTCACAGCAATTTATGGTTTCAGAAAGTTATGGAGGTCGAATTGCAGCAGCATAACACCTTAAATTGTTTGGGTGTCTCCTGTGAGATTTGGGTAGTTATATATATTAATGCTTCCCTGACATTAGAATTAACTTTGAAAGTATTAGATAATTATTACTATTATTATCCTTCCCTCTTGTAATGTGAGCTGAATGGCAATAAGAATAATAATAATAACCTCGTTACTCTAGCGTTTAGCCTGGTGGCGAAGTGGTAAAAAGAGCACACAACGCACAAACTTTTGATTGATTTTGAATTGTTGGGCCATCGTTGGGTTAAATTACGAGGTTGATAAAATGAGCAACAATACGTATTACTGAAGGAAGGAATAAAAACTATTTTACATTTCACACAGGACGTGACCAGATCTCAGAAGCTAAGCAGGCTTGAGCCGGGATAATGTTTGGATGGGTGACCAGCGTGCACAGACGGGTTGCTGTTAGAGTTATGGGGGTGATAGTCATCGGCAGTAAATTCCATTGTTATGCTGTACTTCTATGCTTCCACGTCAATTCTCTCCACCTTCACAAACCCGCACTGACCATCGTGGTGTGCAACATGCAAATCACCGCCCACGACAAACACGGGTTTTGAAGTCACTCATCCACCAGTGGAGTGACAAAAGGGCTTATATGTACATACTGCTTTAATGCTAACAGTTTAACGTGTCATTATTGATTTGAAGAGTTTAATGCTGCTTTTACTGTTTCCGCTGAACATATATAAGCAGGCCTCCAGTCTGCATCTCTGCATGCAAGTTAAATACGATTTAGACCATCACGCGCTTTGCTTTCCACGCCAATATTATACAGCAGGATTTATTTTTAGCGTGAGCAAATATATTTTAGGGCCGCATTGGCTTCTGGTTTGCCAAACGAACACATTATGAGCTCGCACTAATTACACACAAAGTGCTCGACACAAATGAACCACAACACCTCGCTGATCTAATCAAGGAGCATAAACCATCACGCAAACTCCGGTCATCCTCGCATCGCGCACTTTCAGATGCGCTTCCTCGGCCTGCCTGGATCGCTTTCCCTACCCATCTTAGGAAGCCACTGGTGCAATGCAATTTTAAATCTGGATTAAAGATACATGTCTTTAGAGCTGATTTTTGAGTTCAGGTTATTGTCCATCCCCCCGCACATCCAATTAGCACGGTTGGCTAGGTACGGTGCGAAAGAAGTTCAATATACATACATCAGGCAGGCCGCCCTGGTTAATACTGCTGCTGTATTAACAATTCGATACTACGCAGTGTGTGATAACGATCACGTGATGTCATTTGCAGACTAGATAGCAAGTGTGTGCTGGTATCATGGTCCATAATTTAAAGTGACTCGCAAATTACTTAACCTATTAACACAAACTGGTTAACACAATTACACCACCAGACCACATACACACACACACTGCCGTGTGTGTGCGTCTCGATCCACTCCTCTGCCCGCAGGATGTCGACCCATTGCCGGTTCCGCGAGCAAAAAGCCCAACGCATTTAACTGCTTTCATCCCTCCACCCGCTATCCTCATGCACTCAGCTGGCCGTAAAGCTCCAATTATCGGCACACACACACACACATGCCAAGTATTTTGGCAAATGCCTCACCAGGGTCCTGTTCTAATAAAAAAAGCCCTCTCTGCTGTCCTTCCGTGTGATGAAGCAGGACTTTTGTAAGTGCGGCATTGTGCCCCCCAGTGTTGAGCTCCATGTGGCACGGACGATTCACTTTGAAGGGGCTCAATTGGGAAGCAGCTTTTCCAAGTCTCTCAGTGCACGTTGGGTGCGGGGCGACGGCGGGGGGGATTGTGGGGCCGAGGACATTGGCTTTGCCCATTGGTCTGTTGTTCAACGTGGACACGTGACCCACATTGGGGCCACAGGTCTGACACTCGTCACGAAAGGGCATCAAGCAGGGAGCTCGCGCCATTGACGATTCCCGTTTGGTCGGTCCACTGCTGGATGAGGGCTCACGACGCCTTTGCTGATCGTGAAGGATGCATGACCATACTTCACCACGCTGGGCAGTGTGTGTCGGTAATGTCTGTATGTATGTTGAACTTCTTTCGTACTGTGCCGTGCTAATGGGAGTTGCGGGAAAGGTGGCGGTAGTGCAGCACAATAGCCTTTGATGACCTGTCCTCTGTTGCCATGCTAAACCCTGGTTGGCTTTTGAGATCTATTGCGACCGGGTGCATGCTGCCAGGTGATTTGGTAAACAAGGAGTGCATGATATAACAACAGGCTGCTGTATTCCAGGACGAGATGCCATTGTAATGACGCGACCTTCGACACAGTTATGGACAACAGACTCGGAGAAAGAAAAGTGATAATTTTAAACAGGTGTACAAATTAGATTTGAAGCTTTCGTGACTGCAAGGATCCATACTCTTAGTTCTTTCGGTAAAGTCTCGTAGGTAAAAAATGCAATTAAAATGAATAAAAATAAAACAATAAAAAACAAAAAATCACTACGTTTCGGAGGCAACACAAGTCTCCGTCATCAGGTGGGATGCAGCAAATCTGGCTGTGACGGTTCCACCTGATGACGGAGACTTGTGTTGCCTCCGAAACGTCGTGATTTTTAGTTTTTTATTGTTTAATTTTTATTAATTTAAATTTCATTTTTTACCTACGTGACTCTACCTAAAGAACTAAGAGTATAGGTGTACAAACACCAGGGCCCCAGCGAATGCGAGTGCAACAATAGATTATTGGATTCCATCTGTGCAGAGGTTTGAATGCTACCCTCTCATCATCTCTCAGGGTTTTCTCCAGTGCCACCGTTTTCTCCCAAAGAGGACCCTCGTAAAACAAACGAGTCTTAAGACTCATCGAGGCTTTCCTAAGTAAGTTAACATCTCGATTTAAAGCTTTCGTGACTGCAGGGATTCATCTTCTTGGTTCTTTCGGTAAAGTCACGTAGAAGGGAAGTAATAAAATTATAAAAATAAAACATAATAAAATAATGTTTTAATTTTATTATTGTATTACTTCCCTTCTACGTGACTTTACCGAAAGAACCAAGAAGATAAGTTAAGATCGTGCATATGAGGAGCAATGTCGAGTCACCTTCCTCGGCTCCTCTCCGCTGGCTTGCACCACCTAGCCGGATCAGCCACAACTTTCCCTGCTGCCATGAGGGTCAATTGCAGCAGCAGTAGCAGCGTGATTCAGAGCCACCCATCCTCGATACCAACAACACCCGGACTGTTACTGCTGGGCGTCGTTACTCTAAGGCAGCTTTCCTCTACGCCGTACTTTCAAAAGTCACTCAAAGGGCTGCCCCCCCCCCCTCCTCCTCCATCTCTCTCGCCCGGCTTTCGAGCTCGCAAAGAGCATGGCCTACCGCTTCGTACCTCAGAGTCACGATCCTTCAAGTGCGTGAAATGTCGCGCGCCTCGCAAATTGCAGTATCACATCGGCTCGTGTGCAAAACGTGTTAATTTAGCGAAGGAAATAAGTGGCAAATTTTTTTTTCAACAAGATTTTTTTTTTTGAGTCAACGACGACCACCGAGCGAAATAAAATCGCAGAGGGTGACGATGACGACGGGTACCAAACCAAAACCCTGCGGCGTGACTGACCGTGACGAGATGAAAACGAGTCTGTGTGAACACGCAGGCTGAGAGAGCATTATTAGAGACTTGCAGTGCCTGAATTGAGTAATTGATGATGTGTGTATGTTAAAAAAGATTGACCCAACTACACTAACTTAATTGTGACCTGATAATAATGTTGGCAAAAAAATGCACGTTCTCTCACTCCATCATTTAATACCTAAGAAATAAAAATTCATGACCGTTTGTTTCGAATAGACTAAGAGAGTGACTGAGTGTAATTCACAGACTAAGGCCTCACTAGAACTCCAATATGCTGAATAAATTAACACCGTAACGTAGGGGCTAGGTGTATTTTTACATCGCAGAAGCATGAGAGAGGGGTCAATGGCTTTCAGTGGAGGCCTCCATCCAGCCCCAGACTGATCATGCATTCTGCTGATGATATGCACGCGTGAATTAGAATGTGCCAATATTTGCTGGTTTTAAAAGAAATAGGTGATGGGGAACAGTGTTTGTTATTTTAATCCAACCAAATATAGCAAGATGCACTCGCTGCTTGGATGTGCAATCGCAGAGATAAAACCATTTTACAGGTATATCAACACATCTCGTAATCCCTTTAAGGTTCAACTAATCCTCACACTTGATGAGCCTCTATCTGAGCTAAAAGTGACATCTGTGTATTGATCTCTGCAAAGCAAAGATAAGTCTCTTAAAGTGGCTCTCATAAAAATGAAGAGTTTGTAAACACATCATAAATTGGCATTCACTGCAACTGCAAACTTAGCACCGGCAAGCACAGTCTGCTCTTTATACGTAGGTCTTCACGACCAATAGTATGATTCATATTTCGATTTAAAGCTTTCGTGACTGCAGGGATTCATCTTCTTGGTTCTTTCGGTAAAGTCACGTAGAATGGAAATAATAAAATAATAAAAATAAAACATAATAAAATAATTCTCACGACGTTTCGCCCACAACGCAAGCAGCCGTCCTCAGGTGAAGAACGGGTCTGTCGATAAGACAGAGTCTGAAGACCTGTTCTTCACCTGAGGACGGCTGCTTGCGTTGTGGCCGAAACGTCGTGAGAATTATTTTATTATGTTTTATTTTTATTATTTTATTATTTCCATTCTACGTGACTTTACCGAAAGCACCAAGAGATGATTCATGTTGTTATATTATTTTAAAGCAAGCGAGATGTTTAACAGCTTTGGTGGCGGACGGTTACGGTAAAACGTTTGACAATATATCTACACGATTCAACCGCAAAACCAACACACTGCTTGATAAAAAATACAAAAAAATTCCCGTCCAATTGAGTATGGAGAGATAGTCGTCTTCTACTTATAGGCCTGATAAAGTAGTGAAAATTCCACATTCTTATGGTAGAGTTGAATCTATAGCATAACAAATTTACGTAATTAAGTGTTTTTTATTCATTATCAACGCCCCAGCTGGAATGTGAACTCACAACCTACTGGCGGTGAGTCAAATATTCCAACCACTGTGCCACCATTTTTAAATTACAGAGTATTCAGCGAATATTTCAAACAGTTAAACATAGGTAAAGTGTTCCACACCCACGTATATCACCGTAATAGCACCGAAGATAACATCTAATCATCTAATAATAACGATCATAATAACCAGACAATCACCACCATCATCATCATCCTCCTTGCACGAGTGTGATTTTGTCCTGAATGTCGTATGAAACATCCGATTTATCTCTTCACGATTGCCAAACAAACGACCAGGCAGTGGGTGGAGGAGAGCAAAGGCATATCTCACGACAATATTCCATATCTGCACCTGGAAATAAATTGCAGCGCTTCCGCAAGCCCCCCCCCCCCCCCAAGGCATTTGGCCCACTGGCCAGAAGCAGCGAAAACATATGAAGCAAACATGACCCCATCTCCAGCTAGGGATTCCTACAACTTATCGCCTAAACGGCAAGCGAGGTTGTACATGCTTAACCCTGGAAAGGCCACGGAATGCACACAAAACCCAGGGCTGTCAGAGGCATCAGAGAATACATTATGTTCGCATAATAGTCTGTCAAGGTTTAGCATTTCAACGAGGGACTGCAGCCCACCGCAAAGTGTGCAACACTTTCGCCCGCTGGCTAATGCCAAATTGGTTTTATTCTTCCGTCCCACGAACTACAGCAACAGATGCCGGCGAGACAGAAAAGCCGATGCCGTTAAAAGCGATGAGGATGTACACAAGGGTATAATTTATTGAAATATCATTAAAAGATTAAAATGTAGAGCTCCAACATTGCATAAAAAATGCAGCATTTTCAATTGACACTAATATCAGGTTTAATATATGGCATCATTTTACAGAATGTGTTTATTTGCAATTGTAGAATGAAGGATACTCAATTATGGACACTATGTTAAAAATAATTTAACATCACAGACTTATATTTGAGATAAAAACCCAGCATTCTGTCCTGCAGATATTTTTGATTTGAAGATTTCGTGACTGCAGAAATCCATAAATATTTCTGACTTTCTTCATCATGTGCAGTTATCGATCCACTGCTGGATGAAGGACTGGAACGATGTGCTTCTAAATCCAGATTTAAAATTACATTTTTTTAGAACTGCTTTTGGTGTTTAGTTTGTCGTTCTGCCCCACACCTCCGATTTACACGGTTGGCTACGTACGGCGCAAAAGAAGTTCAACATACACACATACTAGATTTGAAGCTTTCGTGACTGCAAGGATTCATACTCTTAGTTCTTTCGGTAAAGTCACGTAGGTAAAAAATGAAATTATAATTAATAAAAAATAAAAACAATAAAATCACGACGTTTCGGAGGCAACACAAGCTTCCGTCTTCAGGTGAAACTGTCACAGCTGTGTTGCCTCCGAAACGTCGTGATTTTTAAAAATTAATTTTAATTAAATTTTTTACCTACGTGACTTTACCGAAAGAACTAAGAGTATACACACATACATTCTTCACAGTCACCATCCATGCCATCTCTCTCGACTCCGTTCGCTGCCACTCTCTCTCTCGTCGGTCTCAAAATCACCGGCCTACAATCACTTTGAGCGAGCAAATTCCCCCATCGTTTCAAATGCCGCGCCGGGACATCACAACTCACTGGGCCACCTCTGGATTGCAAATGCCAGTGTGCTGACCCACGACACCACCGTGGCATTTATTGCCATGAGTCACATTTAAATGTGCAAGTGTCAAAATTAGATTGTGAAGGGCTCAGAATTAGTAATCGAATTTCGCGAAAATACAAAAACCCACGCACACGCACACACGCAAGCCATACATGAATTAAATATCCTGCTCGTGCAACGGAAAGGGACCGCGCAAATGCTAAACGCAGTTAACGTAACGCGATAAACGGTGATGAGGTTGTAATGTGGCAAACGCGTTGAATGTTGCTGACGGCGTCATAATCGTAGCCGAGACGATGATGGCCAGGGCTCAATTGCTCACGATCCTCTGAGCCTAATTAACCTTTCAGATGGACTAATTGCAACAATGCTGGACCTTGAAGCCCAGAGGAGAAGAACACATTTAAAATATACAGTGCACGGTCTTTATTTCATGCATGGCAGCGTCTTCTTAATTACTTCCCTGTTATCTTCGTGTCTCCGGAGGGATTCCGCTCGTCCAGAGATAAGTAGTACAGGCATTTCTGATAACCATCCTACAGCAAATATCTTGCGCTGGCATTGTAATATTTTATTTATTATATCGTAATGAAAAATACGAATACAATCCTTCGAGACTAATTAGGAACAGATACACCCACAAGCTGTCCACCGACTACGGCTGGAGTCACCGTGGTTATTTTTTTGCTGACAAAAGCTCTCCGCTCGTATAATTCTGGGATGCCGCAGTGGCGATACGCTTGGCACACCTTGCTTGCGATCCAGAGGCTGCCGGTTTGATTTGATCCCCCAGCGCGCCAGTCGAAACAATGGACAAAGTTTTAAAAATATCATTGCAAGCCCCCCCCCCCCACCGACCTATCGATGGCCCTTGTCGCCTCTGTCCAACAGAGTTAGCAGATCGGCAGGTCACGTGTGTGTGTGTGTGTGTGGAAGCCCTTTGGCCAGCAGTAGCGTGAGCAAGAAGAATCAGAATATGTATGAATACGGGTGGAATCCGATGAGCAATACAACTCGTTTTCACAGACGTTCAGTAGTTTTTCACAGATGTCCAGGAGATGTCTAAGCAATTTCAGGGATGCACCTTTATCTCACGCAACGACTGCTTCAGAGTGCGTGAGTAACATGTTTTTGTTGCTGCTGTTGTGGTGAATACGCTTGCCAAGCATCCCCGCAGGGTTGACAAAGAAATGAGCACCACCACGTGGTTATTGAATAGTAAAATTGCCCTTTGGAGTGATTGACCCATGCCGTGGGAATGTGACATTTGCACCGCTGACTCTCGGCCAACAATGAAGATGAGTGGGGTCTCAAACGTTTGGCAGCAGGGGGATTTGCTTGGACTTTCTATTGCTTTTAAGTCGCCATTTTTTTGAAGTTTGTGCGACGTCAAATTTTTTTGCATGCATTTTAGAAGTCATCATCACCATCAGCAGTAGCCATTATCTATCCACTGCTGGATGATGGCCTCCCCACCCAAGATCCTGCCATTTTTCCATCCGCCTTGCACTTGCACGCCATCTGATTTCATTACTCCAGCCCCACGGTGGACATACTGTCTGGCGTGTTCCTCTGGCCATCATTCTCTCGAGCGATGGCATGTCCTGCCCAAGCCCACTCGCTGTTCTTAACTCATGATATCCGTAACCTGCGTCCAGTTTATACAATCCACGTGTTCCTATTTCTGTCGCTCTCGCAAAGTGCCCGGATCTCCCTGCTTTTTGCGCACACTTTTTTAGCAAACATCTGTGTTTCTGATCCACACGTCACCGCTGGGAACATAATTATATATACTTACATATATAAAAACCCTTCATTACGCGCATTGGCATTTTTATTATTTTTACTTCAGTTTTCCAAAGAAAGCAGCGCAAAGTCCTCTTTTTCTGTATATTTATTTCATCGTTGCGAAGATGTTTTGCTGGTTTTTTTTAGATAAATAAAGGTTTAAATAGAAACAGAGAAAAGAACAAGAACCCCAGATTGTATGATGGCGTAGCCATTGTAAAACAACTGAATGGAGAGTAATTACAGAAAGTAATTGGAGAACTTGGTGAAGTTTGGCTGCCAGATTTGTCTCAAGATAAATTTGCGTTGAACAAAAGTCACGTTCAAAAAGTTTGTCTTGTAATTGAACACATTCGTTGGAGGGACACGACTCTAAAAAACAAACACATCAGAGTTTGCAATAACTAGGGCAGCAGATGCTACTACGCAAGAGTTACATCACATTGCGGCTATATAAACAGAACCGTCAGATTTCAACACGGAATATAGACAGTAAAAAAAATCCACATGATGAAAATTAGTAAGAAAATGTTTTTTTTCAGAACATTAAGAAATGGTTGGATTAAAAGCATTCATTGCATGAAAGTCTGATAGCAGAAAATTACTCTGCAACTCTAAATGCTTCAGATACAAAACCTTTCAGCAGCAGCAGCAAAGTAATTTCCATGAATTTGTACTTAGGCTTATCGTCTCCACACAACCTTTCAAGAAACATTGTCGTCACATATTTGAAGGTCGCTTCATTCATTATTGTGCAGTCAAGTCCATTGATGTTGGTCATGTAACATGACTAATGTTATATGACCAGCATCAACAATATATACGAGAAATATCCATCCTTTGCATTTTTTCATCATCATCATCATCCATGGTCAATCCACTGCTGGATTAAGGTCTAGACAAGCTGCTGCCATCTCTTCATGATCCAGTAATTACAAAAATCTACACGGCAATTGCGCAATTGGCAGATGAACACTGGAGATGCGTTCCAATCCTTGCCTGCCACTCCGTGACCGTGCAGCAATCATCCTTTCCAGCGACGCATCCTGTCCAAACCCACTTATTTTTCTGAACAGTTCTGAATCGTGTCTTTAACCTACAAATTTTTCTCCGATGGGGGCAACAGTTTGGGAGTTGTACGCACCTACGCAATACGTGACCGGCAGCTCTAGATGAGCATTGAAATTCGCGACGGGAAAGACGGCCGCTGTTGAGCACGGCACACATCAGCGGAAGGCGCCACACATATTTGGTGGCCGATGGCACCCAGTCGCGAATGTCACGTGACTGGACACATCCCGCAGTCTGTGGCCAATCATTTGGAGCCCGTGACGATCACCTGACCGGTCCCAATCTTAGCCGTCAGTCAAGAGACACATGGATTCGATTTCATGATTGGAGCGGTTACACTTGGTTAGCTGGTCAGTGGCGTTGCACAGTGGCCAAAATCCCTTGGCCCACTCGTCGTATCCCTATTCTATTCTTGCGTATGATGGCAATATGGTTCGGCAGCTAAATGCCAATGTCGAGGTCTGCTAGCCACGAGAGGGCTTCAGAAGAGGGTTCGTGTAGTTTTGCTATTCCTCTGTCAAAAAGAGGAGTGCAGGGATTTTAAAATGATCTTTTCTTAAAAAAAAGTATTCGTGTTATATTTTTTGCTGTGCACAAGCACAAAGGTCCGCTGCAGAAGAAAATTTTCTTGCTGAAAGAAAACATGCAGATCGTGTTTTCCAGAATCGCTACATTTTGTGTGCAATTCCAGAGAAGCGCGATTTCAAATTGTACGCACAAATCTGGCACAGGATATTCAGACTAAATACAGCGAGAGAAAACACACATTCTCATTGCTATTCTCACAGCTAGAAATAATACTCCTCTTCCATGGAGTGATATTGTCCACATCTCCAATTGGCGCCGTTGGCCACGTACGGCGCAAAAGAAGTTCAACAAGCCCACGTGCACACAATGCGCTTTTACTCGGGGAAACACACGTCTGACTTCAATCGAGCGGTGGACTGACCACGGCTGATGATGGCGATGACGACGAGTACTGAAATAGTAAATTACTGCATTTCCCATAAATATGCTAAATTCCTCTTGATATGCAAATGATTTTGTCAAGGCGCTCTTTCCCCCTTCATCCCAGCTTAAATAGACGCTCCAAGCCTGGGGCGCGTCATTCAGACTCTGTCTTCTCGACAGACCTGTTCTCCACCTGAGGACGGCTGCTTGCGTTGTGGCCGAAACGTCGTGAGAATTATTTTATTATGTTTTATTATATTATTATTTCCCTTTTACGTGACTTTACCGAAAGAACCAAGAAGATGAATCTCTGCAGTCACGAAAGCTTTAAATCGAAAATTACTGCAACATTGTTTGCGAGTGACACGGCCTCCGGCTGGGCGGAAGGTGAAACGCACGGCGTTTTGTGCTCCAAGCGGAGCGGCACCATCTCTCAAATCACGAACACCCACGACCGACCCCCTCGTAAATTGACGCCAGGCCTCCGTCGATGACATTCTCAAATTTCGATTTAAAGCTTTCGTGACTGCAGGGATTCATCTTCTTGGTTCTTTCGGTAAAGTCACATAGAAGGGAAGTAATAAAAAATAAAAAAATAAACAAATAAAATAATTCGCACGACGTTTCGGCCACAACGCAAGCAGCCGTCCTCAGGTGAAGAAACGGGTATGTCGAGAAGACAGCGTCTGAAATTCAGACGCTGTCTTCTCGACAGACGCTGTCTTCTCGACAGACCTGTTTCTTCACCTGAGGACGGCTGCTTGCGTTGTGGCCGAAACGTCGTGAGAATGATTTTATTATGTTTAATATTTTAAAATTATTTTATTATTTCCCTTCTGCGTGACTTTACCGAAAGAACCAAGAAGACATTCTCAAACTTCACCCCAGCGGCCGCGCGTCGTCCCGTGGTCCTCCGTTCACCCCAGATTTCACCCGTGGTCTAAAAGCACTCGCTCTGGCTCGGCGGACGGACGCACTCAAGTAGGGCGGCGTTGGCATCGCGTGTGACAGGCGTTGGAGTCGCAGCAAAGCTGAGCTAAACGGCGGTGACGTCCCATGTATTATTGAGGGCCGTCTGTGTCTTCCCACCGCCTCGCCTCTCACACCATTGATTGGCAACTTCAATAACACTCGGGACACACGCACGCACGTGGCAAGACCCAAGTTGGGTGGAAATTTATCTGATTCGCACATGTGCCGTGTGTGGCCGGTGGCGATCGTGGTTCTCGCTCATGGAACACGGCAGCTCCACGGTGGGAGACTGTCAGAGTACACCACGCAAACAGCTCTGTGGGATCTGGCAGAAGGAAGGAAGCAATGGCGAGGTGCGGTGACATCAATATTTTGCAGCGCATGTTGTTTTTTTTAAAAGCTTTCGTGACTGCAGGGATTCATCTTCTTGGTTCTTTCGGTAAAGTCACGTAGTAGAAAAATAAAACAAAATAAAAATAATATTTTGATGTGAAGCTTTCGTGACTTCTTGGTTTTTTCGGTAAAGTCACGTAGAATGGAAATAATAAAATAATAAAAATAAAACATAATAAAATAATTCTCACGACGTTTCGGCCACAACGCAAGCAGCCGCCCTCAGGTGAAGAACGTTTCGATCGCCCGAGGACAACCGCCTGTGTTGCGATCGAAACGTCGTGATTTATTTTTTTTCATTTTGTTTTATTTTTCTACCTACGTGACTTTACCGAAAGAACCAGAGAGCATGTTTTTTTTTTTGCATGTTCACCACAAAGTATCGTGTGTGGTTAATGCAGACAGGATTCCTCGAATAAGGATTCTGTTTGGGGTTTTAACATCTTGACACCTGTTTTGTTGCCAGAAAGGGTAAAACCTATTGTTGTATCAATTGCAGTTTGTATGATAGCCTGTTCATGGCTGACTTTGCTCACACAACCTTACATTGGGCCTTGTATTGTAACATAGGACCCATGGATTTACACTGGGTTTGTACATCAACATTTACCCATAAATGTATGCTTACTTAGATGAGACGCAACATCTTACTTAGGAACCCATAGAATTGTATTTGGCTGAAATAAACATGGCCATCACATACATACACATGGCTCATAGACTAACTAAGCACTCATGCATAACACTGATCCATAGCATGCACAATAGGCTTATATATGATACGTAGACTAAGATAGAGACCTGCAAGTAGAAGAGCAACTCGGCTTCTGATAGACAATCCACGTGGTAAGCATGGCGTCTTCTGGTCCAACACCAATGGAGACTAGGCTCTAAGAAAAGCTGTCTCGGGTGTGGACCAATCAACGTCAAGGACAGTGCATATCATTATCAGAGTTGTTTCTTTTTGTTTGCGTTTTGACTGCTTGTGTTGTGGTTATTGCGAACATGATGCCTTGTATAAAGGTGTCAGTTTTGTACCAGTTTAAAGGGTAAAAACCTACTACTAAATCCATGTGGTGTTGAATTGGCCAAATATCCAAAGCATTTGTGCTGTACAAAAAGGCAAATGAAGAAATGAATAATAGATCAAATATGTAGGAATTGAAAAAAAACTCGCACACAATAACTTTGATCAAGAGACGCGAGCTGTCTTCATATATCTCGCATGGTACACACAATCACTCCACAGAGGTGCATGGAATGTCGGTATTTATTCAATCAGACAATATCCGTTCTGATCGATCTCGAAGGTTTAGGAAATTGCGGTGGTTTATTGTAGAGTTTTTTTTGTTTGTTGTGACTGGGAAAATAGATTGTAAGTCCCAAAGCAGCCGACCGGTAGCTCACACCTGACCCTCGATCAAGACTCCTGCAAATTCGCCTGATGCACCCTGCCAATTTCACATGATGTGTGCGTGTCAGCAGGTGTGCGCTTGTGTGTGCGTACGTCAGTGTGCGTGTGTGTTTGTATGTATGTGCATGTGTCAGCGAGTGTGTGTGTGTGTGTGTTTGATTGTCAGTGTAGGGTGTTATTTTGTAGTGTAGCGGTTAGCGCTACGCTGCGCTACAAACCTGGCCACCAGAGTTCGATTCCCGCTCACAGCCAACATCGGTGACGATTATCTGAACCGGTCCTGGGCCTCCCCTAGGTCGACTCAGCCTCACATGAGTACCTGGTGCGGTGGGTAAAAACATATCCACTGGAGAGACAAAGGCGGCTGCGCGTGGAACTGGCCACCCACCCCCTCGTGAGCTGTTCTGGCCATCATAGGTGCTCACTAACAGCACTTGCCCCAACAGTCCGTTAAGGCTATACGGGGGATCTTTGTCTTTGTCTTTGTGGGGAACGGGGATGTAGGGGTTGGCGCGCTGGGCTTTGAAGCCAGCCACCTGAGTTTGATTCCCGCTCACGACCCCCATCAGTGTGTAAGCATTGTCAATGGGGAGACAAAGGCGACCGGGCATGGTGCTGGCCACACACCCCCTTGTGTGCCGTGCCGGCCTTCATAGATGCCCCAACAGTCTAATACATGTATACGGGGGATCTTTGTCTTTGTGTGTGTGGAGGAGGCTCATGAAGGACGCTTCTGGGCAGTTGGAGGCAGTCGCCCTGCAACAACATCAGATGACTGTTGGTTTAGTAGGGAAACAGAGTGCAAATAGTGGTAATAATAATACTAATGTGTAATTTATGCATGATTTATTCACGTGCATTTAAATAGGGTTACGCAGTACTGAACAAAAGCTTTTTGTTTGATCCCACATGATTAAATCCATCAAGAAAAGCAATATTCAGAAGCTTGAATTTGGGTCGGTGCCATAACGAATGTGCTTTTGCACGTGAGAGGGAAACGCAGAGGGATTCTTTCTCTTTGGAACCGCAGCTGAAAATACCAAATGCCATCTACGGTTCTGTTAAGAGGGACTCCCAACCTTACCAACACAATGCTTACAAAGGACGTTTCTTCATGTTCCCGAAGGTTCGAAGCAATCGCGTTTCGAAGTGGTGAATTGGTTATCGAAAAGCAATTTATACTGTTTGGTTTTTTCGGTAAAGTCACGTAGGTAAAAAATAAAATAAAAATTAATTAAATCACGACGTTTCGGAGGCAACACAAGCTTCCGTCTTCAGCAAAATTACTCATTGACTTGGTACAATCTACTTAAGCCACTTGATACAGTAATTTTGCTGTGACGGTTCCACCTGAAGACGGAAGCTTGTGTTGCCTCCGAAACGTCGTGATTTAATTTATTTAAATTTTATATTTTTACCTACGTGACTTTACCGAAAAAAACAAAAGAGTATGGACCCTTGGCAGTCACGAAAACTTCAAGTCTATAATAAAAAGCAATTTGCCTAGGTCGTTATCCATAATCTCACTGTAAAAATTTACATTGTTTCACTTGGCCAGGAAGGCCTAAGAATATTTTCAAGGCTCATCTTCACGAGGCCCCGATGAGGTTCGGTGTTGAACGGCCGTTTCATCCAATCTCACCGAACAGAGCGGTTTTTTTTTGTTGTTGCTGAAAATGTAAACCAAAATAGAGCAGAGCAAGCAATTAAAATCGTATTTCCATTACCGCGGTGACACGGTTAAGAAGTATAGGCAGGCAGTCGGGAATGCACAGACCTCAAAAAAAAAATGTAAAATGTGTGCCGCTGTCATTTCTGCCGGTCACCTTCATGTGAGTGCGAAGGGCCATGGCTTAAAAAAAAAAAATTCAGTCCCCTTTAAACGAACCATAGATTTCCCATACACGTGCGAGGCAAATTCATTTGCGATTTTTTTCTCCCTCTCCCCGACGCCAATTTGCATGCAAATAACTTTAATGCTGAGGAAATGCCAAAAGTCCAAGGCACATACCAAGCCATGAAAGCAATTACAAGGGCGAGGATTGCGGTAAAAAAAAAAAACACGCAGCCATTCGCCCCGCACCCCCCCCCCCATCATGCGCTGTCACATCGTGCTGCGTTCTCATCGCCGCTCCCAGACGTTCACCCAATGTTTACCCGCAAACGTTGAGGAGCGATCAAAGGGTATGGGGGGGGGGGGGGCTCGATATGGAGAGCGACACGTGGCCTTGATGAAACTGCTATGCCATCACGTGGTCTGGTGATGATGCGATGGCTTGAAACGTCAGACTAAAAACTTAAGTTTTATTTTTATTTAAACAAGTAATGCCCACTGAGCGATATGGATCTTTTTTCAGAAGCGACCCGGCCACAAATGACAGCGGTTTATCACGTGGCAATACCATGAACTACAAACATGTTCATTTTAATTGTGGTGGGAACAAAAAACCCACACAGGATCCGGAGAAAAATCCGCGCCACCATGGGGAGAACACGCAGACTACAAATATAGAGGCGTCAGAGTCGGGATAGAATCCACGACCTCCTGTAGAGCAGGCGAGGCAGTTAGCATCTCCTAGCCACTGCGGCATCCTTGAATTGCCGATTGGAATATCTCTTTTGTGTCGCTCCTCAAACCACTCCGATCACAACCACCATCTCGTCAATGTCACCGTAAAATTCACTTTCACCAAAAGTGATGATTCAACTGTGGGAAACAGTATTCATATTATTAGGTTTTTTCGGTAAAGTCACGTAGGTAAAAAATTAAAATTAATAGAAGTAAAATAAAAATAAAATAAAAATCACGACGTTTCGGAGGCAACACAAGCTTCCATCTTCAGGTGGAACCGTCAAAACATGATTGCTGTATCACTTGATCACTTGATACAGCTGTCGTGGCTGAGACGGTTCCACCTGAAGACGGAAGCTTGTGTTGCCTCCGAAACGTCGTGATTTTTTTTTATTTTTATTTTACTTTTATTAATTTACATTTTTTACCTACGTGACTTTACCGAAAACACCTAAGAATATGAATCCTTCCAGTCACGAAAGCTTCAAATCTAGAATGTGGTAAAAAGCTCAAGTTCACTACATGCCAGGTTTGAAAAGAATAGGGTTTCTCCAAAATGTCATCCATTTACTCAAATCTTTCCGTATCATTTATATAAAATTCTCACATTTTTAGTCAATATTCAAACAGCATGTATCTGAGGATGGGTACAGCAAGATAGCACGATGCACGCTTATAAATCACGTACATTATTTAACGCCGCCTGTCCCCGTTGCACTGTGTGGTGTTGCAGTTTGAGGGCTTATGCCTCCAGAAGCAATTACAGGACCCTCCCGAGAGAGTGTCTTGAGACTCAGTTGAGGCTTTCCTGGGTAAACAAGCATGTGCACAGTAGTAAGCATTATCAACAACTCATACAGCATGACGTATATTAGACAGAACACTGTGCAAAATAAAACCCCCATGACATTTAAGAGTACACCAATAAATATTGCATAGATAAGGAATAATGCAACTAAACCATCTTCTTGGTTCTTTCGGTAAAGTCACGTAGAAGGGAAATAATATTATGTTTGATTTTTTTAATTCTATTATTTCCCTTCGACGTGACTTTACCGAAAGAACCAAGAAGACGAATCCCTGCAGTCACGAAAGCTTTAAATCGAAATTCAATCACTATCATCATCATCGACATCATTATCTCTCCCAAATGAATTCAGGCAAATCAGTGGAATCAACGCACGACCATACATATCGTGTACATTATGTAGGCATCCGTAAAATATTACTCTGCTATGGACACAACTGCCCACTCCAACGTTGTGCAATGAACACAACTGCCCACTCCGATGGCAGTGAATCACGCGAGTGCTCTTCCTGAACGGCTCGCCCTCCTCCCGTGGTCCCAGTAACGTCTCCCTCCACACTGACCTCTCCCCCCCTTTAACTCGTCCTTTCCTCTTCCGCACCAGCCTGCCATTAATTCATGTTTACTGTGCCTAAGAAGTAAAGGTCTCCCGGAAGCCTCCGTGTGGCTTTTTCGGACGGTATGCTCAGCTGGTCTGGGCAATTGATTGAAGTGTGTTTTGCCGCACGCACGCGCGCGCGCACACACACAGAGCGCAGTGCCCCACCAAACACTACACTCCCTCCGCTCCCCAGTGGTGAAAAATGTCAGGTCACATTCTCATTTCAAGATAAGTTGAACCCAGCAAGACCCTTACGCTGAGTTCCGAGGGCAATTTGAGGTCATATGGATAACTCCAGACGTGCAGTTTATCATCTAAACAAAGATAAAGACCCCCCATGTAGCCTTTAACAGACCGTTGAGGCAAGTGCTGTTAGCGAGCACCTATGGAGGCAAGCACGGTACACGAGTGGCTGGGTGGCCAGCACCACGCCCGGCCGCCTTTGTCTCCCCAGTGGCGATGTTGACACACTGCACTACATACACATTTGAGGTTTGAATCAACCAAGGGTAGGCCCAGAACCGGTTCACATAATAGCCAATATTATTGATCGTAAGCGGGTGTCAAACCCGGGTTACTGGGTTCGGAGCCACCCGGAGCCGGTAGTGTAGCTCACCGCTACAGACCGCTCCAAAAGACAAAGATCTCCCGTTTAGCCTCAACATAAATTTGGGGCAAGCGCTGCTAGCGAGCACCGCTCTCCACACACAAACACACACAGTCGGTGCTCGAAACATACTGACGTGGCATCATTCTTCCGCGGACCAAAATTTCGAGCATAACTCTTGCTCCGTGGGAAGTCCTTTCTACGGCGAGACTGTCCTCGGCCAAAGGGAACGTGGAATTTCCATCGCAGGTGCAGGGGCAGCCCAATGGAGAGATCAGTGCTGCCCCATTGCCGGTGTGAAAACACAGACACCTGCGCGTTTTCATCTCCTTGGTTCTTTCGGTAAAGTCACGTAGAAGGGAAGTAATAAAATAATAAAAATAAAACATAATAAAATAATTCTCACGACGTTTCGGCCACAACGCAAGCCGATAATTATAATAATTACGTGGCATTCATAAATATACGCAAGCCGAAACGTCGTGAGAATTATTTTATTATGTTTTATTTTTATTATTTTATTACTTCCCTTCTACGTGACTTTACCGAAAGAACCAAGAAGATGAATCCCTGCAGTCACGAAAGCTTTAAATCGAAATTTAACCTGCGCGTGTCTTATAAAAGCCACACCGTTACGTACTGCTTTAATATAGAATAAGAATAGGCACGCCAGTGTGGTAAGATGTATTCAGCATACTCGTCCGAGCATTATAATGAATCTCTGAGCAGAATAATTTGACTCAGAATTTCGAATTCCTCCTGTGAGGCATGCGGCGGTGCCTTCTATCAACGAAGTGCACGGACTGAATCCAAATGATGTGTCCTAAATTTGCAACACGGTATTTAACAGTCGGTATATACTTTCCTTAATAATACTCTCTTATATTTATGAATGCCACGTAATTATTTAAATATGAATACGGCTCTTCATTTTCCAATTTGGTGCCAATTCAAAACTATATTTCAGAGCAATTAATAATTTAGCATGCATGCTAAGAAGTCGTTATCCTGAGTCCGATCCACAGAAGCACACTTGGATTGCACGGTAATGTTTGCATGAATTTAGATGTTACATTACCACGTCATTATGGATTATTATATTTTTTTCCTGGATAATAATCCCTAAGTGATTTCCCCTCCGTAACCACGCACCTCCGATTAGCACGGTTGGCTACGTACGGTACGAGAAAAAAAATCTACATAAATACGTTTGTAAATTCGAAGCAATATTAATTGAGCAAGCACTATTGTTCTTTCCAGTTTATATTTCTAGACTACAAGTAATGGAGACAAGGACATATTCAGACATCGTTATGCAGATAACATAAGCTAATGCGAATTGAAATTATGCAATGATGCTATCTTTTTTACACGTTCTTACATTTACACTCGTTACAAAACACATTGATTTTTTTTTACTTGGTGAAAATTTTAATTCTGTTCACCGATTACTCATTTGCTAATGTCACACATGATGTTGCGTAATGAATCTCCCCTCCGGCAACCTGATGCCTTTCCATGAATTGAGGTCACGATTCGACTCAAGAACCGAATAATTTTCTTAGTCTCTCCTTTACTTCCACATGAATTTGTAGTATCCGTCTCGTGCACTGTCTCTCGCTGTTCTTTCTTGGACATTGCATTAGCATGAAGGCAACATTTCCATAGTGATATATATGCACATGTAAAAAAAAAGAAGGGTCAAAGTGATTTACTGCTCATATGAGCATTAAGACATTGCTGCGTATTTCCCGTTTACAGCTCTCAGCCAGTGGTAGAATTTCCACATTCCTATGGCGGGGGCGAGTCCCTCCAGAGGACAACCACAGTAAATTATGTTTTATTTTTATTATTTTATTACTTCCCTTCTACGTGACTTTACTGAAGAAACCAAGAAGATGAATCCCTGCAGTCACGAAAGCTTTAAATCGAAATTTAACCACAGTAAACTTATAGTAACGGGTTTTTACCCTTTCATCTGGTACAAAACTGACACCTTTATACAAGGGGTCATGTTTGCAATAACCACAACACAAGCAGTCAAAATGCGAACAAAAATAAACAACTCTGATAATGATATGCACTGTCCTTGAAGTTGATTGGTCCACACCCGAGACAGATTTTCTTAGAGCCTAGTCTCCATTGGTGTTGGACCAGATGACGCCAAAAGGCGTACAACTCAAACACAGCGCACTATCAGACTATTGAGAGCTCGAGGCAAGCATTTGCACTATGAGACCTCCTTTACCAGTAGTAAAATATAGTAATAGGTTTTTACCCTTTTATCTGGTACAAAAAACTGACACATTTATACATTGTTAATTTCCCCAAAAAAGCGTACCAATTTTATCGGCCGTGGATGAATGATTTATTAATTCCAACCCTAACCAGGATTTGAACTCGCAACCCTCCGATCGCGAGCCGCTCGCTCGAGTACTGCATCACCGTGCTGGCTATTTGCGTATCATTTGTAAAACTTGTAAAATAATTACACGCACAATTTTACGCACGCTGCAAGAGCGTGAGAATCAATTTTGCTCAACGGATGCGTCGTCACACCCCCGCATCTGTTCATATTTAAGTGTGTGGCCGTAATGAGAGTGCTGTGACGTGTGCTGGGTATACCCCCCGACCGACTTCTAGCCAGAACCCTCTGGGGTGATAGCAAGGGGCGTGTCCTTGCCACTCTGCACTGTGCAAAACTGGCATGCACCGGGCACTCGGTCATCACGTGGTGAAGCCAGTGCTGCCCAGAGGTTCCTGGAGACCCAGGGCAGAATAATAATACCCCCCCCCGCCCCCCATTATTCATTCACGATAAAGGAACATGCCCACTGTGTTGTGGGGCCCACCTTTGTGTGTGAGGCCTGCGAAAAAATTGCCTCCCCCCCCCTGCCAAACGCCCTCTGCTCCCCTCTCTGCCCCCCCCCCGCTCTCCTCTCCAACAAGGTAGCCCTTGATGTGAAGACCAGGCTATTATTATTACAGGTTGACTGGTTTCAAACTAAAATCCAGGCTTCCCAAGACTCTTTGCACGGCGCTGTAAAGTCTGATCACATGTGCGGTGGCAATGTCAAGGCCTTGGATAAGCTTACGCTTACCTTGCGAGTATTACCCAGAAGAATGGAGGTTCAGAGTCAGAACCCTCAACATAACTGGGACTGGGCCACGGGGGTAATGGAATTGCTTGACTTAGAGTGTTTGGCACTTCCGTTATCTTTGCAAAAGAACGAAGCTCTGTGCTCTCAGGGTTGCTGTGCTTCCTGTGTTGCTCTATGGGCCCGAGACGTGGACAGTCGGGACCTTACTGGGGACTTCTTCGTACGTAATTTGTGTCTAGCCGTAGGCGAATGCAGAAGACAACTTAGATGAGGCTCACACACCTGCGCGATAAAGGACTGCCAGCTACAGTATGGTGGGCACGTGGAAGGGAGGTCCGCTATGTGAATGACTTTCACCCTCTATCAACCCTGGAGAAGTGATCGGTTTAAATGATTGCCTATCTAGGGGTTGAACTCTTTGCCTTTTGATTTTGCTTTGAACTGTCTACCCAACGAGCCACTAACCCTGACCCCTAACCCAACAAGACACCAACCCTAACCCCTAACCCAACAAGCCACCAACCCTAGCCCCTAACCCAACAAGCCAATAACCCTAACCCCTAACTTAACGAGCCACTAACCCTAACCGCTGACCATAACCCAACAAGCCACTAACCCTAACCCCTAACCCAAAAAGCCACCAACCCTAACCCAACAAGCTACTAACCCTAAACCCTGACCATAACCCAACGAGCCACCAACACCGAACGTAAAAAGTAAAGAGAAACACTCTCGCGGTGCGGTACGTGCAACGTGTACACTTCGTGTGCTTTGGCATAATTAATATAATGTGCTTACCCCATACCCTCGGTCTCTCATCGCAGTTCAAACAAACACATCCAAACTACTGCAGCTGCGAGGAAAAAGGGGGAATTTGTTTGAAATATTTTGTTCCACTGGAAATCAAACCTTCGTGCAGCTGAACATTTGATCATGCATCGTGCTAAAAAAAAAAGACACTCTGATAACAATTTACTTAACCGAAGCATGGCTTTGAGCATCAGCCTTGTCTTTGAGTTATTTCCATATCGTTGCATCCATCAGCCCAAGGTTTCGTGCGATAGCTTGAGCCTGACTCCTGAAAATGCACCTGCGCGCTCTTCTGGAATCTTGCGGTTGAAGTCCAATGAAAACCCAATTGATATCGTGTCAGCCCTAAATCCAAGAAACATGCCCCTATTATTTCGGTGCTCTTTGAAGAATGCCATTTCCATTAAACAGATCAATTTGTCTCAACGTGAATGCGTTCTGTGCACGTGTAGAGTGCACTAAAACGGAACATAAAATGAACGTTTCAATAACAAAAACTAAAAAGTTAACTATTTTTTTCATTTTAGCGGGTAAGGCCCAGAGAAGCAGCCCGGCCAACAAATGATAACTCAACAAAGTGGCTTATCATGTGCAAATTTATAGCAGCCAAATACTCTACACGCATGATGATTCTAAATTTGGAGGGAGAAACCCAAGTACCCGGGGAAAAATCTCCGCAACCACAGGGAGAGAGAGAGAGAGACGTGCAAACTCCAAGTATACAGCAGGCGTTAGGGTCGGTATCAAACCCACGACCACCTGTATATCAGGCGAGGTAGTTAACTTCTCAATAAGCCACGTGGGTTCATGGATTTTTTATTATTATTTTTATCACCGATAATTGTGATAAATTCAGTGACGTGGCCGAGTGGTGGCACGTTCACCACTTGCTGCAGAGGTTTGCGGTTCAAGCCCTCGGCCGCCCTGGTTAACACTGAGGTTGCAACTAACCATCAATATGCACCGTCCACATAACAATAGGAATTAAAGATCACTTTACGTTGGGCCAATCGTGCCAGCATCATGGTTTAACAAGAAAACATTATCTTCTTGGTTCTTTCGGAAAAGTCACGTATTTTGTTCCCCCTTCTACCGAAAGAACCAAGAAGATGGATCCCTGCAGTCACGACAGCTTTAAATCGAAATTTAAGAAAACATTACTTTCAAAAATTACAAAAATGAAATAACCAAAGCAACTTCTCAGATTCTACTCGCAGACGAATGGCCACTTGCAGGCTGGTGCTGTGTTACGGTGTGCTGCACTGGGACAGCTGTCATGAGAAAGCTACAGCAGGGTATTTTTAATCATTGAGATTTAATGCAAGGCGCTTTGAGATGCTCGGGCATTAAAGCGGTCAATTGTGCAAATGCCTATCCATGAGGCCTTCACTGTAAAAGCAGGTATACAACTCACAAACTCCGGAACGTGAGGCAAGCGTTTTAACCATCACACCACCCTGCTCGTCAAAACTACATATAATTCCAATCCGTAAATGATGAGAAAAACCCTTCACAACAGAACAAAATATGTGTGCAGGCCTGCATTGCACGCACAAATAAATCTCAGTCTTGTTCAGACCACAACCTGATAAGAAATGAATGTGTGGCCATTTTGTCATTTAGACCACCAACTCATAGGTTTGAGAACAGGTGGCCATCCCAACAGAGGCAGCGGTGACCCAAAGACACATCTAGTGAGGACGTAACCTGTCTGCAGTTGTGCCTTTTGGCACACCGCTGCCAATTTGAGTGGCCACATTTTCTCAACAGTTTGAGGAAGTGGTCGAAACAACAAAATGGCCACGCATTCAGTTCTATGGAGGTGCTGGTCTGGTGATGGCTGAAAGCTTTTTTGTGATTGCAATACTGCCGTACACACCTTTGTGCGCCGTTAAATCTGACATGCCAGACGTATCTTCTTGGTTCTTTCGGTAAAGTCACGTAGAAGGGAAATAATAAAATAATACAAATAAGACGCTGTCTTTCCGACAGACCTGTTCTTCACCTGAGGACGGCTGCTTGCGTTGTGGCCGAAACGTCGTGAGAATTATTTTATTATGTTTTATTTTATTATTTTATTATTTCACTTCTACGTGACTTTACTGAAAGAACCAAGAAGATGAATCCCTGCAGTCACGAAAGCTTTAAATCGAAATTTAAATGCCAGACGTGGCCAATGAAACCGATTGCCAGAGCCACTGCCTGACAATCCTCATGTGCACTGTGTGAAAATCGGCACTGGAGGGAGACAAATGTGGCTGGGCATGCGTGATGCTGCTGGCCGCAACGCGATCTCTTGCGACATGCCAGCATTAAGACGTCCTTGAGAACATAAGCTTTCCCCCGTCAATCTACAATGCTAATTGGCAGATCATTCTGTTCTGCAGACATTTGCATTATCAATACGTGTCCTACACGTTTACAATGCGTGTCATAGCTATGCCGGTATGGCTCGATAAGTTATCTCCTGGTAATGGTGTTATAAGTTGTGCAAAGGACACACACTCCAAACTATGTAGGTGCCAGGGAAGTTTTTGTTCGGCTATATAACAGCTGCCAAACGCTAATGAGCCCTAAAAGGTCAAAACACATGACTCTGTTTGCTGTCCCGAGCCAAACACATATTGTGTGTCTGCTTGGATACGTGTGTTTGTGTGCGTCCGTGTGTATGTACGGCTGTGTGTGTGTGTGTGTGTCGAAGGGAGTGGTGGCATAGGGGTTAGCGCGCTACACTACGAAGCTGGCGACCTGAGTTCAATGATTATATGAACTGGTCCTGGGCCGCCCATAGATCGACTCAGCCTCAAATGAATATCTGGTGCAGTGTGTAAACATCGTCATGCAGGAGACAAATGCGGCTGGGTGTGGTGCCGGTCACCCACTTCATAGGTGCTGCTTGCTAACAGCACGTAGTTCAAGAGTTTGTTAAGGCTAGAGGGGGGCATCTTTGTTGTGAGGATTGGTGGTGCAGTGGTTCATGAACGACACTCCAGTTAAATTTCGATTTAAAGCTTTCGTGACTGCAGGGATTCATATTCTTGGTTCATTCGGTAAAGTCACGCAGAAGGGAAATAAAAACAAATTCTTGCTGTAGTTTTCAAACCTGCTGATGATTGCTTGTGTTGCAATCGAAACGTCGTGATAATTTGTATTATGTTTTATTTTATTATTATTTTATTATTTCCCTTCTACGTGACTTTACCGAAAGAACCAAGAATATGAATAACACTCCAGTTCTAGTGAGCTCGTCTTCAATTTCCAGCCGAGTGGGGTGCTATTCGATAGACTCAGCCTTAGAATATGTAACTGGTCCAGTGTAGGCACACAATCAATGGGGAGACAAAGGTGGCAGGGCACAGTGGAAGTACTGTATATTGCACAAGTTTGTGGTCCGTATCCGGCAGGCTGCCCTGGTTATTACTGCGGATGTATTAACCATACGGGCATGCACTGTCTGCTTCAAAGTCGACTTTGCAGATCCCCCGATGTCTCACTCGAAACAAGTACGCAATTGTGTGCCAGCGTCATGGGCCAAATTTGCCACGTTTCAACAATTGCCCACGAATTACTCATAACATGGCGCAACATCGCTCCCGACTGGCAGAGTGCATCCAGTCCGTGGAACCACTCGTTTGCGACATCTCTCCACTGTAAGAACAGCGCCAATGCCAACACTGTACTGAGTCATATCGCATTTCGGCTCGATTACGTGCCAGTTGTTCCCAGTGATATGCCTCTTCATAATTCGACAACTCTCCTGGACGTCTGTGAAAAAGAACTTAATAGCTTGTCGGAGGTTTCGGGGATAAATACATATTCTGATTCAGACTCAGCTGAACAATTCTGGTTTTGTGGTTTAAGAAAAATTAAAAATAATTAACCCGTAAAAACAAAGTTTTTCATTATAAATCCTTTATATGCGTGGCGGCTAGAGTCTTCTCGTCCTCTGGCTTGAGATGGCTGCCACCTATGGGTCAGATGATTGCCTGCCACCATTAAGCAATTGGTAATTAAATATTTTAAAAATATTCCTAAAAGTGTAAAATTTTTGTTTTTTTTTCTCACGAAAATACATTGTCACGCACAACGAGTCTGTGTGCAAAATGTCAGCTCGATTGGATCACGGGAAGTGGGTTAAAAAACGACCGAAAGATTTGCACGGTCGTAAGCGCGCAAGCAAGCAAGCAAGTGAACTTAATATAAAGGATTTAAAAATAAGTAAATTGTTAAGCAGTGAAAAGGATTTTCACTTTGCAGCGACTTTTTTGGGGACGTTTAAAACATGAATCGCGGTGGAGGGTGCGAAGAGGTTCTAAATGGATTGGGATTTGAACATATCAAGTTGTGTATTTTCGTGCAAAAACTGTTTTTTTTCACAGAAATAATAAAGACATCCTAAAGCTAACAAATCAGTTTAAGAAGTGATGGGAGGGGGGGGGGGACAGGGCAAGAATTGGGCATTATGATTAATCCATTACTCACGAAGGCAGACAAGATGTTGTTGAAACCGCAAGTAAAAAAAAGAAGATTAGAATTAACGGCCTCTCCTGCGTTGCAGAACCACGAGCAACATTCCCGCCTGGAAATTGCTCAGTGATGAAAATTATAAATCAACAAAGGCATCATTGGAAGAGTCGTGAAGGGTGCCCTGTGGTGCAGGCTGTGAAACGCGCTGATCCCACAATTTGCAAGACAAATTGATGTGTGCAGGCTGAGACAAACTGTTGTGCCAACTAGTCTGCCAATGAGACACTCAAGGTCAAAACGGGTGCACAAGTCTACTTGCATTGAATCAATGCTGCTGATAAGATGCTCCCCAGAATGCTATAACCCATGGGTTGTTTCAGATATAAATAGATGGTGTTTAATGTGGACAGACATTGTTTATTGTGCGCTAACTTGGGCTGCCCCGATATCAATTTCACAATACAGTATCGAATTTCCCAATATAATCACACGGCTCTAGTTCCCCAGCGGGCGTTACTTTTTTGTACGTGTTCCATTCCCATTATTCTTTTTTGGCAGGATTTCTTGCCCAGGTAATATTTGTACTGAAACAAATGGGCCACATAAACATCCATGAGGTCTAGTCTAATCAGCAGCAATGTAAATTATACACCGCAGTATTAAAAAAATCCAAAGAGAAAAACCGCGCCGAAACAATACTAGTTTAACTTTTCCAAATGAGATTAGAGTGTCCATAAGCAGCCTGTATACATATTTGTATACACATGTCACATAAGTATCCACCAAAAGTGTAAATTGGTTATATTGTAAAGAGACGAGGTTGTACCATTGTCACAACTGGGCCACACAAATTGGGTCGACCGTGTTAAAATCACGACAATTCATTGGATCACTCCTGGGGTGAATCACGATGTGGAATGTTCAGTGGTTGTCTTTGTGGCTTCGCTCATTCGATAAATGAAACCTCCCGGTCATGTTTTTTGGGTCTCATTTATAACTTAAAAAAACTGGGGGAAAGTCAAGTCTGGCGATGAAATAATATTCAAAGTGACAAAACTCACCGCCATATACGATGCAATAAATACATACACATTCATGATCAACAGAAATGATGAATTCACTGTCGGATTAAGGCGTCCCCACGATGTCAGCCATCTCTCAGTGTTATGCGATGCCATTATCCATCTTGCTCCTGCACATGAGCAACTCTCATTACTCCATCTCCATGGTGGTCACGCGATAAGGCATGCGAACTCTTCTGGCTGCTATTCCATCACTGGTCTTGTCCACTGACCATCATTCTTTGATGATCAGGTTTTGAATCGCGACCTACGAATCACGATTGCAACAAATATTTGTATTGTATAACATTGGTACCATTTTTGTAAGGACACACATAAAATAGAACCGAACAGGTCGTTGGGACCTTCCTGCTAAAATAAATAATTTTTACAACGATTGTAAAAAATATTCCACGACCGTGATATTTAATTTCCGTGCAAATATTTCGTAAACAGGTCCACTAATCTTGATACAACAAATGTCCCCACTTCTTTGATGTCCACAAGTTAATTTCCTCTGATCCTTTGTTTGGTATATTTTGCAAATGGCAGTGGCTGCTTCTTCAATTTAGACATCTGAAAAATCATCCTCCCTTATATGACATATAATTAAATTCCTAGGGAAACATTATTTATTTTGGGGGGGGGGGGGTGGTTTAGAGATCTGCGGAGAATTCCTCCACCCGTGCCATGCTTCCCTCTCATTCGTGCACTGCGGCTATGTCCTGCTCTCAGGGCCACCAATTGTGATTAACCAATCATCAACTTACTATTTACGACTTTTCATCTTTCCATTGCTTGTTACGGAATATTCAATCGTGTCCGTGCTCTTTTTTTCTCACGCATTTTCTCATTCTTTTCCTAATTACTTTCAAAACCCATGAGACAAAAAGAAAACAAAGAACATGCCACGCTATAAACAAGCAAGATCAAGCAGAACTTCACAGCGAAGGATGCTTCAGCGCTGCACAGACTCTGGCAGGAAACCTCTTGAGAAAACGAAACCGCTCATTGTAGCACCTCCATCATTGACAGCCAGGACAGGCGATACAAGCAGTTAAGCGAGCGGCTCGCCATCGGAAAGGTTTGTGAGTTCAAAACCTCTTTGGTGGGTTGACTCAGCCCATCATCATTCATCCGAGGTCGGTAAAATAAGTACCACTTTTTGAAGCACTCAACAGCGGTTGTCCTATGGATAGACTCACCACTGCCATGGGAATGTGGCTGTTTACACTTCAGGCACAAGGCTGTAAATGGGGCACGGGTATCAAATGCCCCGACCACTCAATTGAAGAAGGATATCAATTTGACTATCACGAACAAAATAAAGCAATTTATCAGACACGGTGGTTCATATAAAAGGGCTGCTAGCGTCGCACGACATGCAACATCGCCTTTGCCGCGGGTTATAATCAAAACAAACAATAAAACAGCGGAAGAAATGGTACCTTGCTTTAATCTGACGTGGAATATATCCCCAGGTCTCGCGGAGAATTATACCCATGAGAACATCTGTTATTCATGTTCAGTAAGCATGCCGCGCTGTATGCTTCCCCGTCCGCACGGTGTGTAATTTCCATGCGCAAATTCTGTGACCTGAACCTTGCGAGAGGGAGACACACACACACGCTGGGAATGAGAAGCGACACTTCACATGCGCTACCTTGCTTTATTTGCCAATATGTGTTTGGGGGGGGGGGGGGGTCTGTAATCTAATGCAGGCGCACGTGTGCGAGTACGTGTATCCGTGCCGTATTAAACCCGGGGATAAACACATATTTCAAGCTAAAATTGATAATGCTCAAACTTGCACCCTCGTGTTATTGGTTTGCAAAGAAATATGGCTGCCTTATTGTTTAAAATACCACACTGTCATGATTTCATTGGCAATGGGGTGAGCCATTAAAATGCATTCAATTCTGCTCTATGCAACGGCCGTTGAGTTACGGCCTCCATATAAGCTGTCACGTGGCCGCAATCTCTCCCGCATCCTTGAGTCAACAGCTTTTCTTGCATCGCATATACGCAGACGGCTATATGCCAGACGTTTGGTAAATTATGACCTCCGGGTTCGCCCCAGACAAGTCACTTGAGTAGAATTGCTGGTTGTGTAAATTATAATTCCAAAGTAAAATTCTGTCAAGGATTTTGGAGAAAAACAAACGCTCGCTTTGAAAATGTGATCCATGTTTTTCGAGTCGTCTTCTTTAAGGGTGTAATGATTCACACGGCTGTGGTTGTAATCCAATTCGTGGACTTATTCTCGATTGCTAACATTCTCCGTAGTTTTTTTTTGGAGGGGGTTGTACCTCACCAGAGAATCACACGCAGCGCCACCACCGCCACCGCCACCAGCAGCAAAACAAAAAAAGAAACCCGTAAAAACTAAGTTTTTCACTATAAATCCTTTATATGCGTGGCAGCTAGAGTCCTCTCGTCCTCTGGCTTGAGATGGCTGCCACCTATGGGTCAGATGAATGGCGCCACCGTTAAGCAATTGGTAATTAAATATAATTATTTTTGTTCCTAAAAAGTGTCAAATTTTGGAAAAAAATTTCACGAAAATACTTTGTCACGCACAACGAGTCTGTGTGCAAAATGTTAGCTCGATTGGATCACGGGAAGTGGGTTAAAAACGACCGAAAGATTTGCACGGTCGTAAGCAAGCAAGCAAGCAAGTGAACTTAATATAAAGGATTTAAAAACGTCTGCACTAAACATTCTGTTTGATTCCCAGAGCGACTGCTTATGCCCAGACCATCAACCCGCTGCACTGCAGAGCGTGGCTCAAGCGCAGATGGCTGGCAACTGGATTTGAACCGAGGTGATTGGTGCTCTGGAGTTGTTGTCAGCTGTACCTGGGCGACCGCGGCTCACCAACAATGCGAGCAGCTTTTCTAAGCGACTGAGAGACGCAAGTTTCACACTGCTCAATTGTGAAATGCCATTAAACACGTGGTTTTAAGAGCACTGTGTAGGTATATGTTACTCATCTGCGACCAGTGAGTGAATCACTCTCCACACGCAATTAATGACACATCCATCATGTTGTTGTTGATACAAAGCACTTGAGTTTTCCTGGACTCAGAGTAATTTGCTGCTCAAGTAAATATTAATGCGACGTTCCTCTCGCGTCTGTAGCCCTGGACCAGTTGAGAAAATTCCACTTTCATATGGCGTTTGAGACGAGGCTCCAAAGAAAGCTGTCTCTGGTGTGGACCAATCAGTTTCAAAGACAACGCATATATTATCAGAGTATGTTTTTTGTTTGCATTCTGACCACAAGCATTGTGGTTAATGCACACATGATTCCTTGTAAAAGGTTTCAGTTTGGTGTTTTAACATCTTAACACAGCTGTTTTGTTGCCAGAAAAAAGGGGAAAACCTATTCTCATATTTTGGTCCTGGAAAAGGAGGTCCCATGATGGCACCTATTTGATCGAGCATCAGAAATGAATCGCCGAGTGAACTCGCCACCGGGAATTGAAGTTGCAACCTTCCGACTGCGAGCCACTCATTACGCTGGCACATCCGCCTGCCGTGTGCACGCAACCAACAACATCACACACGTGACCAAGCGTCTCGAGAGTTTGTGGATCACGTAGATTTGTGAAACTCCCTCAAACTGCTCATCTGCGGGGTGGCCACGAAACGGCAGTGGACAAAAAATGAACGTGGGTTTTGAACCCCTCCCCTCCCCTCCCATCTGGGTGGATCCACGGGTGCTGTCCCCCACACATGCGTGGGTCTTCTGTGTGTTCTCCACTTTATCTCCGACACACGTGTACCATTTCTCAGTGTGGCATTCTGGGTTTTTAGGCCACGTGTTGCGCATTTCTTCTCTCGTTTTTTTTGCCACGCACTGCCCTGCGGGCCATCTTCAGGAGCTGAAGGAGTTCAAGATGCCCACAGTAGTGTACGGCAAAAGCTTTCGAGAATAAATGCTCAACACGGACCTAAACCGAAAGAGCGGATGACCACGCTAAGATTACTAGTGGCTGCGAAAGCCTCCGTTCAAAATTACACGATTCTTATTTATTGAATTTTGCCAAAGATCCAAATGTATGAACCTCCTGAGAGAGTCTTAAGACTCGGTGAGGCTTTCCTAGAGGAATAAATAACATTATTATGATTTCTATATATAATCTAATTCATATTTACATGGCGCCTTCACTCAAGGCGCTTGGCCCTAGCTTACAAAAGGGTGACAGAATGGAATGAATAGATGGCAGGGGCAGAACGAGAATTGAGGCAGCGATAGAGGGGTACCTCGGGATCACAAAAAAGAGGGGAGGGATGAGTGGAGGGGCAAGGGGAGGGAAGACAATGGGCAATGGAGCAGAGGGGAGGTTTTTAAGAGAGGAACGGATTGAAGTTAAAGAGTAGGACTGCTTAATGTACAATGAAAGTCATATTGGCACAGAATACTGGTAGGAACCTCCTGGTTACACCAGCCCACAGGGGATTATTGTGTCCGTCCGTCCGTCCGTCGTGCATCCAAAAATGGGAGGGGTGGGGCTGGGTGGAGAGGGGAGGGTGGGGAGGGGCTGGGTGGGGACGGTGGGGAGGGGCCCGGGTGGGGAGGGGCTGGGTGGGGAGGGTGGGGCTGGGTGGGGGGTGGGAGGGGTGGGGCTGGGTGGGGAGGGGCTGGTCACCCCGTGGTGCCCTTATAAAACTCAACGTTTCACCTACTCACGCCGGCTTGTGCCCGCCCTCACAGTCGGCCATATTTGCGGAATACACCACGCCGCCGTTGACCCTGGCCATTGACCGAGCAACCCGACGTTCCTACCAGCTCCCTCCGCAGGAATGTGTTACCTCAAGGACACCCCTCAACATTATTAACAGTACCAGTGCAACATGCTCAATATACAAATGCGTGTCCTTGCACATGCAGAATGATAAACATATCTGGGGAACAAATTATTATAAACACAACTGTCAAAGATGGCCTTGTTCAGCCTTGGTGACAGTCGGGACAAAGGCTTGTTAGTGAGCACCTATTATGCCCCAAAAAATTCATGCCCGTGTGTCCTTTTGTCTCCTCTGCTGATATTTGCATGCCCACACTAGGTAGTCATTTAATGATTCATCAACCTAAGGGAGTGCCGAGACAGGTTCAGATACCAATTGTCAAGGTGTTTTCAATTGTCTGGTATCAAACGCGGATGACTGGAATCGGAGCGCATTTGTGCGAACCATTATGCCACCACACATTTTAATTGCGCATATTTTTTTTAGATGTACATAGCTGTGGTGACACTCAAAGTAAGCCGATCCTTTGGATATCATCTGAAGAATGCCGTTTTTATCCTCTAAATAGGCAATATAATTAGCGACTTGGATCACAGAGTGCTAAGAACACCTCCAAGTGGCTACAGAAATTAATTAGCGCTTCAGCGCGTTGGGGGCTGACACATCCCCACGTCCTGAAGTGTCCAAGAGTGGCTTGCAGGGTGACTGCACATCTGGCGTTGGAGCACTTGGCAAGAGTCTCACACTGACCACACGGGTAGAATAATGAGCAGCCAATTTGTTAGCGAGCGCGCTCCTGAGCCACTTTGCGCAGAGTCGAAGGTTCGAGTCCGGGCAATGAAATCCCCAATGTAATAATACTGCCCGTTGTAATGACCGTGCTAAATTTGGTGGTGAGAATTGACCGTCAACCTATTGGTCGGCCGAAAAACTAAAATAAATCCGCGCGTTGATTGCTCGCACACGTGACAACTTCAACAGCTTGGCTGTGCTGCTGCGGAATGCTCGTCCTTTCCGATATGAGGAAGCCACTGGAGCTATGCACTTTTATATCATCTAGATTGACGAACTCATTTCTTTAGAAATCCTTTTCGTGTTTAGTTTGTTGTCTCTTTCCCCAGCACCTCCGATTAGCACTGTACGTACGGCGCGAGAGAAGTTCAACATACATGCATACATTTCACGAATATTTTGTAAGATCAGTTACCTGGCCCTAACCCAAAAGTCAATCATTAATTGTCATGACCTTAACACGTAAAACAACAATCCAACCCAAGTGCCATGCTGTGTTATAACACAAGTTCCAAAAATACAACCGAAAGTGAAAATAATCACCGTTTTTGTGCGACCGCATTCCCTCGCAAAGAGATAATAAACCACTAAGGGCATCTGACTTGTCTAAATAAAGTACATCTATTTCCACAGATCGCACCAAAGTGTTTAATTATTTAAGCTGCTGCTAAAGGAACAGTGGCGCGGAGAGTGAAAATGCACGTGTGAAGAGGGCCGTGTTGTTGATTAGACGTCACTTGCACTCTCGGTGCCATGAAATGAAGACATTTGCATTCAGCAGCGCTTTCAGACAACGGTCCGTCGAACGTCATGTCAAATAACTACTCCTCGAGAACCGTCGATTGCCTCTCATCCACACTTCAGTTGATGGAGGACATTACCATAAGAGCATTCAATACATGGCAATCACACGAAATATCGGTTGTCCCAGATGCTGGAATATCCCAATTTAAGCGCCACATCAATCTTCCACGGACACAATGGGCAGCTCTTGACGTCATCCACACAAGGAACGGAAGAGGTGGACAGCTAATGCACCGGTTCAACTCCAAACCATTGAGTGCATAATTTCGCACGATCTCTAATATACACGTGAATGCGTTGGGTGGGTGGGTGGTTAAGTGGGTGGGCGTATCTGCAATTTACTAATTATCAGACAAAGCGATTGATCAGCTAAATCAATTAGGACCAAATCTCGAAAAGATGCTCTTCATGGGCAGTGTGAAAGAATAAGAGCTCAGTGTATCCGTTCATTGAGAGAACGTGAGAGAATGATGATTTCTACAACAGACGGAAGGCTGGTAATGGGAATGATACAAATTATTTGTCAAGCTTCTTCCCATTACCCACATGCAAGGCGTTGCTACCACACAGCCTCTCACTCTCTTCTCAAGCCACAGTTTGAATGCCAACTTATAAGACAATACCACCCTGTGTCTATTGAACAAGGTGAGCACACACACACACTAATATCACATCATCGGAGAATGTCTTGCATATGAGCGTTTAACAATGGAAACATTTAGCTGTACCGAACAGATTTTTTTTGTTAACGATTAAAAAATATATTTTTTATTCTTGGTTCTTTCGGTAAAGTCACATAGAAGGTAAATAATAAAATAATGTGAAATTATATATATTGTTTTATATTAATATTATTTATATTATTTTATTATTTCCCTTCTACGTGACTTTACCGGAATATATATTTATATTATTATATATTATTCTATTATTTCCCTTCTACGTGACTTTACCGAAAGAACCAAGAATATGAATCCCTGCAGTCACGAAAGCTTTAAATAAATAATAAAATATCTATCCTTGTCCGCATTGGCTGTGAGGCCCCAGGGCAATTGGTGTGGAGGAATAATCTCCTGCCTCCCCTCTTTCAACCCTCTGAGTCTGCTTAATAATTCAAAATACTTCGCCACAAATGCCCACTGAGGTTGAATCCGAGTCAATTAATTCTTTCTCTGTTTGGACGGCACGCAGCCTTCCCCGACGCACTGAGCCAATATTTACATTCGGAGAGGGGGTGGGGGTCACCTCGGGGTCTTTTCCCTGAAGGAAGTTTCCCAGCGGCGGTGTTCTTACCCCGAAGCGCTTTGAGCAAATGGCGCTACATGTGGGCCACGCGTTGCAAGTGAACCGAGCGATGTGGGATGTCAACCGGTATTCTTAGGTTTTTTCGGTAAAGTCACGTAGGCAAAAATAATTAATGAATAAAAGTTAAACTAAAAATTAAATAAAAATCACGACGTTTCGGAGGCAACACAAGCTTCCGATAGCTGTATCAAATGAATCCTTGCAGTCACGAAAGCTTCAAATCTAGCTTCAAATCTACAATGTCAAACGGTGTTGACATTACCGCATAGGCATGATGGGCCGAGGTGATCTACGACTGAGATTTGAACCGTTCAAACCTTACGATTGCAGGCTGCGTGAGCAACGCGCTGCGGAAGCCAGGCAGATTTGGTTGGTTGGAGAAAACAAGAGCCGACAGTGTGGGAAAACACGGAGAGGCTGGAGGAAGCGATGTTGGAGCGGTGGATCCAGTCCAGGATTATTCCTGTCTGTAATGCGTGAGCAAGGCACATTTTGCCGAGGCTTTAATGGTTGGAAATTACTCTTCTCCTGTAACCGATACTGAAAGTACAATTCCAAATAAACTACGTTTTGCAAATAGCGCCGCACATAACAGGGCAGTGAGACCATTTATTCACAGGCATCAATTTTAAATGAATTTCTTCATTTATTTAGTGGCCCTATTCACATGAATAACGAAAGAGGGACAATATGACTTCTCTCTAATTGTAACCAATCTCTCCTGCCACGCAAATGAATTCAGTTTCATGTCGTCATTTATTATTAAATGCAAAATGTCAATGCCACTTTGTGACCAAAAAGTAAATTTCAGGATCATAATGGGTTGAATGTTGGGCTAAAGCTACACCATTTTATCACGTACAGCGATCATTTGAGAAATGGGTCGACCGTAGCTCTAAATTTTAGCGGTAATATGGCTCAGAGGCGGCGCATTCACCGCCTGTTACGGTGTCGCTGCTTGAATCCCGGCAAGCTGCCTCGGCCAATACTGCTCATCATCACGACCCACGCTCAGAGAGGCCATAGGTGTCCGCTGCACACTTGGCAATGTTTTCCACGCTCCTCTGTCTTGTGCCGATACGCTCAGCGGTGCCTTACCTGGCTAACAAGCGCCATGACCTCGCCAACTTCGCCTGCGCGCATGCGAAGGTGGCGGTGTACAGAACGAGAAATAAGTATAACCCGTAAAAACAAAGTTTTTCACTATAAATCCTTTATATGCGTGGCGGCTAGAGTCCTCTCGTCCTTTGGCTTGAGATGGCTGCCACCTATGGGTCAGATGATTGTCTGCCAGTATTAAGCAATTGGTAATTAAATATTTAATTTGTTTTCCCTAAACAGTGTAAAATTTTGAAAAAAAATTTCACGAACATTAATTGTTTGGCACAACGAGTCTGTGTGCAAAATGTCAGCTCGATTGGATCACGGGAAGTGGGTTAAAAAACGACCGAAAGATTTGCACGGTCGTAAGCAAGCAAGCAAGCACGCAAGTACGCAAGCAAGCAAGCGAACTTAATATAAAGGATTTAAAAAGATGCTGGAGGGTGACACTGACGGCTGCTCTGTGCTTCCAGTGTTCAGAGGCCTGCTTAAGGCGCGGCTCCGGCTGGAGCACACATACCACACACATGTTGGTGATGTGCACGTCTTCTTCGAACGCTGGGGAGCCGGAAAGGCCCCTCTCTGTACCAGCGTGGACGGCACCCTCGTGGTGTTCACCTTCTGAAGCGCTCGCTCGTCACCGTGGCGTGCGCGATGATACCACCGCCACGTGACTTTTATCTTGTATTGTGCGCGTTGCTTTCAGCGCCAGAGCGCGTGGATTTGTAGCGTTTATTTCCATTTGTTTGCTGGTGACTTTGTGTATTTCACATTGAAATCGCCTCCAGTGCTTTTGCTGCTGGCGGCAATAAAAGTTGGTTAAAAGTCAAAGTCTTGCGGTGTCATCGTGAAGCCACTCTCTGTTAGGTCTTCCTCTCTCTCCGGTTCCTTTCCGTTCCTCCGAACAGCACACTTTTGATTTTCCTGTTGTTGCACCATCCTACATATATCGGTGTTAAAATAGTGCCAGTTTCCTTCTCATCACTGCCTGTATCATCATCATCATCAGGTTGTCTTCTTCCACGTGCAACCCTTTTTAAATCCTTTATATTAAGTTTGCTTGCTTGCTTAGGACCGTGCAAATCTTTCAGTCGTTTTTTAACCCACTTCCCGTGATCCAATCGAGCTGACATTTTGCACACAGACTCGTTGTGCGTGACAATGCATTTTCGTGAAAAAATTTTCCCAAAATTTTACACTGTTTAGGGGAAAATAAATAACTATTTAATTACCACTTGTTTAATGCTGCCAGACAATCATCTGACCCATAGGTGGCAGCCATCTCAAGCCAGAGGACGAGATGACTCTAGCCGCCCCGATGCCACGCATATAAAGGATTTATAGTGAAAAACTTTGTTTTTACGGGTTTACTTGTTCTTACTTGTACATTGGTCACTCTTTGGGTCGAGTTTATTTTCAGCGATATCCTTCCCTAGCAATACGTTTCGAGTGCCAATATCTTGCCTCTGTCAGTCTTTGTTTTGTATATACCGGAGAAGTAGTAATCCGGCCAGCTGCATTGTGGTTAATACTGCAGAAGTATTATAACCAGGGCAGGATTCAAACAATCTTGATTTGAAGCTTTCGTGACTGCAGGAATCCATACTCTTTGCTTGGTTCTTTCCGTAAAGTCACGTAGGTATAAAATAAAGTAAATCACGACGTTTCGGGCGCTACACAGCTTTCCCACCTGATGACGGACGCTTGTGTTGCGCCCGAAACGTCGTGATTTACTTTATTTTATACCCACGTGACTTTACTGATAGAACCGAAGAGTATGAAGGCTAAGCAATTGTACGCTCGCTTCACAGTCCAAATTTGCCAATTTCTAAACATTACTCGCAAATTGCTCAAATGGAAAACGTGTAACAAATGGTAATCCCCCCCACCCCCCCATTAAGAAAACGTGGCAGAATCCTCTTGAAGATGAGTCTTGAGACTCATTGAAGCTCTCCCGGGTAAACAAGCCTGATAGTAATAATTATTTCTGTTAGGAACCTCCTGGTTACACCAGCCCACAGGGAATTATTGTGTCTGTCGTGCAGGGAAGGACTGGGTGGGGAGGGATGGGCTGGGTGGGGAGGAGCTGGGTAGGGAGGGTGGGGCTGGGTGGGGAAGGTGGGGAGGGGCTGGGTGGGGAGGGTGGGGAGGGGCTGGGTGGGGAGGGGCTGGTCACCCCGTGGTTCCCTTATAACACTCAACGTTTAACCTACTCACGCCGGCTTGTGCCCGCCCTCACAGTCGGGCATATTTGCGGAATACACCACGCCGCCGTTGACCTCTGGCCATTGACCGAGCAACCCAACGTTCCTACCAGCTCCCTCCGCAGGAATGTGTTATTGTAATAGATTGAATGATGCTCATTGTTTAATAAAAAAAATACAATGTCGGTGGAGTAACCACATAAAAATCTGAGCACTCTGCTCTGAGTGCTGAGCCAGTTTAAGAAATTCCATATTCGCATGGTGAGCAACTTTTTTTCATTTCTCATGCGGTGCTGCTTCGTTATAATGAATCTGAAGGGATGATGGGCTATCATCGCTCGGCTGAAATTTGAACTCTTAACTGTCCAATTATAAGTCAAGTGCTCCAACCAATGTGCACTTTTCCTATTTTGATATGAAATTAATATATATAGGGAGAAATTAAAGACTTCAAAGAACACAAACAATTTATCATCCAAGCTTCTGCACGTCTCACTCCAAACGCAATTTAGCGAATACATATCTTAACCCTCTTCTCCTTTTCAAGCTGTTGTGCCGCCGTCACTTTCACAACGTTCAACCCTTTGTGAATGAGAAAAAAGGTGGTAATTAGAAATCAATGGAGTGTCTATACATGAATCGCCATGTGCAACCGCTGCATTAATTTGGCAAACAAACTAAACACATTCCTGTGGAGGGAGCTGGTAGGAACGTTGGGTTTGCTCGGTCAATTTGCTAGGGTCAACGGCGGCGTGGTGTATTCCGCAAATATGCCCGACTGTGAGGGCGGGCACAAGCCGGCGTGAGTAGGTTCAACGTTGAGTTTTATAAGGGCACCACGGGGTGACCAGCCCCTCCCCACTCAGCCCCACCCCTCCAACCCCCCACCCAGCCCCACCCACCCTCCCCACCCAGCCCCTGCCCACCATCCCCACCCAGCCCCACCCAGCCCCTCCCCACCCAGCCCCTCCCTGCACGACGGACGGACGGAAACAATAATCCCCTGTGGGCTGGTGTAACCAGGATGTTCCTACCAGTAAAAGTATGGTAAAAGCACAGCCCTGCATATTGCCGTGTGCTCATGCCACTTTCCAGTGTCAAAGCCTCCACTCGAGGGAGCTCTTGAGGGCCTTTGAGGGTATTCTGGCCCACTCTTCTCCGCTGGTCAGAGACCAGGGGCGTCGCGGTGGTGAGACGTTAACTCTTTTGGCCTGGCAAGCAAAGCTCTGCGGCAAGCGGTGTGCGTGCCACCGCACTGCCCTGATCGAAATTAACGGTGAAAACACAAAAATCCACGAACCCACGTGGGTTAGTGAGATGTTAACTACCTCGCTGGGTATACAGGGGTCGTGGGTTCGATCCCCCCCCCCCGTGGTGGCGGGGATTTATCTCCAGGCCCTCTGGTTTTCCCCTCCACATTTAGAAGCAACGAGCGCTTAGAGGATTTGCCCGCTATAAATTTCAACGTTATATAAGCCACTTTGTTGAGCGATCAGTCGTGGCCAGGTCGCTCCTGAAAAAGAGCTACAAAGCTCAGTGGGTCTCACTTGGCAAAAAAAATAAAATAGTGATAGACGTTTTGGAAGCTCGGCGTGCTAACCATTTACGCCACCGGCAGCATAGCATTAATTATAGCCGCAATTAATTTCTAAAGCCTACTGTAATTAATGTTTGCTGATGTCATTTGCCGTGTGGACGTGTGTGTGTGTGTATTTTTTGGCTGTTGAAACAATGGTAATTAAAAAAAAGTGCACAGGCAAAAAGAGAGGCTGGCGGTCCGAGCGAGCAAGGGACTTGGAGCTGACTGGCGTGTCACGGCTGACTTAATAGACATAATGAGGCACCTCAGCTGTTCAGCCACCAACCGCCTCGCAAATTAATTGCGTAGCTGGAGGGATTGGGCCAATTAAGCGAGGTGATATCACGCCCTTTGTGGCCTCCGGCGTGATAAAAAGCCATTACTAAGGGCTAAGACGGAGGTGTGATGTTGGAAACAAAATCCACACTTTCAGTGGCCTCGGTAATTTATGCCCCATGCAGACCACTGTGCAGACAGTTATACAACATACAAAGGTAAAGGTGCGGCCCTTGCAGCTGCTTGCTCGTGCCACTGCCTGTAGAAGAGCCTAGAGGGGGGGGGCCTCATTGGCACGCACTTCCACGCTGATCGGACCGTGTTGGAAGAGGCAGGAGTACCCACACTTTACCCCACCGCACGCGACCCGCCGTTCGACCGCGGTGTCAACGGCGAGTTGACGGAGGCAAGGGGGGGGGGGGGAGGTCGATTTGAGAAACTGGCCCCCCATTTTCTTGGTTCTTTCGGTAAAGTCACGTAGAAGGGAAGTAATAGAATAATAAAAATAAAACATAATAAAACATTTTTCTTTTTATTATTTTATTACTTCCCTTCTACGTGACTTTACCGAAAGAACCAAGAAGATGAATCCCTGCAGTCACGAAAGCTTTAAATCGAAATTTGGCCCCCCATTCTTTCAAGCTGCCGCGCCGGTAAATGGAATCAAACCGGCGCACCCAATTTTTAATCTCGGGTCCGGTGCGCTACGAACCATTGCGCGGGCTTGCGATGTATTCGCGTGCAGCCCATGCGTGTGCTGCAAAAGGGGCATTAAAGGGATTAAATCTTCTTTGCATTCTTAGCTCATAATAGCAGAATTGATGGGATGTTTATGCTATGAGTGGGTAAGACAAACACCAAGATATTGCTTTAGACGATAGCTTTAGGGCAAGAGTTGTCCGTGATCACCTATTAAGGCTGGCAGAGCAACGTGAGGAGGTGGTAAAGTCAGCCCCAGCCTCCTTTGTCTCCCCGCTGCTGATGTTGAGCATTCAACCGCACCAACCACTCACCGTCGTCACTTCTTTCAGGCTAAGCACACCTCGGGTAAGTCAACGACTTGAGCCAAAGCCACGTTGCTCGGATCGGAGTGCAATCTCTTAACCACTGCACCGCCACTTCTCACATGCAGACAAAGATACCCCGTGTAGGCTTATTGACTTTTGGGGAAAGTTGTTGTTAGCGAACACCTATTTAGGCCAACACGGTACGGGCGAGTGTCCTGTGGCGAGTACCACATTCGGTCACCTTTGTCTCCCCATTTGCTGATATTTACACCCTGTGCCAAGTTGCCATTTAAGGCCGAGTCGACCTAGAGGAGGGCCAGGACGGGTTAATATAATTTGTGCCACTGTTGGTAGCCCGTGGTCGAGAACTGAGAGCAGGTTAGAGACGTATCTCGTTTGTGAGTTAGCGCAATATTCCCGAAGGATTTTGTATTGGTTCTCTGCACTATTGATGTTTTTCTTTTAAATCCTTTATATTAAGTTCGCTTGCTTGCTTACGACCGTGCACATTTTTCGGTAGTTTTTTTAACCCACTTCCCGTGATCCAATCGAGCTGACATTTTGCACACAGACTCGTTGTGCGTGACAATTTATATTCGTGAAAAAAAAATTCCTAAATTTTCCACTTTTTAGGAAAAAAAATTCATATTTAATTTAAAATACCAATGTGATAAAAATGAAACTCTTACTCAAGAAAAACAGAAATGAATAATAAAATAAAACCGATGCCACGCATATAAAGGATTTATAGTGAAAAACTTAGTTTTTACGGGTTAATTTTTACCTTCTCTGTTTTGCTGTTGCCGTTGCTGTACTCACGCACCACGGATCTCCCTGTTAAAATTGCCGGGCAAACTGGCTAAACAAAATCCGTGTAACATATAAAATAACGTTATATTTAATACGTGTCACGTACACTAGAAGTCCACTTTAGCCTCATAGACTATATACACACATTGTCATAAGAATGTGTCCTTCATTTATACACGAAATCCTCACTGAGTCTTAAAAACATTTTTAAGGCATGTCCTTTATTGGAATGTTGAGCAATTTCCTCTTTAAAGAGCATTATCTTTTAAACCGGAGTACCTGGAGAAAACCAACGCATGCCAGGGGATAGCACAGACAGATTCATGAAACCCTTCATCTGTGTTACCATCTCCTGGCCAATTCTCATCAGCGCACAACATAATCACGTTATGTAGTTCCCTATATGGTTTTGTATCAAACTGGGACCGATTTCTTACAGGAGGAGGCATTGCCTATGAACGTCAGACCGTTAACCGGCATTGATTCACGCAAGCCCTGATCCTCCTGACAAAATCCCTGAATGTTGAAACTGAAACCGGTCCGGAGTTTGCTTGTTTGGAATCAACTGCTGCTCATAAAGTGCACTCCCAGAAGGCCGTGTGACCATGGGGCTGATGGGAGTTGAGAAAATATGGGAAAGAGGCGTTTGTTTACTTTATCATCAAACAGGTTCATAAAAGCCTTACAAATCGGCGTGGTCTACCAACCTGCTGACTCCAAACGATCCTAATCTCATTTCGTTATGGCCTATACAGAACAACTATTAAGAGACATAGGTGAAAGTGATTGAGTCATTCAATTGCTGGGCGTACATGTTGCCCTGCACATACTGGAGGAGGAGGCTGTCACATGGCTCTGTGGCTACGCGAGATGAACGTCCACTCACGATAGAACGTTGACAAACACATTTATTTCTGCTTGCATATATCTGGCGATCTAACTGTGTGACAGTCGCGCGTAAAAAAAGCATTCGCTAAATAAATGCATTCGATTGCTTTGCCTGAGCGTCGGTGCATCCCAGATACACGCACGGTGAGCCACGTACGGTGCGAAAGAAGTTTAGACTCTGTCGCCTCGACGGACCTGGTTTTCACCTGAGGACGGCTGCTTGCGTTGTGGCCGAAACGTCGTGAGAATAATTTTATTATGTTTTATTTTTATTATTTTATTACTTCCCTTCTACGTGGTGACTTTACCGAAAGAACCAAGAAGATGAATCCCTGCAGTCACGAAAGCTTTAAATCGAAATTTAAGTTTAACATACGTACAAAGGTTTGGATCACAGCGATTGCAGCACGAGGCACCGCCACTCCCCACATATACACAACACCGCCAGCGTCGCCACGATTCACCACTGAATAGCAGTGCATTGTCTTCGCTGGCAAATGTGCCCAGGGCTAGTGCCCTCTGAGGCCTTTCTGTCAACAGGCTGCGAGGCATACCCAGGAGCTTCCTTGTCAAATTGGCTGGCATCAGTCTCCGACTGAATATGATCAGCCTGAATACGATCCCATTAGATTTTTGGAAAGTTAGGCAGGCTTGAGCCTGATTAATGCTTGCATTGGAGATTGCCTGTTGCAGGCCCGGGCGATGCATTAGGCTGGGTGTTATTAATACAGCGAAACATTGAATCTATATGTGTGTAATTTAAGTGCTGTTCTTCCCATGTGTGCTAGGCTTTGCTCTGGGAGCTGTTATTTATTTATCGGCACGCCAAAAGCTCATTAATGAAATTGGCCAAAAAATAAAAACCCTACGCACGAACCCATCCTGAAAAATAGTCTTGAGGTTTAGTAAAGATTACATCGGTAAATAAAGGACATTTACTTTAATAACTGACGCAGCTGGCATCCGCTCGCCACTCGGCAACCCTCCTGTTGTTGCTGGAGGGCAGCTGCTGTCAGCTGCTTGGCAGCATCATCAACAAGGGCCTTCCATCGGGACTGACCCTGGCATCGCTCATTGGTAGCAGCCAGGAGCAATTCCACTGCACATTTTCTCACGGAATACAAGCGCTGATTGAAACGTCCATAGCCTCTTCACTTTCTTACGCTCCGGGGAATGCATTATTTAACGGCGATTTGCGTTCGTGCAGTATTTTACACTTCTCTTTTGCGACGACGCAGTTTGCTTTTTTTGCCCCGATCGCAGTTTGCGTCATCGATGCACTTAATTTGTTTTGCCCCTCTTCGTATTTTGGTCGCCCCAAGTCACTCGTGCAAATGATTCGCTATCCTCGTCTACTTGAGTTCTCACTCTGGTTAAACAAAACACACTTGAAACTTGACATAGGGAGCGATGATTAACTTTGGTGAAGCCCAACTCTATATATATATGTTTTAATAGTTTCCTTTGAGGTGCAATGAACTTGGCCCATTGCTTTCGCATGTTTTGATCTTTTCCTGGGAGAACTCTTTGTCTCATTCCTAAAGCCGCACTCGCCCACGGTTAAACGTTTAAAAGTCACTTCATTGTCACTAAAATGGTGCAATTATTATGATTATTTACCCTGGACCCAGGTCTGGTAAGCGTAGATTTATCACAGATTTCTGCAAATTTTCTAAGATTTGTTTTGGCCTCCAGATTTTTCGATTCATGCCCTCCACGTGTTTTAAGATAATCAGTTAACATACGAACACGATAATTTTAATCGCATGTGAA